>NW_026892761.1:4810000-6010000 GCF_033815535.1 Pezoporus flaviventris
AAGCAGCCCGAGGTTAAGCCATGGAGGTGGGGTTTTTGTCTCAGTACTCAGACCAGTATTTAGAGAGGGCAGTGAGACTCTAAAGACTGAAGTAAATGAAGCAATGCATCAGAACTGTGTTCCTTTGAACAGATCTGAGGAGCATATGCATCAGTTTCGAGCTGCTCACGCCTGGGAATGTCTTCCTTGCTGTGGAGGTTACTGTACAGTCAGGCCCAAGAGCTCTGAGTTATTCTAGACAGAAGCAGGAGGAAAAGAGAATTATGAGGAAACTTTGTGAGCACACACAAAAGTCTTTTATTTCTTTGGAGGCTTGTCCTGGCTGACCTTATTTGTGGAAAGGTAACCAAGTGAAGCATCACAAGAGAGATGCTGAAAGGCCATGTTCTCCCAGCTGAATCCATAGGCACAGTTCCTCCCCCCCAGCCCCCTTCAGTATGCACACAGGTCTCTCCATGCCCCTTTGTATTGTTGACTGGACAGGTTTAATTTCTGTGGGACAGAGAAGTAAGATGAGGTTGCTTCAATCAGAACAACTGAGGTTTGTACGAGTGAAGGTTTCCCCAGGGTTGGACTGTCTGCCAGTTCTCAGCCCCCCAGGGCTGGCAGGGTTTACAGTGTAATTCAGGGTTCAGGTGGTGACTTTCAGGAGCGAAGGGTACAGTAAACAGTAAGACTTCCCCTCCTATTCAGTGCAGGGAAAACCTGAAGTGTCCCAGGGATCTAGAGGCAGAGTCTGCTCCTGGGGGAAAGCTTTTGTCTGCCTTTAGCCAGCTTAAACACTTGGGCACACAGGCTCAGATGGCTTTACAAGGCTGCAAGCCTGTTACCCCCATCCACATGCAGCTTCACAACACTTGTGGTCTGTTCAGTGTGACAGGACTTAAGGTACTTGACAAAATTGAGTGGGAGTTTTCTCCCCTTAAATTGCAGCAAGCACCTGTTTTCATGGGCAGCAGTGGGGGTTGGTGTCTCTGAAGGGGAGGCTTCAAACAGCTTGAGCAGTGCAGCAGCAGTGTGTTATGTACAGAATTGAGCAGGGAATAGTACTCACCAGAGCATGGGGAGATGAAAAAGGGAGAAATATTTACATGAGCTTAGCCAGGGTGCTGGGAAAGCTTTCTAACTGACTGCTGGAGATGTCCTGAGGCCTGTGAAAGAAGAGAATGGGATAGTGATGGTAGAATTGGGATTGAGGGAGAAATTTGTTGCCTTTCCACTGGTATTTTACTGAAATATGGGTTTGAGAAGACAGCACAGTGATGTGGTGCAGGCTGGCTCAGGGCAGGCTGCTCCTGTCTGCACCCTACTTGCCCATGTAAGGCTGGGTTATGGGGTTAGGTAAGAGCTTTATTCTTTCCCTGAGTGTACTTATGAGATTAATCCAGCAGCTTTATATCTGGAAGCCAGACAGCAGTAAGGACCTTGTCCTATTCCTGCAGTGAGCAGATAGCAAACTGATTCCCACCTACCTCTGATTCTGCAGAATGGCTCCCAGGAAGTCCAAGAGAACCATGTGCTGGTGATAGCGACTGTCCATCAGGATGCTGTCAGACTGGCGCCTTGTCAGGAATCCATGCACCCCTTCTCCTGGGCTGCTCTCACTGCTTCTGTTATGCAAAGAGAGAAACACCTTTGTTTCAAAGATGCTTCTTAATCCCTCACTCAGAGGTTGGCTCACGCTGAGCAGCACAGTGAGTAAACCTGCTGGGTCTGAGCCTGGGGCCATTATGCTTAATTTCAGTAAGGAATTGTCAGCTCTGTTTGCTCCTGTGTTAGAACAGGGAGCAGAGCTGGCTTTCAAGTGACTAGCTGTCTTCTTTAGTGGCAAGAACTGATCTATCCAGCCAGAGCTCCCCAAATCATTGTGGAGAGGCTGTTTTCTTTCTTCAGAAAAGGCCAGGGATACCTCTTTCCTGAATGAGCATTGTAACTATTTTTTGCAGCCATCATCACTTGTCGGTATTATGGTAGAGCTCTGAGCTAATCTGACACTTTACAGACTTGGAGGAAAAGATTAATTAAGCTGCTTAATGGTAGTTGTGATTAGGGGGTCTGAGACACAGGGATGCAGGATGCCCTTTGGGGTATGGAACAGCAGGAGAGCTTGCTTCTGTTGCAGTAGAAGGTGGCTATTTCTTCTACCTGGATGAAAGAAAGTGCCTGGTGTAATAATAGAACGTCAGCCCTAGTACAGCAAAGGGCTGTGGCTTACCCGAGGCGTTTGCCAATGATGGTCTGTAAGAACTTGCGGGCAGAAATCTGCCCCAGGAACTTGCGGTAGTTGTCAGTGAATATGGCATCCGCGTGGCGCTGCGTCCTGGGGGAAAGACAAGCACAGGCTGTGCTCTCTGAGCCAGCCACAAACCTTCCCGGTGAGAAGTGGGTGGTTCACATCACAAAATGCACTGGATGGAACACTGCTGCTGTCAGGGACAGGTAACCACACCAAATGCCTTTTGGTATTGGACTGTGTTAGTGTTGGAGGGTAAAGGATTTGAGGGAGCTCAGTTCTGACATGGAGGCAGCAGACAAAATAAAATGTCTGTTAATCAGTATCCGCAATAAAACAAGTAAGGAGAAGTGCCTGAAAACCAAAGGTGAGGTCAGAAAAGCAGTGGAAAGGAGGAGGAGAACCCCAAGCTGGGAGAGGGCAGAGTTGGGGCTGGACGTTATATGCTCTGCAGCAGCACCATTACCTCCTGGGAGGGCTGTGCCTGGGACACGGTGACAGGAGCCTCCAGCAGGTCTCTAGCCTGGGGATATTCCTAAATATCCACAGCTAAGGGGAGCACAAGCTACTTGGCCTGTAGCCTTGTACTTGTAAGAATGAGTCCTCTGTGCTTCAGAGAGAAATAACCATCCTTCATCTCCTGGCAGGGGTGGAAAGGAGAGGCTCTAATGACCAGCAGATGGATTCCCAGGGTTTGGTGGATATTATGTTCCCTGCAGGAGCCTTGGGTCTGTGACCAGGCCCATCAGTACATCCCTGCTGCTGGGGGACAGCAGGATGCTGGACATTGGTGATGGTAAGGGATTGGACCCTGCTGCAGTTGCAGGGCTCAGCTGGAGCCTCGACTTTGGTGCTGGTGGGTCTAAGCAACCTTCTGGCCTGCTCCTGGGCTGGGGGAAGATCATAACTGGTGTACTCTGGCTGCAGCAAGGCTGAGACGTGAGGTACAAACCTTTTGTTAGTGGGGTCTGTTAATAAACCCTCCTCCTCCTGTTCCTCTGCTGAGGGGTTATGGCTCTGCAATGGGCTGCTGTGCTGTAGCTGGAAGTTCATGGCCTTGCCAGCAACCAGCCCTGGACTGTACCTGCAAAAGGAACCCAAGGCGTGCAGTGAGATGTGCTCCGTAGCCAGTCAGGGGTCAGTCTTCTCGACCACTGCTCCCTGTTCCGCTTTTTCTTTCTGCTTTTGCCATGCCCATCTCCTCAGTAGTGCAAGGGGTGTTTGTCACTCTCCTCAACTACAAACTGTCCTGAAGCTATTTCAGCAGTGAAAAGATGATTAATAGAGCTGCCTCAAACACACTTCCTCTTCACTGAGCTCCCAGCACCCTCAAGCAGAATTCCAGCAGTTCTAGTATTGTTATGCCATGGCTTTGCACAAGGCTAAAGCATTTTCTATGAGATGTGCAAATCCACATTATAGGACCTTGTGCTTCCATTGATTTGTACACATTGAAGTACACTAAGCAGCTGCAGAGTTCATGGATGAGAGTATCTGCAGTTCTGACTTGCAGGCACAGACTGTAGCCAGTGATGGAGCTGGAGGTGCTGCCTGCTCTGGACATAGCCAGTTTCCCTTTACAGAACCCAGCATTCAATTCTAAGACCAGCTGGGCTGAAATACTCCATCAGGCCTACTGCCTTTGGAAACCACCCCTAGGCTAGTAGTGTACCCAGAGAATTAAGCCAGGGCAAAGAAATAGGCTTCACCAACACACATACAGTTCATCTGAAGTGCTGGCAACCTTAATTTGGCACGTGCTTATTTTGCACAGAGATGAAGCAGCGTGGCCAAAACCCTCAGCAGCTTACCTGAGAGCTGGGTAGAGAGGAGAGGAGATGGAGCATGTGACTAAATGCAGGAACAGGAGCAGGGTGGCTTTATCCAGCATCTTCCACCCTTTGGAGTCACCTGAAATGCAGAGCAGTCAGTCAGTGGCAGTGAGGGGAGACCAAGTGCTGAGCTTGGTTAGCCAGACAAACCACAATAACTTTTAGTCACTGTGCTTGGGTAGAGAGGGGGACTGGACAAAACACATCCCTTCAGGAGGGCTGATCTGCTGCTGTGTTGAGGGGAGCCCCCAGCACCACTTGGTGAGGTGTCTACGCAGCCCTGAGCACCAGCTTTGGTGGAAGGTGAGATGGAATTGAGCTGTGTTTGTCTGCCTTCTGATAGACACTGCTTCATGTCCTGGGGCTGGGAATGACTCAGGACAGTGGGCTGAGGCTACACACCCTCAGGAGCTTTTGTCTCTGGAAGCGAAGGACAGGAGGAAGGTATTTCAGTGAATGCTCTTCCTGAGTTTCCATTGAAAGTGATTGATCTTTTTGCTCAAAAAAAGATTCTTTAAGAATGTGGATAGGAATCTTTAAAATACCAAGTTTCACTGTTCTCTGTCTTATTTTATAGAATAAAAGAGCAGAAAGATGTTTGATCTCCGTAAGAGAGAAGAAAAACAACCTTCCAAATGTATACCAATACTTTATTTCAAAAAGAGCAGCTTCTGAATGGAAAGGGGTTGATTGGGCTTCTAATTGCCCAAGCAGCCTTTCCAAGCAGTGGGTTTTACTGATGGTGGTGGTAGGAGGGGGCCCCTTCTGATGGAAAACATCAGCAGTGAGCTCTCTTCTCCTGCTCAGACATAGCTGCCCACTCTCCTGACTGTAAGATAACACAGTGAGGGGAAGGCTGGGGAAGGACTGGGGATCTTGCATGTGGGTCTGATCTTGGTACCATGGAAGAGAACAGAACTAGTGGCAGTGTCAGAAGTGCAGGGACAACCATGGGGAAAGGCTTTGCACTAAGAAATGGGGTTTCTTATCACAAACTCATTCTCAGCCTGGTTCCTGCTGCTTGTGCTGTCAGCCATAGGACCAGCAGCTTTCCCGTCTGTTCCCCTGGGAGCAGCACCATTGCTCCTGGCTCCAACAGAGCTTCTTGTTTGCTCATGGCTTCCTCTCATACCTGGTCTGTTTTGGAATTGCTCTGGCTGCCTCAGACAGCTGAGGAATGCTCAGAAGAAGCAAAAGAAGTGAGTCTAAGAGACCTACAGAGCTTCTGGTTTTAGTGCAGTTTTCCTGCTTGCCCTCTTTTTCATTTGAACTTGAAAAGATATCCCGCTTCTCTGCTCTCCCCTAAATAGCTCCAAAACAAATCCCAAATACAATCTTTTCACATAGAGGAGATGATCTAAAGAATCTGTTGGGGGGTACCAGGAGATTCTGGCACCTGCATCTATAGACAGTGTCAACCAGGAGATTTAATCAGTCCCGGGAAAACTGCTGTGTGAGCTGAGAAGTATCCATGTAAATGAAAACCAAGCCCTTTTTATTTCCTAGGATACAGCCCCAGTTACCACTTTCTGTACCTGGTTTCTCATGCTTGCATGCTGGGTTTTCTCCAGAACTGCTTTTTTGTCCCTTTGAGATCTTTTTGGATTTTCTTTCTCTATTATTTGATTTTTTTCTTTTTAATTGTTTCTGGCTTTGCCTTTTCCCTCCTGTCTTGTTTTGTCTTCTCTCCCTTAACTACAGTCTGCTTCTTATCCTAGCTTTTGGGGTGTTTCTGTCCCCCTTTTTCCCTTGAGAAGGAGTCTGAAATCAGGGTCCTGAACCCCTTCCCATATTGCAGAGGAGACACTGGGAACTGAAGTGTCTCCTGCAACTTGGAAGCTCTGCAAAGCCTTGTCACCTTCGCAGTTCCCCTGAGGTGAGGGACACCTTGCTTTCCATTCTGGCAGCATGTGCAAAAATTATTAATAAATAAATTGCCCTTAAGATGAAGAGCTTTTCGCACCATTCCAGCAGATAAAGCTAATAGCTTCATTCCACCCTGTGCAGCATTAACAGCAGCATTGTAGAAATGATGCCGGAGAGGTGGATAACATATCTTACTGGTTCTGAAACCCTACCTGATCACTCTTAAAAATACCACTGTGTAGATGAAATGAAGCATTTACCATGCCTGCTGTTTTATAAAGTCCAGACTTTTCTAGTATGAAATCCTACATTAGAAAAGCAGAAATCCTTTTCAGTGCCTTGCTCTGCCTCACGTTACCTACAACAATACTGTTGTGTTTTTCCTCATACTTTGGTTTGGCTCAAACACAGTTTTATCAGCAGGTAAGTAAAACACCCTTTGTTTTCCAAGGTAAAAGGAACCCACACCTGTATAGCAAAAGAGGAAAACTGTGCTACAGCCAGTGAGCATCTAACATGTTTTTACAAGGCTCATCTATATTATAATTCTATTTGTTTGCATTTATCCTATAGTTCAATTATTGTTTCGTTCTGTAACTTGTTACAAAGAAGTCTTGCATGATACAAAGGCTGTTGTACCTGCCAAAGCTGATTACTGATGCTAATTTGGTTGCATTTCAGTGTAATTTAACTGTCTCCAATTTCCATATAGCCATTATCTTGTTACATGCACGTACAGAGGCTCACGCTTACCCTTAGAAAGCAGGCGCTTCCTCGATCGGCTCCTGCCCGGATGCTTCCTTCCCCTGTTGCAAATACAACTTCTTCTCTAGAGCTGCCTCCGTGAGCCCCGCGGGGTCTTGGGGACCGGACACGTGCTGAGCAAGGAGGACACTTGGATCTCCCCCAGCTGTCCTCTGGCTGCCAGCGAGGTGCATCTCCTCCTTTTATACCTGTGCTCCCTCAGGAGTCCTGTGGGCTTCTACACGTCAGAGAATCAATTATCCTTCTGCATTTCCATGCCGTGTTTAGCATCCTCTTTCTGTGTGTGTGCAGAGAGACAGGCAGGGAGGTTGTGGGCAGAGGGTTATGTCTGTCGTTAGGGGTCATTTGAATGCTTTAGCATTCAAAGGGTGAAGAGCAAATAACAACAATAATCTGGTGGAGTGAATGGCAAACTTGCTTTGCAAGGTAAACTTCTCTTTCCCTTAGCAATTGCATTTTTTCGCTTTATTCCACAATGACAGTGAGTTAACCATTAATACTTTCTCACACTGCCTACTCAGGAGGGCTTATCTTTTTGCTGTCTTCTTTTTCTTTGATTATCAGCCTTTTCCTCCTTCTCCTTTGTTACTCGCACCTGCAGCATTAGCGGGGCAGTTCATGCTTCAGTCCCTCACAAACATCACAGCTTCACATCAAGCTCACAGAGCAGCTGGAGAACCCTGCTCTCTCCATGTGCTCTGGGAAAAGGCAGGGGTCTTCCCTGGGGTGCCACATGTGCTGGCGGCTGTTTTCAGTCCTGGAACAAGGTCTGTGAAAGCCCCATTAAAAAGAACACATAGCCATGGTGCCAAGAAGACCAGGACATTTCAGAAGAGTGAAAAATGAGATGCCAGCATGAGCTCCACCTGCCATATTTTTCATAGCAGCTTTATAAGGCCCAGAATTGATGGGGACCCAGACCTTCCTGTCTCGGGGCTTGTGTGACTCGACGCTGGGAAGAAGTTTCAGCAGGTGAGCTGACTCGTATCTGCCTTCATATGCATGCCTGTCATACCTTCACCTTGCACCAGAGCACTCATCACAACTATCAGTGGCAGAGATGGGCTGTAGGGAAGGATGGTGCTTCTGGTGTGCACATGGGTGCCTGTGTGTGCAGGGAAGCAGAAGCATTCAGCGCTGCTCTAACCCTCTGCCATTGCCCCTTTGCTGCTTGCCGAGGTGAAAAATCAGCACTGGGATTATGGCTCACTCCTTAGTGCAGCAACATCCTCCTTCCAAACCATGGGCTCTCAGTAAGCAATAACCCAACAGTTGGAAAGGCTGGAGTGAGCTCAGCACGCCAGGTGACTCTGGTGTTACGTAACAGTTGTGCACCAATGCCTTTTGGCTCTCCCCGCTGGGTGCTGCAAGGGCTCATGTTCCCTTTGGTAACAAGTCAGGACCAGGCCACTTTGCAGAGGAAACATGAAAAAAGATTGAATGGACCAAAGCAGGAGCTCGAGCTGACCCTGAACTGAGTCAGGGTCCTTCTAGTGGAATTAAACAAAACAATAATGGGAAGAGAAGCAAGAACTACTGCCTTCCTCCACCAGCCTGTTCATGGGGAGAGGATCTACCGTGCAAATTCGGCAGGTATAGCAGGTGTATCATCTACTCATGAGCACTGGAGAAGGGGATTTCTGGGTAGCACAGAAGTGGTTTTCCAGAATCCCTGTTCTGGTGCACACAGCTTTGCTCTTGTCTCTGCAGACTGCTTTTTGGAAGCAGTCTGTTCATGTTCTCTCATGTGTGAGGTTGGCTGCACCAATTTTTCAGCATGAGTTATTTTTCTTCCACTGTCTTGGTGCTACACTGGCTGAACAGATGAATCAGACCATGTTGTTAAACCAGTTGAGAGCCAACACTATTTCAAGGTATTATCCTATAGCATGGTTTTGAGCTGATTCTCTCTGTGCCTGGCCTTACACAAAGCTGCTGTGAGATACTGGGCAATATCTGTTAGATCAAGGAGAATCAGTCTGTAATGGACTTGTTTATAGCTGCCTGCTGCCCAGCTTGGATTAGGAGGGCTGTGATCCACATTCATATCTCAAATGAGCTGCTTTCAAAGAAGGCTATATAAAACTCCATCATGCTAGGGGTTTCCTTGTGCTGCCTGGGCTGGGCTCCTGTCGTGCACAGCTGCACCCAGCGAGACTCACACAACAAGCCCTCTTTATGACTTCTGATTTAATTGCAGGGGGCAGCAGAAATGTCTAAAACCCCTCCAGGCTCTGTCGGGTGTATCCAGCTTAGGAGTCCTGAAATAGCATAAACAGAGCAGCTCTTCTGTTCCCGGGATTTCCTGTCCCAGCTTCAGGCAGAACCTCTGTATCTTCCCAGGACCCAGAAGGGTCATTTGTGGAGCTCCTCCAGCAGATGCCATGAGCTCTCCCTCTGGTTAGTGAGGCTACTTCTGCTGCAGCAGAAACTGCTGTGATCACCATTACTGCCAGTATTCAGCCTCTGCTTGAGTCCCACAGTGGGTGCTCTGGCTGCTGCTGTCTCTGCATGAAGGTGCTACAGACTGTGATAGGATCCAGTGCTGTTTGGATCTGGTTTTGCATCCATCCATTCATGTTGCAGTGTGTATTTGAGCTGGCAGCTATGGTTTTGGTTCTCATGGTCCCTACCACAGCTGGTTTTGGTAGCATCCACTGGCTCCCCAAACACAGGTATGTAACTCAAATTACCTCCCAGGTTAGCATCACACAGTGGATAACTGTCTATTTGCCCTCTAAATCCAAGTCCTCACTGAGTGCAAGCCCAGTGAAGTCTACAGCCAGGTACAAGCTGCCATAGGTACCTTCTGCTGCTGGATCACACATCCATTCAGACCTAACATCTGTAGGGTCCTTGGGTGAAGCGCACACCAGCTCCTTTTATTTCAGTGTCAATCCTTTGCTGACAAAGAACAGTGTTAGGATCCTGCAGAATTTCCCAGATATTGATTTCCTCTTAGCTTTACCTCCTCCGGTCCTCATGCCATGATTTAAAAAACGGCCCCTGTCTATTCCAGGTGCAGAACGTAGTGCTTCAGATAAGATGAGCAGGATGTGAAATGGTGCTGCTTACTTTGTGAGATAGAACTAACGACAGTAAAAAGTAAACCATCAATTGGCAAAAAAACTATCCCATATTCTCAGCTATCAAAAGCTTTTCTGCACTTCCCCAAAATGGCACAGATGGTGGCTGTTGGTCCCCAGTTTCTCTAATCTCCACCACTCCTGATAGAGCCCCACAGAGCTGTTCTCTCTGGTTTTCTTTATGTGAGAGATGTAGTGGTGACTAACTTACCACAAATGCTTAGTGGTAAATTAAACAGAGCTGCCTTAGAAGTTACACTTTTGCCTAGATTTGCCATCTTATTTGGTTCTAATATCCCAAGTGGCAGAACTAAGGCATAAATAAGTTCATCATCAATCATTTGATTACATGGTCCATTACCAGTGCATACACAGGAGCTTCCATTCCTAGGTTTGCAATCACTTTTGCCCCATCCTTGGCAGTGTTCAAGGACGAGGTTGGACAGGGCTTGGAGCAGCCTGGTCTAGTGCAAGGTGTCCCTGCCTGTGGCAGGAGTTCGGAACTGGATGAACTTTAAGGCCCCTTCCAACTCAAACCAGTCTCTGATTCCATGATTTCTTTGGAAATATGAGAAAGACAGGATTTGTCCCATGTTGCCAATTTCTTCTAAGGAAAAAGCAGAGAACCCAAAATTTAAACCCAGCAGGTGAGACTTGCTGTTAAGAAACCATATAAGACTTGGTTTCTTCACCTTGGCAGGATAAAGTATGGGGATTTGGATCTTCAGATCCTCCTGACTCAACCCTTTGAAGACCAGTAGATTTCCAGGTGAGACTTTTCCCTTGAGGAATTCGGATTGGTAGGAAGCTGAATACGAACATTTATCAAAATAATCTCAAGTAGGGAGTCCCTCTGGATGAGTGGGAAGCATGGGATCAGATTTGAAATAGGCAAAATCAGTAATTTAAAATGTGCAAGAAGTGCTGTTAGAAAGGACTGTCTCATAGTGCTTAAAGCCTGCTTGAAAAGCCTACTTCAGCTTCAAACGTTTATGTAGCACTGAGAGTACAATGGAACAAATAGCACCAGCCTACGAGGTGTGTATCTGTCAGGAGGCTGAGGAGCTCTGGGGGTGAGATCCATTGATAGAGCTCGTACCTGTCTGGTGCTGTTTATTTCCTAGCAGAGCTGCTGGAGCGTTTCAGCATCACCCAAATGAAGTGCCAAGACTTTCAGCCAGACATCAGCATGTGACACTCAGCTGTAGGCTCAAGAGTTACTGGTTCCTGAATTTCTGGCTCTCTACATACCACCTCCTTCCTCTTCCAAACCCAGCTGCCAGAGCTCAGATGCCAGAAGTGAATCTCAGTAATTAAGGAGTTTTTCTTTGGTCTTACCACTCTCATTTCAGTTAGGAAAGGAGCTAGAAGGTTACACACAGCACATTACAGCCAGAGAGAGCCAGCCTCAGTCCTAACACTGAGACCTTTGGGATGGAGAAGCAGAGTTAAGGCAGGGTCTGTGAACACCCACTCTCTGCTCAAAGGGCTGTAGTGACTGGCCCAGCACCACCACTTCCCACCTGGGTGTTGGTCTGTGTGTTTTCTGTCACTTGGTTTCCAGTCAGAATCCAAATGCTGCTGTTACTGCTCATCTTAGGAAAGCAATTTGAAAGCTGATAAAACATAGAATTTAATGAGATGTTTTACTGGTACCAAGAAAGTAAAATGTTGGTTATGGAGAGGGAATGAGGAAGTCCACGTTTCCAGTAAGGGCTGAAAAGTGAAAGCAGTTGTAATTAATTTTTTCCTGGCTGAATAAAATGCAACCTGAGGATGAAAAGAGTGGTGCATGAGGATGTGGTGTACACGTTTAAGAAATGGTAACAAATAGGTCTCACTGCAAAGACATGCAGGAAACACTGCAGTGCAAATGAAAGGAGAACTGTAGGAAGAACTAAAAAAGCTAAGGATGATTTGGATGTGGAGAAACACTTCATGCCTGAGCTCTGTCTCTGCTTAGAATTGAGTGCTGACAAAATGGACATTTCTGCTTGTTGAATCAATTTGAGCTTTGAAACCCACTCACATCTCGTGGGCTTTGGAAAAATATCTTCTATTTTATATATGTCTATATATATATAAATAGCTTCCTTTTTAATCATTCCCCAGTCAGCTGAATGGAATGGGGCAGTGAGGTGCTGGTGACAGGCAGCTGTAGCGGGCTAATGGCACCACCTGCTTGCGGTCGGAAGGGTGAGTGTCTCCTGAGCAGAGCTGGTGTTGCTGGATTCCACAGCCTCAGGGGCGGGATAGCAGCAGAGGGAATGGGCAGGAGCTGCATCAGATCTGCAAGCCTCACTTACCTCTTCGTACTTAGAGTAAGTAGTGCTGTTTCTGTTGGGGGAGAGGAGGAGAATGAAGGAAATGTACCGGATCAGTTGCAACCCAAGTGTGTATTTTCCCCTTGGTGGGCAAACATCAAAGTGGGAGGATTGGAGCCCATGAGAAGGTGTGTGGGCAGCAGCACCACCAAATTCAGTGTATTGGGAGGAATTTAATACTGAGAGGATCTCTCCTGACATTCACAATACATTCAGTATCTTTGTGTCCTCAACAGCCAGTGTTTGGGAGCGGAAAGGGCAGAAATGACCACCTTCCCTGAGTCTCTGCATTCAGCCCTCACCCCATGCAGCCGCTCACCAGGGGCAGTGAAAGCTCTGGTAATTATTTAAGAGTCATTTTCTCTTTAGGTTTTTTTATGCTAGAAGAATTTCATTGTCCAGGTGTCTCTGGCCTCTGCAGCTCGCAGCCGGGTGCGTTCTCCAGTTGTCTGTAAAGTCTTCTGCACTAAAAAGGATGAAAGGTTTTTAATCCAATTGCTCAAAACCGTTGAAATAGCTTCATTAATACCCATTTAATTCAAATGCTTGGTAACAGCCTAGATAATCCTTTCATTTCAAATGCCATACCTCACTCCCTCCAGTAGATAAGCAACCGATTAGGTTTTCCCCAGAGTATTTAGGCTCTCTGATAGTGAAGCTCTGCAGCAAAACTAACCTGGCACTCCTGACGCTTTAGGGTTAGGAAAAGAGCAAAACAAATCACATTCTTTAAATACCACAAACGAGCCAAACAGAGCACAAGCTAATTTTCCATCTTATCGAGACATCTCCATTTCAGAGCTGGGTACTGAATCGGAATATTAAAAACAAACTAAATCCCTGGCCAAAAGCAAAGCCAGAAGCGTGTGGCTTAATTATTACTGCCAGAGCGCTTCAAGGGAGCACATCAAAACCTTGTGGATAAAGAGAAACCTGCCAGGAGAGAAAGGCCACGCTATTGATGGTGGGGATTAAGGAGCTCGCGCTGATTTAGGGGGTGAGTACACGGACCCTGGGGTGCTTGGCTGCTGTGGGGACCCCCCGGTGCCGGCACCCCCAGGAGTCCCCAGCCGGGGCGGGTGCAGCCGAGCGGCCCCGGGGGCCTTGGGCAGGAACCGAGCGGCGGAGCCTCCCCGCAGGCCGCCCGTAGCAACGCGGCGCCCCGGGAGGTTGCTAGGGGCGGGGAGCGCTTCCGGCTGGGCGGGGATCACTTCCGGCACGGTGAGGCCTGGCCGAGCGGGGCGGTGAGCGGGCAGGCAGCGGGAGGGGGGACCGGGGATGGGGTCCGGGGGCTGTAGCGGGGCTCGGAGCGGCGGGGCTGCTGGAAGGGGCTCTGCTGGAGCGCTGCCCCAGGGGGTCCTCGCCGGCTCCGTAGCGGCCGCTCTTCGTGCTGCAGCCGGGCTGGTTGCGGCAGAGCGCGGTGCCGTGGGGAAGGGAGGACGAGCTGTGTGTGCCCTGCGCTGAGGCTGCACGGCTGCTTCTCCTTTCGGACCCCCGTATGCCTGGGGACAGTGGGCCCGTGAGCCTGCAGCCGGGCTGCTCAGCCCCGGTGATGGCTGTTTATAGCGGTGCTGAGCGCACGCAGATACCCCTGAAGGCAGTATTGGCCAGTCTCCATCCTAGCACCTACTAAGTCGTTTCTTGCCTTATCCTTTGACAGCAGCTTTTATCTTCTGCGCCAATACCGTTGCTCTTTTTTCCACCCCAATAGGAAGCTAATGCCTATCACTTAAAGTGATTCTATAGCTTTGTCCTACAGTGATTATTTATATAGTACTAGGTCTTGAAGATGCCAGCTGGGAAACACAGAACAGCAAAAAGAAAGGTTTGAGTGTGTCCTGGCTTCATTGAGGTGGCTGGTTTATGGCCCTGACGCTGAAAACACACAGTTATATATGATAGGGTCTGATCCTGTGTCTAGGGGGATGGCTGCATCTTCAGTGGTGGCACTGAGGAAGAGCACAAACCTGTAGCCCTAAGTAGCCTCTCACTGGTCCTGTGGTACAGCTCTGGCTTTGCCTGAGGATAGAACCCTTTTGTGCAGGGGTAGCTGTTTGCAGTAAAATCCTGATAGAGGCAAATAGTCAAAATCAGTTCCCATAACGAAGTGCACGTGTTTGTGACCTATTTCTGCTGTGATGTTCCAGCAAGATGGCTAAGCCTGCGGGGAGAGGTGGTAGCTGCTGTGAGACCGGATAAGTAAGCTGGAGGGGTGAGGGGAAAGTGTCTTCCCAGGGTCTGACATAGGAGTACCCGTCTTTAAATGCAGTTTAAGAACAGCTACTTTAAGTGTAGCCATGTTAATAGGTGAGGTGGTCTGAGGAAAAGGTGGTTGATAACCTGTGAACAAGAAGCAGCAGCCAAGGAAGAGGTGATAAAACTGTTAGCCTCACGGGAACAGGGAGGAAAACTCCATTGTCATCCAGGGACCTGCTGGATGAGCTGTAAGGTACAGTGCAAGGACGTTGTGCTTGCAGTGAGGAAACCCTGTGCAAGCTTCTGTGTATGGTGAGAAAGGCTGAACCCTGCTTCCCCCAGGTTCAGCTTTGGCCTGCTCATGTATGTAAGCTTCAGCCTCCTTGCCTGGGCAGGTTTGGGTGCTGTGTTAACCACAGGCGTTTTAAAACAGGGAAGAATTTTGCAAACATTACTTTAGGTCCACTGATAGGTCGGAATGGGGGTTACCTGCTGTGGCTCCTGTGCAAGCAAGGACACTCTATGACTAGTTGGAGCACGATGTCAGGTCCTCTGAGCATATTTCATGGGGTAATGCTTAAAATGGTAGTGGCAGCTGCTGCCAGCCTGCTTGAGAGCTCCTGATGCTGGTCACGTCACCTGGGATTTGTTAGAGAATTACTAATACCCTCAAGGGAAGTGAAACAGAAAAGGGGAAAGGAGGAGGAGACTTGCAGAAGATGAGGATTATTTGTTTTCACTGTATCAGTTTCTTGCTTATTTTTGTGTGCTCTGTTTCCGGTGTATGAATCATGAATCTCAGTAGGAGTTTGTCCTGAGAAAGCTCCAGGTGAGGAGTGAAGCCACATCCCTTCCTGTGCTGTTTGAGGAAGGGGGTGGGCAAGAATAACATTTTCAAGAGATAGCCCCATAAATAACATTGTGATAAAATGCAGTTCAAGGGTGAAGTTTCCCATGGTTCTGTTTCTTGCTGAGGAGCTGCTGCCTTAGTGGATTGGAGGAGAGGGCCTTTTTAACTTTAAAAGCATTTAGGGATGAGCCATGTTCGTGCTTTGTTGACACTGTGGTATGTCCTGTGCAGCCTCTGGGGCTGTGTTGGGACTTGCCAAGTCTGAGTGGTCCAGTGTGTGTTGTGGCTTCCTGCACAGGTCCCACATGGCTTTTGCTTACTGAGTTTTAATCAGAATTTGAGGGGAAAAGAAAACAACCCTTTCACTGAAGACCAGACCTGAAGGGGCCATGAAAGGTCATTTGTTCTTAGTGCCTGATTCAGAGGCAGGATTATATACACTCACACCCCATCCCAGGCGAAGGCTTATCTGCTCTGCTCCTCTGAATCATCAGTAACTGGGGTTCCACAGCCTCTGTTTTCCTGGGGCTGCAGCTCATGGAGTTTGGAATTTCCCCTCTCTTTCAAAACTCAAAATAATATCCCACATTTCAGATGACTTAAAATTATTTCTTGTAATTTATATACCACTCCTTTTAGTATGTTATGACATTTGCCAAATGACACTTGCCTTTTATGCAATAGCATTGAATTGTCTTAAATTTATCAACTATAACTTTACTCAGATTGTAGTCTAAGTTTAGCATCTTTCTGAACTAGGTCACATCAGCAGAGTGTAGAAATCTCCTCCTAGGCTGAGAAATACAGAGCCTGCTTTGGAGATAATTTCTAGGAGGCAGATCACCACCATTCAGCTGAAACATTCACACAGCACAATCTCACACCCAAGCTTTCGTAATACAGAGAATTGTAAGTATCAGTAAGTAGTGCTGATTCAGTAAGTATGCACCAGTCTCATACAGGTCAGGAGAATTGATTCAGACAGTAATCACAGCTGAGCTCTGATGGCATCTCGGACTAACCGAACTTCCCTTTTGGGACTTTCTGTGGTGTGCTCCAGCAATTCTGGCAGGAGAGTTCTCCCTTAATGTAGAAAGCCATTACTCATTCATAGAATGAATTGACAGCTCCATTAACAAAAGATAAAGGAAGGAAGAAAGGATGGTCCTGGGGCTGAGAAACTAGCCTGGGACACAGGAGGTCAATGTTTAACTCTGCCACAAACTACCTGTGTGACCATCTCAAGGTATATGGGGCTTAGTGTAACTGGCCATTAAAACCATGCCTAACTTTAAATACATAACTCATCCTCTGTCTTCAACAGATCTACCTTCTGTGTGGTTTATTTAGGTAGCAGTTGGCTTTGTACACTATCTAAACCAACAAGGCTGTGACCACATATACAGTGTAATAGTCATCTTGCATGAAAGCCAGGGAGAATCTATTCTTCTTAAGCTCTTCCTTTGCTGTTTCGTGAGCATTGTTTATATTGTGTTTGTCTTCCCCTCACTTGCAAATGAACTGATAGTAGTATTGGTGCACTATTTTCATAGGCAGGTGGTAAAAGAGAAGCATCCAAATAAAAGGTAACACTTGTTTCCCTCTTTCTTATTGGTTCTGTAGATCAAGTGTATCTTCAACAAACCTGCATGAGAGAGTCCATCATTTTTTGATAATGGAAAGTGAATACCTGAAGACATGATGCAAATAATTGCGCTTTTTTTTCCCCTCCTTGTAGTAACCAATCTTCTTGAGAGCATTAGAGAAGAAGGGTGCACCCACGATGGCTGCTGAGTTGGATTTCTCCCCACCTGAAATCCCTGAGCCCACGTTTATGGAGAATGTGCTACGCTACGGACTCTTCTTTGGAGCCATTTTCCAGCTTATCTGTGTGCTGGCCATAATCCTGCCAGTGTCCAAATCCCATAAGACAGTAAGCAGTGCTCTTTAATACTGATGGGCAGAGTTGGAGAAAGTAGGATGGGAGGCAACTTTGAGTAGCTAACGGAGACACAACGGTCTGCCCCTGGGATTGATGACAGTTTCATTGTTCTCTTTCCTTCCTTCCAGCTTTCCCACCTTCGGCTTTTGTCTTGTGATTTACCACCATACTAGAAAGTCAGGAACAAATACCTGAGCCAGGGGCTCTCTTAAGTATCAGTGAAAAAAGTGACCTGAAGCACTGGCAAGGTGTGCTAAATGTACATGATGTTCCTGACTGTGCAGGAAGTGGCTTTAGTCCCAACACCAGATTGTCCACCTGCTGATTTGCTTTATTAATTGCCAGAGTTTCCCCTTCGCAGGACTTGCCTTTCAGGAAATGACTTTGGGCTCTAGTTTGTATGAAGTTATTGGGAACAAGATACAGGTGATATTTCTAGTATATTCTAAGATATGCAAGGTATCTAAGATACGTAAGAAGGGCGTGGGCCTGCTCAAGGGTGTCCAGAGGGGGTCACGAAGATGCTTTGAAGACTGGAGCAGCTCTGCTCTGGGGACAGGCTGGTCGAGCTGTGCTTGTTCAGCCTGGAGAAGAGAAGGCTCTGGGGAGACCTTATCGCAGCTCCAGTGACTAAAGGGACTACAAGAAACCTGGAGAGGAGCTTTGGACAAGGGCATGTAGGGACAGGGCAAGGGGAATGGCTGTAACCTACCAGAGGGGAGATTGAAATCAGATCTTAGGCAGAAGCTCTTCCCTGTGAGGGTGCTGATGCACTGGTACAGGGTGCCCAGGGAAGCTGCGGCTGCCCCATCCCTGGCAGTGTTCAAGGCCAGGTTGGACACAGGGGCTTGGAGCAAGCTGCTCTAGTGGAAGGTGTCCCTGCCCATGGCAAGGGGGTGGAACTGGATGAGCTTTAAGGCCTCTTTCAACCCAAACCAGTCTGGGGTTCCAGTGTGAGGAAGGCAGTTTTCAGTACTGACACCCAATCTAATGCCACCAAGTGAAGGATGCTTCGATGCAGTTGGTGCAGGAAAAGGTTAAAGTGAAAGATTCAAGTGAGCTACAGGACTCCTGTTCCTCTAACCTGGACCCCACTGGGATGACCTGCAACCCCCTGGCTTTTCAGATAAAAGAGCTCCATGTGCTGGGGACAGGGATTTCAGTGTTGGTGATCAGGCAGCAAGTTTGGTGGTTTGATACAGATTTTGTCTAAACGCTTGTGGTGTATTTTCAGTAACAACTCAGCATGGGAAGTGTTGTTTTCAGGCTATCTTTATCTGCCTTGTGCAGAAGGAAGCATGGAAATTTTCAGCCTATGTGAGGAAGGGAATGCCTGAGGGCGAGGCATGGTGTGAAGGATGTAGTTCATGACCCAGCTTTTCCACCTTTAACTGCTGGTGTGATGTGAAGTTGCAGTGATGTACTGGCTTAGTGACACTGCCCCAGCATTGGTGCATTCTGTCCTGCTCAGGAGCTGCAGCTCCCAGCAGGGAGATGATGGTCATGGCTGGTGGTCACGATGCAGTGGCATTGCAAGTCTTGCACTGTTATTCTACAGCCACCAGCACCCATCTGTTATAGTCCATGGTTTCCCCTGATAAATATTTAAGAAGCACTGAGGAGCCTGATTCCTGAGAGCTGGAAAAAGTGAGAGCTTTAGTTTGAAGTGTGAAAGTGAAGACCAGGCCTGCGATTAAACTGCTAACACTCAAGACCTGTTACTGTTTGAGTTTGCAAGCATGCTTTGACGTTTGCTTGCTCTACTTTTTACTTTCTCCACATGTCCTCTAGATTTACTGTCCATATGACTAATTTACAAGACTGTGAACGCCAGAGGCTCCCCCTCCAGATCTTGGGAATGATGATTGAGTCTGGGTAGCATAGTAGGATCTCTGTCTTGGAGGCTTTGGGCTTTGAAGTCTGCCTTGGTTTGAACGTTAGAAGGCAGCAGTGTTCACTTTATGGCAGCTGCATCTGTGAGCAATATACTGCATGTTGCTCCATTCCTCCAGAGCCTGCTGGCTTTCCATACACTGATTACAGCCCTTGGAAAGCCAGCCAAGTCTCCTTCCTTGGAAAGCCACACAGATGTGAACTCTTAATAGCCCAGTAACTTGAGAGATGTTTGAACCAAGCTCTTTGATTAAAAGGATACTGTGAGATGCTCGCCTCCCCCTCCATTATCTGGAGCGCTGTCTTGGAAGCCTGAAACTAGCACGTCTTGCTCAGCCATTTTTTGTGTGTCCTTTTCCAGTTGGCACACACTGACTGATAGAAACCAAGATGCTAAAGCAATATTTATACTCAAATGCATTTAATGAAAGGAGGCAATCTGCATGTGTGTGCTTTCTCAGATGAGACTGGCGCTGTTCCCTTGTGTTTTTACAAGATAACTAGACTTTACTTCCCAGGGCTGAAATACTATCTGTCATCTTCCCTGAAGGAAACAAGGAGCATATCTAAGCATTCCTTCTTAGTCCAGGTGAAAAAAGCTTTCCCTGCAATTCCCTCCCTGGATTTGGGGCTCAGTTTGGAGGCTTTGAACTTTGCATTCTTATTACTGTGGGGGGGAGTATTTTTTGTCTTGCCCTTGATAATGGTTAACATTTAGCAGAAATACCGTGAATGTTTCCACTGGTGATTATCTGATATCTTCTCCCTTTCCGCCTTTAAAGTTGGGTTTGGTTTTATTTTCCAAATGCTGTTTTAGACACTTCAGCTCTTAATGGCTTCTGTGGTAACAAGCTGCTTCTGTGCATAAACTGACATCAAAAAGCACATGCAGGAGAGTCAGAGATGGTGCTGCTTGAGTCTCATTAAATGTAGGCTCAGTTTGATATAGAAGTGTTCCAACAGGGACACCCAGCGTTTGCTTCCTTTGGCTTATACTCAGATTCCCAAAGCGAGCTGTCAGCAAATCACAAGAACAAGTTACTGACTGTTTCTCAATTGATTCTTGTAGGACTCTGAGAGTTTTGAGCCCAAGAATTCAGAGACAGTGAAGAAGTCAAAGGCGACTGCTCCGCAGATAAGCAAGAAACCTAAGAAGGAAACCAAAAAGAAACGATAAAGGCATGAGCAATGAGCCTCAAAAGGCAAAATAATCACCTATAATCACGCTTCCCCGGAGATGGCATCAAAGGCAACTCACTAGATTAAATGGTTCTCTGGCATTGCCATGTTTTACCTTTCAGAGACAAGGGAGAAGGAACTTAGAAGAGTGGAAGGGGTGGGGTTCCACCATAGATTTCTTATAAGGAAAGAGGACTTCATATGTCCAGGACTTCATCTGACATGATTAATGTGTCAATCACCATTAAAGTGACTTCTGTCATTCCTGCTGGCTAGAGAGACCTATTGTCCTAGCTCCACCATGCTGGCTGTTGTTCCTAGTCCAGTCCCTGGAGAAGGTGGAGCATGGGTTGCTACTTTGGATACTGGTTTGTGTTGTATTTTTTGAAGGCAGAGGGATCAAATGGATCAAGGATACCACACTACACAGCTTTGTATTCATTCATCTCTGTTGTCATCTAGTCTGAAATACATAGCTGCATTTTATGGCTTAATAATAATGTCTTTGTCATATTCTTTAATTCTTTAGGTAATAACTCATCAGATTCCAGACTGCAGTAGATGAAAGCTTTCATTTCCCCAGCATCGCTGCCTTTCTTACTCCCCACCCATGCACTTTACATTCCCACCCTGGAAAGCAGGTGCAATTCAGGGAATTGAGGCTGTGGTGGGGACTGCAAAAAGCAAGGAACAGTTTGATTTTGGGAGGTGCAAAATTTAATGTGTGTGTTAATGGGGTTCCAAAGTTTCTTTTCCCAAGTACTGTGTGTGTTGGAGAAAAGCTGCTCTGAGGTGAGAGTCTTGGAGCAGGGAACTGGTTGTGTATCAAACAGCACTGCCTGGCTGTACTGTTGATAAACCTCCCGTCAGGCAGCTGAGCGCCAACCACATTCTCCATTTCAACATGGCTGGGGCTTGTTGCATTTGCAGTCTCCCTCTCAGCCTTGCCTGTTGCAGTCTCCTGCATCTCCTCTTGCTGAATTCTCCCTGAAGTTAAATATGATCTCAGCCTGAGGAGATCCAGGGGGTGGCAAGCTGCCTGTGTACCATGACTGTATAGCAAGAGACATATACACAATGTTCCTTCAGGCTCTGCCCCTCCAGGTCCAGGGACAACCTAGTATTAGATTTAAATATGGCTAGACAGGACTGGAAAGAGATAGGTGGTGACACAGCCACAGAGTCTCTGTAGGGCAGCTCAAGCTTCCTGAAGCCAGCTCACATCTTGGTTTGTTTGATCATGAATGAGTCAATGGGAGGAGAACCTGCTCTTGTAGGCGCACCCAGGGTTCAGAGCAGCTTTGAAGGGCAGGCTTCTCTCTAGCAGGGCTGGAAGTCTGAGAACCTTTTTGCATACATAGCCTCCCATCCTCAATTTACAAATGCCTTGGGAGCCCAGATATGGTAGCAGTGTTGTGCTGCTGGGTGTTCTTTAACAGGAGTTGAACAACACATTTACACCATTGGTGTTTAGAGCAGCCATGTTCACTGCTCGCTCTTGGTTTTGGTGGGTGAGACAAATGGATCCCAGTACCAGTTTGATTAACCTCTCACTGCTTCCTCTGCTCCAGGCTCTCTGCTTCCCTTAACCAGAATGCTGACACCAAGGTGAACTGCTTAAAATCCAGCTAAGAGTTCTGCTTTAAATTCAGCATTTCCTTTTTCTTCCTTCTTTTGAGCTACATAAAGGCAATATTAGGACAGAACAAAGCATGGGAGACTCAAGCGTTCTACCGTTGCTTTGAGTTCTCAGTACAAAGAAACATTACAGAAATTTCCCAGGCAAATAACAACAATATTTTGTTATAAGTTTCCATTACGGACCTGTGTTCCTGTCTGGAATCTGCAGGGGAAAGAAGAGCGTGGCTACTGCCCTGGACAGGTACTGCAGATCATTTCTTCCATTTTAATAAAAGAGGATGGTGGTGGTTTCATCTAAAAGACTGGTTTTCTGCAGGTTGCCTAAAGGAGGGGGTTAATGCTTTAATGGAACTGCAACTATTGAAAGAGTAGCACACACGCATTACCCAAAATATAGAAGTGCTTCTACAGCTAAGAACCAGTCAGCAATGAGTGCTCTGTGGTTGTTACCTGAAATAGCAGGCTACTACATTCACATCTGCATCTGGCTGGTTTACTCATTGCTGAGTGGAAATCATGGTTGTTAGGGTTTGGTTTTGTTGGGGGAGGAGGGATTAAGATAAATGTCCCAGTCTGTTCCTAACAGTATTACACCTATTTGAATGCTTTTGTTAGCTGAACTTATAGTGTGTTTTTAGAGATGATGAATATCCCATGTGTTTTAGTTTCTCTTGACATGTGTAATAAATACAATCAGAATCTCTTTGTTTAAAAAGAAATCTCTTTTTAAAGTTGTACTGCCTTTTCCATGCATTCATTGTGAAAGCTGCCAGAACTCATACTATAGGAACACAGGGACATAAATAACCTATTCATAAAAATGATCCACTAAGGGAAAGCCTTTCAGATCATTTAATCTGTGAGAAATTGGTTAGTTAATACTGTCAGGCATGTGTGCATCTCTCATCTGTGTTTGACTTGGAAGTAGGGAACTATCTCCCAGTACAACTTCAGCTTCTTGGGAAGGAAGGAGGAAATGGTGCAATGACTAAATGAATTTGCCTCTCAGGAGAGATTCTGGCTCCAAGAGCCCCCATGAAGGTAGCAATAATAAAGGCATCATTTGTTAATAATGCAAGCAGGGGATTAGATGGGATTCAGTAGGCTGGTAGTAGAGATTTCCAGGAGCCCCTCGGCTGTAGCTCAGGTTTACATGCAGGAGTGTGGAGCTGGTTGGTGTCTCTTCTTGGCAGTGGTAAGACCAGAGTGGTAGCCAAGAACTGGCAAGCATCTGTTGGTTTCTTCACCAGAAAACCAAAGCTAGAGAAGGACCAGTGTGGTGACTCCTCTAATTCCCAAGCATTTTTCTCCAGGCTGTTTTGTAATTAACATCCCAAAGGGAGCTGAAGGCCTCATTAAGTCAATTTTATTGAAGGGGAGGTTTTCAAAGGTCTGCCTCCAGATACCAGCTAGTTAGCAGCATGGGACAAGCAGCACCTTGCTCTGCCACCCAAGGCCCTGGAGCTGGGCTGAGAGATGAGTTTCCTCTGCTATTGTTTGTCATGAAGTTCCTCTCCCTCCACAGACCAAGCCTCAGCTCTGAAGAAACATGGTAGGGAGTTGAGAATTCCTTGCTTCGTTTTTGATCACATTCCCACAGCTCTGCCTCTCTGACCACACTCATCTTGAGAGCTGTGGCCATCACCATCCCCTTGAGCTGTCCCACACTCACAATGCATCCTTGTGCTCCTCAGGCACAAGCAGCACAGTCCCTTGAGGCAGGCTAATAAGTAGCTTGTGACTGGAGTTCCAGTTCACACAGTTCAATTAAATCCCTGTTAATCTTGTTCAGACCTAATTTACTTTCATTCTCACAAATATGCTTCTCTCTGCTTCAGAGGGGTTCTGGTGAGGTTCCCTATTGATAGAAACTGAAGAGCCCAAGGCTGCCTTTAAGGAGGATTGGTGTTTGCAGAGCAGCCCCCTTGTCGAGTCAAGAACCAAGATTATTCCCCAGTCTGTCATGAAGAATGTGGAAATACTCCTTCAGTGGCTGGGCTTCAGGGAGGGTCAAGGCTGGATCTGATGATGCTTGAGAAAATAAGGAAGCTGTAGGAGGGGAGGAGCTGCTCAGTATCCCTGTTTCCCAGGGCACTGCTGAACTGTTCCCCTGTGTGCATGTGTTGATTTTTGGACAGATCTGGAGTGCTGGACCTGTCTCTTGGGAGCCTCTCTTAGGCTGATACTTCTTCCAGGCAGAAGTTATGTTGTTCACAGCCTGTGGCCTGCAGGGATCGAGATGACTGTATTGATTTAGTTGTTTGTTTGTTAATCTCATGAGGCATCAGAGACTGACTGCAGCGAGAAAATGGGATGATGAATGGAGAGTGCTGGAGTACAGAGCGTGGCTGCTTGGCTGCTGATAAGGTTGATTGCCAGCTTTGGCACTGGGAAGGGATCTGACCTTCCTCTTCCTCCTCCTCCAGCCAGAAGGGATGATTTGGTTGGGGAGCATTCCCTTTCTCTCTGGCAGGAGACATGGACTGTAATCAGTGCTTGCATTTCTTCTTAAATTGGCAGTTACTGGGGGTCCAAGGTCCTGTTTGTCTCCTCTGGTTGTTTCTGGCTTCTGAGTGTGTTTTGGGGGATGTTCTCTGGATGTTGGTACATGGGCCAGTATGCAGTAGCTGATCAAAATGTCTCTTGCTTAGGACTGGCAGTCGCAGGGCAATGAACTCAGCTTCCTGCCTCTCCCTTGAAATTCAGCTGATTTCCCCATTTCATTCTGATTCTTCCCAATTTGTGGCCTTGCTGTCACCATAATTCCCCTCATGCCTCCTCTTGATGCTTCCACTCTGTATACTCATGTCCATTGCAGTTCTTCTGTCCTTGCAGCCAAATTTTACCTGCCAGTGGCAGACTGTGCATCTTACCTGCTGTCACTGATACAAAGAAAGAACATGTGGAGAAGCATCCAGGATGGAGAAAGGTGCCCCCTTGTAATCAGCCCTTTTAGCGTGTTTCTCTTCCCTCGTGATTTCTCCAACTAGCAGATGTAGCTGCTGGGGAAGGACATCTCTCCTCCACCTTGGAAGCCGCAGGTCTACCCGGGAAGCTGTGCCATGCACATCAGCCTCCCCCTGAGCCAAGAGGAATTAAAGCGATCAAATATTACACATCCCATCCCTGGCAGTGTTCAAGGCCAGGTTGGATGGGGCTTGGGTCTAGTGGAAGGTGTCCCTGCCCATGGCAGGGGGTTGGAACTGGATGAGCTTTAAGGTCCCTTCCAACCCAAACCATTCTATGATACGATTCTATGATTCCAAGCTCTTGTGATGAGTGCACTGGTGCTGTGTGTCCTTCACACCACCCATTCAGATCCTTCTCCTCCTTGCCAGCACATACAGATTAGTCTTGTGCAATCCCAAACCTCTTGCTCACTTCTCCCAGCTTCCCTGCTTTTATTTAGTGCCTGGAGGCCCCGATGTGGCTTTGATGCTCCTTGCACCCTGCTTGCTGGAGGCGTGAGCAGCCACGCACCAGGAAACCGCAGTCCTACCGGGACCACAGTGTCATAGACCAGAGGAGAGAAGCTGACAGGTTCCTCCATGGCTTGAGTCCAGCATTTTTGGCTGGTAGGTACAAGGTAAACCTGCTTTGGATCACATCTGCTTTGCTTTTTAAACCCAACTGTTGCCTGGTTGATGTTTCATGTCACACTTGCAGAGCTCGGCTCCTGAATGGGGGATGCTGTGGATGGAGGGGGTTGAAGGGCTTTCATTTCTTATCTTCTGTTCTTGACAAGGAGCTAGTACCATGTTCTACTAGAAGTCCTATTTACATGGTAAAAGCAGTGTTCCTTATTTGTGAAACCCACACTGTTCCTTGCCAGAAGGCTGTCCCAGCCTCCGAGGTGCCGCCTCTCTCTGTTAAGGTCAGCCAGTCCCAGTTCATGGACTGGGGCCATGGAAAGGCATCAGCAGTGGCCTGAGATGTCTCATACTCTGCTGAAGCAGAGACTACAACCTGGGAGTCCCTGGCTCCAAGGCTAGTCCCGGCTGCCTTCCCTTTGGCTGCTGCTTCTTCAAAAGCCATCCCAAGCTTGTGAATTCACCTTGCCAAAAGCCAAAGTCTGGAGTACAACAGGCACTGGTGAACTCTCGCAGAGCAAAGCTGCTCCCTCCCTCAGGAATCCTGCTCCAGATGCTTCCTGCTGGTATTTGTGCCTTGGCTCTGGCAGTGCAGGCAGGAACTGGTGTGGGGCTGTGTCCCCCTGGCTCCTGAGGGCAGCTCTTGCACATGAAGGGCCCTCACTGCAGTGAATGGCTGGTCCATGGCTGCTGGGTCTGCATGGCAGAGGAGGGTCCTCATGGCTGTGGTCCCCAAGGAGCCAGCTACTTGTGATGCTGCGGTGGCTCCTTTGGGTGACTGATGTCCCCATGGATTCAGGCCTCTGCAGTGAAGGGAATAGCAGGGGGAGCAGGTTTTAAGAGAAGAGAAGCCACAACCATTTCTGCTCCCCTTTTTTCAGCTCACTTCAAACTGAGCACAGACATCATATGGTTTAAATTTCACATTCAGACTCTGGCTTCCCTCGCCCATCCCCTGCTGGAAGGACCAAGACTGGATGATGAAGGGGAAAAACCCTTGTGACTGCCACAGCTCCGCTCAGCGCAGGCTGCAGCTGCTCATGGGCCGGTGAGCAGCAGGATGCTGCTGGGGTGGCTGCCTGGGACACCTCCGCTTCCAGGGAATGCTGCGGGCAGAGCAGCCTGGATGTGGCTACTAGAGCTTTGTGCCAGCCAGATCCCTCTGCTGGCAAAGCAAGCTGGAACGAGGGCTGTAAGTCTCATCCGGATGAGTTTCTGTGGGCTTTTCTGAGCTGCTCTTTTCTATTGATACTAAGACTGGCCAAAAAGCAGAATTTCCACCGCTGGGAAATGGTGATATTTTGTGTGTGGCTTTTCTGAGGCAACAAGCAGAAAGTGTTGGATTTTTGCCCAAATGGGCTATTCCAAGATAACTTTCAGATTATATGGAAACATCCTATTTTATCAGTCAGAAACCTGGTGGGAAATGTTTTGCCTCTATTGAACATGTGGATAATTCCCCCCCCCAGCTGTTGAACTTGGTGCCTCCTTATCAAACATTTGCACATCACCAGCCAGTGGTTTTCCCCAGTCCTTTTCCCCAGGGAGTTTTGCAGTGACACTTCCTGGCTGGGGCCATCTCTGTGCTGAGGTGAAGGGCCCCTCTTGCGTGGCAGATTGTCCTGAGCCCCCACAGTGGTATCTCAGCTGCCCCTTTGTAGTCTACAACCTGCAGGATGCTGGTGTTTGGCACTTGGCTCCAGCAGCCCTGATGCTCAGTGTGAGAGAATGGCCAGAATGAGCATTTCTACCATGAAACATTGCCAAATGGCTCGTAGTGGAGGAGTTATTCTGGTCAATCCCCCTTAGAAAATAGCTCCTGAGCTTGTAACAGCAGCTCCTCTAAGGGGGCTGCTGGTGCCGATGGTTTGCCATCACACCCTCACTGTTTGCAGGGCTGTAAAGCTCAATGATTGTAAAATCTCAGGCCAAGAGCTGGGGCTGCTTCTATCCAGCATCTCAAACACACCCATTCAATTATTAATAGTAATAATTTGTGCAGATAATTTGGGATCTGCAGTGAACCGAGTGCAGCTCTCCTCAGGAGCAGAACCCACTACACAAAACGTATTCACGCTTGCCAAGGGGATGCTTAAAAAGCATCTGGCTGGAGATGAATAGATGTTTTGTTGTAAATCCACAGCTACGTTGGAGAGGTCAGGGCTCAGATCAATGACTGGATCCAGAAAGCTCCTCAGGAGCCCTGTGGAGCAGTTTGATCTGCTCAGCCGGCGGAGGAAGGCGTCACGTACTTAGTCCTGACGTGACAGTGCATCGCCTGTACTAACTCTGTCTTCTTTGCCCTAATGGAACTCGTGTAGAAGTCAGCAGGAAAGCACAGAAATACCTTAGTCCATCTTGATTTCTTCTTAGAATGTAATTTCAAGAGGGGCTGTAATAACTGAGCCACCAGAAATAGTTTGGTTTTCATTTGCAAGTACTTGGCTTTCAGTTTCTGCAGCCTCTTCCTCTCCCCGGGGTGGGTTGTATCGGTGCTATTTAGGAGTGAAGAGGAAGAATCATCTCAAGCAAATACGTTTCTGAAATAAGGCACTGAAATCCCTGGTTGGTTAAAAAAAAGAATCATTGGGGATTAGGTAAATAGTCAGAGTGGGGCAGGAGGGAAAGTGGGCGGCTGGGGAGTGTTGTCACTGCACCCAGGGACACTGGGTTGCTTAAACTCACATGGTCTTAAATCGCAGCATCGCCAGCACTGCATGTTTCATGTCAGAGTCCTGTGAGGGCACATTCTTGGATCCGAGCCCAAAAGATAAGAGGCAGGGTTTAGAGACTGTCTGTTTGCCATTTTACACATTGGCATCTTCACCGAGGAAGAGATCATGCGGTGGATGAGGTCCAGGGTGTTGCAGGTAGAGGGCCTTTGCCGTCTGCCTTCCAGCAGCAGGCGAGCTCCACCGGGGAGGAGCGGTGTGAGTGCAGCTCAGCCCGCAGGAAGGGAGCTGATTGCAACAGAGGAAAACAAAATTCAAACATTTACAAGTCATAATTGTATCTTAGACTTGGGTCTGGAGCCAGGGGAGGCTGACTCATCCCAACCTGCTCCCCCAGGGCTGGGGCCAGGCCCCCGCTCCCCTGGGCCACGCTCCCCTCCAGCAGTGCCTCCTCGCTCCAGTTCTGGCACTGCGGGAGCGGGTGTTGCTGGATCAGGAGCGAGAGGGGAGCCTCCTGTATCCCTGTGCAGGCACAGCAGGAGGAGGCATGGGGGGACCCTAGGCACCACCGTGCCCCCTTTTTTCCCTACAGGATGTCCAAAGTATGAGTGAGCAGAGCAGTACCCACACGGAGTGGTTAATTCCTTAATCCCATGTTGGTCATTAGGATTCCCTCCCTACACATCCTCATGCCAGCTGGATAGCAGAGGGGGTGCCTGTGAATTAACACCCCCAAAAAGCCTCAGTACAAACCAGGCTGTGGTTTGATGCTCTGGCAAGGAGCAAGCAGGGCTGCTACCCCCAACGGGTGGGGGGAGCTCGGACTCCCTCTGCCAGGCCTGGGAAGGAGCTGAGAGGCTGAAAGGAAAGTGTGAAACCATTGGCATTGGCCAGCTCAGCGCGGCTGTAGGGCCCTTATCAGCAGCTCCTCCCAGGGAAGGGCCCCTCTGCAATGTGCTGGCCAGGGCTGATGGATCAGTGTGTGCGTGACTCCTTGTTCCGGGTGACTCATGGATTCGTTGGCCTTCACCAGTGTCATGGGAAATATTTTGTTAATAACTCAAGGAGGGGGTGGGAAACTGAAAGAAAAACTCCACCACGTAGTTCCCTGCGCCTTATTAACTTCCCCAATGGTTGCTGAAGCATCAGATCCCCCCCAGAGTAATGGGGTTTTAAAGACATCCCTGTGGAGCATCTCCAGCGGTTGGTCGCAGCGGTGGGCAGGGGATGACAGAGGCAGTGCTGGCGGTGGGAATACAGCCCAAGGGTCACTGGAGCCGGCCAGCGGCCGAGCGTGCCTCAGAAACTGGTTCATGGGGGTTGAGGAGCGGACTCTTCATCCCGTTTCTTCCTGCAGGATGAAGTGACAGGGAACACCTCAGTGGATCGCTACTGGGGAAGGTGGGAGGGTGGCCAGTGCCACTGAGCTGGGCACACAGCCCCAGTGGGCTCAGTACAGGTGCTGGGACACCCAGGTGAGCCCTGAGCCCATGTGTACATCTAAGCACTGCTCTGTGCACCCCGACACTGGTCTGTGTGCCCCAGCATTGCTCTGTGCACCCCGGCAATGTTCTGTGTGCCCCAGCATTCCTCTGTGCGCCCCAGCATTGCTCTGTGCACCCCGGCAATGTTCTGTGTGCCCCAGCATTCCTCTGTGCACCCCAGCATTGCTCTGTGCACCTCGACAATGTTCTGTGCACCTCGACACTGCTCTGTGCACCCCGACACTGTTCTGTGTGCCTCAGCACTGCTCTGTGCACCCCGACACTGCTCCGTGCCCGGGGAGAGCTGAGCACCTTCCACCTCCTCCCAGTGCTGGAAGAGGAAGGTGTTGAGAAGCAAGGGGAGGGATGGCTGGAACTGCCCCCATGTGCACACCTGCCTGAGCGGGATGTGGGGCGGGACACACACACGCCTCACCTAGTCCTGCACAGGGGGATGCTGTCAGCCAGGGACCGGGCACCCCAGGGACACCCGCAGCTCTATTCTGCCTCATTTCAGAGGCTGGCACCAGCTGCAGGGGTGACCTGGGGGATGCTTTAACCCAAAGACGGGGCAGGTGCCCCAGCGGGACACGCTGCTGCCTCCGAAAGGCCCCGTGGTAATTCGGGGTGCTCCAGGGCGGCCCCGGACGTGCTCTCTTCCCCTGCTCTTCCTCAAACCTGAAGTTTTGCCTCCTCCTGACTTCAGAGACGGGGGTACGTTTATTGCAGCCCCCGGGACCGCAGCGAGGTGTCCCTGTGGGGATGGCGATGCACAGATGGAGGCGCAGCGTTCGTCCCCGCGATTCGCAGCGTGCCAGACCTCTTCAGTAACGCCAACCCCAGACCAGCCGGGGTTTAACCTCCCGAAGATCCCTTCTCCCTCCACCAGCTCTGCCTTCCAGGTAAACACAACAGCGCCGGGCGGGGAGCGCTGCTCTCAACCCCACAGCCGCGGGGAGCCCCGAGTCCCCTCCAGCCCCTCACGACCGGAGAACCGGGATCGGGATCGGGATCGGGATCGGGACCACCGCTGCTCCTGCGCGTGTTCCCCCGCCGTAACCAGGCAGCTCCTGCGCGTCCCGCGCACCTCGGAGCCTTCTCCCTTAAAAACAAACCCGCGCAGGGGAGGGGCTGCGCGCTCCCCCCCTCCGCCGTTTCCGGTTTGCTGCCATATTCCTCTTTATTTTTTCCCCTCCCCTGCCCGTGGGTCCCCCCCGCCCCGGTGCAAGGGGTGAGGCAGCAGCGCGCCGGGTCCGCGGCGCTGCGCGATGCTGCTGCCGCCGGCGCTGCCCTGAGCGCCCGGCGCGGAGCGACCCAACCCGGGGCGGGCTCCCAGCTCGGCGGCGGCGGCGGGGGGCGGCGGCCGCGCCCCCGGCGCGGAGACAAAGCCGGGGCCGAGCGCTGGAGGCGAGCGGAGGGGTCGGCCCCGCTGCGCGCACAGGCGGGAGGTGAGCGGGCGGCGGAGGGGATGGGGGGTATGCGGTGAGTCCGCGTGTGGGGCTGGCGGGGGGATGCCCACAAGCGGGTGAGCCGGTTGTGGGTCCGACCGGGGATGCTGGCGGTTCGGCGAGGAGGCTGCGGGTCCAGCCGAGGATGCCCGGGCTCCGGCGGGCGGGTTTGTGGGTCCGGCAGCGGGAGGTGCCCGCGGTCCGGTGAGCCGGCTGTGGGTCGCGGCGGGGATGCTCGCGGTCTGGCTCTGGGTTTCGGTGGGTCCAGCGGCGGGTGCACATGCTGCGGGGTGGCTCAGCGATGGGTCTGGCGGGGGATGCCGCTGTACAGCGGGGAGCACACGGGCCCGGCCGGGGATGCTGAGGGTCCGGCGGGGCGGCCCCGCCTGCCCGCAACTCCCCTTTGTTGTGATCGGGGGCTGTGGGGGGCCCCCGGGAGCGCAGGGCGGGGACAGCCGGGCTGTATGTAGGCCAGGACATGAAATATTCATCGCCCCCCTACTTTGATGTCTCCTGATCCGCTTCCCTTGGCGTGTTTGCTCACCGGTAATTCTGGGGGCTCGTGTCCAGCCCCAGTGGGCCGGGAGAGCTGTGTCCAGCCAGGCTCCTCGCTCTGCCCCTTACTGGAACTGGGGGGGTGCGGAGCTCTGCTTTGCCTGATTAAAGGCTCTATCCAGCCGGGAAGTTCCCTCATAACAGCCTGGGCGCTCCAACAACCCTTATGTGTGGCTGTGAGTGGTGGCACTGGCATGTCCCCACTGTCCCTGGCACAGTCCCTGGTACCACGGAAGAGCATCATGTGGCCGAGGTCGGCTTTCATCCTGTCTCGCTGTGCAGGAGCTCTGCAGGAGCTCGGGCAGGCTGTGCTGCCTCCTGGGGCCGTTGGGTCGGGCATGGGGGGCAGCCTGTGGGGCTGGACCCACTGCACAGGGCTGCTGGGTACAGGGGCTGGAGTGGGGTGGTATCTCATGGCGCTGACCCTAGTGTGGTCCTGTCTGGTGCTGAGCATCGTCTCGGGGAGCTGTGCAGCCTCCTGCGTGCTTGCTGGGAAGGAGTGGGAATCTGCTGCAGCTTCCCCCCGTTCTGCTGGCCCTGCACAGTGCACTGCTTCCTCAGCCCTCCCTCACCCCCGTGGCTGCTGTGCATGCCAGGGCTCAGCCCCCTGGACTCGGAGCCGGGAGGTCCCAGTCCCCATCCTGGTCCCAGTGCTGTGGAACAGCAGTAAAGGTCGTAGCTGGCAAGGAATGTGTTGTGCTGCCCTGTGTGCTGTTGGCTCACTCAGCCTCCTGGCTCCCCAGGAGCCATGCAAAGGAAGGGACGTGAAGCGGGTGCTCAGTGCAGCCGGTGTGTCCCTTGGGACAGGACCCACTGCCCCATGGCACTAGCAGCTGGGAGCAGCAATAAGAGTGCAGAGCCCAGAGGGTTCCTGGGGCAAGCACGTGCTCCAGGACAGGACAGCACATACCCAGCAGTGCTGTGTGCGACCTGAGCTGTGGGAAGGAGGCAATGAACACTTGAGTTTTCTTCCTCCCACCCGGCTGCTGCTGCCCAGAGGAGGAGGGTGATGACAGGAAGGAGCTGCAGAGCTTGGTCACTCTGCTCTCAGCCGAGGAGATACCCACTGCCCGCAGTGACCAGTGTGCTGTGGGAGAACCGAGTGATGCAAACCTTGCCAAGGTCCAGCCATTAACAGTGGGGAACTATTCATCCCTGCCAGGGGAGACCCCCTCAGCACCCAGCACCTCAAACACACCCGGACCCCTCTGTGCTGGTCAGGCAAGGGAAGGCATTGGCAGGGCTCTCCAGGGAGGTGTGAGGATGGGGACATGCCGGGGCACATCCACAGTGTTGTGCTTCAAGCAATATCCTGTCTGTTCTTTCCACTGTGGGCTCCTCCTGACACCTTCCCAGCCAGAGGGGCTGATCATGGGCTGCCCTGTGCTGAGCCAGCTGTTCTGCACCACTTCGTGCTGGCTCAGGATCTGGCCCATAGCAAAACCTTGGGCGTTGGTGTCTCTGAGAGGAGCCTCGAGTGTTGCTCCGCAGGGAGCCGTGTCTGTAATCATTAGCCAGTTAGTGCTGGTTTGTCAGAGAAGGGCACTTTGCTTGAGGGATCGAGGGTCAGTTCCTGGTTCCATGCTTTGACCTGGGAGCAGCAGTGCAGAGGCTCCTCCAAGCACCTCACCTCAGAGGCTCTGCCAAAGCACAGCCCTGTATTTGTATGTATTTATATGGGAGATGGGTTATTTGCAGGCTGGCGCAGCAGCGGCTAAGGGAGGTCCAATGTTCCCCGTCTCGATCGTTAGTGGCCTTGCAGTGCTCCCTGTGTTGATGGAGATGCCCTAGCGATGGCTCTGCCCATTTAATGACTTTGTGCCAGAGTGATGGAAAGTCACGGAGGTACCATGGGGAGGCAGAAAGGGCCGTCCCTGGAGGACCAAGCAAAGAGAAGAGCTGTGGTTTGTGGTGACCGACCTGTGTGAAGGCTCTGCTGCAGAGGCAAGAGGCTCCTTTGCTGCCTCGGTGGCACGGAGGGGTCATCACTGGTCCAGAGAGGATGGAGGCCTTTAACAGCACGGGAAGCAGCATTGCAGGCTCACCGAGGCGAGGAGGGGATGGACCATGGGGCTTCTGTGCCTCTGACATCCCGCCTGCCTCTCCCTGCTGCTGGAGCCAGGATCACGCCTGGCCTTTGAAGTCATTGCAGAGCTAAAACTCTTTATCTAATGAGACCTGAAGGACTTGGTCTGTAACCTCTCATTTTAACAGTCAGCAAATGCCTGCAACATCTGAAAGAGAGAAGGTAGGAGTGAGCAAACAGTCGGAGCTTCCTGCCAGTGCCTCTAAGGGGGGAACCCCCGAGCATCACTGGACAAAGCGCCAAGCTCCTGGCATCGCGGGGGGAAACTGGAAAGCCTAATCTGAAGCGCTATTGTTTCCTGTACTGTCTATTCTGCAGCTCGGTTTCCAACTTGTTCCTTTATCTCACGGAACAATTTCCCATGTGAGCTCACTTCCGCAGCGCTCCACATCTCGCCCTGGAGACACGTCCAGCCTCCATCCCCATTGACCAACATCCCTGTGCTGCTCTGTGCAGGAGACATCCCTTTAACGTGATGCCTGGAGAGCAGCTCGGACCCTTGCATGGGAATAAGCATCCCTGCATGGAAATAAGCATCCCTACATAGAAGTAACCATCCCTGCATGGCTGTTCCTGGGACAGGAGCATGGATCCAGTCCAAATTCCTCTTTTCAACTGCCTGTAGCTGCGGATGGTGAGGACAAACTCCCCTGGGGAGCAAAAAAATGTGCAGTGTGTCAGGCAGGGCTCACAGAAACAGCCATGCCTTTGGTCCTTCGTCTTTTAAATGGGCAGAAGCTGTGAGCTAGGCCAGTATAGAGCGTGCTTAGGAGGGAAAAAATAGTACCATGAATTGTCTGACCCAGGCCCCCGACTTGGCCCCGTGTTGGCACAGGCGACTTGGGCGCTGGCTGCAGCCGAGCTGGTGCTGCTCTGCACATGCCTCTGCACACACGTGCTTTGAAAATAGAGCCCTGAAACAGATTTCAGGAACAAATGTGGTTTGAACCTGGGCCAGGAGCCAGGACCTGCAAATCTGCGTCTTGCACTGACTTCCCTTCGGGCTATGGATCTGGCTGCGGAGCAGGGAGGTGTTGGGGAGGGCTGGGGTCTGGCAGGGCTAGCGAGGGGGCCTTACAGTTGATGTTAGTTTAGACCTTAAAGAAATCTGCCCAAGCCCTTGGCTCCAGGGGGTGTCAGTGGACGTGCAGCATCTGATGTCCCCGTAGCCTGGTGTGCAGGATCATCTGGAGGAATTTGGGGAACAGAACTGGGCTTTTAAGGCAAAAATACAAGGAATGGGGGGGGGTGTGTAGCGAGCCTGCCCTCGCCTTGCAGTGGGGAATGTGTCCAAGCAGATGTTGGCCCCAGTACCAGGAGGGCACCGCAGTGGCTCTGGGTCTGCAGTGGGTCAGCGCCTCTGCCACCCATGACAGGGGGGCACTTGTGACTCGGCTGTGCTGTGCTTCCTTCCCCATAATGCAAGTGTTGAAGCCGGCTCCGAGTTTCCCGGTCCCATGCCATGGTTGACCTGCTGTGGTCTCACTCCCGTGACCGTGAGGTTTCGACTGGCCCTGAGCCTGCTGTGTTAGGGCTGGATGGAGGAAAACGTGACCGTGTACTGCAGGATAGCTTCCCCCCAGCGTGGCTGCTCCCAGCCTTCCCGATGGTGTTTGGCGTTCTCAGCCACCGAAAACCTGGGCAATGATGGTGAAAGCTCACTGCTGCGTTGCTCTCTCCAGCATGGGTGAGGTTGACAGGTCCAGGCTCTCCTGAGCCATGCGCCCCCTTTCTCCTGCCGTGCCCCAGTTTGGGGGCAGTGTGATGGTGCTAAATCAATCCTAAAAATGTCCCACCTCGGGGCATCCTTTAGCAGGATGCTGGGGTTGGAGGTGCAGCACCGGCTCTGGGTTTCGCTTGCTTCCCCACCTTGTAAGGAGCATTGCGTGCCTCAGTTTCCCCAGGGAACGCCTGGGAAGCTGGTGTCCCTGAAGCTCCACACCGAGGCTTCCCTTTGTCCCACGAGCCCCAGCTGCATTGCCCTACATTGTGCACGCACCATGGGCAGAGCTCTTTAGGCAGGGCAAATGCAATCCGACCTCCACGAAGTGCCACCGCCTTCTCACCTGCTTGGCTGTAGCCTCTTGGGTGGTGTTTTCAAGGGCTTCCTCCTCAGAGGAGCACTGACTTCTGCAGCCCTTGCAGCTCGGTGGTGCTGCCGGGTGGCAGCCGGTGGCATTGGGGTCAGGCTGTGCCGAGCGCTCTGGATGCTCCCGGGAGGAAGCGTGAGCTTGGTGACTTCTGCAAAATAAACCACTGTGAAAAGGCTGTAGGGATTGTTCCCTGCTCAGCTGGGCCCTTTCCTTCCCCTCCCGTCAGGGGAGCGTTGCAGGGAAGGGGTCGGGAAGGCCTCCGTGTGGTTGAGGGGAAGCTGCCAGTGAGCACCTGATGCACCAGGAAGGGAGGGTGCCATGGGACAGGGAAAGGTGCACGTGTAGCTGCAGAAGTCACTGCCAGCAGGATGAGTTTCATGCTCCATCATCATGGACGGTTGAGTTTGGAAGTGTGTGGGGTGGAAAGAGTGCAGGGGCAGGGCAGGGAGACATGAGGGCAGCTGCCAGGAGCTGCCTGCCAACCCCTCCTGTGTGCACAGCCAGGTGTGGATGTGCACATCTGTTTGTGTACGTGCACTGATCTGTGCCATTCTTAGTGCTTGGGGATGGGGATAGCTCTGGTGCTGTGGTCTGGGTGGGCTTTGTTGAAGCCGCCTAAGCCACAAGTGATGGAAAGCAGCGGAGATGCCCTTCATCCCTTTGTTCTTTCATCCCTTCATCCCTTTGTCCCTTCATCCCATCCCTGCAGGCTCTGCCCGAGGGCGGGGAGGGGGCAGCTCCAGCTCGGCATGGTTGTTCTAGGTAGCAAGAGCAGCACGAGAGATGCCGTGGGAGAGAGAGTGCAAGGTCCATGTGCAGCTCATCCCATGCCACTGCCGGGCGTCTGCAGCCCAGGGCTGGTCCCATCCATCTCACCCATAGCTGGTGTCCGCTCCCCACAGTGCAGGACCTGGAGGGGTGTGTGGAGCCGGGCTCTCCCCTCCAGGAGGGGCAGGGATAAAAGGCTCCAGCTCAGCGTTTTCCTTTGTTTTTCATCTGCTCGGGCTGTTTATCACAAGCACTGTCTGGGGCTGCACCTCCCACCCGGCTCCTCTCCCGATGGAGCCGCTGAGCATCCCACTCACCCCAGGAGTGATGGGGTGAATCTGGAGCAGCTTTTTGGGTATGGAAATGCTGATCTCCTCCGTTTGCCCCCCAAGACCCCCCCCCCGCTTGCTTCCTCTGACGTATCCTGAGTGAGTTGCTTTGTTTTGGTGGTGCAGATGGGAGTGGCACGTATGGGGACCAGCATCTCTTGGGGCTCTGTGGAGTCCAGGCATTCCGGGCATGCCTTAACGTGGGGTCTGGTGGTGCTGAGACCAGAGCCACGGTCCTGGGCTGTGCCCACTGCAGCAGGAGCTGCTCCAGGTCTCACCATGGCTGCGGAGGTGCATTGCTGGAGGCTGATCCTGATCAGCCAGCCTTGACCCACAGCCACCCACTGTCCCCATAGCATGTGTGACTTCGGGCTGGTGGCCCCGCCGTTCTCTGGAGCACGTGGCTTGTGTCAGGCAGATGCCCCAGAGTAGCCAAGGAAAACAGGCCAATAATTGGCATAAATTTGCTGCGTGGGATCCTGCTTATTTGACACTGTTCAGGGGTCTGCAAAATGGGAAGTGTTGGAAAGCGGTGATGGAGGATCCTCGGCCTCTGCTTGGGTTCTCCTTCAGACCCTCCCGTTGCAGTGAACCCCGGCACGTGTCCTGCGAAGTTCCTGTGGCTCCCAGCCAGGAGCGGGGCGATGCCCAGCGCCATGCTCAGGGTTTGTGTTGAGGGTGCCAATACCACCCCTGCATTGTCCCTTTTTTACCAGCGAGTGTTTCAGTTCACATCAGGAGGGTTGATGGGAGGTTCCCAGCCACGGGGGTCCAGCAGGACCCCTTTGTAGGGCTGGTGTGGCTGCGGCTCCATCCCGGGGGGCCGGGGGAGCTCCTCTCCTGGCTGGACTGGATGGGCTGGTTTCTCTGAAGGTGGAAATGTTTCAGCAGTGACGCCAGCGTGGCCACAGGAGGTTGGAACTTGCTCAGATCCGGAGCTTTTCTGCCTCCTGCCTGTTCCTTGCCCCCTTCCTCCCCCTGCCCTGCGGATTTGCACCTTGCCTGCACTGCCATCCTCACCCCGGGGGTGAAATTGCTGCGGTGCTGTTGGGTGCGGTGGCAGTGGTGTTTTGGCTGGATCTGAGCCACCCATGAGTCCCATCAGCCCGCCACTGCCCCTTCCCCAGGAGCTGGGTGCTGCGCTGTGCCCATCCCCAGAGAGCACCTTGAGCAGATGTCCCCTTCCAGAAAGCAGAAGCAAACTCCATTTCCTGAAGCCACAGGAGCTGCTGCAGAAATGGGAACAGAAATCCTCCTCCCTCCTCCTTCCTCCTCCTCCTCAGGCCAGCTTGTGTCACTGCGTCCCTGTCACCCCTTCCAGCAGGGCTGATCCCTCTTCCCAGTGCTTCACCTGGAGGAGGATGGGAACAGTGTTTATGTGATGGGGCTGGGGGAACCTGTAGGATTAGATGGTGGGCAGTGGGAGCTCATGGTGGGGCTTGTGTTAACAAGGCACATTTTGAGGGGTTCTTAACCCCCAATGCTGAGCTAGAGGCTGTTCTGGGCAAGCATCGCCCCATGGCTCCTGGTGGGCAGGAGCTCCAGCATCTGCTGCTGGCCTAGCTTGATGCTGGTGCTTCCCTACTCAGGGTTGATGCTTCCCGGCCCCGCAGGCACTCCTGCCCTTGGAAGCATTTCCTTTCGTTTCCTTCTGGACTTGGCAGGAGGAGAGCAGTGCCCTCATCACCTGTCTGGGAGAAGCCTGCTTCAGGTTAACCCAGGCCAAAGGCTTTGTGTGCCTTTGGAAAGCGCTTGCTGGAGCTGGTTGGGCAATTCCTGGCTTTGGCTGGTGTCCTGGTGGGAATGCTGGAAGCGCAGGCTGAGTCAGGCTGGGAGGCACTTGCAGGCATCCCTGCTCTGACCCGGAGCAGCCCCAGCGAGGTCAGGCTCACCAGCACCTGGGCAGCTTTGAGATCCCACCACCTCTCCAGCCCTGGTCCCGTGCTGGACCACCCTCCTGGTGAGAGAGCTTTTATTTCCCCATCTCTAACTGGCAGGATGCCCTTGCAGTGCAGAAAGGGATGGAGGATGCACGCTGGCTGGGAAGCGAGGTGCTTCCCTTTCCTCCCTGTGTGCAAGCAGCACACTCAGGCTGGGCTTGCAGGACCTGTGTGTTTGTTCTCCGCCTGTCCCAAAGCTCCTGCGTGGATAACAGGGGACAGTGGGGGCTCCAGGAGCCTTCGCTTTTATTTCCTCCCTGACCCCAAACACTTTCTATCTGAACATGGGGGTCTCTGTTGGATCCAGGCTCGGGGCTGGCAGAGCTGTGGGAACCCTGATTTTTGGGGTGGCTTTGTTGCTGCACAGGGGTGGGAAGGGGCGATGGGGCTGCCCACTGCTCCCTATGCAGTAAGGTAAGCCCCACAGCACAGCTCTGCGTGCAATGCCAGGGCTGCGGGTGAGCCTTGTGGCGGCTCAGCCCAGGCTGCCTGCGTCCACAGGCCAGGAGATTGAAGTTGTAGCCCTGTTGGTCCCCAGGTGCTGCAGCACAGCGATGGGGATGTGACAGGGCAATGGCCACCTTCCCTCCTCCCATCCCCTGGGGGAGAAAACAGCTTGGTTTGTGTTTGGTTGTTCCCAGTTTGTTGGCCAGATGAACATCCAGAACCTGCTCTTGTGCTTCTCGGGGGTTTGATTTGGTCTCTTAAGCCCCCTGTTTTGACGTGTCTTTTCAGAGGCATTTTGCATCGCTCCTGACCGTGACTCTCCCCCGTGCTTAAGGGGGTGAATTTGGATGGTTGACTTAATTATACTTTCCCCTCTCGTGACCCAATGGCCCCAGCTACTTGGGCTGTGGAGCTTTAATTAAGCTGGTTTTAAATTTAACGGGAGTTGACAGGGTCAGTGGGAGGGGCTGGGACTTACATGTGTGGGGAGAGTCACTGGGCCCCATGCAGCAGCCGTGCTGCCGTCCTCCACCAGCAAGTCCTTTCCTCTGGGAGAGTTTTGCATGAGGTGGGATGCCTTAACCCAGGTGCCTTTGACATGCGGTCATTGGGCAGAGTGGGGGCACCTGCCTGCAGCTTTCCCAATTCCTGAATTGAAGCTGAGAGATGAATTGAGCATCTCTGCATCTCTCCTTCTGTTTTAAGAGTCAGGTGAGAAATGAGTGTCCCTGTGGAGGAAGGGGGCTGGAGGCACGATCCAGGCGTGCCCTTGCTGTGGCAGCTGGGCAGGGAGAGGATCTGCAGCGTCAAACCCTGGTTTATGGGGCTGGGGGAGCAGCTCCCCCTTCCCCACCAGCACCTGGGACTCAGGTGGCGCAGTGGTGCCCCACTGCAGTGGGGCTGGTAGAGATGTGCCTCTGTGTTTCCCTTCAAGAAAAGCCCAAGAGCATGGGACAGGAACTGCTTTTTCCATGGGGGACACAGTGACCTGCTGTATTCGTGTGGCTGAGCCGGTGCCCCAGCCGTGGTGTTTGCCATGGGAAAAGGCAAGACTTCAGTAGCATTTTCTGGGACCAAGGGTGAAGCCGCTGCATGAGCGTGTCTGGGGCTGTGTCTCCTACCAAAATGTGGGGAGGGAGCAGGGGGTGATGTGAGGATGGGGACAGGATGGTGTTGGCTGTTCCGGGACCACCTCACTGTGGTTATGGCAGCAATCCACCACCCCTGGCGTGGTGCTGACCTGCTGTCTGGGTGCGGGAGCATCACTGCCACCTTGTGCTGCCTGTGCTGGGGGACACAGGGGACAGCGAAGTGCCTTTTGGCGCTCGGCTGCCTGCCTCTAGCCCCACATCTCTGCTGTTAAAGGCACACCTTGTAGATGGCTTCTGTTTGTCCTGCATGGACGTGCCCTGGCTGGACACGGCTCCTGCTGGGGAGGGGGTAGGTTGTGTGCACAGGGACATGGAGTGTGTCAGGGTAGGATGGGGATTGCCGCGCTCTGCTCCTTCCCATCGCCAATGCCTGTGGGCTGGGTGCTGCGAGGCTGCTTTGTCTCGCTGCCATCCTGCATGCTTCATTTTTCAGTCTGGTGCGAGACAGTTCATGTTATTAATCTCGCTGGGCCTTTGCAAGCCTCGGCTCCCACCAGCAGCTGGTGAACACTGGTGCCCCCAGCCCCTCACTCACCTCTCCCCCAGCACCCCTGCTCGGCACCCACCGGTTTCTTTGCAGCCCCAAGGACGGAGCCTGTTTTGCCGGAGACATCTCCCTCCCCAAGGCTCCGTGTCTGGTGTTGGGCCCCAGCCTGCCGCAGCCTTTCCCAAGGTTTCTGCTCCTGTCTCGCAGAAGCCGCACTGCTGTGTTGTGTCTGCTCCCAATCAGTGTCTTTTGTTAGTGTCTTTGAAAAGAAGATAAGATCGCTTCCTCCTCCGCCGCCAGCCCCGCTATCAGCCTGGCGTTACCATGGCCAGTATCCTGGAGCGATCCGATCCAGGCGCAGTGGGGAGCAGCCAGAGCAGGACTTGCTGGAGAATATTCGGTTCCCCTCGCTGTGCCTTTGCGAGAGCATCTCTGTGGGGAGGTAGGGCAGAGGATCGACCCTTTTCCTGCATCCCTACTTGCAGTTAATGTGGGGGGTACAAGCTTTGGGGGCACGCGTGCCGGAGGAGCGGGGATGCTGGGCAGGTCAGTGCCTGGCGGGGATGCCGCTGTCTCGTGTGCCGTGGTCTGATCAGAGCTGAGTTGTGCAGCCAAGTGAGCTTCATTTTTAATTGCTTTGGAGAGGGGAGGGCGGTGGTGGCCTCTCGGTGCGGCTCTCTGCTTGCTGCGGTCTCTGCCCTGGGCTCAGCCCCTGGCACCCTACCCTCTGGCTGCAGCTCATCCCATGGGAATGGGGGGCCTGGAAGGCTCTGGGTGCAGAAGGCAGCAGCAGAGACGGGGATGGCAGTGCTGGCAGGCTGCTCTGCCACTTTCAGCCACTAAATACCGTGTCTGCACTTGCATCCCTCATGCTCCCATTCAGCGCCAAGTGCATCCATCCGCCCTGCAGTCATGCTGGGACCTGTCCCTTTCCCTTCGGAGGACCTTGCGCCCACCACCCCAACATGTGGCACATTTGGGTTTGCCTGGTGGCTTTTTTTTGGTCCTCTTTTATCTAAACATGGGCTTGGGAGCCCAGTGGCACAGTGGCCAGGGGTGAGAGGGACACGGGCACCACGTGTGTACGCAGCACAGCCTTATTTGTATGTGCTGCACCCCAGAGTTGAGACTGCAGCTTCCCCCCCACCTCTCACCCTGCTGTGCAATTATTGCCACTGAATATTAGTCAAGTACAAATTACAAACCATACAAAGTCTTACAGAGCTGTCAATCAGCTGCTGCTCATTATCCTAATCAAATGCACCAAAAATAGTGACAAAACTTATTAGCAGGGGGCAGGGGGAACGCATCAAAATAAACCTGTGGTGTGGCACATCCTCTGTGTGACAGCCACTACCCCAAGCACCCACCCAGCAAGAGCGATGAGGGGGCTGCCTGGCATGATGCTGACCCCACGGAGGTTTGCTTGGTGGTTTCCACCATCACTCCACAGTGTTTGCAGCATAGTAACAGTGTGCTGTGGGGCTGTGTGCTGTGCTCTGGGTAATGCACAGGCTGAGCAGGTTGGGCTGGGGCAGAGAAGGCAGTGATGGCAGCTGTCTGTGCTGGGGGGGGGGCAGCAGCTCCTCCTTTGGTGCTGTCTCTGTATGAGCCTTCCCCTTGCTATGCCTTCAAGGTTGATGGCCCTTGTGTGAAGGCAGGAGGCTGCTGCTGCTCTTGCTTCCAGGCTTGCTCCCAGCACGGTTAGATGGCAGGGCAGCAAAAACCTGCCTGCCCTGTCCCCATCCGTCTGGGATGTTTCTCCTGGGTGAGATGTGAAACCTGGGCTCCAGCCAGGACAGGAGCCTGTGGGATGCTGCTCTGGGATATGAAGCTGGGGGTGCCACAGGGGCTGGATCCCCTTGTGCCAGGCAAGCTGAAGTCTCTGTCCAGCACTGGGTGAGCAGAGCTGGCTGGAGAGATCTTGCTGTTGGTAGAATAGCAGGGAGAAGGGGCAGTTCCTGCAGGATCTGGGGGCTGGGAGGGGATGGCAGAGCCAGATGAGTGACTACCCTGGCACATCCCTGCTTTGCTTTCTGCCTGAATCTCTGCCCCAAGCCACTGCTGCTGTGAAGCGTCCCCACATCATGCACTTTTGTGGCACAAAACTCTCCTTTTTGACAAAATTGGTTAAAACGTGCTTTTCTGGCTGAGTCAGGGCTTGAGCTGCATGGTTCCTGCTGTAGCATCTGTGTGTGTTCTTGGCGATGGAGAAGGTGACTCTCATCCCTGGGGACAAGGTCCCCAGTTGGTGACCGACCCTCTCTGCCACCGGTCCCGGCTGTCTGGAGAGCCAGGGCCGGGAATGCTGGTGTGTCCAGGGGAACCGGCTTCGCTTCGCCCCCCGAAAACCCCTGGGTGGGCCAGGAGTGCCTTGCGCTCCCCTCTCACCCCAGGGCATCACTCGGGGTGGCTCCAGCCGCCTCCTCTCCCATCCGCGGGTGGGTTTGATGAAGTGGAGCAGAGAATTGTCCCCTCTTCACACATGAGAGATCAGAGCGCGCTGGTGGAGCTGCCGGCCCCGCGCTGGAGGGACGGAGGAGGAGGAGGAGGAGGAGGAGGAAGGCAGCGGGAGCCCTGGGCGCCAGACCGTGGCGCGGGGGGGAGAGGGCGGCGGGCGCTGCGGGTGCTGCGGGCGCTGACGGCGCTGACGTCCCCTCTGTCTCGCAGGCTGCAGCGGGAGCTGAGCTGACTTTGCCGGCGGCCCCTCCCCACCCCGCGGCGAGGCTGTAGCCGGGAAGCGCTGGTAAGACACCTCCGACGGCCCGGGAAGGGGGGGACCGGGCTGCTTTGCCGAGTGAGCCCACCTAGGACAAGGGAAACCCTCCCCACCCTCTGCGGGGGGCTCCGGTCTGGGGTGCCCTGCAGCAGTCCCTTCGGGTGCTGGGTGGCGCAACCCTCCCTTCGTCCTTCCCATCCCTCGGAGCTCCCCCCGGCGTGGGGGACAGAGCTGAGGCCTCACAACTCAGCACCGCGGTGGTTTGTGCTTTGCCGCTGGCGCTGACCCCCGGAGCGGAAGGCAGGGGAGTTCCTGCAGGCTGCGACGTGCCCGGAGTGCTAATCCCCGCCGCAGGAACGCTGCTCCCTCCGCCGCCTCGCATCAGTCAGAGGCGAGCACCGGGAATGCTGGCTGAGCTCCAGCCGGTCTCCACACAAGCCTTGCGAGGGGAAGCCCTGCTGAAAGCCGAGGCACCGGCCGGGATGGGAGCGATGCTGAGCCCCCCGTCCCAGCACTGTTGGCTGTGAAAAGCACTGGAGCAGGGAAATACCCCACCAGGCATCGGCTGGGCTGCCCTGGCTGGGGTGCAGGTGGCTCTGAGCATGCCTGCAGCCTGTTACACGTACAAATACCCTACATTAGACGTAAATACAGTGGAGCCGCTGGTGGTCGGTATCTTTTGCAGTCCCACAGCTCCTAGCGATGCTGCTGGGGTGTGATGGGAGCTGCCACACCAGGCAATGGGTTCATTCACTTCCTTCTCTGCCCCTTGGCTCTGGGGGTCTCATTGCCAGCTCTGCTGAAGGCAGAGGGGTCTCTCCCTGGTGCCCCCCCCCCCGGGGATCTGACTGCACAGCACATTCCTGCTGTCTTTGATAACTCCTCTGCCAGACTCTTGCACAATCCCTGAGTCCTCCAGGACGAATTTGCACCCTTTCCTTGCCGGCTGCCAGCGCAGCGATGTGGGGGCTTCACGGGCTTTCTGGGCCCCCCACTCTTCCCTGGGTGAAGGCTGGGAATGTTCTCCCCGGGGCAGCCGCAGGGCTGAAGCTACATGGTCACACTGGCTGAGTTCCCTGGGACTCGGAGCGGGGACAGTACGAGGCTGCCAGTGCCACTGGGCACGTTTTGGGGTTGCCAGCCTACATTGTGCAGTAGCCATGCTGAAGCAAGTGCATGCAGGTGTTTAGGAGCAGGAGAGCTCAGAGCAGGGATCGCTGCTCTGTAGCCTCTTCCCCAGAGGCTTGTGCCTCCTCCTCATCTCCCATCTTAGGCTCCTGCAGCCAAAGCCCCAAGGGCTGGATTTGGTGACCATCATGAACCCAGCAAAGCCCTTGCAAAGGGTGATCAGCACCCAGGCACAAGCTGGGAGCTTGTGTTGTGTATGGAGATCTCTCCCTCCCCAAAGCCACTGTGCAAGGAGGGATGAACTCACTGGCTGTGATGTCCCTGATCAGGACATGCCTGAAGGATGCATGTTCTATGCCTGCAGGCTAATGGCTGTGTAGGGAGGACCCCCCCTTGCTTTGGGGACATTGGGGAAGTGCCTGGGGGATCCACTCTCCCTTTCCTGTGCTCTGCTCCCGGCTAATCTCTTATAATGACTATTTTATACTCTTGATTTGTCTCATGATGCTGGTAAATCAGTTGCTGGCCTAGGCTGGCAGCCCCGCGGGGTGCACTCAGGGGATGCTCGTGGCCCCAGAGTGCTGCTAAATCCACTGCCCGGGCTGGGTGTTTTCCTGCCTGGGGAAGTGCTGCTTCCAGGGGAAACTCTGAGCAGCTCTGCCCTTTGCTCACGGTCGCGTGGGCAGTCACAAGCTGCACGGTCACAGCCGAGCCGTGTCCCGCTTTCCTCCCTGTGCATCCCGGGAGCACCAGCGGGTACCGGAGCCCAGGGTGGAGGTGAGCAAAGGGATGGGGAGGATCCCATGGTGAGATCGCTTTCCTTACCAATGGGGGCTTTTTCTCCTTGTTTCTGAGGTCCTGCTTTCCTCCTGCAGTTCTGCTTTAGCATCTTCTGCACCAGGCTTTTAAAAGCGTGTTTATTTATGGGACGGACTCTTCCTCTTTGCCACGGGATCTGTCTCTGGATTGCCGGCAGTGACGATTTGCAAGCATAAAGCTTATGATTGATCTTCCCTTTGCTCTGAGGTCCCCAGAGCCCAGCACAGATACGCGTGGGCCGTGTCCCATGGCAGATAGAGGCATTGGTCCCTCCCTCCTTGTTGCCTGTGTGCACAAGAGGAAGAACGGCTCCACTCCCTGTTGGAGTGTCTGCTGTAGCCATACCCAGCCCCAAAAATCACTTTGTTCTGATTCCCAAACCCTGGCAAGGTCTGATCCCAACTACCAGCGTGGTTGCAGGTGAAGCAAACCTGTGTGGGAGCGGGACAGGGAATGCTGCTGGCCCCCTGTGCAATTTGGGAGCTGGAAAACAGCACATGGAAGTTGGGTTCTTTGGGATATAAGCCCTGATTGCCAGGCAAAGCCCTCGCCATGGGGAGGGGAGCTGGGAGGGGAGCAGAGCTTGTGCCTGGCACCCCTAAGCTTCCCCATGGCAGGAACTGGAGGGCTTTACCCCACCGCTGCCGGGGCTGTGGAGGCTGCTGGAGCTGCCCCGTGGCCCCGGCCCCACTCATGGGGGCTCAGCCCAAGCCTCTGTCAAAAGCTGGCTTAGAAAAGCCATCTGTTGGGTGAGGCTGAGCCCTTGGCAAAGCCTCACGGGTGGCTGCATCCAGGTCTGCACCCCGCAGGCAGCGGCTGCCTCCTCCATTCCTTCTCTGCTTGTTTGTTCTTATCGGAGATATTTTCCTCCTTGGTTGTCTCCACCTCCCTTTTCCCTCCTGCCATGCGTGATGTAGCGTAAATATTTCCTTCCATAGCTTCAGGACACTGCTGGGTATCCTGCTATCTTTGGAGACTGCAAATAATTCCCTTCCTTCATTTATATCGTTACCTTGAAGGTATTTATAGAGCATGATCTTGAGTGGAAAAGAAGGCATGTCTATATATAAAGACAAGATCCCAGCTGTTAACTGCCTGAAACTGCTCCTGATTTCAACTTTTATCTTTATGTATTTTATTTGCTTTGCGGTTTGGACTTCACAGGGCCATCCTCAGCATTTAAATCCCCATCCTGAGCAAGCAGAGTGATGCAGCTATGGGTTCTCCAAATATCTGCAGTTGGAGTTATCCAAACTCATGAATATTTGCCCAGGTTTTGTCTTCTCCTGTCCGTGCCCTGGTACAAGTCCTTGTGTAGGAGGAAGGGTGGCTGTATGGGATGCTGAGTTGCATCCCATGGCGGTGCCTGGCCCTGGAGCAACCATGCTCCCAAGCACCATGCTCCACACTCAGCATCCGCCCTCCCTACGCCCACAGCTAAGCATGCTTCCCTCTCCGCTCCCTGTGTTTTCCTGGCTGCTGTGGCCATGCAGGAGGTGGCTTGGTGTTAATGAGGAGCGACGCTATCCCAGGGCAAGGGCAGGATGGCCAGACTGCCTGGCAGCTGGTGCTTGAACAGACTCCAGAGGTCGTTTTGTTTCCTAGTGGGCAAGTGTCTGTCACACAAGTCCTGGGAAGCAGCTTCTTAGTAATAATGATGATGATAATAATAATAATAATAATAGTCTTCTGTGTGTCTGTCTCCTCTAGCCTGGGACCATGGGGAGCAGCAAGAGCAAGCCCAAAGACCCCAGCCAGCGCCGGCGCAGCCTGGAGCCCACCGACAACACCCACCATGGGGGATACCCAGCTTCACAGACCCCCAGCAAGGCGGCTGCTCCCGATGCCCATCGCACCCCCAGCCGCTCCTTCGGGACCATGGCTGCCGAGTCCAAGCTCTTTGGAGGTTTCAACACCTCCGACACGGTCACGTCGCCGCAGCGTGCCGGGGCGCTGGCGGGTTGGTGTGGGCTGGGCACGGTGGGGGGGGGCTCGGTTGGGTCTTTGTGGGTTTGGTTCCAGGTTCTTCTCGTGATGATGGGGTCTCCTGCTTTTGGGCAGGAGGGGGAGCAGGTCTGTGTCTTACTGGCTGGTGGGAGAGGAGGGTCTGGTGACTGAGTGCTCTGTGTCGCAGGTGGAGTCACCACCTTCGTGGCCCTCTACGACTACGAGTCCCGGACCGAAACGGATTTGTCCTTCAAGAAGGGAGAGCGCCTGCAGATCGTCAACAACACGTGAGTGTCCCTGTCCCTGCAGCCGAGCCCGCGTGGATGAGCTGCCACCGTCCTCCCTCCTGCGGAGCCCCGAGCCTGGCCCCAGCCCTCCCCAGAGATGGGTGCTCAAAGAGGGATATGCCAAAACTCGCACGGCCGCAGTGACTTGGCCGAGGACACCGGTGCTGGAGGCAATCATTCACCTGCTCCCACGTCCTCCCAGCCCTGCTGCTGGTCACTGTTGCCTTGCAGCCTTGTCACCAAGCCACCTCCTCTGCTTGCTGGCCAGTCCGTGCCCTCCAATGCAGAGCCGTGTCCCCATGGGTCCCCTGTCCCCAGCAGCACTCAGCTCCCTCTCCTTTGCTTGGACACTCTCAGCTTTGTGGGTGCCTTCCCCTGTGCTTGCACGGTGTCTCTGATCTCAGCCTCTCTCTTGACTCTTCTCTCTCCTCTGTGCCATGCTGTCGTTTAGGAGAAAAGTGGATGTCAGGTGTGTATTGCAGATTATTACTATTATTATTGTTAGCAATCTTAAATGCCAAAAGCCCTTCTGCTGCCCATAGGGCAAGGTTGGGAGGAGCGGGGCTGGGAGGAGATGGTTGCCCAATGGTTTTGTGGGGCAGAGCAGGGAGCCCCTTCCTGTGCCAGGGCTCTGCTCTATCCAGCACTGTGTCCAGGAGCTCTGAACCCAGCCTGCTTTCCTTGTCTGTGCCTGGCACCCCCCTGCAGTCCCTTTCCAGTTGGCTCTCTGCTCCTTCCTGGCCTTTTTTGCTTTTATTTTTGCATTTTTAAATGTTACTTTGATTTTTTGTGAGTGGCTCAGGGGACTCAAGCACTTCTTTAGAGATCTGGCTCCTGCTTGTTTGCTCTCCATCCTGGTTGTAACAGCACACCCATCACTTGCTTCGTAGAGCAGGGCTGGAAGATGCTCCAAACCTGATCCTGTATTAAACCCATGTGTGCTCAGTCCTAACACATGGCATACACAGTCTGGAGCCTGGCAGGAGGAGCCAGTGTCAGGTCTGTGGGGTCTGCAGCTCCTGCTGGTCCCTCCACTGCTTCCTCCCAACCTGGGCACCCAAAACAGCTCTGCATGGTCAAAGGGTGGAAAGACGAGGGAACATCCCGGGGGTGATATTTCTGCTGCAATGGCTGGGCAGTGTTGCACAAACATGTTTTCAGTCTGATCCTTGTTCTCCTTGTTCCAATGCTGTTTATTAATGGTAATTAATTTAATCCATGAAGTCCAGGATGTGCAGGGCTTCAGCGCTTCAAGAAAAGCCTGGATTTGAGGGGTTTGGTGTGTCTTGCTTTCACAGCCTCAGCAGTGTGTTAGCCCCAGGCTTGGGTTCTGGTTTGGGCTGTTACAAAGTGAGCTCTGACCATTGGGGGTCCAGATTGGGCCCATTTAGGAGTGTTTTTTCTTTATGCTTTATACCACTTACGGGGTTTCCATCCTTCTTGTTTCTCTGCTACTGTTTGTCAAAGGCTCGGTCAGAGGGAAGGATCGGGGTGTAATGGGCTCTGGGGAGCAAAAGGGCTCTCTTTGGCAATGCAGCCCATCAGTGGAAGTGCAGATCTGGTTGCTGACCTTCCTGGTGTCTGCTATGGCTGTGTGGATGGGATGTCTGCAGGCAGAGAGGCAGTGCAGGAAGCTGTGCAGTTGATGCAGTGCTCAGAGGGGTAAATGTCTCTTCTCACTGAGTGCCTGGGGATGGTCCGGGAGCTGCTCCAGCTGCTGTGCTTTGGGGACAGCAAAAGGCAGGCATGGGATGGATGTCCCCTTCCTCTGGGCTCCATTGGCAGGGCACAGTGGGTGCCCTGGGGGTGTTGGAGAGTGCTTGGGGTCAGCCTGGGAAGGGCTGCAGGAGCCCATGGCTGTGACTGGCCACCAGCAACTTTGCAGGGAGGCTGCAGGTTTTGGATGCTCTGAGAGGGCTGGGGTTGGGTACAGGAAGGGGAGAAGCCTCTGTGTCACTGCAGCAATCCAGCAGAGCTCAGGCTGTCTGCAGTGACCCTCCCTCAGCCTCCTGGATGGGCTGAATACATACACCCCCCCAGGGCAGAAAGACTCTCATGGTACTATTTCCAATGGAAGGAGGTCTCCTCCCAGCCAGCTGGCAGCCAGCAGGGATGTGGTGGGGTATTTTGGGTAAGATTGTGCAGGGAATTGTTGAAATGCTTTGTTTTGATGATGATGATGATGATGATGATGATTTATTTTTTTTCCCCCGCTGAGACATTTTTGGAATCGTTTGTGTTTGCTGCATTCCCAGCCTGCAGCCCTGCAGTCCGAGCTGGAATAAAGCCACAAGGCAAAAGCTGTTTTCTCTGGTCCCATGGGAAAGGAGCGCAGGCAGCCTCCTGTCCCCTTTGGAGCCACCTCAGGAAAGGTGGCTGGGCAGCAGCTCTGGCTGGGGAGCCCAAACTACCTGAGTGAGATGTGCTGGGGCTGGAAGAAGCTAAAACACCACCTGGGGCTACTGCAAGCCTGGGGGTGGGCTCCCAGATGGCTGCAGAGCCCAAGTCTCTGGGTAGGAGATGATGCCCAGAGGGTCCTCGCTTTCCCTCCCTTGACACCATCACAGGGAGCTGGGGGCTGTGTCCAGCTTCTCCCATCCACTCCAAAGCATCACTGGTTTAGCTGGGACGAGCAAAAGTCACAAGCTGCTGGTGTGTCTGGAGCAAGGATGGAGGTTTACACATCTGCAGGGGCCGGGGACAGGTCTGGATGTGGGATCTGCTGAGTGTTCTAGTGGTGATAGAGGTTATGAAGGCTTTTCTGTGGAGTGTTTGTGGACGTCGTCCTGCCAAGGTCTTGCATCCTTGCGGTGCTGTTCCCATGAACGCAGTTTTCCCGTAGCCTCATCTCCCTCCTGGTCAGGATAAATTGACTCTGTCTTTGAAGGGTGAGCAGATGCAGGTGGTGGGAGGAAGCTCTGCTGGCTGTGGGGAAGGGGAAGCCACCTCCTGCTGTCCTGTTGTTCTTTATTTGTTGTCCTTTCCTGCCCTGTCCTGTGCAGGAACCTGCAGTGAGGAGGGCAGAGCAGTGAGGAGGCTCCCGCACCCTGCCAGCTCCTGGGGACATGCTTGGGGCCGTTGTGCCTGGGGCAGGAGGGTGATGGGTCAGCCCCAGGTGCTGGGGATGGCAGAGGGGCTCCTGCAGGGCAGAGCTGTGCTCAGGACAAGCACGGCGGAGTGCCGGGCTCTGTGTGAGCTGCACTCATGGCTGTGCAAGTGCATCTCGTGGTCAGGGGCTGCAGCCATGCAGGGGGCCTGTCCCAGTGGCACCCAAGCTGGATGGAGCTCACTGCATCCGCGCTGGGCATCACTGCAGGACAGGTCTCACCCGCCTGCCCAAACCTCTGCCCCATCTCTTGCTTTTCTGCAGCCTGTGTTTAACAAACTTGGGGTTTCCTGGTGCTTTTTTTAACTACTGCCATCATTCTGTTGCTTTTCCCCATTGCCCCTTCCTCCCCTTGCCTGTTGCTGCCTTGGATCCCCAATGCTTCTCAACCTCCAGCCAGACCCCGTTGGCATTCAGGTGGCTCCAGAGGTATTTTGGCTCTGACTGCCCAATTTATGTTTAAAGCATCCCATATGTGGATGGGTTGCCTTGATACCAAGAGCTTGTCCACATGGAGCCACAGGCAGGGTCTGGCAGGAGGAGCTTTCCTGGCCAGGGTCTGGGGGCTGCGGGGCTGGCCAGGGTGGCTCCTGGCTTCACACTGAGTGTGTTTTGGTTCTCTTGCAGGGAAGGTGACTGGTGGCTGGCTCATTCCCTCACTACAGGACAGACGGGCTACATCCCCAGTAACTATGTCGCGCCCTCAGACTCCATCCAGGCTGAAGAGTAATTGCCATCTTTTAGACAGTTTAAAGACAAGGGATAGCAAACGCACTCTGAATGCTCCTCCTCCCCCTGCCCCTCTCGTGGGTTCTTCCTTCGTGTTATTTTTGCCTGCTTTGAATTTGCAAACCCCTTAAATGTTTTCCAGCCTTTCTTTAAGACCCATAGCAGAGAGGTGCGGTGAGCTTGTGCCGTGGAGGGATGAGCAGTGGCATGGCAGGGGCCATGGTGGACCTGTTATGCTTTCGGTCTGGTTTTTAGTCTTCTGCATGGACACCCATCTATGTGTGAGGATGCTGCCTGTGCAGATCAGGCTGGGCACAGAGGTGACCGTCACACAGGGAGAGCAGGCAGGGGATGTAAGTCCCAGCGCAGGTGACACCTATGTCATAGGATCACAGACTGGTTTGAGTTGGAAGGGACCTTGAAGCTCATCCAGTTCCAACCCCTGCCACGGGCAGGGACACCTTCCACTAGAGCAGCTTGCTCCAAGCCCCTGTGTCCAACCTGGCCTTGAACACTGCCAGGGATGGGGCAGCCACAGCTTCTCTGGGCACCCTGTGCCAGCGCCTCAGCACCCTCACCCACCCCCAGGCAGCAGCATGCTGTCCCCCCAACAAGAGCTCGAGGGCTTCAGGGGTCCCTGGAGCCCCTCCTTTGGGGAGGCTTTTGGAGTTCAGGTGTTCCATGCTGTGCGGTGCAGGCTGTTCCTTGGTTGATGCTGTGTGTGGGCATGGTGCACCCCAGTACGGTACCCCCATGGTACACCACGGTACCCATAGCCCGAGCCCAGAGACACAGCCTGTGGTCTCTGCAATGTGCGGTGGGGAGGCGATGGGCAGGCAGGATGCTGGGGCTGAGCCATTGCCTCGCTCTCGCAGGTGGTACTTTGGGAAGATCACGCGCCGCGAGTCCGAGCGGCTGCTGCTGAACCCCGAAAACCCCCGAGGGACCTTCCTGGTGCGGGAGAGCGAGACCACGAAAGGTGAGCGGGGATGGGGAGGACCAGCCCGGGGAGCCCCTCTCCGCACCAGTGGGGCACCACACAGAGCCCCCAGTCCCCTCGGCCACTGCATAGTCCCAGGTCTGAAGTGCACGGAGAGGGAGAAGGAGGAAAGAGTTGAACCTTGTGGACAGGACCAGCAGGCAGGATGCTCTTTTTCCTGTTCTTTAGTGGGTTTTGTGGTGTTTGTTTGATTTTGGGGTTTGGGAGGTGGTTTTTTTACACCCCCAAGGAGGTGGGTTTGGTTTTTCCTAGTCCCCAGTGGCAAAATCTTGGGTATGTGCTTCCTGGGCAGCCAGGCAGAGGTACTGCTGAATCTTTGGGTCCTTCTTTCAAATCTAATGATTCTTCGTCGCTGTTTCCTGTTCCCCAAAAGTGCAAGTTGTGATCTTCATGGTTCGGCTGCCTGAGGATGCTGTTTCTTACCTACAGATGTGGTTTAGTTTGCCTCCAAAAGGCACCTTTGGGAAAAGCTCCTTGATGTTCCTTTCTGTTTTGATGCCTTAAGCTTGCCACTGTTTAGTTTATCCTGGTGGAAACAGCTCATTCAAGCAGCACATAAATCTTCCTTTCTGTTACTTGTGGAGTGCAGTGTTGCTCTCCTGTGGCCAGAGGAGGGACAAGCTGCCACAGTGATGCCAATGGTGGGATTTGTGGAGGAGGGAGTTGGGTCCCTCGGCCGCTTGGCTCCCCTCTGAGATGTTGGGGTTGTGGGTCAGCAGCTGCCCCCAGCCTGGTCCTGTCCCCTGCTTCTGTGTCCCCTCATTGCTGTCAGGGCCATGTTCATCCCTGTGCCATGGGAGCTGCTCACCCTCCTGCTGGGCCCCCAGAACCCAGTGGGGTCTCTTGCTTGGTTCCAGCATGGGGGACATGCTCCATCCCTGTGTGCTGGCTCCTCTGGGAGTGGGTCCCAGCCAGGAGCAGTATTTCTTGGGGAGGAAGCATCCGTGGTGCTGTGCACCGGGGAGAGGGACCTGGGGGGGGGGCTGGAAGGGATGATGCCTCTTGTTAGCATGGCTGATGAGGATGCTGGGGGAGCAGTGGGCCCAAATGACTGACCCCACAGCCACCTCCTTCTGCAGCGGGGGTCTCCAGGAGACCCTCGTCTCTGTGCCAGCCTGGCTGGGGGCGGTTGTGGTTACATGGTGTGGCTGTAACCAGGCTGTGTGCCAGACACCCCCTCCCTGGCATGAGGAGCTGCTCCCCATCCTCTGCTTTCGGGGGGAAGCAGCAGCCTGCACGCCCAGTCCTACCCCCCTGCACGCACCCCCTGGGTGGGACCCCATGGGGGGCACCCATCTGTGGTGCATCCTCCCCAACCCCTCCATCCTGCCCGCAGGTGCCTATTGCCTCTCTGTCTCCGACTTCGACAACGCCAAGGGGCTCAATGTGAAGCACTACAAGATCCGCAAGCTGGACAGTGGTGGCTTCTACATCACCTCCCGCACCCAGTTCAACAGCCTGCAGCAGCTCGTGGCCTATTACTCCAGTGGGTAGTCACTTGGGGTCCCCATGGGGTCTGGGGGATGCCCTGGTTCTGTGCCTGCCCTCAGTGCAAGATAGGTGCTGCTGAGAAGCCAGCATGGGGTTGGGGGACCCCAAACCAGTTGAGGGGGGATGCTGGTGAAAAGCTGGTTGGGTTTTAGGGGAGAGGGTGAGGGTTTGGGTATGGGGTCTTTGCGGTGCTTCACAGGGAAGATGTGGGGTAAAGATGTCATGTGCCTAAATGCCCAAGTGTCACCCTGGCGTTGTCCCCTCCTGTGCTAGAACACGCCGACGGCTTGTGCCATCGTCTCACCAATGTCTGCCCCACTTCCAAGCCCCAGACCCAAGGCCTTGCCAAGGATGCCTGGGAAATCCCCCGGGAATCGCTGCGGCTGGAGGTCAAGCTGGGACAGGGCTGCTTCGGAGAGGTGTGGATGGGTAAGGACCATTCCCACCCCCCTGTCCCCGTGTCACTGACCGCATCCTCTCCCCAAGTGCCCAGAGCCTGCAGTGGGGTGAGGGAGCAGGCGAGGGATGGGCCCCCTGCCCCATACACGTGTCCTGAGCAGCGTGTCCTGTGCACAGGGACCTGGAACGGCACCACCCGGGTGGCGATCAAGACGCTGAAGCCTGGCACCATGTCCCCGGAGGCCTTCCTGCAGGAAGCCCAGGTCATGAAGAAGCTCCGGCATGAGAAGCTGGTTCAGCTCTACGCCGTGGTTTCAGAGGAGCCCATTTATATTGTCACTGAGTACATGAGCAAGGGTGAGCGCAGGAGGGATGCTGGGGGAGGCTGAGGTCCTGCGCTCCTCTGCACTGCTGTGACTGTGGTCTTCCTCACAGGGAGCCTCCTGGACTTCCTGAAGGGTGAGATGGGCAAGTACCTGCGGCTGCCCCAGCTCGTGGATATGGCAGCTCAGGTGGGTTTGTGCATCCCCAGGCCTCCTGCATCCTCTTCCAAAGGCAGTGGCTGCCCGAGCACCTCGCTGGGCTGCTGGGGCTGTGCCCTGTCGGGTGGTGAGGTTCTCTGCAGCCTCCCTGCGGTGGTTTCCACCATCCCCAATGGGTGCTCAGCCCAGAGCCAGGCTGCAGGCAGGGACCATCATTTGCCTGTTCCTGTTGCTGCAGACCTGTATCCGTGTGGGTTTTGTTGGGCAAGCAGTTGTTCCCACACCCGAGGAGGGGTCTTGCTGCAGAGCTGCTCCCCTCGGCAGTGCTGGGTGCTCCCCAGGGATCCTTGTGTCACCCCACCAGCCTTGGTGCCCCATGTGTTGGTCCCCACAGATCGCATCCGGCATGGCCTACGTGGAGAGGATGAACTATGTCCACCGGGACCTGCGGGCAGCCAACATCCTCGTGGGGGAGAACCTGGTGTGCAAAGTGGCCGACTTCGGCTTGGCCCGGCTCATCGAGGACAACGAGTACACTGCTCGGCAAGGTGTGTGCCCGGTGCTCCCGGGGGGAACCAGCACCAGCACTGGTCTCTGCTCCCCAGGGCTGTGTGTTGCATCTTGGCACAACACAAGGCCCTGGTTGCAGCCCCTCACCCTGTCTCTCCTGCAGGTGCCAAGTTCCCCATCAAGTGGACAGCCCCCGAAGCTGCTCTGTATGGCAGGTTTACCATCAAGTCAGATGTCTGGTCCTTTGGCATCCTCTTGACTGAGCTGACGACCAAGGGCAGAGTGCCATACCCAGGTGAGAGCTGGTAGCTGCCAGTGGAAGCCCCATCCCCATTGCAGTGCCCCAGTGCTTGCCCCCAGCACTCAGTGGCCCCAGGGCCATCTTTGCAGAGGAGTAAACTGGTGCAAAGTTTCTCCTGCACTTTGGGCAGGGATGCAGGGATGGTGGGCTCTGGGGTAAGCTGCTCCTGCCCAGGTCACATCCTGCTCTGCTGGGGCTGGGTGAGCAGGGTCACAGCCACCCTGTCCCACTGTAATCCCCAAGCAAGGTGATGGACTGGCAGGGACAAGCGCTCTTGGGCTGGGGGGTCACCAGGGTTTTCCCATAAGGCTCATCCCAGCACGATGTCTTCTGGGAAAGGTGAGGTGCAGGATCTGGCCTGGCTCTAATCAACGCCCTGTCTCCTCTGGCCGCACGCAGGGATGGTGAACCGGGAGGTGCTGGACCAGGTAGAGCGGGGGTACCGCATGCCCTGCCCGCCCGAGTGCCCCGAGTCCCTGCATGACCTCATGTGCCAGTGCTGGCGGAAGGACCCGGAGGAGCGACCCACCTTCGAGTACCTGCAGGCTTTCCTGGAGGACTACTTCACCTCGACAGAGCCCCAGTACCAGCCTGGCGAGAACCTATAGACCCGGGGCTCCTCCTGGCACCAGGGACGCTGCCATCCTCGCTATGGGGTGCCGGGGGCTGGCCGCCCCAGCGAGGGGCTGGATTTTTGTGGAGCAGCCCTGAGGCGGGATGGGGCATCGTGTCCGGATGCGGCCAGGAGAGGTTCTGGGTGTCCCCATCGCTCATTAAGACTTCTGGCCCGTGTTTAACGAAGCGGTGCCGTCCCGCTGGCGAGAGGAGCCTGTGGGTGCCGGCAGAGCCGGCTCGGAGGGCGAGCGGAGCATCTCTTGATGAGAAACTTGGCTTCTGGGAGACCTTTTCCCTCCCCAGCAGCTCTGGGGTGAGCCTGGGGGAACTGTGGGACAGCGTCACCCCACCTCAGACACATGGCCCCGATCTCCTGCACCCCCTTTTTAAATCAGCACAAATCTCCCTGCCCTTCACCCATCCCAGCACCCCCGTCCTTGGCTCTGGTTCTCCTGGGAGCGCTGGCAGGGGCGTTTCACCATGGGGAAGGCACAACATTGTTTGGATGGGGTGATGCACTGGTGTGGGTGGCAGCAGAACACTGATGACCCCTGTTCCTCGGGCATCCCTCTGGCACTGGGAGTACGACATGTGGCTGCTCATGGCGCCGGTGACCAGAACCATCCCATGGGAGCACCCGGGTGCACATTCACATCTTCCAGCTGCATCTGTTCCCCCAAGGGACCTGTTTGTTTCACATGGGAGCAGCACTGGGGGTTGCCAGCAGAGCCCTCACCCAGCCCTGTCACCCTGGTGGCACTTTATCCCACTGAGCATTCCTGGTCTTCCAGCCGCCCCTGGGAAGTTCACCACAGCCCCCCCCCCGCCGCCCTCCCCAGCTCTGCCACCAGCAGCATCCTCTGGGCTGGCCCTGCCACCAAAGCCGGTGCCACCACAGGCTGGGTGCATGGCACGTGTGGCTCTTCAGGGTGTGTGAGTGTTTTTGGGGAAATACTCATCTTTCACAGATGCTTTTGTCCACTCCGTATGTTTTTAGCTGCCTTCCCTCTACCCCTCACATCTCAACCACCGGGCTGCAGTCCCCATGCAGTGGGAGCATCCGCAGCCATGGGCTGCCATCCTGGAGGAGAGTCCTGGGGAACGCTGTGCTGCGCCATTTGCATCCTCTTCTCCCCCCTGCTTGTTCCCAAGGGCCTCAGCCCTGTTTCGGTGGTGGGTGGCTCGCCAGGCTCAGTTTTGCTCCCCCCCCATCCCATGGGGCTGAACCCCAGTGGGGTGGCACCAGCCCCTGCACTCTTCTGTCCAGCACCTGCTTGTACATAGCCCCCAAGCGGTCCCTGCACCCTCCCAGACATTGACTTCGTTGCATGTGTTGCTTCTTCCCCTCTCCTGTGGCTGTTCCCAGCTGGAAACCCTTCGCCATGGTGGCTCACGAGGCTTTGCTCCATCACCTCTTGGGTCCTGGGCGTCCTGGCTCAGAAACAAGCTGGGGGCTGTTTGGATGCTCTCCTGCACCAGGGGTGGGATGGGGACTGGATGAGGTGGTAGCACACACCGGTGTGAAGGACCCAGGAAGGGAAGCCAGCAGCTTTACCTACCTCTTGGTCCTTGGGCTTTCTTTGCCACCCCATTACTTGTGGGATTGGGTTTCCCCCCCAGCACAGCCTCCTTGCAGGCAGCAAATCCCAAACCATCTGTCACCAGCCCTTGCTGCAGTGCCAGTGTCCCATGAAAGCCGGGTGGGAGCTGAGCATGAGCATGGGAGTGACCAAAACCACCTCCCAAACTCGCACCAGAGCAGGGCCCAGGCACGCCACTGCTCCCACAGCTCGCCGGCCGCTTATTTATGAACCAAGTGCTCGTTGGGTTGGTTGGTGGCTCCTTTTTAATGAGTAAAACCCTCAAAATCGGCTTGAACAGACTGCAGCAGGATGGAGAGATCCTGCTGGCTTGGAGAACAGTGACTGGTTTAATGGATTGTTGGTTTTTAATCATTTGGGGACCTAGAGCCTTTTCTCCCCACGCTTCCTCACAGGTTTGCTGTGCCTGCGTTTGGGCAGGGACCCTCCAAGATGTTCTGGGTCTTCCCATGTTTGCATCCCTGGGACAGGCGGCTGCTGCATCCCCATCAGCGCTGCCAGAGAAGCCCCGTCCCGTGGCTGTGCCATAGCTCTGCCTGTGCGACACAAAATCCCCAGCACCGGGAGAAACCCCTTAAAACCAACGTGCGGAAGCCAGATTTGACCCAAAAGCTGGGGGGAGAGAAGGCAAACGCACATGTTCAGTTTGGCCTTTGGTTGTCTGCAGCACGTACGGGGTCTTGCACACACGCAGCAGGATGGGAGCAGGCTGAACCCGGTGGTTTCGTTCTCTGGCTCTTCCCAGCAAGCGGCAGAGCAGGAGCGCAGCCTTGGCGCAAGGAGCACCCTGGGCTGGTTTGATTCCCCATGGCTTTTGGCAAGCTCTGACGAAGGAGATGTGCTGGGGCCGAAGACAGCAGAGTGACCCTGGAGGAGCCCTGCGGTGCGAGGCTGGGGCTGTGTGTCTGCCTGTCCGTGTGTCCATCCATGCTTCTGTGGGACCCAGCGTCTCCGGAGTCGCCGCTGCAGCCAGCAAGACCCAGAGGCTCCAGGGACGGAGGGCCTCTGCTCCATCACCGTTGTTTGCCACTTCTTTTTTTAAGCCAATGAACTCCAGAGGGGAGCCCCAAAGTGAGGATGCTCTTTGTCTTCCTGGGGTCAGTAATGTCCTACAAGTTACCCTCCTCTGCCGACAGCAATTTTTTAAGCAGTGTTTTGTAAGATCTCCAACTGACTATGCAGAGAACATGTGGGTCTGTGTCTCTCTCCCCAGCTCCCCTCTTCCCCCCCCCCCCCCCCCTTTTTTGGTGTCTATGTAAAATATTTAGCTTTTTTTTTTTTTTTTTTGGATAATAATAAAATTTTGGAAAAAATCCCCTATAAAAAGGCCCAGCTTTGTGGGTGGTGGTGGGTGGAGATGCTCTGAAATCCAAAAGTTGATGTAAATACTTAGCAGTTTGATAATTAAATACAAACAGACCTCACGCACACAGCAAGAAAGCGTAGCTCATGTATGAGAAGACATCTCAGCATCGCTGTGAGGGGGGCTGGTGGTTCTTGGGGCACGTGCAGTGCCTGTGTGTGGCTCCTGCTGCTTCTGATGGTTCTTCTGGCCAATGATTCTGGGATCTGGTGCCCTTCCTGCGCTGCTGGAGCCATCCCATCTGCCCACGTGGGCTCGTGGTCCAGCAAAGCCCCAGTGCCTGCTCCTGCAAGAGGAGCCTTATCGCTTGTGTCCCTCTTGCTCTGAGGGACAGGGACAGCTCCTGGACTGCTCCGGTGGGGACGCGTTGCCATGGTGGGGATGGAATCGAGCCAATGTGTTCCAAGCTGAGCCAGCGTGCATCACCGGTGGGATCCCAGCCGCAGCGCCGATGCTGTGGCACACACCATCAGCACATAGCATTAGCCACGAGGGACCCATAGGTGCTTCCCAGCCTCTGTGTGCTGGGACACCTGGGTTCCTGCCCATGGTCCCACAGGTCTGTGGGTGACAGGGTGACAGCGGGCAGCAGAGCCGGCTGCCAACCCCCATCAGTTGGGCTGGGGGGGGGACAGGATGAGGGGCAGCCCTCCCATCAGCACAATCGGCTTCATCAGCAGCTACAAGGAGCAGGCCTGCTTTGGCGGGGTAATTAGGAGCTGATTGGGATCCCTCAGTCTGTGATTAAGTAATTGATATATAGCACAGTGTGCGGGGAGCAGCCCCTCTGAAAGCAGGGTTGATGCTGCTGTTGCTCCTTCTCCACCACCATAGTCCAGGGTGGTTTTAGTGCTCCAAACCCCTAGGTTTGCCTGCTCCTTCCCCCTCCTCAGGCTGGTAAGTGGCTTCAGTCTTATCACCTTAAATGTTTCATGCTTTATGGTTTGCTTCTCTCTAAAGCATCTGAGTGACTGAGGGATTATCTGTGTGTGATGTGCGGGCAGGGGTGGGTTGGTGAGGTCATGCCTAGGAGGGAAGCAGCAGCCAAGGCTCCTCCAGCTCTCAATTTTGCACCTTTGGCGTTGCTGCTGGGGACCAGGGCAGCCATGGAGAGGATGTGCAGAGAAGGAGGAAGAGGCAGGGGTGCTGTGGGGAGGCCAGGGGGCTGCAGTCCAGCCTGAGCCCTGGGGCAGCATGTCTCTGGTGAGTCATGGCCAAGGGATGAGGGGGATGCATTCAGGACTTCCAAGCACTGCCTAAGGCATCGCTCTTCTAGTTGTCCCCTTTGCCCCATCTCTGCTCCTCGGCCTCAGTGGTAGTTGAAGCATCTTAAAAAGACGGTCAGGACAATCAGCAGCACCTGCAGCCCACCCTGGCTGTGCTTGGTGGCTCTTGTGCCATGGAGTCACCTCCTTGGTGACACCTCTCTCTGCTCCTAAACTCTCTGCAGAAGCCAACCCTGTGAAGCAGTATGGGAAGGGGGTGACACTAGCCTGGAGGGGCAGAAGCTTGCTGGTCCAGGAGGTGTGAATCACTGGTTGGGATCCGCTTGGACCCGCAGGAGCCCCTGCCAGGCATCCCCAGCCTGAGCCGGGCAGATGCGCCTGGGGATTACACCACGTGCCTCCTTTAATGGACTTAATCTTGCTGTTTGCTTTGTGCCTGGGAGAGGATTTGAGTGTTAGGGTGGGGGCTGTGGCTACCCCCAGGGCTGGTGGGGGTCCTGTGCTGGGCAGTTTGTGCTGGCAATGGGTTTCTAAAGCGCTGAGGGTGAGTTGTTTGGTTTGAACATCCCCTTCACTTTCCCCAGTGCCATCAAGTCCTGGCTCTTGATCCAGGCTCCCAGAGGATAAATGTTTGAGTACACATTTAGGGTAGCCCTGAAGCGCTCCATGCGCTGAGGATCCCCCAGAGCAAAAATCCTGGGGGCCATGGTTTGGCTCTGGGGTCCCTCTCACAGCCCAGACCCGGTCTCTGGGGACAGGAGCAGGGTGGTGGTTGTTGAAGGGCTGCTCACAGCCCCAGTGCCAGGCGCTTGGGTCATCCCCTCAGCAGCAGGTCTGGGTGGCACCTGAGCCATCTGTCCTCCCTTGCCCTCCTACCACAGGATTTACCTTTGCTCAGAGGAGTAGCAAAACCCTCTTGCCAAGAGTTAATCTCCAGCCTCCGGAGGGAAGGGCTGAAGTCCTTACCTGACGTGTAGCTTACCTCCCATGGTGGCTGAGGGCTAGGAAACCATAGAGACCAAAGGATGCTGGCAGGGCAGGGCTCTCTGTGGCCCTGAGTAATGTTTGTGGCTTCCCTGGCTGGGGGCATTGCCTGGACCAGCACAAGGGGATGAGGTTGGAGGCTGTGGGATCCTGGCACTATTGCCAACAGACCTGCACCTCTGGACTCAGCTGCCTCTGAGCTGAATGGTGGGTACCTCCAACCCAAACAGCTCCTCAATGGCATCGCCCTTTCTCCTCTTTCTGCTGCTAAGTAATAAGGCCACGTTGTTGGCTTGTCTCAGGGAGAGCATCCAGACAGCAGGCACTAATCACCTAGCAATATCCAGGGATGGACCAGCAGATGCTGGGAGAGCAGGCTGGAGCTGGAGAGCTTGACTTGTGAACACCAGCCCCGAGACATGGATGTCCTGCAGATCTAGGGTTCCAAAAGCCAAACCAGCCTGGTAGTCATGGATAAACCTTCTCCACGGGAAGCTTTGTGGTTTCCCAGTTGTTCATCTTGGGGATGCTGCTTCCACCTGACAAGTGGTGAGGAGGGGAGTGACAAGCCCCCAGATCTTGGGGCTGCAGCGAGGAGCCCAGCGCTGCCTGCACTACGCTGTGTCTGTTCCTAGGGCTCTGAACATGGGTTTGGTTTGTTTTTGCTTTCCTGACCCTGCTGTGCCACTGATCTGTTGTGTGACCTAGAAAAGAAAATGATCTCTCCTTCAAATGGAAGGACAAAGGAACAGCTTAAGGCGTCTGTATCTACGGAGCATCAGGCAGATGGATGCATTTTATAATACAGCAAGGTGATGAGACTCGCTCTATGCCAAAGCCCTTGAGGGCAGTGTCCAGGCTCATGGGACCTGGCACAACACGGCTGTGTTTTAGACCCCACTGCTTTGAGCCACTAGCGTAGCTCCTGCAGTGCAGTGCCTGCCCACCAGTGTGGTCGCCATGTAGGGACCCCTTGGTGGCTCCAGGACACTGGGGGACAGAGTCCCCCACTGCTTTTCTGGCAGAGAAAAAAGCAAAACATCTCATTTCTCCTTAACAGCTCATTTCTTCCACACAGCCAGCAAATGCTTGCCCAAGAGCACAAATGCTGCGTCTGTACGGGCTCAGCCCAGTTTGTGGTGCACAAGCAGGACAACTGTGATGCTCCTTTTCAAAAGCCATCGGGTTAGACCTGTTCTGCAGTCACCAGCTGGTTTTTCATGGTCCTTTATACAGAAGGATGAGCGGGGCATTAGCATGGGATGAGAGCCCTTGTTGGGTTCCTCACTTTGCCTGAGGCTTTCTGTCTGACCATGATGAAGTGGCTTTAATTTTCTGTGTTTAAAACAAAGATGGTATCTCAGTGCCCTAAAGAGGGTAACACTATGTGCTGGGAGGGCTGTGTGTGTATCAAAGAGTGCTCTTTACCTTACACTTGGGTGGGAGGGCTGCAGAAAGGAGGTTTCTTGCCCATCGACCTGCCAGATCTCTCCTGTCACAGGCAGCCTCCCTTTTGAAGTGCTTTTGTCTCCCAGATGGGTCTCAGAGATGGAAAGCTCTTAGCCTTGTCCTGAACCCTGTGCCCAAAGCTCTCAGCCAAAGGACTGTCTGGCTTCTTGGCTAGGATTTAAATTGCCGCAGAGTGCAACCTGGCTAGTTAGCACCCAAAACACATTCTGAAGAACTGACTGCATTAGCTTGCATTAGATTTAAACTTAGAAGGTGCTCAATGTACACCAGAGTCTTACTGAAGCTTGCAAATGAGATGCCTTCCCCATTCCTATTTGTTACACTGCAGTTGATATGACAGCTACTGGGACTTCCCTCAGCCTGGCAGGTGACAGAGCTGTCACTTCTATTCTTGGTGATGTGGCATGCACTTGGTTTTTTAAGCATATAAACACTAATATACCCTGAACCCTTTCCAACTTGGACTCAGTCTTCAGGGCTTTGGGGCAAAGGTAGAAGCTGGTTTCAGCTCCAGCAGCACAGCTCCTACACCCTCGAACTAAGGTGTTCCTGGGTGCCCACAGGGCCTCTGCCCACAGCAGGGGATAGGTCAGGACAATGTGGTGTCATGGGACAGGTTCACACCACGTAGGTGCTGGGTAGGTAATGCTCTTTCAGCTGGCACTGGAGATTAGCAGATTAGCAGTGTTCAGGGCACAGCAATTGAACTGTTTAACTTGGTAAGCAGTACGCCAAGGGGAAATGTGTCACTTAAGTGCAGAGATACAACTAGAAGCTACCTCCTGTGTTGTGTGCAAGATGAATCTGTTTTACAATCACCAGTATGGTTCTCAGGTCAGTTTAAACAGTCAACAAGAGCTGGTACTAGGAGGTACAGGGCAAACAGGCTCTGTCTCTTGCTGGAGAGGGGTTACTGTGCTGGGAACAGAACAATAGAGACACATGATTGCTGGGCTAAGGCATTTGCAATGAGTAGCCAATGCATCATGCTGGGCAGGAGGCCATAGACCAAAGTTTATAAAGCTTTATTAAACATTTTGAACAGCTGTGCAATGAACAAACAATACTCTGGAAGTTTCACAACCTCATAGCTTGAACTTCCTCAGGAGAGCAACAGCCACTTCTGCTGCTCTCCACTATGAGGCTGAAGTAAAGACAAACGGATGGAAAAGGGGAGGGAAACCTTTAAAGTTTAGAGAGAGTGTTTTGTGTTACCCTCTAAGGCTTCTCACAAACCAACCTCTGCTCCAGGCTGGGCTCCCCAGGAGCCACAGCTGTACAGAGCAATGCACACAGCATGGGGCTCTGCACAGCTGTGGCTGTAGGACTGACCCACCACAACCACCACCACCGCTTCTTGACGTCCTTCTGCCAGGGGAGGTGGAGACACTGGGCACTCCTCAGGCCTCCTTCCTTCTCCAGTCAGTAGCACCAGCACTTTCTGTCACCCCTGGCCCAAACACACTGAAAATGGCTGAAGCACTTTCTTGCTTCAAGCCATGACTCCACCTTGGGATCCTCTCTTGCCCTGCCCATGCCTGGCCTTTTGGACTAGCATGAGTTTTACAGGGTGAGGTTCACAGTGGCTTTCAAAACCCTGCATCTTGCAGCATACTGGTTATTCATCCTATCAGCCTTGGTAAACCCTAGAAATCTAGGAGGGAAAGAGTCAGTCTCCACTACCTGTGAGGCTTTATAAAAGCAGCAGCATAACTGAGGCTTTCAGGCTATGATCTTGGAGCATAAGTAGTTCAGAAAGCACTTTGGCAGTGCATGCATCTCTTTGGCAGGCTGAGCAGGAGGAGGTGACTCAACTGCCTCTGGCTTCAGCAGCTTTTGGCCAAGTGCATCTCTGAGCTGTTGAGCTTGCCCTGCAGCAGCAAGGTGGGAAGACTGGCTCCACACAAAGATGGAGAGAATCTTGCAGCTACTTGAGCAGAATCAGAGGGTTGAGAGCCCTGAGTTAGACCACCATGGCCTAACGCAGACAAGTGAGTGACACAGAACTGCACCACTGCACACAGCTGGGCAGAGGCCAGCAGTTCGGTCCTGCACCAGTGCTCAGTCAGGAGGAGCTGGTGTCCCTTCCCAGTGATACGGGAAGGAGGGGAAAAAAAAGATATCTGCTTCTAAAAAAGCAGGTGGTGCTGCCAGAGTTCACACAGTAAACAAGTCGAATTTCACAGGCAGAGTGGGAGGAATTTGCCACTCCAGTCCACACACAGTTACAGGAAACAGGCTGTCTTTACTCCAGTCACATGCCTAACACCCCCTCCCTCCTCCCTAGCCCTAACCCTTTTTGAAAAGCAAAACAAGAGCCCTCAGCAGACTGGAAGACTATCGTTTTCTAGGTGCCCACAATGCTCGGATCGTGAGCTGATTCTGGCAACTGGGATCCTGTGCAGTGATACAAGAAGCAGTTCCCCCAGCAGCTGTAGCAGATGAGGAATAGAGCCGCCAGGAAGACCAAGGCACAAATTGTGCAAGGTTTCCGTTCCAGGAGAAAACTGAGCAGGTAGAAGCCCATGAACATTGAGTGACTAAACCACAACGCTGGGTTGAGGGGCTTGGGTATGAGCAGGACAGGTAGCAACCACTGAAGACAGTACATTGTGGATGGCTGGTTGGGGCCTTGTGGCAGCAGTGATCAGATGTGCTCCAGAACAGTCTCCAGCAGCTCCTCTGATGGGCAGGTTGTTCTGTAAGAGGGGGGAAATGTTAGACTGTCAGAAAAACACAGCACAAAATTAACAGACATTCTTCTCCTACACTTCATTTCCTCACAAGCATCATATGCTGATGCCTGAACTCCCAGTGCTAAATCCTGGTGTGTCTCAGAGGTGGTGGAAAGTTTCCTGCTTTTTGAACCACTCAGCTGAGGACACAGTTATTGCTAGTATAGAAATGTATCCTGTGTGCTTTTTCTCATGCTGACAGCTGAGACCATTTTCTTTAGTATAGGGCAGGAACAGAAAGGAAGAGAGGGAAATGGAAAAGAAAACAAACTGCCACAACTCGCCCTACACTTGCACTCATCCAAAACCATCCAAGACCTGAGTGATGTATAAAGCAATGTAACTGAGGGGTAAAGTACAAGGTGCTACAAAGTGTTAGGGCAGCCTTAATGTAAGAAGTGTCCAGGAAGTGTGACTCTGCTTCCTTCCCAGGCAGAGACCCCTTATGAAGTCTTCCAGCAGGACAGCATAAAATTCAAGCTATACATGCAACCACCCAGGAAAGCTTCAACAGTGTCCAGGCTGCAAAACAAAAGGCAGGACAGTCCCTGCTTAAGGATTTATAGTCCTTGCCAATCAGCTAAAGTCAGATAAGACAAAGTATGTGAACAGATCAAAGAAAAGGCAGTCTCAAAACTGTAATTTTCATAAGTGCTGTAAACACAGGATTTCCTCAACTTGGATTATTATAAACCCCTGTGGAAATGGTGGCCTCTAAGGGCTTGTGGCAGGGATGGCAGCACATCACAAGTCCACAAAACATGCTTCTGCCTTTAGCAACCACATCAACTACACCAAGTATGTGGGGTTTTCTCCTAAGCAGTACAAACATCTTCATCCAGGAATTTCAGATGGCTTTAAAAACAATAAATACCTTACTAAGGTGTTTATACAGAGCAAGAACTAGTCAAAGGGGGCAGAAGAGTGGAGTTTTGCAGTCTGGGATAGCAATACCAGTTTAGAAGATACCAGTATTGTTGGGAGGGAATAACTGGCAGTTCATACTGTAGGGAAACCACAAGAAGAGGGTACTCATAGCTTATTACTCCAGAAAGGAAAAACCATACATGGGAATGCTGGAAAAGAGCTTGAGAAGCTCTTCCCTGCTATCCTGTAGCACATCATGATGGCACCAGCAACACTGAGCACTGACAGGCAGAGAACAGTGCCAGCCTTGCAGAATGCCACGGCCTCACCCCCACTAAGCAGGGTCTGGACACAACAGCTTCTTGCAGCAATCCCTTTCCTGAAATACTCCGGTTAGTAGTGCTCTGTCAGAAGGATGCAGGGCTGAGCCAAGCCTGTCAGGATTACAACCGGGGGGTGGGAAGGTTAGTAGGATGAAAGAGTGAGAAGGTAAACAAACAGCACATTCCACTCCTGTTGGCAGGGGAAGGGATTTGCTGGCCAAGGAAGAGAGAAGGAGGGATTGCACAGAAAAGCCAAGAGAAAACCACACGTGGTTCTCTTCCAAAAAACCAGAGGTCAGACTCATCTCACAGCTCTGTGAGCTCACAGGTATGAACTAGCTCTGTTGTCAGAAGCAGGAACCACGCTGCCGTGCACTGTGCTCTTAGCAGCAGGAGCTGTTTTAATATTAGTCAGAGAGAATGCAGGCCAGAATCTCCACCAAGGCAAACAGATTAAGAGTATCTGGGGAAAGTGTTGTGCTGCTGCTCTTGCAAGAGAGTGCTCTCCAACAGAGAGAGGGCAGCCTGTGTTCAATTAATAAAACTAAGCTGCAGTTAAGGCAGCCAAAGAGTATCACGTTGCAATATGGATCAAGTCAAAGGAATAAAACTCCCAGTATGTCCTGTTTTATGCAGGTTGCTCGCTTTAAGGACAAGCCTGGTCCCAAGCTTGTTTCTTCCATCTGTAAACTGGAAATATGAGTTACTTATTTCATAAGAAACCATGCTGTCTGCTAGCCTCTGTGAACCACTGAGATGTCTCTGAAGTATTAAGGAACTTTTTTTATCCCAGGGGAATAATGGGGAGGAGAGATTTAACACCAAACACTTGACCAGGGAGGCAATTAAACCCCACCACCCAGCTTTTTAGTTCAGACTGAACTGAATACAACAAAACTGTACCAAGTCAATGATCTGCAGCTGCTTTAATCCTCCCGAAATGTTCCTTCTTTGAAGTTTCCTACAGTCTTTCTCTCCCAAGTGCTCCAAACACTGAGCAGTACAAACACAGCCTAAACATCACGTCACTCTCTTGCTAGATCCAGCCCTGAAGTCACATCAGCTTGACTGTAGCTGGACACATGTGGTAATCTTTGCATCACCCTTTCTTGAAGCTTTAAAGTGCCCACAGTCAATTGCTTTGGGCTTTCTGTGTCTAAAGGAATGGATAAAAAACAACCTAAGACAATGTGTCAGAAGAGCACAAGGCTGGAACAAAGCTCTAGAATCTTCCAGGACAATGTCACAAATCAGTAGGCTTTAATAAGGCAATGTGTCACTACTGAGCCTTTAGCCCCTAAACTTTACACCTGATTACAGTTTAAGAGTGTAATTGTAATTTGGGATGCATCTGCATTTCACTCTAGGCTGGCCTCCTCACCACAGCAAAGGCTGAAGTCGATTTTTAAGCATGTAAAATCACCTGAACACTTCCTACAAACACAAAGCTCTCTCAGAACAAGTTATACACATTTAAATGTTGGTATTTCTTGCCAGAGCCAGTTGCTTGTAACAATCAATGCAACCACTACAGAAGAAAGAATCATTTAATAGTGGTTATTCTTACTGTGAGTTTCAAAGCCAATGCCCTTCAAACCTCTGAGACTTTTGACAAATGAAAACATTTGAAGCTAGTCTTGTATCTGTAGTCAGTTTGTTTCTATTTTCGTGTGCCTCTCCACTATCCATTAGCTAAAATTTGAAGAGCCGTTGCTGCATCCCACAGCTGTTCTTAGACAAGGTACCTACTATGAGAGACTTCTGCAGCTTTATCTTCCTCATGTACTTTCCACTAGTAACATGCACTCTTCCTAGCTACTCTCTCAAGATTCCTTTATACAGCTGGCAGTGAGACAGAGCTCTCTTTCCATGCTATCAATCAAAGAGAAGCAGCATCTCCCGCTATAACTCTTACTGAGCAGGGAACCATCAGTCTCCGTGGCGTCCAGGGAGTTCTTGAAGCCACACAACATCCAGCTTTGCCTTGATTCTCAAGCGAGGTGAAACTTGCAAATTAAGAATTCCTACCTTGTTTTCTCTGTCCCCTCCTGATGATCTAGGCTAAAGATTACCACATGCCAGAGCAAATAATAACCTGTCACCCAACAGTATTCCTACCAGTTCCCTGTTTCACAACCACATCCTGCTTTTCCTCAACCAGTTGCTCTTGTTCTCCCCCTGCCTGACTCATCCCGTTCCTTGGCCAGGCTGGTGTCCTGCTATCCTCCAGACTGCTCTCGTGCTCCTGCTCAATCATCTGACTTGGCGACAACTCGTGTTTACCAGACAGCTCCTTTTCATCGCCCCACCACTGCCTCCTCTCACTCCTCTGCAGCTCTCGGAGCCACTTGAACTCACTTCAGACCCCTCAGCAGCAGAGAACAGGCGACGCTCCCGCTGCTCTCCCTGACCTCCATGTGCTGCCAGAGCCCCCTCCCTGCCAGCTCCAGGAGGCGTTCCAGGGAGGTTCCCTGCTCACCTCACTAGTAAGCAAAAACCAATATTTTTCCACATGCTTAGTAATCAGCTTCCATCGTGTTGGCAGCCTTTCTTTCTGCCATCTACTCTCCCAAGCCCATTCAAAACCAGCAGGTCCTACTGGCATATGTTTGTGGGGAGGGTTTTCCAACCCCAGGGGGAGGGTAGCTGCAAACCTTTCCCAGGCAGAAACTAAGCTTTAATTATGACAAGTGAAAAGACTAGCCCAGCCCAAGTCTGTAGTGCTTTGTAATGCATCAGTCACACTTGCGTGTAAATCCATCTGAGGAGCTCACAAGCTGTTCCTTGATATTCTACAAGATAATTCAGCAATTAAGAGGCCAGGAGGTGTTCCTAAACCACAGGTTTTATACATCAGCATGTCAACACCAAGCCTGTACCTTTCTCAATTCTTTAGTAGTCCATTTACTCTGATAGGGGAGAATAATCAACCAGCTTTCACTAAGCATGTAAAAGATAAGCTTGTTCAGACCTTACCAAGGCAGCTGTTAAGCCAGTACACTCCACAAGGCACATCCCCAGCAGATGCTACAGAAACGGTCACCCAGGCTGGCAGCCAAAAGGGCTGTGATAAAAGACTGAGTAACCTTTTTATTGGGGGGTGCCAATCTCCCCCTTTCCCAGAAGCTGAAGTTTCTGTTACACTGTCTAGATAAAAATCTCTGAGGTTACACAATGCACATAAACTTAAGAGTAAGCCTCAGGGACTTGCACTGAGCCTCTTACCTATAAGGCTGACCTGTGGTACAGTTCACTTAAACCAAAAATTGTCACAGCCACATGCTGTGAACCAATGTGTGTGGGCAGTGCTTCACACTGCCAGTATGTGTTCAAATACCATGTAGCACCCAAAACCCTACTAAAAATACACAATATCAAAAGTATTGGGGGGGAAAGAGGTGAAAGAGCTATCAAGTAACAAGCCTGCTTTTCTTAGCTGAATCTCAGCAGCAGACCAGCTCTCCAGATGCCAACTCCTTCTCTCAAAACCCAAGCACCATAATTGGTCAGACTTAAGACCTATTTACAGTATCAGGGATCTCACTTCAGGGTTTTTGGCCTTGCTCCTATTTATTCTATTTTTTTAAGCTTTATCTGCTGGTTATGACTCAGCTGGAAAAAGCGAGTCTTCAATTTTTAGCAAAGGCCTCAGCCCAGTCTCTGTTAAGTTTGTGCCTTGAACACTTGATGTAGGCTCAGAAATGGTGCAATACAATTGCAGACAGTGTCCAAAAGAGCGGCAAATCCTTGACTAACCAAGCCTTGGGGTTATGAAGTGTTCTGATTTCTCAAGCTTGAGACAAGCCAAATCAACTTGTTTCATGAAAAGCAGAGGCTCTGCTAAGCCACTGTCTTCACTGCTTCCACAGCTGCTCTCTGAGCTTCATTACTGACTGGGGATTGATGTGTCCAGAGGTAGTGCAGTGCCTGCTCCGCCAGGACTGCAGTGCCCTGCCAGCACTGGGGTGAATAAACCCCACCTGTGAGCAGGAGGGCAGGGTATGATCCGTGTTTCTCTGCACAGCAAATCACAGGAACAAAACCTGAAGTCAGCCAGCTCTGTGGTGGGGAAGAGATGTCAGCATCAACAGTTGTCATCTGAAGTATCACTACCTTCATTTGTACTGATTTACTAATCCTCAGGGGTCCTCATTCCCACCCTCTGCCTTTATTTAACTGCCAAAGATAACCAACTCCAGGCCTATTCCAAGTTCCCTGAAAAAAACGAGTTTCAATTTGGATCTCTTCTCTGTGCCTTCAATGGGCTTCAGAAGTCTGAATAGTCTCATAAAGGCCAGTTTTCTGCATCTTGGGTAAAGAAAGGCAAAAATACAGCATTGGCAGGAGGTTTTGGGCAGTTAAAAGGCAAAGGGTACTCTGCTACCACAGTATTTTCAAGATCAACTGCAATGTTTGAATACAGGGGAAATGAAGTATAGGAGAGATTGGCGTGCTGTGGGTTGCATCTAAGAGCGTTGTTCTGATATTCTCTTGCCCGTTTGGGATGTAATAAGCAATGCTTGTACAACAAAAGGGGTTGTACGCTTGCTCTGCAACCGGATGAAAGCATCCACGGGGGAAGGTACCCGGCCGGGCACAGCAGCGCGCTGCTGGGTGGAAGGATGTCAGGGAGTTGTGCTGCTCTGGGAGGAAATGGGCCTGGGCCTGCTGTTGGAAGGTGCCGACAAGAGCAGAGGTGTAGAGGGGGGAAGAGGAGCCCGTGGCGGGGGGCACACGCCGCGAGGCTGGCGATAACCTCAGCGTGCTCGCGGGGCTGGAGCCGGCTCTGCTACGGGAGCGCGGCTCTCCCCGCACCGGCACCCGCCAAGGGCTGCCTCCCGGCCCCCAAAGTTACCCAACTGCTCCCCCGGGCCCGGCACACCTCCGCCGGCACCGAGGCCCGCAGGGACGCGGATCCCCCCCATGGGGGCTCCTCTCCCCCCCGCCGCCGCTCCGGAGGTAAGCCGGGCCCCGGCACACCCCCCCAAGCCCTCGGCCCGCTCCCCTCCGCCCCCTGTGGCCCGTACTCACGGCGCGGCGCCGCCGCCTCACGCCGCCATCCCGGGGCCGCCTCCTCCGCGGACCCTTGCGCGCCGCGCCCTGAGGAGGGAAGGGAAGGGACGGGATGGGAGAGGCCGCCCTGGCGCCCCGGCAGGGAGCCGCCGTCCACCGGGCCCCGGCCGCAGCTGCCCCCGCTCCGCCGAGGGACCGAGCTCCGGCGCCGGGGACGCGCCCGTCCGTCAGGCGGCGCCGTTGGAAGCCGCGCAGTGCGCGTGCGCGGAGTGAGGAGCGGGGGGCAATGCGCTTGCGCGGGCCGGGTGTGCCACGAGCGGCGGGGCGTGCGTCCCATGGAGCCGGCGTGGTGGGGAAGGAGCTTGGGGAGAGGGGGGTCCATGCGCGCCCCAGCGCTGCCAGGGCCATCGCTAACCCACGGCCACCGCTAACCCACGGCACGGAGGGCCTCGGCTGCAGCGGGTGTGAACGCTTCCAGGGACCCGCTCCAGCACCTCAATGTCTGTCTTGTAGCGAGGGGCCCAGAACTGAGCACAGGGTTCATGGTGTGGCCTCTCCAGTTTCCTTCCTTTATAAACAGTTACAGAACCATGGCATGGTTTGAGTTGGAAGAGACCTTAATGCTCATCCAGTTCCACAGGCACCATCCTGCCACGGGCAGGGACACCTACCACTAGAGCAGGTGGCTCCAAGCCCGTGTCCAACCTGGCCTTGAACACTGCCAGGGATGGGGCAGCCACAGCTTCTCTGGGCACCCTGTGCCAGCGCCTCAGCACCCTCACAGAAAATATCTGTATTTATGCATTTCTTTCCCCTTTTAAATTTTAAGCGTCATTTGCACGCTCTCTCACACAGAGTTTGCTGCAGCTGCATGGTACAGCGTGGCTCTGGCACGTTGGCTGCATGGCACGCTGTGCACATGGAGTTTTACACACTGTTTGCGTGCTGCTTTACGCACTGTTCACCTGCTTTCTTGCATATGGAAGGGCACTGCATGTCTGCAGGCAGCTCACATGTTTCTCAGACGGGTGGCCTGCTTTGGGTGTGCTCTTCTTGTATGTGGCTGCATGGTGGTTGCAGGCTTTTTTTTGTGTGTGGTTGGCACGTGTCCTTACAAACCACTGCACGCTGTCCACATGCTCAGAGTGTTTGCACTGTGTGCCACACCAAGTCCTTGCTTCCCTGCATTGCATCACATACTATTCTTAGGTTTGCTTACATGCTGCTTTCTTGTTGCGCATGGCAGTTGCTGATTTAGTCCCATCCAGCCCCGAGGGGCCCCAGTTTTCGGTGCTGCAGTAGAGTGGGCATCTGCGCCCTTCCTAAGCTATGTCTCAAAGAGGTATAGAGCAGACACAGCTCTCTTAAACTCTTCTGTTTGTGACACTGGCTGAGTATTGCTGTGCTGGCAGCAAAGCCTGGGCTGCTGTGAGTGTTCCAGCTCCAGCCCTTCCCTTTGCAGACACCCAGCAGCAGGTTACCAGGCACAGTTTGACCCAAGGGGGCCATGCAGGGGAAGGAGCGAAATAGTCCGTGAAAAAAAAAACAAACCCAAACACTAAGATTTGGGTTTTCCCCAGCTGTTTAAACCCACCCAGTCATGGTTACAGAGCCACCTGCATGTCCCATAGGGCTTTCTGCTTGGCTGGCCCCTATGTTTGATGGGTGTGATAAGACCAACTCCCTCAATGGTCCAACAGGCAGGAATCCCACCTGGATGGTTTCCCTCCTGCCCTGCTGTTAATTTGAGCTGAGCTCCTTACAGGCTGTTTAAATTCCTGGTTTATGGCACTGCACATGGACAGCCCCAAACCCTTTGGCTGATGCCACCTCTATGGCAGCTCCCAGCTGGCCCTGGCACAGGCTGCTTCCTCCTCCTCAGCTCAGGGACACTGTTTCCTGCAGCAGTGCTGTGTTTCTTGTGCTATTTTTGTCTGGTTTGGCTTGTGGTGCCAGCTGTGCCCATGGGCACTGGCCCCAGTGCTTGGGGCGCTTTGCCAGATCCCACCTAATGCTTGGGGAGCCAGGCTAGTGGGACCTTGACTGCTCCGTGCTGATGGTTGTAGTCTGCATGATTTATACTGGACCCAACCTGAAACAAATTAAGGTCTTTAACTCTCTTTGCAAACTGCAGTGTGGGCCGAGATTCCTGGCTGCTTTTCCCTCTGCTGATGCAGGAGCTGCACACTCGCTTGGTGTTTGTTTGGTTTTAGTTCTAGTTTCTATATAAAGAAGTTCCGTTTTGCACTTGAAGCCTGGCTGGCGGAGCCGCAGCAGCAGTCCTGGGGCTGCAACCAGCATGAGCTCCCAGGCCTGTGGCATCTTTCATAGCAAGCAGGGACAGAGGGATCCTCCCAAACTCATGTATTTCATGTTTTGACAGCTCTGCAGGCTGCAGGGAGCCATCCAGTGGAGTGGGTCCATAAGGAGCTGCAGAGAAGGCATCTCCAGCAGGGAAGGGAAAGGTAAACCCAGGACAGTGGGAACAGACTGTTCTATGCAGGACACCAAGCAGTGGGAGTTTTATGGTCTTTCTGTTCAAGTGGAAGCTTTTAAAGGACCTCTGGCTGTGCTTTGCTGTGATTCCGAGTAATATTTATTCTAATGGGCTCCTGTGCATTGTTTAGCTGCTTGTAGGGAGCTGTGTGTCCCTACCAAGTAAGTTGTCTGGCTGCAGCTCAGCACTTGGGCTTTTCTGAGCCCAGAGGCTCTCAGAAGCTTTGCGGATACTGTGGGTGCAGAGGAGCCATTGGACAGATATGCAGAAACGATACCAAGGCGGCAGAGGAGGATCCTGTGCTGCAGAGGGCTGAGCAGATGGAGGGGTTTCAAAACACTGCTAGAGAAGCTTTTTCCTGAGAAAGAGGGGACAGACATACACCATGGCCAACAATTAATTTGCAGACTGGCTCAAATGTGGTGAAGCATGGAACGAGGGAGCTGTGAAACGTGGCAGCTTTGCAGGTGAGGTGGTAGGATAGATGAACCCATCTCTGCTGCAGTCACATCCCTTCCCGTGTCTGCATCTCCTCCCAGCTGGCTCACGTAGCATGCTGGAGACTTAGTGGCTCACAGTCTTACAGGGTCAAATCTGCACGTGGGGCTGAGAAAGTAAAAACAACCAGGAGCAGCACAAATGTACAAAACTGGTCAAGTTTACTTCTAGCATTGTTCCCAGCATATAAATTACCCCTCTCCCAAACAGAAGTCCTACACCTTTCCCAATCCCATAGCAGTGCAGTTCAGTAGTCAATGGGCTTAGAGTCATTTCCCATCTTCACGATGGAACCAATCTCTCAGCTTATTGGATCCCGACGAGATATCCAGGCAGAAGAATGGAGCAGACTGCTTCAATCAAAGACAAGGGGCCAACAGTGCTCTGCTCCTTGGATCTCTCCATGGAGCTGCCGTGGTTTCTCTCAGAGAGGGGGCACCCCCCTAAACTTGCGGATGACGTTGGCCAGCCGCTTGGCCAGCCCGCCCCGGCTCGGCTCTTCCACATGAAATGTTCTGGTCAGCAGGTTGTAGAAGGAGCCGTAGCACACTGCCACCACGGTGCAGGTCAGGCAAATGACATTATAGGGCATGCTGAAGTCTGGCGTTGGCAAGTTCACCAGCAGTGGCTCTGTGTACAGGCGCACAAAATAGCTGGAGCCATCAGAGGAAGGAAACCTGGAGAGTGGAAGCAGGAAAGGGAGAGTCAGCCCACACAGGACTTCTGCTTCGTGCTCACCAGTTGGGATGACAGCAGCCAGCAGCTCGCCGGTGCTGAGGTACAGCCCTGCTCCTCAGCACAGGTACACTCACAGTGAGGTGAAGAGTGGGCTCTCCTCCACATCCATGTCCTTCATAGCAATGATGCTGGGCACTAGGGCACTAAGCACAGATGAACTAAGGAGACAGAGGACATATTAGTGTCAGTGCTGTCAGCAAAGAGATGGCAAGAATTTTTCCCTGTCCCCAGAGACCTGGACAGCAAGTCCTACATAGGCCCAGAAGGGGACAAGGAGCCGAGGTATGCGTTACCTGACGTAAAAGCCGTGATTGGGATCTGGCGGGTACTCTGTCCACTTCAGTAAGGCTCTCTCAAACTGTATTGAGATCTTGGTGACGGAGTTGGCTGGCAGCTGGATCAGCATTTCCAAAAGGTGAGGCCGTTGCCGGTCCTGAGCTGGCTGGTAGTGGATGTAACCTAACCCCAAAGAGAGGTGTCAGTGGCACCAGGGAGACCTTGTTCCATTTCGCAGTGCCTGGACATCTCCCATGGGGTGGGAGCTCCTGCTTCCACTGTTCTGGGAAAGGTTTCCTGGGCAAGTGAACATGAACAGCTCAAAAAACATGTGTTACAGCTATAAATCTGATGACCCATGAAAGTCTAAGAAAAGGTACAAATGCAAAATAAGACCCAGTCATCAGTTTTGAATTTCCTTTACTACAAAAATCAATTCACTTTTGTTTAGCCTGTTACTGGATTATGAAATGCAATCCATGAGCCTTTTATAAAACAGACTTAATAAAGTCTCATCTGCTGTGAGGGCTGAAGGGAAGGTTAGGAAAACATCCTATGATGTTTTGTTTCCCAGTGATCACTGAGGCCCAAGGGAGGGACTAAACCACCTCTGGAATGAGCCACTTGTGCCAAAAGAATCAATTGGGTGGCATGGGCTCCTGGGAGGGTTTACTTACTTGGCTTGTTTTCCTTCCCCTTTGTGATGATGGTCAGAGTGTGCACATAGAGTCGCAGATACCAGGGCACAGTCTCCAGCAGGATTACGGGGAAGGCCCGGTACGGGTGGGTGTTATAGATGAGGGTGCTGATCTCTCCGGTCTGCAGCCCGTACCCGCTCACGTAGCGCTGAGCATGGAGTACAGGTATCGGCATTTCCGCTGCGAAGGAGAAAATGAGACAGGAACGGGGAGCCATGCCAGGTGAGTTTTAGGCCTAAAGCCCTGGCCAGTGATGCAGGTGGAGGGAAGTTATGGTCACTCACAGCTGTCTTCAGGACGCTTCCATTTGAACTGCACATTGAGGCTGTGAGAGGTATTAAAGAGTGAGGGGCTCAGTAGGTCATAGACGGCATAGGTCTTCTTGTCTCCCTGGACAGTAGCTTCATATACAGATGTTGGAGCAGGGGTTACTTCCAGTAACTCCTTTTCCTTTGAAAACAAATGGACCATTAAAGGAAAAGTGCCCCTTGAAGGAACTGGCAGCACTGGAGCAAGGCCACTCCATCCCGCCCTGAGCTTCCCCACCCAACAGCCAGCTCAAGTGGTCTTACAATACCCCCCCATTCAACCCCACTGCCCTGAGGGAACTCCCCTGAAGGGCTTCTGGGGGGTCCCACCATGCTGGGTGGAGGATGTTTGAGTCACACAAAGTGGCTGATCTGAGGAAGCAGGGGGTATTCTGTAGTCTGTATGCATTACCTTGTTCTTAGGGGAGATGTCAACGTAGACTTTGCTCTGCGATGCCAGAGGACATGCATCAGTAAGTGTGCGGGAGAACATCTTGAAGAGGGACCAGTCTGCAGGAAGCCAAGTTAGTGGCAGGCAGTGATGTGCTTCAGGCTGGGGCACTAGGGGAGCACAGCACAGAGCTGCCAAGTTTACCTTTCTTTCCTTGGCCACTAGAAAAGGTGTCAAAAACCACAGTGAGGGTCTGCCTGAGCTCCCAGGACACAGCCAGGCAGGAGGCATCCTAGACACGAGAGAGATAGGTGACTGATCACACCTTCCAAAGGGGCAGGAAACCAGGATGGAGCTGGAACTCCACCAGGAATGCAAGAATCCCATCGGAATGTAAGTAAGACCAGGGAAGCAGGACAACAGTTGTGTTAGACACAGTGCTGAACACACCACAGGGGAGTTGGGCAAACCAGCGTGTCACCTTGCAGTGCCACAAGAAGGCTTTGTGTTTTCTCTTGGGGGTGTTAAAGGAGGGAGCCCTGAGCCTTGTGCTTACCCTGCAGATGGGGCGGATGTGCACTGCCTGTGAGTGGTAGCTGCTGTGGAACAAGCGCTCTGCCTTCAGCAGCACAGCAAGCCCAGCCTGCACGGAGAGAAGGTGAAACTCAGCCTAGGTCTGTCCTCTCCCTCCACTGACAGAAAAGCCCTGCTGAAACTTCCCACTGCACACTCCTGGATCACTGGAAGGAACCCAGAGCCGTCAGGAGTGGCCCAACGAGGCAGCAGGACTTGCTGTTACCTTTGAGCCGCACGGGAGCAGCTTCTTCCAAGGCGTGAGGTTCTCAGTGCAGACGACCTCCCGGGGCAGGACAGCATATCGCAGGAGATCATGATCTGTCCCTGGGCAGGGAGGTGAAGAGTCAACATGCTGGTACTGCTACAGGCATAAGAACAGATGCAGGGCCCCTTCCACCCCCACTGGACCTCACAGCCCACCACCCTCTCAATGTGCCCGAAATGCCATGAGCTCAATCAGGAACAGATCCCACTGTGTTCAGAGTGATTTGGAAAGAACAGGGGAGGGCACATTCTAGCAGATTTTTTTCTTCATGAGTCCTTAAATCCTCTAGTCCTGTTTCATAAAGTATTCTTCAGACACAGACAAGGGCCTGGGAGCTTCAGCCACGTACTGCTTGTGGGTTTCCTCTGTTCAAATCCAAGCCTCTCTTGTAGGGAGAGGAAATGCTTCCAGGAAGAGGTTGGAGGTTAACAGACCCTGTTGTACAGACCCAGACCTATTGCAGGACCTGTGGCTGGACTCCCTGCAATGGCACAGGGCAGTACTAAAGATAGAAGCAAGAGTGAGAGGGCAATGCCTGGCTCACCATTGGCTAAGCCCAGAGGTTTGAAGGATGCTGTTGGAGTGACTGTGTTGGTTGCATCAATGAAGTTGAGAGAAGCACAGAATATTCCTGAGAGGATGTTACTTAGCTCTTTCCAGGCTTTGTCAACACTGTGTGAGAACAGATACCAGAGATTACTCAGCAGCTCAAATCCTTGGAAAAATAAGCATGAAGTTAGCAACATTCAATAAATACACCAGGGAGCTCACTGTGGTTTTCAGAAGCTGCAAGGAGCATGCAGGTAGAGGCTGCAGGTCATGTACTTTCTGGCTCTCTAGGTATTTTATTTTAATGCATGAGATCTGGGGGACAGGGGCAGCCACTTCAGGCAGGGACATGGTAGTGGGTGCAGCTGGTACATGGGGTGAGAGGCTGGGGGAACAGGGCGCATGCAGGAGGTGATATATGGTGTATGGGGAAGGGGCTGCTGTCAAGTGACACCTTGGTGCAGCTCTGAAGGCTGACATAACCAGCAGATCCAGAACAGGCTATTTGTAGGCAGAAGAGAGCTCTGAGTACACAGAGGGCTGCTGGGGCTGAAAGAGGGTGTGAGTGATAAGGGAGATGGTGACAGGCACAGGATGGCAGTCAAAGGAAGTGAGTCACTAATGAGAGGTCAAGATATAACCCCGTCATATTAACAGAACAAGAGGTTTGTCATCACAGAGCCCATAAGGGAGTTATTTGTTCCTTTAGCGAACAAGGGTTTGCCCTCAGCACCACACCCTGCCCCATGCATTCAGCTGGGGGCTATATTCTGCTTTCTGTTACAGCTGCTCATAGGCTCTTTATTCCAGCAGACATTTTGCAACTCAGGAGCCCTGCCTGTCTGACATGAGAGAGGGGCGGCTCCCCAGAGCGGTGGCTGCAGAGAGCACCCAGCGGGACAGATCTGTGGCTGGGATACCTACTCAGTGACGGTGGGCTGGAACCAGACCCAGAGCTCAGCACCGGCGGGTGCCTGGAGGGGCGGCTGCCCCCAGGCCTGGGTGCGCCAGAAGCCCTGGGTGAGGGCGAGGTGGAGCTCCCGCACGCCCAGCGCCGCCACCAGCTGCCCCAGCGCCTTCGGGAAGAGCCTGTAGTGAGAGACTGCAGCCGGCATCAGCCCCTGCCCAGCTCATAGCACAGTTGGGGTTGGAACGGATGCTGATCATCCATGGGCAGGGTCACCTCATCCCCCCATGACGTCACACCAGGAACATGATGTCACCCCTCGTGCCACCCCCTGCTCACGTCATCACGAGCAGCCCGATGGCATCACCGCGGTGACGTCACTCGTGCTGATGTCACCGCAGCCCTCAGCTCCCCGCCATCGCTTCGCCCTGCCCCGCTCACCTCAGCACCCCGCCACCTCACCCCGCCTCCGACGTCACTCGCCCCGCTGACGTCATCCCCAAACGCGGTGACGTCACCACCCCGATGCACGCCGTCACCTCGCTCAACGGCTCCGCCCCCGGGCCCCGCCCTACCCGCGCCCCGCGGCAGGTCGGCGTCCCACCGCGTGCGGAACTGGAAGGTGGCGGCCACGTCTCCGGCGGGCAGCGGGCTCAGCAGCAGCTCCTCCCGCAGCGCGTCCCGACCGGGGCCCGCCGCCGCCGCCGCCGCCCGCCCGGGGCCCGCGGCCGCCGCCAGCAGCAGCACCGCCAGCGCCAGCATCCCTCCACCCCGCACCGCCGCCGACTTCCGCTTCCGGCCGTAGGGCCGATGGCGGCGGCTTCCGGGGTTGCCAAGGAGACGCGGCGCTGCAGGCCCCGTCTCGTCTCCTCCCGCCCGGGGAGGGCCTGGCCGCGGCTCGCGATCTCCGGCCCGTGGTGGGGAGCGAAGCCGGAGCGGCGGGAGGGCGCCACCTGCGCGGCTGTGCCTGCTCCCGGCCCAGGAGCGAGGGTGTTCCGGCGGGTGCTCCCTCCTCCGGCGTTCAGAACGGGAGCCGCAGGGGAAGCTCCAGAGCGGCCCGGGCTCGGGCGGTTCGCTGCAAGGCTTTGCCGTGTACGAGGGCTCTGCCACCACCGTGCCCGTCCCCGGGTAACCTCCTCGTGTCAGCCCTCCCCGCCGCTGCCTGCTCTCACTCGCTCCTTGAGGTCTCCGTTCCGGAGGGCAGCGCCCATCTCTGGGCACAGAGCCGTCTGGAAGCACCCCACTTCCACCAGCTGCGAGGCTGTGCCGATGGAGCTCACGTCTTATTCCCGTCGGTCGTTCCCGGATAACCGGAGTGCTGCAGCCGTTCTCACCGAGGGTGGGCTGTGCAGGAAGGAGCGTAGTAAGGTCTGACCCCCCCCGGAAGCAGCCGGGATGAGGAGTGTTCCCTGGCTCCTCTTGCTTATCTCCCAGGCTCTTTTCCTCGAGGGGTTGACCACGGTTGTGCTGATACAGCCAGAGCAGGAACAGCATTTTCCTGGCCTGCAGCCACTGATAGCAGCAGCAGGCTTCTGGCCAGCTTTGTGCCTAGCTCCTCCTGACCTGTCCTGCAGGGAGCAACTGTAGTGGGCTAAAAAGTGGCTTCATTTGACGGCTCTTCCTTTATTCCTCCAGCCAGGGCTGCTGCTGTGATGCTGTGCTGGGGCAGCAGTGGCTGCTGCTGTTGTGTATGCTCCTGCATGGCACCTTTTGCACGCTGGATTGACACCACTCACCCTTGTACAAGCCCCACCTAACCCTCACCCCCAGTGCTGTTTTCTCCCAAGAACACACACAGCCACTGGTTGTTTAGACTGGAGTGTTATTTCTCTGTATGCCATCGTTAAACGCTTCTCTGGACAGGACCTTTGTCAGTAGGGCAGGGGGAGCTGGGATCCCAAGGGATGGCTTTCTGGGAATGGTGGGGCTGTGGGTTGCTGAGCGTTTCAGGGGAGTGAAGCAGGGAGTGTTAGCAGCAAAGCCTGAAGAGTTAATTTGGGGAGCCTACAGTACCCCTTGTTCCTTCTCCATTGGCTGCCAGGAGAACCTGCAGAGGGAGAGGAGGGGAAACTCATCTCGCCCCTCTTGCAGGGCAGCAGTCCAGTGAGGGGTTTACTGAGTGCCAGCAGCTTTCCTTCCTCTGGGCTGGCAGGTCCATGTGAGGAAGCTGGGAGCAGGGCAGAGCTGGCTGCTAGCTTCTTGCTGCTGCCTGCTCTTTGGGACCGTCCTCCTGCAGATCCTCCTCATCTGACTGCACCACAGGGGTCTCAGCCCCCTCCTCGCTGGTGTCCAGGCTGTTCAGATCCGTGGAGACAGAGGATGTAGAAGAAATGCGTGACTTGCTCTCAGCTGCGTTGGGCACTTGCAGGGTGATTTCCTCTGGGCACTGGCTGGCATCTGCCCCTGGAAGAGAGTGTGGTAAGAGAAATAAAAATGCTTCTGGAGGCTTACTGCTCCCTAAACTTCATGGAGAGCCCCTCCAATACGTGTCTTACTCCCTGGCATGATATGCTTTCCTGGCTGCTCCCCATGTGGTGGCTGTAGCTGTTCCCCATCTCACACCCCCAGCCTGGCTCTGGGTAGTGCTGCACATTCCTTCCCTGTTTTTGACAATGGAGCCTTTTCCATCTCCTGTGAACCACAGCTTGGAGCCATGCTGTGTGAAGCCACTGGCTGCAGCAGGCAAGGAGACGTTCTGCTTAGCCTCGGTGAATCACTTCAACTTGTGCGTGTGTGGAGGAAGATGCTGCACCCTGCAGGACCTGAGCCCAGCTCCCTGAGGTCTGGTTGGGATGTGGAGGGGTCTTGCAGCCTTTCTGCTCAGTGCAGGGAGCTCTGCAGTCTGGAGGGGACCAGGGAAATCATGACAAGACATTGGCTGCTCCAGAGGAGCTTCAGGACAAGAGAACTTGCCCCACAAACTCTGGGGAGTGCCTGGGCTCTCCTGTCTTCTCCACCATAAGGTATTTACAGGAGGTCTGTATCTCTGGGCTGTGGAGGCAGATATTGACATGGACCAGCCCAGCCTGAGGTCCCTCCAGCCTCACAGACGCCAGCACCAAGTATCTTTGCATGAGTGTGTGTGTATCTGCACGCAGGGTGGCCAGAGCTGAGGAACAAGCTGATGTGGGCACTGGAAAGGCTCCCAGCCTGGTCCACAGAACGTTTGGGACTGCACATACCTGGCAGGGGCCCAGCAGCACTGCTCTCCTCTGTCCCACAGCCCAGAAACACATCCATGGTGTCCTGGTCTGACAGGTCCATCATGTCCATCTGCTCCAGCATGTCCACGTTCACCTCCATGGAGGAAATGCTGCCTAAGGGTGCTGCAGAGACAGAGGCCAGCAAAAAGGTGAGTGCTAGTGCCAGGCAAAGGGCTCCATGAGTCCTGTGCAGGTAGGACCCTCAGGAGGGAGGCCAGCCTTGCCCTGGGAAACTGAATCCTATTTGCTGGTAAGGGGCTCCCAGAAAAATCATGTTTCCTTAAAACATTGCTTTGGAATCGCCTCCTGTCTCACTGCAGTCCTTATCCCTGTCTCAAACTGCTGTCTGGAGGCGCCTGTCTGAAGCCAGTGACTATGCAGGGCACTAGCCTGGGTACCCATGTGCAGTGACTTCAGTTAAGTGGTGTGAGTAATGCACAGCACACCCACAGGCAGCCTGTGTGGTCCTGTCTCAGTGCAGGACATGCGTGTCGCCAGCTGTCTTTAGACTGGGTATGTCCCACCAATCTCAACTGCCTGTGTCACTGTTCCCTGAAACACCCCAGCCCCGTGCTGGTGCCTGCAGCACTTACGTCTCCGATGCTCTATCTGCAGGTGAGACATAGGGAAGAAGAAATCCACATCGTGCTGGAAAACCTCCTCAAAGAACTTCTGTCGGTCCCGTAGTTTCAGCTGCTGCTGCTGCATCTGCTCAGTGTCCAGGCCCCGCTGTGCCTGCTCCATGTTGGCTGGGGAGAAAGGTGGGGAGGGTTGGACCAGGCAGGGCTGTCCAAGCCCTTCTGCCTGGCCCAGCTCATGCGGTATGGCCATAATGGAAGGTAGGTGAGTCCCTTCTGTTCAGCTTTACCAGCGCACACTGATTTAGTCACCGTGAATAGCTGTTACACAGTAGACTGGCAGCATCACCAGCACTTGCTGTGTTGGAGCCTCAGATCTCACTTCTGAAATGCAGAGCAGCCAGAAGTGGGGAGCTCATAGGCTGTGTTCACAACTGCTGAAGTGAGTTATCAAGGGGGCAAAGGGTGTTGTTATGAGATCAGCCATGTTTTGCACATGTTCAAGTTTCAGTTTCCTTGCTATAAAACAGAGGGATGTCTGTGAACGCTAACAAGCTGAGGAAACTCCCAGGGACAAACTGGCATTATTGCTCCAAGGCTTTCTGGGATGTATTAAGGAATAAAAGGCATCAGCAACCCTGTCACTCCACACACGCGCACCCCTGCCACCAGCGTCACTATAAATACAGCCGCACCCACGCTTGCAGGCTCCTTATTCACATCCCCGCCCGCACAGCCAGCTTGGCTTCTGCCTCTACAAACATTTTCATTCCTGTAATTCCTCCTGCAGTTCAGTGCCGGTGCCTGTGGCCCAGCTCACACCAGAGAGAATGATGGGAGGCTTTGGGCTGTTGCTGCATCCCTGGGCATCGTACCTCCCTTTCAGGTTGGGTACCCACAAGGTACCCAAATGGTCCAGAGCTGGTGGTCCTGGCTGTTCCCAGGCTGGTGTTTGACCTCAGCCATTCCAGGTTTCCTCTCTGCCGCTCTTGGCCTAGCGGCACAAGGAAAATGTGATTAGCAGAGCAGGCAGTGCAGTAACCAAGGAAACCAAACAAACATCCTCTGCTTTGCCTGAGTATGGCCCAAATCCTCTGCTCCTCCAGGCCGGAGCAGCATCCCCACCCTGTCTGGCAGGAGTGGGGTGAGGACAGCGGGAAGGCTGCCTGTCAGCAGTGTGTAGCAGCACAGGACCCAAATGGGAGAGAGGTGGTGAGCCTGGTGAGGTGTCCTGGAGTACGATGTCATGTCTTGCTGAAAGCCCTCCCCAGAGCTCCTCCTCACCCTGTTTCTGGGACATCCTCCAGGTAAACCCCATCCTCTGCAGGCAACTGCCCTGGGAGGCCAGGTTGTGCCTGGGGCACAGCACGGAATGTGCTGTGACTCAGGGCCGGTCACCATGTGTTTTCTGGAAGAGGCTCTGGTCCTCTTCAGGCTGCTCACCGTCTTCCCGTGATGCCCAGGGCAGCAATCTGGGCTGCCTGAAGGGGCCTTTGCCTTGGCATGTCTGACCTAGGCACTGGGTGCCTGCTGTGGTGCAGAGGCTCAGTGTGCTGTGCAGCGCCCAGGCTGATGGCTGCAGTGAGGGACACACCGTGCCGGTGAAGCTTTCCTAACAAGGCTGACCGGCAGCTGTAGCCCAGTGCCACTGGGGTACAGCAAAAAACTCCTACCTCCCCTGTGCTATCTGCAAGAGAATGGAACCAGGACAAGGAGCAGGTGACCAGGGCACTGGGTATGAAGGTGGCTCACTTCAGCAGCTGGAGCCAGACCTGTACTATCTGTGCCAGGCAGAGCTCTGCTTCTCAGCCCAGCTGTGCCAAATCCATGGCAAACTGCAGCAGTTCACCACACCGAGGGGACTTCATCAGGCTCCAGGAAGGCTGGGCTCAGGGCAGAGGCTGCACTGGCTCCAGGTTCAGGGTGACAGACTGTGCACCATTGTGCCAAAGGGATGGCACTGTGGAGGTAAGAACGAGAAGCTCTAAATCCTCTTGCAGTGCAAACACAAAATAAACCTGAATGCTGGCAGGTGCTGTCCCAAACGCCATGATCACGGCTGAGCTGTGCCATTAGTGTTCTTGCTGTCCACCTCTCCAGAGCACGTGACCGATACTCACGGTAAGTGTGCTTGGGGAGAGTCAGGAATGCTGCATTCCTGTGGGCGCCAGGATTTCTCTTGCAGGAGAAATTAGCAGGACCTGTTTATGAACTTGTTTTTGAGCTCTCGCTGAGGAAACAGGCACGAGCACTGAGATCCCATTATGTAAGGAACGCCAGCAGCTGGGCTGCGCTTGGCCCTGCCTGACCCGTGACCGTGGTGAGAGTCGGGGATGGAGCCTTCCCCCCTCCCGGGGCTCTTCCGGGCCTGGGGGATGCGAACAGCCCTGCCAGTGTAGCCACCTCTCAGCAGCCCTTGCCGGGGAAATAAAGGAGAGTGGCGTTCCCTACCGCGGCTCTTCCCCATGTGACGGCCACTCACACTCCTGGGCTGTCAGTCGTGGGGATTGTCTCATCCCGCTGGCATGTTCCCACCGCGGGACACGTTCACACGCACAATGCGGCCCCTGTGCACTGTGGGGGATCTGTTGGTACCTGCTGGTGGCCTGGCTTTTATTACTATTGTCATGGTTATTACTACAGCAAAGGAGCTGAGGCTGATCAGCATTCAGGGCCAGGCTCTTCCCCGCTGGCTGAACCGCCCAGCACGGCTGCCACAGCACGGAGCGCCCCGCTGCCTTCAGATCCTTCCGGCTCTCACGGCTTACAAGCCAGCGCAGCTTGGAGAGGAACCAGGGCCAGGCGCTGGTGCAGAGGTTGGGCGGGCAGGGCAGGATCCCCCCAGGAGGTGCAGACAGGGATTTCCTCCTTGCCAGGGTGGGCTGTGGGTGAGGACACTGGCCCCGCTGGTCCCTCTGCCCTCGCAGGGTTTGGGCTCACAGCCACTGCTGCAGCAGGGAAAGGCTGTGAAGGAAACTGCCGCGAGCTCTCCCATCTTCACCCTTGCTGAAGCAGGCTGGGAGAGGAGCATTCCTGGGGTGCAGTTAGCATGGGGTGAAAGCAAGACAAGGCTTGAGGGTGCTGGGAGCACCAGCTCAGGGTGTTTGTGACCCAGCATCCAGGCTGGGAGCAGAGCACAGTTCAACTATCTGGCTGTGTTTCAGATAGGAGGGGATGTGTTTTTCATTCCTCCTTGCCCAGTGGGATCCCGGTACAACCCCCCTCCGTGCTGGTGAACAGGAGGGGTGTATTCAGGGGTGGTAGAGGGTTTGCTAGTGCCCGGCACAAGGCCAAGAGAGGACAGGGATGCCCTTTTCTTAAGGCTACAGCCTGGCAGGGATTTAAAGAAGGTCCTAAAATATAATCTGGGCTGTGGAAAGCTCCAGGGGTTGATGGGGAGGTGAGCAGAGCACAAACGAGGGGTCACTCGAAGCACGGTCCAGTTTCCTGGTGCATGAAAGAGCTGGGGCAGGCTGGCCCCGTCAGCTTTTGTCCTCCCTGTGCTTTCCCAGAGCCCGAATCCCTGACTCCACTCCTCCAGAGCTGGGCATCCCACTGCTGCCAGACTGCATCCGGTCCTCCCGGTCCCTGTGTGCAATGCCGAGAGGAGGTCGGGTAGGAGGAAGATGCAGATCCTCAGCTGCCACAGCATCTGACAGGAGACTCTGCTGAGATCGCAAACATTTCCCCATCACCCTGTCCCACCAAAACCACTGTGGGACAAGGGTAAATCCCAAGGCCTTTGAACTTCTTTAGCCCTTGGAGAAGCAGCTGGTGTGGAGAGCTGGGAATGCCCCAAAGAGTAAGGCAGGATCAGGCTGTGTGGAGACAGGATGCCCGGACACGCTGGCTGCCTGAGTGTTAATTCTCTCACGGTCTTTTCTCGATCAGCACATCTGACCTCGTGTTGCAGCACAGCAAAAAATAACCGTAGCCCCCGTGAGAGGAAATGCACCAGGCGAGTGCGAAGGAGGCAGTGGTTTTGGCAGAGGTACTTGCTGGGAAAAAGCAGGGGGGGGAATGAGAGAGGGAGGACATGGCACCTCGTAACCCCTATCTGTGCCGTGATTTCATTGCCTGCGCTCCTCCGAGCCATCTCCAAATCCCCTGAGTCTCAGTACTAAAAATATCCCTGCGCCCAGAGCTCCTTCCCCAGCGGCAGAGGCTGTCACAAGACCCTGCCATTATGGGGCCCTGCTTTGATTCCTGCAAAAAGAAGCGTGAGGACAAGAAACCCATGAGGACAGCACGATGCCCAGGGCATGGTGTGCTAAGGCTGGGCCCGGATCGTGGCAGGCTGTCCCCATGCGAGCTCCCATTACCCCGGCTGCCCTCATCCCCCGTGCTCGCCGGGTTTGCTCAGTCTCCTCTTTCCCTACACCCCACCGGGGGCTCAGGGCTCAGAGGGGTACCGATGCCACTCCACAACAAGCCCGCTGCCCAACAGGTCCCCGGCTCAGATCCCACGCAGGTGCCTCCCCATCCCAGCATCCCCATCCCAGGCACGGAGCTTCCCGGGCAGCCCCTGCCCGAAGCAGACGGGAAGCAGCAGGTTGGAGCAGGTGGGGTCGGGGCGCTCCAGGATGGAAAGGGAGGGCCCGGCTGCTTTGCAAGGGGCATGGGGCGGGTGTTGCGGGGAGGATGCGAGGGGCCACGGGCAGCCCGAGCCCTGCCCGTCCGGTGCGGTGCCCCGCTACCCTCCTGCCGAGCAGACCGCGCGCCGACACTTACCGGGCAGCCGCCGGCTGCGGCTCTGCGCCCCGGGCCCCGACATGCGGCGGGCGCCTGCTGCGACCGGACCGGACCGGACCGGACCGGGGCAATCGGGCTCGGCTCAGCACCCCCCCACCGCCGGCCGCCGCTCGCCCATGCTGCGCGCTGCGGGGCGGTGCTCGGCGCTGCGCGGGGCGGTGCCAGGGCGCCCAGCCCCGCGGCATCGCGGCGGCGCCTACCGGCTGCGTCCCCGGGTTACTGCTGCTCGGTCCTGCGGGGCGAAAACCCCGGTCCTCAGGGGCGTCCGTGCAGGGTCCCCGCGGAGATAAGGGTCCCGTGCGCAGTTCTCGCTCCTCACGAAGGGTCTCTGCTCTCTCGGGGCGCACAAAGTCCGCATGTAGGGTCCACGGTCCCCAAAGAGCGTCCCCCACAGAGCCCGTGCGCCGCGGCTCTGCGCACGCAGTGCCCGGCTGAAGGTGCTGTTTGGGCAGGGGTGGGCAGAGCTGGAGGCAGGGGGCTCTGCCTGGGTAGGGAGCACTGTCCCCGTTCTTGCTTGGGGTTTTCTTTTATGCTTTTCTTCTCTAAATGCCCAGCTCACGCAGTGATGCAGAAGAGACAACAGCACACTGCGTGCATGGGCCGTGGGGTCCCTCACAGCCCGCCTCCAGCCTTCTGAGACCCTCATCCCCCCGCTGATCCCACTCCGGGGTGTTTTCTCCCACTTTCAGCTCTGCACATCAGGGCTGCTCCTTGGCAGAGAAGTGGACTTGGCCGCCCGCCTCCTTCCTGTATCTCAGCAGGGTGAGTCAGTGCCTCGCCGTGCCCAGCGCCGGCTCTGCCCGCAGCCGCTCACTGCCAAGCCGGGACGGGGGCAGCATCCACTCTGCCCTTTTCTCTGGCTGATAGGGAGTTTCCAGTGTCTGTGGCGTGTCCCGCCTGCTGCGTTCTCAATGTGCTTCTCTCGCTGTCTGGATGACTAAAGATAACTGGCTATTGTTTGTCTCCCAGCTCTGTTTTAGCTACTGTTGCTCTGCTGTCCCCTCCATTTCCTCTGGGAGCTGAAACCCAGCTTTATGCTGGGGACCTGGTGTCCCCACCCTGTGCACTTGTCCATAGCTGCTGGCTTCACTCACATGGTGATTGAATTTTGGGATGAATTTTGCCCATGTGTTTATCTGTATCCAGAAGCACCCTCATCCTGCCTGATGGTTTCCACCTGAGTGTGTGTTGCCAGCACTATGGCTTAGCCCTGGAGGGCCGGGGGAGCCAGGCTGGTGTAGGGTGGAAGGTTTCATGATCTCTGAAGAGGTGCAGGAGCAAATCTCCACCAGGTATCTGCCGGCTCTGGCTTGCTCACAGCTCTGTGTGGTCTGGCACGGCCTCTGGGAAGCATCAACCATTCCCTGCTGACCCCCTGCCCTGCTGGCAGGGAGGCGAGGACCAGGGAACTACCTCACATCTCTGCTATGTGACACGTCTGTGTCGATTGGCACCAGTTACTGCTGCAAGACAGAGACTGGTCCTGTGTCCCCTGGAGCACCCCAAGTTCCCTTGGACTCACTGTGGCCCCTACTGCGGGATGGGGTGTGTGTGTGCTGCCTGCACAGGGTGACACACACCCGTGCTGCTGCAGCCCCTCTGTCCTGCCTTGTGGGAGCCGGCTGGAGAAGCAGCGATATCATCGGCACGGAGCCTGACTCATCCCAGCTCTTCAGCACAAGCCGTGCTGCTCAGCAGGGTACACGTTTTATTCCAATTAACCCAACACAGGCAAGCCAGCTCCATGTAATGAGTTTTTGCTTGTGGCCAAGTGTGCCTGCTCCTGGCTAAAAGGTGAGAGAAGACAGAAGTGATGCTGAAGTCAGTTGAGAGTCTCCCCTTGTAGTGAAGAGCTCTAAGAATAAGCCTTGCCAGATACCTGCAGGGTCTGCCTCAGCTGCCACAGCACCCCTGCCTCCCTTGTGCCTCCAGCATAGGGTGACAGCACACTGTCCTGTGTCAACAGCCCTCACCCTAACCACAAAGGACCAGGTCACTGCGAAGTGTGCCCTGGAGATCCAGGTCACAAGCCCAGGTAGGAATAATGCCTCTTCTCTCTGCAACAGAGTTCAGCTGCCGCCAAAAGTCCCAGGGGAGCCAGCATCAAAGTACACCCGTCATCAGGAGAAAATGTAATGTGACTTGTTCCTCCTGCCCTTCCTGCTCAGGTTTCTCATCTATTAGAGGTTTGGGTGGTAAGTCAAGGGAGCTGCCTTCGAGGATGGAGCTGAGGAGTCGTCAGCTGCTACGGGAAAGGTAAACCAGTGCCAGGCAGGTGAATCACTTGCTGATGAAAATAGATCTTATTCTCTAGGAGGCATGTGTGGATGGGGTTAGGACTGAGCCGCAGCTTGACTCCATCAGTAACTTGTGGAGCCAAGAGAAAAACAAGGCAGGGCTGCTTTCCCAGTGAACGAGGCAATACATTGTGAGGGAGCAGCCCGCAGCAGGCAAGGCTCCAGCAACCCGTGGTCCTGTGGCTCCCTTAAAAGGGTCGATTTTAGCCTGGGACAGTGGGGAGACAGAAAAGCCATAAACACCCTCAGAGGAATGTGGCTGTTGAGAAACGAGCATCTCCGCTGGGCCAGGGGGGAGGCGGGGGGAGCGGGGCTGCACCGAGGTGCCGCTTGGCTGGGGTTTACAGCACTGTTGTGTACATGGCCTTGAGAAATGGCACCAATGCGGCCATCAGGAGGCCAGGAGCTGCTCAGGGCTGGCTGGTCCCGCTCTGCAACAACATTTGCAGAGTCCATGAAGTTGGTTTGGGTAACAAGAGCTGTGGGATTGCAAGGGTGTTTGCATGTGTTGGTGACTGCCATGTACCCTGTGTGTTTGGGCAGGGTGGGCAGAGGACCCTCTGGTCCCATAGTGTTCCCTCTTCTCCATAGGATGGTACATTATGCACCTGCCTGTCCTGGTCTCCAGGGTAGGCATTCAGGTAGGCAAAGCCAGCACACAGGTTCCTCTGGATGCCCCACGCTGCACAGAGGCTGAGGTGCAGCTCTGTACTTGCTGTGCACCCCAGGAAATCACTGTCACTGAAAGTAGTCACACACTGCATAGACAAGGCCCCTAGTGACATGGGTTAGTGGTGGCCTTGGCAATCCTTGGGTAGCAGTTCAACTTGATGATCTTAAAGGTCTTTTCCAATTTGGTAGATTCTATGATTCTATGAAATCCTCCACCTGCAGCTCCCCTGATCTCCTGTTCTGGCCCCTGGGCAGTGCTGTTGGGGTAGTGCAAAGGCCATGCTTGCTGTTGGCAGCAGCAGGGACCAGAGCTCACCGGCACAGGATGTATCTCGGCACTGTCAGTACATGACCACTGGGCAGAGTGACCAGGAATAGACCAACGCATGGGATGATCCTTTGGGAGACAGCAGAATGGAGGCAAACAGGTGGGTAGGGATGGGTATGGGCATTGTGGGGACACCTCTTGTGTTGGCAGTTGGCTTCTTCTTGCCCTTCCTGTGTAGAAGCAGCCCCGGGAGTTGGCTTCAGAGGGTCAGTGCTGTGTGAAGGCAGAGGTGAGGGGCTGGGAGGCCAGGCTGGGCACAGGCAGCATGTTGGGGGCAGCCCCAGCATCCTGTAGGCTGGCCCCGTCCCAGCCCAGCCAAGGGCAAGCAGTCCATAATATTCCTGCTTGAGGAGGTGCCCTCAGGGACAGAGGTGCCCCAGCCCCTTCTGCCCGGAGGCTGCTCAGCCTACTGCTGCCCCACAGGCAGTGCTCACCGTGCTGTCAGCACCGAGTGCCTCCAGCCCCTGTCATCTGCAGCACAGGCTCTTGCTTCTGTTCTGTGCTTAAACGTGGCTGCTGGGAAACACCTTTCCTGGCCTGGCGAGGTGCTGCTCCGAGTCATCCCGGTACTGCAAGCAGGGGATGGCAGCAGGGAAGCACACCGGGACAGCAACATGGGACAAGTGCCAGACCAGGGAGAAGAGTGGCTGACAGCGAGCACCAAGCCTCAGCTTGAAGGTGCTGAGAGATTCCCAGCACGGTGCTGAGAACAAGACAGAGCTGTGAGAGATGCCCAGGACCAGATGCACCATAGAGGACAAGAGGAGGTGCTGATCCACCATTCTAGGTAGGGACAACGGTCACTTCTGCCATGCTGCTTACCACCCTGTTAGCCCTGCAGCAGGCTTTCCTCTTGTCTAAGAGCAGCAGGAAGGTGCTGCCATCCAAAGCATCCTGCACTCCCATTCCACAGGGACCCTGCTAGCAGGATAAGGGCGGTTGGCTCCCAGGACCTGTTCCCTAGATGTGCAGCCGACAGTGCTCCCCCGCTGCAGTGAATGCAGTTGCTGGCCTGTCCTCCGACCGCCCAAGAGCCATGGATGGCTGGTGTGAGCCACGATGGCCACATCCCAGAGAGGCAGCTGGGCCTGAGGCTGGGGCTGGGCTTGGAGCAGGGCTGGGCTCTGCTTGCAGGAACATGGTGCCTGGTGCCCTTGTCCTGGCAGCACAACCGCCACCACCATGCGTCCCTGCACTGCCTTTGGGATAGCAGCACATCTTGTCCTGCCCTCGCAGCCCTCGCTGCGAATGGGGCAAAGGCTCTGGCACGGGCTCACACGTGATGGGCCCGACTGGAAGATGTGGCCATGTGGGGACCCTGCACGTGGGCAGGGAGGGGGAGCGGCCAGCAGGAGAATGGCAGCGGGGTGCAGGGGGAGCTGCTGCGTGCATGAGGTGTGCGTGCAAATGCAACGGGGACGCACGAGTTCAAGGTGCGGAGCTGTTGCAGAGCCCTCCTGAAGCAGGCAGGCCTGGACACACACTGCTGGCACCACATCTTGTGCTGCCCTCGCAGCCTTCGCTGTGCGTAGGGCGCAGGTTCTGGCACGGGCTTACCCGGGATGGGCACGGCTGGAGGACGTGGCTGAGCAGGGCTGAATCCCAACCCCATGGACGCATCCCAACTGCAGCACAGGAGCACTGCTCAGGTCGATCACTGACTGCTTGTGGGACAGGGAAGGAGCACAGGAGATGGTCCTGGCACATCTGGAGGTGGCCAGCACAGGCTTCACCCATTTTATTGATGATTTAAGCACCAAAGTGTCCTACTGTGTCCCACAGAGTCCTACTGTGGGGATCTGTTACAGACCTCCTCATCAAGAGGACTCTGTGGATGAAGCACTCTATAGGTAGATAGGAACAACCTCAAGCTCACCGGTCCTTGTTCTCATGGGGGACTTCAACCACCCTGATATCTGTTGGAGGGAGGGTAGGGCCTGGCACAACCAATCCCAGAGGTGCCTCGATTGTGTGGAAGACAACTTTCCTTCTGCAAGTAATAGAGGAGCCGAGAAGGTGAGGTGCCATACTTGACCTCGTGCTCACCAGGAAATATAATGCTCCAGGGCAGCCTTGGTTGCAGCCATCATGAGATGGTCGAATTCAAGAGCCTCAGGACAGTGCCAAGAGCGCGCAGCAAGCTCACTGCCCTGGGCTTCAAGAGAGCAGACTTTGGCCTCTTCAGGACCCTGCTTACGAATGTTCCATGGGATATTGCCCTAGAGGGCAGGGGGACCCAATAATGTTGGCTGGTAGTCAAGGACCACCTACTGCAAGCTCAGGAGTGTTGCATCCCAACTAGAAGGAAGTGCAGCAGGAGGGCCAGGAGACCTCCTTGGGTGGATAAAGAGCTGCTGAGGAAAATTAGAAGGAAAAGAGAGGCTTAGAAAAGGTGGAAGCGAGGACAGGCGGCCTGGGAAGAATACAGGGATATTGTCTGGGAAGCTAGGGACCAGATGAGGAAAGCTAAGGCCCAGTTAGAATTAAACTTGGCTAGGGATGTTAATGATAACAGGGAGGGAGTCTAGAGGTACGCAGCGAATAAAAGACACACTAGGGACAATGCAGGCCCCCTCTGGAAGCTATCGGGAGAACTGGCTACCCTGGATTTGGAGAAGGCTGAGGTTCTTGATGACTTCTTTGCCTCGGTCTTCACTGGCAAATTCTCTGAGCACACCCCCCAGGTCTTGGAAGGCAGACGCAGGGGCTGTGAGAACGAAGACCCTAGGCCCGCTGTAGGAGAGGATCAGGTGCGAGACCATCTCAAGAACCTGAACGTGCACAAGTCCATGGGACCTGATGCAATCCTTCCGCGCGTCCTGAAGGAGCTGGCAAATGAAGTTGCTCAGCCTCTGGCCATCGTATTTGAGAAATCATGGAGGTCAGGTGAAGTTGCCAATGATTGGAAAAAGGGAAATATGACCCCCGTTTTCAAGAAGGGGAAAATGGATGACCCAGGGAACTACAGACCAGTCAGTCTCACCTCTGTGCCTGGGAAAATCTTGGAGCAGATTCTCCTGGAAGGCATGCTAAGGCACATGAAAAACAACAAGGTGGCTGGTGCCAGCCAGCATGGCTTCACTAAGGGGAAATCCTGCCTGACCAATTTGGTGGCCTTCTATGATGGGGCTACGGAAGGGATGGACAGGGGTAGAGCAGTTGATGTCATCTACCTGGACTTGTGCAAAGCGTTCAACACTGTCCCACACGACATCCTTGTCTCTAAATTGGAGAGACATCAATTTGATGGATGGACCACTGGGTGGACAAAGAACTGGCTGGATGGCCGCACGCAAAGAGTTGTGGTCAATGGCTCAATGTCCGGCTGGAGACCAGTAACGAGTGGTGTCCCTCAGGGATCGGTGCTGGGACCGGTCTTGTTCAACATCTTTGTCGCTGACATGGACAGTGGGATTGAGTGCGCCCTCAGCAGGTTTGCCGATGACACCAAGCTGTGTGGTTGGGTTGATGCCCTGGAGGGAAGGAATGCCATCAAGAGGGACCTCGACACGCTTGTGAGGCGGGCTGATGAGGTTTAACCATGCCAAGTGCAAGGTCCTACACCTGGGTTGGAGCAATCCCAGGCACAGCTGCAGGTTGGGCAGAGAAGAGATTGAGAGCAGCCCTGCGCAGAAGGACTTGGGGGTGCTGGTGGATGAGAAAATGAACATGAACCGGCTTCAGTGTGCACTCGCAGCCCAGAAAGCAACCGTATCCTGGGCTGCATCAAAAGGAGCATGACCAGCAGGTGGAAGGAGGTGATCCTGCCCCTCTACTCTGCTCTCGTGAGACCTCACTTGGAGCATTGTGTGCAGTTCTGGTGTCCTCAAGAGAAAAAGGACATGGAAGTGTTGGAACAAGTCCAGAGGAGGCCACGAGGATGATCAGGGGACTGGAGCACCTCCCGTATGAAGCTAGGGTGAGAAAGTTGGGGCTGTTCAGCCTGGAGAAGTGAAGGCTGCGTGGAGACCTCAGAGCAGCCATCCAGTATCTGAAGGGGGGCTCTAGGGCTGCTGGAGAGGGACTCTTCACTAGGGACTACAGTGCTAGGACAAGGGGTAACGGGTTCAAAGTTAAACAGGGGAAGTTTAGATAGCATATAAGGCAGAATTTCTTTATTGTGAGGGTGGTGAGGCACTGGAATGGGTTGCCCAAGGAAGTTGTGAATGCTCCAACCCTGGTGGTGTTCAAGGCCAGGTTGGACAGAGCCTTGGGTGGCAGGGTTTAGTGGGAGGTGTCCCTGCCCATGGCAGGGGGGTTGGAAGTGGAGGATGGTAAGGTCCTTTCCAACCCTAACTATTCTAGGATCCTCTAAAGTTTGTCTCTGTGGTCTCAGGAGGTCACGTAACGATTGCCCAGTGTCCCCCAGGAAGCTGCAGCCCCTTCAGGGCTCGTCCCCATCCCCTGCTCACAGCAGTTCTGGAACTCTGGGGTGATGTCACAGCCGGCGTTACAGTGGCAACCGCCCGTGCCCAGGCAACAGCACACACCTTCACCCCTGAGCCCACACTTTTGCCTCGCTCCCACCTGCGTGCTCCATCCCTTCTGCCCTGTTCCTGCTCTGCCCTCCTGCCCTACTCCCAGCCCTTTTCGTTCCTTCCCGTTCCTACTGCTCTGTTCCCTGCCCCTCGGGCACTGTATCCGAGACAGAAAATGCAGAGCCAAGTGAGGCTGTGCGAGCAGTCCATGGAAGTAGACATGAAGGTGGAGGAGGAACAACCAATGGAGGTGGATGGGGAGGTGGATGGGGTGGTGGATGAGCCGATGGAGGTGGATGTGGAGGAGGCAATGGATACCAGCTGATGAGTGGTAAGGCAGCATGTGCCCCCCATCCACTGCTGGCAGTCAGGGTGGGTCGGCTGCTGCCGCGCTGGGGCTGGGGCTGTGTGCGACGGCCCCGCTGCAGGGACGTGGTGCCCGGTGGCCTCATCCTGGCGGCACAAGCGCCACCACCGCGCTGCCCTGCGCTGCCTCTGGGACGCGCGAGCCCAGTGTGATCGCGTAGAGCCCGGCTCCCAGCCCCAGACAGGGCTGAGCCCCGCGGCAGAGTCCCGCTCTCCCCAGCGTGTGGCAAACACAATGACCATCAGTAGCCTCACTGAAATGACCTTGTGCTGCCTGTTTCCAGGGCTGGTCGACAGGGAAGTTTTCACGCTGTTGGATGTTTTCCGTAGAAGAGTTTTTGTTGAAGATTGTTGCTCTTTTAAGAAGATTGTTCGGTTTTCACATAGGACTTGTAGGTTTAGGTAGAATAGGTGTGGTTTTAGGAATAAGCGTTGTTGTTTTAGGTAGAACAGGCGTAGTTTTAGGAATAAGCGTTCTTCTTTTAGGTAGAATAGGCGTAGTTTTAGGAATAAGCGTTCTTTTAGGTAGAATAGGCGTAGTTATAGGAATAAGCGTTGTTGTTTTAGGTAGAACAGGCGTAGTTTTAGGAATAAGCATTGTTCTTTTAGGTAGAATAGGCGTAGTTTTAGGAATAAGCATTGTTCTTTTAGGTAGAATAGGCTTAGTTTTAGGAATAAGTGTTCTTTTAGGTAGAATAGGCGTAGTTTTAGGAATAAGCGTTGTTCCTTTAGGTAGAATAGGCGTAGTTTTAGGAATAAGCGTTGTTCTTTTAGGTAGAATAGGCGTAGTTTTAGGAATAAGCCTTTTTCTTTTAGGTAGAATAGGTGTAGTTTTAGGAATAAGCGTTCTTTTAGGTAGAATAGGTGTAGTTTTAGGAATAAGCGTTGTTGTTTTAGGTAGAACAGGCGTAGTTTTAGGAATAAGCGTTGTTCTTTTGGGTAGAATAGGCGTAGTTTTAGGAATAAGCGTTCTTCTTTTAGGTAGAATAGGTGTAGTTTTAGGAATAAGCGTTCTTCTTTTAGGTAGAATAGGCGTAGTTTTAGGAATAAGCGTTCTTCTTTTAGGTAGAATAGGCGTAGTTTTAGGAATAAGCGTTGTTCTTTTAGGTAGAATAGGTGTAGTTTTAGGAATAAGCCTTGTTCTTTTAGGTAGAATAGGTGTAGTTTTAAGAATAAGCGTTGTTCTTTTAGGTAGAATAGGTGTAGTTTTAGGAATAAGCCTTGTTCTTTTAGGTAGAATAGGCTTAGTTTTAGGAATAAGCCTTGTTCTTTTAGGTAGAATAGGTGTAGTTTTAGGAATAAGCGTTGTTCTTTTAGGTAGAATAGGTGTAGTTTTAAGAATAAGCGTTGTTCTTTTAGGTAGAATAGGCTTAGTTTTAGGAATAAGCATTGTTCTTTTAGGTAGAATAGACGTAGTTTTAGGAATAAGCCTTGTCTTTTAGGTAGAATAGACGTAGTTTTAAGAATAAGTGTTGTTCTTTTAGGTAGAATAGGTGTAGTTTTAGGAATAAGCGTTGTTCTTTACGTAGAATAGGTGTAGTTTTAGGAATAAGTGTTGTTCTTTAGGTAGAATAGGTGTAGTTTTAGGAATAAGCGTTGTTCTTTTAGGTAGAATAGGTGTAGTTTTAGGAATAAGCATTGTTCTTTTAGGTAGAATAGGTGTAGTTTTAGGAATAAGCGTTGTTCTTTTAGGTAGAATAGGTGTAGTTTTAGGTAGAAGAGTTGCATTTGTGAGAAGAACGGTTGTTCTTTGTCGTTTATTTTGTTTATTTTTTGTTGTTTTGTAAATACATTTCTTGACGTTCTCCTGACCCAGTCTCTCTTTGTATTCACTGCGATCACACGTGGCTTTGGCAGACAAGTGGTTTCCAGTTGCTCTGAGCTCCCAGGGCTGGAGGGGCCATGGGGGCTGGCGCTGGGTGCTGGGGCACCCCAAGTGTCCTCACGTGGGCTCCCTGCCCTGGCAGAGCGGCTCTTTCAGGCTCTCTGCAGCTGTGGGCAGGGATGGGCACGGGCCAGGCACCAGAGGTGAGGGTGCTCACACCGACTACTTGGTGGCTGCAGGGCACCTGGTCTGGTGCTGCCATCGGGCACAGCCCGGGCCAGCGCTGACCAAAGCTTCTCGGGCTGCTCCTCAAGCTGGGGGAAACACGGCCACGTACAAGGCATCAGTCATGGAACCCCAGAATCACAGCGTGCCCAGGCTCGCGTCACTGCGGGGAGCAGCCTGCGCCCGGCATCCTCTTGGATGCTGCTGCTGCCCAAACCAAGCCTTTTCCCCCTTCCGTCCCTTTCTCCCACTGAGTCCCTCGGTCCCCATCCCACACGCTGGGAAGAGGGTCTGTGGCTGGAGCTGCTTTGGGATACCAGGTGTTGGCAGCTGCAGCTGGAGCCATGGTCACCTGCCAGTGCTGTCATGCAGGGATTTGTTTTCGTTCAGGACTTATCAAAATGCGTACTTTCCAGAGTGGGAAGGAAGCTTCCAAGAAAACTGGTTGTCTATTGTGTTGTTCTCTTTTTCCGTTTACAGATTTTTGTTGGTTTCTGACCCACGTTCTCTTTGCATTTTCGTTGAGCACGTGTAGCTATGGCAGTGTGGATTCCACTTGCTCTGGGGTCCTGGGGTGTAGGGTGCTTGCACAACCATCCCAGTGTTATCCCAAAATCAGTCGTCATGAACCGGTGTGCACATAGCCAATTAACACTCCAAATTGAGATGTTTGTTTATCTCATGTCTGTGCAGAGATGGGTGGTAGGTGATAACCCCACAATGCAGCAGTTTGTGGCCTGGTGGGGAGTAGTGTCCCGAACAGCAAAGCTGTCACCAGCTAAAAGAGAGCTCTGTTACGGCCAACCCCTGCAGCGATGCCATCAAAGCTGCTGTGAAACCTTCCACTCCCCTTCCTGATGGAGAAGGGACTCATGGGGCAAGAGCCAGGATCAAAATCCTAAGTTACATTCTAGCGGCCATGGCAGCCTTGGAAATGGCTGGTGCCTGGATCAGGGGAAAATATTTTGTAGCTGTAGGTGCTGGTATGTATGTCTTTGAACTGATGCACACTCAGCTCTTTCCTTCATGTACTCCATTGCCTTGCTCTGTGCCATTAAAGAGATCAAAGGGGGCTACAAGAAAGCTGGAGAGGGACTTTTTACAAGGGCATGTAGGGACAGGACAAGGAGGAATGGGCTTAGGCCGACAGAGGGGAGACTGAGATGAGCTCTTAGGCAGAAGCTCTTCCCTGTGAGGGTGCTGAGGTGCTGGCACAGGGTGCCCGGAGAAGCTGTGGCTGCCCCATCCCTGGCAGTGTTCAAGGCCAGGTTGGACGCTGGGGCTTGGAGCAAGCTGCTCTAGTGGAAGGGGTCCCTGCCCGTGGCAGGGGTTGGAGCTGGATGAGCTTTAAGGTCCCTTCCAACCCAAACCAGTCTGGGGTTCTGTGAACCTTTGCCCTGTGGTCAAAGGGGTGCTATGGGGCCCATGGGGCCCTGGATGCGTGGTACAGGGCATGGGGAGCCGCGGGCACTGGCAGTGAGTCCCGAGGGGATGCGATGCTGTGAGATCCAGGGGTGCAGGATGCAGCGGCGGTGGGGGGCGGGGGGTGCGTGTGGGTACGGGGCTGCCCCCAGGTGCTCGTTAGCCGCGGCCCAGCCCCCTCCTTAATTAATTAGCCTGAGCCGCTCATTAGCGGTCCTTGGGGCCGGGCGCCCTCTCCGCGCAGGCGGGCGGGCAGCGCTGCCAGCTATGGGGATACCGGCAGCGGCTGGAGCAGGGCTGGCGCCGCGGAGGGATGGGGCAGCGGTGGGGCACGGCCGTGCTGCTCCTCGCCATGGGTAAGGTTGTCCCGGGGGGGGGGCAGTGCCCCGGCGGGGGTTCGGGGGCGCTTCCCAGGTGGCATCCGGAGTGCGATGCGGGCTCCCTTTCTTTCCCTTCTCCCTCCCTCCTTTTCTTCTTTTGGGGCCGGTGCCGTTTGTCTCTCCCAGGTGGGTCCTGGCTGCCGGTGCTGAGCTGCTCTCTGCCCGGGGTGCTGGTGCTGGGGCACCCCAAGTGTCCTCACGTGGGCTCCCTGCCCTGGCAGAGCGGCTCCTTCAGGCTCTCTGCACTTGCAGGCAGGGCTGGGGATGGGTGAGGGTCGGTGCACGGGTTGTGTGTGTCCCACGTGGAGGGGGGTGGTGGGTGTTACAGTGCCCGGGTGGCAGTGGCACTGGTCCGGGGCTGCCCATGTCACCGCGGGAAGGAGGCGAGCCCTGTCCCCAAAGGTTGGGGTGCTCACACCGACCCCTCGCTGGCTGCAGGGCACCTTGCTGGGCTGCTGGCATCGGGCACTGCCTGCACCAACATTTACCAAGGCTTTTCAGACTGCGTCCTCAAGCTGGGGAAGAATATGGCTACGTATGAGGAGGCAGATGGCATCGAGCTGCAGGGGCTGCACCGAGTCTGTGGGTGAGTACAGCCTCATGCCGGGACCTCCTGCGTGTCCCACCTCCGGGGTTATCTATGGCACACGTCCAGTGTGGCTTCTGGGCATTGCCCCTGTGCTAGAGGCTGCTGTCTGAAGTCTCCTGAACGCTCCCCAGCTTGCTCTAGTTTCAGACAGAGCTGGTGGGCTCCATCCACCCATCTGCTGCTCAGCTCCAGCTGGGCAATAGCTCCAAACTGCAGGATTCATCCTGCGACCCCCTCCCTGCACACCCACAGCCGGGAGGAGCAAGGCTGCTGGGATCCAACCCCTTCTGCTCCCCTGGGAAGTCTCCCTTGGGACTCTGGTTTCATCCAGCAACTCACCCATGGCTGCGGTGTCCCGGGGTCCAGCGGGGAGCAGCCTGCACCCAGCCTCCAGTTGGATCCTCCAGCCTGAACCAAGCCTTTTACCTCCCTGCCAAGAGCCTTCATCTTTCTGGCTGGAATTTGCCTCTCCTCTGGTTTTGGTGAGTTTGTAGCAAGTGTCCCAAGGTCAGAGCATTGGGAGGACATTCATCAGCACAGCGGTAGTAGTGGAGTTGGGTAAGGAGGAGTGGTGTGGGGCAGGTTCGGGAAAGGTCTGCTTGAAAAGCAGAAGCAGTGGGGCCGGGAGTGGGGAGCAAGGGAAAGGTGGATATAAAATGCTTGTGGAGATAAACGGGGCAGCTCTGTGTCCCGAGCAGTGAAAAGGAGATGGAAGGAAATGCAGACAGCAGTTAAAGGAAAACCCACATGCCTTGGGGGGTGGAATCCTGCCAGGGAGAGGCAGAGGGTGCAGTGCCCTCTGGGTCAGGCTTTCCAAGCTGCCTAAAGCTGCCCTGGGCTGCAGGGGAAGGCATTGCCCTCAGCCACGGGATGGAGGCTCTGGATGTGCTCCTCGGGCTGGGCAGAGCTGGCTGGTGTGGATGGGGCTGTGGCAGGGCAGGAGCATCTGGGATGGGGCAGTCAGTGGAGGCGGATGGGATGATGCTGCCGAGGTAAGTGGAAGGTCCCCAACCCTCCTGCCTGACTTTGGTTATTGCCAGTGTGGAAACCATTCCCTTTGGTTTTCTTTGTTTCCAAGTTTTTCTCTCTTTGAACAAACCCTTTTGCTCAAGGCGAATGGAAAGCTAACTACTCGCCATTATTTTTAAACGTATTTTGTTCATGCATTCCTGTGCCAGCAAATGTGCCTGGCACTCGAAGGTTGGTTGTGACCTGCTCTATTCCCCCATCGCCATGGGACAGTCCTAGTTCAGGATTAACAGCTTCCATGGGGCATGACTGAAGGCAGGGTTGAAATTGGAACTGCTCTGGTTTGGGCTGCAGTACACTTGCCTGGAAATGTGGCTTCCTGGTGTTAGGAAACAACAGAGCGTGCAGTGTGTGCCATGGCTGACTGCTGGAGGGCGATTCCTCTGCTGAAGCTCACATAAAATGTGTGAGTTGAGGGGTTTTTGCAGGCTCTGGGGCACTAACAACCTCAGAGCAGGTCCTGGGATCTTCCCCGCTGACAGGGTTGGGGCTCTGCACCCCTCAGATGTGCCAGCTTCTCCCACTGGTCCTGGTGCATGGCTAGCCAGGGTTGTGGCTGGAGGCAAAGGTTGATGATGTCCCAGCTTCCTGCCAGGAAATGTTTCTGAATTATTAGCTTTTAACCTCAGCTTTCTCCACTGCTGTCTGCTTTCCTGCCATGGTTCCTGCTGAGGGACTGTGGGAGAGGGATGGATGCAGAGCTGGGAGCCAGCGTGGGGTGCCTACAGCCTGCCTGGCTGAGCAGATGGAGGCTGTGAAGGGTGAAACTCTGGGAATTGCCATCCTGGCTGACAGCAGAACCAGGCAGGAACTGTCATCCCCCTTCTGCCCCCAGCCATCCTTTGCCTGAGAGGTTTAACTCTCACTTGGCAGAGCCGCCTTCTGCTGCTGCTGCAGGTCGGGTGTGAGTGCAGAGGTTACCCGGGTTGGCACCAGCTTTTCTTACAGTCTGGGATATTTATTCTGCCCCAGTGGCTCCGTTTAATGAACTCCTTCACAGCTGGTGTTCTGACGCAAGCCCCGGGAGGAGAACTAAGCAGAGGGCTGGGGTCTGCCTGGCATGTCCAGCACAGGGCACGTGGGACAAAACCGAGATGTTCCTTTCCCATGTGCAGAATCCCTGCTCGGCTGCATCCCCTTTCCGAGGGGTGGCATGTGTGCCTGGTGTCCTGGTGGCACAGGGAAGGTGGCAGAGCAATTGCTCCTGTCCTGTATGCAGTCCCCAGCTGCAGGAATATTGTGGCTCAAAGGTGGTGCCCAGCCCCAGCAAAAGGAGGGACAGAAAAAGAGAAGTGGAGGGAGAGCAAGGGCAGCCTGCTGGGACTTGGGGATGCTGCTCATGGCTGGTCCCTGCCTTGCCCTGTTGCTCCAAAGCAGCTGCAGTAAAAACATGCTTTTGCAAAGCTCTTTTCAGGTAAAAGAAACTCCTTTTTTTTCAAAGAAGTTATGGGGGTAAGGTTAGTGGCAAGCGTCACATTGGGGCCTTATCTGTGCCTTGGGGAAGTCTTTATTTTGCAGGAGAAGCCCTTCCAGAGGAGGGGATGGCCTGTGACTTGCAGAGTATGAGGAAAAGGCATGAAATGATTTCTGTGTTCTGAGGTTTGGGGTTTTAGCCAAGATGCTCTGGGAGACAGTGGAGGGGATGGGTAGTCTGGGACGCTTGCACAAAGCACAGGGGGAAGCAGGGACCTGCTCAGCATCTTGCTGCTGTCCTAATCCAAAGGGGCTGATGATGCCGTGTTCCCTGGCTGCAGGTACTGGGATGAATTTCATGCGTGTGCCCTGACGGCGCTCTGGGAGTGCCAGAAGGAAGCAGCAGCCATCTGGGAGATGCTGAGAACGGAGTCTCGGAAAATCAAATTTCAAGGCAGTTTGTTTGAGCTCTGCAGCCCCAGCACTGCCCAGAGCCTTGCCTGGACCCGTGTTCCAAACGTTTCCATCCTCGGTATCCCCCTCATCGTTACTTGGCTGAACTTATGAACTGGAGCTCTGTGAGTATCACAACAGAGGTGGTGGCAGTGTGTGTTGTGGCATCTTCCTGATCACCTTTCCAAACCTTTGAGGAATACACTGTGCGGTGCTCAGTGAACACGTGGCTCCATCCTGCGCCTGTGAGACATGGAATTGCTTGGCAGCGTCTCCTGGGTTTTGCTGTTCCTCTGTAATTTGGAGTAAGGCCTTTCCCCTTCTGCCTCAAGGCAGGGACAGATCTGGCAGACTGCAGAATTTGGGAACTTGCAGATATGGGGCAGAGGATGTGGAGAAAAAGGATAAATTGGTTCTGAACTCTGGATGCTTTTGCATCCTTCCGTGGCTGCTGGAAGGAAACCTGTTTGCTTTGCTGACTCTTTCCACCAGATCAACTCTCCAGGTTTTTGATTCGGGCACTGAAACCAAGATGGGAATCTTCACTACTGACTTGTGAGGGGCAGGGGATGGTGTACATGCAGTTAAAGGCAGAAAGGAGACCTTGCCTCCATGTACTGTCCCTTTTAATTTGAGGATGTGGTGAAACCCCTGCATTCCCACGTATCTAATCACAGGTGCATGATGTCTTCTCTTGCATGCATCTGGATTCCTGAGTAACTCCTGTGTTATGTGTAAATCCCTTTTCTAAGGAAATAGAGGGCAAAAATATTTGGGGGGGGGGGGGGGAGTGGCGTGAAGGAATGTCAAGCTAGCAGGATAGAGGACTTCTAGCAACTCTTTTGCTTTAAAGCTTTCCCCAAGGTACCTGTAAGCAGCTCTGTGGGTGCCAGTGTAATTCCAGAGTATTAAAGTTTGTTGTAGAGCCTACAGCGTGGGAGAAGGTATTTGTCCTGGCTCTTGTCTTCCCTTGTCTCCTTTGCAGCTCAGGGCATTGCTAGCTTTGCAGCTTCAGTACAAGCACAAAAGTATTTGCAACAGAGAGGGGCTCGCAAGTGGTTCCTGGGTATGTTAGGAAAACACCACATTATTGGGCAGTACAAGGCAGTTCGGTGTTTGAGGATGCTGCTGAAGCTCTGTGCCCTGCCTGGCTGCACAGCCCATAGGAGCTATGCCTTGCAGAGTATTTCAGGCTGCCTTTCACACATCAATTTGGCTGTTTCCACAGAGCATTTGCCCCCTTCCCAGGGCACTTGCTTTGTCTTTGCTATGGGGCAGGCAGCCACCCTGTGTGGAGCTGGGCATGCTCATGGCTCCGCATGCTCCTGAGAAACGTTGAACAAGGACCTTGTGCTGATGGTTTGAGCACTGCCCACCATGGGAGTGGGCACAGCAGTACATGTCACCACCCATAAATGATAAGGACATTCTGAAATGGTGTCCCAAAACCTGAAAACGTGCTTTACAGTGTGAGCAGGCAATCTGAGGCCCTGCTAGTTCCAGAGATCCCACTGGATGTATTGTAGGCATGTGGGCAAGCTCCTAGAGCAAAGGATCTTCCTGCCAATAGTGGTGTTGGGTTATACTGCTCTCACTTGGCATTCACGTGTTCTTCCTTTTACCTTCCCTATCACTTAACTCTGCTCCTGCAGCAGCAGGAGGGAGTGAATAAATTGAGGCAAATTCCAAGAAGTCAGTCGAGGAGCAGCTGGTGTTCAAACAGCACTTCAACATGAGGCATCTGGGCTCTCCAGAGACAGCAGAGCTGTTAGGGATGTACTCGGCATCTCGGGCCCAAAGTCTTACGAGAAGCAGTGGAGAAAGGGTAAAGCAGAGCACTGCAAAACCTGGAGTGAAAGAAACACTTTGGGTTTTGTTCTTATTCCATTCCAACAGCAGTGTGTGCTCTTTGATCCTGTTCCCCACTTCCCATTCTCTCTTCTCCTGCCTGTGGCTTGCACTGGGGAAAGCTGAAGCAGGTGGGTACTGGGTATAACCAAGTCTGGAGTCCTTTGGATCCAAATGCTGTACCTGCTCTTTGTTCGGAATAGGTGTTTAATGCCCTTAGGAAAAGAAATCAGCACAGCCACCCAAAATCCCACAACTCTTGGCTTCTCCTTGGATTTGGCAACTTTTTCTCTGTTAAAAATTCCTACTTCTAAACAGCTTTGGGGAAGGGGAATACGGAAGTCTCAGCAGAGATATCCAAGAAGTCTTTCTGCAGAGCCATGGATGCAAATAGCTGACACTGTTGCTGTCTCTAAGAAGAGCAGGTGTTGGGGCATATCTTCCCTGGAAGAAAATCCCTCATCTATTGCACACAGAACCCAAAGATTTATTAAGAAACAAAGACCATCTGCCACTGTTCTGGCATAGAGCAGAGGATTGGTTTTTTTTAAGCCAAAGGTGCTTCTAAATGTGGCTGAAAGCATGTGAGTGAAAATTGGGTATCTCACTATGAGAGTGATGAATTTCAGAGCCTCCCTCCTCAATCAGTATTTCAGTTTTAGCACAACTTCTACAATTACAGTAGCTTTCCTTGAAAAAGCAGTACTATACAGACTCAGCCCTCATAGGCAGTCTGCAGGCTTTCAGAAAGCGTTTCGGATCTTATAGCGCTGCTGACCCACTGCAGCTTGTTGGATGTCCCACAGCCTGGCATTTGTCAAGGATTCTTCCTGTGGCCTTGTCCTGAGTTTCTCCAGATTACAAAGATGACCCCAGACTTCCTGCCTTGCAATGGAGGCTGCTGAAGCACTCAGAGCATACCTCATGTATTCAGGGAGTAAGGGGGTGTTCCTTGGTCTGCAGTTTTCGTGTCTGTTCTTAAAGGAGAGCCAATCTGATCTCACAGCAGCTCTGGGATCAGCTGCCCATTCTCCTTGAACAAATGGGATGAATGTGGCTTTCCCTTTTGCACTCACAGTCACTGTAATTAATCAGCTTCCACTTGCCTAAAGAACACAGGAGTTCCACTGTGCTGTGGTGTTGAGCCTTGAATTAAATCTGCAAACTCTCCCTGTGCAGGACTACTTCTCAACAATAGCAACAAAAACCAGAAGAGGACAAAATGACCCTGAAACAGCCTTAAAATACCACTGACACCAAGACAGTGTTTGTCTGCCCCGAGGCGGAGTGTGCCCTTTGCTCTCCCCGATGCCAATAGCACCCTGCTCACTGCTCTTTTCCGAAGGAGATACTGGCACCTACTGGAAGTCCAGTTTATATCCAGGCTGAAGGCGACTGGAAGCCAGGCAAGAATCCTTGCGTACGAGAAACAGGATTTTGAGGAGGGATGAACTGTACTGCTGACTGCACAGCAGAGCTGCAGGGGAAGCCCTCGGAAGAGACCTCTGGGTGTCCCTCCAGCAAGGGCGTCCCTCCAGCAAGCGCTGGCTCCTGCCCAGAAAGAAACTTGCATCAAGTCTTTCCTCTGAAAGATTCAAACTGTGCTTGAAGGGGCTTTTGGGCAGGAAAAGGTCCTGGTGTAATCCCAGAGTGTAAAAAAAGTTCTGTCTAAATAAATGTAACCGGCAATCCTCCTCTGCAACACAGCTGCCAAGTATTTAAAACATCAGGATGTTATCCTGCCTTAATTTACAGGATCTGAGTAAGAGAGCCGGAATTGAAATACAGCTCCCCCAGTAACAAAAGCCAAAAGAGCAGCTTCAAAGAGCTTATCAACTTGTGCATCTCAAATCATCCCACCACTTTTCAACAAGGTGAATTAGCAAATAACTCCCTCAAATTAACACTTATTAACATACAAAGGAAAGTTATTGCAGCAAGATGCTGCACAGAAGAAAAATCTGTCTTCAGAAGTGGATTTGCCCTCACTGGGGACTGCACAAACTGGCCACCCCTCAGCGGAAACCAGGCAGGATACAGGTCTGCAGGATCTCGAGGAACCATCCAGCTCTGGCCCCTTGGCAGTAAGAGGGTGTCCCTGCCTGCCCACAGGTAATGCTTTTTTGCAGTGTCTCTAACTATAGGCACATCCTGTTATTGTGAGGAACAAGCAGCAGCCTTACATTTAACTAAACATCACCTCTGCCAGACCAGATCTGTTGCTAGACTTCTGCAGCCTGCCAGGAAGAGCAGCATGGCCATGGGCTGAACATGTGGAGACCCTGGACTGGCCAATATTCCTCCTGAAGTGAGGGTTATGCTGCTGACCTCCAGCACAGCACTCGCTGATGTCTTCATTTTGGAGCAGAGGTATGAAACAGCTGTTGTAGGAATTTTTGTGTCCTAGAGTGGGCATTTTACAGCCACGTGTTCTCTGGCTGTATCCTTCTGTTGCCATGACACAGACACTCAAGGTGTCCTTGAAGTGCTCAGCTTCCCAGGAGAACAGTAACATGCTCACAGCAACATAGTATTTTTATTATTACAAAAGATTTCTTCAGCAAACTGCTGTCTGACATATCTCTATGTATTAAACATGGAAACAGCAAACATCCATCCAGCATTATAGGTTATTTAGGGTCTCAGCTGGTGATTTGGGTAAGTACAGCTATTTTCTTTCTCCCCATTCATTCACTTTGACTATTTTTCCTGGAAGCGACAGCTCCCAGCCTTGCTGCTCACTGTGCAGCTCCTCCAAGAAGAGCTGACCATTGCATTACCCATACAGGGCATTCCCACGTTTAGTTCCACATGCTCCTCACACATCAAGTTTTGCTACCTGACTTTGAACAGTCTCATGAGCAAAGAGTTTAAGAGCACACTCGCCATACAGTCATATTAAATGCTTTGTGTTAGCAAAATAAACATCTGTTCCTCCCCTGCTGTTGACTGAGGCCAGAGGAGATGCTCACACTCATGCAGTCACCAAGGTCCCCCCAAAAAACCCCACCCAAGTCTAAACAGACCTGCTGTGCTTCTTCAGTGATGATTCTTGGGCATTAGATGCACTTGTGCTGGAAACAATAACATAATGCAGCATGTTGTTGCCAGAGCGAGTCTATACATTGGATTTGGGGGCAGAATTGAGGGGGATTTCTCTGAGTTCTATCCTCATGCAGAGGTACTCCCCGATGGCAGCCATCAGCGCGGTGCACACGATGTGCACCAGCCACCACGTCAGCGTGGAGGGAAAGTGCGAGTTATAAATCCAGCAGCCCAGAAGGTGGAAGAAGTGAACTGTGACTGTGAAATCCAGGCACTGCTTTCCTCGGCGGATGAAGTACAGCAAGCCCAAAGCACTGCAAAATAAACACGGAGATTGATAAAACTGTGCCATGCCTCTGGATGAGGGGATATAGCAAGAGCTATTAGCAGTTGTCAATGCAGGTTATTTAGCTGGTTTGAAGCTTCTTAAATATTTTAAGGATGGGTTGCTCCTGACCTTTTTCCAGGCTGCTGTAGCAAGACTTACAGGCTTACAGCTCTGTAATTACATGACGGCAGGGAAATGAGCTTTTAATGTAGAGAATGAGGCAGGAATTTTTAAATCCTGAATCTCTGCCCAGTGGCAGGAGAAAAAATACATTCTTGTTTATGGATAAGTATTTGCTGACATCCATTAATTCTAACTTGCAGTAAAATCTCTCACAGAAGCAAATCTTATTGCCAGCAGTGAAGTGTAATAACTTATTCAGGATCCCGAAAGTCAGGAGTCAGTAGCTCCCAACTGCCCTCAAGAGACACACTCAGTCAGGCACGGGGCTTTCAGGAGATGCTGAATTCTCTTAAAGTTTAATGTTAAGAAAGAACAAGACACAAGAGCTCCAGCTAGTTGCTGACTTACCAGGTGAGCGCATTGAGGACGAAAGCCATCATGGAGAGCCTCCCCGGCGGGGTTGAGAATCCTAAAATCTACATGGGACTATTAGTAGGAAACCACTGCACAAATCGCAGCCGACAGCAAGCAATCTCTTCCTGCGGCCCCACCGCACCGGCATGGCCCTGCACTGATTGGGATCTATGAGAGGAGCCCGAGCAGTTACAGCAATCGTTCCAAGAGCTCTGTCCGGGGGTGCCTATAGAAAAGGGACGGGTCTGTTCCTGTACCATCTACACAAGAGTGTGGAGGGGGGCTTGCATGTCCATACTGGGATCACCTGTGGGGGGATGCTGGCTTTATACGGGGGGTACCTGTACAGGGTGTCTGTCTGCTGCGGGTACCACTACACAGCAACGTGCTGGCTTTATAGCGGGGGCACCTCTACTGACCGAAGGGCCCTGCCTCCATCCTGGGGGCACCTACACCTGCAGCCGCTCTGTCTCTATCTGGGGGGGGCTGTCCCTAACGCCGGGGTACACCGCCCGCCCCCCCCCCGAGCCAGGCCCCCTCCCCGCGCCCTCACCTCGTCGCTGAAGATTTGGTGCAGGGAGGGCCCGGTGCTGCCCAGGGTGCCGAGGAGGGCGAGCCAGAGCCCGAGCGAGCTGTAGTACCCCGCCTGCAGCAGCACCATCTGCGCCACGATCAGCGCCGGGTCCCACACGTAGCTGCGGAACTGCGCCGCCATCGCCCGCCCGCCCCGGCGCGCCCGGAAGTGGCGGCCACCCCCGCGCAGCAGCGCCCCCTAGCGCAGTGGAGGGCCTCTTCGGGAGCTAACCCTTTATCCCCGGCCCTGGCCCTGGCCCTGACCCCGAGCCCGGGCCGTGGCACGGCGGGCAGCGGAGGGCACCGAGCCGGGGAGCCGCTGCTCCAGCCCTCCCTGCACGGCAGGTAAGAACCAGGGAGCCGAGCCCGCTGGTTAACTCGGCCCGGAGGAGCCCGGCAGGCCTCGCCTCAGCGACTGGGCCTTGGGCAGTGGCAGAGGTATCGCTGCGGGCGCAGAGCGGGCTGCGGTGGAGGGCACGGCACGGCTTTGGTTCGTGGCACAGGAGCCAGCCCCCGAGCTCGTGCTGGCAGGCTCCGGGCTTTGCCCATCTCTGCACAGGGCTGACACGGGTTTGTTTCAGTGGGCCCTGGGCTGCGGCAATAGCAGCGTGAGCAGCAGGTCAGGGGAGGGATTCCCCCCCTCTGCTGCGCACTGGGGGGACCCCCCCTGCAGTCCTGATCCGGCTCTGCGGCAACAGCACAAGAGTGGAGCTGCTGGAGTGAGGCCAGAGGAGGCCACGGAGCTGCTGCGAGGGCTGGAGCAGCTCTGCTCTGGAGCCAGGCTGAGAGAGCTGGGCTGGGGCAGCCTGGAGAAGAGAAGGCTCCTGAAGGGGAGACCTGAGAGCAGCTCCAGTGCCTGAAGGGGCTGCAGGAAACCTGGAGAGGGGCTTGGGACAAGGGCCTGTAGGGACAGGCCAAGGGGAATGGCTTTAACCTGCCAGAGGGGAGACTGAGATGAGCTCTTAGGCAGAAGCTCTTCCCTGTGAGGGTGCTGAGGCACTGGCACAGGGTGCCCAGAGAAGCTGTGGCTGCCCCATCCCTGGCAGTGTTCAAGGCCAGGTTGGACACAGGGGCTTGGAGCAAGCTGCTCTAGTGGAAGGTGTCCCTGCCCGTGGCAGGGGGTTGAAACTGGACGAGCTTTAAGGTCCCTTCCAACCCAGACCAGTCTGTGACTATGATGATTCTGTTATTCAGTAATTTGTCTGAGCAGCCCTTGCTAGAAAGACACAAATATTGAACACAGAAGCAATGATTGTCCTGGGATATTTTGCTTTCATCTTCATGCCAGTTCCCATAGGTGCTGAAACTGTTGGTAGTTGCTGCAAAGAGGTACTTTTTTTAACTTTAGGCTGTAGGACACCAAGATGTTATTACAAGTACTGGTACACACTGGTGGCATCTTTCTGTTATTCTGCTGGTCATGGGTAGGGCTTGGCTTCTTTTGGGAAGTTTTTTCTGGTATGTGGTGGTTTCTCCTTTTTATGCCTCATGAAATGGGCAAGTGCCGGAGTCCCTCGTGCCCTGCTCTACTGTTCTGTGATCTGCTCTTGGCTGCTGGAGTTTGTTCTAGTGGCTTCAGTAAGCTGTCCTGCTCGCTTGGCTTCTGATGTGAGAATTGTGGCTACCTGAATGCTACAATCCCCAAGGCTTCATGGGACAACGGAGCTGGAAAAAGGAGAGGCAGTACCCCTGGGCTGCTCCGATGGCTGTGGGAGCTGCCACAGAGCTCTTGTTACTTGGAAAAGAGAGGAGGAGGGCAAAAGGGCAACCCAGCTTTTACAGGAGGTTGTAGACTCACATCACTTTTGGGTGTGGAATACTTCTAGCTATGGGAACTCAGATTATGATCTCTGACATTCATGACGTTTTTCCATGTTCCACTATGGGAAGTTCCCTGTGCCACTCTGCTGCGTGTTTTTCCTTCCTCGTTCTGTGGATGTCACGTGCCAAGGCAGGTTTGACACATTTTCCTCTCTGTTTCCAGACCTGCTCCTCCTAGAAAGGATTGTGCAAGTTAGAGGCTGCGTGTGATGGATGTGGGGCACTGCTGCTGAGTTCTTACTTGGCCCTTCAGAGAATTTGTCTTTGCAGAAGCTTTCAGCCTTAGCGCAGAACTGAACACTGGAAAATCCCAGCCCTGTGAGGGCTGTCTGCTGCCAGCGCATTGCTGAGCATGAACTGTGAGACTCAGCACTTCCTCTGTTAATTCTTAGTAGAAATTGGTATCTTTTCTTGAAATGTGCTGTGCTTGCCTCTCCAAGATGTGCAAGCCACAACTAAGAAAGTACTGTTCACTCCGTGTTTCCTTTTCAAGCTTTATAGGACTGTCTTCCCCTTTGCCACCAAAAACTGTTGGTTGGTTAGGCACAGATACTAAAACTCTCAAGCTCGTGGGAGGTAGGGGCTGTTGCTTTAATTGCTGGGTGTCTTTCCAAAGTCATCAGCAACGATATTTCTTATTTATCCAATAGTCCCTGGGGCCACAGGATAGGAGCTGGTGTTCTGGGAGGCACTGACTCAAATTCCTTCCAACTTCGAGACTCCTCCCTGCTTGCTTGCTGCCAATTGAGGGCAGCCCCGCTCAGCCTGGGAGTCCAGGCTCCCTCCCGCAGTGTGCCAGGACGGACGCAGTGAAGCGCTGTGGCATAAAGATGTTTGTGCTGCGACTCAGCTGCAGCGCGGTTCCCGAGTTCATTTCCTGGCTGACTCCATGAGGGCATGTGGCGTGGATTCGTCTGTTCCTCCTCTCCAGGCTCATCCCACTGAGGGGATCATGTCCTTCTCCTGGAAGTGGGGGTGTTCTCTTCACAGGGATCCTCGCCCCACTGCCCTGCTCTGTGGCAGGAGTTTGAAGTGGACCTGGAAAGCAAGCATTGGGGAAATAGCAGCAGTTTCAATTTTACTTCTCTTCCATTTTATTTCAAATGAAAGTGTGAGATGGCTGTGAAGGAAAGACGTGTTGAAGGGGAAAAGGATGTCAAAACACAGAGATCATGCTGCTGGCCTGGTTTCTGGTTAGAATGTCCCTTTTTAGCTAGTTGACTGTTGTGTGAGTGACATCTGCGTGTCGTGAGGAGCAGCAGGTGGAAGGAGAAGTGGCGATATGCCCAGGACATAGCAGATCCCTGGGAATGTACCCACGTCACATGCAACTACCGTGGTCACTTCTTTAAAAGGAGTGTGGAAAAATAATGCCCTATTTAGCCAGGGATTCTTTTCATAAGAAATAGCTATACAGGATGGTATTGTTTTTCCTCCTCGGGAAGGAGAAAAACAGGAAGCTGTTTATGTAGGTGATCCATAGTTTACCAGCTGGTGTCCAAAGGGCAGTGCTGCCTGAACTGACCTTTCCTGGGGTTCATTTCCCTTTTGCCAGACAGGTAGGATTTGTGCTAAGGAACAGTAAGGCTAGATGATCGTGAAGTCCTTCCAACCCTAACCATTCTATGATTTTCAGAATAACTTGGCCTTAAGTAGCTCAAAATGCAAGCTCAGAGTTTTCAGCCGTTCCTCTTCCTCCACCCGTGCAGTGTGCAGGTGTGTTTTCCCAAAGAGCTCAGTGTACTGAATGGAGTTAAGAGGTATTAAAACTCTACTTAAGGTTTCTTTCTGCTTGAGAATCCTGCTCTAAGCTCATTTTTGCCTGTAGGATCTGTGCTAAGGTTGGCTGAAGACTTTCTTTCCCTGGCTTAGTGCAGTAGCATTTATGATTTAGAATTGTCTAAAGAGCTCTGCATGTGGCCTTCTCAAGACATTTCTTGGTGTGTCATATAAAAATGTGATTCTCATCACCCTCCCAATGCATTGTATTTGGACTCCATTCTACTTCCAGCATGTTTGGGTCATGTATTGGGAACTGACAGGTCCTTATTTTTATTTTCAAAGCAACAATTGAGTAACTGTTGAACACTGGGTTGGGAACAATGGTAACCGGGCTGTGTTAGATCTCTGCCAACAGTAATTTTAAAATGGAGAAAGGAACTGACACACCTTGAATGTGAGAATTCATCACCCAGAACAAGCCTGTGGCTTTACATGTGCTTTATTGTAATTCTGCTTCTCTCACTTGAAGTGAGGTTACAGGAAAACCCATTCCACTTGTGCACTTTTTCTCTCTGGGCCTGTCTGTCCTGTTGCTCTCTGTGTGTGACATGCACCCATGATTCCAGAGAGAGGAGAATGTCAGCATTTTGAGAGGGGACATTTGAAGGGCAAAATGCAGCAAAATGAGGCTATTTTTTGTTTTGTGTTTACAGAGCCATATTATGACTTTTGTGGCTGCATTTCCTTTCATATGAATTCTTCCAAGATACAGTGGCAGAAAGCTTGTGTGTGTGTGTGTGAGGGAGGTGGATCTAATCAATGCTCTTTCAAAATGTCATTGGTAAAGTCACATAAATTTGTTCTCAAAGTTGGAAAGTACCTGAGGGTTGAGTTTAACTTTTTGTTTCCAGAAGCCCAAGGTTTCCATCTGTTTGCTTGAAGGCCTATGTGTGCAGTGTGACTTTGGTGCACAATCTGCATGTCCCTGGGCCAGGTAGGCAGACTGGCTCCTTTCTGTTCTACCAAAGCAGAAAGTCCCTTGGTGAGAAAATGCTGTCCTGTGCCATGCAGGGGGACTTCTTGGCGTGTGTCAGGAGGTGAGACAACCAGGAGGAGCACAGTGTAATGTGCGTGTTTGGAGAGGAAGTGAAGAAGCAAGTTAGCAGTGTTTGTAGCTGCAATAGAGTGATGGTTTTCAAAGCATCTTTGTGGTGGTTGCTTTACCTGGAAGGAGGTGTTGAGGAGTCACGGCCACATGCGCACAAATAACTGGTGCCATTTAGGGGGTTAGGGAGGAGTGGAGTAATTCTGGCCACCTTGTACTGCTGTCTCTCATCTGGCAGATGGTGCCATGGTATGGACCAGTCTTTAACAGTCAACACAGCCTCTCCATCACTCTTGTTCCTCTCCATCTTCTGCTGCCCACCTCTGCTGGCTCTCCAGAGCTGGAGACTTGCTGGGCTGGGCTTTCTGGCTGCACCAGGAGTGATTTGCATCAGTTCCTCTATGTAATGAAGTGAGGGTCATAAGGAAGGTTGTAACAGCACATATCCCTCCCTTGTGTCTTTGGTGGCCGTGGACGCTGAGGTGAACCGGAGGGTTAGTGGTACATCACTGTCCTTAGCATAGAGGGTCATGTGCTAGAGGAGGCTCCACCACAGCCTCCTCCAGGCTGGCTCCTACCCTCACCTGAATGCATGTTGTCTGCAGACCTTATTTTAAAGCTCTGAGCAGCTCTCCTTGTCACTTTGTATTATGCCAGCCAGTCAGCTCAGAGATTCTCCTGCTCATGTGTGCAGGCATGATCGTAACAAACATCAAGGAGACCTCTTACCGCAGCTCACACCCTAGTACCTCTTCATTCCCAAAGGAACAGGCAGTTGGGAAGGCTGCTTCACCTTAGGGATCTTTTTGGATTGATTGAGGGCTGGCATGCTAAAGTGGAACAAGGGGAGGGCTGGAAGTTTTCTTGGGAGAGCTTTGTAGTACCGCGGCAGAGTTTGCATCCATCCCTACCTGGCAGTTGGGATCAATGCTCACTCTCTTTGTAGCCTGTATATTGCTTCCCTGTTAGGGAAGTCTTCCCTACAAACAAGAGCACAAGTGCAAACTGGTGTGACTGCAGAATGAATGAGAGGGCCTGACACGGTGAGTACCAGTGTGGTAGCTGGAGTGTTCCTCTGGTTGTGAAGGGGCTGCAGTGGATGTTTCAAGCAAATTCCAATGGTTAGGAATAGTTATTAATGAGAGAAGAAAACTAAAATAGTTGCACTGTGGGGATGGGTTTTTCCCTTCTTTGTCTCTGTGGGGTTTTTGTGCTTGCTACTTTCAGAGAAAACAGATGGAGCGGTTTCATTTTCCACCTCTGGCAAGACCCGAGTGATGTAACACCCCTGATAACCAGTGGTGACACCACAGCCCAAGTGGTTCTTGGTTTGGTGTGAATGTGAGACTATCACTTGTGGAGTGCTGCGAAAGTAGATGCTGTGTGCCAGCCACCCCCTTTCTTCCCCCCTTGCTTTCCTTTTCCCCCTCACTTTCCCTCTCTCCCCCCCTTTTTTTTCCTCTCCCTCCTCCCTTTTCCCCTTTCTTTCCCCTCCTCCCTCTTTTTCACCCCTTCCCTTTCATAGTCACGGAATGGTTTGGGTTGGAAGCACCTTGAAAGGACCCCTTCCACTGGAGCAGCTTGCTCCAAGCCCCTGTGTCCAGCCTGGCCTTGAGCACTGCCAGGGATGGGGCAGCCATGTCCTTATAAAAAGTCGCTGTCCCACTCTTTCCCTTTTGCCCCTTTTCCCTCCCTTCCGCCCCCTCTTTCCCCCCCTCAGCAGTGTCGCTCCCCGCTCCCTGTCGCCGGGCCGGCTCGCAGCGCGCTGGGCAGCAGAACGGGGCGGGGGCCGCGGGCATTCCCGGCGGGGCGGGACAGGGCGGGCGCTCCGCCCAGCGGGGCTGCGCCATCCCTATAAGTGGGGCGGCGGCGGCGGGGGGCGGCCAGAGCCCGCTCTGTCCGTGGCCGTGCTGCTGTGGTCGTGCTCCTCTTCGCCATGCCGCTGCCCCGCGCCTCGCCGCTGCTCCGCGCTCTGCTGCTCGGCCTCCTCCTGCGCGCCGCTGCCGCCGAGTCGGTGAGTCCGGCCGGGAAGGGAAGGGAAGGGGTGAGGGTCAGGTCTGTCCTGCCTGCGCGCCCCGGCAGGATGGGCGCTCCGGGGCGGGGGGTCCCGCTCGGCAGCAGCATCGCTGCCGGTCCGGGAGCTGCCCCCACGCGTTCGCCCTCCTCCGGCGCAGGGGGGCAATTCCCATTCCTTCCTCCGGTTCCCTGCCTCTTTCCTGGCTCGCACGCTGCTTTCTCCGTTTGGTGCCGAAGCAGCGGTGTCCCGGCCCGGTCCTGCCCCGGGTAAAGCCCTGGCTCTAGCTCCATCGCCTGTCCCTTCTGTCCCCTGTGCGCTGGTGAGCCTCGTCCTGTCCCTTCTGACCCCTATGCGCTGGTGAGCCTCGTCCTGTCCTTCTGCAATCAGGGCTGGCGAGTAAGAGCATTACAGGGTACAAGGGTATGTGATAGGAATGATCCACTCTCCATTACAGCTTTGATCTCCAACCGCTGGTCAGGAACTTAAGTCCCTTAATCCCTTTTTTATTGTGAATGTGCGATGGGTTAGATAAGTGCCTTACAGTGCTTGGGCAGGCTTTCCAGCCTTACCTGAGTTCGGCTCTGCCAGTCCCTGTTGTTTTTCTGTCTGCATTAAGCCTTCCTCGCTTCCATATGAGATTTAAAAAATGATGCATTACCATGGAGGGTTTAAGAGTCTCTTAAATATATAATGAACTGAAAGACTTTGGATGCCTGAAGCGGCAGACACGTGGGATCTTTGGGTGAAGCAGAGATTTTGGGATTCTGCCTTCCCTGCTGTTTGTTTGGGTCCATGTATCCGTTTTCTTGGTAGTGCAAACGGGGCAGATTCCCCTGCTAAAAGAGGAAAGAGCTGCTGAGATTAAGGTAACTGCAGGAAATCAGTTCTCCAAACTAGATTTAATCATCCCCATTGCTCTGTTCTGGACTGAATAGGACAGATAAGGTTCAGCTGCTCAACTGCCCTCTAAGAGGGCTGTGGGGCTGGTTGTGGAATGGGAAACTCCCACAGAGAGCATCTGTAGTAATTGTCAGCTACTCTCTGTGATGACCAGCCAGCCCAAATCCACTTTAATCTGGTGTCTTTATCCCTGCTCTTAAGCATGTGAATCGCTCGCTTGAGAACTGGCCCAAACTAGTAGGGCAAACCTTTGGGGCAGACAGCATCTGGAAGTTGCATTGACCATGTTTGGTATGAAATGCAGCTTGGTCTCCCTGGGGAGCCGAGTGGTCTGCAAGCATCGGGTTTCTGCAAAGACAACAAGTTTTGAACAGATGTATTCTGTAAACCCTTATATAGAGTTTAGACGAGTGTTTGCATCTTTTAAGCTACCTAAGGTGGAGTGTGTGCTTGAGAAGTAACACTGGTCCCCTATAAAGCCTTATCCAAACAAATGGTTTGGGTTGCGGCAGCTGGGGAGGAGGTGAGGATGACACACTGTTTGGGAGAGTTCTGCTGGCGCTCCTCCCATATTAAGTTCTTTATTTAATAGCCCTGCCAAAACGTGCAGGGCTGCACAGCATGCGGCTCTGGTGTTTCTGTGGCGCAGGGTGCAGACAGGTAGCTGTTCCTTAACAAGACCAGGATTGTGTTTCTGGTGCTTATGCAAGAGCCTGGCTTTTGCGAGGGATTTGGTGCTCAGCTATTCCCCTAAGCCTGTACAAACAGAAATGCTTTGGCTCCTTTCCCCTCGCACAGCTTTCTGTGTCCGTGGGATTTCTCCGCGTGAAGCAATCCTGAATGTGTAAGAGGGTGGGGAATAGTGCTGAAGTGCCGGGGTGACGTGGGTGCTCGGGCTGTGGGTGGGTTGTGTCACAACAGCTCAGGGTGAGAACATGTCTTGTTCCTGTGGGGCAGGGACTGAAGCCTGACATCTCCCGCTGGTCCCCAGCCCTCTCCGACTGGGTGCTTTAGAAAGCGCAAGGCTGTGTGGGCAAGGTGCTCCCCTGTGCTTGCACTGTGTGAGGATGGGGGTCCTACAGAAGATGCTTTAGGGGCCTGGAGATGGAGATGGGGAGAAAGCTGCTAGTGCAGCCAAGGAAGGGATCAGCAGAGCTGCTGGAGGACTCGGGGTCCTTGCTTGGGCAGAGTTGTTGAGCCTTCCTGTGCTTTTAGCATCTAAAAGTACCCTGGAAGCACAGAAGGGAAGCAAAGGATATTCCCCCCGACCGAGGAGCCTGTGAGCTGTGGGCTGGGGCTGCCTCTGCCTCTAAGCTGCAAGAGGACTGAGAGCCCTGAGCTGTGCAGTGCTCACAGGCTGCAACCTTGTTGTAGCTGTTCTACTTTTCTGCCTTGAAGTACGCAGGAGAAGTCTCTGTGCAGCACCACATTGTGTCTGTGTCCCTATAGACAGCACAAATCCAACCCAGGAGCTGCTGGCAGAAGATCGCTCAGGGATGGGGGGAGCCTTCAGTATTGTTTGTGGGCTGTGTTTGCTGGTTTAAAGCAATCATGCTTGGAGGCTGCCTGATTGGCAAAGCTGGTGTCTTGTTGATGATAGCTGTGTTTGGAAAGTAGTGCAGCATTATTAATGTTAAAACCGGTTTGGCTTGTCCTGCTGCCATTGATCCCGGAGGCCTGTTCTTTCTGCTCTTTGCCCAGTTTCTCATCTGTCCCTCCCAATCAAATCAAGACATCGCTCTGTGCACGTTTTACTTTATTTTACCTTCTAACTTGGCAAACTCACAAGGCAGATGAAGATTTAGAGCAAGCCCTTGCTTTGCTCAGCCTCCTTAAAACACAGAGTGGCAAAATTACAGTGTCTTAAGGTGATGTCCCTTAGTCATGAAGGGAAGGAACCCATGACTTCTGGTAGCCCAACCTAGAGCAGTTTGGCTGGATGAAATGCCTTTAATGTGTAGAAAGAAAAAGTCTCTCTCAACAAGAAGTGTACACCACCTGGGGTGGAAGTTCAGGGGTGCAGTGAACAAGTGCGCAGCTCTTGTGGTGGGAGTTCAGGGGCACATGGTCTTGTCTCACTCCTGTGAGCCATGGAGGCACCCACATGGTGGGACCCATCACCCCTGGGGCACAGGCAGGGAGGCTGTGCTGCTGCCCAGTCCTCATCCCAAAATGCCTGCCAGCTCCTAGGCTGGAGAGCATTTCTCTTGTGGCTCAGTTTTCCGAGCAGGTTATGCAAGAAGCGCATCAGGGCTGCACTGGTACTTTTCGGGCTCGGGATAGCAGAGGCTCATTCACTCTAGGAAGTTCAGGCTGTTAGCCAACGAGATTGCTCCTTTTCCTGCCCCTCCTGCTGTTGACTCCCAAGGCCTTGGCACTTCGTGGTCCTGCAGAATCCTGTATCCAGTCCAACAACAGTGAAAATGTTTTTTTTTCCGGTGCGTCTTCCCCTCCTCTCTCCCCTCCAAGCCTCTGTTAATGGCTTTACTATTGCCTGTAGCTGTCTGAACGTTTGGGGTGGAGAGGCCATTTGCTGCTCCCAAATGCCTGAAGTGGAGTTTAATGTGACCTTGTGGTTTTCCTGTGATCACTTACTGCCTTCTCGATAAAATCCTGCCCCACTTCACCACAGGCTGCTACCTTGGCTTTCAGAGTGATGGAGAGGAGGGACCCTGGCTGCTCTGCATGCAGGTTTCAGCACAACTCCTGCAGCTACATTTAGTTTTCCTCTGACCCCTGATGCTGGTAAATGCTCTGCTGAAAGTGTGCTGGCTGCTTGAATCCACTTGCCTGCAAGTTAGCACCGAGTTGTTGCATTTTATGTGTTGTGGTGTTATTCAAGTGGCTGGATTGATGGGTTGTCTTTAAAACTATCTTTTTTTCAATTCAGTGATAATAACTAGCAATAAGGCAAGTGTGATAACTGTGGTTCTGTGGTCAGCAATATAAATGACTCATAAGATTACTCGATTGAGTTATCCTGGCAAGCTGATCCTCCAGAACCCCCCAGCTATCACTTTGGCTAGGCAAGCCAGCGTGTCTATCCTTCAAAACACTTCCTTGCTCTTGAGTTAACATTTATCCTCTTTAGCCTGCTCTCGGATGCTTGTAGCTGCATTCTCCCACTCCTCTCCATACAGCTTGTTCCTTTATGCCCTGTAACAACAGCAGGGTTGTGCTGCTTTTGCACCCTTAAACTAGCAGCTAATGCAGTTGAAACACTACAAACCCAAACCTCGCGCATGCCTGACCTCAGGGCTGGTGTTGCAGAGCATGTGTGGCTGTTTGTTTGAGCCTCGGTGGAATGCAAATGCTTTAGATTAAGGATTCAAATGGACTGCACTAGAATGAGACTCTTGTGATGAGACCGGGTTTGGTGGCTCTTGAATAGACAGGGCAGCGTGGTTGAAGAGTTTTAACTTTTAATAGGCTACTGCTTGGAGGGGCTGTAAAAGATCATACATTAGTGAGTTGTTACTGCTGCGCCTCTACATTGGCTCAGGCTTCTAGTTTGGTGTTTTGCTTTGTTTTTAAGTGTGTGGTTGTCCAGTAACGCTGCCGCCTCTGCCCAGCTCTGCTGCATTGCCCTCGGCTTTGACTCGCAGTGGTCATGCTCTGAGTCAGGGTTTCTGGCACTTGCCTGGCCCCACAGCTCTGGAGACTCTGCTGTCACCTCTGAGTAACGGCCCTGGCCCCTTACCGAACGCAGTGACTCAGGCTTCCGCGGAGCTGCAGCACAGAGGTGGATCCTTTCTCATGGCAGAGAGACTGTGCTCCCTTGGCACCCACTGCCTTCACTGCTGCCTTTCTAATCTGCCTGGGGTTGTGCTTATGGTGGGTAAAAAAGCCATCGGGCTCTGCCGTATAACTACTGCCAGTAGCTGAGTCGGTGTTGGCAAAGGCAGATCGGAAAATGGCCATGTCTTGAGCAGTCACCAGCTCGCTCTGGCAGTTGTGTAGCTGCTGTGTTTTCAGGCAGTTCAAAATGAGAGCTGCACGGGGGAGAGAGGGAAGCAGCAGTGTTATCTGAAATGACTGAAAGCCTTCAAAGCAAGTTGAAGGAGGGGAAAGTCTCAGAAGGGCGGGTTATATACTTAATCCTGAATCCAGAGAAAATGTCAGCGTAGGAGGGGAAAGCACACAAGATGTAGCTGTGTCCCTCTCTGTTTCTGAGGGCTGGCTGACTTCAAAAATACACTGCTTGTGAAAGTCCTATTTGTGCTGGAAATACACACTCTTGACAATTTTATCCTTAAATCCTTTGAGGCTGAGACTGTGCCTGTAAAATGCCAAAGGGCTGTTGTTAGACAAATTATTGGGATAACTTGAAAATCAAAGCAGTTAATTAAAATCTCAGAGAGACACTCCTTGGGGCAGGAAGGAGACTTGGAGACCCATAGCACAGTTATCCAAGCAGCTGGTGTCACGTCAAGCAAAAACAAGGCTGCCTCTTGCCTAAACAAATTGTCTTCTGTCAGGGAAAGCAGAGTCTGCCATGGGAAAGATCTCTTTCTTCTGATGTTGCTCTGTCTTAGCTGCTGAAGGGGAAAAGGTCTCTCCACCGCAGTTCAGCTAAACCCGTGCTGCTGTCTGCTCTAAAACTTGAATACAAAGTGATGTGGCTTTGCCCCGTTTACCTTGCTGTGAGGCTCACTCTGCCTTCTGCCCTTCAGCTGCCGTTACAGTCAAACTACAGCAATAAAAAGAAGTGTTAACGTGCATTAATGACTCTGGAAGTGCCATTGACTTGCACTGGGATCAGCCTGCACGGCACAGTAGTTATACATCTCTGTGGGTAAGGGGGAACATGGCTGGATGGAGGGTACGTGGTGTGATGGGGTGCCCCTGTGCTGGCCTGGAGAGGAGTGGGACCCATAGGTGGAGGGACAGGTCCTGGCCAGTGTGGTGCTGTGAGGGTGGCAGAAGCTGCTTTTGTGGGCTAGCGGCCCCCTTTAAAAGCAGAGAAACTGTTCCTCTGCCCCAAATGGAAGTGAAGTCTTAGTGATGTCAGGAGCTGTTGCTTGGAAGACTGTTCCCCAGTGAGATAAATATTTATTGCAAATCCACGGTGTGCAGTGGGAGCAGACTCTGGAGCCAGGATCTTTCAGGAGACTGTTTATGTGCGGGCTGTTCTTGGCGCTAATTCCAAATTTCCTGAGGCTGAGTATGAGGAGCTGGTCCTGCGCGTTGGTTACTAAACAACTTGCTAGGCCAGCCCAGCGCGGGCTTCGCAGAGCCAAGGAAGGAGTGACGAAAACAATAGCTGGGTCCCTCTGCTCCTGGTTGTGACACTGTGGGTGCAGAGATGTGGTCACAGAGGGCTGGAAAACTGCCGGCAGCTGCTCACCCTCTGCTTGGATTGGGAAGGAAGCCTGGCTGGGAGTCCAGAGCTATCCCAGAGAAGAAAATGCTCTGGGGACTGACAGGTTTCCTACAGTACAGCTGCATTATCCCCAACAGCACAAACTGTGTCTGCTGCTTTCTGGGTGAGAGCCAAGGCAATTTCTGCACAAGTTGAGAATGTCTCTGTTCAAAACGAAACAACACAACCCATGCACTGAGAACCCAGGCTCTGCTGCTGCAGCTAACTAGGAAAATCCCTGCTGTTGAGATGTTTGTTTGAATAAATGCTCACACGGGTATAGCCCGATAGCAGAGTGGTTCAGCTCCACTGTCTCAAGTGCTTTCATGCTGATAACTTCCTTTGCTACAACTTTCTGCTGGCAGCTTTGCCAACAGAGCAAAACTAAACAGCGTAACTGCTGGCAGAGCTCAACCACCTGGGCTGAGCTTAAGTCTTTGGGCTACTATTTGTGATTAGATTAAAATGGATTGTGGGAGGGGAAGCATTTGTATGGAGCAGCTTTGGGAATCTTGACTGAACAAACAAGCTGAGATTAGCAGCATTGGGAGCCAGCTGGGAAAGGCACCCTTTGAAGTTGGGTGTCTGCCTGGCTGAATTTTGCTAACACTGGCACGAGGGAGCATAAGGATCCTGAAAATGCATGTCACGTGCTTCTTGCCAAGTGGAAATTCTGCTTGGGTACGTGCACAGGGAAGTATTGGGGTATAGCTGTTTTCTAGGAAAGGGCAGCAAGGGCAAGCCTCTCTCCAGCGTGAGGGGGAAATATGATCTTATGAAATACCCCAAGCCTGAGGTATCAGCATGAGAAAGCACCCTTTATGGAAAAGCTGCTTTGCTGGGGCCTTTGTATCCTTTTTACCTTCCATGGATGAGGATGCAGTGGAGCTTCCTGGTATAGAGTAGGGCAACTCAGTGAGTCGTGAGCTGGAAAGACTGAATTCCTTCTTTAACCTTGAATAGATTCCTCCAGCTCCTGAACTGAGCCTGGGCAGTGAAGTATATGAAATACCTATGATTAGGCTTGTAAATACCATAAAACCCCATAATCTCTTTATGAAGTAGGTGTGTGTCACTGCCTGTGACCAGGAGAACATTTCAGGGCACAAAATGTCTCTGCCACAGTTATTTTTCTTCCGAGTCACATGAGAGCTCCTGCTTTCCTCTCCTGCAGTTTCCCTTTGAGCCTTATCTTTATTTGCTTCAGGGTAAGTGATTGACAAACAGCCATCTGCAACTGCCTGCTGAGTTTTATCCCCTCTAGCTGGAGGGGAGAAGCCATGGTCCCCTTCTCTGGCTCTGTAGGTCTCTGGCACTGGGTATTGAGTGTTTAGAGCAGCTATTTTGCCACCTTTGCAGTGAACAGATCCCAGCATGTGCCTGTCTGGCAAAGAACTCAATCTTTATGGCTTTGCTCTTGGCTGATAATCAGGCAAGAGTAGTTAAACAAGAATTCGTTCCTTTGTAATCTCTGTGGCCTCCTCCTGCTTGCTTCTATGGCATGGTCTGAAAGGCACACGCATGTATGGTGTGGTCTGAAGACAGCAGTTTGTGTGTAAGCAAAATGCGAGTTAAAAGGTAACAGAGGTTTGACTTTGTAAGTGCGGGGGAAACCTATTTTGAGAAGCAGAGCCCAGGGTGATCCATCCCTGCTGCAGGGGAGGCACTGGGAAAGCAGGTCCTCTCCAGAGCCTGGGATTACGGTGTGATTGTTGCAGGGATTATGGCTGCACTGCTGCCTGGAGAGCTGCTTGTGGCCACACAGCTTAAGGAATCACCCGGCCAGTGAGGGCAAGTGGGGGAATGACCCAGGCTAAGGCTGTGCCAGTGCTGGGTGCGTGTTCTTGCGCACATGGGCTGCAGAGCGGGAGCACACAGGATGGTGATGTGGCTGCAGGGAGATGGATACCTGGTTGGACAGGGACTGGGGATGCTGCTCTGAAGTCAGTTTGAACTAGTGATGCTTTTAGCAGCTGAACAGTTCATCAGCCTGCACATTGCTCTCTCTAGTTAAGAAAGACCCTGTTCTTTGCCTGTGTTACTGAACACAATTAAAAAATGTATTTTTTCCTCTCTTTGGTAAGAGGCACAAAGAGATAGCATGCAGCAACTGTTTTGGGGTACTGGTGATGCAGTGCTATCCCTTCCTGTCAGCCATGAGCTGCTTTTAAGCTGATCTGGACTTCTGTCCCCGATGTCCCACTTAGTCCTCTGAGGTGTTTTGGATTTACCTTCATGGCTCACTGTGATGGGAGTGCACTTGACTGTTGGAGAGGAGATGAGCAAGGCTGGCTTTGTCCAAAGCTGCTGCGCCTGTGGTCCTGCTCTAGGACTGCTTGAAAAGTGCTGAGCAAAGGCACAGTAGTATTTAACCGTGTCTGGAAGCCTCAGGGTGAGCCTGTCATGCGACTAAATACAAACATGTGCCTGGATGGGACCTGTTTAACTTCTGTCCCTTGGCACAGTGTGGGCTGCGTGTGCTGCAAGTTATGTGGGACAGACTGACCAGGAATGAGAGGAAAAATGGGACCCTCTGAGCATGGCCACCAGGAGTTGGCACAAGGGGAATTACTAATATATTTATTCTTTAACTGCAGGTGCTGTGCTGAAGGACTTAGGTGCGACCGAGAGTGCAATAGTGATATTTGCTTTGCTCTCAAGGCAAAAATATCTTTGGCATTATTATTGTATTATTATTATTATTATTATTTCCCTATACTGAACTGGAGCATGGAGGAAGGGAATAAAGAGTGTTTTGGGGTGAAAATACAGACCCTTCCCTTACTAGGCTGGCAGGAGCTGCCTGTGCTGGAAGCTCATGTCACTTCTAATAATATTTAATGCTTACCAAGATCTGAAGGGGGCCTACAAGGATGCTGGAGAGGGACTCTTCATCAGGGACTCTAGTGACAGGATAAGGGGCAATGGCTTCAAGCTTAAACAAGAAAGTTCAGGTTAGATATAAGGAAGAAGTTCTTTACTGTGAGGGTGGTGAGGTGCTGGTGCAGGGCGCTCAAAGAAGCGGTAAATGCTCCATCCCTGGCGGTGTTCAAGGCCAGGCTGGACAGAGCCTTGGGTGACATGGTCTAGTGTGAGTTGTCCCTACCCATGGCAGAGGGGTTGGAACTGGATGATCTTAAGGTCCTTTCCACCCGTAACTATTCTAGGATTGTAGGAGGGGTCAGAGCTGTCTGCCTTTACCTCGCTGCACACCTCCCTCCTTTGGAGGTCAGCACTGGTCTGTGCTGGCCTGTTTCCAGCACTGTATTCCTATTCTGCTTCCTTGCTTTTGGGAAGTGATTCAAGGGGTTGAGCTCACTCCTAGCTTCCTGGTTTGTCTGCTCCTGCAGGAGCTGGGTGGAAGTGAACCATATGGAAATCCCCTCTCTTGGATGTCGTGGTTTACACAGTTTTCACATCCTTGCACTGAAAAGGTCCCACTGGATTCGGTGCTCTTTGGTTCGTGACGCCGGGCAGCACGAGGGCCAGGGTTGTGGCTTTGTGAGAATGAGCCCTTAATAACCAGGCTGGGCCATGTGGGCAGCTGCCCCTGTCATACAGGAGCCCTCTCTTGTCTAATTTGTAGATGTGCATTGTGGTGGTGCGAGGTGACCTCTGTCTGTGAGAGCAGAGGCCTGGGAGCGGTATTTGGTGTAATGCTGCTCACTGGGGTGATCTGTGCCACTGTTCCCTACTACAGAGCACCTGAGAAAAGCCCCAGGAGCAGCCTGGATTTACGTGTTCCTGCAGGCTACAACGAGTTAACAGATCTGTGCCTCTGCCCCCTCTTGTGCCACCTCCCAGGCTGGCCCAGCTCCATGTGCTTTTGTCTAGGAAAGATTGACTTTCACCTTGCTCCTGTTTACTCCAGGACTTGTGTACACAGTGCTGGGGAGGGAGACAGATGCAGGAGCAAGTGCTGGGGCTCTGAAGTTTATAACACTGAAGTTATAAACTTAATAAAGATCTCCTTGCTCTGGATGCCCGAGCCTCTGTGGGCTCTGACACCCTTTGCAGTGTGCTGCCTGTGACCCTTCACAGAAACTTAATGAGCCCTGGTGTGTTTTATCAGAGACAAGGGCCAGCTGTAAAAGCCAGTTCCCTGTCTGGAGGACTTTGTCTCTGCCCCAGAGCATCATTTGGGTTGTTTTGAATGGGTTTGCAAAGGCTGTGGTGAGGACGTGTGGGCTGGGGCAGGCGAACTGCCTGGGTTTGGCATTTCCCAGAACTAGCCAGCAGCTGGGGAAATGCACACATTGAACAGAAACTTTGCTTTGCTGCCTCCATAAAAGCTTGTGCTTGCTTTAAGAAGAGGCTGTTGCTGGGGCTGTAAGCAGAGACCCCAGGAGCACCAAATGGGGTGGGCTATGGATGGAGCGCAGCAGGGCTCAGGGTGCCAGGGGTGCAGTTCCTGTGCCTGAGCTGAGCAAACAGTGTATGGCCTCATCCAGCAGTGCAGCCTTGTCCGGGCTCAAACATGGGATCTCTGTGTCCAGCTTTTCCAGGAATGGCGCTCATGGTTCATGTGCCTGACCTGCTGGGTGGCTGGCAGGGAATAAACAGATTCATTTTGCCGCTGGCAGGCAGGAAAAGCTCACCAGCATGTTGGTTAATCTCCCATTGGTGCTTACTGGGGATAAAGCTGCTTAACATGAGGGGGGGAAAGTCCTGGATCTAGACTCCTGCAGGGGAAGGTTGGTTTTGTAGAGACCCCTCCTGGATGGGAGCATATTGATCATAGGGCTCAGCTTCTGCTGCCAGGGTGAGGTGGAGCCGTGCAGTGCCCAGTCCGGCTCTCCCAGCAAGTCCCTGGCCCAGCTCCAGCGCTGGGATGACAGGAGATGGGAAGCAGACTCAGAGCAGCCGGTGCCCTTCTCCAGCTGGCAGTTACAAGAGGTGTTAAGCCGAGTGTGGCCAGAGATGACTTGGCAAGGGTTGACTGTCATCCTGCAGCAGTCTTCGGGCTTTTTCCTCTTGGCTGCTGCCTGCCAGCCAGGAGGAAGCATGGGCACCTTCGGTGGTGCTGCTTCACCTCATAGCAGGGCTGTAGGGAGGACTGAATCCTCTTGGACAGGGCTGCACTTTTAAAGCCATACTCTGGGGAGCACTTCATGTGGCGGCTTGGGAAGCCCGAAGCCCTTGTGAAAGTGCCTGTGTGCCCTCTTGCAGGTGTGTATGCAAGGAATGTGCCTGCCCCAGACCTGCCCTGTGAGCACAGTGCTCCACTGTTAACTCTTCACAGGCTCCCTAAGCCGCAGCTCCCAGTGGGAGCCTTCTCCCTAGGAAAGCATGTCCTGAAACCTGGAGGTGCCCAGCAGCCCTCTGACTTCCCTGGCAGATTAATCTGTAAAATGGGGCTTGCTGCCCACAGGAAAAGTTGCCCATATGGCTTGAGAAGCTCTTATGGCTTCCAGGAACTTCCTTGTCCTTGCACAAGAGGATGATGAAGAGTGAGCTCAGGGAACGCTCCCTTATAATCTTATTTACACTTGTGAGTCAGTCATTTCCTTGTCATGTCCTCTGGCTTGTAAACACTGTCTCCCCTTATTTTAATAGGGTTTTCTGATAGCCAAACCCGGTGTGTTCTGCAGCATACACTAATCCCCATGGCTGGCTGCCACCTCTCTGCTCACGGCTGGCCTGAGCTGATAAGGCAGCAGCTCTCCAGCCACACCGTGGCTTAGACCTGGCTTTTCTTGAGCAGCCCTTGCTCGGGCACTGGCTGGTGACTCATAATGAAGCACAGCATGAGCTGGCACAGGGGTGCAGCTCAGCATGGTGCTCTTCCCAACATGGATCTGCCCAGGCTCAGGTCTTGCAGCAAATGTGCTCCCCAGCCCTGGTACCCTAAAAGGGAATTGGGCTCTTCCTGCCCTTTGATGGAATGGCCAGAAGCTATCCTGGGAATAGCTACTGGATGCTGGCAGCAATTTTCATTGCAGGTCTGGTTTTGGCTGGGTTTCACGTATCTTGAAATGAATTTGCCTTAGGGTGAGTGATCCATAATGTTAGGAATGCCCGGTTCCAGGCTGGGAGGGGATGTCTTCCCAGCTGGCCTTCCCCAGCTCCCTTCCCACCACCCAGTGTCAGGCAGGGATCTGGGATGAGAGAGCCTCTAGGCTGTTCATTCAGTTCTCCTCCAGCAGAGTTGCTGGGGAAACCAAAGATGCCTCAATAAGCTGATGAGAAGCACATCTAGTAGCCACTGCTCCTTATGCAAAAAGAGAAACATCTTGTCCTGACCACAAGGCCTTCTTTGTGGCAAAACCAGTGAGCTGCTGGGCAAGGAGGTCAGGGCTGGGTCTGTGGGCAGAGGAGGCCTACACATGGCTTGTGCCTGATTGTTGGCCTTTGCTTGGGAGATCAATAGCAGATGTAATTCATCACTCAGTGTCACTGCTGGGCTGTGGGGTGGGCCACCCCTGGCCAGGAGGGCAGGAAGGCAGATCCCAGCCACTCCAGGGCCCACTGCTGCTTTGCTGGGGCTTGGCTGGTGCCACCCACCTCTAACTGTCCCCATGAGTCTCTGATCTTCACCCTGTGAGGCTCATGATAAGCCTGTTCATTAAGAAGAGCCATTGGATGTGCAGGAGTGTGGAGTAAAGGGATGCTTTAACAATGCTCTCTTGGGAAGACAATCCCTCTGAAGGACTTCTCAATCTTTCTGTGGGAGCAGCATGAAAAACACAGACAGTTTAGCCCATAGCTATGGGACCCATCCCACCAGTTATGCTTTTTGCCCTAGGGGAAGGGGTCAAGTCCCCCAGCATGGGGATGACTTCATGGCTGTGGAAGCATCTGGAGCTACTGGAATCTGTGGGCTGGTGTTGAGCAACCTGAGATCTCATTCATACCTGTGGTACCCTCACTGGGGCTGGCCCCAGGGATGTGGGGTGAGGAGAAATAGTGCTGGGGAAATAGCATAAGCTTGGTGAGGGCTTGTGGCTCCTTGAAGCTCCAAGTGCACATGAGTTCTGGTGTGCAAATTGCTGTTGTGACCAAATGGCTGATTCTCTGGGAGGCTCTCCTGCTAACGTGCAGTCATCTGCCCATAGGATCATGGACTTCATTTTACAGACTTGCTTGTTTACGTGTGTTTTAAGAGGTGAGGCAGAGGAAGCTCTTCCTTCAGGCAAGTCCCTATTGACAGCAAGTGCTCTTGAACCATCACATTATATTGCACTGCAGTTCAGCTGAACTGAAAGACCAGTTTTTAACCCTTGGGTGATAAAGTAGGTTTGTTCTCAACACAAGGAGCAAGGAACTGCCTTGGTGTGAGCCTTCAATCCTATACAAAAACCTGACCTGTAGGTGCCAAGCTTTTTATCTGGGAATAGCAAGTCCTTCCAAATCCCCCCCTTACCGCAAGCTGAAGGTATTCCTTTTCCAAATGCTTTTGCTACGAACTCCTGACCAAGATCCTGCTGTGTTATTTTTGCCCTCTAAACCTGTAGGAAATTCCCCTCCCCTGCTGGCTCTCACTTCTGAGAAATTCCAGGGGAATTCAGCTATTTTTCAGGCTGATGCAGATAATGCTTTTGGTGGGGAGGTGGTTCAGCATTTAGAGTTCTTCTGATGGAAGCGATGTGCTTAGCACAGGCTCTGGAACTCCTGGCCTTTTGTGAAATGCTTCTAAGGAGTTGTCTGGTAGTTAATACTTCTCTGCCCTCACTTACAGGTGAGAGAAACAGAGACCATAGACGCCCGATGGCTTGAGTATCCTGCCTCCGGAGACTTGCCAGATGATGAAGACATTGGTGAATTCAGGCCTCACTTAACTTCTGATGAGTTAGATATAGATGAGACATCTGGGTCTGGAGGTAAGTGGGGAAGGAGAATGGGTCCTCCCTCAGCAGGTGCTGTGAAATTTCTTCCAGGAGCAGCCCATGAGTGATGTGCTAAAGGCACAGCCAGAGCTCCAGAGGGAAGGGCAGTGTCAGGTGGGGATGAGAACACCCTGTGAATCGTAGTCACTCACAGATGAGAACAGTGAAAGTGGTGTACCATAATGTTGAATCACTTGGGGAGAGCAGATGGAGTCCATCCAAGCTTGTCTTGGTGCAAGTGAAAAGGCAGCTCATGAGCTGGATCTCTTTCCTGTCAAACTCCAAAGAACTTCTGAGAAACTTAAAAAATCTATTGTTGATGCAGTGCTAAAAGACTGAAAGTTAGTACCCTGGCTGAGGCCAAACAAGGTGAAGGACTAACTGTTGTTAAAGTGAACTCTCTGTGACATGCAAAGCTCCCTGCCCAAACCAGTTTCTATAGCTTCATGTCCCCTTTATGTGAACATTTGTTCTCTAAAAGGAAAGAACAAGTGCTGAAATCGGTGTCTGACATGTTCAGGCAGATCTGGTAACTCAAGGGTTGGCAAACTCCTTTAGGGGTGGGTGGTGAGAGCATTGTCCTCCATTAGCTGCAGCTTAGCAAGCTATAGCAGAGTTGCTTAGCAGGGCAGCTCCTGGTAATCTGCAGGGGGGCCGATCTGTCCAGCTGAAGACCCCTCCCATGAGAGAGGTGTTGGTTTTAAGATTGCATCTCCTGGTTTTAAGGTTACATCTCATGGTCTTGTGCAATCAAAGCAATTAAATGGTAAAAGTACTAGTAGATAAGAGGGAATTACAGTCCTAGTTCTGTCTGCAGTTGCTGGTTTGCAGGAAGTGTCTGAATTCTGGAGAAATGGAATGTCATGAGAGGAAAATTTCATGTCCTTTTCACTTCCTTTTTCCTTTGTTCCCCTTTGCAGACTACTTGGACTCTGAAGATGCCATATATCTGACCACCATGGACGCTCCTGTGGTAGGTATTGCCTCTGCACGTTTTAAGCGATGTGGAGCTACCCTTGTCTGTCCATGAAGCTTTTGTGGAATACCCTTTCCCCTGCAGAACATGGCATCAAGATGACTCCACCTGCTTGAGCAGGAACAGTGTTCTCGTAATGCACTAAGCAAACTTTCTTCTCCCTGTACACCCTCCCGCTTTGAGTTGCAGGCAGGCTGGGTGCTGCTTACTGATGGGTGTGGTTTGTCTATATTCTGTAGATATCTGACAACTATATCCCTGGAGATACTGAGGGGAAGATAGAAGGGAAGGGGAAAAACACAATGGTGGACAATGAAATCATTCCAGGCAAAGCTGTACCTGTTGAAGAGAACCTGCCCAACAAGATCTCTGCAGCGAGTACAGCCAACAGCAGCATCTTTGAAAGAACAGAAGTCCTTACAGGTAATATTCCACCTTGTCCCTGATAAATCATTAATACTGTAAATCATAATGGCTGCCTGGGGAGCAGTTCCTTGTTGGTGAGGGGAGCAAAATGTGTTACTTTCATGACTGCCTGTGGCAGGGTCATTTCTGCGTTCTAGTCCTTGAACAGAAAAGCCTATTGCTTGCCTTGCTGGGATAAACAGCTTGGTTTTGAGCTGCCAGGTGACTGTTAAGCCAACAGTGCTACACAAGAACGTGGCAGCTGCTCTGCATCCAGGTACTATCCCAACAGGAGGTGTATCTAGCCATAAATCAATTACATCATTTTGTATCAAATGCAGGCATTTTCTGTCTAACCTCGGCTCAAGTCCTGCCTGTTCTGATCATTGCCAGGAACCAAACAACTTCTCTAAGGGATTTAAATGCCTAGTCAGCTGTTAAAAATCTTAAGTATTTCTGTCTAGAGCAAAACCAAATGGCTGGCTTCCCCTCAGCATGGGGGACAGATCTGTCTGAAGGCACACTTCATCAAGCACTTGGCCTGGTGGTCCGAGTACAAACCTTGCACATCTTGCCAATCTGCAGCCATCCTCCCAGTCAGGAGTGCCTGGAAGAGTGGATTGCAAAGCCACCTAACAAAGCTGATTTGTTCAATGAGTAGGTGCCACAGCAAAGGATAAACTTTACTGAATTCTTGTGGCCACCCTTGGTGTGAGGAGAGAGAAGGTCTTGTTGGGTTTTTTGAGGGTTTGTGGTTCCTAGTTGTTGGGGTGGGTGTGAGTTATTTTTTGGAGGGAGGTGGTGGTAGTAGTGCTGTTAAATTGAAATGCAGAGTCCCCAGAGTGTGCTCACACAGGTAGTTAATAAAGCATTTCAGTCAGAGCTGTACCATTCTCCTGGTGTTGAGGCTGTTTGTGGGTTGTGGTGGGTGTTTTTGTTTTGCCTCCACACGTGGAGATGTCTTTTTGTCAAAACCTCTTTCTTGCACTGAACAGGAACATCAACACAAACTGGTTAATGTGGAACATTATTCTGTGGTTAGATTGAAAGCAGTTTCTGGCCTCTGCCAATAACATGTCCTGTTGCAGAAAATGCCAGCACATGTGGTGACAGGCACATGGACATGCAGGCTCTGGAGGCAGTTCTGGGGGCTGGTTCTCTTGAAGCAGACTTTGAGATGTAGCTGATGGTTTATAGTTGTCCAAGATTTATTCCATGCTCTCTTTTCCTCCCCAGCTCTCATTGCAGGAGGGGCAGTGGGCCTCCTGTTTGCTGTCTTCCTGATCCTCATCTTAGTCTATCGCATGAAGAAAAAGGATGAAGGTAGTTATGACCTTGGGAAGAAACCCATCTACAAGAAAGCCCCAACAAATGAGTTCTATGCTTAAAGCTCAGCAGCACCTTGTGCCCATCAAGGGACAAACAGACTGTATGGAAACACTGTGCCCTCAGATGAGATGGGCTGAACAAATGCTCTTTTTTGGATTGAATTTCAAAGTGACTTTGAGAAAAAACAAACTTCCTACGTGACCCTTCCCATCCCACTCAGCTACCAAGGGCCCAATGAAATACAAAGAGTCTGAAAAAAAATAAACCTCAGTGTATTTTTTTCTTGTTTCTAAAGCTAGTGTAAAGAGAATCAAGATGCCAAATTTTCTGCTTGGTTTCATAGAGGGTATATAAACACAAAGCAGACTGTATGGAAGCAAACACCATGTGTTTGCACCCAATGTGCTGAGCTCAGATTGGCTGCTTCTATAGAAGATGGCTCTTTTTATAAACCTTGCTAATAGAAGTCTTGCAGCAGGCTGGTGATGTGGAGCATGTTTGTGGAGAACTATTTATGAATCTCTTACACTACAGATAATGTTGCCTTATCAGGGGAGTAAAAGGCCCATAGGGGCTTAATCCCTGAATGCCATAAAGGGCCTATGGGAATGTCTTCCCTAGGAGACTTCTGTCTCTTCCTGTCAGCCCCAGGCAAGGGTCATTAGTCCATGAAATCAGGACAGCCGGCTTTGTTTGGCTATGGGGGCACCCTTTCCTTGCCTTCAGTCTCTTACTTTTTTTTTTTTTTTTTGGTAAGGATTGCTTGTAGGAGGTGTTCTTTTTGTTTTGTTTTTTTTTTAATAAAATTTTAAAGAAAATAGCCTAATTTTTATATAAAGTTTGTAGAAATAGTTTTGAAATAATAATAATAAAAAAATCTACTTTTTTAATTTCCTCAGATTTATTTTTTCATTCCCTTTGTGTTTCCTTTGGCCGGGCATTTCTCTAGAGTTGTTGTTTTATATGATTCATATTCTCAACTGAAGCAGAGCTAGCTACAGTGTGTTACAGGTTTCTTCTATTTCTATAGCAGCTACTGTAGAGGGTAAAGATATTTATGGCTTTCCCATAACTTTTTTAGGAATTGATTTTTTTTTTAATAGAATTATTTATAGTTTCTGAAATGGCTGCTCTTGGTTGGTAACTTTTATCCTTTTTATGTAAAACACTAATATAATGAGTCTCTGTGAAAACTATTTAAGCTTTATTCTGTGAATTTTAATTATAAACGCAAAGCAATAACTTCTAGGATTAATTTGTATGCAAAATTGGATTCATAATATGATTGAAGTAGGGGAAAAGATGAGAGAGTATTTCTAGCCTGTAATATATTATAATCGGTCCTATAGAGCTATATATTATATATTTTACTGAGGAATAATGCAGTTAAGAGTGAAAAGGCTGGAGTTTGTTCTTCAGCAGCCTTACTGTATGCAAGAGGCTTGGTCTCGTTTGTGCTGCTGTTTATCCAGTGTCTTGCCTGGTGCTTGGGATGCAGCTGGGAGCAGCTGGAACCCTGGGGCTCTGTCGCGTGTCCCTGGACTGTGCCTGGAAGCAGGCGGTTGGAGATGTGCCAGGTTTGGTCCTCTTTGGAGCAGAGATCCCCACCTGGGGTTACTCTTTGGAAGCTCACAGTATGGTGGAAATAACTTTGTTCTGGGGGCTGGCTGCACTGCAGAGTCCCTGTGGTGCTGTGCCAAGTACCTGCCTCTTGCAGGGGCCTGGCTTTTGTAGCTGGGAGTCTGTCTCAGTTGGGAGCATTGAGCTTTCATAGAGGGCTAGCTCTGAACCTCCCATGGTGGGTCTCTCTTAATATATCATGTACATAGCTCCTACCTCTACTGAGAGTTAGACTGATTGCCCCAGCACTCCTAAAGTGAAGGGTAATGTGTGTGTCCAATGCCTTTGTTTCAAGAAGGTGTTACAGAACTTTGTGCATGTCGTTTGCTCCTGCAGCTCTCTGAATCTGATGTGGCTCAGGTGAAGCCCAGAGTGTGGGCCCCCATACTGAGCGTTAGGCAGCACAAAACCAGATTGGTTGGGAAGGCTGTTCAGCAATTTCATCGACTCCTGAAGCCTCCTCACTGAGGGTTTGTTGTCGGCTTTAGGCCAAATTCACAGAGGCAATAGAACAAAAGTTCAGCTTCAGCTGGTGGCAGCTGCTTCCCAGAGCTGGGCAGGCCAAGTGGGAATGCAGGGGGAGCCCTGTATTGAGACACCGTGTGAAAGGACTTTTCCCAAGGCTTGACTGGCTCACTTGGTCCCAGTACAAGTGTGTTCAGGGAATCTGCAGGCGCTGGGAAGCTGTAAAAACTGCACAGAGGTCACTGTGGACTGGGAAGGAGAAGGGAGGACTTCACTGCCAATGGACAGTGGTACCGGAAAGGCAGGAGCAGCATCTGCTTCTCGGGGTGTTTAGATTCTCTTGTGTAATTGCTCTTGGGGGTTTTTCCACTGTTACTGATTTTATTTTCTCAAATAAACTGTTACTTTCTAAACCTGGCTTTTTGGACCATTTTTGATCAGAAATAGCTTTTTGGGAGTGAGAAAAACAGGGAGCTCGTGTTTGTGTAACTTGGTTTCCCAAAGGGAGGAGGCTAGGATGTGGCTTGGTGGTGGCCTGAAGCTCAAAGAAGCTTTGTCTGTAGCTCATGAGCTGCCTTCAGTGTTTGACCCCCAAGTGACTCCTGGAGGACCAGTGTCACCGGGCTTCTGGAGCTGCTGAAGCTCCTTCAGGTGAGGAGAGGCAGCATGGCATAAAGAGGTGAGCCCACCCTCTCTTTGGGGATCAGTTTTGTCACGGCACCTTTAGAGATCTGTCCTCTTGCAGTGGGAAGAAACAGGGGGGACTAGGGAGAGGCTTGTGCATGTCCCCCAGTGACAGCATGTGCCTGCACCCTCAAAGATACAAGAGCAATGTGTGCAGGTTTGTGGTCCACCAAGTTTCAAGCCAACCCTCTTTCAGTCATGTGGACCTTCAAGTGGCCAGTGGAGTTGTTTCAGCTTCCCTGAAATCAGCTGTTGTGGGAACAAGTCCATAGGTGCCTTCTTCAGGGTATTTTGGACTAAAGCAGCTCTTAAGCAAGATCTTTCTTGGAGGAAGCTGCTTCTCCAAGCCCTCTACTCTGAAACTTGGTGCTCTCAAGGGACAGGACACAAGTCCCTGGGCACGTGGCAGTTCCTGGGCTGTGCTCGCTGGGAAAAGCACCGAGTCTCCTGAGAAGTGCTGTATTTAACTGGATTATCGTCCTCGAGAAAACCAATTCCCTTCTCCCTGGTGGGAACTCCCACTCTGGGCAGTTGGGATTAGCGGGGATGGAGGAAACAAATCGGGCCTCGCACTCAGGCTCCCTCAGAGGGGAGGGAATAGCAAACACTTGTGGATCTGCTGCTAGCACTGGGTGATGCAAGTCCCGGGGCTGACCTTTGCTCCGTGGGTGCTGCTGTTTGTCACTAAACCGGTGACGTTCACCCACAGCCTTCGTGATCTCGTGTGGCTCTGCCAAGTTCCTGGAAGCGCTGCTTGCAACGGTCTGTGTTTGTGTTTTATTTCCTTTTAATATGTTTTATTTTCTCTCCCGGGCTGCAGGAATCCCGTGATCTTCCCAAAACCGCCCTCGGCGTAAAAGCGCCTTGTTTGTCTCCAAAGCAATGTGGACGGGTACTCTGCAGATCCCTGCAGCGGGAGCCTTGGCTGCCTGCCTGTCCTCGTGGAGCCGTGGCTCCCGGGATGGGTTGGTCCCCATTCCCTCCATCAGCACTGCAGCCCTGTGAACTCCTGCTCTTTGGGAATAAGGGACCTTGGTTTTCCTCCCAGCGCTGCTCTGGGTTTAAAACCGCAGCCCCGCGGACCTGCATTGCTCCGCTTGGGAGGCGCCGTTCGCTCCCGTTCGCCGGGGGTCTGCTGCCATCTCCCGGCGAACCCTGCCCGTTACGGGGCGGTTCCTGCTTGCTTTTCGTCCTTTTCCCCCTCCTTTATTTCCCCCGTTTGATTTTTCCCTCCTCTTTTTCCGCTTTCCTCCGTCCCATCCCTCCCCTTCCCCCCGTTTTCTTTTTTTTTTCCTCGTTTCCTTTTTCGTTTTCCGTTTCCTGTTTAGTTTCTCTTTCTTTCCTCCCTTATTTCCCTCCACCCTTTTTCTTTTCCAGTTCATTACAAGACCCTCAGTGCAGCGGAAGGCCCTGAGCTCTTGGCAGGACTGGAGAGGAGGGACTGGAACAGCTTCACACTTGGAGGTGCCACCAGCTCCTGAGCCCTCAGGTGGAAGCAAGCACTTTCCACAGTGCTCCCCAGCCCAGCTCCGCACTCCTTATGGGGAGTGAAAGCATTGCAGAGGCATCGGCTCTGTCACAGCCATTGAAGCCAAAGCTCGTGGGCAAAGCTGCCCATAAAGGGGTGTCCTGGGCTCTGAAAGGCACTTGGGACCCACAGGGAAACCATTTCCATATAAAAGACATTGAAAAAGGCTTTGCTGTGGGGAGGAGGCGAGTGCTGGACATGGCGTGGGTCTGGGGCAAAGAAGACCCCCAGAGTGAGCATGTGGGGGTGCTCAGGCTGAGCAAGGGCTGGGGAGGTGCTGGACTGGCTTTCCCTATGTGGGCAACGTGTTCCAGGAGCTGGGGGCTGGCACCTGCCTCACCCCTCAAAGTCAAATCCACTCTGTTCTGTGCCTGGGAATCAGACCATGCTGTGCCCTGTGCTGCAGAGAGCCCCCCAGCTCACCAGCACCCCCATCCTGCCCCAGTGCCACGGGGATGGGCCCTTTCCGCTCTCCCGCAGGGGCAGTGGGTGCTCGTGGGACTCCCTGCTTGTGCCAGCCCAGGGGCAGTGAACTGCCATGAGCTGCTGCATTCACAGCTACCTGTCCCCAGAGCCACGGGCAAGCCCGGACCTGCGAGGGCTGTGCCCAGCATCGCGGAGGGTGTGGTGGAGCCAGCCTGGCTCCCAGCCTTGGGCGGTGGTGGCTCTGTGGAGCCCCAGCTGCTGGGGATCTACAGGGCAGGGATGCTGGCTTGGCTCAGCCTCCCTGCTGCAGGATTCCCACGGGAGGGAAGCTGACTGGGACCGGCCTGTGAGTGCATCTCCACTCAGCTGCAGGGACGGGATGCTCACCTCAGACTGGTGGCCTCTCATCCCAGGTGCTGGCATATGTGGCCAAGAAAGGCAAATGTGCAGGGCACTGAGCATCCGCCATGGTCCTTCTCCCAGACCATGCTTGTGCAGGATCTGGCCGCTAAGGTGAGTGTTGTGCTCCTTGAAGGTTTGTTTTGCAAGTCCATGCTTGGCAAAGGTGCCCTAAAACCCCATTCCTTTCTGCTGAGCCCTTCCTGGTGCTACCAGAAGGATGATGGCCAGGGCCACTTCATGGATGTCTCTTTGCTTCAGGACGAAGCACAGTCTGAAAGCAGAACCAGAGCTTGGGGCTGCCTAACTCTGAAGGTGATCTGCTGGGACCAGCATGAGGGGCAGGCTGGCAATCCTGGGCTGCTGTCCTGGTCAACCACCACCGACCAGTTCATTGTTGGAAACCAGTTTGCTGCAGCTGTAAGCCCGTTGCTGCTCTGCCTCCATGGAGCAGGACCATTTTTGCATAAGGCAGGGCAAGGACTTGGGATATGACCGCACATCTCTGTGGGGTTTGACATGGGCAGGGAAGGACACGAGTGTGGATGTCCCCTGCTGAACTGGTGCGAGGCCCTGAGGTGCTGGGGGTGCTCCCAGTGCTTAACAGCATCGGCTCACCCAGGGGCACTGCCCTTACTGCTGCAGCATCGCCTTGCCAGCCCTGGGCAGGGGGAGCCTTGGGGTGTTTTGCCCAGTATTGATGTTAGGAGAGGAAAAGACACGTTTTTTACCCAGGGGATGGTTATTTCAGGGAAGGGGGTGTGTGTGTGCATGTGTGTGTGTGTGTGCAGGAGGTGTGGGCTGCCTGCTCCAGGCATGCGGGAGGGAACAATGGGGCCACTGTGTGGCCGGATGCCCCGGCCCCTGTCAGAAAGGTCCAGCGAGGGGTTTTCAGCACGTTTCTATTCCCCCGCTTGGGTATAATTACACGGGGGAACAAAGAGCCCTTCAAACCTGCCCCGGGGGGGCTGCGCGCACACACACACGTGTCGGCTCTTGGCGGGGTGCGAGGGATCAGTGACCACGCACAGCCACAAAGGCAGCCCTGTGGGGCTGGTGGCACTGGGCAGGGGCATGGGGACAAACGCGGGGTGTCACAGAGAGGGTGGGGGACTCCTCTCCTGCAGCCATACTCCTGGTTGTGCTCCCCAGGGCAGAAAGCAAAGAGCAAACCTCGCCCTGGCTCTCAGCACTGATCCTGCCCTTGTTGTTAATTTAACCATGTGCTGGAGCAGGTTTCATAAAGTGCCTTTTCTTCTGCCCCTGCGGTGCCTCATCCGGTGCATGTGGGACTCTGAGCTCCCATGCTGGGTGCTGGTTTGGGGGTCGGCTGCTCCCTTCACTCCCATTCACACAGGCAGCCCCTTGGTGCAGGGTGGGATGGGCAGCCCCTCACAAGCAGTGAGCTGGGGGCTTTACATCAGCCCTATGTGGGTCTGGCAGGTTGGCCTGGGTTCAGCAGTAACAGTCATTTTTCTCCTTCTTGGTAGCCTGTGCAGTGCAGTGTTTCGGCTCGGGAACAGAGCTGATAACAATGATGTTTTGGTTTGGCCAAGGACTTTGTGAGCCTCATGCTCTGCCAGGGAGGAGGGGAAGCCAGGAGGAAGCAGAGACAGGACACCTGACCCAAACTGACCAAAGAAGTATTCCATACCACAGCACGTCATGCCCAGGATGTAACTGGGAGTTAGCCGGAAGGGCTGGGAGACTGCAGGGCTGGAGGAGGTATCGGTCGGTGCTTGGTCGGGCTGGGGGGGCGAGTTATCGGTTGGTTGGTCCTGAGGTGATGTATTCTCTTCCCTTGTTATTTCCTTTATCATTGTTATCATTGGTGGTAGCAGCAGTGATTTGTGTTATACCTTAGTTACTAAACTGTTCTTATCTCAACCCGTGGGAGGTGCATTCTGTTTGATTCTCCTCTCCGTCCCTCCGGGAGTAGGGGGAGGGCAAGAACGGGGGGAAGTGAGTGAACGAGTTACCTGACTGGGTTTAAACCACGACACAGGTGAAGACCATGCTGAGCATCCCTGTGCAGAGTGTGTATGCAATGGGCTAAAGCCCCACCTCTGCTGGTGGGCAGAGCAGCATCCCCATATCCTCTGTTCTCAAGGGCTGGTGAGGCAGGCATTTATAGCAAGCAGTGGGGGCTGTGGGCCCGTTGGGACCACCCGGAGGCTCTGCCTGGGGGATAGCAGGGATCTGGCAGCACTGCCACTGCCTGACCATGCTTGTGTTGGGGAGGGGGTGAGGATGCTATGCAGGGAGGTGCCAGGGATCTGCCCTGGGCTGCCCTTGCCAAGGCAAACGCCTCACTGACCCGATCCTTACATCCCCAGCCAAAAACCAGCCCACCCTCCGCGTGGCAGATGATGTTCCCTGGGGATGGCCGGAGATGCCCCGATGATCCCCAGCACCCAGCACAGCTCCGGGGCAAGCAGTGCGATGAGTGTGGTGGTGCTCAGCAGGCTGGCTGCTGGAGGTGGGCTCACTAGATGGCAGCAGCTCTTCTTCCAAAGGGCTGGGAGGTGCTGCACAGCCCAGGCAGAAACGGAGGCACCCCAGGACCAGTCCTCGTGCTCCTCCGGGGTTTTGTTTTATGGAAGGAAAGCCAGGATCTATTTTCTTCTTTGTGTTTTTGTAGGGACGATCACCTCGGGAGCTGAAATAGCTCCTAGTGGTGGAGCTCTGGGCCCCCTGGCCTGACGGGAGCAGAGGATCTTCGTTGCCTTCAAGCTTTGCCATCACCTGCAGATGCTCATGCAATGCCACACAGCGTTAAGTTATCCTGGGCATCACTAAAGCACTTGATACCTTTCCTAAATCCCTACTTCTTGGAGTGAAGGTTGGTGTTTTTTTTTTGGGGGGGGGTGTCTGTGTTCATTTTATCCCCATGTTTTTGGCTGCCCTGCGGGTGGGGGAAGCTCCACGTACAATTCAGGAGCACAGCAGAGCTGCCAGATGGGCTCTGTGGGACAGCCCAGCTCACTGGAGCCAGCAGCATGGCCCGAGCGTGCACCCCTGACATGTGCTGAGCTATTGCAGGCGGCTGCAGGCAGGCGCTGCCGACCCCGGAGCAGGAGCGCACAATTGGATGGCTGGTGCCTGGCCGAGACGTTTGTGTTAATCAGGGATTCTGCAAACAAACAGCTCCGCTGTGACCCTCCGCACGTGTTCCCCATGGCAGTGCCTCCTCCAGGAGGTGCAAAGCTCCTTGGTTCCATTTGCAGGTCCTGCAGTGAAAAGCAGATTAAACGCAGCCCGTGGCCAGGCGGGGGAAGGCAGGAGCCTCCCGAGCCCTCCCAGCCCGCCCGCCACCACCTCTCTTTTCCCCATGTGGCTTGAATTACTGTGGCTGTTTGCTTAATCCATCAGGCTTCAAGAATGAGCCACTCGGTGCTTCCTTGGCCTCTCCAGCAAAGCGCTGTGCCGTAAACATAACAAGGCAGGCTTGTTCCAAGCCCTTGAAGTCAACAAGCAGAGCTCCTCCTGCCCTTTGGGACCAAGCTGCTGCTAAATATAGCCAGGGGTGCTTTCCATTCATAAAACGTGAATTATGCTCCAGCTTCCAAGGAAAAGGAGAGGGTCGAGGAGGCCGTGGGTTCCAGGCACTCCTGTTTGGAATGCAGGAAGAAAGAAGCAGGAAATATTTGGCCCCATCTTTTCACAGCCCTCCAGTTCTTCCCCAGGGAGATGGAGGAGAAAATGCTTTTGGGAGAAATATGAGGGATTGATTCAGGTCAACTGCAGGGTTTCTTGCATCTCACCCTCAGTTACATTATGGCTGGGGTGGATTTGCTGGGGAGGTGAGGGCAGGGGATGGTAGACATGGGCTGATGGGGTGGCCCAAGCAGCTGCCACACAGGAACAGGAGCAGTGAGACCTCATACCACTGCTACCACCACCTGAGTGCACTGGGACTTGCCTCCTGCTCGAGGCACTCACTCCCCTGTGAACACCCTTCACATTGTTCCCCTTCCTCTGTCCTCCAGCCCTTTCCTCCACCAGCCTTTGGCTGTTGCCATGAGCTGTAATATTCCCCCTGAGTCGCTCCTCCAGCAGCTGCAGCTCCAGATGCACACAGATGTGTCTGCCAAGAGCCTTTCACCTTCTGTGAGATTCCTGTTTTGCAGAAGAAGGAAACCCATCTCCTGGTGGAGTTTAGGGAGGTGCTGCCCACTGGGAAGCCCTGGGTTAGGACACTGGAGACCCATGGGAGCCAGGGCCATGCATGAGCTGCAGATGGAGACACTAGGCACCCCTGTGCATCTCCATGCTGGATGGTGCGAGGCCATTGATCCCCTGCAGCCCTGAATTCAACCTCTGGAGCCATGGCTCTCAGTCTGGGCAGCTCCAGCACCCAAACCATGCAGGCGAGCCAGGCAATAAGCCAGGGATGCCCATGTGTGGGTCCTGGGGCACTGCGCGCTTCCCCTGCTCCCAGCTGCTGAGTTCAGTGTGGGTTAGAAACCTCTGTGGGTCTGTCAATCGGGTTGTTTCAAAACGCAGCTCAAGGCTGCCAAACCAGCAGGTTTCCATGTACACCACGGGTCTTTTGATGCCTCGGAGATCTAAAGTCTAAATAAAACTTTAAGACCCGCTCTGTGTAAAGCTCAGGTCTGGCTTCAAGAAACCTGGCTTCTTTTTATGGCATCTTCAGATCAGCACTTTCCTGCTGGTGCCAGCACTGCAGTTTCTCTGTGTGAATAAGTGTGTGAAACAACAGAGCTCAGCAGAGCCACAGCAGTAGGAAGGGGCTGGGTTTCACACTGAAGGGCTTTTTCTCTCTCTCTTTTTTTTTTTCCCTTTTCCTTTTGAAATAACCCCATTTGGGCCTCCAATAAAAACCCAAAACATCTGTTGCTGGGTGTTTGGCTGCTGGAAATCAGCTCCCCATTACTGAAAAGCACAGAAGCAATGCAGCGATTCCTGGTATAGGTCAATAAGACATAAGGTCGCATTCATGCAGCATCCCTCTCCATCCTGGCCTTTGAATATATGGACTGAGGACATCAAGGGGGCTGTGATGCTCTGTGCCAGCACAGGAGGTAAATCATGAAGGTTAGTAAAGAGGCAATTGAATCTGTAAAGAGTCCTTCAAGCCTGATTTATTGATGCTCTCATGCGAGATCTCCGCAGGGTAGAGATGCTGCCATGGAGAAGAAAAAAGTCAACAAGTCACAGGAACATGGTGGGTGTTTGATGCATGGGGTGGACCCCTTGGTGGGGCCACCCCGAGCCCTGGATGGAGAACCCCAGCGTGGCTCAAGGCTGCTTCCCCTTCCCAGGCCAAGCCTCTGCCTGCCCAGCTTGCTAGCTCTGCATGAAGAGGTGGAAGTTGGTCCTAGTGAACTCCTGATGGATGCTGTCAAGTAATCTGTCTGAGTCCTGCGGGACATCCGAGAGGACCTGCTGCCCTGGGATGAAGCTCTGCTCTGGGGTGTAGGTGAAGGTGAAGGAGCTGGAGTAGATGAGGCCATCGTCCCTGATCAGCAGGAGTGGGACCGTGATGGGGTATCGCAGCCACCTCCAGTCACTGCCGAAGGCAGAGACATCAGGGACAACGCACATGAGAGACTTGGGGCTCCTGGGACAGTGCAAGAGAGGAAAATGTGTGTTAAATAAGGAGAGTCCCCCGCAGGAGCAGCTGGCAGTGAGTGTCCACAAGTCTCCTCCAGCCTGAGCACATTGTGAAGCTCCAGCAAGTTTCCCCTTTCCTCCCCAGTGTTTTGTGCTGCTCTGCCAAGGTCACTTGGTCACTTGCAGCCCTCTGAGGTCCCTGTCATCCCCACCATCACTATCCTGACTGCAGCCAGGGCAGAGAGCAGGCACCAGCCAGACTCATCCCTGCCTCTCCTTGCAATTCCTGTGCTTGGTCTCGCAGAACAAGCAGTGCAAGTGCCCCTGTCCCCAAGGTCAGCAGCCACGTCCCTCCCAGAGCTGCCCAGCGCAGCCCAAACCCGGCTGCCATTCCCTGCCCTGCTCCCCGGCCATGTTACCTGTACATCGTCTCTGCTTCTACATCTCCAAACCAGACCTTGAGGTGTGCGTGGAAATACTCCCCCTGCACCTCCAGCATGGCCACGTCCCCACCACCCGTGAGCTGTGACGGGCAGAGTGCACAGCAGTGTGTTACATGGTGGAATGATCCAATCTGCTTCTCCTGCAGGATGCTCTGCCTGCACATCCCGTCCCTGCTGCACATCATGTCCCCACTGCAGCAGTCCAGACCTGGTCATTCCCACAGCATCCAAAACTGGGAGACGTCGACTGCAAAGGCTCAGGAAGCAGGTGATGGAGAGGTGGGGTGACCCATGGCTGGTGCTGTACCTACCTGCAGGGCAGTGATGAGCGGCACAGGACTGACGGGCTCACGGATGCAGGCCAGGCTCTCACTGAAGGTGTACTCTACTGTCTCGGTGCCGATGATGGTCCAGCAGGAGCCATCATTCAGCAGCTCCCGGTTGGCTTCCTTTGGGCAGGGAGATGCCTGTGGAGAGTTCACAGCACCACACTGCAGTGGGGACCAGGGCTGGGGTTCTGCCTCTGGTGTCTCAGTTCCAGCAAGCAACTGCTTCCCTCACTAGGAAATGGGGATCATGATGCCTTTGCAAAGACCTTGGTGACAATGTCCCACCGAAGCAGGCAACCCAGAGGCAAATGGCTATGCAACGATTCTGACCTTAATTTGGATGCAAACCCCCTTTGGAAGGGAAGACCCCTCCTGGTGACATGTTCCCCAGCCGGCAGCAACACAGAGCAGCTTGGAGAGAGGACAGGGAACACTGCAGGGGTCCTCATCCCCTCCTCCTGCTGCCATACCTGGAACTGGATCACTTTCTCTGTGGAGAGACACAGGTACATGCGGTCGCTGCCCTGGAACTGGAAGGCACATTTGTGGAGCTGGGAGATGGGCTCGTCCACATCCAGCATGGCATACTGCTTCATCACCTTCCGGATGATCTGTGGGGAGCAGCAGCAGCATCTTTGGGATGGTATCCGATGCTCAGAGCAGCCAGGCCCTTGTGCCTGACACCCTCAGGGATGAAGGCTTACCAGGGGTGGCAGGGTGATGCCAGTGGCAGTGCAGACCAGCTGGACCACGGAGCCGTAGCGGATGTACCCTTCCCGCAGGGGGAACTCGCTCCGGGTGCAGTGCTCATTGGCTGCGGGGAAGGAGAGAGGCAGTCACTGCCCTGAACAGGGGAGCAGGTTAACCTGGGCTGCCTTGCTGTGTGCTATGCTGGTGCTTTCTTACTGCTTTCTCCCCTCTGCAGGTGCTCACTGCTTGGAGAGGCTGCTGCTCTCTGGGAGCCCAGCACAGAAGAGTGCAACTGGGATGCAGTACTTCACAGGGACACCGCTGGAGGCAGGGAGGCTGCTGGGCTCTGGCCTCTCCCAGCCAAGTTACTTGCTGGGATTGATGAACCCCCAGACCAACACAGCTCATGCTGACCCTGTCACAGCCCATGTGCCCTCAGGGCATGATGCCTACCCTCAAAGCCAGTGGGAAAGAGCTACCAGCTCCAGAGACCCATCAGGAACGTTGGGCAGAGGTGAGACCTGAGCCAGGTTCCCACATCCCTAGGCTAATTCCCACCCCTTTTGCTCCCAGGAATTGAGTTTGCAGCATGGAAGAGCCAGGGTGGTAGTGAGGCAGCCCTGAACATTGCTGGTGTCAGCAGCCCCATGAGGCTCCTTACCCAGGTGGAGGGTGAAGGCTGCCCATTGCCTGGCACTGGCGATGAAGGCTCCCCCCTCAACGGAGAGGTAGCGGGTGCTGACTGTCTGGGAGCGCAGGCGGTTGAAGAGGGAGACTTTGGAGCCTGGGGAGATGCAGACTGCGGGGAGAGGAGGCTGGGTTAGTACTTGCCAGGTCTGTGCTTCAGCTATGGGGAGGACAAGTCCGCGTTACTGGTGCCCCCAGCCTGGCTGGAGCCAGCATCCTCCCTGGCTGCCCTTCTCTGTATGCGAGTGCCAGCCCTGCTGGCTTTTCAAAGGTGTGGGGAGCATGCTGGCACCAGTGCATTACACATGGTGGTGGGTGAAGTGTTTGGAAAGGAGACATCAATAACCCAGATACATCAATAACCCAGATACAGCCTCTTTGGGGGGTTTCCATGGGCTTTGGATTCAACCTGGACCACTCCAGAGCCAGGCTGTGAGCGCTTGGACAGCATCCCGCCCTGCGCTCACACCTTCCTCCCTGCACAGCCATCCCCATACGCACGGTCTGTGTTCTTCAGTGACTGCTTCTTCTGTGAAGGCTTGGAGATGACCTTGATCAGTTTGCTGTGGAAGGTGCCAATCTCCTGCCCGTTGCTGAAGAAGAGCTTCAGGACCAGGCGGAAATGCTTGCGCTTGTCCGCATCCGAGATGTAAAGCGCCTTCGCACAGCCAAATCCCTGCCAAGGGCAGAGAGGGGCTGCTGGCAGCTCCAGCCCAGCCCCACCAGCCTTCCTCACCCTCCTCACTGCCCCACAAGGGCATAATAGTGCCCTTTCAAAGAGCCCTGGGTTCATTTAAAGGGGGAAATGACCGGAGATGTTATTACAGGTGGAATGAAGAGCTGCAGATCGGCAGAGGCTTTATTTACACTGGGGGCAGAGAATTCCTCATGGAAATGAATGTTCACGTGTGATTTATCCCACATAACATGAGAAATAACCCTGGGTTTATGGTTTCCCCCCCTGTCCTGGCTGATACACTGTGCTTTAGCAGCAATGCAAGCACTGCAGACAAAGGCTCTTTTTGTAAGGTTTCTGGCCCGACTCAGACCCCGTGCTCTTCAGGGACCCCAGATAATGCTTTTCCTTCTATTTTTTACTCTATCAAAAGATGCCAGAGCTCTGCTGAAGCTCTTGAACTTTGGGATCTGTCAGTGGAGGGTATTTTTGGCTGTTTATCTGCAAATGAAACCCTGGGTTTCCATTTTGTGATAAGCAGCAGTGCTGCTCACTGGGAGAAAGTCCCAGTGCTGAGGGAGCTGTGCAACCTTTGGTAGCTTGCCTGCCACAGGGCTGTTGAGCTGACAAGATGGAGCTCAAAGACAGGGCTCTTTGAAGGTGTGGGAGCCTGCCTGGCTGCTTGGGTTGCTGCATGCAACAGGGTAGCAGAGCAGGAGCTGGGAGCGATGTCTAGGAAGGAAGGACTGTGACATCTCAAGGAAGAGGACGATGTGACATCCCAGGGTGTGGGGTGATGCTGGGGACAGCCCAACCCCTGCATGAGTGGTGTCCCTACAGCCCCAGGGAGCAGAGGGTCTTACCTTTGCATCCGGCTGCTCCTCAAAGCTGAGCTTCTGTGTCTCCATCAGGCTGCTGCCCATGCTGTCCAGCCCCATGTACCCACACACCCGAAAACCTGCATCTCCCGGGTCCCTGGCTGGAAGAGATCAGGAGAAGCACTCTCCAGAACCAGCACAGGCATGGGCTTGGTTCCTCCTGGTGTGCTGGGTGGCCCAGGTCCAGGGTCCAATCTTTCCTGGGTCTGGACCACAGAGGGCTCAGCCTTGCGGGAGGAGAGGTCCAGGGCTGCTGCCCAGCACTTACCTTTCATCTGCTCCTGTTTTAACTTCCATCCTGGCCCGCTCAGGTAAACACAAGGTGGAGGGCAGAAAAACCTAGGGAGACAAGAGAGCATTTTCTTACCCAGAAAAGCTCCTTGGGGTCAGTGGGATGGCTGTGAGAGCTGACGCCAGCATCAGGAACAAGCCTGTGCCCTGGGAGGTACGTGATGCTACAGCAAACGGCTGGGTGGGGAGAACCAGGCTCTGCTGAAGCAGTCATCTCAGCCCCTCTGCCCTGCACTGGCTGCAGGCCATGGGACAGCCCCCAGGGGGGAGGAGAGGGCATCCTGGCCCCCCATGCCCTGAGCCAAGGAGGGATCAGGCCCCCCGCCTCTGCCAGGCGGCAGTTTTGGCCAGTTGGGAACAGAGTTTGCATTCACAGCTAGATTCAGAGCCCAACGCAAATAAATCTATAGCTAGTGTTTTGGAAACTATTTTCCTGTGTTTTATTTGGGTTTCCACTGTCTTTACACTTGTGTGAATGGTGCAGATTCATCCCCTATTGATCCTGGATAAAGCACTAGCACAGAAAACACCAGGGCAGGGGGCTGAATGTTTCAGAGCCCTAAAGTCCTGGGTACGGGTTTATTTAAATAAGTCACCCACAGCATGGGCCCCTGATTCCCACCATGAAGGAAAACAGCACCAGCACCTTTAAACTTTATGCTGGCAGCTCTGTGCTGGTTTCCTCTCCTTCTCTAGACCTGGCATTGATTTTCATGCTCATCCCTTGCTCTCCAGGAGCAGGAGAAAGCGGCTGTCCCAGAGGAGAAGCAACACAGGGGCTTCCCTCCCAGCTGCAAGACCCAGTCCTGAACTAAAACATTTACCTATGGATCATCAGGGCACTGGAAGGGATGAAGACTTTGTGGGCACAGCCAGCTCAGCCTAGAGCTGTCTTCTGGGGCTTGGGTGGGTTATTCCTTAGAGGTAGAGCTTGGTGCCTCAGGACTACTTCACGCTCAATAATAACGGGGGTTTATTTATATCCCAAGGATTAATGGAGAATTAATTATATTGCAGTGCCACAGTGTGACGTCACTGCCCAGGAGCAGAGATTTGGGAGATTCAAGCCAGAACCTCAAGGTGTTTTTGCAGCGTGGGCAGGATTTACAAAAATAGCAGCTTTTCGGAGGCCGTGGGCACTGATGGGAACGCCCCAGCCCCTGCTGTGGCCCTCTGGATTTCCAGAGCACTTAAAACATGAACCTCCCCTCCCCTTCATCTTCGTAATTTCTTTCTTGGTAAGACTCAAATGGCATCTTCCCTTCTTTTACTTCAGATTTCTCATCTCCAGTGCTTCATGGGAGGAACCACACCGCAAGGAATGTCTCACTGGCATGAATGCAGCTGGGGATTAAAATCCTTCTTGTGTCATTCGGTAAGACTGAATAATGGTTCTGAATGCAAAGAGGTTGTGAGCGGATGGGGAGGGGACGTGTCAAATCATTTGCCTAGATCAGAGGAATCTAGCTAGGTTGACATCGAGCTTTAGGCAGCTGGTTTGGAAGTGGCTATAGAAGCTGGAATAATGTCCCACCTTTTCTCATTGCCGTATGACTTCTGTGCCACTTTGGCATGCAGTATCAGCACTGTCTGGTCCGCTGGCAGCTGCAGGTACCTCCGCACGCCGTCTTGAAGCAGATTGGTTTGGTAGGGGTTGGATCTACAAGACAGGGGTGCCCCAGCACTGTAACACCAGAACAGAGCTCCTCGCCTTGCCCTACCAGCCCTGTGCTTGGAGCTCCCTCTGCGTACAGCCAGAAGGTGGAAAAGTTTTCTCATTGGAAAACGCTGGAGCTCAGCTGCTCTAAGACCAGGACTGGCATTGAAAACTAACAAGTTTGGATAACTGAGTAACTGCTTGTCCTTAAACCATAACACTTCATCAGTTTTTCATCCAACACGCTATGTTAATAGCACAGAAACACACATTTCTAAGGCTTCCAGTCCCTCACAGTGGTGGCAGTGCTCAAATTGATCATTAATTTGGTTTTCCACCTGATGTGCTTGTTGCTGTGTGGCTTTTGGGTGAGTTGGGCAATGATGCTGCTGAGCCGTGAGCGCAGCTGGGGAGCTGTCACGCAAGGAGGAGCTGCTTGTTGGCTTCAGCAAGGGCTGTTGGGTGAAAATAGCTGTGTTTTTCTCCAAGGCTGACAAAGTAGGTGGTTTTGCCGATTGTTTCTGCTCTATTAACTAGAAGGAGTTCCCATGCACCAGGTATTTAACTCTGTTAACTTAGTAGGTTGGGCGTTAACTGGCTAGAGAGAGGTGAGGTTGGCCAAGCCCATGGGTCCCACTGGTCTGCCACGGGGGACATGTCTGCAAGACCTGGGGCATGAGAAGGGAGGGATCATGAGCCCCTCAACCCCTTGAGTACCTTTGGTTGGATAACAGGAAACCAGAAGCAAAGGAAGAAGTGCTGCAAGCCCCTCCTTCGCACATCTACCAGTGTTTGGGATGTGGTAGCTGGGCACACTCAAGAAAGGGGACCCAGTGTGGCTGGTTTTGAAAAGGTCTGGACTTAAGCCTGAGTTCACGTCTCTCATGCACTGAGCTCCCTTGACTTGCTGCAAAGGGGTGTCTGTGCCTGCTGGTGTTAGGACAACAGCTCTGTGTTTCTCTGTGGGCGGCACTGGAGAATTGCTCAGAGAAGAAGCGGTGAGGATGGGGGGCATCAGCCGTGGCCAACCCAGGGATAATCTTGCAAGATGTAAGCAATGGAGCATCCCCATTGAAACCAGTCTCTCTTCCTCTTAAATGGACTAGAAATGGAGAACAATTGAGGGCTTAAACAATCAGATATGTGAAGAGAGACAGATCTGGTCCTGCCAGGCACCCCAAGGAAGGTGGTGGTGAGGCATTGTTGGGCTCAGAGGCCAGAGCAAGCTCTCAGAGAGAGAAGCAGCAGCAGTCACTGCAAAAAGCCTTTGAGAACAGTTCATATGCCAATTCTGTTCTTTCCAGTGCAACACGTGCATTTTATAAAGGCTGTGCCCTGGGCAGCTCCTAGGACCCATGTTACAATTCATGCTAAACACACATCACTTCCAGCTTTCCCACACTGCAGGTGGAGCTGATGCTCTCCTGTTTGTATGTGGGAGACAAACACATCTCACGTACAAGCAAATATTTACCCAGTATCTCCTCTGGGTAGTCCCCCTGGGACCTGGCACTTTGCACCTCACAGATTTTCCCATCACTGCTGGGTTCGGTTATTAGACGGGTGATATAATTTCCTGCCCTCCTTGTTCTCAATTCTTTAGCCCAGACGTGTTAGCTGGATCACCAGCAGGCATAAATCAATAGAGCTCTGCCAAAATCAGATTTACAGCTGGTGCCAGTGTCACCCACAGCATTAGCTGCTGCTCTGTGTCTGGGAAATGAATGTTTTATGGCCATGGAAAGCCTGTTCCTGACTGCAGAGCATGTGCTGCAACCGAGCTCCTCTTGGAGCCCAGTGCTATGGCTCTGGGCTCAGCCACAGCTCACCCCAGTTGGCACTCATGGCAAGGCAGAAGGAGCAACTTTTCCAGATAAGCACTCAGATCACCCTTAACAGATCCCACATAGACCTTCAGATTGCCTTCACTACCTCTTATCAGAGGCTGGATCTGTTCCCTCCACTCCTCCATCACAGGGCTGGGACACTCCTGCTCCAGCATGCTGAAGCTGAACTTTACCAACACTATTCAGGGTGGGTTACTCAGTCTTGCTGAAAAGCTTCATTCCCCCTTTTCTGCTTACTGAAGGGTTTGTATCTTTGCACAGCCAAGGAATCCCATCAGAAAGTTATTTGATCTTTTTCCATAATGGCAATCGGCAGCTGTCTCACTCATCGCTGCCAAGCAGTGATGTGATTTCAGCTTTGATCAGCCTTTGCTGCTTTCTCCTTCATCTAAAAGCACCATTTGGGAGTCTCTCTGTAAAAGTATTCACTTTTTTTTTAACGTAACTACTGATTATGATCAGGATAAACGTGGAAGTGAATCGAGGAACAGGCTGTCCGTTGGCCAGACACTGGATATTCTTTTACATCAGTGCAGCACAGTGATAAACGGGTACTAAACCTCGCTGACTGTGTTCAATCGCATTTTGCCCGCAGTTTGTCAGGGACAACGGGCGCAGAGCAGTGGAGAACCAGGCTGGGTGTGGGGATTGTTTCCTGGTGAGACTCGTCATTACGTAGTGCAAAATGAGGAGCAGCACTTTGGGCCCTTGCTCACGTCCCAGTTGAGAGGACGAGCCCCACCCCGTCAGTGTCCACCACCGTTGCCCATCTGTGTGGCTTGGGGTCTGCCTGGAAAGCTCCGATCCCTGCGGCGCTGCTGGGAGCTCCTAGTAACCCATCAGCAGAGTAAGGAACAGCCCGGTACCAAGGCCACGCAGAGGCAGGGAGTGTTCAGGAGCAAACTGCCAAAACCTGTGGATTAAGACGTGTGCTGACAGCATGGCCAGCAGCAACGCCTGCTCCGCAGAGCCTCCCGCGGCACCGGCTCGGGGCAGGGCCAGGCTTGTGCAGCTATCGCTGCTCCCTGCATCCGCACGTAATACCAGAGGCACGTGGGTTTCTGCCCAGAGCTTATTAAAGAGCCTTCTGGAATAATTATCCACATGCTATTTACTGCTTAAAGTGGGAACGTGCATGCCAAAGGCAGGTAAACAGATCATAGCTCTTCAGACTGGGTGCCTAGCTGGAGAAATGACTACCTAGGAACTTGGTTTTCTTTTCTTTGTCTGTTCTCCGCAGCCATTGCCTCCCAAATCTGGGGGCTAAACTGTTTCAGTGACGCACTTCTGAACAGTACTTGCCATTCTGCCCATAGAGGCGACCACCCAGCATCCTTCATCTGGTTTAAATTTACCTTCAGAGAGTCAAAGGGCTATTGCTAAAGCAGCTCAATATACCCACTTGGCTCCTTCTGGCACCTCCAGCCTCCTCAGGGTTACAGGGAATTATTCACTCCTTCCTTAATATAATTTATTATATTAAATTATTAAAATGCTTTGATTGTAGTGCAGTGTTAGTTCAGTGTCATGTTAGCAGCACTGCATGGGCTGGGCTCCTTGAGCTCATTCTAAAAGCCTCCTTTTCAGAGCCCAAGGTCTCAGCTGGGACTCGGTTGCTCTCGTACACAGTTAGGCATTATGTGGAAACAGGGGGGAGCAAAGGGGGAGCCACCACCTTTCTCCTACACTGAGTTTTTAAGTCTTTCCCCCTCCCTGCTCAGCCTGGCATCACTCAGCGCCACTTCTCCCTTGCTTTAGGTCAGGATGTGTCTCAGGAGAAGGCGTGAGCGCGCTTTTGAGGTGCATCTCTGGGGCAGCTCTGCCCCGGTGTTGCAGATGGGAAAGACCCCAGGACACCCATGGGTCTTTGCTAGCCCCAGGCCGGGAAGTCCTAAAACACCCTCTGTGTGCACCCTTGGGCCACCACGGGAGCAGAAAAACACTTCATGGGCACCAGGAGAAGCAAACCACCCTCTGCTGCTCCCCAGTTCACAAACGTTCACCAGCTCAGCCTGCAGATGAAGGCATCCGCTTGTTTCAGTCCCCTGGGAGTGAAAGTACCAGCTCAGGAGACCAAACTACAACCCCGACAGGTATTGTTTAGAAACCAGGTCTTCACATCAGCTCCTTATACAAGAACTTTAACTCATGGTAACAGTGTCCTCAGGCACAGCAAACACTGAATTCAAGTGCAGAGATTGATTTGCTGCTTTTCCCGCACACAGGAGCTGCTGTTGGCTGCCCTCAGGACACGGCTGCCTGATGCTTGCTGGGTGCCTGCTGCCACAGAGGGCAACTGTTCTTTCCTCAGCTTGGGGAAACCAAACATCCTAATAAAAAATATCCATTTTAGAGGTCTAGGTTATATTTTGTACAGAGCAGGAGAGAAAATGCCTGCAGTGCTCTTGGGTACGGAGTCAATGCAATGTTTATGCAAAAGGAAAAGCCATTAGAAATCACAGAAATGAGAAGCCTGCAGTTTCTGGCTTCCCTCATTTTTCAATACCTCCTTTAATCCAGACCAACCCAACCCACAAGCCCTTGTATATGCACGGGTATTTATAAATGCTGTATTTCCCTCACTGCACACACAAGTGAAATTCAGCCTTTTCTGGGCTTGGGGGATTTATCGACCACACCAACAGCAAACACCAGCTGAGACCAGGAAGCACAAAATCGCCGAGGTGCTGAGCTCTGCAGGGGAGAGGGGGCCAGCTGGGGTGGTCATCCTGGGCGTGTTCCCACTGCCCTGCTCCTGTCCCAGCACCAAACACCCAATTTGGATAGCACAGTATTGCCTTGTCTGCTAGAAAACGCTGATAATGTGGGTTCAAATATACTGGAGTCTTCTTTCTCTCTTCCTCATGTAGCCATTGGTGTTAGTGCAAAGAGGTAGGGAAAACTCAGTCGTGTAAAGCACTAAAAGGTGGTTCCTACCACCACTAGACTGATCTAAGTGCTGAGAAGATGTGCAGGGCTGGGAAGGTCTACTCCTGGCTGTCTAAGAAGTTTCTCCTTCTCCTGCTGGTCTCCATCACTACAGAGCCCGTCACTTGACCTGCTTGCTGGGATCTCAACCCGAAGCTCTATAGCTCTGATTCAAAACCCACATCCCCACACTGCAGCCACTACCTGCAGAGGCTCCTAAAGTCCCAGGACATTGGAGGTCAAATGGATATTAAGCTTGCACTCTCGTTTTTGCAGGAGCTGGTAAGTTTGTGAGACTCCTGGGTGCATTCCCACAGGAGGGGAAGAGGAAAGAAAAAAAAAGAAAAAAAGAATAAAGAGAATAAAGAAAAAATAAAGGAAAACGAAGGAAAATGAAGGAAAATAAAGGAAAGAAAAAGAAAACAAAGAAAAAATTAAAATAAAGGAAACAAAAAAAAGAACATTAAGGGGGAAGAAAACAGAAAATAAAATAAAAAAAGAATAAAAGGAAATATAAAGAGAAAAAGGAAGGAGGAGGAGGAAAAGACACAGGCAGTAGCCGGGGCTCTCGCTGGCCGCTAAGCTCCCGCCGTACGGGCTGGCATTAACCCGTCCGTGCTCAGCTCCGCCGGTCTCCGCTTCCACCTGCGCGCAGCTCCGCTCCTCCGCGGGACCCCCCCCGCCGGGGCAGGCGGCGGAACAGACACCAACCCCCCCCCCCCCCCCCCAACGCAGCCCCGGGGCCCGCCCCGCCGTTCCCCCCCCCCCCCCCGCTCCCCCCGCCCCGTTAAATGCCGCTCGGGGCCCCGCCGCCTCCCACCGCTGCTGCCGCCGCGCTCGGAACCGCGCAGCTCCGCGCCCCGCACCGCGCCCGCCGTACCTGACCCAGCAGCGCGGCGGGGAGCGGCTCCGCGGCCGGCACGGGTGAGTGAGGGGCTCCGCGGGTGCCGCCGGCCCTGCGGGGAGGGAAGGAGAGGGGAAGAGGAGGGTGAGGGTGGCCCCGTCCCGGTGCGCAGCGCCGAGCACCGCCGCGGGGGTTGGTCCCTCTGCGGGGACTTGTCCGTGGAGCGGGGCTGGTGGTCCTGGGCGTGAAGAGCAGCGAGCAAAGCTGAGGTGGGACTGGGGAAGCAGAGCCTTTGACGTAGGTTTCTGCCCCAAAGCTGGGGCTGGAGACCCCGAGCTCCTGTCGGTGTGGCCCTGTGCCACTGAGCCCCAAATGAGCGTCTCGGGGGGCAGCAGGAGATCCTGGTACCCGGCTCTGATCATACCTCTCTCTGATCATGTCCTGCTCTGAGCAGGGGGCCGGTGCAGAGGATGTAAACTCTTCTCTGCTGTCTCTCTGCTCTGCTCACCTTTTGCCTATCTGGCGGGCAGGTTCCTGCTTATACAACCGAGGATCTCTTTTAGCAGAGAATAATAAGGTCTGGTACACCTGGGCAAGGCGAACTGAGCCATAGGAGATGAGATCCTGCAGGAAGATAAGCTTGAAAGAGTGCCCTCGGTTTGCTATGCGCTGTTTCTGCACGACTGGAAAATTGGGGCTGTGCATACTCATAAATATGTTTGCACAAGCAATCACCCACCTTTGCCTTGTAATTCCAACCATCTCCCAGGGAAAAATTAGCTTTGGGCACTTTTGTTCCGAGCAATTACATGGGAAAACTTGTTTGGAAAATCAGATTATTCTGCACTCATCGTATTTATGGTCACACGCAGCCGTCCGAGATAAGTGGAGCTGAGCAGATACATGATGAGGTCCCTGTGGGACCCTCAGTAGCATCTCTTGATAGTAAAGATTTGATAGTAAACGGCTCCAAGCACAGGAGCAATTAATCACAGGCAGTGAGCGTGCAGGTCCTCAGTAACAAGTATAAACTGCTTTTCACAAGCAGATTCTTGTGATCTCTGCAAGGATTCATTAGATCGGCATTTGATATCAGCAAAAAGTGTGTGCGGGGGGAAATCTGCTCTCAGATCTCAGCCCTGAAATTTGCCACCAGGATGTGGATAAATTGGGCCTCATCTGAAATACAGATTCCCATCTGGAAAGCGTGCAAGAGTTCTTGGTGTTTGTAGTAAAGCAGCACTTTCCATTGAAGCAGGCAGGGAATTGCTGCATCCCACTGGGAAAAAAGCTGTTGTTGATTTTTTGGGGGGAAGTTGTAATTTCATTATTTCTTGAAGAATTAAAGAAATCCTACTTGATTGGTACAAGCTGAGCCGGGGAGCTACCCTTGCTGGCCACAGTAGTAAACAGAAGACATAGCCAACAAGGCAGCTTGCTGTAGGCTCTCTGCGGTCACAGAAGATGTTTGTGCTCCCGTTGCTCATAACATAGCATTTCCCTTGAGGTTGGCATTAGGGGTTAAAGGTTTTCAAGAGAAGCCTTTGTTTAAACATCTTTAAAGTTTCCAATAGGAGCCCCTTTGTTCACTGTGGAGCCCTGTGCCTGCCGTGCTCATAAAATGCCATTTACAAATGCTCCATGAATAGCGCTGAAACGCGGAGGGGGAAATAAGTAGTGTTACAAGTAGTGTTTGTATCCACACGCACACGGGAATTGCAGACAAGCTGTGAGTGAAGAAACGGGACCTAGGAAAAACACAGGGGAGAAACCCCCCAAAAGATTGAGTGGTGCTTATAAAGAAACTCATAAAACCCAGCTACTGCCCCAGACCAGTCAGTCCCTCCTGTGCCAGGTGTCCCACGCGCCTCCTCCAGCCATGCCAGGAGCCGGAGTGGCTCCTGCCACTTGTCATTACCTCTCAGTAACCGTGTTTGCTCCACTTTGGGCCCAAACAGAAGCAAATTGATCACTTGGGCTCCATTGGGAGGGGGCTCACACAGCTGCCATAAGGGCTCCATTGAGCAGCCTGGTGCAGAGACCTGGACTTTATGCTTTCTGTTACCTCCTGCAGACTAGCAGGGCTCACCCCTCAGATACATGCAGCACAGATCTACATTTAGATATTGAGTAACCTTGTTAGCACTTAGGAGCCTTTAGTTCCCTTTCCTGTTCTGGAAACCAGCCCTGTTAAAGCAGTGGAGGGTGTTGGCATGTGCTCAGGAGACTCCAGAGGCTGATGCACAGCTATGGCAGTGTTTCCATGTGGGATGCCCCCAGGCTGCAGTGCTTGATCCCGTGTCTGGAAGCTTTTCTGGTTCTCAGGCAGCTTGTCCTTCCTGGTGTTCATTACTGGAGGCTGGATCCATCTTCCCTAGGAGCTTTCTGCCTTTGCCTGCATCTTTGTCTGCAAACATCTGATCTCTTACCTTGCAAGCCCTTAGCTGCACACATACAATCCATTGCTAACCTGGTCCCTCTGATGCCTATCAAGGAAATCTATTAGGATCAGCTGTGGCCTCTTGCAGAGAGGTGTCAGTAACTCAGTTCCTCTCCAGACTTCAGCCTTCCTGTGTCTGGGCTGTGTCATGCTGCTTCACTGGTTGATTGCCAGCATACAAGTTCAGGAGCCTTTGAGTTGTAGTCTGCGGACCCGTAGGAGTCCATGGTCTATAGCAGGAATCGGTAGGAGTATGTCTGTTAACAGCAGAGGTCCTCAGCCGTGGCCACAAATGCTGCTTTAAGTCCCCTTGGAAGTCTTGCAAGAGGGTTCCATGCAGTGTTGGAGCATGCTGACAAGGCCAGGCTGACACACGGATGCACCAGCTCTTCAGCACGGGTGGAAGTGAGACCGCAGCCCATTGCGATGCTGGTGGAAGTTCTGTGATGCATCCCCTATGGGGTGACAGCGTTCCAGCCCTGTGACAGCGGTTCTCTGGCTGTCCCGCTGTCAGGGGGATGTGGCAGCAGTGAAGTTAGGTGGGAGCAGTTTCCCATGCTGCTTCTATGGTTCTTCCTGTGAAAAGTACCTAGCCAAAGAATTCAACCAGCTTGCTTTTCTGTCTTGAGGAGGGCAGAAAAGTCTCCGCGTGCTTTTCTGCAGCCACCAGATGCTTCTCACTTTCTGCTATTTCAATTGAACACATAGCAGGATGGGTAGGATAAAAGGGAGAGGCACAAGAATATTCTCCTGGCGTGTTTTCTTATGCCAACACATTGAGTCACGTCTCCAGAGAAATACGATATAAAGATTTAGAGAAGGAGGTCAGGCAATGAATCTATGGTTGTGAGGCTGAAATAGCAGGCGTTCTGTGGTTGTCTGTGCCATGTAAGCTTGCCGGAGGTCAGCTGGGGATAGTGGTCCCAGTGGATTTGGGAAATGGACATCCTGCTGGTAAGTATCAATCTTACTGCTTAGAGGTACCAGCTTTGCTGACAAACTGCACCAGCCCGGGAGCTGCTCTGGGCTGTTTCTCTTTCCTTTGTGGTTGAATATGCATATTTCTAGGGGGAAAAAAAAGCTCTCTAACACCTTCCTCCCAGAACAAGAACTTGGGCAATGGAATGCTGCCTCAGCTGTTGGATGGCCCGGACCTCATTCCCTCCAAAGTTTGAAGTCTCTTGGCCCTGTTCAGCTGTCCTCCAGGGGCCTGTTTGTGGAAAAACATTTGCTTATTGAAGAGAGTCAGTAAAGGTGGGTCTTTCCCCTGCTGACCACTCTTCATCAACATCTCAGTGTCCAATATCCCTCCAGTTTTACTTAAGATACCAGTTAGGAGCAGGGTGGGTTTCCACGTCATGCAGCTCAGGACATGTGCAGCCAAAGGTTTGCAGTAGGACAGAGAGGAATAGGGAAATGCCACTGGCAGTTCTGAAACAGAAGGCATCTCTTGACATGAGTTGAACAAGGGGAACTGTCTGACTATACATGTGCTTCAAAAGGCCATGTTTAATTTGCAAATGAATGTGGCATTTATTCTTGCCAGCTGTGGCCACAGCAGCCCAGGTACAGTGTGTTTCAGTGCACAGGGTGGCTGGGCAAGAGGCTTTCCTCCTAGCTGACATGCAGAGCATTGAGAGGTCTTTTACAGACAGACTGATGGCAGAGAAGGACCCCATGTGCTGTTGTGAACAATACCTAGAGCTCTGTCCATTGGCACACCCAGCATTTCTTTCCCAAGGGGACTTCAGATGGCATCTCATAGTGTAAGCCACTCAGAACTTGTATGATGTTAGGTCCATGAGCTGTGAGACAAAGATGTCTGTCACTTAGCCTGCAAATAGACCTGGACAAGAAACCCGTCTTCCTCCTGCCCTCCCTGTGAGCATGCTAATCCTAGTGAGTGCAGGAGTGGGGCCCATAAAACAGGGAATCGGCTTTTGGAGGGGGGCAAAGAGAGAGCAAGAGTAGTCCCTTCTGCATCCAGCAAGGTTTTCCCGTTACAGCACTCCTGCCGATTCCCTCCTGTTGGGTTTGGAGCCACGACGAGCTGTTTGAGAAATACAACCTTGGTTTTCAAACAACGTGTCCTTCCAGGTGGCACTTGGCCCAGCAAAGCTGCTGTAGCGTTGTAACCAGAGAGTATTGCAATGTCCTGGAAAGAGTCTGCTCTTGTTCTCCCACACGTGTGTTTGGGGAGAACCAAGGACACGTCAGTCCTTAAACTGGGGGAGAAAAACCTTTTGGGCTGGAAATTCAGGCCATTTCCCTGGTTTTGGAGTGCTTGTGCTCCCTACCTCTTCCTTGCTCTGAAAACTGCACTGCTGTCATTGCTCTCATGGGATTTGCAGCTCGTCACCCAGCTGCTGTGGAGGATGAGCACTGGGATGGTGGAGCTGTGATGGAGTGCAAGGTCAACGCTGCATGTAAAATGGCACTGAATCCATCTCATAAGCAGCAGAGGCACTGCTGAGAGCCATAAACCTGCAGGCAGGGAGCACCTTGAGATTGTGGATTGTGCTGAAAGAAACCAACCTTTGGGTAACCCTCCAGGAGAGGGTAGATCCAGCTCCGGGGCTGTTGTGGGCCTCATTTGTTCACACAGCTTGAGGGTCATGCAAATATATGGACAATGTGGCAGCAGCCCGTAGGGGTTTCCACAGCAAAATCAAGTATCAGGAGATGCCTCCAGGTTGATGTAAGTTGTTTGCATCTCTCCAAGTAGGTTGCTTCATTGTCCCCTGTGCCTGGGGCAAGACATGTTTCTGTCTTCCTCCCTTGGTTCTCCATGCACTTTTGGGGCAGCCTCTCTCTTGGGCATGGACTTGAACCATGATTTGTCCTGCTGAGGACATTAAAATTCGTCTCCCTATTCTCCAGCCTGAGGCCAGCTCTTGCAGTCTTTCTGCTGTTGTCCTGGCAGGACTCTGGTGTCCTAAACACAAGAAGTCTGTGTCCAGGCTCCTGAGCCAATCTGTGCCTTTTTTTGAGCACTTTTATCAGTTAACACTGATGCGCGAGTGAATTATACCCTGCCAAAAATGGCTGGTTGGGTCTGCACATAGAAAAGCCCTGCAGAGCAAAACAGGGTACGCGGAGAGACAAGTGAGGTGGGTGAGCCTCAGGAACATCACGTCTAGGGCTGCTCTGCCATTAGCCAAGGTTTCCAGCACAGGAATACGTGTTATTAGCTGGTAGCAGAGGTGGCATCAGTGCCATGCACCCCTGCCATGCATGCCCAGGCTCGCTGTGCATGCCTCCTCCCATGCACAGGCATGCTGCATGGACAGCCCTCCGGCTTTGGCGTGTTGGGTAACAGTGTGCTTGGTCAGAGGCTCCTGACTGTTCCCCACTCCTTGCAATGCATGGTGATCCCTTGTCCTGCTTCTCACAGGATCTGGAGCCAGGACAGAGCTGCTGCTGCTGCTCCCACAATGTGCCACAGGCCTGCCAAGCCCAGGCAGGACCTGTGGCTGGGGTTGTGTGGGTTTTGCCATAAACAGAAGTCACAGCTAAAGGCTGATGTGCCCAAATATATGAAATCTTGTACCTGAGACTTGGCTCATGACTCATAGCCGTGGCCCACAACCTGCTTTACTCCTAATGACACTATGGCTGGGGCTTTCCCTGGGCTCTGAATGCACTGCCACCTCCTGAGCCTTTCACTCCTTCTTTCCCAATCTGCTTCATCCCCTCTATTCAGTCTATAAAACTCCCACCCCTGTAACCCTGTGAGGAGGGTAGGGAGATGCTCCCTGCCATGCCCTGTCCTTTGGGCTTGCCCAGGGGAGGATGCACCTGATCCAACCTGTGTGGATGAACCAGAAGGGGAATATTGGGAGCGTTTCTGTTAACCTGTAGCCAGGAGGGAGCTGCCAAGGAGGCCACGCTGAAACCCGAAGCGGCTGTTTTTCCTGAGACTCAGCACTTGGCAGGGAGAGCAGACGGACAAGTGATGGAACCGGGAGGGATGCAGGCACCCTGGGGACAGCACTGCTGGTGGAGGTGCCCTGGGAAAGGCATTGCTGGCTTACCTGTTTGCATCTGGGGGTTCGTCTCCATGTCCTCCTTATCCGAGATCAGGAGGAGAGTCAAGAGCAGGCTGGCGTCATTGCTGACCCTTCGTGTGGCTCTTCCCTCAGTCACCCTCTCTGCAGCACGAACTGAGCATCTCCTTCAGCAGGGACAAGCAATGGCTGGTTTTCCCCTCGCGTTGCTCAGAAAGGTCAGGAGATGATCCACGTGTCCCTCTCAGCTTGGGTTCGGCTGAGCCAGCCCTGCTAGGGCAGCACTCGCCCCGCCTGGACCTTTTCTCCTTTATAGCTCAGTGTTATCTCAAGGTCTCTGGTGCTGCAGCCGGTGCTGTGTTTGCCTTGCTTGCAGCACCTGCCTGCCAGCCGGTCACTTCCCACCCATCTCCCTCCCACTCCTGCGTGGTAGCAGGAGGTTCAGGGGGGAACTGGGGGAGCCCTCGGGGTGGGGGAGCCCCTCCATGGGGATGCAAGTGCAGGGGGAGTGAGGACAGTGTGTAGCAGGGACAATGTCTGGTGCAGAATGGTGGGAGAGATGCTTGGGGGCATCTGTCCCATTGCTTTTGCTTCCCCATCCGCTTTGCTGCTGGGGCAGGGCTGGGCGTTATATTCAACTGGGGACCAGGGTGCTGTTCCAGCCTGGCTCTCTGCTGCCAGGACTGGTGCTGAATGCATGGCTGAGCTGCCCTGCCCTGTCCCGGCAGCATCAGCCCCTCCAGCCATGAGGAGTGCCAAGACTTCATCCAAAGCTGAGATGCTGTTAAAAATAGATCAGTCTTGAACTGGTTTTCTCCTTGGTTTCTGGCCCAAAACCTCATTCCTGTCTCTGGCTGGCTTTGAAGCTATCTGGATGCTATGTGATGCAGGCTCAATACCAGCCTGCCACTGCAGGGAGGCTTGGAGAGCAGAGTGCTGTAGAAGTGTTATAGGTGGCATAACTTTCCCCAGAATATTTAGTGGTTAGGGATTGCTTTCTGTCCCCCCAAAATTGCTAGGAAAAGAATCTGCTAAATGGGGAAACAAAGCTGGGATAGGAGGGGCTGTTTGCTCCTCTGCTTGCACATGGTGCTCTTGTGAGGGTGCACAGACACCCAGGCACTCCTGCCCACAAAGCCCCGTGGCTTCCTAGAAAATGTATGTTGGGCTGCAGCCTCCCCTCATCTCCAGAACCTGGAGGGATCCCACTGGAGTGATCCCACCAGAGTGATCCCAGTGGTCTCTCCTGCAGGAGCCACCACGTCCCGAGCTGGGTGCTCACACTCCCTGGGAAAAGGCTGAGTCTCTCCCTTTGAGGCTTCTGGATCCCACTTTCCTCCTGTAGCCCTTTTCTGTCCTTATTCCTCAGTGTCATTTTTCAGGTGTGAACGCCGAGTCTGGAGACAATTTTAAGATGCAGCTGTGAAACCTATTATCCATGTCCCTGCTATCAAATACATGAGGTTCAGGGCTGCACGTAACCAGTGAGCAATTAAATGGCAACCCTGGTGATGAATTACAACTGGGACCTCCTGGGGCTAAGTAAACACAGCTGATAACCACCGATAGAATGAATTTCCGTGTGCTTTTTCTTTTCTAAAAGCACCCTTCTAGTACCTGTGCCCAGTCATGGTGCTGCTGTATCCCAGGGGAAGCTGCAGTACCTGTGGCATTTTCACCCCCTAGCTCTTTGGGTTTCCAACCAGGGCTGCATAAAAGTGATGAAAATAAACCAACTAAACCCGTGTCCCTGCAGGAGCTGGGCAAAGGCAGGGAAAGGCACCACAGAAGCGGGCAGGGAGGGAGACAAGTGACAAACTGGGGTTTGGGTAACTGATTTAAACATCTTTTCCTTCAACTGTCCCACCTCAAACAGTGTTGGGGTGCAGAGCATCCCTCAGAACAGCCAGCAGGATACGGAGAGCTGCAAAAAACATTGGTGACCGCGGTGGGGTCCCCTGAGGTGATGTGAAGGAGAGTGGCAATGCTTCACCCAGCACCCTGCCTGGTTGGGGGGAATGGGTGAAAGCCCATCTGCATGGGCACCGTTGCACCCTGTCCCTGCAGAGGCTTCTGCTCTCCAGAGGTAGTTCGGAAGAAGGCAGAGAATAGATTTATGGAGCTGCTTGGAAAAATGATCCCTGCCAGTGACTCTGAGCCGCTGCTGAGGAGGTTTTGTCTGTGCTGGTGTTTCCTCTGGGGGCTTCTCTTACTGGGCAAAGGGAGCTTCAGGAGGTGCTCTGCATCCCCGGGTGCAGCTTTCCCACTCTCCGGCTGGCTGCGGAGAGCAGCAGCTCCGCCAGTGAAAAAGTATTTGGCTGAACATCCCATCCGCCTGGTTTGAGAGTGAAAATAAGGCTTGGCCAGCTCCACCCAGAGCAGAAAATCAGACCCTGTGGCAGACTGCCGCTGCTGTAATCAAATTTAGCTGTGCTGAGGCTGCCAGTCCTTAAATGGGAAAAGTCCCACGTGGGTCCAGAGGCGTCTGGGGATGGGTCTGTCAAAACTGCTGTTGCAGAGGGGTTTTGGCACTGCCTGGGGACACCCACCGCAGGTGAATGTCACCCTGTGGCTTGGCCCACCCTCAGCACTCATTGCACATTGCCTTCTCCCCGCAGTGAGTCCCTGCAGCGTGAGGTCGCACAGAACCATGATGAAGCTTCTGCCCATCATCCCGCTCCTCCTGCTCCTCCTGACGATGCTGGAAGCCAGACCAAAACCTGCAGGTGAGCCCTGGCTGGTGGGGAGTGCCTGGAGGAGAGAGAAGCGCAGTGAAGCCCTTGCTGCTTGAGGTGAGGGGGACTCGATGCCTCTTCTTTGGAGGCATCCCCAGCAGGATGGAGGATCTGCCCAGGCGTGGGACCCGAAATCCCCAGCGGTGTCCAGGGGAGCAAGGAGCTTGAGCCTGGCCCCAACACCAGACCCAGTCAATTCCAGTCCATTCCAAGTCAATTCCAGTTTAGAAACAGTGAAGGCACCAAATGGAGAAAGGAGCAGGTATGTCTTGGAGACCTTCGGAGCAGTTGAGATGACAGCCTGGGTCTGGGCAGCATCCCAAGGGGACTCAAGTGTTTGCTTACCATTAGGGCCAAATTCTCCCAGGCTTAAGTACAGACAAGCCAAGCAAAATATGTTCATTGGCATTTCACTTGCTAAATACTCTCCAAGTTTGCACTGGAAGTAGCACCCGTATGTCCAAGAGAGGCTCTTTGGCTTGATCCCTGCCATGTGCATGCCCTTAGCTGTGCTTCTCGGTGTCTCATTTGCTGCCATTAAAAAATAAAAGACAAATCACCAAAGCAAGCCCTGGTTTTAGGCAGAAACTGGCAAAATGCGGTAAAAGCCAGGGACAGCTGGAGCTGTGGGGAGGAACGGAATTGCCCAAAGCAGTGTGTTCCTGCTTGCCACTTGAGCGAGTAGGAGCCCATGCGGTGCAGAGGTCTGAGGCAGGGACTGCAGCTTGCAGAGAACAGCACAAAGCACTGGTCTGGTTTACAGTTTAATGCTCTGATTTGCTGCAGGGATGAAGATGCTGCTGCCTAAACCTGTGCTTATTCCTTGCCAGGGCAGATGCTGACAAAGTGGTATTTCTGCAGCTTCTGGGGCTGCTGGCTGTGGAAATGCAGGGAGCAGGAGCTGGGTCTGGCTAAAGGGGTGGTACTGGGGAGGAGGGGATGCTGCCATTTCCCTACAGCCAGGGCCTATCTTCCTGCCTGTCATCCCTGCTTCTGCTCTGCCAGCACCGTCCACGAGGTTATTTGGCAGTAGGGGCTGCACAGATGTGCCCTTTCCACCTTCCACTGAGCACCCCTCAAGCCACCCCACAGGGATGTCTCTGCTGCCAGCCCTGCTCTGCACAGGCAGTTGTGAGGCTGAACTGTCTCTTTTCCCCCTTCCAGCCCTGAAGTGCAGGACAGGTCCTCTGGACATCGTGTTTGTGATCGACAGCTCCCGCAGCGTGCGCCCCTTCGAGTTCGAGACCATGCGGCGGTTCATGATGGACATCATCAGCAGCCTGGACGTGGGCCCCAACGCCACACGGGTGGGGGTGATCCAGTACTCCAGCCAGGTGCAGAACATCTTCTCCCTCAAGACCTTCTTCACACGGGCGGACATGGAGAAGGCCATCAACAGCATCGTCCCGCTGGCCCAGGGCACCATGACGGGGCTGGCCATCCAGTACGCCATGAACGTGGCCTTCACCACGCAGGAGGGCGCGCGCCCTCTGCACAAGAAGATCCCCCGCATCGCCATCATCGTGACGGATGGACGGCCCCAGGACCGTGTCACCGAGGTGGCCACCCAGGCCCGGAACGCTGGCATTGAGATCTACGCCGTGGGCATCCAGCGGGCAGACATGAACTCGCTGCGCGCCATGGCCTCGCCGCCGCTGGAGGAGCACGTCTTCCTGGTGGAGTCCTTCGAGCTCATCCAGCAGTTTGGGAAGCAGTTCCAGGACAAGCTCTGCGGTGGGTGAGAGCCGTGGCTGCAGGGGTGGGCAAGGATGGTGCTGGTGCCTGCTCCTCACCTGGGCTAAAAGGTGACCTTCAGAGCGGTGTTTGGGGTGGCTGCCCTTGCTGGGAGCAGTATGGACAGGGAAGCGTGGTGCCAGGACCCCAAAGGATACCAAAGCAAGGTGGCCTTTCCTCTTGCTCACCTTTCCTGGGGTGACATAAAGAAGGCTTTGAAAACATTACAAGTGATTTTCTTCGCCCATGCGTGGTAGCTCTGCCCCAAGCCAGCACATCACGGGAATGGTGATGGGAATACTAAAGAGCAGGAAATGTGGAGCTGGTTTCCCTGGGTATGGCGGGGATGGATGACACATCCCAGAGCCTTGTGTACGTTTTGACGTGGCTCTAACAGGGTCTCCTCCTACACAGACACATGCACGGCGTCTGCTGCATGCGCATTGGTGTTTAATAAACCAGGAGGCTGATTCTCACCATGGCCATGCTGGTGCTGGTCAGGAGCTTGCAGGCTGGGACCTGCCGTGCTGGGGTCAGAGACCTGTCACTGCAGCAAGCCAGCAAGACCTTGCTCGTGTGCTTCAGCATCTGTTGAAGGGCAGAAGACAACTGCCAGCCTTTTCCAGGCAGTGTTTTCTAGCAAGGAGCACTGTGTGTGCAGGGCTGCGTTAGTGCTGTGGTGAGTCGTGTGCTGGAGCGGGGGCTCCAGGGCTCACCAAATACTGCCTTCCTGGCTGCATGGGCACACAGACCTGGCTCCTTCGGTATGTTCCAGCTGAGCTCAAGCTTTTGCTTACTCAGCTCAAGCTGTCATCAGTATCAGTTAATACTGAGCATTGATTTAGCACTCACGTAGATCAAAAAGCCAAGGCGGTTCTGAAACCTGCCCCGCACAGTGTCCGTGTCTGTGCACTGGAATTCAGTGGGTGAACACTGGGGCTGGGAGGACTGGGGCTGTGTGGGTCATCCCAGTGGATTCGCCTGCAGGGACAGGGCACGTGGCAGAGCTGGGGTCCCCGTTAATCAGCCCATTGGCTGCTCTGATGCCTGTTCTGTCTTGCAGGGGTGGACATGTGCATGGGACAGGAGCACGGCTGCCAGCACAGCTGCATCAGCACCCCTGGCTCCTTCTACTGTGAATGCAACCCAGGCTACAGGCTCAACGTGGACGGAAAGACCTGTTCCTGTAAAAACCCTTCTTTTGTCCTAACTCTCGTAGGGGGCTTGTAGTTACAGACCTCATGGAGGGAAGCTGAAATGCAGCACAAGACCCAGGGAGGGCAGCAGCAGCCTGGGTGCTCTGTGCACAGAGCCTTCTGCCTCCTGGGTGTGTAATGACCGCGGACACTCAGTATTGCTAAATCCTGGTCACCTCTCTGGGGTGGCCACTTGGGGCTCATGTGGGCACAGCCTGAGGGGGCTCTGGGCAGGGTTACCGGAGGATGCACATCCCAGCCACCAAAGTGCACAGTGGTTTAGCCCTGTATGGTGAAGGCAAAGCTGTATTAGCGGGTCTGGTCATCACCCTGGGACTTTTCCTTCTTGTCTCATGGTGCTGGGAGCTGCTGTGAAGCCCTGAAGCAGGCCCTGCTTAGCTGCCCCAGGGAGGCTGGGGCAGGAGGGTGACGGTGTCCTGCTCCCTGCAGTCATTGATGCGTGTGCAGACGGGAGACACGGCTGTCAACACCAGTGCGTCAGCGTTCGTGGGTCGTACACGTGCCACTGCCGTGCGGGTTACTACCTCCACCAGAACAAGAAGAGCTGCACCAGTACGTGCACCACCCCCCCCCCCCCTTCCTGTCCCTTCTTCATTTGCTTCTCGCTCTTCCTCTCCTTCTCTTGTCTTTCCCTTTCTGCCCACCCCTCTCCTTCTCCCACCAGTGATCGATTACTGCAGCTTCGGAAACCACAGCTGCCAGCACGAGTGTGTGAGCATCCCCAACGGGCACTACTGCCGCTGCCGCAGCGGGTTCACGCTGCAGCCCGACAGCAGGTCCTGCAGAGGTACGGCACAGCCTGCACTGTATGGCAGATACCCTTATGTCCTGCCCAGTCCCCAGGGAAAGGGCTGTTCCTGGACCTGAATGGGGATAACCCTGTGCCCTTGGCTTGTCTTTCAGCCACTGACCTCTGCAATGGGGTGGATCATGGCTGCGAGTTCAAGTGTGTGAGCACAGAGGGCTCCTACCGCTGCGTGTGCCCCGAGGGCCAGCAGCTCCAGGCCGATGGCAAGGCGTGCAGCAGTAAGTACTGGGATGAGGCTCCTGGCATCCTCCTCATCTGGGCTCTGTGCTCCTGGAGAGGGCTTACCTGAAACTGAGCTGGGGATCTAAGTGGGAGTTTGAGCTGGGTTGGAAAAGGATGGAGAGCTGGCTGGGCTTGGGGAGCGCCCTGCCTGCTGCAGGGATGGATATGGGCTTGTGTCCTCAGAGACAGGGCCCAGAAGATACAACAGGAGCTTTGAGGAAAAGGGAGACCGAGGAAAGACTTTTAGGGGATGCTGGGGTGGCAGTGGAGGTTTTGGGGCTGAGACCCCTGGGTATGCTTTGCCCTGATTCCCAGCCTCATGTGGGCTGCAGTTCCAGGGGGTCCACACAGGGTCCTGAAGCCCAGTCCTAGCTCTGGGCACCTTCACTCTGCTGGTGCCCATGGCCGGGCTTGTCCCTTCTCACCTTACCCCTGTGCCCCCAGAGTGTGGGTCTGGACACGTCGACCTGGTGATGGTGATTGATGGTTCCAAGAGTGTCCGGCCCCAGAACTTTGAGCTGGTGAAGCAGTTTGTGAACCGCATCGTGGACCTGCTGGAGGTGTCCCCGCACGGCACGCGCGTGGGGCTGGTGCAGTACTCCAGCCGCGTCCGCACCGAGTTCCCCCTCAACAAGTACCACAGCGCGGACGAGATCAAGAAGGCGGTGATGGAGGTGGAGTACATGGAGAAGGGCACCATGACGGGCCTTGCCCTCAAGCACATGGTGGAGCACAGCTTCTCCGAGCTGGAAGGTGCCAGGCCTCTCTCCCACAACATCCCCAGAATCGGGCTCGTCTTCACAGATGGGCGCTCCCAGGATGACATCTCTGAATGGGCCAGGAGAGCAAAGGAGTCAGGTACGAGGTGCTGGAGAACCCCAAACCGCAGTGCTTTGAGCACTGCAGGATGGTTCCTCGGGGAGTCAGGCTCTGGGGGAGGCTGCAGCATCCAGCCTTGGGGTGCTACATCAGCCGGGTCTGCAGGAGCAGAAGTGCCTCTGCCATGGTTCAGGCTGCTCTGATCAGCATCCTTCATGCGACAACCTGCACCGCAGTGGTTTCCTGCCTAAATTCGTGATGTGTATTTGAGAAGCCCAGTGTAAACCCTGCATCCTTGGCTTTGCTGCCTTTGGGCTGCTGGATGTGGGGTGGCCAGCGCAGTGCTCAGGATCCGTCCTTGCCCTGCAGGGATTGTTATGTTTGCTGTGGGTGTTGGTAAGGCTGTGGAAGAGGAGCTGAGAGCAATCGCCTCCGAGCCCGTGGAACAGCACTTCTCCTACTCAGCAGACTTCACCACCATGACCCACCTCGTGGAGAACTTCAAGCTGAACATCTGCCCAGGTGGGTGCCCTGGGGGGCACAGCTCCAAGTCGGGGGAGCCCTCCTCTCCCCACAGAGCCAGTGGGGTGCTTTCTGTGTCTGTCACCCTGCGTTGTGTACCCCACGCTGCTCCTGGCACTTGCGGTGATGCCTGGCAGTGAGCTTCCTGCTGGCAGGGATGCAGTCTGGCAAAAAGGAGTGAGGCTGGGAAAAGGGGGAAATGGGGGAGAGGAGCCCCAAGGCTGAGGTCCTGCCCTAGGGAGTGGCTGTAGGAACAAGGGACTGGAGCTGTGCGGGAGCAGGGGAGAGCTGGGCACCACGAGGCCGCGGCTCTGACTGCACCCAAACCCCCGTGGTCACAGAGGAAGGCAAAGGGGAGACCGAGATCCGCAGCCCCTGTGAGTGCGAAGCGCTGGTGCAGTTCCAGACGAACACCGTGGCCATCCTGCAGAGCCTGACTGAGAAAAATATCCTTTGGGGTGATGCCTGGGCTTGCCGGGATGCAGGGCAGCCCAGGGACAGACTGCACGTGGGGAGGGATGGGTAAATGGGAACAGGGAAAATCTTAGGGTCCCTCAAGGGGGCTGTCTGGCTCACACTGTTTCCTTAGCACATTCACTTGCTCAGATGACAGCCAGACTTGAAGACTTGGAAAAGCAGATTGCCAAGAAGAAGTGATCCTTACAGAGGGCTGCAGCGCTCGTACGGGGCACGGGGATGAACAGTAGCTACATGGCATTGTTATTGCTAGGTTATTGTAAAGCATCAGTGTTTGTTCTTGTATCACAAAACCCCCGGGGGTGTGTGGAGAGTATTTAAAATCCCCAAAATCCTAAAAGAAAAAAACCCAAACCAAAAAAAGAACTTGAGCAAGAGCCCCTGCAGTGAAGCTAAGGGGTTCAGCCAGAGTCAGTGCCTCAGTCCTCTGAGCTGGTAGCTCTGGGATGAGGTGGGGTGATTGCGTGGCCAGGCTGGGCTTTGGAAGAGGGTTTAGATTGGATATTAGGAACTATTTCTTCACTGGGAGGGTGCTCAGGCATTGGAACAGGCTGCCCAGGGCAGGGCTGGAGTCACCGTCCCTGCAAGTGCTCACACACCGTGTAGATGAGGCCCTCAGTGCCATGGGTTAGTGGTGGCCTTGGCAGTGCTGGGGACCAACCCAGCTGATTCTATGATTCTGCGTTGATACCCGGCCTTTTCCCAGAGCGAGGGGAGTGAATCAGCCCCTGCACAGTCCCCAGCACCCAGCTTTGCAAGAGAAAACCCCTCCAGTGATGGTACCCTGGGAGCCGCCAAGTGTTGGGGCCAGGATAGCTGCAGGCAGTGCACAGGGATGGATGCAGACCAGCCAGCTCCCACATGGCACCCGGCTGTGCACCCATGGGGAAGCAGATGGCAGGAATCGAGCAGATCCCCTTGGCCCTCTTTTGGCAGAATTGTTTGGGAATTGGTCGTCATCTTGTTTGGTTTTTTTAGTCACATAGCAAAATGGTAAGAATTCTTTCCATAACTATCCATGTGTGTGTATATAGATTTCATACTGAGAGTGGGGTAGTGCTGATTTTAAACACTTATATAAAGAAATTCCTAAACACTTCTTTTATATAAAGAAATTTCTATCCTGACAATAAACACCCTCAAGATTTGTATGACCTGTTCCTCTCCTTTTGGCTGGGCTGCAGGGCCACAGAGGCATCAGCAGAAACGATGCAGAGGACAGAGCCTTGGCCTCGGGCTTCGAGGAGCTGGTGCATGGTTACCTTCTGTTTGCTTGAGACTGGGATTTGGAGCTGAGGAGCAGGAAGATGAAGGCAGGGCCTGGGTTGGGCTGTGGAGCTTGGTGGGACTGCTCTGGGGAAGGGAGCTGGGAAGAGCTCAGGCACTTGTTCTGTGAGGTGAAGAGTAGCTTTTTCCCACATGCAATTGAAAGCAGTGGTTTCCCCAGGTCAGCATGGGATTTGATGGCTTGCGAGGAGGGCTCTTGTCCTACCTGGAATGGACTGGGGCATTTGTAGCCTTATTATATCTGTTTACTGGGCTGCCAAATGAAGCAGTGATGATTAACAACCCCATAGCGCTCCTGTCAGCCCATATAATACCCATCAACCCCACATCCTCTCATGCACCCCATAAGCCCCCATCCCTCTCACCCTGCAACCCAGCAGACAAGACGGGGGGGGAGGGTGGGGGGTGGGAAAGTGCTGATGGTCACAAGCACAAGCCACATCCGAGCCATATCCTATTGCTACAGAGTGCAGGGACCAATCTGCAGGGATCCCAAATCTGCAGTCCCAAATGTGGGACTTCCCTGGTGTATGCAGCTCCCTAAAACATACAGTAACTGCAGGGGAAAGGAAGCAATTAGCTGAATTTGGGGCTTAATAACAGGCTTGATTAAAGCAGATAATGGCACTCCCTAAGGGCATGAGTAAGTCTCAGCTGGCCCAGTGTGATTTTGGCAAATACTAGGGGAAGTTGTAGACCAAGTGGTGCTCGGCTGGCAGCGAGATGGAGAGGCTGGATGACGGCTGGCAGCTTGGACGGGAAAAGCGAGAGGGGAGAAGGAGCAGCAGAAGCCAGGCATCCACTGAGGTGGGATCTGTGGGATCGCATTTGGGAGCAGAGCCTCATTAATGGCTTTTCACTAGATGGCACCAAACACCAGCGTTAATGAGGGTCCACTGAGCTGGGGGCACCCCCTTCTCCCGAGCACCCTGAGGTGGTGGACGTGGCTTGGGGACAAGCGGAGCATCCTCAGCCATGAGCTGGGGATGAATGGATGGATGGAGAGACAGATGGATCTCGGGCTGAACACATTCCACCACCTGGAAGGACAAGGGCTGCTTTAGAGGGAACAAGCTATCCCTCATGTGCTTTGTGCACCCTGCTAGGGCTGGGGCTTGGTATGGCCAAGCCCTGAGCTGGGTGACTGCTGGTCCCTCCGTACCATCCCATGGAAACGGGGACTGAAGAACCCTGGCCTGGCTGGGAGCTTCAGCCAGCAGCACCCCTGGCCCTGCACAGCTCAGGCCTTGCTGCCTCAGGAGAAGGCTCTGGAAGTGCATTCCATGGAGGAGATGAGCAGGGTGGGATGGGGACAGCTCTGGAGGACGCTGGAACAATGAGTTCTGCACATGTGGCAGAGTATAACACATGGACTGCAGGTGGTCCAGTGCACAGAAATGCCACAGTCTGGCTTATTCTGTGGGAGTTTGCAATAGAAGCATGGTTCTGCCTTTCCACACTATGAACTTCCTATGGATAAAGCACTATCAAAAGTCCTTCAGCCAGATCCCAGCAACCAGCTGCATGCCAGAGAATCACTTAGAAATCATCCAATGCTTATATTTCTCATTAAAAATGCTAAATGGTTGGTGCTCAGCTCAAACTCTATTTGGGTTGGCTAAATATCCTCCCAGTTATTTATTAAATGCCTTCACAAAGAGCTAAATACAGCCACAAGGTCATTAGGGAAAACGGACAATAATTAACGGAGATCCAGTAAATTAAGGCTCACAATGCCCTGGATGCAGAGCAGGGCTCCAGGGCAACGGCTCAGGGGCTGCACGGAGCAGAGGCTTTCCCTGCTCCTTGCCCTGCTTGGTTGCAAAATCAGGGGCTACCCCAGCCTGCCCTTTGCAGAAGCACTGGTGGGGGGGTGGGGGGATTTGGCTGCAGGTGCCTTTCCCTCCCAGGACGTTCCCTGTGCCTTTTCCGTTCCTGCTAGCCTCAGAAATCCCAAGTAAAGGTTCCAGGAACTTGGTATTACACAAGGCAATGGGGGCCATTGGTGGGAAATGGAGTAATTTCCCATTGCCCAAGAGCACCTAAAGAAAACAGCTTTGCCTGGAGGGGAGGTCCAATCTCCTTGGGAGGGAGGAACAGATGGAGGCCTGAACGCTGGTGGGGTCTTTGCCATCTGAGCAAGGACTATAGCCCCTAATCTCTACAGCCAGCTAAAGCTGGGCTCAGTTCTGCTGTCCTTGTGCCGCACAGGGATTTTTGGCTGATGACAGGGCTGTATGGAGCAAATTATCCCACCCTGGTGAGGCCAACCACTTCCTTTCAGCACTAACCTGCTTCCTACATGGCAGCAGCCTCCCAGGGAAGGGTATGAGGTTCAGGTAACCCCCACAGAGCTTGAGAAGAACTCACTCCTGGCTAAGCCAAAGCTGCTTTCCCCACAATAACTCTCACCACCATTAGGGCAGGAACCAGGAGTGTTTGGGGCAGGTTTCCTCCATAAAAACCTCAAAGGATCATCCCTGGGAAGGCACAGCCAGCCCCATGCTGATCTGGATCATGCCGTAAGGTCTGGTTTACAGGTCCACATGGAAGCAAGGTACAGAGAGAAACGCATATAAAGGACCTCCGGGTTGGAACGCAATATGGTCACAACGGTTTCTCCTGGAGAAGCATTCCTGCCCAGGAGAAAGCAGCCCCACTGCCTCCAGCCTGCTTGAGAGGCAAAGCCCTGGACAATCGCTCCTTGGCTTGTCCCTCAGCCCCAGGTGTAGCTGCAGGGCACAGTTGTGCAATGGAATAACTGCTTTTTGAGCAACTGGACAACCCCAAGTGTATCTTGTGCAAAAGATGTCCGGAAAACGCCATGCAACAGCAGAGGAAAAAGGTACAAACATCAGCACATGCCCAGCCCCATTCCCTGCCCCCATCCTCCCCAAGGCTTTAAATGCCCATGTCCCCCATCTCTCCACACTTACACCTCTCAAGGACACAGCAGCATGAAGTCGGTGGCTGCTCTTCTCCTGGTAGGGATGCTCATCCTCTGGACGGAGCTGCCAGCAGGTAGGAGATGCCCCGGATAAGGCACAGAGAGGAGATGCACAGGAGTAGGGAGGGAGCTGTGTTAGCAGGGATCCTGTGGGATGGGAGAGGAGATGGGGGCATCTTTCTGAGGCAGCCCATGGCCAACACCTCTCTCCTCTTGCAGGCAGCGCCTGGTCCTGCCCTCCCGTCCGCTACCGCTGCATGATGCAAAACCCACCCAACAAGTGCCTCACCAACCGGCAGTGCCCGCGGTACAAGAAGTGCTGCCCATCCTTCTGTGGCAGGAGATGCCTCTCGCGCCCATCCTACCCCCCTTTGATCTCCGGTAGGGCCTCAGGAGCTACCCCTCCTGCACCCATCTCCCCAGGGAGCAGAGCGGGGATACAGCAATGGTGGCTCTGGGCATGGAGCAGTGTCCGGCTGCCAGAGCCCTCCACTGTCAGTGGTGGGGTGATTGATGGCCACACTCTTGGGCTGGGGTTACTCTGAGCACCAGACCCAGCTTGTTCTTTCCTTTCCCTTTCCCCAGTGTAAGCTCCTGCTCCCAGGACAGGCCAAGGCGCCTTCTCAGCGTGCCCGAGCCACATCTGGCACCAGCTAGCTGCACATACCTCTGCTAAGGCTTGTCCTGCCCAGTGCTGGCTAATGGAAGGATGGGAACAGCCACCAGCCATGCTCAGAGACCACCTCGGCTCCAGGATCACCGCTGACAGTGCTGCAGTGCTACCACTTCCCCACTGCTGCTTGAACAAATAAAAGAGCTTGTCCAAGGGATGCTTGTGATGGGTGATTCCCTTCCCCACCTCCTCCTGCCTCTCTCTGGGCCCATTCTCCCACTGCTGCTTTCACCCTGGAATTTCCGCCTAGGGAAGAGGATGAAAACAGATCAGCTGCACACCTAGAGTGTGGGGAGGGGCGAGAAATCCATCCAGAGGCATACAGATCCCAGGAGGAAAGAGCAATGGGAAGGGGCTGGTGCAAAATACGATGGGACACTTTAGAGGATGCTCCTGGCAGGGTGGGGGTGCTCTGGAGAGCAGCATGTCCATCCCCCCCAACCACTCCCCACAGGGCTGATTGCCTGGCTGGGGGGGATGCAGGAGGCAGATCCCTGCAAGCACTTGGGGCACATCTGGAGGGCAGAGGAGGGGGGTTACATAGACCCAAACCCCAGCTGGTGCTGAGCCCCTCACTGAACCTGAGCTGGTGGTGAAAAACTCAGCTGAAAATTGCCTGTGAAAGCCTCCAGGCAGGGCACAAACCCACAGCTCTAAAGGGGCTCTTGTACAGCTGAGCGCTGGGGCCAGAAAGAGCAGGAAATGCCAGGAAACATCAGCAGGAGAGAGTGTGTGCAGCCCGAGGGACCTGCCCAGTGCAAGAGCAGAGCCAGGCATTGCCACATGTGCTGCAGGGGCAGAGCATCCCCCAGCCTGTGCCGATGCCCAAACAGCCCCTCCCCAGCCCCATAGCTCACACATCCCACCATCATATTCTGAGCAAGCAGCCCCAGCCCAGACTGAGAGAGGAGCCTGGTTTGTCTGCATAGACTAGAGAGAACAGAGAGGAAGATGAGCAAATCCTGGGCAACAGGGGGAAAGGAGCATTTGGGTGGTAGCAGGGAGGAGGCGTTTTGCTTCCATCACCTTCAAGTCCTAAGCAGACCTCATAAGCTGCCCAGCTCCCATTTGCTCCTGCAAGGGCTGAGCTAATGAGCCCCACTGCTAGGCATGAGCAAGGCTTCTGGAGAGCAGCACAAACTGGCCAGATAATAAAACCACCCACAAATACAGCAGGATAAAGCCTCTGGCTGTGGGATCAACATCTCATATGGCCCAAAGCAGAGACTGGATGCTTCCTGGCCAAGGCTGGGAAGAGCATCTGATGGAGCAAGTCCTTCCATGGGGATCACCATGGAAGAACTAGAGGGAGGCAAAGACTCAAATTATTCAGTGACCGAGAAGGAGGAAGTCCTCTTATGGTGAAAGGCCACTTCTCTGCTTAGCAGCCAACGGAGGGAAGGCATAACTGTGTGCCAGGAGAGGCTGAAAACACCAGGTGATCCAGTAGGACAAGGGCTGGAGCTCAACAGCCACATTCCATGTAAAATCAGACCTTGCTTTTGACCAGTGCTGTGTCCTACCAGGGGGAAACTCCAGCACCCTTACACCAACCCACCCCAGCGAGCAGGAAGCCCTGTGGCCACACAAGCCATGGGGTGATGGGGCAGATCCCCAGCACTCCCCAAACCATCCCCTACCCAGGCAGCCCAGAGAAGCCTCATTACACCTCCTGCCAGTCATTAGTCACAGACCACAACCCTCCCTCCTCCATCAGGATCAGCTATTATCAGCTATTAAGCAGGCATTTCCATACAGCTGCCTAATTTGATAATGCTGCAATTATCTTGGTTTGTTAACAAGATTAAATTGCTAATTGGTTTGATTAAGCACAGAGCTGCAGGCATGGGGTATCTCACAGCTGGTTAGTGCTTATGGTCACACACAGCTGGATGGTGGAGCAGCTCCTCCACTGAGACAAGAGCAAGGCAGCAACACAGGAGGGGTTCATCCTCCCAAAACCTGCTGCCTGGTGTCTCCACATCTCTATGTGATGGCCTGGAAAAGTCCCTCTTCCTGCCCTCTGACAGAGCCAGCTTTGCCCATGTCACTGCCGTCAACCCAGCTGCTGGCCCAGGCTGGCAGGAGATGGCTTTGGGGCTAGAGGATGCTATGGGGACATCTGGTCTGCTTCAGTCCTGCAGCGCTCCCAAACAGAAAGCGGCGTTAGAAACCCCGAGGCAATGAACCAACTGTGAACATCCACCTGCATCAAGAAATCCTCCCCCCAGGCACAGACCCCTACCTGTGTGCACAGCACTTCCAGCAACACCCAGCTCACCACCAGAGCCGCACTGGGGAGCTCCCAGCAGGATGCATCAATCACATCAAAATCCAGAGGAGAAAATACCCCAGGAGGAGCAGATTCACTCGGCAGCAGCTCTGCCCATACTCAGGTGCTACATGCAGCCCTCATGGCCTCTGCAGAGCAGCAGCAGGATTTCCAGTGGGTAAAGGAGCCAATACCATGCCGGTCCCCACCATAGAAGAAATACATACAAGCAGTCCTCGCACTGCTGAAGGTCAACAGATGTGTAAATTCACTCTGTGCCTCCTTCTGCGGGGCGATTTATAGAAAACTCAGCTCCTTGCCTGGACCAAGTCCCTCTCCAGCAGCAGGGAGGGGTGGTCAGAGCCAGAGCTGCCTCACACCAGCTGATGCCCTCCAGCTATTTCTTTCTGAAGACACAGGGATGCCCTTTTTGTGCTCAGGAACTTTGCCCTAAACATGCCTTAGTTTGCCTGGCCAGGTTGCACCAATAACCCTTTTAGGTGCCTTCCCCAAACACAGTGAGGGGAACACACGGCACTAGACCCACAGTGCTGGGAGGGCAGAGCTTCAGCCTTGGATTGCATGGTGGAAGGAGGCTGCATTTGCACCTGGGAAGCTTTGAGACAGCCAGGATGGAATCAGTCTGCTCTGCCTGGCTCAAGCACATCAGCCCTCTGCACTGCAGCAGGCCTCTGCCTGGTGGGGAGCCCCCAGAGCAGCAGGGTCTGGCAGGGGATGGTGCCATGGTGCGAGGATGCCAGAGCAGCCCACTGCAATGTCTCTCCTGCCTGAAGTGCTGCCAAGCCTCACAAGCTGCTTGTGATGAAGCCCGTCGATCTGATGCAGAAGCAGCTCTGCGTGCCCCATGACAGCCAAGAGCCAGCAGAGCTGTGCCGAACTGCTTGGCTCCATCCCTATTCATCCCAGCAGGGATCCTCACCAGGCTGCTCTCCGCTGCAGCCACACAAGCCTGCGCACCCAGGAAGCCTGTTCGATACTGGCAGGAGTTTCCTGAGCCAGGGACCCAAAAGGAAAGGAAGGCATTAAAATGAGGCCCGGCAGCACCCTGGAGCTGAGGGACATGCCTGCATGGCAGCAGTCTCTTGTCCCCATGCAGAAAGAGAGCAGACAGAAGTATCTCCCCTCTGCACTAAGGCACTCTGTATGAAGGCATATGTGAGAGCTCAGCAGGAGGCTGGGCAGCAGCACAGGCAGGGCTGCCAAGCTCCTCTCCCATGCCTTCTTTGCAGTCCCAGCTCTCAGCTCCAGGGCCAGACCCGCAGCCTCTCTTCAGGCTGATGCCTTCATTCAGACAAGCAGCTGGGATGTTAAGCAAAGAACAGCTCTAGCAAAGGCTGACGAAGCACTTGAAGACTCACACAAAGCAGCTTACAGCGAGGAAAGAACCAGAAGCAACCAAAGCATCTTCTCTAAGCACCTGCCTTGCAATAGTCCCTGCTCACACACCAAACTAACACACAGTTCCCAACTCATGGCCCACACACATGCTCTGGGCAAGGTCAGGGTCATAAAACTCACCATCACCCCCAAATCCACCAGCACAGCCATCAGGGTACCCACACATCCCCTTCCAATGGGGCCACTTACCTGCAGAGACCCTCCCCACTGAAACCACTGCCTCCCCATAGCAAGGTGTTGTGGAAGAAGAGGGTGGGCTATTCATCTTATAGGGCAGCCCAGATGAGCTCAAGCCACTCCCCAGCTCCAGCTGAGGAGGGGAAGTCATTTCCCAGCTCCTTTGGGCCCCACATGGGCTCCTCGTTAGCATCACACAGGGAAATTCCTGTCTCTTCAGCCCTGCCTGTGCCAAGGCGCACACAGATGCTCCTTTCCCCAACAACTATGTAGGTTAATAACATGCAATGTGATTGCAAGACACAGGGAAGTGCAAAGCTATGTCAATATTTAGCTTTTACACGTTTGGCTAATTAGAGAGCAACCTGTGATTCCCTCGGAAGGAGGCACGGCTGCTTCGCCCCTCTCCCTCCCCTTCTGTATGTTCCCAGTTCAGATGGGATAAACGTCAGCTCATTCGCCAGTCGCAAGCGGTCTGTCCCAAAATGCTATTCCCAGGCACTGGATGTCAGAAATCATTATACTAAATAAAGCTTCATGAATGATTCATGGAGCTGGGTTTCACATTAATCAGGGGGAGATGGGCAAAAGCAGCACAGCATCACAGACCGCCCTGTCGTGTTCTTGCACAGGCAGGCAAAAGGAGAGGTTTGGACCTTCAAGGCACAAATTAGGGCTACGGTACTAATCAGAGAAACACCCGGGTCCCAACACGACTGGAGCCTGACCGAGCAGAGACCAAAAGCACGCAGTGGGCCATTGCCCAAATACCTTTCTGCTTCAGGAGCTCCTGTGACTCCATCACATTAATGAGCCCAGGGCAGCCTGCTGCTGCTCCGAGCACCGTCAGAGATGCACGACTGCTTTTCATATTAATCCTCCTCTCCAGCACGGGGCTGGGCCAGCTCTTGGGTCTCACGTACTGAATCCCTGGCTCCGTGCGCTATGGCCACTCAAAATAGAATGTTGGTCTAAATTATCACCAGGAGGCTTCCACGCTGCAGGAAAACGGGGTGTCTGCCTGGGTGTCACACTGCACTCCAGCACAGGCTGGCCACCAGTGGGCATTTCCTTGGGACACAAACGCTTCTTCCACTGCTCCAAGACTTTGGAAAGAAGGTAGATATGTCCTGTCTGGATACCCAAATCTACCTAAAAACGCAAGCCCTGAACTCTGTAAATCAATGGGAGAGTGATGTGTGCCCTCAACATGGCAATGTTGGTGGAAGGAAGTGATGAAGATTGGGATCCCATGTGTATGTTGTAGGAATGAGGGCCCATGTCTCTCCCAACCAGCCAGTGAGCTCTCATCCTTAGGTCTCTTTCTGCATCCCTGGCTGCTCCTCTGCTGCTTGCTCAAATAATCCTGGTTAAAAACCCTCAAAGCTACAGTGACAAGATGCCAGGCCAGCTGTACGGCAGGGAAAAATCTATAGCTGGCATTCCCAAATCTGTGCTCTGACATGAAGACAGCAGGGATTCTCTGTGCAGCAGTGGAGGAGTATCTAACAAGAGGCCAAGGAGCCATCAGACACCCCTGCTACCTGCCACAGCTCCGCAGCCTTCCTTGGGCCATGCAGTAGTAGGGTCAGGATAAAGATGCTGTTTCCCTGAGACAGTGGATCCTGCAGATACTTCCATCCCATAGCAAGCACAGATGAGGGGATGGCATTGGTGAGAGCAGCAAACCTGCCCTGGGGCTCTGCCTCTCCACCACAGCTGGGGACAAAGAGTGTCCCCTGGGTTTGGGTCCCTTCAGTCCCTGCACAGCTGTGGTGACGCAGCTAGAAATGTCAAGCCAAACCTATAAATTGCTGATGAATTGTCACTATTGTTGTTTTGCAAGTAAAAGTGCCCCAGTGGCTTTAGGTTCTTGGAGAGCACCAGGCTCCTGTTGCAGCTCTGCCTCCAGCTTCATCTGTGCTGGCAGGAGTGTGAGTATAGACAGAATTACACTCACGTGAGGGGAAGAAGCTCACCCATTGCTGTAAGGGTGCTGTATTTTGGGCCCCTACAGGAGGCTAGAGCACTGCTGGAGGCAGTGAGAGGGGCCCTGATGTCAGAGGGTCTTCAGGCTCTGAAGGATGCTCAGGGGCTTGCTGGCTTCCTTCGTTCTCCTCTGCCTCTTCCTCCTGCAGACACCACCTCTGCATGGGCAGGACACTTCAGGCCAAGGAGCAGGCCTTGGTGCTCATGGAGCTGCAGCATCAGCAATCTGCCCCATGGGATGATGGAGTGTGGGAGGATGAAGATGGGGAAGAAGATGGAGGATGAAGATGGGGAGGAAGATGGTGATTGTAGGAATGGCACCCTCAGAGCTGATGGTCCTTACTCCCCTCCTCCTGCTCAGAGGATGCTGCCACCATGGCTCAGCTTTCCCTCCTCATCATCCTGCTGGCTGGCTCTGGGGAGAGGCAAGGCTGCATGGGGACAGCTGACAGCATGGGAAGGAGAAGCCCAAACCCATCCAGCCAGAGCAAGCGCCTCCCAGAGCTCATGGGCGGCCTGGGGGGCACAAACACATCAGCGAGCACAGAAACCACCAGGGAAAAATAAAGTATTAAGGAAAACCCATGTATTAAGTCTTTGCCAGTGCGAATCTCAAGAGCAGGCTTTTGCATCTGCCCTAATTTAGCTCTTTCTCTCTGGAAAGGACTATTTGTGAAATGCTTTGTGTCCATGTCCCTGGCATTAAACAGCCCCTATCAGTATCCGGCTCCACAGATCCCCCTGCACTCGCAGGTGTGCCAGCACTCATCTCTCTCCATCCCATCTCCTATGTGGCACATACCCAGCAGCTCTGGCCTTTCACAATGGATGTCCAAGGGGCTGAAAAGTGCTTGAAGATTTTTCTTTCAATTAAAGGAACTTGCAGACATGCTATATTTGTACGTACATTCCCCTATTTATTTAATTTATTGCTACATCACCTATTAAATAAAATAAGGCAGAAAGAAGAAAGGAAGGGAGCTGCCACAAGCTGAGCGCCTTTTGGGATGACTCACTGCAGCACTGAAATGGCTGCTGGCTTCAGACTCACCCTGCCTCTGCAATTTGCTTCCAGACTGCAGAAGAGACCATGGTGAGAGGTTTCTCCTCCCATCCATGGGTTGTTGCTGTACGGTCATGGACAAAATCCCCCCCAGGCTTCGGCGGCAGGAGACCTGCCTTCCCCAGGAGAGGAAGATGGGGGCAGACATGAAAGGAAGAGATGGCAAAGTGCTTCCAGTTGACCTGATTTTCTGTCTGTTCCTGTCTTCACATCACTGCCAGTTGGTTGAGGAGTGGTGGTGGAGGCACAGGGCTGGCCCGTGCCGTGAGGAGCTGCACCCTGCCAGCACAGCTGCAAACCCCGCTGTGTAAGGGCCCTTGCACCTCAGTTTGCTGGGAAGGAGCCTTAAAATGGGAGTCTCCTCTTCCTGCCACAGTTCGCCAGTGTCAGGCCACCAAGCTCTGGTTGGCTGATGGAAGAGTCAGGCCTTCCGCTTCTGAGTTTGAGCAGCAAAGGGGAAATTCACCTCAGGTGCCACTGATGCTGCAGTCAAGCCCCCCCCTGAAGGATGCTGCGATGCCAGCACAAGCCTATGCAGGGCCTCAGTAGCCTGGAAGGTGAATTTAGCTCTCCTGCAGCCAAGGCTTTGAGCTTCAGAAGGGGCCATAGAGGTGTCTCCCCTCCTGGGGTGACCCCTCCATCCTGGGGGCATTACAGGCAGAGTCCTGCCTCGCTTCCCGCTCACGCTTCAGTGCCTTCTCACAGCCTAGGGGACACTCGGCAAACCTCCCAGTGCTGGGAGAGCTGGTTTTGGGGGGACAGGGCTCAGGTCTGCCCTGTGGCTGAGCAGAAAGGAGGTTCTGGTGCAGAGACAAAGTGTTGGACAGAGTGGGGGCCCTTGCAGTGCGAGGCACTGCTCCTTCTCTAAAAAGTGGATGGATGAGAAATGTTTTTAGAAAGGAAAAGGAAATTCACCCTGATCCCCTTATGTCAGTGACAGGCAGAGAAAACCCCATGTGGGAGCCAGTCCTCCTCCCTCCCCATGGGCTGCACCCTCCTGGGCCTCAGCACCCACTGAGAGCTGGGCTGGCAAGTGCCCCGAGCAGACAAAGGCGGGCATGTTTATCTTGCAGCTTCCAGGGATGCTCAGCCATCCCTAATTGCCATAAAAATAAACGCTTTTTGCTTCATATCACAGAACAGAGGAATTTCCCCCAGGGTTGTTTTATTTTTCCTCCTCAGTTTGGTTTTTTTTTTCTTTCTTTTCTGAGGCCTCCCTCAAAGTCATCCCTTCCCCCTCCCTCCGCTACCTCCTTCCCATGTAAACAAGCACACGGCACACACAGTCTGACACATCACACACATGGAAACACGCTGATGGCCCCGCAGCGGAGAGAGCTGCCTGGCACAGGGACGGGGCTGGCAGCACACGCGGCAGAAGGAGGCGGGTGTGCGGGCAGGGGAAAGATGCTGGCCACTAAAAAGAGCTCCCAGCCGGCCTCGGGCAAGCCTGGAGAAGGGTGAGAGCCCACAGGCTCCATCCAGCCCCTCGGGCTGGAATTAGCAAGCCGATGGATCCAATGAGGAGAGTGGCGTGAAGTCTCACTCCGCGTGAGCTGTCTGCCTGACACGGTTGCCATGAGCCATCGCTGTGAGGACATGCAGCCCCAGCCATCACCTCGGGAAGGTCTCATATCCTCTCTTCCACGTCCTGCTCCCGCAGCTGACTTCTGGGGGAGCTGGTGTGCTTGCACCGGTCGCCAGGCTGTGTGGGGATGGCTCCAGGTGGTGACAGCAGCTCTGTGACCTGAAACCCAGCGTGTGCCATGCCCAGGACTTGCTGCCTTCACCCACCTCCTGACGAGCCTTTCAAGAGCCAACGGCGAGCTCAACAAGCCAGGGGGGCTCTTCCCCGGGTGGCTGCCCCCGGTGCCCTACGTACCCCCAATCCCAAGGAGAAAGATGGAGCTGGATTGCATGGAGGGTGACTGCAAGGGCAGAGGTGCATTGTCCACGTGCGAGGTGTCACCACTACTGGGGCCCTGCTCAGCCTGACAGCCAGGTCGGGTTCTGCTCGCTGCCCATCATACTGCTCAGCCCCCCGGGTCCCCACTTGCCCCTTGAGCAGCTTTGCAAGGTGCTGGTGAGTCCTGTAGCCCGCTGCGGCTCCCATCCGCCGTCCCACGGGCTGCGGAGGGCACTTCCACCAGGTAAGGCCATCGATCGTGGCGGCTGTACCCACTCCGGGCCCCGGGTTCCCCTCGGGGCATCCCTGCACAGAGCTCGGGGGCTACCCCGGGGGAACCGCGCTGCTCCGGCCCCACCTTGCTGCCGAGGGACCGGGAATGGGACCGGCTTCCCCTCCCCGCGGCTCCGGGCGGGCGGGCCGGAGGGTGGCACCCCCGGGAGGGGCGGCGGGGCGGGCGGGAGCACGGGGACCCCCCCTTCTGCCCCGCGGAGCTTCAACCGCCGCCGCCGGCCCCGCAGGGCTCCTCGGCTCCGCGCCGGGCGCGCACGCTGCGGCGGGAGCGGCGCCGAGGCAGGTGAGCGGCGGCGCGGGGCCGGGCTCCGGTACCGCGGGGACCCGGGCACAGGCACCAGGGAGGGGGGGACTGGGGAACCGGCATCCCGGGGTGCTGCAGCCACCGGCATCGCGGGGACTCGGATATCGGCTTCCCGGGGCGCGGCAGGGACCGTGAGATCCGCAACCCAGGGACCAGCGCGGAGCGAGGCACCGGCATCCCGCTAACGCGGGGTACCAGCATCCCCGGGCACTGCAGGGATCAGCACCCTGGGGCTCGGCAGGCACCCGGTGCACCGGCATCCCGGGGTGAGAGGGCAAAGAAATCAGCGGCATGCCAGAGAGAGCAGGGATGGGGGAAGCGACACACCGGGATGAGCGGGGAAGCGAGGCACCGGTATCCCGGAATGAGCAGAGAGCCGCCGTGCTGCACCCACATGCCGGGATGCTGCTGGGACGCGGGGCATAGGGATACTCCTCTGTGCAGGTACACTCCTCTGCAGGCGGGGGTAAGAGAGTCCTTCTCCCTGAAGCCTCCTCATCACAGGGGCCACCCCTCGTCCTCTCCGAGGAACGGGGCTAGGTGCGGGTGTCCCCCCGGGGAGCTGTGCACCCGCTAAGAGAGACCTGGAAGCAGAGGCTGGCTCAGGACAAGGCATTATCCGCAGCAGGTCCTGGGCTGCCTGCTTGCAGGAGAAAACCGAGCTGTTGGTAATGACTCCCTCTTGCACCCTGAAACGAGTAGGGAGTCTCTCTGCCAGCTGCATCCCCAGCCCTCAGTGTAGAGCCCTCAGTGTTAGCTTCTCAGTGTACAGCAGCAGCTTATGCTCTGTTTCAGGGAGCAGCCAGCAATGGGAATTCCCGTTCCATGCTCCTTCCTGCCCGCTTGGAGAGCTGCTCACCTCCAAAACAAGGGCTTGGTCCTGAGTATCTTCAGGCTGATGGTACAGGGCTGCTCAGTGATGGAGACGGGGCTCTGCAGGGCCATTTCTGGATAAGCAGAAAGCAGGCGTCTCTCCAGACCTGACCCATCACATAGCTGCTAGGGATACCATCCTGCAGGAGCTGGGAGGTCAGCCAGCCCACTCCCTCCATCAGGTACCCAGGAAGGGATCCCCAAACCTATCCCATCCCCATGGGCATCCCATGCAGGACTTCTGCAGTGGTTTGCAGCCACAACACCTGCACACCCAGGACATGCAGGTGTCACCGGGGTGACAGAGCATTTAGGATGGGACTACAGACAAAGGATAAGGGTTTCCTCCTCCTCTAGGCATTTCTAATGGCTCCCTTGAGACAAACCACAAGTCTGGGAAGCCTTGCTGAGCTGTAAGTACAGGGTTTCTGATTTGGACCGTTAATCTAAATCCATTGTACCTGGTTGGAAAAGGCCCAGTGTGCAATACTCCCTGCACTTGCTGCATCCTCACTTGAATGTCTATTAGCATCTTCCTTCCCGCTGCCTTGGTTCCCCTCTGCCAGTTAGAATAAATACTCCTAACTTCCACTTGAAAGCCTTTAAGAAAATTTATGTTGTCAAGGGAAACTCTTCTTGCATTTCTTACAGAAATGCTTGATCTGTTATATTTTCACTGTCATAAATGCATACATCAGAGATTTCTTCCTCCAGGAGATACAGATCCATGTGAACACCCAACACCCAGCTCACACTGGGCTTGTGTAACTCTGATGGTTGTCTCTTTAAAATAGCTTACAATGTATTTCAAAATTGACCAGAAAGAGACTGGGTCTCTTCTGTTCTCTTTTCCAATCATTCATGGAAATTTGGGGTTGACTGAAGGGAAATTTTCCCAATTCCCATCACCGCAGACAGACACATTTGTATTCTCTGTCCATTGCGCTTTAAAGTAAAACAACCACCCAGCCTTTCCAAAGTAAGCTTCTGTTTCCCAGCAGATACTGCTGCAAATGCAAGGTGGGTGCATGCTGTGATGATCCACAGCGGAGATGATGCCAGGTCTTAGTTCAAACTCCGGTATTGTTCTGAAGTTGAGTAGCTGGTCATGAAACAAGTAGACAAAAGAGTTATAAAACTATTAATTGCTGCTTTAGATTCCTACTTGAAAGCTGTATGTGGGCAGAAATTTGCTCTATTCAGAAGCGAACATCAGAAAGGAGCATTTCAGTTCGTGACCCTTCTCGTGCTGCTTCCTGCGTGGGATGCAGAGGGGGATGGAGGGATTTCCCTGGGTACAAAGGCTCACAGAGGCCTGACACCTGCTGGTTTTCTTTTGAGCTGTGAGGCATCTCCCTCCCGGCTCTTGGGGTTTGGCACATCCCATCCGGAGCCACCGTGCCACAGCACAGCCATGCGCTGTGGATGGTTCTGCATCCTTTTGGGTTTGTCCTGACATCCCAGCGCAGCCCCTGGTAGCCACTTGGGCTCTTCCATGCCTCAGCCCAGCCCCAAGACCACCTTGCCTTTGATTACAGTGACATTTGGCCTGGTTTCCCAGAGCGGCTGCTCCACAGGGAGGGTGCAAGAGCGGCTGAGGATGGGTGTGGGATGAGCAGGATCCCACAGACCCACCCGCACAGCCCCTGTGTGTGTGTTTGTAGCCTGAATGCATGAGCATCCTTCTGGAAGGAACCTGGATTCTGGATTAGTCATCCCCACCCCACAGATGGGCTGTGTGATGTCTTCCCTGGAAAAGCTTATGTCACAGAAATTCCAATTTGTCCCTGAAAAGGAGTGTTTACACCCCTTTTTCTCCCTTGCTTTTGTCTTAACCATTAAAAAAAGTTGATCCTTCTCTTTTTTCCCCTCTCCTTTGAAAGGCAACACAATGACTCCATTAAGCTCTGAGGCTTACCACAACCCAGTTGCCTCCTTCAGCCATGGTGTAGTGGGAAGTGCTGGCTTTGTGGTGCAAAGCCTGTATCTTTAAGGAGCCCTGGCTGAGAGATGCAGCGGAGTTAGCAAATGCCTTTGCCAGGCTATTTCACACAGATCTGGCATTTGCTGCACCCACAGCCCTGCTCAGCTTAAAAATGTTCCTCTCGGGTTTATATCTAACCATTACTCCGTTACCTGCCCCTCTCCAGCTCTGCTCTGACCCCCAGATTTAGATGTGGAAGGGTACCCCAGGTCCCTCCCAGTCTGACAACCTTTTATGCTGTGTCTCTCAGACACTGGAAAACACGCAGAGCCCTTTTCCTGCCCCCAAATGATGTGAGATGTCTAGTGAGCAATGCCAGGCTGGGGTGCAATGGGGTCTGCAGGGGAACCGGGGTGAGGGGGACCCACTTCATATCACTTACGTGGCGTTCAACCCTGGTGTCTGCTGTCCGAGCAGCCTGTCCCATGTAGGTTCTGGTGGCACCTCAGCATCACCATAAGGACTGATGCAGCCCTTCCTTTGGCTCCTGCTGCCTCCATCCCTGCAGCACCTAAAAGTTTGAAGACTTCAGTGGGTGACACAAGACAGAGAAGGTGAGGGATTTTCCTAAGATGCTGGTTGATTAAAACCAGGGAGGGAAGCTTTTGAGACAGGAGACAGGCCAGTCTGGAGGTCACAAATACCTCAGTGACTGCTGCAGCATAAAACATCATTGACTACAAAAGTCGTGTTGGTACCAGCAGTGACCCTGAAGGGCAGAGCTCAGGAGCAAGTCATGCTGATAGGGGGGTTCTTCCCAATTAATCGATGTGTGGGTAAAAACTGTAATCCCTCAACCAAGAGAGCCAATGCAGCGTCCTTCCAGAGGACACCCAGAACGCTGGTGCCAGGAGCAGAGGGACCGTGTGGGTACGGGGCTGCTCTGTGTTTCCCCAGGCATTTTGACAAATAAGGTAGGTGGAGAAGTCTGATTTCAAATGGGTGCAAACCTTTTTATTTGCCTTTTTATTCTAAGCTTCTGGTTGAGAGGTGTAAATGCATATGAAGGTGTGGGAATGCTTCTCTTTGTTAGATGCTTCAGCTGCTTCTCATTAAAAAAGGGAATTTCTGCTGCAGGGAAAAGCCTGGCCCCCTGAAACTTTGAAAATCCTGAAACACAACAGAAAGCAAAACTTGGGTGTTTATTTCCCTACCAATATACCCATTTTTTAATTCAGTCATCAATGATTCTGAACCGTGTTTTTGTTATGTTTTAACATTATTAAAACAATCTTAATATTTTACATGACAGAGCACGCAAGAGGAAACAAAGCAGGCAGATGAATTGTTTTGACACTTCTTTCACTGAAAATCCCTCTAAAAGTGACACCTTCTGTGAAAACACTTTGATTTTAGCAAAACTGCCTTTGCTGCTGGGAAGATTGCACCACCTAAGAATTTTTTGACCAGGTCTAATTAGCAATGTAGGAGTCGGGGTACAAAGCTCTTTGACAGAATCACTGCGGTCGGGATTTGATGATGATGGTATTTTTCCATGGGGGAGGCTCTCTGGGGGATAAATCCTCTCTTCAGTGACTAATTACCTGTTTGAACAAGGAAAGCCCCACGATGAGGTGCTGGGGGTGCAGGAAGCTGCTTTCCATTAGCAATCTGTGAAGGGAGAAACTTTAAGAGGTAAAAATTAAGGAAAGGTTTCGCTTGGAAAAATCATTGGCTTTTTTTCCTTTTGCCTTCCATACACATCAAAGATCAACTGCCCAAAACTGTTTCTCATCTCTCCCCTCTCCCTTGTCCTCACCTTTCAACATTCAAACACCCCTCCTCACTCCCCAGGGTACTTCTGCCCTCCACCCTGTAGTACCAGGTTCGTGGGGAGCCCTGCGTCCCCTCCAGCCCCGCTGTGTCTCACCCGCAGGTGGAACCGGCTCCCGCTCTGCTGATCATGGTCAACAAGACCTTAACTTACTGGGGTCCCAGTTTTGAGGAGGACGTTATCAACATCAACGTGGGGGGCCTGAGAAGGCGGCTCAGCTCCAGCGCCCTCTCCAAGTTCCCCAACACCCGCCTGGGCCGGCTGCTCTCCTGCGACTCGGAGGAGTCCATCCTGCAGCTCTGCGATGACTACGACGTGAGCGCCAGGGAGTTCTACTTTGATCGAAACCCTGGCTTCTTCCTCTACGTGCTCCACTTCTACCAGACGGGGAAGCTGCACGTCATGGAGGAGCTGTGCGTCTTCTCCTTCTGCCAGGAGATCGAGTACTGGGGCATCAACGAGTTCTTCCTGGACTCCTGCTGCAGCTACCGCTACCATGAGCGCAAGCTGGAGAGCCGGCACCACAACTGGGACGAGGAGAGCGAGGTCAGCAGCGTGGACACGTCCCCCGATGAGATCTCCGACATCAACCACGACCTGCTGCGCTACAGCACGCTGCGCTGCGGCAACGTGCGCAAACGCCTCTGGCTCACCATGGAGAACCCCGGCTACTCCATCCCCAGCAAACTCTTCAGCTTCGTGTCCATCAGCGTGGTGCTGGTTTCCATCGCCACCATGTGCATCCACAGCATGCCCGAGTACCAGGAGGTGGATGAGAGCGGCAATGTGCTCGATGAACCCATCCTGCACAAGCTGGAGTATTTCTGCATCTCCTGGTTCACCTTCGAAGTGTCTTCCCGCCTCCTGCTCTCCCCCAGCCCCAGGAAGTTCTTCAAGCACCCGCTGAACCTGATTGACATTGTCTCGGTGTTGCCCTTCTACTTCACCCTCTTGGTGGACTTGACCGTGGGCAGTGACTCGGAGCTGGGCAACCTGGGCAAGGTTGTGCAGGTCTTTCGGCTCATGAGGATATTCCGGGTGCTGAAGCTGGCTCGGCATTCCACCGGCCTGAGGTCACTGGGAGCCACCTTGAAGGTAAACTGTCTTTTTGTCTCCTTTTTAATCCTTTAGTCTCTGGGCAAGGAGGAGACTTCTGGTATGGCCTGGGGATGTGAACAGATTCATTCCCAATAAGCTGCCAGCTCTGGGGGGTGTCTTGGGGTGGCAGGCACCCTCTCCTCCCACTTAATGCCTGGCAGCTCTGGGTGTTGCTGCTTCTGAAGGGCAGGGATGAAGGGGGACACCCTATTTCTTGCTGCTGCAGCACCAGCACCAGCACAGGATGTTGTGGTATGGGCAGGACTTGTCTGCCAGGGTTGAACCCATTCCCCATGTGTAAGCCATGGAGAAAAGCAATCCTGGAGTGTGGCTAGGGATGGGCAGCAAGCAGGAAAGTTGTTCTGCCAACTTCTGCTGTAAAGCAGGACCAGCCCAGCCCAAACCTTGCAAAGCTCACAGGGCATCAGAATAAGCAGAGGGAAAAAATTCCTGGCATCCTCAAAGCCTGCTGAAAACAGCATCCAGGGAGCATTGTTCAAAATGAGGATGCCTGAAGTCCTACCTGCATCACGCTTCTGAACACTCACCTCACCTTGAAAGAGCAATCAGCGACAGACCCGGGTAATGCTGCTTGCAAAATTCAAACCAAATTGTACACTCGGGAAGGGCTCCCTGAACCCTTTCTGAGCTCCACTTATGCGTGAACAGCACATTGCAGCAGAGCAGGGACTGATGGGCTCATCTGCATGATATTAAGCAGCAGACGAGATCCAGGGAGCCAGCAGCATCCCGGCTCCGACCTCTGCCGAGCCGCTGATTCACCGAATGACGTGCTCCAAAGTGCCGCTTCCTGGGGACTCCGGAGCCGGCTGTAAGCGGGGATGAGTGAAGACACAAATCTGATGCAGCAGCTTGGCGTTGTGATTTAGTGGGCACATAAATTACAACATCTTGTTAATCATAATTTACTTCCTCTTGCCAGAGCGTAAAGCAGCAGCAGAGGAGTAAAGGCTGTTAACAGCCAGGAAGTGGGAGCGATGGCTCTAGCAAGCTGAGTAATTGTTCCCCTACCACGAAAGTGCTAGCAGAGGGATTTCTGCCATTTGTGCATCGTAAACCCTGAACGGTCTTCAGATTGCCTGGGGCCTGATCCAGGGTCTATTTAATTGGAGAAGAGGCTTCCCCCTCCTCTTCCCTCCTGCCATACACGACATCCATTACCATTATTGCAGCTTCCCCAGTGTGGGCTTGGTGCCCATCTCCCACTGGCAGTCAATAGGTGTGAGGCCCTGAGTAATTTAGGCATCTGCAGGGATCTACAGGAGTTGTTCTCTGTCCCCTCAGGGGCCTGAACACACAAATAGATTGGAAGATGCAAAGCTGCACGTCCCCAGATGGCAGATGCACCATCCTGCTGTCGCTACCATGGGCCATCTCTGGGCTTGGTCCCCACACTGGTGTCTCCAGCCAGGCTCAGACTGTGCTCTTCCATCTCATTTGTCTTCTGCTGTACTGGAGAAAAGAAGTTCATTCAGCAGAGGAAGGAGCCCACGCACAGCCCCCGACTGTCCCAGGGCAAGCAAACCTCACACTGAGTCAGGAACCCAAAGAGACTGCTGCCAGGGTGCTGTTTTGCTGCAGCCTTTTATTGCCCAGTATGGCATCTCCCAAGGCATCCCACCCAAACCACGGCTAAAAGTGCGTTCCCACCCGAGGCCCAGCTGCCTTCCCCTGGGTCAATGGGCAAATCACACATTTCCAGGATAATTGGCTGCAAATAGGTGCCTGAGGATCAGCTGGGGGATTCCTGGAGCCACCCCTATGCTTGTAAATTAAAGCAGTAGGATCTACTGGGGTGCCTGACTTCCCCTTCACCCTCCAGCACATCCCAGGGCCATAACTGATATCCTTTAAAAATGCACCAGGTTATTTGTCTCTGCTGCTCCCCAGCTGGGATGTACAGACGTGTGTTAAGCTCCAGCCAGGAGCAAGGCTTTCATGGCCAAGTGATACAAGCTTGGTGGCTCTGAGCTGTTTGTCCTTCACGAGGAGCTCCCTTGGAGCTGCTATAGTGCATCTGCAGCCACAGGCGATGGTGGAGGAGGAGATTATTTCCCCTCGGTACAGCTGGCAATAGCTGAGCATCTTTTGCCAGCAGTCAAAGTGAAGTCTTCCTGCTCCCTACTGAGAATCCACCTCTTTTATGCCTCGTCTTGACCGTGGAAGCTCTTTTCCCACGTCTTCTGCTGTTTGCTTTGCTCAAATGTTGTTTCGTTTAGTCATCGTGTGGTCTCTGATAAAGCATTCCCTGCCTCTTAGGAGACTGGGAGAAAATAAACCCTGTCAGAGCTCTGCTTTCCTTTCCCCAGAAGATGAAAATGAAGCTGGCAGGTTGTCGGGCAGAAACGTTCAGGAAATGTGCTTGTGACCATCGATAAGTGAGTGGACCAGCCCTGCTGTGAGGCTGACGGTGGCTTTGGCACTGGTGTGTGGTTGGCCTGGCCTGGCTTCACCTAGAGGCTGTCCATGAGGTAGTTTCTGGGGACCCACCAAGATAACAAGATGATGTGTTCAAACATTGTTAGCAGAGATCAGGCTGGAGCCAGCGCTGGGACAGGGCAGTAGCCTCTGCCTGGGAGCCCTGGCTGGGAAGCACAAGGCTGCCTTTCCCTCCCAGCGCTGCTGTGGAGGGCAGAAGGGTGGCTGTGGGTGCCAGGGATGATTTCCCAATGCCCCACTCACATGGGTCACCCACAAGTCTCCCGACCCCTCTTAGCCCAGCCCCAGGGGTTATCCCATGGCAGAGGTGGACAGGGGCACTGGGGATGTGCAGGGCTATATTTGCACTGCAGCATCCCAGTGTCCTGGCTGGTACAGGGGTGGTGCCCCCCCGACCATCACTGACCACTGATCTACTTTGCCTTCCAGCACAGCTACCGGGAGGTGGGCATCCTGCTGCTCTACCTGGCCGTGGGGGTCTCTGTCTTCTCTGGTGTGGCCTATACCGCTGAGAAGGAGGAAGATGTGGGCTTCGACACCATCCCAGCGTGCTGGTGGTGGGGCACGGTCAGCATGACCACCGTGGGCTATGGCGATGTGGTGCCCGTCACCGTGGCAGGCAAGCTGGCCGCCTCAGGCTGCATCCTTGGGGGTATCCTGGTCGTGGCGCTGCCCATCACCATCATCTTCAACAAGTTTTCCCACTTCTACCGCAAGCAGAAGGCGCTGGAGGCGGCCGTGAGGAACAGCGGGAAGAAGGACCCCGAGGATGCCGAAAGCATTTCCAGCCACGACCGAGACTCGGAGGCTCTGAGTGAGAGCTCCGTGGGCAGAGGCAGCCCCGACCGCCGCGGTCTGACCCCTGGCTCCCACCACACACCCTGACCCCACCGCACTGCCGCACCGGGGACCTGCTTGCTCACGGTGAGCATGACACAGCTGCTGCACCAGAACGTGGCGCCTGGCATCGCCCCTGCCCTGCAGAGGACCAAGGAGGGCTTGAAGGAGATGCCCATCTGCTTCCAGCCCCGGGGATGCAGTGGCTGGGTCCTCCTGGATGTGTCTCAGCCTTCACCCAGCGATGGCTGCAGACAGAGGCTGTGGCACTGGACAGACCCCTGCCAGAAAGGGAGTGAGAAATAAAGAAATGGAAATGACCCTGATCAGGCTCTGCCCTGGCTGTGTGAAGGGGGAATCTTCCTCTGCCCTGAGGTTTTGTGTTTCCCAGGGTGAGGTTTAGGAGCTTGAGACTGAGGCAGCCCCCTCCCAGGCTGGCTGCCCTTCCAGGTCCTGTACAAGTTTGGCATCAGCTCAGCCCCAGTCCTACCCCAGCTGGAAGCAGCCTTGAAAAGCTCAGCTGTCCCAGCAACCATGGGGAAAAGGGCTGGAAATGAATCTGTGCAGGAGGAGAGGTGGTGCCCAGCTCAGGGTTAGCCCCACTGTCCCCAGCCCCTGCAGTGGGATTGACTGGACCTCACCTTCCTTCCACTGCAGTTGGAGTTTAACCGGTCTCCTGAGCTGCCACCGCTGGGACCCGCAGGGATGTGAGGCTGAGGCTGCACCAGGAGCACTGTCCAGGAAGGGGGGACACAGCCAGGGATGACAGACAAAAGGGACAGTGCCCTCCAAGGCAGAGGAGGTGAAGCCGTGGGAATCAAGGGGCTACCTCCAGGAGGGCTCAGACCCCTCAGCTCTTCGCTCCATGGGGCTCCCAAGCCACAGGGCTGCTCTGTGTGGCTGCTGGCACCCAGCTCCTGGGGCAGGGAGGAGGCAAAGTCCCTGCAAAGGGCTGTCAGGGAGCAGACGGGGGGATGCTGTCTGTGCCATTGCCATATGCTGGTGATTTCCACTGCAGGAAGAGCTGCCAGGGAGCCCAGGGTCTGCAGCAGCTCGTGATGGGGTGGACGAGGTGACCAAAGCCAGCCGGGTTCAGCACATGCCCTGGTCCCCCTCGCCACAACCTCCAGCCTGGCTTCATTCTGCTGCCTCGTCCCTCCCTGCCTTGGGGCCAGGCAGGGGCAGGAGTGCCTAAGCAGGGGGTCACACTGTTCCAGGTATCACCTCTCCCTGGTGCTGATGCTCTCGCCTTTCCTCTGCAGGGAGGGAGCACCCCAATGTCTGCAAGAGGCCAGGGCAGAGGGGACCTTGCTCTGCTCCTCCTCACTGCAGCCTCTGGGCACCTCACAGCCGGCAGGGAGATCCACCCAGAGCACCAGGCCCCCTTCCTGCCTGGATCCCCAGCCTGTCTGAGCACACTGGGGGCTGCTCCCAGCACAGCATTAATTCCCTATGGAGTTTTCCCTTCACCTCCCATTCTCTGTTTGGAAACTCGTGGCTCCTTTGTGCACAGAGGAGTACACCCTGTATTGCAGTGCCAGTCTTGAGCAGGAGAAATGTGCTCCCTGCAGTCACTCCATCAGCCCCAAAATAGGTGGATGGCTGCAGGGTGGCCCCAGGCTCCTGGATCCTGGTGTTTGCCATGGGTTGTTCTGGCTGGCTTTCGGCACAGCCACAGTTGCGGTGCTGGCTCTGCCTGTAGCCATCTGCTCATCACAGGGAAGAAAAGACAAACCAGTGCCAGCATGAACCCCAGTGGGATGCGGGGAGGGGTCCCCAAGGAGCAGTGGTGTGGGACGGGGGGTGCTCACCCTCCTGGCATCATAAGTCTTCCAGTAGTGACAGTCTGTGGTCCGCTCTGCGCTCGTTCTTACTGCAAGCTGGGACTGGTGAGCAGCATCGTCTGCTCCAACCAGCTCCCACTGCACTGTTACTTGAATAAAGGAAGGAGTTTCCCCTTCTCTCCGTAAGTATTCCAGTAGCAAACTGTATTAAAATGTGAAGACTGAATTACATGTATTAATTAAAAAGCATTATGCAAATAATAAAGAGCATGTAAATTAATTTTCTATCTATGCATGGGATGCATACTGTATATTTTATTAAAGACCTAAGTGACCCACTTTGCACGCTGGTTTTGTTTCGTGGTGGTGTGGGGCTGGGCTCATGGTTGGTGCAAGCAGCCCTGGGAAACAGATGGGATAATCCATCCCTGTGAGCCATCTCCAGCACCCTCTTGGTGCACGGGAGAGCTCCCACTCATACAGCCCCTGCCTCATCCCTGTCCCAGTGGTGGGTGATAGTCTTTGTGCCTGGACCACTGGAGCCGTCCCTGATGGAGAATTCTGGATAACCCCTCTCCTTGGAGGTCCAGTGAATGGGACATCCCAGGAATGCGAGGGAATTGGTTGGAGGCAGCAGGCTCCAGGAAGAGCAAGAATCTGCAGAAGCACACACACTGTGATCAGCAGCACCCAGGGGCATGAGAGCTGAGCTGCCAGTGAGAACTAAACCAGTGCTGGGAGCCGAGGAGCAGCAGTTGCTATTCCCCCTAATAGCCACTCTTGTACAAAGAAACTCATTTTATGCCCAGGCTCGTGGGTTATGTCTGGGGCTAAAAGGAGAAAAGGCTCCGTTTCCAAAGGAAATACAGCTTACAGCTCAAGCAGCAAGAGTCCTTTGCTTAACTTGGTTAAACACCGGTTCAGGCACCCCTTTGTCAGCAGGAGGCTGGAGGATGTATGCGTGTTCCCAATGGCTCTCAGCTGCAAAGACAAAGCTCAGCTCAGCTTCCAGTGTCCAGCCAGCAAACTGCCCACGACAGGGACTGCGGTCACCAGCAGGTGAGGGCTCTCACTGATAAAGCTACATCACCACAGGCTGCTTCTGGCCACCACTGCTTGTAGCTCTGAGAAGTTCCTTAGCCCCTTGGAAGGTTTAGAAGAGCCCTAAGGAGAGCACTGCACAGCACCAGGCTGCCTAAGGAAGAAAGGCCTTGGCACCTGCAGGGGGTTTTAAGCCTTTGGAGCAGAGGCTGAGCATCTCTCATAGGATGAGCAAGCCCAGCACCAGCTCTCTGCAGAGAGCAGATATCCCACCGGCATGTGCAGCGTCTGCAAGGGGGTGGCTGCTCTCTGGGAGCTGGTTCTCCACTGTTTCAGGGGGTGTAGTTTGTGCCCCTTTGGCTTTATCCTCCTTCATCCTGAAGGCAGCAGAGAAAGTTGAACTGGCTCCTGATGCAGCCTCTCCGATGCTCTGAAATGGGAGGGTGTTTCTGGGCTGTGTGTCAGCAGGGGGGTGGCTGGGCAGGGGAAGACTTAACTGCTGCTCTTCCTGTGCCAAGCACATTCCTCTGCTAGATGTGATAGGAGGGGAAGGCTGAAAACAGAGTTTAATCTTTATTCCTTTTGAGGGTTTTTCCATTAAAAAAACCCCAAAGCCCCACCTGCTGCTAATCTTTCCAAGGCAAAAGCTTCCCTAACGTGGGGGTTCAAAGCAAGGCATTGAAGGACATCCCACGAGCCCCCGGGCTGCCCTTGGAAGGGACTGCTGTGTGAGAGCTCCAAGCTCGGGTTTGGGAAAGCCATGGAAGATGTTTTCTTTTTTTAGGCTCCTGCTCTCGGTGAAGACATCAGGATTTGAATGGCTCTGAGTAACTGCACCAGGAAAATCCTCCCACTGCTCTGCAGGCAGATCTAGCAGAGCTCGAGCTCTGCAGAGCAGGGAAGAACTGGGTGCAGGAAGGTGCCCAGCAGCAGAGGAGTGGGTGATCACAGCCCACGTTCGCGTTAGGAAGGCACTTCTGCGCAGCGATGGCTTGCCAGGACTGGTCTGACTTGCTATTTCTAAGGCAAGTAGGAAATTCATGTTCTTTTGCTAATTCCTAATCAGTTTTCCCGAGAGTGGCTGCGTTTTCACTTGGCACAGTGGGTAAATCAATTACCCGCTTTCATCAGGTTATTTCTACAGAAGCTGCTCCCCACAATCACAAAGCGATTGATGAAAGAGGGAATTTTGCCTCCTGGGAATGGTCAATGAGGAGTGACCTTATTAAGCTCTTTTGTGCAGTGGAGAATTAGACACCTCTGCACAAAGAGACAAAGTAAACATCATTACTTTGGTTTAAAACTTCTTTTCCCTTGCCAGCTTCCCAATCTGTGACGACCCTGAGCACAGGCTGTGCGCTCAGCTGGGTATGGGAAAACTGGGAGATTTTAAAGGGATGGTTCCGTAGGGAGGGAAGACTCCTCAATGGCAGCGTTTCTGGGATGTCCCCTGCCCACAGGATCTTGATCTCAGCAGAGTTCAGGGGGTCAAAAGTCAGTGCTTGAGCAGGTCCGCATTGAATGAGCACTACTTGTAATTCCTGTATTGTCTCTTAAATTTAAAAGGCAATTAAATCACTTCCAGTGTGGAAAGAGCCCATGGGTATTCCCTGGTTTGATTCTTCAGAGCTTTGCCAAGGTGATAAATGCAATGAAAAGTTGCCCGCTCTCAGGTCAGGGCTGTCAGCCAGCACTCAAAGCATTTCTCTAAAGCACGTGCTCAGACTCTTTTGGCCTGTGGACAAGAGGAAATGGGACAAAAGGAGGGTGTAGGAAAGAGTAGCCGGGCATAAAGGACACTGGCACAGCAATACCCGGACCTTAGTACTGATGATTATTATGTGAGGAGGAGAAAAACTGCTGGTGCTACAGGCTCCGTGGAAAGTTGACTTCCCCCCACCCCGGGGATGAAAAAACTGGCTAAACATCAGCCTCAGCTCATGGCTGCCTGTCAGTGTTGGGTTTGTTACTTGTATGGGACTAACACTTGTGCAAGAAGGTGCCCTACTCCAGCATGAAGGGAGTGCAGGGCAACACTCCCCTGGTATGGCTGCAGTGCTGGCAGGGCAGCCCTTCCTTCGTGCTGGGGCTCCACAGCAGCCTGTGGTGCTGCTGAGAAATGCAACCTCTGCAGGCTTTCCCGGTTACTAGAGGTGCCCGCAGTCTCCCTCCCTTTGGTTGCCACGCTCCTTCCTCTAACATTTAAAAGCTCACATCTATTTTGTTTCTTCCGGGATTGCTAAACCAAGGCTGACTCCTGAATGAATTCTGGATCTCGGCTTCGGTTAGTCATCCCTCCAGGACAGATTTAGTAACGGCTCAGGGAAACCACGTAGAACCCAGCAGTTCTCCATGGAAGGCAGCTCCCACTCACTGTCAGCTTCATCTTTGTCTGAGCTAGAAAGCTGAAAGCGCAGCCAGTCAGCGAGGGTACGGAGTGTGAGCCTCCAGCCTCACCTGGTGCGAAGGGAGGCTGATAAACTCACACGTACCCAGTCCCAAACCCGACTGCAGGCGCGGCGAGGTTGCTGCAGTGTGAAGTGACAGAGCAGAGACAGCACACAGCCACGGCAGAGCTCATCGTGCCTGTCTGCTGGGCACTCTCTGGGGCAAACGAACCTCCTGCGTCTGCAGCTCCAGGAAGGGCTGAGAATGCTTCTGGCTGCAGGGAAACTGTCCACAATGTGTCCTGGTGAAGTGCCATGGAGCCGGCAGCACACGAGCCTGCCCCTGAACTGGAGCAAAGCTCTCACACTGGGGGGCTGGAGCAGCTCAGGGCTCTCTCAGCCAAGCTGAGAGAGCTGGGCTGGGGCAGCCTGGAGAAGGCCCAGGGAAGACCTCAGAGCAGCTCCAGTGCCTAAAGGGGCTGCAGGAAACCTGGAGGGGGGCTTGGGACAAGGGTCTGTAGGGACAGGACAAGGGGAATGGCTTTAACCTGCCAGAGGGGAGACTGAGATGAGCTCTTAGGCAGAAGCTCTTCCCTGTGAGGGTGCTGAGGCACTGGCACAGGGTGCCCAGAGAAGCTGTGGCTGCCCCATCCCTGGCAGTGTTCAAGGCCAGGTTGGACACAGGGGCTTGGAGCAAGCTGCTCTAGTGGAAGGTGTCCCTGCCCATGGCAGGGGTTGGAGCTTAATGAGCTTTAAGGTCCCTTCCAACACAAACCAGTCTGGGATTCCTCTTGAGGTGCAGAATCAGCAACGTTCTAAGGCCAAAGAGCTGCCTGTATAAAAACGTGTATCTGACAGGTTTACTAATTGTGTGCTCCTACAGAACTTTGTATACCACAGGCTGACCAGAGGCATGCCATGTTAAAACTTGTCCTCATAAGCAATAATACACCAGAGTGGTTTAATGCATAAATATGAGTCACCACACTGATGTTTTCAGGTAAAGAGTGTTTATTTGCACCTTAGAACAAATAAGGCAAGGTATGTGAGAAAGATCAAACAAAATCTCCTGTATCAAACTCAGAGGAATGCAATAAAAGTTACTGTTTCATACATATACAAACTAATGACCCAACACTATTATATACAAACAGCCAGATCTTACAAAATAGCATTTCAAGTCAGCACTTTATGCCAGTGTTGCTAATTTCTTTGTTACAAAAAAAGTTAAAGCTACAAACTTCACATTTTTAAGTCTCACATGACTGACATCATCAGTATCTCTGGGTTTTAGAAGCAAAGACAATGGTTTGTCCAGAACACTTTCAGCAATGCAGATGGGCCCAAGGAGCACATGAACGGAGCTTCACAATTCAGCAGGCTTTCTGCTCAAGAACCTTGTCGGAACAGCTTTCCCTGATGGAACAAGCCTTGGTCTTAGCCTAGAGGGCTCTGAGAAGTGAGCAGGTATTTATGCTCCCAGCCACTCTACAAAGGGACCAAAAAGGGAATTATTCTCTCTAACAGATTGAAAAATCAATGGAGAAAATAATTCCTCTTCATTAGAGCTCCAAGCGCAAGAAACACCATCAAGTCTCAGCCACTGCAAGCATTTAAGAAAGGTTCAAAGACAGTTAAGCCATTGGACCAGTTTTACTTATTTTGGTTCGTTTGCTGTACTTTAAGACAATCACATCAGCAAAGCAGAGTATTTCCAGAGTGCTTACATTCAGTTACAGCAGTCTCAGCTTGCATATTCTGTAAATAAACACCACCCTGTGGTGTTTCACCTAAAACTGGGGTTTTCTAATGCCCTCCGATCACTAGAAGGTTACCTACACAGTGCAGAGGTAAAACTACTCCAAGTAGAATCTGCTTGATCCACATGCAGGCAGTGCACCATTTACCATGTCACATATCCACAGGTTGGGCCAGATCCATCCAAGTGACTAATGCAAGATCCAACACTTGGTCAGGGAAATCCCTCCTCAGATGCAGGATTTTCTTTGATGCAAAGGACACTCATAATGAACACATGCCCAGGGCAAAACGTACTGCACAGGTTCCAGACGAGCACTGTGTGAGCCCTGATGTTCACAACAGCACTTCACCAGACCTCACTGGAAGGCCCAGACTAAGGGATTTTAGTCTGTGAACAACAATGAAGTTCTAATTACCTGGCTTCGCCAACTCAAAACTTGCCCAACACTTGAGGCTGTCAGCTCACTGGTTATCCCAGGATGGACTCTTCCTTCAGCACCCTAGCTACACTGCTTACTGCCTCCCCTTGCCCTTAGGGACAACTGGTTTGCTGGTCTCCAGAACAGCTCTGTTCACACTGTGGATCAACTGAGACAAACGGATGCAACCAGATCCGCAGAGGGGGTAAAAATGGCTTGGTTCCTTTCACAGCAATGGAGAATACCTGTTAACAGTAGCCAAGAGTCTGCCCCAAGGGGCACAAAGAGCCTATGGAGGCATGAAATGAACACTTCACCTCTCTAGCAGCACTTGATTCAGGAGACACTGCTATTTAGTTTAAGTATCTAGGTAATGTATCAAGGCCTACTGCAGAAGAGTGACACGGAAACTGTTCCATCAGAGTGAAAATAAAAATAAATCAGTAGAAATACTTGCTCTGTCCAAATATTTCATCATAGGCTAAATACAGCTAAACCTACACACCTCTGTGTTACAGCCCACGGGGCAGAGGCACCACTTGGTCTCTGCCCTGCGACGATGTTCTTTGCTTCTTCCATTTCACTCTCCACTCTTCTGGTGTGAGTTAATTGCACCACCCTCACAGCGATTGTACACGCTGGGGCATGTTCACTGATTGAGCTATACCAGGCAGGAACATCAGGGAAATTTGAAGAAAGAACACAAGATCGTCCAGAGGAACTGGAAGATAAGAGATACAATCTCTCCCAGTAGGGCATCAGTAATTGTCTTCTCATCCAGATCAACTCCGCCTTCTCTCCACCACCATAAATGCACATCTTTGTTAATTCAACAAAGTCTTCACTTCCAGTTCAACTTTTCTGATGTGCTAAACCCTGCAGAAATGTGAAGGATTGTGAAATTAAGTTTTTATTCCAGCACCTAAAGATGTAAATCCAAAATGAAGCCTACAAAACGTTTCACAAACTGTGGAGATTTTTAAGTCCTCTCAGACACAGCAGAAGTACCTAATTCCTGAGAGAGGTTCACACAACTTCCACCCATTCCAATACTGCTTCCTTTTCCCAACACTCCACCGTCAGCAGGGTCTCCCTGAAGGACATTTCCAAGCAGACAGATGAGGGGGAATGAGATCACCAACTGGCTTTTGGTTTTAAGTCGGTGTGGATTTTAAATTGCAGAATGCAATTTCTGATGGAGGCACAACATGCTTTATCTACTCGTATCAATTCATAATGTACACAAAAAGAGGACAAAACTGAGGTCTTGAAGAAACCACACTTGCTTAAAGCACACAGTGTAAGGCATGGGGCTTATTACAGGCTTTTAAAATGAGATTTCAGTTTCTTTCAAAAGGCTGGAACAGTTTGAACGTGTTCTCACCCGCTCTCTCCGGTGACCTAAAACTCATCAGTACCTTAACAGTAGAAAGTTACAGCTAAGAGCTTGAAATTGAGTCTGTGCATTCACAAAGAAAAACAACCAAACAAAACCCCCACAAAAGATGCAGCCGTTAAATACCACAATCCATATTAACTTAAAACCAGAATGGACTACTGAAAGTTCAGCTGAAAAGAGAGCGAGCCAACTTCCATTAGCCTATTTCTACCTGTTCCTCCCATTTAAAAACAACCCCCCCTAAAAACAGTAACAAAACTCCTTCGGAATAATGTTTTAAATATATGTCTAACATTAAAACATACCATCAGGATTTTCCACTTAATGGCATTCCTGAGTTCACAAAAGGTGCTATGGAAAAATAAATGAGCAGAAGTATTGCCCTCTATTTTTTGCTAGCGTATTTCAATAGAAATCAATCTGTTTAGTAGTCATAAAAGCAAGAGGCTGATTGTTTGAGGATGGAGGAATATTCTACTGGTGGCTCAGAAGTTCTGCTGCCGCCGCTTCTTGGCTTCAATGGCGTCAAGGATCGGCTGCCGCTTCGACTGGTACTTCTGGCGAATCTCTTCAATCTCCTGCTCCATCATGGGGTCCAGGGCTGAGAGCCTCCTCTGAAGTTCATCAACACTCCAAGTCTTCAGCTAGCAGGGAGACAAAAGAAGAACAGACATCAGCATCACTGCAGCCACCGTCCACACATCTATGGAGATTCTGCTGCCCAGCTGATGGTCACAACACATCTTCCAGTAGAAGAAGGGGGAACAGTTCTGCTCCAGACTGCTGCCCTCAATGAGACTGGCATGAGCCTCAGGATTCTGGGCTGCCCTTGCTCATTTTACAGGCACATTACATGCTCTGTTTAGTGACAGTGAGAGTGTACAAACCCAGGGAAATGTGTCCCACATTAGTTGCTTTTCTAACACTTCATTTTGCAGGCTTACAACAGAAATGCTCCTTGAGGTGGAACAGAAGCAAAGTTCTCTCCCCCTCCCCTTTCTACTAAACTTCCTTCTGGCAAGTGACAAAAGGATACAGAATCATAGAATCACAGAATGGTTTGGGTTGGAAGAGATCTTACGATCATCCAGTTCCAACCGCCTGCCACAGGCAGGGACACCTTCCACTGGAGCAGGTTGCTCCAAGCCCCTGTGTTCAACCTGGCCTTGAACACTGCCAGGGATGGGGCAGCCACAGCTTCTCTGGGCACCCTGTGCCAGCACCTCAGCACCCTCATGGAGAAAAACTTCTTCTGATGTCTAATCTAAATCTCCTCTCTGTCAGTTTAAAGCCATTTCCCCTTGTCCTGTCACTACCTGCCCTTGTCAAAAGTCTCTCTCTAGCTTTCTTGTAGGTGAACAGGAATTAAAAAAATCATTCACTTAAGTTGCATTTATGCACAATCTGTCTGAACCTCAACCATGGTGAGGAACCCCAGAACACACAGAACAGGTCAGTTTGGGTCAGCCTCATACTGATACAGTATGCAAGTACAATTTGTATTTCATGGTACACGTGGAGATGTCAGGCTCGTGCAGACAAGCTTCCCTTCACTGAATTCCCTATCTGCCTGCCCTTTGTTTAATTGGCTCTCTTGTGTGTGCCAGTTTGGTGAGAACTGGCACAGGAAGTTTTATTCTGAGATTAGAGATGCCAAGCATGACCTGGGCCAGTCTAGGATCTCCACAGCTACACCCTTTACATAACAGTATAACCTGTGGAACACACAAGATCTTAGGATAATGCTAAGAAGTACAGACACTGGAAGCGCTTCAGATGTTCACCCAGGCAGCAGTCCTGTTCCCATCCAAGGCCACGTGATTCCCAGAAACACAGGAGGGCTTTTGGGGAACAAAGAAGTGTCAATTTTTAGACTTTCAACAAATGATGTAATTGAGTGACTTATCTTTACTTCAGCTAAATGCAAGCGATGCTGCTGTCCTGGTTTAGCTCTTAAATTAGTCAGCTACTGCAGTTATTCTTCAAGCTATTTCTGAATCAAAAAACACAACAAAATGCTTGATGCCTGTTCTAAGGCAATAACTGAATTACTGGCTATTTAATGGCAGTTTACATCAGTCCTTACAATGTATAGAAACACTAAAATATGGAAATCCTGATCCTTATTCCTTTTACTGGAAGAGATCCCAGTCCCCAAACCACAAAGTCATCTGCTAGCAGATATCTCACAAGGTCATTTGAAATTTTTCAGCATATTCTGCTAAATGAGGTATTTCCTGGTTGCAGTTACAGGATCACAAATCCACATTAATAATCCAGGCACACACAGAGCAAAACCTTTCCTGCAAGGGTACACAGTCTTTGGGTCTCTCCAATCAGGCAACTGTTCATTAGAAAGACAAAGCACTTCCTCCACAAAGCTATACATTATTTAAACACATTAATGCAACTTTACTAGACAGCAGTTTAAGTTGATGCATGGCACCAGTTGCCTTTTCACACTAATTTATTATGGAGCAGGTAATTATTCAACATTTCCCTTCCTCACAGTCCAAGGAATTGAACAGTCAAATAAAAATGCAGAATAGAAAACATTAATTCAAGTACTGAACACATACACTAAGCAGCTATAGTGGAAAAAAATGGCTGCCATGTCTTCCACAGTACCCAGTGCTAGACTACTGAGTTTGGGAATAGATCTAATAGACCTTGCTCATGGCTTAAACCAACTACGAGATGTCAGAAATTCTCCTAGGGCTGTAACCTTCCATGGATGCCCTTTGAACCTTCTCCAACACCCTCCTAAAGTGCTGGGTGCTGCCTACAGGCAGAAAAAAATTGCCAGAGTTGGCAGACCAGAGGGCAGAGCAGATTTGCAGTGATGGTCTTTCCCTATTAATGTACTGGAACATGATTTAGCATCCCAGGGCATCCTTCATCAATAATGACACACAAAGTCTTTCTGCTAACTGTAAGCAACTACCTGCCAAGGGATGCAATGGTTTTGACAACTCCTGGGACTATGTTTGTCAGGACAGATGGCAAACAGTATGGAAGATGCTTAGAGTACAGCTAAGTCTGGAGTGGGCAAAAGCCTACAGATATATATCAATATGAACACATCGAGCTGTGGGTTACCTGCACAGTGGGTGATGCAGAACAAAGTACTGCATCTTAAGGAGACGATGTACTCCTTACAGCTGCTTAAGGAGACTGATGACAGGTTAAACAGAACGGGGATAATGGGAGAAGGAAGTGAGGAGAGTCGATGCAATGAAAAATCTAAGAGCACAGAAAAACATCGTGCAATGCTGTGTGCTTATGAGGATGAATTAATTACAGAGTTTTCATCGGGAATAATGTCAGTGTGGCCGGGAACGCCATGCTACCCCTGAGAGAGGAAGAAAAGCCAAAGGGCAACACTAGTAAAGGTCTAGAATGTGACTGTTCACCAGAGATGAGCTGATGAGAGACTGACAAGCGTCCAATGACTAATGAGAGCCAGAGCCCACGCAGCTGCAGAGGATGCTCAGCCCTCTGCTCTCACTGTGCAAACAACATGAGCCCTGGGACCCAGATGGGCTGGTGCTCAGTTTGTCCTTCCACCTGCACATGCATCTTTAAAGGCACAAAAAAAAAGAGAACTGCTTATACCTGATGGCCTTTGCTTCACTTCACTGCATGACACTTCACTGTAAACCCATGCCACAGACAGACTCACTCCCAGAAATGAAGTTTTTAAACTCCAGCATATCTGTCTCTGCAGTGGCAGACTCCTGGGATACTGACATTATTCTCTTAGAGAAATGCCAGAAGCAAAATAAGAAGGACAAGGACAGAGCACCTCCTGACAGACAGTTATTTAGGGTAAAGTCTCAGTGCTGAACAGCTGCAATTAGAGCTGGTTTTAACCACAGGCTCAGTCCTATTCCTCTGCTCACTTCTCCTCAACAGTTCTGTGTAAGAAGTCTAAATGTCTTTGTAAAAGCTATCTGTTTTCATCCACAGTGATCAAATAGCTAGGACAAACTTTTAAAGGAAGGAATCTCATTTCAAATGTAAAGACTGATATCAAACACTTGTTCTAAGGTTGATCAAACACGTTATTGACAGGGAGAGGAGGCAGAGATGCGAAACTGTTCAAGCAATGTCGTACGTGCAGAAAGCTGGTTTTTAACCATTTCATGAAGAGTGTATTTTTTCTCAAGGTTTTGAGAACAATCCTAACTCAGTAAAAATGCCCAACTGAAGACAAACACCTGAGGTGCAGCGTTCACCTGAAAACCTTACCGCCACGAGCTGTTCGCTGTTCGTCAGGCTGCAAACACCACTAACAGCAACATCATGTCTTAATATGCTGATGATTTTTACTATGTCATTCAGATGGACGTATATAATTACGTCTATCAGAAAGACATAACCTACAGCCTTTCTATGCATATGCAGTAATGGTGGGCAAATCAGGAACAGATCCTTTGATCTACAATTTCCTCCTAAAGGAGCAGCAAGCTATTCATGACATCCCTTTGCCAGCATTTCAGACTTGCAGATAACGACTCCACTGAACGTTCACCTCAGCAACTTCTGAGTTCCCATCGTTTCAAATCAGTGTTTTAAAAATAGGGAGAAAGCATTTGTTATAGTCAGGTAAAATGTCACTGCAACACGATATTCTACTGAATGCAAAAATCGAAGCAGCAAAAGGAGAATAAATAAAGGCTCTCTGCAGACATGTTAGAGAGAGCCACAGGTTCGATACTCAAGGGCACCATGGTCTGAAATTGATACCTATGCATGTCTGTTCTGAGCAAGAGGCAGTCTAAAAACCTGCCACAGTATTATTAAACAGACCATGCCAGATTTATGTTTCACACAAGATCTACTGCAAAACACAAAGCCTAAAGAATGAGCTCAGCCCTTCCCTGTCCCCAGGAAAAGCAAATCAAAAATAAGTGAAAAATTTCTGAATTAGAGGCTAATGCAAATGATTTTAGTTCTCTTGTACCCATAGCCCATACACTGAAGAGCACCCATGCCTGGTTTTCCTACGACAGGGTCTATAGATTGACCAGTTTGGAACCTACCATACTCCTCCAGTCCCTCAATGGCCCTTCAGCAGTACAAGGTCACCACTGCCCCAGACCAATCTGAACTACTGGCATTAATACAATGCCGAGTAATCCCCAAGTCACTTCAGCTATCATTCTTATTTGCTTCTCTACCAAAAAACACTGCCAGCAAAATCCTCTTGCTGCATGAATTATGAGCATCAAATAGAAATGGAGCTGTTTCCCAGCAGCTTTCACACATTTCTCGCCCAACAAAGACTTTCGGCAGAGCACTAACTTACCAGCTGCACAGGAATCAAAAATATTATCTTGGGGCAAGCAAAAAACATGTTCCTCCTGCAACTTTCCTCTTACTTGCTGACACTGAATCTGATCCCTAGATTTAGCACAAAGCCTTTTTTCTTTGCACCTTTGCAATGTTTCATGCTATCTGGGCTTTGATTTTAAATACTATCTTGAAGTCCTGAAGCTTGTGGCAAACGCAAACCCTGTTTCCAGCGAGGGGAAGCAGTTGCTCTACAGTCATCTTTCAAATGTGCAGATGGATCCTGGCTTCTGGAACAAAACTGGAATATATATGACATGGGTGAGATGAGGTTATTTTCCTCACAGTGGAAGGATTTGAACAGTTTTGCAGGAGGAGGAGATTTTCAAGTCTTGATGTACTGCAGATCCTGCAAATAAAATTAGGAAGTTGTTCTCTCCTTCCTCAGCCCTCCAGTCATACCCCTTTACCACAATATCTGAGTTCAAACACTTGTCTTCCACATACTCACACAGAGTGTTCTCTGAATATCCTCCCACCTTTACCACCAGTAGCCTGTGGCTTTTTAGAAGGGGAACACCCAGCTGCAGCAGTCTGTCTGCCTTTCACTCAAATATTCCAGGTGGCACTTACTGCTTAACATAACTTGATGTCAAACTTTCAGGTTTTAAATAGCCTTTGGAAAAACTGGCTTCAACAATTATCACTTCATAAGGGGCAGTGGGAGTTTGAAGACTAAAATACAGAAGTAATAAAATTGCAGCTTCCCACGCTACACTGGGAAATAAATTTTTAGTAGAAAAGACATGAGTTAGATGGGAACTAAAGACAAAACAAATTCATTGTCTATTTAGCATAGCTTTTGTTGTTTTATCTTCCTTTTCTGCCTAGTTTTATGCTGCAATCTGTCAGTTCTTGACTGCATGCCCAGTGATCAAAGCCCCCCAAAGAAACTGAAGGCATCTTGAGTCATATTAGTAAGGAGCACAACTTTTCATCTAGTTGTGTGTATTTAGACAAGCAAAATCTAAACATGACTTGAGAACGGTTTTTATCCAAACCAAATTTCCTAAGCTATGCTAAACATTAAATGCCAAATAGGAATTTGCTGCTAGAGATAATGAAAAGTAGCAAGAAGCAACTTTGGAAAAACAAAACCAAATCGAACCAACCAAACTGGGACTACGACTGTATGGAAACACATCTGAGCCACTCACAGAAGGCAACTGATCACGTTTAACACCAGAAGTGGCTACGTACCAGAGATAAGCACAGCAGAATTCCTACAAGTAGTCTATTAAGTGTTCGGACGTCCTTTGGGATGCAAGGCTCTTGACAGAAGAGATTGATTAAACTCTCACTTCACTTGACCTTGGCTATCAGCAATGCTATCAAGATGTTTCCCTTCCAATAAAAACAAGGGCATACTTGCAGTTCCTCGCCACGATCCTGCAGATCAGCTTGATGCGCTTCCACCTCAACTTCTGAACTTTTCTTCTATCACCTCCTGAAGCAGAGTTTTATTTTTGGGAGGCAGTCACCCATTGGATGCCACTTGCTGCAACTATTTGTAGCAACCACCTCGGAGCATAATTCAGCCTGCAGCATGCGGGAGTGCATGGGTGCCATAGAAGACCATAAGCTAAGGAGAGGTGTCAAATCTCAGGGATTCATGAATGCGAGCTCTGACAAGTGTAAGAACTGAGATTATTCTGGAATTAGCCTTCTGTAACTTGAAAGACTGGTTAAACACAGTAACAATTAAATGCTCCTATCAAATATACTCTGAGGGAACAGATTACTGAATAGTACTATGCACTTTTTTTAAACCAGCAAAAAAAGCATTCAATTTCTCTGGCCAAAATTAAATGTAGAGGGTGATTTCTCATGCTAAGTAGTGCACCAGACTTTAGGTCTTGAAAATGCCGATATAAATTGATGTTGCAATAGCAAGCCATTTTTTTCCTTAGCATTTAGCATTTTCTTGGCATTTCCTTAGCATTAGCAGCCTTCCAGTATCTGAAGGAGGCCTACAAGGATGATGGAGAAGGGACTCTTTATCAGGAACTGTAGCGATAGGACAAGAGGTGACAGGTTCAAACTTAAAACAGGGGAAGTTCAGGTTAGATACAAAAGGAAGAAGTTCTTTACTGTGAGGGTGGTGAGGCCCTGGAACAGGTTGCCCAAAGAAGTGGTAAATGCCCCATACCTGGCAGTGTTCAAGGCCATGTTGGACAGAACCTTGGGCAACATGGTCTAGGGTGAGGCGTGCCTGCCCACAGCAGAAGGGCTGGAACTGGATAACCTTAAGATGCTTTCCAACCCAAGCCATTTTATGATTCTGGGATTCTATTTTTTCCTGAAATGCTGGCTCAATACCATTTGGCAGACTTTCAATCACTGATCTAAAAATTAAGTGCCTTTTCTCTTCAATGTTTCTAGCATAAGGAGGCCTTGATGTAATGCATGAGCAGGCATTAACTATTTATTCACTGTAAGATGTGAAATGCAAGGGACGCCAGAATCTAAGAAGGCAGAGGCACTTACCACCCACTTTTTCATCATGACTGTCAGGTCCCTACAACTCTACCAATCTGTTATGCAGCCACGCTACAGAGGGGCTACAGTAAACCAGAACGAACCCCAGTGCCGACACAAACTCTAATTCTCCTTCTAGCATTTCAGCATGTCTGAAGTTCCTCACTGTTATGAAAGCAGTGGATGAAATGCGCTCACCATGGGATTTCATGCAAGATTAAATATACAGATATTAATCTTTCAAAGGACTTGAAAAATAAGTCTCGGCAGCACAAGCTTCTGCTTTTAATGCATCTTAATTATTTAGGAAATGTGCTAGCAAAACACACCACGGGCTGCAGCACCCAGCCCAAGTCAAAACAGCAATGTGGCTAGAACTTCCCAGAGAAAGCCAACAGGGGCTGTGCTCAGTGTACATCTGGAGACAGTTGTTTCAGGCCACCTCATCTTGACAGCAGGCGACTTCCCACAAAGAAAGAACACTCAACTTTCAACTAGATCATCACATGCTCTAGAGCTGACTCTTAAGTCAGTGCAAGTCAAGCAGCTGAAATACATAAAGGACTACAAGCACATCACTTTTTGTGGAGGACAGATGGACACTAACACACATTCAGTGTTTGATCTCTAGCTGAATTGGAAATAAATATCTTAATAGAGAGTTATAGCAGAGGAGACCCAGGCCTTCTCAGATGATGTTTTTGGGTTAGCTTTGCCTTACTTTCAGAAATGCAGAGGTTTATGGCTTACTGCCACAAGACTAGCAAAGATCCTAGATATTTTCTACGTAGCTCTGCTTATTTGATTAAAATAAAGCTGTATGATACCAGACCACTGTATCTGTACTATTCCTGCAGAATTACTGGAAAGCAATGTGTGCCATTTTCTTTCATGCCAGACACACCATGGAGATCATGTGTACTGGAAACTTCCCTCTGTCCTGCCTCTGCAGGAAGATCTACTGCCAGGACCCCTCTTTTCAGCTTAGCATCTTGCTAGCTTGGGAAGGCTTCTCTCAAGCTGCCACATAGGCACAGCCTGATGGGGTTGCATGGGAAGCTGCCCCTGCATTTGGGACACTGCTGCTCACAGCACCGGTACCACTGATGGAACCTCACTCACCAGTGGCTGTTGAGGTCACTGCTCTTTAGCCAGATCAGCCATAGTTTTATTACTCAACTATCTCTTGTTTCAGGCTATGTTTGCACCCATCATGTTTGACCCTGCTCATTCAGCAAGAACTCAAGTGTACTTTCAGTAGCTAATTCCTATGACCACTATGGAAGACACACACAACTGCTCCTTCACCAGCTAAGAGGTGGTGTCACTTTGCTTTCTCACCCTCCCCACAGTCTGGAGGTTTCCCCCCATTTCTTGACAGCAGGTCAAGGGGAAAGCTTTGCTGCTGGCAAGATACCAGAAAATTCCCCAATACTGGAACCAGTTTCAGAGGATTATAGCAAACATCCCGATCTGCCTGGCTACTCTGGCTACCCAGACATAACTATGCAGTGATTATGCAGAGCGGTTACCCACAGAGCAGAAGAGGCTGCACAACTGCAGGAAGACCACAGCTTCCACCAATAACACTGGCATCCCTGAGCTGCTCTAAGCCAAGAATTGCACTTTAGTAATCCTTACTGTAAGGCTCAAGAAAGTTTTGGTGTTATGGCCAGCACAACCATATCACCTCTGTTATTACTCTCAGCATACTGTTATTACTCACAGCATTGTAAGAAGTTATATTAAGGAATAAAACCCATCCGAAGCTCTACTCATTGATGTAAGTGGTCATTTAAAAAATGCAGTAATTGAAAGAGCAATGCATTTTAATCTTCCAAGCTCCAAGACTAGATTTCCTTTTTTAGCCTTAGTATCAATTATGAGTATGAATAACATTATTCACTCACAGAATCATCCCAAGTACTGTACACACTTAATCTAAACAAAGGAAATGACAAGTTGTGTCAGTTTTATTCTGCAGCACTGAACTTCAGGGAGCCCAAATCTTAAAAATCCTTTGGGGATTTAGAAACTGGCTGACTAATCCTGGAACCACAACGACAACTTATCTCACTGGGGCTTTTTTCAGCAACTGAATTAGAAACCAAACTAAAAGGTCAGCCTGTCTGGACAAGAAAAGTAAAAAAGAGCAAAAAAGGAACATCACTTGCTTATAAAAAACACTTGCTTGCCAGAGATTCGATTAAGGAAAAACACAGCAAAGGTTTTTTGCCCTCATTTAAGTGATTACGCTTTTAATTTTCTTAAGTAAGAGTACCAAAATACCTCTGGACACGCTAAAATAAATCATGGCATTGGGCTTTGAAGATCTGGCAGCTGCACCATTCAACTGTAAAGTACACAGCTGACCAGTGTGGGGTTTTAATCTTTAAGAAAAGCAATCTGTCAGAAAATGCTGATTCCTTTAAATCAAATAAAATCCTCTATAAGTCTGAGAGGTTTAACCGAGTTCTGCTAGGAGGGGTACATGGGTCTGTAATGGAGCTTCCTTCCAATCCGGTATACCCCGTCTTCCTCTCTCCCTTGCTCCTAAGGGCTTTACACAAGTATTAACAAATTCATTTATTCAGGATCACTTATCCTGAATAAAACACTACTTTCTCTACTGAAAAAGTAGAACTTTGCTCCTCCACAGTACCTTATTTCAAGCACTTGTCCAGATGAGACCCTGCCCATTGGACAGTATTCACAGAGGCTTCATGGAGGCTTTATCCCCAGGCTTTCCCCTTATGGTCTAAAGACTCCAAGAGGCCATCCAGAGCAGCCCCATCAGGCTCCTGATGCAAAGGGTCCCCAAAAGCAGCACTTTTTGCTACAGATGAGAAAAACCTGGAGGAGACTGTCATTTTAAGCTACATTACCCTTTACAAACATTTGCGCTGACAGATGAGTTGCAGGAAGATTTTAGAAGCATTTCAAACAGATCTTATCTCAGCAGCAGTGTTCTTTCTTTAAGGAAGACATTGTGCCAAGAACACACCCAGCCTTGAAAACAGATCTCAAGGCATAACAAGGCTCAAACAGGGTTTCTAAAGAATTCAGTACGCTCGGAGATTTTTCCAATGTATCACCTTCAATTATTAATTCCTCTTCCCTTCCTTCCAAAGCAGAAACGCACGTTGCAGCCTGACCTTAAACATACAGTGGTGGTGGAACAAATCCCACGATCAAAGACCCTGGGTGAAGTTCTGTTAGTTAGTTCATCCACAAAACTTTCAGTCAATGTCTCAGCCGATTAAATGCAACAGTAGGAAAGGGACCTCAAAGATAGTCCGGGATGTGGAATTTACAAGTCCGAGCACTCTCATTATGAAGCTGATTCCAGATTACATTATTTCAATCTCCATTAAGGGTTATGATCTAAGCAATTCAACACAAAAGCAACTCAATTTTACTTCCCACTCACTGAAAGTTTCCTTTAAAAGCCTCATGTCACAGAAGGCCTGCTATATACAAAAATATAGCAAAAAACGAAAATCTGACAGCAGGTTGTGGCAGTAAGTGCTTTGCAATCAATGTCAGTATGTGCCAAAGTGAAAGCAGGTGGTGAGCAATGACCCTGTTACTAAACCGAAGAGAGCAGAAATCTATTCTTTTCCACAGCAGATATAAGAGTGAAGCCACTGAACTCCCGTTTTGAATTTCAACTATTACTAACGATTTTAAAAACCAAATGTGGTATCTTCAAGGGGGGGTTTATTGTTGTTGTAAAGGGAATTTAGAAACATTTGTAAAACCTACATACATGGAGCTTGCTGCAAATCACATCAGTGGTTTGAAGCAGCTATGAATTTGATGAGGTTTGCAGTAAGGTTCAGAGTGTCTTCATCATGCAAATGTTACAAAAGATTCAAGGCCACTTAACAAACAATAAGCGAGATAAGCAAGCTGTTCCTGGGCTTGTTTTTAAAATGACTGTATGTTTGATTACAAAGTGACAAAAGGAACCATTTTCTTTCATAAAGATGTCACAAATTAAAAGTATTTGCTGGGAAGAACATACTAAATATGCTGAAAGGGTAATGCTTAGAAGAAACACAAACAATTAGCAGGGCTTTAAAAATTCTTGGCAGATGGTGGAAGGAAAAAAAATAGGAAATCCATTTAAGGGACATGAATGTTATGAATCAAGGCAGGTGACATTTAAAACCAATGTATAAAACATCACAAAACCTGTCTCTCTTTATAAATCATACTTCACAGTGGAAATTACGCCTAGGTACTACACAGTACTTCAAGATCTCCCTCAATTAGCAGGAGATACCATGGGGGTACGGTTTCAGGTTTGAAAAGGCTCTATTCTGGACTGCCTTCTGTTGTCAGAAAAAAACAGTCTTTTTATTCAAATGTGGTTTTGACATCCCCCCCCCCCCCTCCATGGCCTTAATGCTCTCCCATTGAAAGCAAGCTTTATTCTAGATTCAGCGCAGCACAAAGGAGTATCTCCTCACATTTACTTGCTTCCCAACTAAGAATCTGCCCTAGTTGCATAGGATCCAGACAGGGCCATCTATCAGCCACCCGAGATCTGGCTTTATCTCTCAAACTGATGAATGCCCTGGCAAATAAGCCCTCTTTATGATCAAAGTAAAACTACTGGAAGAAATCGGTGCCTGACAAGCAATTTTTAGTCCATCCACTGCTGGGAAAAAGGAGAGCTCATGACAGATGAAGGGAAGAAACTTTTGGCCAGAGAAATCCCTGAAGATTCACTCAAAGTGTTTGGCTTGGTCTCATAAAAAATGTTATTTAAAAAAGCTCTACTTTCACCAAGCTTTTTTTTTTTCCTTCTATGCGAAACTATGCACATTGAAATGAAGTTTTGGAACAATCATTCTTCTTTCATCACACACGGGTCAGAGCAAATTGCTCTCTTAGAAAATAAAGAACGTATTCCCAGTTTCATAAATTCAACAGAAGTCTCAAGAATATTTGATCTTCAAATAATCCCATTTAAATGACTGGCAAATGTGCACATTCTAATAAAGTTTTTTTTTGCTCCTGTTCACGCAGAGAGACTTTCTGGAGTCTTAAGTAACCAGCTCAGATTATTCACTTGTGTAATTTGGATGGGAGAAAGGAGGACCAGAGAGCTTAGTGCAGAGGCCTGCATCTGACACCTTTACCAAGCTGCTTAAAAGAAGTAAAAAGAAGATAAAACTCTGAGGATCACAGTAGAATCGGGAAACACTATAAAATGATGAACTATAAAAAGTCACACAACAGCAGCTTACTCATGTAATGCAAGTACTTTTCTTCTAGCATCTGCCTTATCCATGTATCCTCAGCATGCCTTCCTCCTACTGCTAAAAAAGACCCAAAGACCAGTTCCAGCAGAATGAGAGACAATTATTTATCCTGCCATCATTTCCAAAGACTGCAACTATACAGAAAATATTCCCAAGTTTCTAATCGATTGGACTTTTACAAGGACAAAAGCTAGTAAAGCTATAAAGCATCAGTATTAGATTGCTAATAAATGCTATCCAAATGAATGTTCAGAGAAGACATTGAATGTTGCAGGTACTGGAGACAATAAGCTGTTCACAAGACAAACAACACCTTCACAGACAGAATACAATAAATTAGACACCCTGGTCATTGTAAAGCAGAATGTGTTTACTGTTATTGATTAGCAATAAATCACCTGCCCTCTAACAGTTCATCCCCATAAATCATTTCCAGTGAAGGAAACGGATAGTTCCAGTACACAGCCATTCTTCATCACAGTCTTGAGCTGAGAGAAGAAATACGCTGTGACACCTGTGTTGAACTGTAGTTGTTCTATAGTGGTGTAGGGGAAGCAGCAGTGTGATGGAAGAAACTTAACACTGTGAACCGTGATACCAGCCAGAGCTTCTGCAGACTCATGGCAGGGCTGAGCAGCGTATGGAGCATCAATCACTGCATTGAGTCCCTGCGCTGTGCTGGCTAGGACTCCAGCCTGCAGGGATCTGTTGGGGCTGGCATCCTTCTGCCTGGACCACACCTGATCTGCAGAAGCAGACTGATCTACAGGCACTGTCAGGCTGGTGTCTGCCACCAGACTCACAAATACAGTAAGATCCTAATGCGATTTGACTTGCTTTGAAAGAATTAAGCTTTCTATAATCTCCTCAGTAAGAACTTCAGTCTCTTGCTATCACACCAATACCCAGTGTGTTTAAGAAGAAGGATTCACATTCAGGATTTCACTACAAACCAGCAGCCATTTGCTCAACCAAACGTTCCAAAGACACCATTAGGCTAACACACTTTCCTTCTCTGGAGGATGGTAATGATACCAGAAGTGTTTTTATTTATTTACCTATTTTAAAATCTTTGTTTCCAATGTAATATTTCAAACTACTAAGTAAAAGCATAGATGTAATGTTAATAAAACCCAGTATATCCCAGATGAGAGCAGGATAACAAACACTGAGTCAGTAAACAGAAACTTCTATTTCCCTTTACTACTTCAAAGAACTATACCTCCGCTCAGGTTAGAGGAAAGCTTGCTTTCATTTCCATTATACTTGTAAAAAAGCAGTAGCTGTTAAAAGCTCTGCCTACAAAAAGATCATGTTTTCCTATCAGGTAAGTATAAATGGACGTAGAGCTATTCAAAGTTACTTAAAAGAGGCTGCAGTTGCAGTATCAGCTCTTGCAGTACGTACAATTCAGTAACTCTAAAAGATGTGAATATACTTCAGGAAGCTGAACTTTATTAAAATTTACGTGTTTTCTAGATGCTTTGCTTCAACAGTTTGTCAGACTATTGCTTTTGTCTCTTATTTGAACTAACTGCAATTGTGAAATATGCTTCTATTGCTCCCCTGTCCCCCTGGCTGGTGAACCATCCAATTCCTACAGTATGCTGTTCCAAGGAGCCCCTGGCAGGGCTCTGTGTAAAGAAGAACTCTGTCTGGAGCAAGAGCTCCTAAACAAACCCAAAGACCACAATAAGCAGTCTACAGACACTTTGGAAACAAAAATGCCTCATTTCAAACCCAGTCAATTTTAAGGAGTACAATCCGCAGGGAGGTCAGCAAGCTGGGGCCCACACACTTTGGAAGCAAGAGGCTAGAAAACTGGTTATTGGAAAGAGATCTGTAGCTGTGGGATCAAACCCAGCCCTCCCTCCTGCTCCTGGAACTCAGCAAAGTCCTTCCTCTGCCCATCTCTGGCAGATGGTGAGGTGGAGACAAAAACTGTTGCTTGTACAAGAGGGCTCTAACTGTGCAGCCCTGGCGAAAGTGGCAGCAGATCAGCACCTTCATTCTTCCCCCCAATTAGAGACAATTAACACCTCCTGCTCATCTTCCTTCTTTTGCTCTGTAAAAATCTGAGAGGCAACAGTTCTACTGCCTGCAGGATGCTCCTCCTCAGCAGTAGAGAAACAGATGACACTGTGCACTGAAAAGTGTTAAAGTCTGTTTTGGAACTGGGGGAAATCACACCAATCTTTCCTGTCCAAAGAAATTCCCATCAGCAGCCAACGAGACACTTCTCAAAGGGAGCTAAAAAGATGAGCTAGGGCAGAGAATAGCGCTTGGAGCATGGAAACACAAGAGCTGGAACAGGTTCCCTTGCAGCACACTGAACTGTGAACAAAGGCCATGACAACCACCATCTCCCACAGTCCTTCCATAGAAAGCTGAGGAATTTGCCCTGTCTACTCCCTTCTGCAAACCTTGAGACTCTCAAGAATGTATGTTGTAAGGAAAAAAGTACTGCTCCAAAGTTCTGCTTCAACCTGTGAAGGCACATCCTCTTCGCTGAGCCAAGGAGGGAGAAGGAAAGAACCAAACTACCGGCTGTTGATAACTGTAGGAAAAAGGAAAGGTCTCATTTACCAAGACTTAGCAGATGCAAGCAAATCAAGGTCTTTCCAAAGGAACCAGGGTACTTCTTAGGAAAGAGACATGAACCTTGTTTCTGAATGTCAGGCTCCTCCCCAGAGTTGCAGCAGGAGGATGGAGATTGCCAGTGCAGAAAATGACTGCTGATGATTGCAGCTCTCCAGTGAGGTCCTGCAGGTGAGTGGCAATTCCTCCCTTCAAAAGCTCAGCTGTCACCTGGTGGTCTTCCAGTGAAGTACAGATAGCAAGAGCAGCTGAAGACAATGCAGAAGTGTCTGTACCAATTAAGCTCTTGATAGGCTGTGCTGCACGGGCCAGGAAGGGTTGGCACATACACAGGTACTGCAATCAAAAAAGCCTTGGAGCAAACAGCTTCAACTCCTTGTGTAAAGCCTGCAGAAAGACTTGATGTCCTGCAGTACTCTTGTTCTAGTGTCTGTTACAAGTTAGGTCCTATTTGACTCCACATCCAAAACAAGCCCCTAGGATAGTTAATTTGCATGGATTCACTGATACATGAGAAATTATGAATTAGAGTTACAGCAAAACCTAAGCTCAACACTACAGGTATTAAAAACCCAGCAGCTGCATCATGATAGCAAAATTCAAGCTTGACAGGGGTCTACTGCCGCTATTTTTGCCACAGGCAATACCACATGCATGAAATAACACCAAAAAGGTTTCAGTATTGTCATAGCTACCATAAGCCATGAATGGCTGGAACCTGCTAATTTGCTAACAAAATAGACTTTCAATGAAATGATTAGTGATATAATACCCAGCATTCTGGATGATCCACAGAAACGTGCTACAACAGGTTTGGCAAGAACTGAAGGCCTTTCAAGCACAGCCAGAAGAAAAGAAGTGATCCTGCTTTAGCCACAAGTGATATTAGAACCCACTCAAAGCATTTAAAAGGCTTTTAAAATAGGAATAAGCAAAGGGTTTGTTGTGTCTAAGGGCAGGATATGCTGCACAATTAATTTTGCTGTATATTACAGTACTACTGAAAGATTAAAGTGAAAAAATGCAGGACATTGTCTAAACAAATCTTCTGGCATTATTAATTTAAGTCTGCGCAGCAGTATGTGACTAACGCTCACTGGCAAAATGAAATTCAGCTCCAAAAATCCTGAGATCTGATTATGGCAATTAGGAATTACACATACACTGCAGCCTGCCCATTAACAGTCTACCCCTGCGGCATTTTCATATTAGAGTTTGTTATACTCTTCCTAAATGCAAGAATTTTTGACAATAATTAGTATTTTTTTCCCCCATATTCAATAAATCATAATGTTCCTGAAAACATTTTTTGTAATCAAGCAGGGCTTAAATCTTTAGAGATCCCTGTTTATACATGAGTAGGGATGAACATTAACACCATCAGGCATTGACTAATCAGTCAGTAACAATTTCTACCTCAGAAATCCAAGGCTGGAAATACACTGCTGGAAATACACTGGGTTTATGCCACCTCTGACCACAATCAGGACAGCCAGAGCACCATGTCTGGAGTATCGGAGTTCATTACCTTTCAGAACAGGATCTCTGGGGTTTTCAGCTCTGCAGTGGATGGGGCTGACTCAGTCTAACCCCCATCTAACATGACATTGCCACTGTGATATAAAGAGTGTCTTATTTGCCTGCTTCAGAGAAACAGTTAAGAAAAGGTCAAATGGTTTTCCCACAGGGGAAGAGATCAAAAATCTTTGGTAATTTAGTATTGCCCTTTTTTTTCGGAAGACAGGAGACTCCAGGCGCGAGTCATATTGGAGGGAGTGGAATACAGAAGAGAATACAGAATACAGAAGGCATATTTATCTAGTCTGCAGTAGAACAAAGCAATAATATTTCAATCATTTCTTATGGCCCAGGAGGAACTTGTATTCACCCAGCATCTCACTGTTCTCATCTCCACTTGGAATCCTGCAGATTCTACCAAGTCTGCTCAAACCTGCCCACTCTGACAATGCAGAAGTAAGTTATAGCTGCAGTCGTATCTAGGACAGATGGACTTGATGCACCTAATGAATGTTTTTTTTTTCTCATTCCACAATGCTCATTTCATTGAGGCTTTCAATTAATACAGCATTAAAAAACATTACTTTTACCCAGAACTAGCCATCAAATTGATACATTTTTAGCCAAAGGGGAAAAATACCCAGTTTTAATTCTGAATACACAACGTGAAGTTACTGCGAACCCTCAGATAACAGCTAAACAAATACCCACGTGTATTTATAAAGGTTGCTTTCATACATTTTTCTTGTCCTACAGAAAAGAAAGTAGCTCTGTTACTAAATTTGCATGCAAGACAGGCTGGGATATTCATACACAGTTGAACTGGAGGAATAAATACAGCTGGGAAGTGAAATTTCTACAGATTACTAAACGAAGGTGACCCAAAGCCTGAGTTACTGCTAGCTTTTACTGCTTGCTCTTATTGCTTCCAGAGCACTGGTAATCCATGCACAGGGCAATACTTCAGTACTAATGGAAATCAGAAAACAAGGCCACGTGCACGTTAAACAGTTGCTTCACACGTTCTAAAAATACGTCTAAGTCCCATTTGCTAGAATGGCACCGACCTTTCCTGTTTCATCCCCACTGCTTATGCTGCTCTCTGGGTGCAGCCTGAACCTACAGCTCATGGTATGGAGGGTGGAACACAACGTACTCAGTGGAAATAAGGGTAATTGGTAAACTTGTTATCAACCAAATTAGAAAGTGAAATAATTACAGCAAATTTTCCCTTGGGCCATCTTCCGCAGACTACAAAGGACTTCTAAGATAGTCCAAACCCAGGAGGTTTCCTGGGAAACACCACACATTGGAAAGATAATTGTTTATCATTAAATGAAGTTACAGCATGTAAGGTGAATGAGATAAATGAAGTATCTGATTTGACTGGAATCATGTTTGGCCCAGACCCTGTGATACACAGGCAGCTTGCAGGTTATGTATGCAAAACATGTTTCTGCAGAGACTTTAAGCCTTCAGGCTAAAGATACATGGAGCGAAGGGCTATGTCGTGGTTTCAGCTGGGACAGAGTTAATTTTCTTCCTAGTAGCTGATGCAGTGCTGTGTTTTGGATTAGTGTCAGAATAGTGTTGGTAACACAATGTTTTAATTGTTGCTAAGTAGCACTTACTCTAAATCAAGGACTTTCCAGTTTCTCATGCTCTGCCAGTGAGGAGGGGCACAAGAAGCTGAGAGGGAACACAGCCAGGACAGCTGACCCGAGCTAGTCAAAGGGATATTCCATACCAAGCATGTCATGGTTAGCATAGAAACTGGGAGGATGTTTCCAGGAGCCACTGATCACTTCTCAGGGACATCGGTCATCAGATAGTCAACAACTGTGCTGTACATCACTTGTGTTTCCTGAATTCTATTCCTCCTTCTCTCCTTTTCCTATGATTCTTATTATTATTTCTATTATTATTTTACTTCATTTCCATTATTAAACTGTTCTTATCTCAACACTGGGGTTTTACCTTCTTCTAATTCTCCTCCCCATTCCACATGGGACAGGGAGGAAGGAGTGAGTGAGCGGCTGCATGGTGTTTAGTTGCTGGCTGGGGTTAAACCACAACAGGCTACAGGAGAGAGAATGCAGCAGGTCCTTCAGCCACCTGTCCTTTTCAGTCATTAAATAAGAAAATTTGAGAGGCAGCAGCACAGACAACAAAACGTACATAACAGCAGTAGTCTATACAACCTGCACAACGAGAATGAAAGGCTCCAGCTCTTATCCCAGCCTCAAAATAAAGCATCTCCTGGAGTCGTGACTAGCAGCGGGATTTTGCTTTCCACACTGCTTTGTAAAGGTGGAGTGAACCTCTCCAGCTACTGAATGCAGCGTGACAATCTGAATCACGGGCAACACCAACAGACATCGTAAAGGTGCACAACACACAAAGTGCTTGCAGTGAAGTGTTATTGAAAGAAAATACAGCGGAGGGAGCATCGTTCAGGACAGCATGAATCTTCTGACATTCTGAACCCCAAGCAGAAATTTTCCATCCTCACAAAAAAGAACGATATCAAATTTATGAAGAGTAAATCTTTCTCTGGACTTCTGAAAAGTTCCTGAAAATTCTGACCACATGAATCTTAGTTAGAAAGACTGAAACAGAAGATCTGCAAGAATGAAGACAAGTTTGATGTTTATATAACATAACAAAGCCCAGTGCCAAAGCTGGAGAAAAACATGGAAATTCAATGGTTCTAACACTGTTCTTTGTCAAACACTACACATTCTGGATTTGCATTTTCCAACTGCCATCTGGAATTCTGTATTTTTTTTGTTTTAAATGCATAACTGGGAAGTAAAGGAAGATGGCTTGTACCCTCATTTTTGTTCCTTTGTTTGCTTTTAAACAAGGCAAGTATACAGATAATGACTGGTTCCTATTAACAAGAAATACCTAAAGAAAACGAGTGTTTCAAAATGCCACATCTAAAAGCATTAGCAATTAGAATCTCCTCAAGTTTCCATTAGTCTGTCAAAACAAGAAATAATCTTATAGCAGCTCTGACTAAAACTCTTAAAGATTGTCACACTGATTGAATTTCAAAGTATAGACTTACAAATTCGTAGTCTCCATCCTGTGGTACTTTCCAATCAGATGAATTCTTTGTCTGGCCAGACACATTCTTCCCAAAGCTATTGATTTGATTCTCCTTCTCCTTCTGCTCAAAATATTCCAGGAATGAGGGTCTGGCTGGCTGCATCGTTTCATCTCTCCCTAGAAATAGTAAAAATAAAACCAAACAAGTGTTTTGAAAAATATATTTTCAGTTATATTTCATATCCAAAAGGGATTTTATTTTTTTTAGCACACACTAAATCACGTAGTTCTGATAAAGTACTGGCTAAAGTACTATTTTTTCAATCATAAAACTGGCTGTGTACTAAGAAAACTGGAAAAAGGAAGCTTAAAGCCCACCACACAAGTGATTACAATGCTGGAGGCCTTGGCCTCTACAATCCATCCATCAAATCATGCTACCACGTGAACAAGCTTCATGCACTGAATACTAAAGTGCTACCAACTAGAGAGGCTGGGTTTTTTCATCCCAGCCAGGTTGCATACACCGCAAAATATACAAAGATCCAAAACTAACGAAGCGTTATTTTACAAGCAGAAACTCATCTTTATGTTTATGAATAGAACAGTACACAAGCAAGGCTTTCAAAAGCATGTCAACCATACAAATACCACATAACTCCCCTTGGGTAGAAGTAGTCTGCATTTCTGGGTAGAAAGGCTTAATTAGTTTGCAAAGCTTCTTGTTCTCTTTTTATAAGCAGTCAGTCAGTACTCTGAACACGCTTTCTTAGAGGATTACTCCAATAAGCCAGATATATAAATTAACCACTCAATTCCAGACTGCATTTAAGAAACTTGCGATAATAAGAAATGGGTAATGGTACAAAGAGAGACAAAGAAGTCAAAATAACTTTGGAGAGCAGCTTCCAGTGCCTAAAAGGGCCAACAAGAAATCTGGAGAGGGACTTTTGACAAGGGCCTATAGGGACAGAATGAGGGGGAATGGCTTTAACCTGCCAGAGGGGAGATTGAGATTAGATATTTGGAAAACATTCTTCCCTATGAGGGTGCTGAGGTGCTGGCACAGGGTGCCCAGAGAAGCTGTGGCTGCCCCATCCCTGGCAGTGTTCAAGGCCAGATCAGATGGGGCTTGGAGCAACCTGCTCTAGAGGAAGGTGTCCCTGCCCATGGCAGGGGCTGGAGCTGGATGAGGTTAAGGTCCCTTCCAACCCAAACCTCTCTGTGATCTCCAAATGTGATTTCTTTAGTAGTACAACTGGTTCATCAGATGTTGCCCAGACTACTCACACTTAAACCTGGCCTGGCTTGTGTGTTTGAGTGCAGCTTGTATCTTGTAAAGAGTCTCAATCTAAATGAAGAGGCAACCTTGCACAGCAAACATGCTTTAACAGGCTGCACCACAACACCACGACAGCTGCAAATGCAGCTAAAATCTACTCACAGCTTAATGCTACTGTGCTGCTCGTTATGATAAAATGCTTCACAAAACCTGTGACCATAATGGAAGTAAGCACTGTGACAGTACCTAGTAAAATGTTGTTGTTCTGAGAAAACACGCTTCTCTAGATACTGAAGGAGGTTACTCGTACTTGAAATGGATGTCCTAGGCAATACAGAAACCATCATTTTCAGAAAGCAGGAGCAGGACTAGAGTTAACAGAAAATGGCATCAGAACAGCCTAATTGTTGACTGTGGAAATCAGTTCACTGTGAATGCCACACATTTGAAATAAATACAGTCTATCAGGCAGGCAATCAACCAAAAGTTTAGAGCTTCAGATAAGCACACAGGGGATGGAGCTGTCCTTTGATGGGCTTGTGGAGTCTGCATAATGCAGGCTCTCCTGCAAGAGTTTGTAGAGAAGGCAAGCTATCACAAGACTGCTCGCTAAGGACATTCAGCACTGCTTTCCTCTTGAAAAAATATTAGCTGCTCTGAAAATCCATTAAAATTTAATCACTGAGTATTACTCTTGCACATAAAATTGCCATTGAGTGATCCAGAGCTTCCCTGACAGACTCTGACTGATCCTCAGACAAGTGTATGAATTCCTTGGTCAGCTATGAGATACTTTAGGAGGTTATTTGTCTATAGACACATTAAAGAACAAATTTCCATGAAGTATAAGAAACCTTGGCAGGGCATTTGGGTTGTGATACTGAGAGAAGCGTGGTTCTACACAGCACGAAATGTCATGATGCATTTTGAAACAGCACTGCATCGTGCTGCCTCTCCAGGGTCAGCTAAAAGCTCAAGCATGAACTGAAGTGCTTACACTTCCGCACCATAACAACTGGAGCAAAGACAAATTATTCTACCCCTGACAGCAGCTCCCTTTCTTTTAAAAAACAAAACCCAACCCCTCATCATCCAGAATTAGATCACGACAGACACCTTCAAAACAAGCTGCGTGAAGGTCACTCAGGGAACACGTCTACGAAATAGAGAACAGATTTGCTGTTGGGAACAATTACTGAAACACAATAGCAATCCAATTACTGCTAAGTGATAAAACATTTATTTAGAGCAAAGTAAATGCACCCCTTGGATTCTGCTGCTGTCCAGCCTGCTGGAAGCAGGAGGCGAGTGGCTATGGCCAATCATAGCAATGTTTAACACCAACAAGTTTTGTAGCAATAGAGGAATTCATAACTACCGATGCTAACCTATACACAGCCAGCCTAGGTCTCAGTAACTGAGGCTTCCTAGGAAAAAAGAGAGAAAATCTCTATCATTTGTACTCTATGTTTTGAAAACAAAGGTTTGCAGCAAGGAGACTCTGAAAGCAAGCGTTTTGCTCCAGTTCTTTTTCTTAAAGACTGTTTGCTCAAGCCAGAGCTTAATTCAGTGTCACTGAAACAACCATGCTCATTTCCCCCATCTTGTGTGTTAGCAACTGCAGGATTTGTAAACAACTGGTTACACCAACTGAACAACAACCTATTGTAGCATCATGGAATTATCCTAGAATCATGGAATGGTTTGGGTTGTATTCCTCCCAGGCTACCTGTTCTTGCTTCCACCCTCTGCAGGCTTCCTTTTTGCGCTTGAGTTTGTCCTGGAGCCCCTTATTCATGCAGGTATTTTTGCCTGACTTCCTCTCTGTAGGAATTCACCACTCCTCAGCTTGGAGGAGGTAATCCTTGAATATTAACCAGCTTTCATGGGCACCTCTTCCCTCCAGGGCTTTGTTCCAAGGTACTCTACCAAGTACATTCCTGAAGAGGCCAAAGTCTGTTCCCCTGAAGTCCAGGGTTACTGCGCACCCTCCATGCTGCCCTAAGGATCTCAAACTCCAGTAGTTTATTCCCCACGCAATATGCATTTGCATATAGGTCTTTAAGTTGGATCCTGCATGAAGCTGACTTGCTGCTGGAGTGGCTGGAATTCCTCTGTGCTGCTCTTCAGCTGACCTGCAATCCCTTTCCATGTTCTGAGCAGCTCGTGCTGGCACTGGCATCAAACTGCTAACAGTGAGATGGATTGAGGTTCCTCTCCCCTGGCAACTTGAATTATTGAAAGGCATAGCCAAACCCAAGCTTTATTTAATGAAATGTCTGTTTTCATGCAGAAATGAAACAGATGAAGGAAGCACATGAAGCAGTGGTGGCGAGTTCATAACCCTGAAGAGTACAACTGGATTTTCACCCCTACCAGTGACCAAAAAGCTGGTGGGAGACTGCAGCAAAAGGCTGTCATGACACCAAAGGGGTCTCTGCCATAGTGAGAGGGTGGAAGGGAAGGGGGTTTGTTCAGCATATGAAGGGCAGGAGAGGCTCCACTGCGTTCTCCCATCCCAACAGGCCACCAGAGCCCTACTCTCACCCAGCAAAGGATGAGAGGAAGGATCTGAACAGTAGCAAGGGCAACTCAGCTGAAGAAAATTTTCACAACAGGAATAGTTGTGCAACACAGCAAGGATGAAATGACTACGCAAGGCTGTGAGCAACCACTGCACTTGGTCCCAGCCACGGCACAGGGAAGCAGACTGATGCCCTTCAGAGGTCCCTGCCAAGCTGTCATTAACATCCCTCAAACCCCCTGTCAGACACCTTTAACTCTGCACTTCCTTCAGGCACTTGAAACCTTTAGTCACCAATTTCAGTACATTTAGTCACTAATCTTAGTACATTTATACACATCAATGTGTGACACTGCATCCTCAACCATTTTTGTTTGAGCTGATTAAAATAGAGATTGCCAACTGACAAAAAAAGGGGGGGGGGGGGGGAAGAGATAAAATTATAAACAGCCAGAATACAGATTTAAGATGCCCAAAGCTGTAGCTGCTGCTATGAACTCAGTAGAGGTGCATATGCAGCAAGACCAACAGAAACACTTCTGGAGACAGAAAGACATTATAGCAAATCAATTATCAGCTCAGCACGACTTGATTTCTTTTCATTAATGTTGGTGCTTAACATCAGTGTCATCTTTCCAAAGATGATCTGCTATTAATTCAACACAAGAATCACACTGCTATATCTTGAAGATCTGGATAACAGGCAGCCAAAGACAAAAATCGATCACTGCTATTTGCAGAAGCAGATACTGCTGAAAGATGACAGAGAACTAAACGTGTCTGTGCCAAAAAGCATTTAACTTCCTGGTTTTATAGGGTTAGACTAAAATATGAAGGTTTGACAGAAAGTGAGATCACAGCTGTGGCAGAGAAGAGCCTTTTATGAGAAGGTCACCCTCCAGTCACAAGAAAGGCTTCATCATGCATTTATTTTGGAACTTAAAGAGTTGCTTATAAGGATGAGCCACGAGAAGTCCCTGGAGCCATTAACGGTCTACCATTTAGATATGTAGTCATCGTTTAGGAGCTGTATTAATTACACAAATGGAACACCACAGCTCTGCTGGAGCCGGTCCAGCTGACTGCAGAATTGCAGGTTTGGGCTGGCTGTAGGGAGCCACAGACGCTGGCAGGAGCCCTCCATGGAAAGCTCACAAGTGCTGCCTGGTAGAAAGTCATGTTTAGAAAAGTCTAAGAACACCAGTATTATGTGTGAGAACAGAAGAAGAGTTGAAATTGGTTGGTCCAAAGGTAGAGAATGCTGTAAATTGCGAACAAATATCCCCTTAGATTTTGACTTTTAAGGGAGCACCATGCTAAGCTCACCACTGATTTAAGTGTACCCTTTCAGCAGTGGAAAGCAAAGTCTAACTGCATGAGGTACCATGAAAGATGGGACAGACCTTACCCAAAGCACAAACAGCCCAGATGAGACAAAAGACAACTGACAGATACAGGGCACTGCAAGAAACCAGCAAGGCAACATCAGCAGCAGCCAGTGGCCTCAGCACACTAGAGCCTCTCCTCTGCCAGGTTACAGCAAGGGCAAGTTTTAAAGAAAAACTTAAACAGCAATGTGCTCCCTTCCCAAAAACATCACCAGCCTCAATACTGGAAGGAATGGAAGAGGTCAGGGGTAGTGGCTGACTGCAACATACTGCCTTACATCAAGCAAAAGATGACAAAGAGGGTGTGGAGAGCCTTCAGGCCATTTGTATTTCCATACAATGCTGCAGAGAAAGTAGAATGACAGAGAAGGAACAACACAGTCAATTAAACCAACAGGAGATTTACTTTTTTCTTTTCTCCCAGCAGTAAAGAGCATTCATGAAACCAGATCATTCAGTAACATCTAATCCCAGAAATCAAAGCACTCATTTTGTTGATTTTGTCAAATTAGCTCTCACAATCGACAGTTTTCAGAAGCTCTTGAGCTTCAAAGGATGCCTTCAAAAGGAAAGTGGGATTTACAAAGTCCTTCTGTCAAGCTTGCTGGGTAATGAAACCAGAATTTCTGCTTTTCTCTAGAATTATTATTCTCTACTCAAACTTGACAGCAGAAGAATCCTTGACTTATTATTCTTCCTCTTGAAAGAGATTGCCGTTATCTCCATAGGGTGAATATTCTAGAGCTGCAATACTTGTCATGAGAGAAAGTAAGATAACTTCAGGAACACTTTTTTGTGTGCTCTCTACTCAAGTCAGTTTAGACAGTTAATACTTATGATACCTATCCTGGAAACCATGGTGAGAGATTTCCTCCCTTCACAAAATTAAAGCTGAAGTTATGGATGGGAACTATCATGAGAACATGCTACAAATTCATCTACAAAGATGGTAATGTAAATCAACAATGAAGCGATCAATAACTACATTAGCAACATCAAACTAAAACCTGATACTGGGAGCATGTATTTGTCAAGATTTCAGAAGGCTTCAACCTTTAGAAGGACAACTGGCCTCAGCAATGGATAATACTTGGGTTTATGACAATGAGGTGTCAGGAGCAACACAGGTTTAAGTTGACTTGTGCTAGGAAAGTATCACAAATGCCCTGCACAAAGCTCAGAAGTTGCACCCCTGCAGGCAGGAGCTCAAAAGAGCTCTGCAGACATGCAGTGAAGAGCACTCATGTTAACTTTGAAGAAGCAGAGCTATTACCTGCCTTTATTCAGCTGTAATGCCAGAAAGGAGCCGCTGGGACAAGCAGCACAGCCTTCTGCTACCATATACAAGACTATACAGTCCCTCTCACAGAGGGATCAAGGTCTATTGTAAAACAGTTGGTGCCTTGTCCTTGCTGTAGACAGGCTTGCTGTTCCTCTGGAGTCATAAACCCTCGCATTTCCAGGCTGCAGTTTATGGGTAGCCAGTGTATACGCACTTGCTTTTGAGCAAGCCTCAGCTTCTTGGCATTCAAACCATCATCCTCTACAGTGTTCACCTTCTCTCCTTGCCCTTTTTTAGTACTTTTATTTTAAGGAGTTCTCATATCCAATGTCATCTTTCATTTTAGAGGTCTAAATAAGCATAGATCTTTCACTGACTCCTCACAGGCTCAGTCCCCAGCAGTCTCAGTGAGCTGCTGTCTGCTTTAGATTGAATTTAAGACCGAAAATGCACCTGTATTTAGGATGCACAAAACACTGCCTGATAATTACGTGCAAGCAATGCTTCATTAATATTAAATTTTAAATGGAACTGCAATTTTACTTGCCTCAGGCTGTTTCTTAAGAGATCACAGATTATCTTTAGGAGCTGAACAGTGTAATTTGTATGATCAGGACCCAGTGATTCTATGCAGTGGAGCAGAGAGATGCCAATTTATTCAACCAGAGCAAAAAGTGCTCCATCATTAATGAATTCACCCACTGGCGATACAAGCTGAGATTTCCTCATATGAAAAGCAAACCACATAAGCTTCAATAGATAGGAAGTGTTATGGGGACAAGTCTTCCCATAATTATGGCCTATCTCAAACTAAATCAAACCAGAATATACCTGACAGGTGTTGCTATCAGGAAAGAGCTCCTAAATTACCATAAAAATCAATGCTTGGTATCCGAACTATTCTCTTTTAATGAATATAAAACATGAAATGATTCTATGATTCTATAAAAATCATCTAAGGAGAAGAGGACCAACACTCATTCAATGCTGTAGTGCATATAACAGGATTCATTCTGAAAGAGGAGGAAATCCTCACAGTAATGAGAGCTGCTAAAGACCAGGTTACGTCCTTTTGAATCCTTTTACATAAAAACTCAGCAAAGAAAGCAGTTATGTATTTCTAATGGAGGAAGAAACCTGCATTCACAAATTATCAGTGGACACCTTATGTCTTTCACCTCATTAGCTTGAACTGTTAATTTAGTCCAGCAACCACAGAACGTGTCATAGACAGCGAGATGTGAAGGTGCATCAAGAAAGAAGCAAACGTTTCATACCCTGCATCATCTGGCTCATGTTCTAATGAATCTTAACAGCAAAACAACCTCATGACAGGTATGCAGTCATCAGGTCCAGCACCCTATGGGTAACAGCTCAGGCTCCCCAAAGGGCATATAACCAAGTAAGTATTTGCTAACACCCTTTCTATTCATAACCTAGAAACTCATTTGATTCTCTAGAGAGAACAGAAAAAAACATGGCATGGAACATCTTTTTCCCAAAGCTTGAAAAGTTTGCTGGTAAAAATTAATTTGGTTTTAAACTTCCGCAGTTGAGGCATTTATATTGTGGTTTTCTCATTCCTGCTCAGGACGAAAGCTTTCTCCAGGATTTATTTTGATCCAGTAGAAAGCAAGCTTATTCTTAGAAGAGACAGGTAGGTTACAGTTTGCCTGTACGTGCAAATATATGCATGGCTATGGGTCATGGCTATACCTACTAAGTGATTTACTCTGTCTCTTGGTTGAGTCTCCTGAAGCATACTGCCCCTATACATTATTCAGGACTCTGTTAGTAATATTTCCCATCTTCAAGACAATGCTGCTTCTCAGAGAACAAAAGAAATAACTCCTCTACTTTCTATCGCCCTCAGCACAAATGCAGGAGTATTTAACGTGTTACGAACAGCAAAAATAGCTGTGTTAAACACACACACCTCTTCAATTTCAATGTCTCAGCAAAAATATTAACAGATGATTAACTCTGTCTTAGTGTTAACATTTTGTCAAATATTCAGGACAACCAAAGGTGGACAAGCATCCAACTCAGCTCCCGGCTATCACTTCATGCTTCAGTCTGCACAGAACCCCTATTTCAATCGCTAACACCCTGCACTGAGCTCCTATCTCTATTCAAACAGGAAAAACAAACCCCACAACAAAGTGACAGCATATACAACTCCTCCTAATGCTCAGAACCACAGCCTGCAGTCCACGCAACTTGATATCCTTAACCTGTGCTAGCCCCTGTGTATGTCAAGTTTGCCAGCAAGGACACTATTAAGATAGAACTCAGAAAGCAGCACAGCTGGAAGACTTAACTGTGAAGATTTGTATTCCCCACACCTTGAGAGTAGCAGTACAATGCTTATTACAGTCAAGAAGAATTTAATCAGTGTAGGAGTTTCTATAAACAGTGTGTTATTTAAACACATAATGCTAAGAGTGTTCAATGGCCCAATGATGCCTAAATGGTCCAATTTACTTAAAACACAGAACTGTACCAGTGGACATTAATAACTCTAAGTAGTGAAGCTGTTACAAAGAGCTATAGTCTATGGAGGAAACCAGAGGTAAAACACAGCCAACATCTTTTGATACCCAAGTGATGTAAATCCTGACAAGATGCAGAGCTATTCTCTACAGTACCTGCATCAGGTATTTGGGTAACATGAATCTGCACTTTTTTTGACAAATACTGGTATTACACCACCGACAGCTACCTCAGCTACATACCAGTAATACTTCATTCAATTAAAATATTAACACAATCACATAAAGCTTCCATATTCCGCTTGCTGTTCATGTTACAGCTTTTATAGTCATTGCTTTACTAGAAAAGTCACAGGTTAATTACTGAGGGGAAAAAAGCTCCCTAAGTCTTGGCAGTAACAGTTCTCAGGTTCAGGTTTAAGCATCGCCTACTGGATGTCTCATAAAGCCACCAAGACTAACAAGCTTTACTTCAAGTCATTTTTCTAATGGGAAATTGTGAAGTTTGCATCTTAGCTCATTTAATTTACTAATGAAATCCAATCTCCCCCCAGAAGGGGAAATATCTTTTTGAAAGGACACAACCATACTTAGCAGTGTCAGCATGCTCAAAGCATAACAAAACCCAAACCACCCAGAACTGTATTATGAGAACAAAGCCTAGAATTCTTTATTTTAAACATTCACAAACTATGAAGAATTTTTACCTGCACATTACATTACCAAGACAGAGGCAACAGCGTTATTAGAGCTTCTGGTCTACCTCTGCAGCAGACACTACTGAATACGTGCTGCATTAATAAAGCCCCACACCCACAATTCTTCCACCATCTCCAGATCCCTCATTCATTTCAATCTCAAAACCAGACAGCCCAATGCACACCACTGCTGGCAGTTCTGTGTTCTCCAGGGTCATTTTATTTGGTGCTTAAACAAGCAAGAGGCCCTTTAAAGTAGAAAAGAGGACAGATTATAGTAGTAGACAAACTAGATCCTATTTCACTTGGATCTGATTGTATTGCAGTGTCCAAGGAAGGCAATATGTTTATCTGCTATATTATAAAATTATGTTCCACTCTCTAAATTGAAGAGAAAAACTCATGCCAAGTTTCCACTATCTAAAGACCTATAGCAAATAAAGTAGAAAAAGCAAAAAGAGTAAAAAATGCTGCACTGTTTACTAGCACTTTGTATTCGCTCATAGAAAAATGGGGAAAAGATTTTTTCAGACATATTAACAGTTCAAAAGTTAGTCCAGCTTTCAACCACAATGGAAATGTCTTATTACAAATCATTGTTCATCTACAGCTCTTCAGCTACTTCCAAAGTCTCCTTGGAATAGTTTAACTGCAATCCAGAAGTAATCTGTTAGCAATCGATTTATAAGTAAAATGCATCACAGCACAATTTAGTATCTGCGGTTTCAGGCAATCACTTGAGTGCTTTCAAAACGCATAACAGAATGTCACAGTGACATTTTTAATGCTGACAGAGTATTTATATTGAGTGCTCAGAAAAAAGCCACGCAAATGAAAGAATTTAAGCAAACAGAATTACAGCTCAATTGACCACAAAACTAAACTTCCCCTGCAATGTAATATACTGGGATTTACAAATGCTTTTCCTCTGAGCCTGAAAAGTCATTAATTGATTTATGAAAAGAATCACTTTCAAGGCTATTGAAAGCTATTTGCTGAACATTTCTAAGACAATCCTATCAAAAGCATTGTATTTCAGTATCCTATAAACACTTTTTACATTAAGAATAAATGAAACCGAGCCAAAAACTGGTGAAGACAGAGATTTGTATTTTGGAAGTAGGAAGAAGCGCTAGAGAACGATCTCAGAAGCCTGCAGTTAAAAAACCCAAGACATGTAAGGAAGCTAAATTCTTCTCCTAATGCGATACAAGAAAAATCAGAACATTTTTATTGACCTAAAACAGATTTTATTGTGAGTCATAACACAAGCTGCCAAATGAAATAGAGATGTCTTTAAAAATACAAATCAATGAAACTTCTTCAACCTCAAACAGCATTATTACATTTATATTTAAGATTACAAAAAGAACTTGCTCCAGAGAATTCTGCAGCAGGCTGATGAGCTTCACCATTAAATCAATTTAACAGACTGTTATGAGAACACGAATATCGAAATGGCAAGCTGAAAAATGGAGCTACAGGCAATTCACATGAAGGGCAAGCTGCTCAAAGACATTGCCTTGCAGTGCGGCTGAGAAATACACACAGAACAGCTCTGTGCAGCAGCCTGTATTCCAGAATTACAGGACTGGCAAAGGAAGAAAATAAGGTGTTAAAAATGAAGTTTTAGTCTGGTACAGTAATACTCATTAACATCACATTTCTTGGAATGCAGGTACCAGCTATGAAAACACAGCACAGCCCGAGTGTGCTGAGCACAGCTGGATTTCACTGGATATCACTGCGTGACACCCATCGACACAAATGTGGTACAGTGTCAACCATCACCTGCACCTAGGTTCTCAGAACACTTCCTTCAGCAGGCAGAGCTGCTCAGGCACTTCTGCTGCATACTCAGCTTTGAATACCATGATGCAGCAGCAGTTGAAGAACAGAGTGCTTTAGAGTCTGAAGTCTAAGGAAGCTTTAAAGTAATAACTCGACTTTCAAGTCACAGAGATGTAGAGCTAGTTCCGGAGCTCCCTCTTGAGGTTAGATACTACACTATATTGAAGACACTGCTATACTCTCATAACTGATTCTACTCAAAATGAGACTATGCCCTTGCAAAAGATATTATCAAAGGCATCTCTTCAAAGATGAGACCTCACTTGGAGTATTGTGTGCAGTTCTGGTGTCCTCAACAGAAAAAGGACATGGAACTGTTGGAACAAGTCCAGAGGAGGGCCACGAGGATGATCAGGGGACTGGAGCACCTCCTGTATGAAGACAGGCTGAGAAAGTTGGGGTTGTTCAGCCTGGAGAAGAGAAGGCTGCGTGGAGACCTCAGAGCAGCCTTCCAGTATCTAAAGGGGGCTTATAAGGGTGCTGGGGAGAGACTGTAGTGATAGGACAAGGGGTAACAGGTTAAAACTTAAACAGGGGAAGTTTAGATTGGATCTAAGGAAGAAGTTCTTTACTGTAAGAGTGGTGAGGAGGCACTGGAATGGGTTGCCCAGGGACGCTGTGAATGCTCCATCCCTGGTGGTGTTCAAGGCCAGGTTGGACAGAGCCTTGAGTGGCAGGGTTTAGCGTGAGGTGTCCCTGCCCATGGCATGGGGTTGGAACTAGATGATCTTAAGGTCTTTTCCAACCCTAACTATTCTATGATTCTAAATCTCTGCACACTAGTTTGTAGCCAGCATTAGATGCTTTTGAGTTACAAGCGCTGCAATCTTAAAATACAGGAAGATCAACTGAAGAGGCACTTACACACCTTTAGCAGCCGAGGCAGGAGCACCACAAATAGTAAAACCCCTGTTATCATGAATCACCAAATGGAACAATACACACTGGCAATGAGAAACTAACAGTGTTGTCTATTTGTAAAGAAACTGCAATTGCTCTAGGTTTAAGGCTGTTAACGTCCCATTCTTCAAGTGACATTTTAGCTACTCTAAGCATCCCTTTGTCTCCTTGCCAAAGCTACCTTGTTCCACAAAGCCCAACAGCATTACTCCATTGTCTTTGCTGCCACAACCTGCTACATGGGCTGACACATCTGGCTTTTCATGTGCTCAATCAGTGGTTGTCAAAGTTTGAAAACTTTAAACAGATTCTGATGAAATTTCACCCTCAAAACCAGCATCTTTCCACAAGCTCCAGAAGGACCCCACACAGAAAAAGCTTTGAACAGAGAAATTCCTAAGAAAACTCATGTTGAAAATTTTTCTCCTCTCTCACAATAGCTGAAGGGTCAAAAGCAGACAGCCAAGGAAGTCTTTGGAAGGAGTGCAAGAGAACAAGCCTTGCCCATGATAGTCGTATTTAACCACTGCTGAGCCTCCACTCAGCACTTTCCTCAGTCCCTGAGCAAATATCCATGAGCTACATCATTTAAAAACCTGTCCATCCTGTGACAAGGCTTGCAGTTTTTTTAAGTTTTTCTATTTTAGGGTAGAACAGATTTCAACTTGAATGCCTCAAAACAGCAACACAGAGTTTATTCAGTTGTCCTCAGTGATTAAGGTAACGCTAAAGAAACGCACCAGTCTAGAGACATGCTGTCTCCTCCCACTGCATGCCTTGCTGTGCTTGAAACCTGGGAGATATCTGTCACTTTATAAACATAGCCCTTAATTTGAGGCATCAATTCTGACACATACTTACCATTTTCAGATGCCAGATCACCTGCTAAAGCAACAGAATTTATTCTATTAACCCTATGCTAGTCTCACTCCTCTACGTTCTGTGAAAATGACAAAGAACCAACAAAACCCCCCACATTAGCAAGAATCAGATGGGTTTTGATCACCACAGAAAGTGGTGGACATTGTGCACAACTCATCAGCTACACCAAGTGCAAGACTAAAAAGAATGGCTTGAAACTTGGACCTAGAAAGGGTCTCTTCTTCACTGCCAGACAGCATTCACCTAAGAGTTCTAGCTCCCTACAACTAAAAGCAACCACAAAAAAAATCAAAGCAGGTTGGAAATACACATCATAGCCTGCATTACGTCTTAAGTAATATTCTAGAAGCTAAAGATGTTTTCTTACTTTTCATGGTGCCCTCCTCTTCTTCCTCTTCAGTGTTTATGACCATTGTGCCCAGCTGGGATTCCAAGGTGCCATCATGTTCTATCATTGTGTTGGCTCCATCAGTCATGGTGTTGACAGCTCTTATGGTACCAGTTTCATCTCCACTTGCCCTCACCATGGTACCTGAATCAGTTTCATCTTCTTCCTGTACAAGGATGTCAAATACATTTTTACTGGTGATGGTGAAGGCCCATGAAGAACGTGTCCTTAAATACAGACAAGTCTTACTAATCCAGAGATATTTACAAATACACACAGAAGCAACATTTTGTTTTATGCACTTAAATTCTCTCCCTGTCATCTCCAAACAGGTAATGAAAAGTCTCTGTGCTTTTCTGCCAGTGTAGTAAGTAAGAGAACAGATAAATGATCAGAAGTTTCTCAATACAAGTTGTATCTCATTTCTGACCTGGTGACCCTCTGCAAGAGTAGATTACTACACTCCTTCAGTCATTAGTGTTCCTAGTCATGTTACCAGTTTTAACAGTTGATCTAAAACCCCTGTCTCAAGTGGTACAGTTCACTGAGGAGTCACTAGTTATTAGCAATAGGTCTAAGCCTAGAGTGCACGTGGCACACTGATGAAAAATTATTAGGAGCCTGTCTTTAACATTCAGGTAATTTTACCTGCTATCAACTTCAGAAGCACTGAATAAAAATGAACTGAATTTGAAATTATTTTAAAAGGAATGAAAGAAATTATTAAAGTGAGTGATTTTTTTGCATGAAAACTATTTCTTATCTTTTCACTTGCTAACAGGTGCTAATGCTATACAAGTTTGAGTTATAGCGGTCAAGGCTCAAGAGACTGACTCTGTGGAAAACACAAGCTCCGGAAACAAATTCTGGTCGGACAACTTCCCGGCCCAGGAAGTCAGCCAGAGGTGGTAGTTTCATTAGGTGGTGTGTGCTTCACTAAGTTTAGATTGTGACCAGGATTTCACAAATAAGGTCAAAATTTCCACAACCTATTTAGTTTCTTGGAAACGTGGCTCAGCTATTCAACTTAAAGAATGAAAGTCATTTCCCAGGTTTACAGCAGGGTTTCTAGGCATCTCACCTTAGATGAGATACTCAACTTCGGTTGTGAGGATAAAGTTCACAGTTCTTTATGTGTGACCATGGCCTTACTGATCTGTATTAGCGTTAGAGGAAAAACACAGGTCTTGCACATCAAGCTGTAATGTCACTGAAAGGAAGTACACCCCTCCATGTTCTGGTGTTCCATGCATTTTATCTGTTCTGTCAAAGGTGTCTACATCATTTACTTCCCAGCCTCAAAACCAATAGCAAAAGGAGGAGAAAACTACATGAAATGCTAATGGAGGAAAAGTAATTTTATGTGGAGATGAGTGGGTGAGAGGAAGTAACAGATTTGCTAGCTACACATCATTTAACAAAGGACTAAAGCAGGAGTTTTCATAGCACTTGGGAAGTGCTTAGGAACACTTTTCTGCTAGCCGACAAGGAGTAGAGAAGCTTCAAGAGAACACACACACTGACAGAGACCAACTCCACTACAAAGACATCATCTCTCAGCAATGTGACTCCAGACCAGTCAGAAATGAAGAAATACAGACTAGGGACAATACTCTTAGAGCCAACATCATGGCAACATGACCAGTAAAGTTACTTCCACACTGAATAAATAGGCAGTCCTAAACTGGAAAACTAGATGAACAATGTCTTCACCATCCAGACTGTGGGCCATGCTGTTCAAGTCTAACCTCTGAAAAGGTCTGGCATATAATGCCTTTTGTAGCACATTTCATTTATTCAGGTTGAAGCAGGCAGAGGCTCAAAAAACAGCTTTCAACATGCTTGCCATATTTACATGCTGTAACCACTGAAACAAGGAGCTCAAATTTAAATTCACAGCAATCCCCTGGACACTTGTCATGCCCTCACCTCAGGTTTCTGTCGGTTGCTCTTGTGTAGTAGAAAGTTTCTATAAGGGAGGTTCTAAAGCACAACAATAGTAAAACAACACAACATACTTATATCATAGTGCATCACAGGTGATATTATTACTTTATACCAGGAGAGCAGTCTAAGACCTAAATCTACAATGAACAATTCTCATTACTGAATAAATAATATAATCCAATTGGGAAAATACATCAAGTCTTCTGCATACACTCCTTTGCAGACCTATTCAATCACAGGTCTGGAGCTACACTATAAGCTAAACAGCAAGCCATGCATGCTTGCTATCCCACTGTATAAAGATTGAGAAGGGACCAAGCATTGGGTTAAGTATAAACCTCAGTAACTGCATAAAATTCGAGAGCAAGTGGATAAAATATTGCCAAAACAAAAACCAAAGCAGCTAAGCCTTATGAAAGGAGCAAGAGTTTGGACTTTGTACACAGTTGCTGTTAAATACTCACTGAATTTTCTTCATCATCTTGATCCAGTTCACGCTGTTGTGCCTCTTGACGTTTCAGCTTGATATCCATTGCTTCATTTATTAAGTCTCGCAGAATTGACACTCCCTTGGCACTTTTAACAAAAGGATGCTGAAAAAGATTTTGAAAACAAATAAGCACTGCACCCAAGCCAAGATCTAACTATAAAACATGGTTACTATAGTCTACTTCCAATCAAAGTTAAGGTTTAATACATTACTAAAATAAAAATCCAATACTTCTGTTTGGCAGAGGAGGGAGACCTCCAAACAAGACCATGCCCCAAAGGCACTACTACTGCTGTGAGACCTTTGGCTCACTCCCTTCCACAACTCCACTTACTTTCCTGAGCAGCTTAGATGTCAAGAACCATTACACAGATCATCACCATTGAGACCATTCAGAGCAATCACTTTCATTTAGCATCCCCTTTTTTAAGAGGCAGTTTCTTGGCTGTGCTGGTGAAAACTTTAAAGTAAAAAAACACCAAAACTAAACAACAGCAACAACCCCTCCAAAGCCAAACAAACAAAAACCCAACCCAGAGAAGACACAGATGGGAAGTTGAAGTCAGACTGGGCCTTAGAAAAGAACTGAAAATTTGAAGTTGAGTGTAAGATTTTCAAAATGACATATTAAAAAGTAAAGTCTGTAGTGAGCAAGAGTAGCAAGAAATGAAACCAAGATCTCAACAGCCACGGGGCACTGCCTGCTCTAGAAAGCCTTCTCTAGAGCTTATGTACTGGTAAGAAAAGGCACACCTGCAGAAGCTGGGTTGCAGTGGCACGCTGCTCTGGGCTCTTGACAAGACACTGCTTTACAAAGTCTGTAAAATTGTCTGACCAGAGCTCTGGTTTCCGGAATGTTGGAGGTGGATTGGTGGGAATCATGAAAATTGCCTAAAACCAGAAGAACAGTCCAGATTTGCAAACAAAGTTTAATGCTTTCCAACAATACAACATGAACACACACAAACAGACATAGGTACTAAAGAACAACAGACATTTCGAGTTTGCTGCTTCTGAAGAGTTTGTGCCAATATTATACATAAATTTGCTCAGAGGGATCAAGTAACAAGAAATCAGACTTTTCTCACTAGGTGCTTACACTTCTGTCTGAGCCATTTTGTGCCCCAGGTGATGCAAATCTGCTTTTTTTGTCTTAAAAAATTTGTATTTGCATTAAAAGAAAAAAATCACTTTGGATAATACAGCTGAAAATGTATTTCTTCACACTTAACACAGGGAGCTTCAGCTATGTCTTAATGGAAGAGGATTGTGATTTTCTTTCCCATGTAGATTCTCTTTCTCAAAGACCTGCTTTTCATTTAATCAACAGTGCAAAGAACTGTCAGAAAACAAATTCAAAGCAGGTGGCACACCAAGATGTTATTCAGCCAGCTACAACAGCAAGATGTCCTTTCCATACCTTTTAAAAGGTCACAGTCCTTACCCTCATAGGATGAATATCTGCATATGGTGGCTTGCCTTCAGCCATTTCTATTGCAGTGATTCCCAGAGACCAGATGTCTGCAACACAATTATACCCTATTTCTTGAATCACTTCTGGAGCCATCCAAAATGGGGTGCCTATAACTGTGTTCCGCTTTGCCATGGTGTCCTGAGGAGAAGAGAAGGATCAAGATCCAGGCAAAGGGAACTGTATTAGTCAAAAATGTTCATTAATGAATTATCACCCTAATTATCTTCCACTCACATGCACACTATTAGGCTCAGCAAGGCTGGGATACAGACAGCTGCAAAGAGGAATTGAAATATGCTTACAGAAGTTACAGATATCCTGCAGAAATCAGCAAATGCTACCTCAAGCCATTACTTGGGTATAAAGGTTTCCACAGAGGAAGCTCTGCTCTAATCTGTTGCTGGTTTAGCATCTTATTATGTCAATGTAAAGTGCTAAAACCCAGTTCAGAACAACTCCTCAAAGTCTCCACAAGCTCATCACACTCACATGCAGGTTAAAAAGATAAGCTGAAGTGTACACATGCATCTTGGTTTTACTTACTGTAAGTTGTCCTGCCACGCCAAAATCTGCAAGTTTAGCATGTCCCTCTGTATTTAGCAATATATTTCCAGCTTTGATGTCCCTGTGTATTTTCCTCATAAAATGCAGGTACTCTAGTCCTTTCAGTGTTGATTGCACTATTGTAGCAATTTCCTCCTCTGTGAGCTAAAGAAAATAAAAGTTACTGCCAAGCCATCAGCTGCTGAGATGTAGCATTATTGTGTTTCAGTCTATGCTTCCTGAGATTCACTAATTGCCATTTAATTGCCTTCACTAAAGGTTGCTGTACTAATGGGGAAATTAGTCAGCGAGTTACAGCATTACGTAGAACTAGATGCCAGTCAGCACACACATGTACCACTTCACATACCGTAACCCTTTCTCAACTAATAATTCTTATCCTGCAGTAGCCAAAATAAAGCAAAGTCAAGTCAAACAGACTACAAATTCTACTTTGGAATTGGTTTGGGTTTTCAGGAAAGCCAACAAACCAAAATCTGCTCCACTGATTACATTACCCAGATAAGCAAAACTCTATCAATGTCATCAACTCCCTTACTTTCAGAGGAACAAAGGACGTGCATCTCAAGTTCTGGTCAATGGTTGTGTCAGGCACTGAACAACATGAGAATTATGTCCAGACTACTCAGCTCCCCTGAGCTGCTGGACACCCCTATTTCCCATTTACATATTCAAAGAAGAAAGGACATACGGTTTTGTTTCGTAATCGAATAATATCAGACACAGATCCAGCGCCGCAGTATTCCATGACTATCCACAGGTCCGTGTTCTTAAAATAGCTGCCATAATATTTCACCACATGAGGACTACGAAATGTGAAAAAAGAAGAAGAAAACAAAGCATCAGACATCAGTCACCAGCATAACTGAATAAGCACAATACACTGCAGAGTCCCTAAGTATGCTTTAGAAATTCAGAGCTGAAGTGCCGCTGAAACCCTGATTAAAAGTATTCCAAACCAGTCTGAACTTGCACAGGGTTGCTGCAGCCCTGCCAAGCTTCTTCCCCAGAGTGGTGCTCATCCGACCCGCCAGTAAGGCAGTTCAGGGAGCTAAACCATCTGAAAATAAATCCCGTAGAAATAAGAAGTGATTAGCTTCAATCTGGTTTAGCTCCCTGAATTGGATTACAGCAAGGTCAGTGCTGTGGCAAGCAAGAAGGCAGGACAAGGGAATGAGAAACAGACCACAGCAGTCCCCAGTAAAGCTGCTGCAGAGCATTTGCAACCAAGTTGAAACATTAAATAAGGTCCAAAGTTCACTGGAAAATAGTTATCATGTTAATTAATATGAATGTTTCCCCACTACCACATGCACCTACTTGTTTTCACAAGTGAGTCCAGGATGTATTTTAGGAATCCAGTGCAACCTAGGACTGCCTCTCACAGTCAGACCTCTGGCTGCCTAAAAACCAAAATCCTAGTAAAGTACGTTGGTCAGAATAACTATCTGTCCTCTGCAGACCACTAACAGAAAGGCTACTCCTGAATTTATGGGAACAGAACTAGGAAACAAAAGTGCACTTAATCTACAATCTGCTGATTTTTTTCTAAGGAAAAACCGTGGAAGTGGCAAGTCACGTCACAGTGCACAATGTTCCTACTTAATCGACGATCCAGTGACTTGCCCCCTCTGCTCTTCTTAACTGTAAGGTCTCATCTCAGGCCTTGCAATGTTAATATTTAATTTCTTTTACGAAAGAGACTCCTAGTAATGATTTCCACGTTACACAGTAAGATTTTTCACAAACAAATTGTTTTCAAGTTACATTTTTTGTCTGCCACCAGTCACCTTCATTTAAAGACAGTGAGAGCGAAGCACAGTAAGAGTGAGTGACTGGCCTCACAGTTCCATAGTGCTAATGCAACTTATTTTAAATGGCTTGCCATGCCTGATGTCCAAAGGCAATGTTTCTTAAAGCCAGATTCACAATACCAGAAGAAAATAGTGTATTTAAACTAAGCCTTAGACACACTTTGAGAGGAGGTCTTCCACACCCCTGAGCTCTTCATTAAGTTGTTACAAAATCTTTTGCCATAAGAAGCATGCAAAGACAACCCAAAGAGCCAACCATCAGCCCAGAGAGCTACCAACAAGTTATTCTGGGGATGCTCACATCAGCAGACAGCTTGTACTGTGCTAGAACTTCCACAGGCAAAAAAAGGCCATGAAGGACACTTCTGCCACCCAAGCAGGCGACAGCACATTGATTACGCACATGCAAGAGCAGTCATGCGTTAGTGGCTCTCGTCCACGTGCCCCTTAAACAAGCCAACAAAAAAACCTCTTCTAACAGTTTTCTGTGTCCACACCGAAGCATTTTTAGAAGTCATTACCCCCCTGGACATGGAAACTGCTGCTCTAGCACACCATCAAGTTACCAATGCTCAACAAGTGATAGCACATGGGCAGAACTGCAGTAACCGCTCACATGCTCAGCTCTCTGCTGGCAGCAAGTGCAAGGTTATTCAACTCAGCTTAATGCTCTTTTAGTGCAAGCTACATTTTTGTTGTCTTACCTGTGCTGGGATTAACACTACCCAAATGGTCAGTTAACATGACTCAGCTGATACGAGGTAACTTGATCGTACAAGTCCAGCCTTTTAAAAAACATTTAAGGCAACATCATGGCTTTTATTTGATTAAATGCCATTTTCTTTGCATACGATAATGGGGTTTGCAGTACACATTTACCTGTCACATTGCTGCATTATGGATATTTCCTTTATGATCTCTTGCAGGTCAGATTCCACAGGAACTTGCTTAATTGCAACAATTTGACCCGTTTCTTTATGAATAGCTTTGAACACGCTGCCATAGGAACTATGAAACAAAATATTAAACAAACACTGAATACATTAACATTTTAAAAATGCAAATGCTTTTTGAAAGTGCAGCCACCAGGTGAAAAATTAACTGGCCTTCTGCTGAGAGTATTTTGAGTTTTTAATGTAAATAATCAGTCCACTAGCTTCTAAACCTAATACAAGTAAGTCGCAGCACACTGAGATGGTCAGAAAAGAGCCAACCACCACCACATTGCCTGTAGCTCTGGAAAATTTGGAAATCTACACAAATCCAACCAATCAGATTCTCTCTTTTCCCAGCATACAGTACCAGCTGAGCATCAGTAACAACTACAGCTGTGGTCACAGAGGTTTGCTTGCTCTTGTCAGATATTATCTGTCTTATTTCCAGCTTCTTCCAACATCCAGGCAGATTTACAACTCGGGTTTTGTTCAAATGAACTGCTTAAGGCAGCAAACATGTCACTCACTGAGTGCTCCCACGCTGCTCTACCTTACCAAGCAACAGAAGTTAATTTCCACTTTGTGCAGCTTCCACAGGAGGTACCAGGGATGAACTACAAAACCTCTTGAGCTCCCACAGAGCCCTATCAGCTCCAAATTAGCATCTTTCAACAGTGTTTTAACTCCCTGCTGCTGAGCTGTAAGCTACTGTTTGGATTAAGATATCGTACTTTTGGGAAACAAATTCTTTATTTTGTTACTAACCAAGCACTGTTGCTATGTTAGTCCATACCTTTGCAGTAACAGCATCATGACAAAAATGAAAAATCAGAGACCACTGAACACATACCCATTACACTAATCTGTTCTTAGAGAAACATACACTGGGCACATGGAATAGAACACGTACCCTTCTCCAAGCTTCTCTAACACGTCAAATACTTCTTCAGGTTGTTTGGTTAAACTATCTTCATCCAACTTCTTCAGCTGCCTGCATATGAAAGAATAAAGAAATGATTATATTTAACTGTACAGCAGTTTGGGCTTTGTTGAAACAGAAGAATAAACAGCACCATTTAAACATATGCAAGGCTTAGCAAGAAGTAAATTGATTATGAAGTTAAGTTTATTTCACCCAACCAGGAGAGTGAATGTTATTAGCATCAAATAGCAAAAGAGGACTGGGAATTGCAGAGAACAGGATTCGATCTGGCACACAAATAACAGTCCTTCTTGGTGGAAACACCCCTCAGGATCTATATGCTGGTGGTCAAATCCCAGCACAGCACTGCAGTCTTGCAGCTATTGGACACACCTGCTAAAGTTTAAAGTCTTGAACAGAAGGATATGTAGTAAGGGCCATGCAAAAGGCAACATCATCTTCCCTAATGCATTTGGAGTATGTTTGAGATACATTTGTTAGAAGGAAGGATGCAATACTCATCTCACCTGTACATTTTTAATACCAGAAGTTCAGATCTTAAATTTGTGAGCCTGGACATATACTAGGAAAGTTCTAACAGGAAAAAAAAATAAAAGGAAACTGATCTTTCAGGATCTTTATGCTGCTTGGTCCATCCCTCTTAAATGCATTAATAACAAGAGTCAGCTGAAATACTTCCTAGGGAAGGGATGCTATGTGATCCTTCACTCAGCCGCACTGGTCTCCAGTACAACTTTCAGAGAGATTCCATCCACAAAGCAACAAGAACTGACCACATTTGTTTCAGTCTACCCCTACCACACCAACAGCTGTTCATCAAAAAACCTCCTGAAACAGTTAAGAACTACATAGAAAAAAAAAAAGAGCTGAAAACAAAGTATTTTACTGTCGAGCAAGAGCCCACAAATGAGTGTTCTTTGGTTTTCACACAACTAAAGTCTGAAACAACAACAACAAAACTAAAACAACACAAAAACCACCCAAAAAAACCCCTCCAAATGCCCCAAACCAGCTTTTACAAGTTTATGAAACACAGAAACTCATTATTCTCAGAGTTTTCAGAACTTACTGGTCTCACAGCGAGCAGCACTTAAAATGAAACATGCGTGGTTGCCTGCAACTGCAAATAACTACTGAAAGCTCTCACTGCTTTAAAGATCATGACTCCACCACAGGACATGCGAATTTTCATACTAAATATATTTTCTCCCCAGTTTCTTAAACAGAATGAGAACCTAATCACTGACCCCCGGCTATTATGTTTACGTACAAAAGCCATACAGGAGGTGCAGCTCACGCATGGAGTATATACAATGGCTTCCTGAAGCAAAGGAAACATAAAGAAGTAGACTCAGGAAGTGGTGAAATACTGAAGCAGTCACTAGCTTCCCTGCAAAGATAAGCATTAACCAACAGAATGTTACTTGTCCTCGTGAGAACGTGGAAGGAGAAAGGGCAGGGAAGAGGAGGAAAGGGAAAAAACCTGCACGCATCAGTGACCACACAAGCCACCACTTCCAAGGAGCCCAAAAAGCAGTGATGCAAGGGGCAAATCGTTTTGAGTGCCATTAAGATGGGGTCCACATCCGGTCAAAACAAACAAGAAAAGGCTTTTCACAAACCAAACACAACAACCGGACAACTTCTGCTTGCATCAAACTGCCTCACTTCTGCTGCAGTGCAGGAGCACATGGACTCTGCACTGCCCAGGTCGTCCTGCGCGCTCGCTGCTGTCAAAGCCACCTCTGCCTCTCCACGGGGTGTTTATACAACACGGATAGAACAGCAACACAACCCCCGTCTCGCCTAAGCCGTTATCCAGAGCTATTCTGAATCACCTTCCAGTCAAACACCGGCCTAAGCAATTAGAGAACAAAACCAGATTATTCTTTAATAGGAGACACGCTGCTGGTTTGTTTAACAAAAGAAGACTCTCACTGCAGGCGGGAGCCAGCAGCTTCCTTTGTTCGCTGCCCAAAGCGCTCCCCGGGACCCAGCTGCAAGCCACCGATAGCATTCTGACAGACGGACGCTCATTCACACTGCCGCTGACTCCAGATGAACCCCCTGCAGCCCTGCTCCGCTGCCGCCTGGCCTCCCGAGATACGGGGCTCACGGCTTCATACAGAGATCGCCCCGAAACCCCTCAGAGAACCGCGTCCGCTCCTTGCTGGAGTGACTGGGCTCGGGACGGTGACAAACCCGCGCTAAGCTCACCCAAAGAGCTGGAAAAGTAAGCAACCGCGGGCTCAGCCGCTACACCAGCGCGCCCTCGGTACAACCACGTTAACCGGTGGGAGCTTCCGCAGCCGCCGGACGCAGCGTCCTCTCCGCTACCTCACTTGAAGCCATTTTTCCACCACCTGAGCCCAGCGCTGTCCCAGCACGGACCTACCGGCGCTGCCCCGGTGCGAAGCGACCTAAGCCGACAGCCCCGGCCGCCTCCCTGCAGCTCGGGGCCGGTGTGGCAGGAGCCCAGCGCGGCCGCCCCGCTCCCGCTGGCGTGAGGCCCCGCACCAACACCCCTCAGGTCCGGGACCGACCGCAGCGCGGCACCCCCGCTCCCCGCAGGGATAACCCCGCCGCTCACCGGCGCGGGTTCCGCAGCTGCACCGCCTCCATGGCGCTGCGGGCGGCGGTCGCTCCTCCGGCCGGTCACGCCCTCACCCCTCCATGGCACCGCCGCTTCCGCCCGCCGCCGGAAGCCAGCGGGGAGCGCCCGGCCCGCCCGGGCAGAGAGGGGCGTTCCCGGCCCGGCGCGGGCAGCAGCGCGATGGCGGCATCGCCCAGCGACCTGCGCCGGGCCGGCAATGAGGAGTTCCGCCGCGGGCAGTACGGGCCTGCCGCAGAGCTCTACACCCGTGCGCTGGAGCTGCTGGAGGCCGCAGGTACGGCACAACCCAACCCGGGCCGGGCGGGGGGCGCGCAGCGGGCGGACCTCGGCTCAACACCTCTCTCGCTTGTGCCCCGGCGCAGGGGAGGCCGCCGCCGAGGAGCGGAGCGTGCTGCTCGCCAACCGCGCCGCCTGCCGCCTTAAGGACGGCGCCTGCAGTCTCTGCGTTGCCGACTGCAATAGGTGAGCGCCGGTGGGGCCCGCGGCGGGGCCGGGGCTGGGGCTCGTTCCCTTGCTTCCCCACCGGTGGAAAGGGCGGGAGGCACGGCGGGGAGGGCGACCGGCCCGGAGCAGCGCCGGCCTGGCCTGGCGCATCGTGCCGGGGCTCCCGCACCGCCCGGGCTGACGCCGTCCCGGCCGCTCTCTCCTCTGTGCCGCAGCGCTCTCGACCTGGTTCCCTTCGGGATCAAGCCCCTCCTCAGGCGGGCAGCGGCGTACGAGGCTCTGGAGAGGTACCCGCAGGCCTACGTGGACTACAAGACGGTGCTGCAGGTGGACTGCTCCGTCCAGGCGGCACACGATGGTGTCAACAGGTAACGCTCTCTGCAGGCAGCACCCAAAGGCTTGGGAGCGCGGCAGCGCGGTGAGCCATGCGTTGCTTCTGCCACTGCGTCAGGAGCAAGGTGGGTCCCAAGCACACGGATGAAGCAACAGAGGCCTCTGATGCTTCATGCAGGACCTGGCCATGCTCCATTTGTCTGCTAGTGCCCTTAGCTCCTTACAAGATTTTGGTGGAGGGGGGGGAATTAATTCCATGGCGTTGTTTCTGCTTTGCTCAGTGCCTGGTTTAAAGGAAATAATCATCTGCATGTTCCAGCACCCTGTCCTTTAAGCCTCCCTGTGCTGACGGGGGTTACAGGCTGTTGTTATCCTTTTCTCTGCCTGGACCTGTCTGCTTTACTTCATCGCTTGCCAGACTGAGGAGTGACACACACGTCTCTCTCTTGCCTGAGCTCTAACAGTCTTGCCCTATGATATTTTTAGCCCTGATGATACAAAGGTCCTTTCGTTACTGTCCTGGCTGTAGAAGGAATTTAGTTTAGATGCACATGTAAAGGGATTACTGGAGAGATGCTGTTCTTGATACATGAGCCAGGTTAAAAAGGGACTGGCTATGCATGACCTACCCTGCCAGCAGACGGGTGACTGCCAGCTCTCTCTTGCAGGATGACTAAAGCCCTCCTGGAGAAGGATGGTGTGAACTGGCGCCAGAAGCTCCCACCAATCCCCACAGTCCCCATTTCTGCCCAGACGAGGTGGAGCGCTCCTTCTGCTGGAGCCCCTGGGGCAAACACTCCTCCTGCAACTGCACCGCAAAGAGAACCAGGTGAGAGTGAGCCCTTGGGCAGGGCAGAGAGCCCTGCGGCTCAGGAGGGTGATGAGCAAGAGTGCTGCCACACCGGCTTGGTGTGCCTGCAGCTGGGGCTGAGGCCTGGAGAAATCTGGGCCTGGTTCTGCCACAGCCTTTTCTGTTGATTCTGAATTCTATGATGTTTCTGTGTCTCACCTCTGGTATGGGGATATTTGCTTTCTGGGAGGCTGTGCTGCTCTTGCCTATTTTATAGCATTCTGTATTCTTTCATGCTGTTTCCAGACAAGGCTGCTGCTAACTTGGAGAGAGCTCGCACTCTGAAGGAAGAAGGAAATGAACTTGTAAAGAAAGGAAACCATAAGAAAGCAGTTGAGAAGTACAGTGAGAGTCTGAAGCTCAACCAGGAATGTGCAACTTACACCAACAGGTACTACCCCGCTCATTGCCCCAGAGCTCACTGCTCCTGGCCCTTATAGAAGTCATCATGGTACTTGTGACAGAGCTGGCTAATGTTTACTCCCAAACAAATGAATAAAACAAAAGTACCACACATGTTCACCCCAAGTGCAGTCTTCCCTGTAGTTTCTATAATGTTCTGTGATCAGGTACTACAAAAGCCCTTGGAGGTGCTCAGGGATTTCCCCCTTTAATGCTTGTCTGCCAGGACTGCGGTATTTTGAGTAGTGTCTGATGCCCCATGAGCCACAAATTGCAGACTGCTATAAAGTACTTTTAAGGCAATTGCTGCAAGCAGAGCACATCTGGCTAATGTAGACAGGAACCTGCATATTGAAATACAGGTTCTTAGGTTTAGAGCGGGTTGCTCTGAAAATCCTCTTTATTTTCCAGACTGAAAAACTCCTTTTTCTTTTTTCCTGCTTTTAACTGAAACTTGAGCTCAAGGAGTAAGATGACATAACGGTTTTGGAGTCCAGCTTTGTGCTGAGATCTGCTACATGTGTTGCAGCAGCAGATGCTGCTTTTAGCCAGAGGTCTCTAACTAGGTATCTGTATTGCAGAGCACTCTGTTACCTAACTCTGAAGCAATACAAGGAGGCAGTAGAGGACTGCACAGAAGCTTTGAGATTAGATCCTAAAAATGTTAAGGCGCTCTACAGGCGTGCTCAGGCACTGAAAGAACTGAAGGTAAGTCAGGAGGTTTTGAACACTTCTAGGCTGTTCATGCATGATCAGAACCAGAGATGCCCTTTAGAACTTGTTTCTGTGCTAGACACTATCTGCTGTCAGATAGCTAGGACCTGTACTGGCTGAGGGGGGATTTTCTTTCACATCACTATTTGCTATTTGTCTCTCGTGAGTTTCTCAGTGTCAGGTCCTGCTTCTGGAGATGCTGAAAGCAGCTACATGTGTAGAGTTTTATCTCTTCGTGTCTGCTGAGAGTTTCTGTAGGCAGTACTGGATGACATATTGTATTCATGTTGGACTTGGAATCCACTTGAGTGACAAAATTGTCTTCTCGGCCCTAGTTTGAACATGTTTTAGAACAGCTACACCGATGCCAGTGCTTAAGCAATTACAGAGAGGGAGTCACAGGCTTAGTTGTGTTACGTTTGCCTCTGTTGCTGGGTAGTAATTCCTTGGACTGAATTTTTAATACATTAACACTTCAAAAATATTCTCCTTCTAGGATTACAAATCAAGTATTGCAGATATCAAGAGCCTGTTGAAAACTGAACCAAAGAACACAGCTGCACTGAGATTACTGCAGGAACTGAACAGAGCCTAGAGTAACCAAGCAACGAGGAAAGCTTTGTTTTCCACCACAGAAGAAAGCTTTTTCCCTTCTGGTGTTGTTACAGGGACCAGTCTTAATCAGGATCAGTACTGAAATCCATCATCCACTGCTGCTGAGATGTAACAAGTTCTGTGCCAGCACAATGAATGTTAAGACACACAATCTGTATCAAACTCTTTATTATCTGGTTCTAAGATCATTCAGTTTTAATGCCCCTCCCTCAGAGGCATATAGGTTAACTTCCCTGTAACCATCAGCCTCAGGGACTCTTTTCCATGTTAGCTAAGATGCATGTGACGTGGCTGTTCTCTTTCTGAAGAGCTGCAGAGATTTTATTTGTCCTTATTCAGGTGACAGTTCTGCTGCATTTGTGCTGCTGCTACTTAAATGAGGTTGCTGCAGTCGCCCTAGCACCACGCACCATTCTTATAACAGGCACAGTTACTTGCATAGGGCTGAGCTTGTTCTCTCTCCCAGTTGATGCCTGCTGGCCCTCAGCTGAGTTTCTTCTGCTTAGTGTGGCTGGGCAGTGTTTACAGTAGCAACTTTCTTTTAATTAATCTGCACATTTAAGGAGATAGCAGCAAGTGAAGCCTGCCTTGTTACACTGTGCACTACTTCTTTAAGATTATGGGTGCTTGGCAATTTTACAATTGTTATTTTGGGTTGGTTTCCTGTGTTTTGGGTTGGTTTTTTTAAACCACTCTAGCTCCTCTGTGCCTTTTGGAGCAGTTGCTACATGGTGTTACAGGGAGGGGGATATGCAGTAACATCCCAGTGAGGCCTGGCTTACTACTTTGATGCATGTTTATACTTTTTGTGCTCTTCTGCTTATCTGGTATTGATGGCACTGACTTGAAATGGTAGGTGAAGAGATACTTGGAGCTATCCTGTAAACCATTAAAACTGTTTCGCATTAAAGCCATGTTTATTTTCACTTTAGAGCTGTGTTTGTTATGTGACTGATGGTATAGGGGAACTGGAATATTTTAACCACTTCATACTGTCCCCCCCACTTTTGTCAGAGGGCTTCAGTCACTGCTGTATAGTGCCTTGGCTGTGTCAGTGACAGTCCATGAAGGATTCTAACAATTGCTCAGCTTTGCACACTGTGCATGGATAGAGTACTTTAAATACTAAGTCGAGATGCTGGACAACACTAGAGCTGAGCAAACTTACAGTACAGACTGGGACCCAGAAGCTAGCTCTTAAGTCAGGGTTGCAAATACCTTTGTTTCCCACCTTGCTTCTCCCAGGAGCCAATGTTTCAGGCAGGTACCCCACTGAAGTAAATTTAGGAAGCAGGCAATCCCTCTAATGCCAGTAAAGACAAAAACTTCTTACCTTAGCCTGATGTTAAGTAGCTTTTTGTAGGTCCCAGGGCTGTACTCCATCAGCTGGAATGGCCAGGGCTTAAAACAACTCACTGAGGGGCACAGATCACACCAGCTCCCATGCAACCAGTGCTTGCTGAGCTCAAAGCAAGTAAGTGTGATTGATAGATAGATTTCAGGGTGGGGAAGCACAGGACAGAGGTACACAGATAAGCAGAGGAAGGTCACAGAATACAGCAGGAAGATTGGCTTCACTTAGTGAACAGCTGTCCTTTTAACAGCCCTGCGGTTATCTGGAGTGGCAGATACCTGCACTGTTTAGCCATTTGTGACAACACCTCTAAGCAGCAGCATTCACCTCTTCCCTTCTCAGCAGCAGCACTGCTTTTTTGTACCTTATCTCTAAGACTTTCCCCCCACATGCCCGCAGGTAGACAAACATGAAGCAATGAGTCTTGTTTTGCTCAAAGTTCAGGGTCACTTCTGCTGCTATCTCCCTTTCTGTTCTAGCAACAGTGCTGCTGTCCGTGCAAGACACTTCTCAGGCACACAGCGGTAGCACTGTCTACATGGGCAGCCAGTGTTTGTCACAGAGGCAAGCCTTCATCCACCCCTTGCAAAAGCCACAGCAGCTGTTCCAGACTGTTGTCCCCAGATCTCCAGATTCACATTTGCATCGCTGCTCCTGCCTCAGCTCTCTAAAGCCTCAGGCTTCCCTGAGGAGTTCAGGTAGGAAGCTACTCTGCAAACCAGTTCTCCAGTACACATGGGGACCCAAGCTACAGCTGCACCTTTTCTGATAAGCCTTTTAAAGCCCCTGGTCCTTGTTCACATCCTTTCTTAAGCTATTCTGATGTCCCTGTGTTCCTTGGTCCCATTCTCTGCATTCCCTTTAGATTCACTGCAGTCTTCTCCAGCCAGGCCGTCATTCAGTACACCTGAACTTCCCTATTACACTGGCAGACAAGCCAGTCAACAGCAGGATGCACCCCTACAGTTCCCCTCCAGCTCCTCATGTGCATTACACTCATGAAAATATTTAGTTTTCCTTTAGGGATAAAGCATGAAAGCTTCCAGACAGTTACGCTCTGGGACAAATAACCAATGAAGGTCTTGTACAGCAAGTGGATTCAAGTCCTTTATAAGCATCTCACTGAGAAGGAGATACCTAAATAATGCAGTTAAGGGTGAGGTGTCCACTATGTGGAAAATAAATATGGAGGTCAGAAGAACTGACAAAATAAAGGCAAGAAAAAGGAATGATGAAAAGCTGCAGGGCAGAGCCCCAGCCGAGCAGACGCTGTGCAGGAAGAAGTGTGTAAGCAACTCTATTAAAACACTGGAAGGAAAACAAGGGGTAGGAGGGATGACTCAGCAGCGGGTTGAGCTGACAGTATGATACAGCACAGAAGGAAGATTGAGACAGCAACACCAGCACACAAGGTGGGTGGTGCTGACGGAGGTGTGCTCCTGTCAGCTCAAGGAAGCAGTCAAATAAGGACAATGCATCGCCAGTCTCAAGCACCATGAAGCATCTAGGGACTGAAATTCCTTTCTTAAATAGGAGGAGCAGAACATAAAGGCCAGGATGCTGACAGCAACATGCTCTGGGAGAGGCCCAGGGAGCAGAACACAGTAATAATGGATCCCAGCTGCAAGCAGGGAGCATCCCAATGGGATGATGCAGGTTTGAAGGTTTTCAGTCCCATCAGTAACTCCTTGAAACCACTGGTCAGGAACACACAGAGGAGAAGCAGCTTTTGATTTACAGCTACTCCACAGTACCTCAGAAGCTGGGTCCCATGTACCAGACACACACATGGTAGGGTGAACAGCAGAACATACTTGGTGCCAGCACTCCTGCAGGCATACAGGGTCCATTACAAAAGGAAAACCACAGGAAGATGATGCCTTTCAAAAGGAAGTTAAAACCAGCTATCTACAAAGGATAAAACCCATGAAGGTTGTATGAAATTTGCTTAAAGCCATCCTCCTGGAGTCAGGAAGGACAAGGAGACCCTGGTGGTTGGACATTCATTCACTTAATCCTATATGTCCCCTCCCACCAGCTCTCAGGACTGCTGCTCCACCAGCATCACAAGCTTCAAACACTAATGACAGCAGCCTGACTCCAGTCCATCCCTCCACCTGCATGAAACAGAGGAAAGTATTTACTGGCTTTCTGCAAAGGAAACTAACCCATTTGTTGAGGGGTGAAAGCATCAATTCTTTATTAGTGCCAGCTACAAGAACAAATAAAACTACGGAACCCAATAAGTTCACTAAAATGATGATTCACCATCACTTGTCATTTCCTGGGCAACTGAACCAGGCTGGGTTCCACACTACAGTTTGCTATGTGCTTTCAGGGGAAACAAGAGAATTAACAGGGGTAATTTCTTTATAGGTACAGGAGGAAGCAATTGGCAAGGTTTACAATACACACAGGAAATAGGATGGGGCACTGAAGATAAGCCAGAGTCGCTGTACAGGCACGATTCCAAAGGCACGGTGGGGTTGCTGCTGCTGTTCTTCAAAGGCAACGTTCTCAGGGCTCTCTTGAAGACTACAAGAAACAAAAGAACCCACACATGCAATTTTCAACTGCTAGGAAGTTTTCACTCAGACAAGATGAAATTCAGCTGCACGTGGGTTAACACAGGGCTTCCTTGCGACCACAAGGCAAGAAATATTCTATTCAAAGGAGTGCATGAGTCTGAATTGCTTGTTGATGTGTCTGTCCCAGCCTCAACAGCAGGGGCAGCTCTCCTGATGAGGTCCACACTAATATGTTGTAGGGTATCGACTGATAAGGGTCTACAAAAAACAAAACACTGGGAAGTCCCAGGAAAGATTGTGCTGGTCCCCACTAGAGCTACAGACAGGTCTTTTCCGATCTTCCTTCCTGGTTGCACAGACATTGCTCTCATCAATATAGAAAAAACCCCCACAGAACCATGTCTCTGCAGTATGATTAAGTCTGGAAAATGAAGGCTGCAACTGAAGAAACGGGATATTACAAAGATACTCAGGATGCTCCTCAAGCCTTACCCTGGTTTGGTTCCTGGACAAGGAACCCAATGCCCAGTTCCAGAGGCAGAAACCGGAGCCCCTGAGCACGCCACCACCCGCTGACACCAGCGGCAGGTCCTGCACCTACCTGGGTTACTGCAGGAACAACCCAGCGCTGCCCTTGTGCGAGGTCTCTGTGGCCTGGTGTGCCTGGAGAACAGCGACCGCCTCCTCAATCTTACAACAGAGCACAAGAGGGGAGGGAGTTGAGTTGCTCCAGTGTAGGAGCGCGGTCCCCAGGAAATTCCAGGTCCTGATCTGGCACATAAAGGACTTCAATAATGATGATAAATTCCAAGCCCGCTACTTCTGCGGGAGACTGATCAGCCTGAAGACCTCTTCTGTGTCTTCCCTAGGGAAATGCTGGGGCACCTCACCTTTTCTATAGGAGTCAGAACTTGGCCAGAGAGAAATCGGACTTCTCCATAGGCAAAACTGAAGGAACCCAGGCTCCTTTAAAAATCCTCAATGAAAGGATGAAAGTGAGCCCTGCCTCCCCGGAGCAAAGTGGAGATGCAGTCAATTCATTGCAACTGTTTTGATGGAAACCAAAGCAAAATATTCACCAGGATTAAGGAGGAAGCTGAAGATGCTGCAGGCAGGCAGCGCTTGTCTGGGTTCTATTCTCGGGAAAGATCACATCCCCATCTCCTTCAAGGGAGCACCTGCCCTGCTTTCCCCCCACCCTCACTTCCCAGCACTTCCCTGTGCTTTTAAGGAGCTGCTCTGAGCTTCTCCTCTTTCTGAAGCGGGGCAGGGGGTCAGGCACTGGGTGCAAATCAATCAACCCGGGGCCCTTCCTGCTCATTTTTCACTTAACCCCCCCAAACCAGCAGCTACTTCTCTTCCCACTCTTCTTATGGGCCATGATCACCTTCCCTTGCAGCAGCAGGGAGTTAGCCCTTTGGGATGTGATGTGTTTGATGCCTCCTTACCTTGGAGTGCAGGGAGTCAGGTGATTCCAGGAGCAGCAGCAGCTCAGAGTTGTCTATTTCCAGCAGCATCCCAGTTATCTTGCCAGCTAGCGTGGGATGCATGGCATGGATCAGAGGGTAGAGGCGCTCACCTGCTCCAAACAGCAGGGAGGACATCAGTGCTGTTCAAGAACTCCGGCATTTCCAAACCCAGTGCAAGCCCTCCTGCCCTCCCACTTCTGTCCCTTTAACTGAAAAGGGATACAAGGACGGTGATGGAAAAAAATCACTGCTCACGAGCAAACTTCAGCATCTCGCAGCAACAGTGTTTGCAGGCAGGGAAGCAGCTGGATGAAGCCAGGCAGCAGCAGGCACTGCCATAGGAGAAGGGCAATGGAATGGTGTATGCTGCCCATGCTGCCTACCGGCGTGCATGTGAAGGGACCTGCCTCTGCAGGAGCAGTTTCTTCCCAGGCAGAGCAGGGCAAGCACAAGCTGCGAGACCCCTCCAACACCATGGCACAGTCTGTTCCACCGCTGGGATGCCAAACAGCACCCAAAGCCCACAAACCATATAGCAGAGCTGACCCTAACCCCTGCAGCAGTGATGCAGGATGGCTCGGGGTTCAAATCACAAACTCCCTGGCAGCACAGAGCCCTGCTTCTCCTGCAGAGCTTCAGACGCTGACTGCCAGGCAGCTAATACAGACAAGTAGCGAGTTTGCTGCTTCCACACCCTTCAACAGAGCCCGAATTCATTAATGTCTAGTTTGTGTTTTTCTTTAAGCAGCATCTCAGACCAATCCCACACAGTTCTACAGCTTCTCCTAGCAGCTACGCTTTCCCTGGTGCATCCAAGTCCACATGGCCTCACACGCACGCACAGCCTCACAGCTGAGCCTACTCCAGCACAGCAACCGTGACACCCACCTATCATTTGCTTCTGCTCCTGAGGAGGGGCTGCTGCAAGCATGGATGCTGTCAGGGGCTCCTGCCCCTGGACATGCACAGCAGGTTCTCCCACCTGGAGAAGAAACAGAAGAGCAGCAATCAAAGGCTGGAAGGGATGCGTGAGCTACCTCGCTTGCAGGAAGGGTATTTCACCCTTCCGAGATGCTGATGCAGGCTCTGGCATTGCCTGTTTGCATCCAACCACCAGCTTCCAGGCAAGCTGAAGCCAGGCATCACAGCAGTGTGCCTACTGGATCCACAGCCCCAGTTACCCCAGCAGCTCCCTGGGAAGGATCCCTCCCATAGGCATAGACAGGGCCATGGGGCTGCCTGGGGTCTGCAGCCACTTTAACCCAGAGCAGGACCAGGACTGATGCACGTTGTGGTTACCTGCGGGGCCACCACAGGCGACATGTGCCCCATGGGCTGGATGTTCCTGACGGCTGAGGAGTACTTGTACTGCGGGGTGCTCCGCGGCAGGGTGGGCGACGAGGACACCCGAGTGCTGACCGTCTGTGTCCCGATGTTGGCTGCAATGGGACAGGAACATGAGTAAGGAGGCTGAAGCCACCAGGGCAGCGCGCTCAGGCAGAGGGCCTGAAAAACACCCTCCTGGGCTCAAAGCAGCCTCCAGATGAAAGGCAGCTTCTCCAGGACAGGCAGGGCACAGCCACCCAGCCCAGGCTGGTCTGACTGCACAGAGGGCAGAGAACTGGCAAAGGCACCCACACCTCATTGCCTAAGCTCCAGAAATACCCCAAGGTCCTTTGACAAGGACAAAGGGAGGGGACAAGCCAAGGACAGTCCTGATCCCACCACTCAGTTCATCAAGAAGACCCCCAATGCCAGAGATGACTTGGGCTAAACCACACAAAGCTGGGGCTGCAGGGGATGCTGCCCCACCAGGCAGTTCTATGTTCTGGGGGACATCAGACCTTCACCCACCCACCAGCTGAGCAGCTTCCACTCTGCACTACTCAAACCTCCCCTCAAAGCCCGTCCACAGAGGAGCCCAGCAGGGGCTAACACTGCAAGCCCTGGCGAGCATCCTCCTCTTCCTCACTCACACAAAGGCGGACACAGGGTTGCAGCACTCTGGGGGTGAGGAGTGCTCTGGGTCACATCCCCAGCCCTGCAGGAGCACAGCCATGTGATGCTGGCACAGCGGAGGGGACACCAGGACAGCACAACCAAGCACTGGGCATACCAGCAAGGCCTGGTTCTCAGGCCACAGCTCCAAACAGCTCTAAGGTGAATGTGTTCTACTGGAGGCTTGGCCTTGGCAGCAGCCTGCGAGAACCTCTGCTCCTGCCCAAGAGGTCCCAACCTCCACCTCAGCCCGAGCACCCACCTCAGGGTGCCGTGTCTGCATCACCATCATCTTCACTGAACGTACTCAGTGAGCAGCAGCCAACAACACCAACCTACATATTAGAGACCCACCCCACTACCTGAAAGACCACAACCTCCCTCCAGAGTTACACACTTATTTACTACAGGCACTGCTCCAGTCCCACCACATCCACGGGCACCACCCAGGCTCCTCCACGAGCACTCCCACAAACCAGTCCATGCTGGGGAGCAGACCCAAGCTCGCAACAAGCTCCTTTGCCAAGGGTGATGTCCGAGCTGGGTCCTTACCCACTCTCTGTGCCTGGGGGGGCACACGGGGCACTTGGGTGGATGCCTGTCTCATGGTGCTGATGTTGGACAGCAGGCGCCGGGGCTGCACGGCAGCTCTCAGGATGGGAGTAACTGCAGGATACGCTGCTGTAGAGATGGAGTGTGATTAACAAAGGCAGCATAAGGCATGGACGGATGTGTGACTGCAGTGGGGGAGAAGCTCGGGAGCACCTCACCTCTGGGGTCAACCTAATGCCTTATCCCCCAGGGCCCATCACCGTGACCCCTGCACCAAACCCTTGTGTACTTCTCCAGGCAACACTTTGTGCTGCATTTAGAGACCCCCGGTGCCCAACTGAAGCCAGCCCATCCCAAGAGCCTGACTCACGGGGAGGCCGGGAGGGCTGCGCACTCCAGCGAGTGCCAGGACGGACTGGGACAACTGGGCTGGAGCTGTAGAAGGTAGCTCTGGGTTGTGGCTGGGAAAGAACACATTATCCAAGGTGACTTGGGAGCAGAGCTGAGCCACGTCTAACCCAGAGCATTCCAGCCGCTGCCGCATGGCCGCAAGCCAAACACAGGCTCTGCAGCGTGCCAGAGCACTTGAAAGATCAACCTCCAGCCCTGCTGCCTTGTGTCCTCCAGCAGCTCCACTTATCCCCTCCTCACAAGCTCTGGTGCCTCTGTAACCCTTCTCCCTCCCCTCATTTCACCAGCAGACCTGTTCTCCATGCTCACACCCTCCCACCAAACTCCTCCTTGGTTCCCTCCTCTGAGGTGCAGTCAGTAGCTGCTAAACCTGCAGTCCATTGCCTGGGGCACCTGCATCCCACCAGCATTTTGGCAAGCCCCGCTGCTTATGGGGAGCCCTGGTGCTGATCCCACCAGTCCCACCAATCCCATATGCCAGTCTGCACAACCCGAGAGATGCTCCTCAGCCCAACTGCCTCCTCCCTCCTCAAGACTAGGGCAAATCCTGGTCCCTGTGTGATGCTGCCATTCAGCATTAGGTACTCACCGGAGGAATAGGGGGTAAGAAGTACCCCGGGGGGGGCTGGAAAGAGCCCAAGAGAGGGCCAGGCAGGGCCCTCATGGTGGCTAATCGCTGCATGTACTGGTTGGTGAGGATTGCTTTCCGCTCCTCTTTCCTTTGAGCGAGTGCAACGTAGAGAGGCTTAGTGCTGACAATCCGCCCGTTCATTTCTGTCACGGCCTTGGTAGCCTCTTCTGGGGAGGAAAAACATACAAAGCCAAACCCTTTGCTGTGGCCACCCTCTGTCATCACCTAAAATCAGATTAGAACAAGACAGCTAAGTCCACACATCACTGCAGCACCCGCAAAGCACAGCGCACTGGGAGGGGGGACTTGGGACCTGCCAGGTACAGGCACCCCATTGCAGCCCCCGAGTGCAGGGTGGGATGGTTGGGGCTGCACAGGGAGGATTCCCTGGGGAATGGGAAGATTTCCTTGGGAAAAGCAGCAGGTTTGGGAAGTGAAGGCAGAGTCTGGGCCAGCCAGAGACCTGCAGCTTCTGATCTTCCAGAGGGTCTGTGACCCAGCCCCACAGGACCCATGGGTCAGCAATGCTCCAGTGCTTAATGCTGCAGGAGCCAGCACGGTTTGGGTTCAGTGGGACACTGGTCCTGGCAGCCAGCAGGCTGCAGGTAGCTGACCTTAAAGCCAGAGCATCCCTCTGCACCCATGGGCACAGCCTTCAGGAGAAGGCTGACACCAGTCTTGGTGGCAAGACTGCCACTTTGACGGTTCTCCAGTAGACAAAACCCCAGCCTGTCACCCTGCTCTCCTCAGAGAGAGGTGGCTTGTGGGTCATTTCCTTTTGCAGCAGTGTCCCACGGTCCCAAACCACAGAGCAGCTGTGCAGCATTCAGAATGATGTGGCTTTAAGGTCCCACACCCTGAACCTCACCAGGGCCAGGGAAACTCGGCAAAGCTACAGAACATTCGCTGCATCAACAAGCTCGCAGGACAGCGTGGGGTACAAGGGGCAGGGCTTCACACTTGGCTTGGGATACAAGCCATCAGCAGGGATCTGCAACTCAACAGGGTAACAATCCCAATCCATTCCCAAGGGCTGAGAGCACCCCATGAGCCCCAGTCGCACACCTTGGCACTGGTGATGGTGCCGTATGGAGAGAATTCCTTCCTCAGCCTCTCGTCATCTATCCCATCATCCAGGTTCTTCACATACAGGTTGACCCCCTGCAAACAGGCAAAAAAGCGCCTTAGGCTCGTGAAGTTTATGGCAGCTTTTCAAGCTGGAAGCTTGTTTCACCAGCAGCTCAGCCAGAGGACGGGACATCCCACTAACAAGAGGAGTCAGAACCACATGTGTGCTCCACTCACAGGTGAGACACCCCGAGTGAAGAGGCACCCAGACCATGGCTAGGAAGCTGCTCCAGGACCTCAGGAAGCTGCCTTGTTTCCAGACTAATATTTTAGTTTCTGGAAAAGAGCAGCCCCATTTGTTCACTGACCAACATCCTCTTGGGTTTAGATCTCTCTCCTCTTTCCCAATACTACTTCCCAGCACATTACAAGGCAGTGACTGGACCCTTGCACAGAGGTTTAACTGCAGAAAGGACCCAGCACGCTGGTCTGCCCTGGAGAGCCCTGTGCTGTGCCCACAGGGTGCTTCTGGGTGCCCAGCGCCTGTTGCTGGTGCAGCCCTGCAGGACGGAGCATCCCGCTGTCCCCTTACCTGGTACCTGCTCACTCGCTCCTGCTTGATCTGCTCGAATTTCCTCTTCAGCTCGCTCTGCCGCTCCAGCCGCTTCTGCGCTCGGCCCACGTACACCATGCGCCCGTTGATCTCCTTCCCGTTCATGTCAGCCACCGCCTGCCAGCGCGGGGAAGGGCTCTGAGCACAGGGCGAGGCCAACAGCCACGGCTCTGCCCTTCACCCCCGCCCCAGGCCAGCCCCACCGGGAGCAGAGCCGTCCTCCCCTCTGCTCCTCCCCACCACATCCTGCCCATCCAGCCACCCCTGACAGCGCAGCACCCAGGCAAGCATGAAGCCAGTAAGGTCCTTTCCCTACGGAGAGGCATCAGCAGGCAACAAGCTCAGGTCTACGGCAGGCAGTGAGGAGCCTCTTGCCTTCTGGGCTTCTTCATGCTTCTCGAAGTTGACAAATCCAAAGCCCTTTGAGCGGCCGGTGCTGTCCATCATGACTTTGACACTTAGCGTCTTTCCTGCAATAGGGAAGGAAAGCGCCCGTCTGAAGGGTGCCCACCAAAGGGGTGCAGCACCAAGAGATGCCAGTGCGGTCATGGCAGCACGGAGGAGCCAAGTGGGAGGAGAGACAGCAGGATCCATGGGTTGGCACAGCACTAAGCGCTGTCACAAGAGGCAAGCTCCAGTAATGGACTAAACTGAAAACCCTTTTTGGCTTTAAATCCAGACCCAGCATCTCTCATTCCCAGGGCTCCCATAGCCAGATGACACGGTGGATTCAGGACAATTTAAAAACCTAATAAACAAGAAAACTCACTTTTGTTACCCAAGAAAGGAAAAAAAAATTGTATTTTTTTGTCAGGAGAGAACCCAATGCAAGTTTTCCTCCATCACAGCAGGAAAACTCATGTAATGTCCCAATGATTTAAACCACTGTGCCCTTCAGCGAGGCAGTGTTTAAGCAAGTCAGATGCTGAGAGAAGGGGCTCGGTATTTCAAGCCCTCTCCCCCACTCTCTTTGCAATTGCCACAGCTCCACTTTATCCGCTGTGAGGATGCTTTCTTCCAGAACCCTGCTCACCGAATTTGGAGAATATTTCCCGCAGCCTGTCATCATCCATGTCATCCCCAAAGTTTTTGATGTAGACGTTGGTGAACTCCGTCGCTTTAGCCCCAAACTCTGCCTCGCGCTCTTTGCGGGATTTGAAATTGCCAACAAACCTGCAGGAGGAAAGGAAAGGGGCCTGAAACCCTCCCCGTTCCCTGGGGAGGGAAGAGGGATGCAGGCACTTCTGTCTTGGTACAGGCCAAGAGAGACCCCATCACCTCAGGCCGTGCTTTGCTCACCCCTAAACCCACCATGTGTTGTACATCCAGCAACTTCAGCACATCCCACTTCAGTGCTTCCCTGTCTAAACCCCACTTGGAGCTACTGAAACAGGGAGGGCAGTAACACAGGGCACAGCCCCACGCTGGGGATGTCACTCCAAAACTCCCACAAAGGATGCCACCAAGTGCCAACTCTCTTACTCCAAAGTATCCCCAAGCCCTTTGGGAAGCTGCTTGTCTCTGCGAAGACAGGGATATAGAGAATAAGATGATGCAACATTAACAGAGAGCTGATGAACAACAAAACCTCTTCCTGCCCAGATTATCTGATGCTGACAGACAACAATTGAGGACCAGCCCTGCTTTGTGGGTGCTCTGCACTGCTCAGCGATAAAACACAGCCCAGGGCTGGACTCCTTCCCCAGCAGCAGGAATGGCTCCAAACCACTATCACACTTCCACCGGCACTGACCACAAGTGACTCACTGCCCTGGAGCTGCTGCGCCCAGTGGGGATAGGACGGGAAAGCAGAGAGCAGCAGGAGGTGGCAGATCCTGAGCATGCACCAAGGCAAAGGAGGAGCAGAGCCGAGCGCAGAGCGGAGGGGACGCTCTCCTCTCCGGCACTTACACCTTCCGGTCATTGAGCAACATCCCATTCATGGTCTCAATGGCCCGAGTTGCTGCCTCGTGAGTCTCAAAGTGAACAAAGCCATAGCCACGGGATCCATTTTCATCACAAACCACCTACAGACACCGAGCGAGGTGGAGGCAAGAGGCAGACACTGGTTTTCTCCATGGCCACACAAGTAAGACACAGCAAAACCCACCCTCATCTCCCAGGGGCATTTGCCCTCCCCGACATCCCATTCCCAGGAGCTTGTGGCTCACCAAGACCCAAGCGCCACCGAGGCACTCAGTTCAGATAGAACACGAATGTATCTGTGCGGGGACTGGGAAGAAGAAGGGACAGAAGGAAAACCTCCTGTTTCCAGAGGAAACACAGCAGCGCCTTTTGGCTCCAAAGCAGGTGGGAATTTAGAGGAGGCTTTGTGGGAAGCAAGACAAGAAAGTGACTTTAGCTGGCTAGAGCACCCTGCTGAGAACCTGGGGCAGCTCTGCAGCAAGCCCGTCCCTGCAGCGCCCGTGGGTGCGCGTACCTTGCAGGACAGGATGTTTCCGAAGGCAGAGAACGTGTCGTACAGGGCTTTGTTATCAATGGAGTCATCCAGGTTCTTGATGAAGACGTTTCCAACCCCTGACTTCCTGAGCCCGGGGTCCCGCTGGGACCACATGATGCGGATGGGACGGCCTTTGATCACTTCGAAGTTCATGGTGTCCAGGGCTCGCTCCGCTGGCAAAGAAGCAAACACAGGGGAGAGAAGAGGACAATAGAGACAGATCCCCTTCACATCTCACAGCAGCTGAGATGGGCACAGGAAGCAGGGATGCTGTTGGACAAGGGCTCATTAACCTGAACGGGCCAGGCTCTGCCTCCCAGGGCAGCAGGGCCAGGCAGGGGCTGTTCTCCTCCCCTCCAGCCACATCACTCCTTCCTTTTTAACTGTTATTTTAATCTCCAAAGCATGTCCGATTCCCATGCGATCACCCACTGCATCCACACTCCAGCTTGGCAGATGTCAAACTCGTTTTCTCAGTACAGATTTTGGTCTCCAGGGCAACTAAGCCAACACCTCCCCATCCCCAGCATGAAACACCTTTTGGTTACAGTTCTGTATCACTGTGATGCCTGCCAGAAGAAGAGCTTTGCTTTGCAGCATGAGCCAGCTCATGGAGGGAGGTAGCTCTTGCAAGGCACCTTCCTCAGCCCACAAGCCCAAAGCCTGGTTGCTGCATCCTCTCCCAGTCCCTAAGAAGAGATGGGAGTGGGATGGGTCACCAGCTGAGAGCAGACTGGGATTAGTTACAACCAAAACTCAACATCAGCAGATGCATCAGTCCAAGCCCCAACAGCTGATGGACACAACCATTCAGACAACTGCTCCTCCCTTTCCCACTGCCATCTCTTGCACATCCCCAAACCCCCGCTGCCGGGCAGCTCCTTGGGACTGCGTTACTGGGATCGTGACTGTGTTATTGGGCTCGTACCATCCACAGGCTGCTGGAAGTTGATGTAGGCATAGCCCAGTGATCGGCGCGTGGCGACGTCCCGGCAGACTCGGATGGACATGATGGGCCCAGCAGGTGAGAACTTCTCATAGAGCATGGCTTCGGTTACATCCGGGTGCAGGTCTCCCACGTAGAGAGAGGCTAAGGGGTAGCCAGGGCCGCTGGCGTTCATGGTGAACCACAAAGCTCTGCTGTGGAGGAACACAGACCCAAGGCTGCAGGGTGCAGACTGCATGCGGCAACCACAGACCCACACCAGGGCTGGCAATGCACAGCAATGCAGTCCATGCCCTTCCCATCAGTAGGACCAGGAATGTCCCAAGGATGCTGCAGTTCCCAAGTTTTTAAGGGACACTTCACTGTTGGTGCAAAAGCTGAGCCGTGGTGATGCGCACATCACAGCCCTCACAACACCAGCGTCGGAGGGACACCACACACCACAGCCCCCGTTTGCTCCTTTCCCCACTCAAACCCCAAGAGAAATAAAATGGAGTTTAACTCCTCGGAAGGGAACGAGCTCTTCTCCACCAGAGAATTCCATGTTAACTCCTCCCTCAGGAGGAGGAGAGGGAGGAAGCACCGGTTTGCTCTGATGCACAGTGCTGCCCAGGAGCAGCCCACCCTGCTGCCACCAATGCTCCCAGCACCTCCAGCAAGGCAAACACGCCTTTTTAACCAGCCCTTCCCAATTCCTCAGCTTGATGACGAGGTTCCCAACGCAGGAAAATCGATGCTCAGTCTCTCGCTGGTTTTAGTTGGGTACAAGCTTGTGCATGAAGATGACAGTCGCTGCTTGAGCCCCCTAGGGTGCTGCCTTAGGGAACAGAAATGCAGCTCCTGCCCTAAAAGCTTCAAGCGCACTTTTGGGGCTCTTACCTTCAAGCTCAAAAGGCCTAAGACACCAATTAAGGCACCCTACGGATGCCCCAAATCACCGCACAGAGCTGCAGTAAACAATTCCTCAGTCCAAACCAGTGACCGCCGCGGGCAGGACAGCAAGAGCCGCGCACCCGCTCCGCGAGCTGAGCCAGCCCCTCGGGCAGCCACGATGGGACCCCCCAGGCTCCCAGAGCCCGCAAAGCCGGGCTCAGAGTAAAGGGAAAGAGGTGAAGGAGAGGGAGAGGAGAGGGAGAGGAGAGGGAGAGGAGAGGGAGAGGAGAGGGAGAGGAGAGGGAGAGGAGAGGGAGAGGAGAGGGAGAGGAGAGGGAGAGGAGAGGGAGAGGAGAGGGAGAGGAGAGGGAGAGGAGAGGGAGAGGAGAGGGAGAGGAGAGGGAGAGGAGAGGGAGAGGAGAGGGAGAGGAGAGGGAGAGGAGAGGGAGAGGAGAGGGAGAGGAGAGGGAGAGGAGAGGGCACGCAGAGCCGCCCGGGCGGGGCGCACCCAGCAGCGCTGCGGGACCCGCGGCCGCCGAGCCCCTGCAGCGAAAGGGCTGAGCACAAACAGGCAGCGGCGGGCAGAGCCGCAGCGGGGCGAGGAGCGAGGAGCGAGCAGCGAGCAGCGAGCAGCCTGCCCTGCCCTGCCCTGCCCTGCCCTGCCCCGCTGCGCTCCACCGGAGACCCAGCCCCGGCTGGCACCGCCCGAGCCGGGAGCCCCGCACTCACGCCGAGCGCTCCGGCAGCCTGGGCTCAGCTCCGGTCACCGCTCAGCACCGCTCCGGCTGCGCCTGCCCGCACCGCCCGCCTCTTCCCGCGGCGGTGCCGAGTGCGGGCCCGCCCCGTCCCGCCCCGTCCCGCCCCGAGCTGCGCGGGCAGCGCCCCGCTGGCAGGTTCGGTTCTGGCAGCGGTGTCCCCGCGGAGCCAGCGGCGACGTGTCCCCGGTCTGCAGATGGCCGCCGGGGCCGCCCGCGCGTCTCGGGTCGTTTGGGATAAGCGGGAGGGTGCGGGTGCCGTGTTTTGCCCCTGAACGCTGACAGCGGGTGCGTGTCCGTGTCCAACCCGCCCGCTCCGGGGAAACCGCCTGCAGGCTCTGGTAGGTGATCGCCTCAAGTTAAGAAATCCACGCAGGAGCCGGGAAGATACCAACAGCTCGGTACTAACCCGTCATCACTGCGCTTTATGCATTCCCAAAGTCCTGGCAGCCCTGGGGCAATGGCTGGACTTGCTGATCTTAAAGGTCTTTCCCAACCTGGTCGATTCTGTGATCCCATGACTCTAAGGAAGATCCCTCGCCATCCAGTGGGGGCCCACAGGATCCGTAACCCACCCTCTGCCGTCACCGTGTGTCTGGATGATTGAGTATTGCATGGTCGCCTTCATCCACCGAGATCACACCCCAGCTGTGCTGCACGTGTAGGGGAGGTGATGGTTTGTCATTGAAGAGCTTGCTGATGTGACAAGGCCCAGGGCAGGCAGGGCAGTGTCACCAGCAGCTCCCCCAGTGTTTGCAGGGCTGTGCTGCGCCCCTCACACCATGTTTCAGCTGGACTTGTTCCTCGAACACACACCCTCTACTTCTGCACATTGAAGGGAAGAAGTGATTGCAGCAGGGGGACTGCCTCGTGTTGACTTCAGCTGAAGGGGGCCACTGGACACCATGAAAAAAGGCACTTCACCTGCCCCCGTTGTATCTGGAATGGTGCTCAGCAGACACACCAGCCTGCTCCAGGCGGCACACACCGTGTGTTAACACACACCCCATCCCTGTGTGGTCGCTGAGCTCCACCCCACTCCACGCTCTGGGAAGGGTCGGTGGCAGCACCAGCAGGAGCAGCTTTTCCTGCGGAAAAGCCTTCTGGTGGTTTCCCACAGGGAGCTGCCGCACCCAGAGGTCAGGCGAGCACCAGTGCCAGGAATGAGAAGCCGCAGCAGCACCCATGACATCGGTTAAATGCGGAGCACACCCGGGCTCCCAGCGGAGCTGGAGCGCCCTGTCCCAAAAAAAGGTAGAGTAACTTCCAAAATACAAACATTTCCTTTTGATCCTTAACTTTATGGAGCTGAGGATCAGCAAAGGTCCCCAGCTGCTGATCACTCTCCCAGACTATTTCCCCCACAAAGAGACATAAAGATGGGAGATGTTAACTGGAGGCCCCATAAACAGGAGCAGCTTAGCAGGATCTGGGATTTTCCTTCTCAGAGCTGACAGTGTCATCAGCACAAGCCAGACTGGGAGTTAGTGAACACTATGAAATGATTTAAGAGCAGGTAAGTCCGTAAAGCATGAAGAAACTGACTAAGCAGCAATGATTTCAGATATAATGAGGGATGACCGTGTAAAGCCATGGCACAGGACAGATCAGTACTCGGTCAGCAGCCAGTTAGATTCTGCCCTAACACTGTGTGTGGGGAAGTCTCTCTGCAAAGGACTGAGTAATGAAGCATTTGGAAACCCCGAATCGACTCGCACAATCCAAGAAGTGAGCATTTAATATAAATGGTGCTTTTCCAACCACAGGGGTTTTGGACCCAGTAGAGCAAAGAAAAGAGACACAAACAACTGATAAAATTTTTTATTATTCACTTTTGAACTCTTTTACACTTTTCCTGATTATTTTGTGTAAGGTGAAACTAGAACTGTTTAAAAGACATACACAAATCTAGTACATCAATAACCAGGTATTTCTTTTTGCTATACTATTCTCACAACCACGTGTGTGCTAGGCAATATAACCGTCACAGAAGCAAACTTTAGGCAGAATACTGGTCAGTAAAAACAAAGCGAAAAGAGCTACCAGATATACAGACAGGCTCGGTTCCACATTCACTACTGCATTTATCAAGCGCCAAGTATTAACTGCACAATTTGTTCAGCTAGTAGAGGGGAGTTTTAAAATCAGTGCATGAAATTCTCTTCAGCAGATGGATGGATAGACAAACAGATGGAGCCTATACCTAAGTGGAATGTGAAGGGAGGGGGATGATACCGCGAGACTGATGGGTGACTATCCCGTATCTTTTCCACTGCATTATTCACGCAACTCTCATTAGGTTTTCTTTAATGGGACATGTTTGAAACATAACTAGGTGAGGTGTGGAGCTCAAATATTACAAGCATCACAAATGTGTAGGTCTGCATTCCAGTATGATAAATGGGAGATCCTGAACGTCTGAGCCAGATCCTGGTACTACCAAAAAATAGCAGACAAGAGCTGAAGACTGCAACAGCCCTGGCAGCTCTCAGACATCCAAGAAAGAAACCTGTCCTTGAGCAGGTCTCACCCACCATCCTGACATCACCCATAATCAAAGAAAGGATGACGCATATGTGGGAGTCCAAAACTGCTTTAATGGAGTTTTAACATGTGAGAGGGTTGAGGATGAACAGAGTCCAGTGGGAGAAAAACTGCTATAAAGGGAACTAAAAGGTGGCTCAGTGGATTACTTTAGAAGTTCTCAGGATAAATTCAAAATGGGAATACCATGGAGATTTTGATTCACCTAAGATTAAAGTAATGCAAAAGTGGCAGATCACTTCATGGTATCATCCAAACTAATAAGGCCATTCAAAAAATTGAATCTTCTCCTATTGCAAGTCCATGGTAGTGAACCAAGAATCCTCACTACTGAAGGCTAAGGTGTAATTACGTTATGTTATTGCTGTGGGAAGGGGCTGAGTCATGCATGTTGAATGAGCATGAAAGCACTTTTAGAAGTCAAATCCCAGTTATCTGCCAGTGTAAAGAGTTCGGAAATCAAGCTGCTAACTCCCCCGTTACCCTCCTCCCCAAAACAAACCCCATCCCCAGAAAGACAGGATGGACAAAGTGAGCTTTTGACTGGAAGCGGTGCCTCAGACTTGGTTACAAATGTCTACAGAGTGTGCCTGTTAAACTAACCCATAGCAGTGTCACTAACTGGAATGCCATATACTGGATTGTTTTCTTTCCATGCCCCAGTGTCACAATAGAATCTCTATAACTTTCTGTACAACTTTACAACAGAATTGTACTTCGACTATTTTGGTGCCAAATTGAAGCTCGCCGGAGTTTCCATAATTGATGTCTACTTTTCTACCAATAGGAGTTTTGTAAGGTCAATTGCATTCACAAAACCCATAATCACAGTGTTCAGTTAAAAATATAAACACGGTAATCATAACTGGAAATGTTCCTAATAGGAAAGTTCGGAATGCCATTGTAATAACCGACCTCCGCTTGAAGTACACAAAACACCAACCAACCGGTTTTACCCCACAGACAGTTTTTGCTACGTTGAGGTTGTGAAAGTCGATGTACTATTCTTTTTGCTTGTCGCACAAAGGGATATATGTGTAGGATACAGGGTGACATTGAACATATAGTGAAGCGTGACAGCCATTAGTTCTCTCCCTCCCCAGCATCCCCTTCATCTCCCTGGTTTTCCGATGTCCATAGCTGTAAGAAAATACAAACATATGTTCATACTTAAAGCATGCAGTTAATTACAACTGTCAGGAAAGGGAAGACAGTACAATGAGCAGCAAGTCTGCAATTTTTTCAGATAAGAGCAATACAGAACATGACAGTTAAAGCTACAGAATAATGAACTGGAAAATGAATAGAGAATAACAAACAAAAAGGCAGCAGAAGTTTGCAAGCTCAACATAAAGCTGGCTATTGTAAACAGACAAACTCCACTTTGTGCTACCAAGAAGATTCTGAGTTTGTTACAGTGGTTATCGAGTGATTTGTGGTTTAAACAAGCAAGTTAACTGGTCTGATTACAAAAAGCTAACGTGCAGTTAATGTCTCAGAAAAGGCTTTCAATGGCACAAAACTACATAAGTTGTCTGATGTCAAGTCACACTTAAGTCCAGCAGCCTAAGTAACAGTGCACAGTGGAATGGTTTGCCCCAAGATACTTACAGTGAGGTTGTCCCTAAGCAGCTGCATAATCAGCGTGCTGTCTTTGTAAGACTCTTCATTCAGCGTGTCCAGCTCTGCTATCGCTTCATCAAACGCCTACAAATATGCAAGACAGCTCTTTCACACTCTGCTCTGGGATTTACTTCTGCTTACACACAGCTTACACATTTGCCACATCCCTATTCAATTACCCAAATTCTGTGACAAAACCTCCCAGTATATTTCTTTTCCACCAACAGAAAAGAAACGTAAACCAAAGTGAGCACCGGATCACTAGACAACCAGTGGGAAAACAGAAGTCTTCAGGGTCCAGCCTAAAGCCCAGAACAACTTCACTACCATGCCAACATCAAGTACTGAAAAGGCAAGTGCACTCTCTGCCACACTGAAGAATGATTCGTGCAGCTTGAAGTCAGCTTTAAGAACAACACTTCAAAGCAATACTTTCATTAAAAATGAAGGTCTTGCTGGTGTAAATTTGCAGTAAAAGACAAAGATACCATTATGTTGATATATATTGTACATGAGTAAGTAGGCAAGAAAAGGGAAGACAAGGGTTTTTTGATGGTGGGGTGGAAGGTTTTGGACTTCTCTCCAAAACAGCATAGGAAATCAGGTATGTTCCCCTAGAGATTAATAAAGCCATTCCTCCCATTGATCTGCTACATGTGAAAGCCCACGCTGCAAGCCTGAGTGCCGAAAGCCATGAATAAGTGCTATTTCTTCATTCCTGCTTCAAACCCAGTGTAAGCACATTCACTAAAAAAGCAGGAACAGCAGCAGCGTTTTGCACAGCAAAACATCACTCCTTGTTACAAGGTATTATCCAAGTGCATTTTAAGAACACAAAGATTCACCTAATGGTGTATTATTAAGGTTACTACCAGACAATTTTCACAGATGCAAAAAGCTCCATTTAGAAGGCTCTAATCCTATTTTAGGGAGAAGGGCAAGAAAAAGAATGACTAGCTATTCATTTGGCACAACCCATCACACAGTCTTTTTGGTCTCTGGAGAGAGAGGCACACATGCATGCAGATATACAAGGACATTCAGGGCTACAACTGTAGTCACAAAGATGACTCTTCATGTATCTGCTAAGCGTTCAAATTTAAATGTTTCACTTTAGAAGTGCTAAATGAATCCAAGTGTGTTCAAATGTGACACAAGCACATTCTAAGAGAATTACAGACTTAAGAGGCGCTTTTCTCTTCCCTTTCACTGGATCAATTGTGCTAGCAAACCAGCTTTACTTGAAGCTTGGCTAGTATAGCTAACTTACCTGAAAACATACTAGGATAACAATAAAGATGCCAGCATTTTTAAGGAATTTGTAATGAAAAAGCATAATAACCTATAAAAGGGCTACTGTAACCATGTAATTATCTCCTTAGGCTTCAAAAAAACAGGTAATATGAGGAGTCTGCTTACCGTCTTTGCCAGATTACAGGCCTTTTCAGGAGAATTTAGGATCTCATAGTAGAAGACAGAGAAATTTAGAGCCAAACCAAGTCGAATGGGGTGTGTTGGCTGCATCTCTTTCTTGCTAATTTCAAATGCCTCCTGGTAAGCTTGCTGTGAGTTTGCTACCGTTGCTGCAAGAAGTAATTACAATCATATTAATGCACAATACAACATGGACTTCATGATGGAAGTATTAGAGCTTGGTCTAGACTACTGTGCCACCAAAAATTCATACAATTTCATATGCACAGATGCTTCTTTCAGTGCTTTCAGATGTAAAAGCCTACCACTGGCTGAACTATTCAGGCAGAAACAGTTCAGGTTTTTTATAGAGACTTAAAACAGAATTTATTCAAAATAAATTCCAACCAATCTGAATGCACAGAAGGCTCTACCTAAGTCAAAGTACACTCTGATTAAACACTTGCTTTCAGCCTAGCTGAGGAAGTAGTAGTTCTGAATAATAAATCCAGACAAAATCACACAGGGACAAACTACCTATTTAAACTGAAGGACATATTTAACACCTGGGTTATGAACTTTGTATTTCAGTTTCACATTTCAGAGGAAAGACAACAGTTCCTTCCTGGCTAAAAGGTAACAATAAGTTCTAGAAGGGCATTTCAAACTGAGTTTGCAAGACAGACCACAATGAGACACCAGGAATTCAGGCACAGTTCAGTATTGCTTTACCACTTCAGGATGAACTGGCTTTGGACCCAGCAACCCAGTATCCCATATTTGCATTCATAAAGCTTGCAAGCAGTGAGAAGTTGAGAGCTAAATTCATAGTTTAAATAAGATATGATAGGAAAGCGTTTTCCATGAGAAAAAAAAAACACATTCTCCAGGAACAGGACTTTACACTGACAAATATGCTTGAAAATCAGTCACTGAGGTTATGGGCTGCAAACAGAATTTGACAGGTTTGATGAATGTCTGTTAATTGCAATGAAGTCTTTCTCTAAAAGTGAGTTGCACTGCACATCTTCAATACTAGAGAGCAGCAGCAAAAAGAAATACTTCATGTTATGGGGAAAAGAACACAAGTATTTTTTATACTTTATTCTGCACGGCCCCCAGCAGAATGAGAGATTTCAGCTCTACTTACTTTGCTTATTGTCTCCAGATGCCACTTCTGAGAGGTATCTGTAGTAATCGCCTTTCATTTTCAAATAGAAGACCTTGCTTTCTGGCTGTGTGGCATTGACAATAAGGTACTTATCCAGGAGTTCCTGAGAAAGGAAACATATTTTTTTTTTTCTTTCCCCAGTCATAAAAATAATGTCTGAAACAGCCTTCATTACAATGGTAAGCACAAACTGTTATAACAATGACTGACATATACGCACGTGCTAATCGCTTTGCCTACTGTTGTCTAAACTCAGAACAAAAGAAGAATTACTGGTAACCTAATCCCTGGAAAGCAGAAAACTCGCTCTATTGAGGCTACCCACAATTTGCTCCTGCAGAATCTTGCGGCTTAAGAGTGCAAGGATCTTCCTTGAAGCATACTGAGGCGAACCTGTGTCTACAACCAAGCTAATGAAAAGCAGCAGCTTGACATTACCATGGGTCAGGTCACTTTTGCTGCCACAAACCTGAATTCTATACAGAGCAATGAAATTACCCACAAAAAAAAAATGATTTACTTGCAACTCCAGCTGAAAAGCTGGACAGTGGATGGTCAGCACATGCGCATCCAGAGATGTAAAACTGACAGTACTGACAACAACTGCTCCTGACTGATCTTTAGCAAACTGAACAGCAGTGAAAAGAATCCCTCTTGTCTAAGTGGAAAAAACAGCAAAACCAGTTTGGGGAAGAAATACACACCTTCTCCAACCTAAAAAGTACTGAACACGCCTCAGAATGTCAGCATTTAAGAATTTAAATGGTAGGCAGGACTCATGCCAGTGCCCCAGATCTCAAATTTTCTTTTCATGGTGATCCCTAGCCAGCAACCAGGGGCCTTCAACACTGCCTTGCTTGCTTTTTTTCTATTGAAAAAATCCAAATGCTCTGTTATAACAAATTCCCTAGGAAACAAACTAGATGCCCTAGGAGCTAGAATTGTACTCAAGCTTGAGGCTATGCAAAATTATTCCCTTGCTAAGGTGCTGCAGTATCTACAGCACAAGATTCCTTAAGCCTCTCTGAAGAATGCTGCAGTACCAACTACTGTTATTTTTGCTGTTGGATTATTACCAGAACATCATTGCAGATATCCTGCAATTCAGCCTCAATTTTCTCACGATATTCTCTTCCCATCTGCTGTTTCTTCTCGTTCCTCTCTGTTTTCTGTTCAATGCTGGAAATGACACGCCAGGACGAACGACGGGCACCAACCACGTTCTTGTAGGCAACTGAGAGTAGATTCCTTTCTTCATTGGACAGTTCATGTCCTTGCTCAGTGACAGCCTTCATAGCAGCAGCCATGTCATCATAACGCTCAGCCTGTTCAGCCAGTTTGGCTTTCTGTACCAACTCACTTTTATCCATGGCTCTCCTGTAATCAGTGGGGAATACAAATAAGAGAAAAAGTCTCTTTGATTGTCTGCACTGTGGAAGTTCATGCTGAAGCGTGAAGCAGAATTCACAGTCACCAGTAAGGGGGAAATTATCAACTCTAGAAAAGTAATACAAAGGGTTTCTTTTTAAGAATTTACCTGACCTTTTGCCAAATATGCGTCATTTCTATGTGTGTAAATGACTAATCACAATCCTGAAGATAGGTGAGCATTATTCTTCAAAATGCAGCAAAATTCATATTGGCATTAAGCACATTAATATGTTCCTTATGTAAATGTCTCCCCTTTCCTATACTGGCCACACTCAGCTTGGGAGACACTGCATGTTCTAACCCAGAAACCACCAGGTACAGCTGTGGTTTGATTTTTTGGTTGGTTGGTTTTCCCTCCACTATTATACAGCAGCAGCAACTCAGGAGCACTGAAGCCCTGGACAGCTCCTCCTCACACTGAAGATTCCTGCACACTACAAGAGATGTTTCTGTGTGTTTAAAATAAACCATACCCAGGAAAGCTGTAGCTGTTGGCAACTATGGAAAGTTCATTCATATTGTTCTGCCAGAAAACTGGGTTTTAATACATGCATCAACGTACATACCATAGATTATTCTACATGACAAGGGTGGCTGCAGCCTCACGTTTTCAAAACCTTTTAAATAACACTGACATTCCCCAAAAAGCAAACAGGACATGGCTCACATGATGGTTACTACTGCAAAGCTAATTGCTTACATGGAAACAACTTGTTTATCATTTCTGATAAGGCAGTTTAGCAACTGAAGCCAAGAAAAATGCATCACGTGACTACACAGCCCCTGAAGAGCTTAAGCAATGACAAATGAAGTTAGTACAGAACATGTCAGTGAGGCAGCCTCAGTGTTGCTTATTTCTGCAAGATGATGCTAACATATGGTTAACTCAGCCATCAAGCTTCCAACCTTAACCACCTAGGGCCAGGTTCACAGAATTTAAACAAGTTTCTTTTCCTTTATCAAAGTAAGTGGACATCAATACTTCATGAACTCACAGACACCCCAAATTCATCTGTAGTTTCCTCAGGCATGTAGGTTCACTTTGGGACAGACCCAGAACTGTTATTCTTGTCAGTACTGAGCAACAATGTTCCTCTCCTACTCCCTAAATCCCAACCAGGACAATCAATGTCCAAGCTAAGAAGTTTTCAGGCTGAGACCTAACAGCCTAAAAACAACTTCTAAAGAAACAATAAAAAGCAAACAAGAACAGTAAGTTTACAATTGCTGTTCATGGACTTACCTTCATTAGACAAAAATCTGCAGCCCTATTATAATGAACCAACAGGCTGAAAGTGATTGCTGTAGCCTTCTTCCTGGCTCTCTCCTTTGCAGATCCCAGTCTGACAAGTTCCTGATGGAGAATGTCTCGCACATGCTGCTCAGCTTGTATTTTAATCCAAGTATCACCTACCACACTATCATGCAAAGAAACCAGCTCCCTATCCTAAAACCTGAACCAGGACAATGAGCTGCAGCCCCAAATTCCCATCGTGCGCATGAGCAGTTTCAGAGTACCCTACTGCCAAGGCTGGAGTCCTCACTACACAATTACACTGAGATGAGCATATTCAATCCCTTCAGATGGAGATACTCCACTTTAGCAAAAATAATCACCAAAGATAAAAGGTCAATGTTATTGTACATGAAAGCTCAAGTAAACTCAGCAATCAAATGTCCTACCTGCTGTACGTTTGCAAGTCACACTCACTCCTGCTTGCATCTGATCCTCTGCAGATCTGGCCTAATGCATCCATCCACGTAAGGCACTCAAGTAACGATATGCAATACTAAAACCAGCCTCCTAGAAAGAGACCTCTTTAGACTCCTAAGTAAAGCTGGGCTGTAGTTTAGTTCAATTTCAAATACTACCTTTAAACTAGTGGGTTCTGGCACCTACTTAAAGGTGACACACAGACTTCCTATCAAAACCCCTGACAAGACAGACTGACTGTAGGTACCAGTGTGACATGGTCTTGTAAGGCATGATTAATTTGGCTGTTTCTTCCCCAAGAGGCTTTTACCATGGGGCATGTTGTATTATCATTGTTTTCTGCAGAGCTATCAAAAGAGCTATCCACTTACTCTGATGAAGGAGTAAGTGGAACTTGTGATGTGCATCTTTTCCCCTGCTCCGAAGGATTTCATAGTACCAACATATAACAAGCCTCAGGATATCATCAGACCATTTACCATTGAGAGAACCACTCCACTTTTCACTGTGGAGTCTGCTGAACCTCATAAACATTCCCTTATCTCAGCACTAAACCGAGACTATGCGCTTAATGCAGGCAGCAATTTGTGAGTGGCATTTCTTTACCCTCTCACTAAAATCTGAGCATGAACAAAGTACACCTGAAGAATGCTTTTTACATTACAAGGGCCAACTTTAAATAACAGGGCATTTAAACAAAACCATTTCAGAGCAGTTCTAGTTTCCTCACAGTCTGCACAGCTTCTAGAAGCATTTCTATTGCGGCTGTCTTATCTTCTCTTCTTCTTATGGAATGTGATTATTATGTAGGAAAAGCCTGCTTGTGGAAGTCCAGAGGCAAGCAACTCCAACAAAGTTTACATTTTGCCATTGAAAGGTCAGTTTTATCTTTGATCTGCACTTTGCCAATAGTGGTCTGATTCCCAGACAAGTCATTCATGCAGAATTCCATTTACAAACATTACAGTTTAGTTTAGAAATGGTGTAGTTTGTTTTATCAGGCTCACTGACATATTTATCTTTAGATGCAAGTCAGTTCAGGACAGTCAATGGGTTCATATAAGGACACATGAATGAAATCACAAAGGGAACTTCAAGGGCATAAAGACCTAGTGGATAAAGAGATCCAGAAACCAGTTCAACGTATCAATTATACAGGCAAAATACCAGCACAAAGCATTAGAATGTTGTTTCTCATCAAACAACTTTCTTCAGTAATCTAATTTACGCACATCTTAGATGTAACTCAAGCCAATTAATGAAGATGGAGGTCCTCAGAACTTTACTGGCTTCGTTTGGACATAAAAATTCAGTATGCAGGGGCTTGAGCTGTTTAGTTAATACCCGCACTGCTAGGAAGTTCGCTATGAAACACAAAACATTATTCAACAATATGGATTTAACAGGAGTTACATGCAGTAAGAAAATAATGGTCCACACCAAAATACCTGCAACTGACGATAAGCCTGCCATGATTTCGTTCACAGGGTGCTGCATAAAGGAACACTTAAAATCCTAATTTGATTCTCCATTGCTTACCTTGTTAGAAGCTTGGAGAGAGCTTTGCAGAGCTATGCTGGCTTGAGCTCCAAAAGAGGGAAGTGTTTGCCAGAAGGAAAAAAGATATAAGGAAAGGAGTGATGTTTGAAAAGGCAAAGAAGCAACTATCAGTTATAACTGGTCCCTCCCACAGAGGAGATGAAAGCCACACCAACAATGGATCAGTGTGCCACAGTCTGAAACAAGCAAAGCCCAGAGCTAAAAATACTCCTAGGCCACAAACAGAAGCCATCTAACAAAGGTTACCTGCAGCTAGGAGCAATACACACAGAGGTGATGAACAGAAGGCCGACAGGAATGATCTATTCTAGCACTAAGGAAGCCATGCCATGTTGGCAAGGGGAAAAGAGGGAAGATGGAAAAAGGAGCAGACGTGCAGATCTCAGCCACGGAGGAGTCCTGGAAGTTGCCCATTCTAAGCAGAAGATTCTCATATTAGATGCATTAATACATATCAAATTCTTAAGACACTGTCTTAAGAATCTGTCAAACTACGAGCGAGTAGCCCTCCAAAAAGGAAGTGGCTGGACCCTAGTTACAATAAGGGGCACCAATCACCAGCAGTCACAGCTGAAAGTAGCAGCTGCCAGAAATTTGTATCATCCTAAATCCCACACTTAAAATGTGATTTATTACTTTTTTTTACCTCTACCTCCCATACAGCCTAGAGTTCTTTCAATCTCTCTTACAAATGCTGAAGAGCATGTATGCAGTTACTAAACGTTACAAGTGCTTACTTCCCACCCCCAGAAAAGCTTCATGCCTGTGTAGACAAAAGGCTGAATTGTATTAGGAACCTGTAAAACACATTCGTTTGTAACTGCCTTGTTACTTGCAGTGGAAGACACAGTATGAAGGGGATGGTGTGACCATCCTGGGAACAGCACCTGAATTCAGAACACGGATCCTTCAGGAGTGGATGGACACATAGAACTGGAGGTTTATGTATCAGTAACAGCTGAGGAGTAAGACATGCAGATACTGTTCTTCAGAAGACTGCAGGAGCTCGAGAAGTACATCTTACTACTCAGCAGTTACCCCATCTGCTTCATATTGTTTCCAATCTCTATGAGCTGTTTAGGACAAATCCAGAACAGACCAGAAGCAACTGTGTTTAAAGTCTGCAGAAATCAAGTGAAAACTGAGACTGAAAAAAAAATCTGCCTTATGTAACATATTGAACTGACAAGACAACACCAATAAGCCTACATTGGCCTGAAGTCTGCTGCGCCTGATGACCTTTTCTTCTGATAATTAAGTCATTGATTTTGTGTACTGGTTTTCTCTTTATAGCAAGCATGAGAATCTATCAGACAAACACTTTCACTCTGTAAATAAACACTGGTGAGAATGCAGAGTGGTTACTGGTTTGACATGTTGGTCCCTAATGAGTCAAGTAGAGATGTGGGTTAACAGACCTGCACATTACACTGCAAAAGGAACGTAAAACCCCATTTGGTGAGATAGGATGTGACCACACTTCTCAGTCACCAACTCTGCAAGTCCATTCAAATTATAACAGGAAAAGCAGCAGACTGGTCCAGAGTTTGTCGTTCAATCTTCCAATAGTCCGCGAACATACCTTATTTGATTCCTGGATGGGCAATTCACTCCGAAATTGAACATTCACATGAGGTATGTGGTATTTTGAATTAAAGCTCTAGAATTACAGAGAGGAAGAGCTCTGGAGTTACTATTTCTAAACCAAATGGAAAATCCTTCTCCATCATTCAGGTACACACACGCTGGCCCAAGGATCTGGATGATGTTGATGGCATTCACTGTCACCTGACTGTCACTCCCAGGAGATAGTCTTTATAGGAAAGGAATCAACTCTTTAAATAGAGCGCAAGAAACGTCTCTTGCTTGACTGCACTATCAGGCATTTGATTTTATTAGTTGTGTTTTTTCTATTTTAGTTCCCTCAAAGCCTATTGCTAAATAACTGATAAAATTAATGTGCCTGGTAAGAGCTGAACAGTAAAATCTTCCTGACAAGAGCTTAAACAACAAGTTCAGTAAAATATACCGCATTCATAATGAGGGAAAAAGGAAAATGACTTCATAGTTGTGATATTCTTGCTGACCTTGTACAGCACATAACTTCAGCCTCCTCTGCATCTCCTGATTAACCGTTTGCCCTGGCCTTCAGCTCAAACCTTTCTGCACATGTTCAGATAAAATGAACACTCTCTAAAGCCAAGCCTAAACCTGCTCTGGCCATCCCCTGCCATTGCTACTTGTTGCTTCCTAAAGGCCAATCTAAATTTTGAATAAAGTGACCTTCAACCATTTCCAAGCTCCACAGACAATTAAGAAATTTCAATGACAAGTACCAATAGCATGTAGGATATTGTACAGACAACTTAAACACAGTGTCTTGTTCTTCTTCATGTCATTTAAATGAGGGACCAGGCTCCTCATACCCATGGCACTTCACATCAGACAGCTGCAGGTGGAGACAAGCACGTGGTTCCAAAGCACAACATACTCACAGGGTAATACCTTTTTGTTCCAACTAGCAGAACTGGTTTTGGCTAGAGTCCAGGTGGAAATAGTGAGCTATCCTCAAAAATCTTCCCCCAGGCATAAAGTTCATGCCAAACTAATGTGTTCATATCACCGGTAAATCACATTTGTTAATACTAAACTGAGAACATTTCTATTACAGGGTGGGGCAAGAAGCATGGCCATAGAAGAGACATGCTATGATAACGCCTGGTCTTATATCTGATCCTAGAGGTATCAGAATACCAGACGCATTACAGTACTAGCTTTTTACCTCATTATTCAAATCATTATTTACTCAACTCCTCCTCATCAGAGTTTATTCAGATGCAGTGCAAAAAGCTGCAGACTGGCAAAGGCCTTGCTTAGAGGGAAAAAAAGAGACAACATCAAAATAGCAGAGATCAGAACATGCGGTACTGACATAATGAGGTGGAGAAAACTGCACCAGGCCCATCTGTGCAACGAGTCTATCACTTTATTGGCACCAAGTTAATAAACAAATTATACACAGTATATTTCTGAAGTCCTTTAATATGACGAGTGAAAAAGGCACTGCATTCTTATTTTCTTTTCTAAACCAGATGATATCTCATTATTACTATAAAACAAGGGCTTTTCTTTCCACAAAATATTAGAAATCTCTGACTGAGGTGTCCCACAGCAGTGAATGGGTGAAGACGACTACTCCCACAGCAGCTGAACTTACAAAACCTTCCACACCTTCTCAAAATCTCTGCTATTTTTACCTAGGAATTCACTTTTGCCAGTGCTACATGATGTGCTTTTTGCTTTCCTACCACTAGAAAAGGTATTTTAACTATTAATAACGAATTTGGCTGAAAGCAACAAATCAATATTGTGATCTCTGCATCAGATGCATTTTTGCTCCTGTATGCTAACACAGTGAATGCACACCACTGATACGTGATCATCCCAATTAATACCTGGTTGTACATACCTCAAATAAAACCTACAGTTGGCAGTTCCGAGTTACTGCCCAGCCCTTCTGTAGGCTGGGACTGGCTTGAAGCAACCTGCTTTCCCTCTGGCACCCTCCCTAAGCACACCTCTATTCGCAAATAGACACAAACGACCCAAATTCGAAAATAATAATAAAATCATTTCTTTTTCTTCTAAAGCGTTCAGGCCATTTCCGTGATCGCCTTGGGTCTTACGTGAGCAGGCTCACAGCAACCGGCACAGAAATGGCACCTCCCCGAGCCCAGCATTCCGGCAGGGCCGGAGCTCCCGGTCTGGGGACCCCGCGAGGCTGCCCCAATCCCTTCTCCTGGGCTTGGGGCGGTGCAAACGGGAGACTTCGGAAAGGGCAGGGCTATGAGCGGCACTGCCCAGGGCGCTCGGTACAGGTGTGCGCGGCCGGCCTCGCCCTCGGGGAGCGAGTGACTCACCCAGGGCGGGGCAGGGCCCGGAGCTGGGGAGGGGGGGGGGGGGAGGAGGAGGAGGAGGCGGCACCGCCCGCCCGGGCCCCGCAGCGGCAGCCGAGGGAGGGTCGCTCCGTTACTCGAAGGGGGAGGCAGGACCCGCCACCGCCCCCCCACGCCCCTCACGGGGGACGCTCCCGCGGCGCGCCAGGGGCAGACCCCGCGGCCCGCTGCGGCCTCGGGAGCCCCTGGCCGGGCCGGCCAGCGGGGAGAAAACGGGTCCGGCCTGCGGGGAGACGGAGGTGGGGGCAGGCCGCGGAGGCCTCCCCCGCACGCTCCCGCGGAGCCGCAGCGGCGCGGCCCAACCCCGGCGGCGGGGGAGGGCGAAGGGAATGGAGCCCAGGCAGCGGCGGACCCGGGACCCTCACCTGGCGGGGGGCGGCGGCACCGCGGCCTGGATCCCGGCGGGCGAGGCGACTGGAGCGCGGCGGCCGCTCGGCGCACGCACACACACCCTGCGGCGAGCGGGCCCGCTTCCGGCGCCGCCGCCACGCCCCTTCCGCCGCCAGGGGCACCGCCGCCCCTCCCGCCTCCCCATTGGCCCGGCGGGCGGCGGGCGCCAGTCGGTGCTCGGTTGCCATAGCGACAGGAGGGCCTCAGGCCCCCTGCGGCCCCTCGGCTGCCGCCGGCCCGGCCCCACCGTCGCCCACCGGGGGAGAGGCCCCTGGCAGGCAGCGGGGCGGGCTCCGCTCCTCAGCGCGGGGAGGCCGCGGAGCTGCCGGGTGGAGCCGTGCTCGTGCGGTCACGCCTCGGCGCCCTGCAGGCTGCGAGCGCTCTGTGCTGCTCCAACTCGAGTCACACGCGTGGGGCCATCCCTGGTGCGCCCCTGGGCGAGGCCAGCTCAATCCAGGGCAAAGGAGAGCTGACCCGGCTGGGAAGCGCAGCGGCTTCCCGAGCCACAAGAAGGCAGAGGGTTTGGTGTTACTGCCATTTCTCAGTACTGTTCTCTGGCTGAACCCTGCAGTAAGGGACATCTCCGCAGAGCACAGGCAATGCGTGACATGTGGTCATGCAAGTTCATGAATACTTTGAATTGCAAGGTCACCTTTACGCACTTCTAGTAGTGTATCCTCCCCACAATCCATATTGCATGATTTCACTGTAAAAAAAAACACCAAGATCCTTATCAGCTAGGTAAGTTTTATGCGTCTGTAATAAAATGAGAGAGAATTTACCAGAGAAATGGCAACAGAGAGCATTTTTGGGGGATGAGGAAAAGTCTAGTTTGGTCTTCAAGAAGGAATCCAAGGAAAAGAGTTCAATTTTATAATGCATGTAATCCTTTTGGATAAGAAGGGACTGAATGCACAACCTTCCCCGCTCCCAAGTCTCAAGTTTCCAGCAGCACCACTTGCCTAAGCGTTATTATTGGGGCTGAGAGGTGCTCTGTTCAATTACAGTATCCTGGAGCCCAATTTTCTCTTACACTTTCAGATACAATCATGGTCCCACCAGAGTCGCTGTCAGATTCCTTTTCGATGATGGAAGGATTTCATTCGTTTCCTGCTTTGTCTCGGTTCAAAGGTTAATCACTTTGGAAAGTCAGGAAGAAAATGACTTGGCACTTGTGAGTTATCTTAAGCTGCAGACACTGATTCAGGGAGATCAGTTATTGTCATCTCTCTCTTGTTTTCTTGTCTCTTCTCCATAGCCCTCATTTTCCTGGTTTCTGTCTGGGCCGTTCCCACTGTTCTTGCTGAGGCATTGGAAGTGCTGGTTTGTGGCAGAATTACTCGCATTCAGCACCCCTTTCATATCTGCGTACAACACGTGGTTTGTATAAGTGTACTGTCAACACCCATTCGGTCAGTCACCTGCTGTACCTCCCTCAACCTTCCCACTTTGCTGCCTACTCCAGCTCGTCCCTGCCCTGCCTGTGCTGTCACAGCTCACTCCTCTTGCTTCTAGCAAGGTGCACCCAGCTCCCTTCATACTGCTCCTCCAATCTGTCCAGATCAGATTCTAATCATCACCTCTGAAATGCTTGCAATCCTTCTTAGCTGGTAGTTTTGGACCGTGTATCCTCCATCTCAATATTCAGGTAGAGCAATTCAGCACTGTGTAGTGACAGAGGGGAAAATACCATCCTCTGCTTTCGCAGAGCATGCTGCCACTCAGCAGTTCTTTCCTCCATGAGCTCTTCTTACCCTGGGGTCCTCCTAGCCCTGTGTGTCAGGTCTGGGGGAAGCGATAAGAAATGGACCTGCAGTTTCTCCAGGCACAGAAAGGTAAAGGCTGGAACTGACACCAAACTCAGCTCTGAAACACATTGCAACAGCAGCAAATCTTTCACAGTGTCACCTTCCAGAGGAGGAAGTGCAGCTCAAAGCATCTGATACAGGAGATCCAAAACCTGGTGAAAGCACAACCTTTATCTCAGGAACAGGCTCAATCCATGAATAAAGCCAAGTCCAACACAGTTTCTCCAGTAGAAATCATGCTCTGTGTGTTCCCAGAAGCACATTTCAGGTGAGGAAGGCTGAAGAAGTACAAATGGTATTTGTACTAGTCAGTGTTTAACCCTGTCCTTGCTCTACGGAGGGCAGAGTGGCTGTGCTTGCAGCAAGCTTACTGGTGTGCTCATGGTGAGCTGCAGGCACCTGAGGCGTAAAACCACAAGGAGGGAAATCACAGGATTCTGCTCTGACAAAGGAAGTGGCCCATGGCTGAGATGGAGACCCCTTGTTAAAGGAGCAGTTCATTGCCAGAACTTTGCGAACTGTGCTCTTCCCTGGCTATATAATAGACTTCACCTTTAAAAGAAGCCTCTTAGCCTGCAGGTGAGGCATGCAGGGACAGTTTGTTCCTGTCTTTTGCAACTGTTTTCACACCAGAGAGAGAATTTCAATCTTCAGAAATGCTTCTCTAGCATTAAATATACTTAGCATCGAAAATAGTCAAAAGAAGTGGAACAACCTCATTGTCAAAGGTCTGTGGCAAGCAAAGAGGGCTGCTGGCTCTGTCCTCCCTGTGCAAGCAGCTAAAATACGTTGCTTCCAGCAGATGGCACAAGTGGTTGAGCAGCTTAAACTACTTGATTTCAGCAGCAAGGTAGCAGCCCTCAGGTGTCTGCCTTCTTGTGCAAGAGAAGTGATCATGAGATTTGTAGCAAAATATTGTATTTAAATGGATAAAATTTGTTTCAGAAATAAAATCTTGATGAGTTGCTCAATTCTGGTATTTTTTTCGGTCATTTCTGTTGAAATCAGTAGGTCTCAGATGATGTGCATACCAGAAGCAAACAGTTGATGGCACTGCGTGATTGCTGTCCCTGCAACTGATGTCTTCCTGGATTTCCAGCAGTCTTCCTCTGAATGAAAAGGGAAGGTGTTACACTTTCATGATGTAGGATAAACACTCAAAAAGTGTAATCATTACTGATTAAGTATATTTCATTTCTTGACTCCTCTGTTACTCATTTTCTCTGTCTTCTGCTCTATGTATGAAAGTTCTTGTAGAGCTGGATCTCACAGGTCACTAAATAACAGTATCACAGAGAGTTGGGGTTGTTCAGCCTGGAGAAGGCTCCAGGGAGACCTTAAAGCAGCTAAAGAGGCTGACAAGAAAGCTGGAGAGGGGCTTTTGACAAGGGCATGTAATGACAGGACAATGGGGAATGGCTTTAACCTGACAGGGTAGATTGGTGGTGAGGCGCTGGCACAGGGTGCCCAGAGAAGCTGTGGCTGCCCCATCCCTGGCAGTGCTCAAGGCCAGGTTGCACACAGGGGCTTGAAGCATCCTGCTCTAGTGGAAGGTGTCCCTGTCTGTGGCAGGGGTTGGAACTGGGTGAGCTTTAAGGTCCCTTCCAGTCCAAACCATTCCTTGATTCTGTGATAACACATTAAGTGATGGATCCTAAATGGAATTAGCATAGTGGTTTACAACAGCTCATGGTTTCTTGAATATTTCTTTAATAGGAAATAAAAAATCCCCAAGGGAAAAATTTCTACATTTCATGTCTGTGTTTTCTCTGTACATAATGTGCTTGTGACGAGGCAGACAGCTGTAATGAAATTAAAACTAGAATTGCATTAGTTAGAATTAAATTTACAACCAAACTGGGATCAGGGCTAAGCATCTTGCATAGGATAGAATTAATATTAGCATTATTATTAGCTCTAATTAAAGCAACATTTAAAACAAAGAGCAGCAGGTTTTCCTCATGGGCCCGGTCAGTTAAATGCTAGACTAAATAAGACTTTGTTTGGGCATCTTTCAGTTCTTCCTTCTGTCCAAGGAATGCAAGTGGTTTAGTACAGCTTTCCTAGTAAACGCAATTTGGACTGAAGTCAAATGGCTATTTTAATTTGAAGGTATTTAAAGGTCTGAAGGTGACTTTAGAGAACACAATTAAGAGCAAAATTCCAAAGAAGCATATAAGAAGTAAGTGTGGGAGCATGAAATTCTAAATGACCTAAATAGTATAAAATAGTATGATGGGAAATATGGGTAGAGCGAATGTCTTGGATGGGATAGGAATTCAGCTCCAGGAATGCAATTTTGGCAGTAGTGTCACAAACAGAGTATGCTATTTCTGGTGAAATGCTCTGAACTCTGGGTCGTGAATTAAACTCAGGTAATTTATGTTTGGCTCATAAACAGTGGCAGTACAAAATCCAAGCAGAAATGGAACAGAATATATTGCTGTAAATTCTGTAGCTATTCAGACTTGTGGAGTTGTTCTGTGCATCTGATGCCAGGTAATGCCTAAAACAAATTCGAGCCAAGGAACACATAGCAAGCCCTTCAAAGCTGCCAACTCAAAGACCTTAAGGAAATCCAGTTTCAAACAGCATGTTAAGAGAGGTTTGACAAGGTAACTTCTCAGACTCTGATCTTTATTTATTAGCTGTTTCTTACAAGCCTGAAAGAAAGGCAAACTTCTTGATATTTTGAAATTGCATGGCAAGTGTTCATTTTATAGGAAACTCTGATCTTTAGGAAATACCAATACTGTTCCATTTCCTGATTTCTCATTCTTTTTCTCTCTTGGTATTTCATACCAGTCTGCTGCAAAGCTCTTCCAAGCCAGCGTCAGTTCCAAGTCTTGGCTGCCTGGGGCTCACAGAGCTCCAGCTTTCTCACTACCAGCTATCTTCTAGGTGCCTTTAAGGATGATTTCTGCTAAAAGACTAGCTACAGAAGAAATATACCTTCATGTTCTAATCTGAGTTAGGTCTGGTAATGTTTGGATAATGTTTCACTCCTCAGCAGTGGCAGGTCAGTTGGGCTTCTTTGTGGGGAGATGCAGCCAAAGGAGAAACCTCCATTAGGCAGGAGGATGGATCCCTTTGGGGTTTGGTGAGATCAACTCAGACAAGTCTAGGCCCATTATGGCAAACGTGGGAGAAACCTCTCTCTGAAATACCCAGAGTGGTGAAGCTCTTTCTTTGGTATAAAGCATAGGGGAGCCTGGCATGATGTTTTCTCTGAATGTCTCTGGGGAAAGGCAGCTTCTCTCACAGCAATATGTATCAGTTTCAGGCCATACTTCAAAGTCCAGCCTGGGTTTTTGGTGTTTGCTTTGTTCCTTTTAAATAGGAGCTATCTGAAAGCCTAAAACTCTGAAGCTTAAAGAACTGTACAAGCTGCCTAGAGCTCTGAAGAGTTTCTTTATGGCTCCAGTGTATGACAAATCAGTGTGGAAGAGATGACCATTCCTCTGCCTCCACATGCAAACGACTCTCAAAACCCTTATTTTTCTCCAAGAAGTCATGGTGAGAACTCTTAAGTAGATATCTCTGGATATCTACTGGATATCACTGTAGATATCACTGGATATCACTGTAGATATCACTGGATATCTCTTCCTTAGTCCTGTTTGTGGCTCAACGTGTCTTTTGCTTAATAAGCACCTACCACTAAACCATTAACGGTTTAACAATCCACAGCTTCCAAGGAAATGCTTACCAGCATTCAGAGCTGGAAAAGAATTCAGAGGATGGCACATGCTTGATGGAAGGATTAATAAATCACCACACTGGGAGCTGGGAAGTCAGCCTGACACTGTCACTAAGGATTGTTTTGTATATTTAGTGCTCTTAATTGCTTTTTCTCCCCCTTGTGCAGCTCTGGGATAGGCACAAACTGAACTAGATTTCTTCTTGATTTACATTTCAATGCAGGTCTTTACAGCAGGCTCTTGTATACTGAGTCAACCAGATTACCTGATTGAACTCATGCACACAGGGGGTATGGGGTGACACCTGCTCTCACTTCTATCATGGCAAAAGTGGAATATTTTTGCAGAATAAAGCTGTGAACAATTCCAACCTAGCCCTGCTATTCCACTTTTCTTGGAATCCTTCCGTCTGTTTCCTGAAAATGAAAGTCTGTTTTTACTCCTGCCACCTGCTATTTCCATATGAAAGAGCTGTTTTGTTACAATGAAAGTACCATTTCTCCCAAGGGCAAACTAAGGACATTTCATCACACTGATCTTCCTGAAATCTCAGTAACCAAATTCAATCTGTTACTAGATATGATCTACTTTTCCACAAAGCTGTAAAGCCCCTCAGGAAAATCTCAAGTTCTGTCTGTGGGTATTTACAAAACAAAATGCCATCTCCCTGCCGAACTGTAAGGGGAGTCTGATCTGGCAAAACAAAAAGAGAATCCAAAAGCAAGATTCACTTTAGCTTTGATGCTTATTTAGTGACTAGGACTTGGAAACCAGGCTATGATTTCCAGGCACAGACCATGTTTTTATCCCAGGCACAAGTGAAGAACACTGTGCCCAAGAAGTTTCTTCATGATGGCCTGAGGTTTGTCCTCTGTGCAAGCCGGCTTTTTGCAGATTCACTTGTGCTTTTTAAGAAACGATTTAAACTGCCCTTTGACTCCAGGCAAAGCTCCCCAGATCAGCTATCTCTGACACCCACCTTTTAGCACTTCTCCTGGCAGCCTGGCATTCCCTTCACCTGAGATATACTCTTCCCTCTGCCCACGGTTAATAGGTGTCATCGGGATGAGAAGGCACAGGCTGAATTGAAGGCTGAAGAGAAGATACAGCTGGATTTTTGCTCAAATTCCCAGGAAGTCACTAATTGTCACCAGCTCTCTGGCCAGGATGCTACAGGTCATCTGAGACTATCCACATTCAGAATATACCAGGCGTGTTGCTTTTTTGACTCCTTCAGGTTCTTGTCTAAGGTGAATCCTACAGGAATAAGGATTGGGGTCCATAACAGCCTGAGGCTTTCTTGAAAATCCCAACTGATACTTCCCTATTCATATTAAAGATCTGGCTGCTTCTGCAAAACATCTTTATTTCAGGCCTGATTCATTTATCAAATATCCAGAGTTCAGCCAAAGGCCAGGACATCGGAACGTGTTAATGCATTTACCCTCAGATTGCCAAAACATCATCTAATTATCCATGTTAATGCCAGCTGCTTTGGAACACAAAAACCCCTTAATAAAGTGTGGTAAAGAAATGATGAACTGAAACCAGCAGAAGATGGCTCCCCAAGCTGGGGGATTCTGAGCTGCAAAGGGACAACAAATGCATCATAAATTCATACCTAAATATTTTGCAAACATAAATGTATCAGAGAATGAAGTCATCTGCAGTTGTGGTCCTGGGAGCTGAGACAGAGTGTGTCTTACTGTTTCAAATCCGTTCTCTGCCAGATTTCTTGTAGGAAGCTTTGCAAATCTGCATGAGCCTTGGAACTACGAGTGCTACCAGCCACTAGATGTCCCAGAGCTGCACTCAAACCTGCAACCCACCAGCTGCAGACAGAGGAAAGGCAGAGCACCGGTGGTGCAAGAGACAGAGTATCTGTTATCAAACTAACTGGTCTGGCTGGAAAACAGAGAGGAGCTTCTCTAGGCCTTGTAGCTGTGATGGTGCAAGGAAATAAGGAATCTGGACAGATGGATCTGAAGAACTTCTGCATCCCAAAGTTGCTCTTGCTTTATTCGGGAACACTGCTACCCCAACAGGAAAGCAAAGTGAGATGGGTAAGCCAACATTTCAGTATTAATAAGCTCCTCAGAATAACAATATGGAAAAGCAGAATAAAGACAAGTATTTCTGCGCTTGTCAAGCTGGTGTAGTCATGTGATCTGTGTGGTGGTGTGGCACAGAAAGGTGCAATGTCACATTGCTTTTCTTTTCCTGTGCCTCATTTGTGGTGTAGTGGCGTTGCTTAGCAAGCTGCAGTGATGCAAGTTCCCATACACACACAGTGTTTCTCCCTTCATTTGATTGCTTTGCCATAATATTCAGCAGGGTTTTGCGATTCTGCATGCAAGCCAGGAGAAGGATGTGACTAGCTCACTAAGAGGAAAGAAACAGGAAATGGCTCAAGTGCAGTTTGTGATCCTTCCACCAGGAAGTGTTTTAGAAACAAACACCTTTCTAGCATTCTGATACTCACAGGGCCTCCCGCAGCCCACGTTTAACCTCCTCGCATCTCCCATTCTTGGCTAGCTCTTCTCTGAACAACTTTTATGATGATCAACAATATCTTGGCTTATATGAAGCCTTCTGCTATGCTGTTTGACTATTGTGTTAGGGCTCCCATAATTTCTTTTCTCTGTTTTTTTCATGCACATGGGCTGTACTCTTGCGTGATACATCTGGTACAACCCAAGCAAAACAGCTTTGCTGGACACGCAGCGTGAGTCAGTACTGAGTGGGCACAGCAGGTCCTTCCTTTCTGGGGTCTGCTGGACCCAGGGACTGCTCTGGATGTACCCCTAACACATGGTTGGGATTTTGGGAGGCTCAGAGAAAAGCCTCAAGAACCCCCTGCTCCCCTCCCTAGTCTAAGTGCACTCCTACACCTATAATAGGTTATTTAAAAGATTAAAAAGATTAAAAAATAAAAAAGATTAAAAAATTAAAAGGCTAAAAATAGATTATTATTACAAAGATGTTTGTTATCCCTTTGCAGCTCAGACTCCCCCAGCTTTGAGAGCCATCTTCTGCTGGTTTCTATTCATCATTTCTTTGCCACACTTTATTAAGGGAGTTTTGTGTTCCAAAAACCAGGAGATCTGTGGTCCTGTGACGTACCCAAATCTGCCTCTTCCCTGGATCTTCCAGGCTCGCTTGCTGTTCAGTTGCTATTCTCTGTCAGAGCAGTAATTCAGTAACACGTACCAGGAACCAGCCAGCATGTCCAATAAGGGAACAGAAGCACTTTAATGTCATTCATGATCAGTCACAACTAAGCAACAGAGCTAATTTTTTGGCATCCATTCCTCGAGTAAGGACTCAAGGTAAAAAAAACAACATATTCTTGATTAGATTTGAAGGAAGTAGAAGAGTCTGCAACCTACTCACAGACAGAAAGGAAGGCACATTAATCCAGGACACCATTTGTGTATGTAACCCACTGCACTGACGGATGGAGAGGGAGAAAGGATCATGTCCTGCAAACTGGTACTGCTACTTGCCTCCTCCAAACCATTCCTGCTGGAAGACATTAAAAATGTCAGGAGACAAGGTTGGATGTGAGAATACAAGGTTCTTGAAGTACTTTGATCTCATTTCCTTCCCCTTGAATACATCAGCTACTAAACAGAGTGAGATAGAAATGGGTCTCTAAAGGGAGTTTAGAGGCAGGAAGGTTGTATGGGGGCATCTGCTGTCCATTCTGGTGCAGATTGGGTGGTGTCATTTGTGCTCAGCAGGTCCTGAGGATGAATGAGAAAGGACTAATGAGAATGTCAGGAAAAAAACATCTATTAATGCTCTTGCCTTGGTAGAAAAATCCATCATGTCCTTCTATTCCTTCTACTTTACTTACAACTCAGCAACATTTTTAGCTTAGTCATTTCATCAAGCCTGTGAGATAAATCACGGCCCAGTGAGGGAAATGAGCTCAGCAACATTTATAACAGTGTGGGGTCTCATGAAATCTTAATTTAATGACTACCATTCCCATAACCATCATTAGCTGTCATATCTACCATCAGTTATGGCCTGCTTGCTCTGGGTTTTACCCCAAAACATGGAAATAAGATACTCCTCACCAGAGGGAACACACAGTGATGCAGCAGTCCCCCAGACTGGTAGGGACCTATCGCTCTCTGTTTGGTTGCGTGGTGGCAGGCTCCTCTGGTCCTGGGCAGAAACCCCATCGACCAACGAGCCTCTCGCCTGCAAGGAAGCAGAGATAAAGTGTTTGATGCTGGCTCTGTGTGGTGACGGGGAGCAGAGTGCTCGGAAGGGGAGAGCTGGCTTTGCCAGAAAGCTGAGCTCCTGCGTGGTGGGACGCGGCTGTCAGGAAGCCTGGCCAAATGTCTCAGCGAGCTGGTGACGTGGCACTGCCTCGCCACCATCTGCCGCCAGCCGTCCCCAAGCGCAGCCTGAACGCAGAGCTGCTCTGCAAAGCAAGGCTGCAAATTAGCTCGATGAGAAGGAGGCCGGTAATGAATCTAACCCCACGCAGGGGGAGCGAGCGTGCTCTGGGAGATGTGGCAGGTGAGCTGCACAGCATCCTGCGAGCACTGGGCCACGAGTGGCTCCCACAGTCAAAGCCAAGGGCTGCTGAGCACCCAGCACCCAGCACTCACACACCACCATCTCCCTGGGGCAAAACGGTTCCATCTTCTGTGGCTTTCTCACTGCCAGCAAGGGGTCCATCAAACTGCTGACTCCTCTGCGGGCCTTGCTCATCTTCTGCAGCCCAGACACCCTTGGCTGCTGCACGAGATGCCACAGGTCTGAGTCTGCCTTCCAGTCACAACACTGGTCCCTCCCACGGGTGCACAAGAAAACTTGGAATTAGTGTTTTGTTTTCTACAGGGCCAGTCTCACACATATGTTCTATTGCCTTCTTTACTGCCCAGAACAACTCCCCTGGAGCTAGAGGAATTTGCTGTTTTAAGAAGAAACAATTACTGATGAGCACTAAGGGTGTCACAGATTTTACTCTCCCCCACCCTCTCCCTTTCCTCTCCCAGTTTTCTTGCTGTTGGAGACAGCCATCTGCTCTGCCTGCCCCAGGGCTCAGCCCTTGCAATAATAGTATCTCCAAGCTGTCCCAAGCACAAGGAAGCTGTGAGCCAGCAGTCTGCAAGCACCAGGATGAGGAAGCCTCATGGGAACTGAGTGAGAAAATAGCAGGCCCAGCCTAATCATCCTCTTGGAGTGTTCCCATCACTTGGGAAGCTGAGACCAGTGGCAGAAAGAGGCTGCTCTGGGTTATCACTATTGCACATGGAGCAAACCTGCACCAGGCAGCTTGCTTGATTCCCAGGCTGCTTGGCATCTCTCTACCACCCAGCTAAAATCCAGAGACTTTGCAAAGGATGGATGCCAATCTTCTGGAATACTTACAGGGAGGAAAACGTGGCTTTATAATTCAGTTCTTCCTCTCTAGTGTTTCACACTAATCAGCTGCAGCCCAGCAGCATGGTGCCAACTTCAGCAAAGCCCAGAGCCGTGCTGCAGCCAGCAGGAGCAGGGCAGAAGGAGCTGTAAGTGTAGCATTGCCCTCTGCCTGACCCTCTAAACTGCGACTCACATGCAGCTGCATGAGGCTGATAACATTGCATTGCTTTGTGTGCACACCACAAAGCAGAAGGCATCAAGCTCCAAAATGATTCCTGTGTCAAGTCCAGTCTGGCCTTCCTGCCAGAGTGCAGAGGGAGCTTGACAATCAGGTAGCACAGGCAAAGGTGGCTTCTTGCAGCATAGCATTGAGTTCCACCACCCAGGGCGTTTCTCCTCCACGCTCAGGAAACAGGACCATGCTCCACTTTTCTCTAAGAACTACATCTTTCTCCCTGCAGTGCTGTGAGCCTTCAGCTAATGAGACAGCTCCGCTCTAGAAACTTGGAGGCAAAAAGCAAACTGCTGCCAATTTTCTGCAAGGTTCCTTTCCAGGGAGTCCAATAAAGCACAAGAATAGAGCTGATTTGCTAGAAAGTAGGACTTCTTCATCTCTAGAGCTTGTTCTTATTGCCGTAGAGCAAGCTGCAGCATGGTGATCCACCCGCGCCCAGGAGCATGGTGGAAACAAGCCCAGAGGCAAGTGAAAGATCCTCAGCTCTCACTCAGTGGTGACAGAGTTCCTGGACTGCAGGCAAAGGGCTTGATGGCTGCTCTGTTCATGATCTTCTGGGGAGTTTTAAAGCAGGGCAGATATCTTAACTCCGTTTCTCTTACTTTCCTACCAGGTATGTGCTGTAAGTGCTGGAGATTGATCCTGTAAACAGAAAGGAAAGAAGAGATGACATGGTGTGAGCCACAGACTTTTAAACAGGGACATGGGAGCTTTCTCAGCTAATAATCCAGGCTCAGTGGCGTCCTGCTGGGGATGGAGGTAGCACTGCAGCCCCACACTGGCACAGGGCACTTTGTCCAGTCCTACAGCCCATTGTGCTCCCTGAGGAAGGCAGCTCCATAATCCCATGTATACAAAATGCCCACTTAGTGCTGGAGCAGGACACACTGGGATGACTGCCTTTGCCAGGGAAATACACTCACGCAGGGTGGCAGGCTGCCTGTAGCACTGCACAGGCATGTAGGACAGGAAATCAAGGGGAACAAATATCCTGTTCAAATACTAGAGGACAGCGTTCAATTACCTGAGCTGGGAGCCAGCCACAGCTCCAGGAGTAACACTACTGCAAGAGCAAAAGAGCTGAAAAGTGGGAGGGAAGAAAGGAGGGAGAAGCATGGAGGAGGTTGGTACCAAAGGACCAGATGCAGAATTTGACTCTTTTTAGGAAAGCAATAGCACAACATCACTGCACTGTGCCCCTCACTAAGGTTTTGATCCAGCATGGATGGAGAGAGAGATGTGGTCCCCGGAATGCCTTCCATATCCTGTCTTCCCCAGCCACTCCACTGCCCTGTGGAGCTGGGATCTGTGCAGGGATGCTATGGCCCAGGTACTCCTTGTACCATCCCTCACAAGTATGACCCAACCATAGCCTCTCACACTGGAGTCCACAGGAGCTCTGCTGGCCTCTGCACTGCGTCATTCTATACCCATTCTGGTCCTGAGGTAAGTTTTTGCAGCCACACCTGAACACTGCTGGAAAGGCACACAAACCAGCCCCAGAACCTGGTAAGGAAGATGTAGCTGGATTGCATCAATGCACCACAATATACTTCGAGGGCAGAGTAGGGAGCTGTAGCCTTCAGCTGGTGACAAGAACCTGCTGTCACAGGAGGAGCATTGGGAAAACAGTGGCAGGAGCTGTGCTTGCAGAGACAGACCCAAAGTGGTTTTAGCCTTACATCTGTGACCTGCCTCAGAGCTGGATGAAACCTGCTGAATTCAGACTTCTCCAGGTACTTCAGAGCTGTCTAGCTGCAGGTAAAGCTGTGCTCTTTAACAGTGCTCATGTGTGCATCAGGAAAGTGGCCCTGCAGGTCTCTAAACCAGGATGAAAACCTTCATGCTTTCTAAGGGAGGCAGTACTGGAGTCTCTGCTGAGGAGCTTTCTCGAATTGGGCCAAACCATCCTGGCTCAGTTTTGTGCCTGTATTGAAGGAGTCTGGATGAACACAGGATTACGATGTGCCATCTTCTCAGGACTTTGCTGTGTTCCTTCGGCTGGCTCATGCCAGGCTTCAGTGCCCCAAATCTCTACTGAGAGCAGCCTTGCAGACCAGGCCTCTTCATGGAGGAGACCTTCACCCTGGTCCCACCACCCATAGATGGTTTTCCAAAGAGCTCATTCTGCTTGGTGCTGCCAGACCTATTTACAATTCTTTTGACCTCGTGGAGCTGCTGGCTTTGGCTGAGACATGGGACCAGAGCCATGGCTGGCAGTGCCCAGGGCAGGTGGGCAACTGGCTGGCTTTAGGGAATGTGTGTTAGGATCCAGGACTTATGAACCCTGAACTTCTCTGTCTCCCACGGGATTTTACAGCTGGTGTTGAATTGATTCAAAGCCATCTCAAGTCTCTGGAGCTATGTTTTGGTGTCCTCTGGAGCACTGGGCTATACAGTTCCCATTGCGGAGAAATGAGCAGCTGCCACCATCTCCTCCTTCCATCCATATCACTGCATTTCCCATCACACTTTTCAAGAACAATTTTTCTCCTTAACCACAAGTCCCAAGTTTCAAAGTTAATTGGGGCTGGTGAGGTATAAATAGATGCTGGACCAGATGGAAACTCTGTCGTGATTTATAGCTAGCTGAGCCATCACATGTTCCACTTGTACTCTGAGCAAGGGCACTATTAATTATGGCACTGCCCAGGCAGATCGCATGGGAGGTTACAGTGAAATTCAGGCTGAAAACTTAAATATAACCAGGCTGTGACGTTTTGCTGAGTGAGCAAGATGCAGAAAGGACCTGCCTATTGCAGCAGCGCAGTTTGCAGGGCGTTTCTTCATCAAACTCCAGGAAAACAGGGGTTTTGGAGGGCTTTGCATAGACAAAACCAACATAGTGGGTCCTTCACAGTGACTGTTCCTCTGCGGGATCCTGCTTTTGCCCAGGCAAAGTGCGGTAAAGCTGAGGGACATTTTCACTGTGCTGAAGCTGTGTTTTCCACTGTTCCCCAGCAGCTGCTTTGAGAAGAACCCACATCACAGGGGCCTTCTTGCTGATGTGGACAAGACCTCCTGCTCCAAACAGGGAATCAGGATTGACCTTCATGCATAAGTCTTCTCCTCCAGTAATCTCCCCTCCCTGTGCCTCTGCCTGTAGCCTCAGCAATGTGCTTCTAGATCCTGAAACATTCCTCAGAGGAAGAAAAAGGCTCCTGTTTGAGACCCTGGGAGTGGGAGGACTGGGATAAAGTAGCAGGAGATGAGGGAGGCTGACCCCTGACTGCAGCTGGCCTCTCCTGCCAGTTGCCCTCACTGCACAAGGTAATCCAAACACTGAGAAGGGAGCACTGCACATTCCTGGCCTGAGGAAGGCTGTTAAAAACAAGAGTGTGAGAATACACCCCCCCAAGCCCTGTCCCCTTCACACCACAGCTCCAGGTGGATGTGGACCATTGTCCTGCCAGCCAGGAGCTCAGCCCTGCATTACCCTGCAGGGCTGCAGTCCAAGCTGACGAGAGAAGGGGAGAGGGAAGGCTCCTTGTTGGTATTTCCAGGGGGATATAAGGATCAAAGGACTTGCCCGAGGTCATCTGGAAGAGTCTGGTGCTGTACCAGGTCTCCTGAGTTTCAGACCTCTTCATCACTGCCTGTTTCCCCTCATAGCCCACACTTAAAACATCTATTCAGTTATCCACTGTGAATTGGGATTTTGCTAATTACTGGAAGAAAATGAGGGCCAGGACAAGGGGGGATGACTATTGCCACCTTTACCCAAGCCCTTTCTGCCTGAGGAACAGATTCCCCATCACTTAGGAAGCAGCCAGTTCAAGAACAGTTTGCAGATGTCCTGATTTTTCTGGGACCTGCTGCTCAGTGGTAAAAGACCACATGAGCCTCAGCCTCCCCTTGCTTTTAGAAGGCATTGGCCCCTTGCATTCCCCACCCTGTGTAGCCTCCAGAATACATGCAAGTGTCACACTACTGTCAAATATGAAGTAGTCTTTATAGAAGCTTCCCTGGGAGCTCTTTGCATCACAGACTGAATAAGATGTGCAATTACAGAGCCATGATTTAAGAACTTAAAACCCAGCTGAGCTTGATAGAAGGTATCAGACTTACAAACAATACGTAGGAAGAATTTAATCTTGCAGGGACTGCAGTTATTTGAGGGGAGAGATTGTGTTTGGGATTAACAGCCAAATTGCTGCCAAGTTTTTATTAAATCTTTATGTTTTCAGCCATACCTTATTATATCTGTTGTGGGACAGGAGCTTGGGTTTATGACGGGCATAAATCCAAAAAATAGTTTGGATTCTTTGAAGCAGGCAAAACACAAAGTGCATTTGGACATTATCTAGGCTCCTGACTGCTTAGAGTTCACACACCAGCATTTCATTACTGCATGTGATCTTCCAGAAAGCACCAAAAGGAGGCAAAAACCACTTAATTTCCCTGGCATTCCTAAAACCCCAAAGAAGCCCTGAGCACGTACACACAGCCCTCCCTTCCTGCCTGCACTCACACTGGGAAGCGCGTGTCTGAGCATCCCTATTTTGAACTGATCTCAGTATTAACACACTACAGGGACACAACCTCCGTGTCACGTTAGAGCTCAAGGGACTGAAGCCCAGCTCCTCCTGTGAGATGCTGGGTGGGTGTTAATGGGCTTTGCTGGGCTCCACAGCCCCGGCTAGATACATGCAGTGGTTTTGCAGCAGCCAGGGGAGGTGGGGAGCAGGGACTGGGGGCTGCCAGGGGCTCACGCCTGGGGCTGGGTCCGCAGGTGAGTATCTTCCATCTGATAAATTAATCCAAACACACCAACAGCATGTCTTGGTGTGCAAGGCCATAGGTGTGCAAGGCAAACATCTGATTTAGAGTTAGCATCATTGCCATAGGGAAGTGAGCAGGAGCTTGGACAAATGCTTTTCCCTCTTGATGTCTCAGATTTAGGTGGCTTTATGCAGCTGATTCCATAACTGACTCTGGGACTGGGAGCCAAGCTTGGAGCTGAATGGAGGTGGCTGCCCCAGCAACAGTGCAGCATCCCTCTCCTGCTGTGTGACGGATATTGTCATGTTATTAGAACAACACTGCCTGCAAAAATACGTGGGGAAGTAAAACTGAGTGTCTGTGGCTTGATGCAGGCAGTGCTGGCCCCTGTGTCCCCATGTCGCAGCTCCCTGCAGCTCATCCTTAGTGCCAGTCACTTGGGCACGAGTGCTCATCTTGCTAGATAATGTTTAACAAACCTGTTGACGTCCCTTCACCTCTGCAAGTGAGGTGACAAATGCAAAATGCTTTGAGATCCTCTGTGGGAAATAACTCACTCCTGTTGCCAGACCTGAGCATTGACCATCATTTTATCTGGCAGGAGTGCAGGTCTTTGCCAGATGAACAAGGATATAATCACAAGTGATTAAATGAACCACAGAGGCCAGGAGCTGGGTGCAGGAAGGAGCAGTCTGGGACAGGGAGTAAAATACTAAGTACACACTGAGATGTTTGTGGGTCAGATCCATGGCACCAGGATCACTTCAGCCTCAGCTGTGAAGAAATGCATTTGCTGCTGTTCAGGCTCCCTGCTTCATCAGTTGCTCACTGAGGATCAAAGCTGCTCCAGAGCTCTGGTGGCGTCTGGTGCTTGGTGTGGCAGCAGGAGGCTGTGTCCCTCTGCCGAGCCATGACATGTCTCTGTGGGCACAGCTTCCATGCAGGCTGCAGAGACCCCACTGGGGAACTGTCACAGCTGACACAGCAGCAGGATAAATGGTCTGTTCCCTGTCACTTCTCACTTGTGCTGCTGGCTCACCAGCTGCTCTACATTGGGTCACTCTCCTTGGCTCCGTTTGCTGCTTTGCCCTTTCCATCCCAGTGCAATTGCTTTATTCCTGCTAAGACTCACACTGTTTCCCAGATTGGGTCAGTCTGGGCAATACCAGCTTGTGACATGTCCCAAAGACATTCTCCCCTTTGCATTTTCCACAGGGAGAGGACAAGGGAAAGCTGGAGCAGCACGCTGGTGTGGGTACCTGGTGCTGCACCCGTTGAGAGCATCACGGGCACCGGGATGTATTAAACATTCAAGGAGCAGAGTGGTAATCTACTGCCATGAAAATGCTCTCCTTGTCACCATGGCTGTGGTCACCTGCCACTACAGGCTGACCCAGGCCAAATCCCCTTCCTGTCACACAGCTTCACAAAAGCTGGCTGCTACTCCTGGGCCAGCCATGCTCGGGTGCAGCATCCTTCTAGGTCCAGTACCATCCTCCCTGCCCACTGCTCCGGGCAGCAGGAAGGCAACAAGAGATAAATATTCACCTAGCTCAAGGCTGGCTTCTTATTAGAGAGAAGGCTGATTCTCTCATCATTACAAACACTTCTGATTTATGGTGACAGAGGGAAGGAATTTGATGTTTCCTGGCAGCCATGGTTTTCTATCAGTCTTCTATAACTTAGTCCCTGTTGTGCAGAGCGCTGGGAGGTGGCACACTCTTGGGGAATTGCCACGCCGGGGCCATCAGGACGGAGACTTGGTGCTCTCTCCCATGTCCTCAGGTGCTATTTCCCTGGCACTACAATACAGCCTCTGCAGGGATGCAGGACTGGACCACATCACACACCTTGCTGACACCCCCTGCTCCCCATGTCCTCCTGGGGGGATAAAAGAGCTGTGCACAGTACTGTGCCCTCTGGGCTTTGCACACAAGTCCTGCTACGTGCCTTGCACAAGCCCTGGGTCAGCAGCAGACAGGGAATAGCAAGGGCCTCTGCCTCCAGCACCTTTGCCCAGGAAACACTGTCCCTGCACAGGGCTGCTTCCCATCCCCAAGGCACCAGCACCTTCCCCAGTGACCCTGGCTCACTCCCACTGCGGTTGCTGCCATTCTGGGTGATTAATTCAGTGTGAGTAATTTTGGAGCAGATGATCTCATTCACGTGGTTCCTGCTATTTCTCCGGCAGAGCAGAGGGAAGGGGGAAAAGAGAGGAGTGGACAGGAACATGATGTCCATTACAGACATCCCCTCCATGCATGCTCAGAAAGACTGGCACCAGCTGCAGACCACTTATTGCTACAGGCAGAGCAGAAGGAAACTTGCTGGCAAATTGGTTTCTCTCAATAGAGGGAAATTTAATCATTTAGGCTGATAAGGGCTCAATTATGGCTTTGTAATAAGGCCAATGTTTGCGACAGCAAGCAGCAGCCGTGACCAAGGAGCAGCCTCGCTTGCTGGGCTCCCAGGAGGGTGGGGAAGGCCCCTGCTGTGGAACGTGGCACTGGATGGCTGGGCCACTGGGGACTGCCAAGCTCTGCCTCTGCCAGGGGTTAGGGAGGCTTTATGAGGGACTCTAGGGACCCACTAGAGTCAGGGCTGATGGACAGATGTCAGTCAGGAGAGTGAGGGCAGCAGCACTGCCCTGTCCCGGGCTGCACCGGGAGGAAACTGGAGCAAACCCTATGAAATGGGATGAGATTAACCAAGCAGCTGAATTATTCTAAGCTAATAAAGTACCTGGTCCAGATGGCTCCTACTATGAATACTATTAAAGAGAAAAACTCAGGGTAAATTAGGAGATTTGAGGCTGCCACTTTCAATTCCTGAGCAGAAGATGCTCTGCGGGGTGGGGAGCAGTCTCCTGCTCTCTGGCTGCCTCCAGGGGCAGATTTAGGGCTTCCTTGCAGCTCCAGAGAGAGGAGTTTGTGCTCCTCCTCATCCAATTTCTGCTGTTTTTCCCTCAGAAACCCATGCTGCTGCTCTTGTTGCCTCCTGGCAGCGCCAGTTTTGGAGCCATGGAGGTACTTTGCTGCCACACACCTTCCCAGGCAAACCCCAGCTGCTTGGGATGCATTTGCAGAATTATTTTCCATCTCTGAAAGTGGTCTGAGCCCTCAGATAACTCCAACCTGGCCCTGCCCCCACTGTCTGATGGGTGCCCACACTAAGACTTTACTAAGGGATCAGGCAACATAAATTTACTCCTAACTTTTGGTCTCTGAAATAAGCCAGAAGCAGCAATAAGACTTGCACTGTGTTTGCCTTCCAAAGGGCTGAACTGCAGCCCCAGATGCAGAGGGTCTTTGCAGAAGTCTGCATTTAAAGGGCAATCTGCAAACTGCAGCATGCCGGGTACTATTTATCCCTCCCGCGCCCTGGGCAATGGATACAAGAGGCAGTAAATGAGATCCTGCTGCAGAGTTGGGGTAGATGCAGCCTTGAGCTGCACTGAAGGGAGTGGGGCAGAGTGAACTAGGCTTCAAAGGGCCTGGGACATCCGCGCCATGCAGAGGAGAGTGACAGCTCATGACATGTGCTTGACACCAGCCAGAGCAGCTCAGGACAGGGAAGCAGAGCAGGCAGGACTCCTTGGAAGTACAGCATTTCCTACCCACCGTGGAAATGGCTGGGGATGGATATTTAAAACACACCCCTATTCTAACAGGAAAAGGGAGAAACTATGACAGGGAGAAAAGAGCTGTTTTTACTCTGCTCCATCTGCAGTGACTGGGGCAATAGATGGCTGGTGTGTTCAGGTTAATTCCCCTGATGAGATGTATAAGCTTGTTATTTGTTTTAATTAATGTGAAAGAAGTCAGAGTGCCAGAAAGTGGTGAGAGAGGCAGAGCAGGGAGGGGAGATGGGGACATTTGGAACTGAAGCATCCTATTAATATCCCTGCTGTTGTATGAAAGGTCATTAATGAACCAAAGAAAAATGAGCAGGGAGGGAAACAAGAGGATCGAATCACTTTCTGCTTCCCATCACTTGCACTGCCATCAGGACACCTTCCAAACCCTGCTGCAGTCCTGCTGCCCTTGTGTCTTGTCCCTTTCCCTGCTGTCTTTAGTCTACTGGGGGAGCCACACTCCTGCTGGCAGTGGATGGAGTGGGAGAGTTTCAGAGAGCTGGTGCCACATGACACTGACACCCATCTGACATCCAGAGTAACGTCTCCTGCCTTGGCCCCAGACCTTGCCTTGCAAATCTGCTGCTGCAGGCACTGAAATCCCAGGTCTGACGTGATGTTTGACAAGGAGAGGTGCTTTAACAGGCAGTAAAACCTCACTGAGTTTATTTATCTTATATTTTCTGCTCTTTTGGAGGTTGACATGACCGGTGTGTGTTCCCAGCCCTGCACTGAAGCTCTGCTTGCCCAGGAATTGATTTGCCATGCTTGAGATGGAAGCAAACAAAGATTAAATTTAAGCTATTTGTTCAGTATCTCAGTTATGCAATTGGACATCGTAGATTAGGGAAGGTGACCTCCTGTAGTGCAGGGAGGATTTACTGACATATTCAAGCAAATATTACACTTCCTGGGATCCAATACAACTCAGGATGGAGGAGAAAAGGGAACCAGCCTGGCTGCCTCGCCCATCTGCGCTGCCTCACTGCATCATCTCTGCCTTTCCCCAGAGCCTCAGAGCACAGGATCAAGGATCTCCAAAGAAGGGCCAGCATTGCTTCCTCCAGCAAGGAGGAAAGGGAGAAAAAGAAAAAATGAATGGGAGGGGAAGGTGGAATGACTGAGCCTTTGCAGGATCTCAGCCACCTGCTAAGCATGGTCAGCCCCAGGAGATGAGGCGTTTGTTCTGATCACCATTTCCCATACTCCTGGCTCCTGAGGGATGTGGTTTTGGTGGAGCCAAGGCTTTGGGCTCTTGGTTTGCTGCAGGGAGGCTCCCTAGGGCCAGGGCTAGCTTGAGGGCTCTGGCAATAGGCAGGAGCCAGGCAGAGGAGAGGACACAACACTAGAGACCATGGGAAGGTTCATTTGCTCAGGAGGCCGTTAATGGACCAGAGATTTAAAATTTAAATCTGTGTGCTTAAAAACAGCAAAGAAGAGAAAGAAGCCGGGCGAGGACTGGTGTTTGCATTGCAAACTGTCACTGCCTCTGTTTGTGAAAAGGCTTTTGACTGACAGCAAAGTTTGTCAGAGGCATCTGACGTCAGAGCTCTGAGCAGCGAGGTGTCAGAGTGACAGCTTGCCAACAGCAACAGCAGCATCAGCCGCCTCTGGGTAGCTCCGAGCTCTTCTCCTCCTCCTCCTCGCCAGGTTTCAGAGCAGATGAGTGGCTGCCCCAGCACTGACCTGCCCTCTGCCTGGGTCACTCCTGGGTGATGGAGGAGGAAAGGAAAGAAGCATTCATGCCACATGGCTACGGAGTTGCTCTACCCCAGTAATGGAGCCACAGCCCCTTCTCTGCCTTCAGAAAATTCATGAATGTGTTAAGTGCCAGAATCCAGCATTAACCAACCTCCTCCTGGGACTTCCCCCTTTTCTTGCTGGCTTCTGTGCCACCTCTGACATGACCTGGATGAACTAAGGGCTCTGCCAGAAGCAAACCAGGCAAATCAGCAGGAGACTAAACCTGTTATTTCATGCTTTGACACTGAAACAATATCATACCTCTGTCAGTGGTAAGGCCAGGGCAGAACTGAGGATAGAGGAGGAGGCTGGGGTGAGGGCAACGCAAATGGATCATGTTTGCTCTCTTGATGTGAAGTCTTGCAAATGGAAATGATTTGTCAGAAGAGCATCTGTTCCTCAGGCATGGGCTGTACCACTGCAGGCATCCTCCAGAGACATCACTGGCCCTTCCTGCAAATAAATAAATCAATAAAAGCAATGGCTACAGTGAGGGATTTAGTCATCCAGGCTTGGAAACACCTGAGTAGTGGGACAACTGCCTTGTGGCTGTGGCTGGATGGGTTTTCTGAGACCCAATACACCTGCTTGCTGCCAAAGTGGTTTAGTCCATCTGTTTAATGCTGTGCTAGCTGGGAAATTGTTTCTCTGCTTTGGCTTTAAATGATGAATTATTGCCTGAAAGATTATCCTTTGTTTATCTCTCTTTGTTCCAGTGACCCCCTTGGCTGCCCTTCTTCACACCTCTGCTCAGGCACTGCAGCAGAAAGGCCAGAGGGAGCAGGAGGCATGAGCATCCCAGCCCTTAATATCTGACTGTTGATCTTTCCTCCAAGACACCTGTCCCCAGTTGAAATCCTGTCCCTGTCCAGCTCATGGCTTCTCCAAAACACAGAGCAGGGTCTGGCTCTCCTGAGACTAGAAAAGAGCATAAGAAATATATAATAGCTGTAATAAGAAAGGTGGTGAGGAGAAGGACCAACCTCCACATCTCAACCCCTCCCTGCTATCACCTTCTGCCTCTAATTTCCTCCACTTCCATGGAGTGCACATGAGGCTGCTCTCTGTGCTTGAACAGGAAGGTCTGTGTGTGCTCATCCCTCTCTTCTATGGCCCTATTCAGATGATCTCCAGGAAAGTTAGTGTGTGCTCATCCCCCTCTTCTATGGCCCTATTCAGATGATCTCCTCTGTTTTCCTTGTGTCCAGTGGTCTCTAGAGGAGGAATTCACCAGCTTGATTTGTGGTTTAGACAATCTCCCTCAGGAAAATCCTTGGGTTGTAACTCTCTTAAAAGGGCCAAATACTTTCCCTCTGAAATTTGGTGTTGGTTGCTGCTCTGTCGATGCAAGTGTGAAAGTGGTAAACCTCCTAAGCCAGCTGGTTTAACCTCTAAACCAATAGAAGCAGCAACCACAGTCCCAAAACCACCACTGAGAGGCTCCCATTTCATCTGGGTGTTTCTGAGAATAGGAACCCAAATTCCACTCTCTTCCCTGACAACATGGACCAGCCACTTGGGAACCAGGTTTTCATGTAAATGAAACGGAGCTGTTGAATCTCACTGAGATTCATGAGCCCAGCTCAGCGCAAGAGCCAGAATAAAGCAATGAAGTGACAGAATGGATTCAGCTGTAATTTAGTTAGAGCTGGGGTGGGAAATCTGCAGAAGGTCACAGTGACACTAAAGAAGTGTCTTGTATTAAACTGAGCTCAGGTTTTCATGTCTCGGTAAAAGAGCTGGAGCATCTATAACTAGTAGCAGGTTATTTTTGGCATCCCAACCTATTTTGTAGTTCCCAGGAGGGCAAAACTGCTTCTCTTTGACTTTGCAAAGCCTGGATTTCTTTTTGTGTCTGCAGGATGCATTTAAATACTTCTGCCACAGCCTGTCTTAACAAAAACTCACAGGTCCAGGCAATTAATCCTCTTGCTTGCTTTGCACAAAGCAAAGAGCCCAAAACCTAGACGAGGGCTGTATTGTTCAAGCTGCTGGTCAAAATGACAATGCAAAAGGGTATCACAACCCTAAAAAGCCTAAATTCTCAGCAGATGCAGTGATCTGAGGGGGCACTCTATTATTTCCTTCTTACACGTCACTTTGCTTGAGGTCACTTGGAAAGTCAGCAACAGAGGCTGGTATCAGAACCAGGCCACCAGTGGTTCCATGGACCCACCATCAGACAGGTTTCCATGACTCCCTCTTCCTTTAGCATGTCCTTTCCCGAGCCCCACATGCACCCACACCATGTTCCCTCACTTCCTCAGGCTGTTTGTGAGATTAGTGCCAGTTTTGCAATGCACTGTGTGACATCTGGTCTGCCTTCCTTCCCACTTCTCCTAAGTGGAGGTAGCCAGGAAAATATTTAAGCCATCATACACAAGCCCATCAAAGGACTTCACAAAATTGACTGCATTTCACTGGAATGTTGTTTTGAAATGAAACAAACAAACAAAAAGATCTGGCAGCATCAAAACATCTTGTTTCAGCGTTTTCAGGAGAAAGAAAACCTCCTGTTTTACTCTGAAAAGGCTTTTCACTGCTGAGATTGTTTCAGAAAATAGCTAAATCAAGTGGAAAGAAAACTAAATATCAAAGTCTTTAGGAGACAGATGCAGTTTCCGTATTTTTCTCTGATGGGCAGCTAAGGAGGGACAGTGCCATGCCAGGCATCCCACCCAGTACAGTGCTGATACAGCACTGCTTGCCTCTGGCTCCCTGTGCATGCCTGGGGGGCCACAGAAGAGTAGGGAGGTGGTGCAGGTCTAGCTAAAAGCTGGGAAAACCAACCAGTACCAGAGAAACCCTGCTATCCATAAGGAGATGCTCTTCCTCTCCTCAAGGACTAACCCCCCACAATAAAGTTGTGCACTGAAGAGGGACAAAGGGGACTCGTGGTATGATGAGAGCAGATGTCTTAAGAGGTGTTCCCTGCCTCTGTCTCCTGTGTGAGGAAGAACCAGGCGGGCTCTTCCATCAGTACATGTAACACCCACAGCATGTACCTGGGACAGGACTGCTCCTGCACTGCCCGTGCCAAGGCCCCATCCCAGCAAGGTGGGGACCACAGAGCTGAGTGCTGCAACTGAGCATCCTGCAGCTCCCCCAACAGCCAGGCAGTGGGAGCAAACCCCATGGGGCTGGGGTACACCTCACACTTCACACTTCACACCCCAAACCTGGGTGCACTGGTTTCTGTGGCAAAGTTCATTATAGGAGAATTTTCAGGGAATTCAGGGCTCTGAGCTTAAGCCAGGCCTTCAGCTGCCCAGACATCTAATCTATTCATATCTCAGTATTTCACATTTCCTTCAAATACTTGGATGTGTATGGCCACTGTAACTCTTGGCCTTGATAGGGAGTAGAGCTCCTGGCACAGGGAAGCTGGGCTGATGCCTGCAGAACAATAAGCTAGGAACTGAGGGAAGTGTGTCAAGGGGCAGCATCTCCTCCAGTGTCCATCCGGGGCTCCAGCATTGAGTATATTTTGTCCTGAAGAGCAAAAACAAGAAAAAACTGAAAATGGACTGGAGCCACTGGATCCCCACAGTACTGATGCTGAGGAGTCTACTAGGACCTTGGGCAGGCACTTCTGGAGAAATAAAATTCCTGCCTCCTTTATTGACATCAATTTTAGACAGGCAGGAGGGAGAAAAGCAAACATGGTGTTTACAAAACTAAAAAAACCCTAAACCTCAGCCTCCAGGATGGGGATTATCTGCAACCCCCCCCCCCCCCCCAAAGGGATCCAGAGAAAAGCTGGTACAACATGTGCTGGTGCATAGTCAGTGGTGAACACCTCCTTCCCATATTTCTACATCCTTCACAATTTTATTGAAATAAACTACAAGCAAGTCCTGGACCTTGTAAGACAAGGTAGTTATCTCTAGAGCCAGCCAGCAACAGATTTATTGACCTCTAAGACGCATTCAAACCGTATTTTTTTTCATATGACAAGTGTCCTGTTTTATTAAAGCAGTTTTTCAGCAGTCCTGAATCACTGCTGCAACTCCATTTTGTCAAAAGCCAACTGAAGATGGGTTGTTTTCTACTGAGTCAAGGAAACTGAACACTGAACCTTTGTGAAACAGGGAACACCAAGCCTTTAACGGTAAAAACTGAAGTACAAAAAGGGCACGTTTTCAGGCAATAATAACAAACACTTTAGTAGTTGAACTTGAAAGTGAGTGAGTCTTTTTGGCAGCAAGAAAAAATATGATAAACTGTTTTTACAGCACTTTCACTGGGTATTTGAATGAGTGGGACTAAATTTTGAAGATTGGAAGCAATCTGAATAGTTCTCTGTGGCAAAAAGTGTGGAATCCAGCCTGAATTGCATTGGGAATGTTGACAACGATGCCCTCAAAAAGACTGACAAAGATGAAGGATTTGATGAGTTTGCAAATGTAAAAAAAATGCTGAAATTAAATGTGAAGAGGGGAATAAAAATAAGACTGGTGAGATAAGAAATGCAGTGATATATCCAGGCATTTAGTGTTAAATATAGTGTCTGTAAAAACATGAAAACATTATCTGTGTTTTTACTGGTAGTACCAGAGCCAATCTATCTTTATAGACAGATGATAAGAAATATAATGGCTCTGAGACTACTAAAGCAATCCATGTAAAAATATATTTCCAAGATATGCATGTAGTGAATTTTATCATGTTCTCCTTTAATTTAAAGTTTCAGAAGATATATATTCTTCCCAGTACAAAATCCCTTACATTTCCTCCTAGAGTTTTCTATATTTATAGAATTAAGAGAGGAGTTACAACACTTGAAAGGGCAGTCCGTTGATGGCATATATAGATAAAGGCATTTTGAAAGGTAATGAGCATTATTTTTGGCTTTAAGATAGGTTACGTCAGCAGACAGACGAGAGTTGGAAAGCTAAATGTGAGCTTGCTGTGAAGAACACAGCAGGTTATTGAGATGTCTGTTTATTTTCAAGTTGATGCAGTGTTTTAGGGTATTATGGTAAAACTTGCGCTATCACTTGGTTGATCATAACTGGTCTTGCCTTCAGTTTGTAGTTACACAGTTTGAGTCACAGCTTCAAATTATTTGTCTTGTATAGTCTTCTATAAACAATCTGTTGGGGCTCCTTATGTAACATTATTCCTCTCAAGTTCAGCAAAAAATGCTGCATCGTGAAAAATGTGCATAATGTATAACAAATTTAGCCCCCCTGGTAACTGCAGGCAAGTGAATCTTCCTCTCATTTTGGAACGTGGTTATTGCAGCCTGGAGGAAAGACGGAGAGAAAAGGCAGAGCAAAAAAAAACAAGGAAAAGGGTAAACGCAGCCTTTGGGACAGAACTGTAAAAATACAAATGTGTTTTACCAAACTGTTGCTGGCTTTTGAGATGAAAAAAAAAACGTTTTCCCCTTTCTCCACTGGTTCCCAGGGTCTTGCCCCACACTATAGGACGCAAAAGCTCTTTTGGCTGAGACCAGCCTCAGCACAGGTCCAAGATGGCAACACATCTGGAGTATCCTCAAGTGCTTGCAGTGACTTCTCCCTCCAAGAAGCAATTTTGCTGCAGCCACTATGTTGCATCTCAGTCTACAAATCTGTCAATGTCTATCCAAGCCCAGAGCAAATCCATTTGTTACAACTTTTACAAGTACTAAAGCCCATCTGCAGGAAGCTGTGCACAGGATTATTTCTGTCCTGTTCTTATTACAGACTCAGCAGACTCATTTAAAAAAGATATTTCACAAACCTGTTGCCTCCCAGGCTGAGAGCATGTGTGCAAAGGGGACGGCAGTCCCAAAACCACGGACTTCAGCAGCATGGATGATCCCAATGTGCTACTCCTGTGGAGGGAGCAGAAATGTCGAGATGAGGCAAGCTACCGTGAGGAACATTTCATCTACATGAGTATTTATTCTGGCAACTAAAAGACCTAAATCCTAACTTTAAATCTAAATTAAATTACCATTCACTGAGGTGCTGAGAATATCTGCTCTAAGGGAGGGTTTATGCCACAGACTGCAGCAAAACCTGAACGAAATCAGCTCACAGTTAGCTCCAGCACCAGCAGCACGCTAGTTGCTGCAGCACAGATTTTACATGCCCTTGTTCTGCCTGGAGAAGACAAGGCTCTGGGAAACCTTAGAGCAGCTCCCAGTGCCTAAAGGGGCTAGGAGAAAGCTGGAGAGGAGCTTTGGACAAGGGCCTGTAGGGACAGGACAAGGGGGAATGGCTTTAACCTGACAGAGAGAAGATTGAGATTAGGTATTAGGAAGAAATTCTTTACTATGAGGCTGGTGAGATGCTGGCACAGGGTGCCCAGAGAAGCTGTGGCTGCCCCATCCCTGGCAGTGTTCAAGGCCAGGTTGGACACAGGGGCTTGGAGCAACCTTCTCTAGTGGAAGGTGTCCATACCTGTGGCAGGGGTTGGAACTGGATGAGCTTTAAGGTCCCTTCAACCCAAACCAGTCTGGGATTCTATGATTTTCTGGGTTTCTTGACCTCCTGATAAGGAGCTGAGCTACTGAAGCCCCACAAAGCTGGCCTGGGGCATTGGGGATGCCCAGGGCATGGGGTGATCCCTGCTATGGGATGCTTCCCAGGGATGGCTGGAGGTGTTCTGCACTGAGGGCCGCTGAACTACAGCACGTTGAGGCAGCTCACAAACACATCCTTACTTAAAAAGCTAGATTCGTATTTTTAAACTCAGAAGTTAGTATCAGAAAGATGAGATGTCTATTTTCTGTATTCCTTCCAGGAAACGATCTAGTCGCACAGGTAAGCAGAACATGCCAGTCCTGGCACTGAATGTTAACGTTACAACAGTATTTAAACATTTACTCTCATTTCACACACACTGTGTGTATGCAGGGGGAATCAGGTGGACACATAGTCCCTTTAATGTCAATGAGAGAAGTAAGCCTGAATCTTTCTAAGTATGGCTTGGGACAGGTGCCATACTATTGCTATGTAATTTGGCTGGATAGTTCTAAGACATCTTAATTCTCCAGCCATCATTACTTTGCTTGGTTATCATTCATACATTTCTATATGCTAGTTTGCTTGGAGGAGAGGCTGGAAATTTACAGCTAGAGTGGATGCGTCTATATTTTTGGAATTGGAGTTAAATTACTCACTAGTTGAAGCATTATTGTGTTTTACAATAATTGCTGATTAAATTCAAATGCACTAAATTCTACCTGTCATTCCCAGCATCGCCTCCACTTGTGACAATGCCAACACCATAAGTGGGTATGAATGAAAGGACTGAAGGAAGTGGGTTGTCTGCACAATTCCATGCTTTCATTCTGCCACAATCTGCTAACGCTTTTCACTCAAACCTTCAGGATATTTTCCACAAAATCTCCACTCCACAGAATGCTGTGTAGAATGAAGACACTGTGGTCCAGGTTTTCAAAAGCAGCCTCTTTGTTTTCACACCCAGGCAGGACAGACAACCACCTGAGCTGCAGCACTGTACCACTTGTGGCCAATCAACCTGCTGCTTTAATATCCAGATGCTTATTGATTGAGTTTCCAGGTGGGCTTTTCTCTCATTAAGCTTTATAGAGGAGCTAGATGAGCTCCTCCTTAGTGTCTCACTTTTGTTCCTGCCCTAAGTCCACTTCTCTGGCTGTCTTGAACTTCCCTGTGGCTGCAAAACTTCTTTGGACTGGTTGAAGTCTCCAGTCCTTTCCTTCTCTTGTGCCTTCCAAAGTTCAGCAGTTTTGGCTTTTCTTGCTGTTGCTCTTCTATCCTCTTTTTCCCAGCTGTTTCAAACTCTTCCTCAGTGTGTCTAACATTTCAAAGTCTGGAGAATATCACGGCCCCTAGGGAGGTGATGTGTTTATGATAAATCAGGGAAGTGGATAAGCAAGAACCTGCTCTTAACAGCATTTTCTACATGCAGGTGTCTCCTCTTCTTTCTTGCTTGTAGCTGAATACTGGGACATGTGTCTGCAAATTACCACTACCCTGCACTTCATCAGTCTGGGTCCACGTTTTAGTCACTGGAAAAGAATCAGCCTGATTTAACATCCATTTACCATCTTGTCTGACTGAACTGGAAAAAAACCCACCAAGCAACACAAAGCCCCAACATTTGGGAAGGCACAGTGAAGAAGAGGATAGTCTGCTGAGTTATACCTCATGGCAGTGCCCAACCCATTCCCACACTCCTGCTCCCAGGGGTTGGAAGCCACTGGATGGGCTGAACCTGTCCAGATTTAGTAGGTACCAGCAATAAAAACAGCGTACAGCATGTACTGCGTAGCCTCAAGTTTTCTTAACCCTTGGGAAAAGGCAGGCTAGACAAATGTGAGAAGCAAGGCTAGCAAGGGACCTAACAATGACGGCATCACATTACTCATCCTCTTGGCTCTGTCTCACTAGTGGTTTAGCACCTTTGTGGGCTTGGTTTTGATAGCAAGAGAGATGTGACTTTAAGTCAACAGGATATTAGGAGAAAAAGAGTGGAAGAACTGCAAGACTGAACACAAATCTGCTTCTAGATGGGATTTAGGTTTAAATAAGTGCAATGTATTTTGAATGCCACCATGTGCACAGCGTAGTGGTCTGGCTCTTTAGGACAGCACTTGCTATGCTGCAGCAGGACATGTATGTGGTTGGGCTATGAACAAACCAGAGCACTCCTGGCTTGCCTGGATCCCAGCCAGCAAAGGATGCTATAAAAGCCTGTCTGGCTTACAATGCAATTTTGCTAAGGTTAGAACATTGCTTGCATTAGTGAAAACCAGACAGTAGTCTTGAGATTAAGGCAGGAAATCTGCATTCAATTCTTAGCTCCAACAAAGACTTTCCTTATGTGGTCTTGGGCAAGCCAAGCAAAACTCCCATGCTTTGTAGCCTGAACTTGTATGAGAAGAATTAAATTGCTTTCTGCTCTTTGTCTTGACTACTTAGTGAGCACTTAGGGAAGAGAGAGGCTTTCACTCTGTGTTTAGCATCAGTTTGCAATATTCCCTCAACATAAATAACAAGAAATAATAAATTAAAATACATATTGTTATACAAGTTATACAACGAATCCCAGTGAAACTGGTACTCGGTGTAGTTGGGCACATTGGGTCATTATCTCTCAGGATCATCTTACATTGCTGCAATGCTGCAAGACTGGAGGTGGCAGTGCCAGGCCATTCTGTGGTGTTTATTCAGTGGTTATCTGTATCCATGGTCAGCACATCTCACCTCCTGCCCTCCAGTCTGCCCAGAAAGACCAAGAAGAACTTGAGTTAGGTAAGGGAATCAATTACAGCCCTGGAGAGCAGGGATGATGAGGTTTGCATTTAAGGTGGAGAACATCATGTACTACCAGCTATGAACTGCCTGGCTCTGGCATCAGCTTTGCCCTGGGAAAGGAGAGGTGGTGTGAGACGGGAGGAGCTCAACTCTCCTTACCCTTAGGGATGCTGTATTTACTCTGAGTAGATTTATGCATGAGATGTGTTTTCACTAGCAGAGTTTGTTTCTCTGCTGCATTTTTGCTCCTAGCACATGGACTCTTTTTTTGAGCAAGCAGTGGGCAGGCGGGACTGAGAGAGCAACACACACAAACCAGGGAGTTTGGGTTTATTTCCAAACAGGCACACACAGAACTGTAGGGGAGTACAAGAGGGAGAGGGCAGTATATCCTCTCACTCCACTCTATAAAACCTAACTTCCTAGGCTGACCCAGGCACCTAAGACTGAAGGCAAAACTATAAGCTACATGACTAGCGGGAAGAGAAAGAGCCAGCAGGAAAAATCTATCAGAGCTTTCCATGGTTCAATCAGTCAGAGCCTGCTTCACTGGGGAAACAATCAATTAACCACTTCCACTAGAGCAGCCACAAACATGCTATTCTGGAGGCAGTAAATCTTTGAGTTTATTTGTTCTCAGTTGCACTCTCAGCTTATTTACAACATCACAGGAATCTTCCGCCTTGTTTATCCTCACTTCTCTAGGTCTCTCCCAAGGATCTTTCTATCCATGATGATCAGTGAAGAGGAACGCTTGTGGACTAACAGTTTCCAGCTTCACTGCAAATCCTTATTTCCCTTAAAGAGGCAGCCAAAACAAATTGTTTCCTCCAGGCATCTGGAGGGCATTACGCCTTTAACTGTCCATCTGATTTCCAGCTGTCAATGCATTTTGTCTCACTTCAAGGCAGACGGTTTTGGTTTAGGATGTTTTGGCCCAACCAGTAGTCAAAGAGCCCTGCAGTACACGAGTTAGGCAGGTCCCTGTCCCAAGGAGCAAAATGTAGCAGGCAAATGAGAGGCAGATGACACCAAAGCTAAGGGATGAGGCTGAGAGCACTCAGCCCAAGGCCCCCTGAAACAGAAAGGTGCAGGAAAGGACCTAAGCATGGGCAGTCCCACAGGTATGGTAAAGAGGGAGGTGTGAGACAGCCTGGTTAAAAATGCACAACAGGAGGATTGAGAAGATGTGGCCAAGTGGTGCTGAGAAGGTGTGCCTGCAGAGGGAGAGGAAGCTGGCAGATAAAGGTGCACAGTGGGTCATGGTGATGGTCCCCCTCAGCACCTCATAGGCAGATCTCGAAGCGCTCAGAGCAGAAGGGTCCCAGCGCACTAGCGAAGAAAGTGAAGTACAGAAAAGATAGGGTAGAGATCAGATATCCAAACCACAGGCCTGTGTTGTCCATTAGGCACTGGTACCTCTGCCATCACTATGCTTTCAAGATGTAGTGAAACAAGAGATGTCTCTGATTCTATGTTTAGATGACCACAGCATAAAATTGAGATTAAATTTCTATCCCCTATTTAAATTTTTCCTTGCATGCTTTAAATGAATGGAAAGCAGCTCTCAGCACTTCTAGGTACCTCCTCTGCCTAGGAACCTGGAAGCAGATTTTGATTCACAGATGCCTCTTGCTCCTTGGATCAAATGTGCTGCCAGGACTGCTAGACAGGAGCTGTCTTAACAGCTTTAGTGCACTTGGATTTGTCCCTGTTGCTGCTAATGCTCTGATTGGTGCTATTGAAATCTCTTTTTAAACATATGGTAATACATTCCTCACTGATATCCCTGCCTTTCAAAACTCAGACCTGGAGCCATCATTGTCTGTCGTAATTTCATTCTGTTCCTTCTGCTTTACTGCCTCCCCAGTCTGGCTCTGATGAGGAATTCATGTAACTCACTAACTTCAGAGCAAATTTTGATTAGTTTTTGAATTAAAAAATATATTTTCTATTAGGAAGCCTTGCAAGCTCAGCCTGGCATCTGATATTCAAATGACCTCTGGATGCATCACCAATAATGAAGACTCTAGATGTCAAGGCTGGGAGTACACTAATCAGCTTTAATTGCCCTGACAAGCCTCATGTGGGACTCACATTCACTCCCTCTGCCAGGAGCTCTATTTAACCTCCAACCCCAGGGACCTTGAGTTCTTGCCTGGGTCATGTTGTAAGTGAGCCTGTCTCAGCCCTGTTCCTGAACTGGCATTGGGCTTTTCCTGGTTGACCTTGGAGGTGGTGTGTTGACAGGACCTGTTGCCACCACCACCCTGGTCATGTTCTGTGCTGTAGGGCTGCTCCTGGCTCCCCTTCTGTGAGAGCAGCCCTGCTCTCACTGCTTCCTCACACTGGCAGTCACAAACACACTACAGCTCTGGTAGGGTTTTCAGTAGACAGAAAACTCTTACTGGATTGTTTCATTAAGTGTTTGAGAGATGAGTACAGATAATCTTATGGGCTCTAATTCTTATGCTGCTTGCTGTGAAATAAACCCAAAAGCAGTATTTGTAAGTATGAGGTCTCGAGCTCTATTAGGCCTCTAGTGGGGATGAGCCGAGTGCTGGGATTGACTGACTCTGGGATGCCCAGTCCAGTCATCTCCCAGGTGTCTCCAGCTGGGCTCCACTGCTGCAGGAGGAAAACACTTTTTCACTTCAGGCTGTTGCACTACAGCACTCGGTGTACAGTAGTTTTAGCCATAATTCTCCTTAGAGAGATGTTGGGCTCTAATCTGCATTCTTGGAATAGCACGAACAGACCTGTCACTTCATGCGTTCAATGGGATGGCATTTGGGAATCGTGATGGGTCGACAGACCAAGTGCATGACAAACATGTTCCTTTGTGCTCTGAGAGGACAGTAGGCATGCTGGGGAGATCAGGTTGCTGTCAGAAAACATGTTCTGTCTGATCCCATCCCAGGATTTGTTGCACTGAATAAACGAGGATATGCTGGTTTCCTTTCCCAAAGTGGAAACGGGTGATACTGTGATGTCTATACTCAGCACCTGCAGACAGCTGGTGCTTTTGAGCCAGTAGTTCTCCATAAGGCTTGTCAGAGAAGACATACATGGAGCTGGCTTTTGGGAAGGATCTAAAATTTGCTCTCTTCCTTCACAGAACAACTTCCCACCAGCACCTACCTAACGGTGTGCTGCAGAACCGGTTTAAATGCTCAGCCAAGCCGGCAGCAGCCTTCCTGTCAAGCACTGAAGAAGACCACTTGGTTTACGTGCTTTTGCCTGGGATCCTGTATGCTTCCAGGGTCTGTAGTGTTCTGAGGGGTTGGTCGGTTTTGGCAGGTTTTTTGGTGCCTGAAGAGAGGTCCTGGAGAAAGAAGACTCCTCTGCTGGTGGGCAGTGACGACAACAGCCCTTGGGATGTGGATGGAGGGAAGGGGAAAAAGTTCAATGCACAGAATTAAATGCTATTGTGGCCTGGGTGGGCATAGCCTCTTCTGGGGACACAGAGGGCCTTTGGATACGGGCGATGACTGAAACGCCCCTTCAGAGGTGAGGGAAGGATCTCCCTGTGAGGGTGCTGAGGTGCTGGCACAGGGTGCCCAGAGAAGCTGTGGCTGGCCCATCCTTGGCAGTGTTCAAGGCCAGGTTGGACACGGGCTTGGAGCAAGCTGCTCTAGTGGAAGGTGTCCCTGCCTGTGGGACTGGACTATTTTAAGGTCCTTTCCGACCCAAACCACTCTATGCTCCCTCCATCTGTGTCATCCTGCAGGCACCTAAAAACCCTTTACCCTGCATCCACCTCAGTGGAGCAGCTGCCCCTCAGGCGGCTGTCTGCGGGCTGGGGCGCTCCTGAAATGCATCGTTTATCTCCCCTCTTTTGGGAGAAACCTCCTAAAAGTCTCAAGAGTATTGCTGGGGGCACACACGACCAAGGGGGTTTGTGTGAGGCACCGCCGGGCCCGTATAGCCCGGCGGGAAGCTCGGACCGACCCCAATAGCCTCGAGGAAGATGGCCGCGGGGCTGAGGAGCCCCTGCCCGTCTCTCCCTTGCGGGCGGTGATTGGCGGCGCCGGCGGCGCCGGCGGGCGCGGGGCGGGGCGGGGCGGCGGGGCGGGGCGGCGCCCAGAGCGCCGGGCGGCAGCAGGTGGCTCCTCTCCTTTCCCCGCCGCGCCGCTCCGCGCTCTCGCCTCGCCTCGCCTCGTCTCGCCCTGCCGCCTCACCGCGGCCACCGCCGCAGCCAAGACGCCGCGGGCCGTGCTCCGAGTGAAGAATGGGGCGGCGAAGCTGGCCAAGCCGCCGCCGGCGGCCGGCGAGACCCCCGGCGGCGCCCCCGGACCCGGGCTCTTCATGGAGCGGTCGCAGAGCCGCCTCAGCCTGTCCGCCTCCTTCGAGGCCCTGGCCATCTACTTCCCCTGCATGAACAGCTTCGACGAGGAGGACGCGGGTACGGGGGTTGAAGCGGGCCTTGTTCGCGAGTGGGGCTGGGGGGCGAGTGGCGGTGGGAGGGGTGTGTGGGGCGGGGAGGGCGCCCATGGCAGCTGTGGGACAGGGGTGCCGGTGGGGCCGGTCTCCAGCACACGGACGCTGTGGGAGCGGTGCGGCCATGGGGTGGGCAGGAGCGGGGGGGTTTGTGCCGTGTGTCGGTACTGCCCTGACCCTGCCGAAGGGTACCAGCTTTCCAGTCCATGGGAAGCGTGAGCTTGTGGTGATGAGAAGGGGGAATTTATTCATGATGATGAAATGTACTCCCTCTTCTCGTCAATAGGGAAGCCGGGGCGTTTGCAGTTGAGTGGCTTACGCTCCTGGTCTGCCTCTTGTGCCAGGCTGTGTTGAGCGGTGAAGGGCAATGCTTGGGGGAAGGCATCCCTTCTGCTGGACAGTGTGTCTAATCTGTGCTGATTTATACACAGTGAGCTAATTGTTTTGAGGGGTCGTTGGCACCATGTGCCATGCTGTAAACGGGATTCTGTTTAAATGAGGGTGAAGTAGCTCACAAAACACGTACAGAAGCCTGTCGGAATGGATGCAGCGATTTCTACCCTCTTCACAAAGACATTTCTGGTCTCAGAGTGTTGGCAGTGGTCATAAAACGAGATTAAGCTTTAAAAAGAGGGACATTGGTGAGGAAAAGTAGGTAAGAAAGAGGGTTGAACAGGAAAGGAAGGGCACTGGTGCTGGAGAAGGTGCTGGGAGTGGAGGGCAGTGCAGCAGCTGTGAGAGTAGGGAGGACATCCGAGAGAGTGGATGGAGAGTGGCAGAGAAACGCTGTCCATTCTGTCTCACTTATAAACGAGGGATGTTTTTTACAGTACACACAGTACCAGAGACTGAACCTGTAAGCGAATCTTCTGAGCAGCATATAATGAAAGTTGGTAACTAAGGCGTATTTTAACACTGACTGTCATGGTTGCATCCCTCAAAATGCCGGCATGCTTCTTTGTCTAAGGGGCTCATCCCAAGATGTGCAGATGCCAGGAGGGATAGATGGGCAAATCAGCCCGCTAATTGCTACACCTGTAACATTATTGTTTCCAGAGGAATTGACGTAAGAATAAATTCATCATCTGTGTGATTAACCTAGGATTGTCATCAGCATCATGCAGGGGTGTCAAGCAGAAAATTGTCTCCTCCAACAGATGTATTTATTTAAATCTTGTTCTTGAAATTTTGCTGATGATTTATTTGCTTCATCTTTGGTTCCATTGCTGGGGAGTGATAAGACAATAATGGGAGCTTTGGGAAGTCTCGGCGCTGTTGCTTCAGCAATGATTGATAGCGAGACATGCTGGAGTATGAGGACCCTGCACAACAGCGTTTCATTCCCCAGTGTCTGGCCCTTCTTGCTCTGAGCAGGATGATGGCTTAAGTGAATGCTTCTGCTTCAGCCCTTACAGTGCAAATTCATTTTTCTATTTATTCATGCTTATTGAATGCTCACGCATGAATGTTAATAGGCTGTTCTTCATACAATAGGAGTACTTGTTTCTGAATTAAATAAATCTACAATTAAGACCTCATTCTCCAGCAGCTTATTAATGGATTTTGCCTGCTTGAGTTAGTCTCGTTAGTAAAGCTGCTTGGGGTAATGTTCAGTGCAGCGGGGACATTGCAGCACTGCTCCTGCATTCTGTGCCTATGAGTGTGTATTCAGACACGTATGAGCAATCAGCAAGGAAGAACGTGTGCTGCTTTGAATGTTTGTGCATTAAAACTACAACCGTATAATTTTCTCAAGAAAATAAATGCCATGAAAGAGAAATGGTAGAAGAAATGCTGAAGTTGTGCCAGACAAGATTTTGTATTATTCATTCTCATGCATGCTCCTGAAATTGAGAGATTCTGACCAGTTTGGGTTGCAGTGTGATTTCTGTCAAAAAATAGATTTTGATAGCTCATTCAGGGAGATGAATACTGCACTTGGCAAGATGTTCTCTATAGGAGATGGCAAGAAAAAAGAAAAAAATTGATCCCATGAGCACTGACAAAGTAAACAATCTTATTTCCAACAGACACATCATCCATTTTGTCTGAAGCTGAGAACCACATCTTTAAGAGGATAGTCATCCTACAGAAAAGGAGAGTAGTTGATAAATGGCCAAGCTTAAAAGAAACTTGACATTTTCCTCTGAAAAGGGAAACGAGCCTAATGAGAGCTCAGATCTACAAACAGAAGAAATTCTTGAGGTGTACATTTAAGTTACTACGTTAGGGTCATATTAAAGGAGCATAAAAGGAATTTTGAAGGAGTGCTTATGCTGAAAGCCACGGTGATGTGGAAACAGCTAGCCATATCTGGCCAATGGTAAGGGTACGTCTGGGTTCCAACATTTCCCATGTTTGGTCTTGGAAAATAGCTCTGCTTTTGAGAAAAATGCGTTTACTTATAGAATATTTCCTTTTCTGCCATGTTCCTTTTGTTCTTCTTTGCTGTCTGCCTTCTGGACATTAGGTGAGAGGACTTCTCATCTTCCACAGCTCTTCTGCCTGCTGCCCCACCAGTGTGTCTGGGCTGAGTTCTAGATAATGAAGTGGATGCAGATGATATCCTGGTTGTATTTTGGTGTGCAGAGCAGGCAGCCAGTGTAGGCAGGAGAGCAATAGAACCTGGAGCAAGAAATGGGGTTGCTTCTGAATGCTTCCAGAGTGTGAGGTTGATTGAGTTTCAGGTGTGTCCTATGGCAGATAAGGCCACGTGCAAGCCTCTCCAAAGAGGTGGATGTGGACTCCTACATTGTAATACCGTTTTCATTCCTCTGCTGCGTGTACAGAGAGGATACTCTGAGCAAACACTGAGCTCTGTTCACCAGTAAGGTGCAGCGGGGCTTTAAAATAACAGAAATTACTGTCTGCAGTCAATAGTGTAAGGACTCTGGGTTAATAACTCTTTTGATCTCTGTGTGGTAATATTGCTCTCCTTCCTGCTGGCTGAGTGCTACTATCTTCGCTCCATTGAGGTCCCCAGTAATGTCAGTGAAGTTAAGGAGTTTTAAACTGTGGCTATCATCATCATCATAATTGTTGGTTTAACTTACGCAAATTATCTGTCCTGAGCTCTGATAATTTTTCAGTTATGGAGTAGTAGACTGCAAAGAGGTAAAAGTCCATCAGGCACTCTTTGTGGGCATGTAGAAATGTGAGCCTTAAATCAGTGCCCATTTCTAACAGTGTGAACACAAATCTTAGCTGTCATGAGGATCTGCCATACACTTAGTCTTGGCTGGAATCAGCTGTTCAGTACGCTGGTATTCATCTGGCAATGCTGCAAAGGGCCAAACTGCCAAGGACCAAGTTGCCAAGTGGCAAATTTGTATGGGTTAATAATAGGGTGTTGAGGATCCGTGATGGCTGTGGGGACCTGCCTTGTAGGTGACGCTGGAGTCCTGGGTGCAGTTTGCAGCTGTGGGGTTGTGGAATGGGGTGTATCAAATCCACCTCTGACAGCAGCCATAGAGCAGACCTGCCCACTCCAGGATGAGAGGCATCCGTAAGTTTAAATGGGGATGTGTTTGCTGTCATGGAGGAAAACCAGCTTGTTCAGTGGGAAGAGCATGAGGTTTGGAAAGCTGGCTAAAGCAGGACAGAAAGTGAGGTTTTGGTAGAGAGCAACAGCAACTGACTTGGAGCTGCACATGCAAAACCCAGCAAGCTTTGGGCAGGAGAGGGAAGGTGGTTTTAGTCACAAGGACAGTAGGTGTAATGGTGGTGGACCTGCTAGGAGTCAGGAAGCCAGAAGAGCTCAGAACTTCCAGATGAGGACCCTGTGTACTTCAGAGCACAGAGACTGTACCTAAAGAAACACAGGCAGGGAAATGTGAAATATTGCTGAGAGGATGGGATTTCCTTAAGCTCCTGTGTCTAAGCTGCAGGATCCAGGGGTACTTCTCAGGCCTGGGTGTGTGCTCCAGCTGTACTTTGGCTTAAGTGGGTGAGATGCAGTAAGACACCAATTCCTTTCTGTTTCACCCTACACCCTGGTTTTCTAAGGAAGGACACCCAATTGCAATGGCAGAAGGCACCTGAGGTATGCCCGGGCAGGGGTACAGGTTTGGGTGATTGGGAGACTATAGCCATTGGTCATGTTGCAAAAGCAGATACAGTCCAAATACAACTTGAGCATCTGCACAAGAGGAAACACATATTTCTTACGGGTATCTTATACCCATGGAAGTGGGGATAGCAGGGATACTTTGATCAGGAAGCGGGAGAAGGTACAGAATAGCTGTGAGGTACGTGCATGAGTTCTGTGGGTCAGGACCCCAGCACAGGGACCTTGGCTTGGTGAGCTTGGCTCACCTCTGCCCTGGCTGCAAGACAGTTGAATCAAATTGTGTCTCAGCCAGCTGGAACCAAGTGTCTGGCAGAGAGAAAATGGTTTCCAAAGTCAAAATGTCTCCTAGATACTGATGGTAAGCCTTCCTCGTGTCAGCTGCTCCTTCAGAAGAGAGTTGAGTCTGAGATAAAATTCAGCCTAAGCTGCTACTTTCACACACTATAAAGTACTGGCAGATTCACTGTGCTACAGGCAGTTGCTTTGAAGAGAAGCTCTGTGAAATACTAATTTAATGGGTTGAAAAAACCATGTATAACATCGGGGTGGAAGAATGTGCTGTGGACATGTTGTTTAGTTTAGAATACTCTTTTGTCTAGATTTTATCTATTGAATTTATCTATAATTGTAAGCATTGAACTTTTCTGTAATTTTAAGTATTAGAGCATCACAAAGTTGTTAAATAGAGAGAGCCCCTGCGTGTGTTTCATGTTGCCAGCGATGTTTTTCAGCTGCAGCGCTGTACTGGATTGGGGTACATATGATTTTAAAGAAAATCATGATTCAAGTGTTTTAACTAGTCAATTTGTGTATTTTTTTAATGTATATGTATGAAACATGTTAAGTCCTTTGGTGTCTAGTCTGGTTTTGCTTCATCCAAAGTTACCTTAAGTTTTGTATGCCTCTAACCAGTTTTGTTAGTTTTTTGTTAGGTCGGTAACCATGTTCACATGGCAGACATACAGGGGACAGGGGAAAGTATTTGCACATCTGGATTGTTGGCTTCTTTTCATTAATCTTTTACAAATTAAATGATAGCTCATCCCTGAAGCCCTGCAAAGACACAGACTCTGAGGCTCATCTGGCAAGGTGTTACCCCAGGAATGCTGCAGGACAAATCTGAATCAGTTTTGGGATAAACAAGTATGTAGAGAGTTTTTCTGTGGCCTGATCCCTGCTGCATACCTCACCAGCTCTCTTGGCTGGGCAGGAGGCAGCAGAAGCCATGGCTTTTCCCTCTTCTTGCACAGTTAGCAGTGTATCTTTGTAGGTTATCCTAGTGATTGCAGGCAATGCATCTCTCCCTGCTGGGCATCTTCTGGCTCTAGGTGAGCAGATGCTTCTTTCACAAATGGATTAAAATTAAATAAAAAATGAGAACAGTTTTAGAAGGGCTGCTGTCAAATCAGTCTCTCATCAGAGGGAAGTGTATGAAATGGATCAGCACCCTAGAAGAAGATGCTACAGATAATACCTGCAGAGGTTGGTGATCTCACACCTGCTCATGAGTTAATCCAGACCATAAATGCAACAACTGACTTTTACTCAGCAGATACACCTAGTTGGGTGAGAGCTGAACAAGCTGTGCTGCTCCTTGCATCCCCTGTGCACCAAAGGCAGCTTTCTGCTTTTTGGATCTGTTGCCTGCATATGTGATTAGTAGATGCAATTACGGAGGATGGGTTTTGTCTTCTCCTGTGGCTGTGTGAGACTGGAGCAGAGCAGGAGCCCTGTGAATGAGTCAGCACTAGGAATGAGTGATTTGAAGCCTCATCCTCATTTGTGTTGCTCTTGGTGTTGTGGCCGCACGTGAGAGCCGTAGTCCTTGGCCAAGATCATGCTGTGTCTGTGAAATGCAAAGCAAAATGTCAGTCTCTGTCCCAGAGAGCTTCCAGTCTGTGGCACAACCCAGCAGATGGGTACAGTGAGACAGATGGGAGAGCATAGGGGAGGGTGACGTGGTAGTGGTCAGTGCACAGCGTGGCAGGCAGTTGTCCTAGGGCACAAGCTGCTGCTTGCTCCTGTCTCCCATGGGGCACCCTGGCAGACTCATCCAGCACGTTCCAACCTGGAGCATCCACCTGTGCCTTGCACTGGTGCCGGATGAGATTTAGGAATTGTTCTAAATGATGATGTGGGAGAAGAGAGGTAGCAGCTCATCCTGGAATCTCAAACATTGTAGGCATTTCCTTGGTGGTCATCTGGGTGTGGATTGACAGGGGAGAGGGAACATTGATGAGGTCATGGGCTTCACTTCACTGTCCCCTTAGCACTGCTTATTGCAGCACACACGTGCAGATACTGGAAAGCTCAGTGCTGTCTCCTTCCCTCGAAGGTGGCTGTGCCTGGCCTGAGGTGCGTTACAGATGCTTGGAGGAAGATGTTATATTCAAACCGTGTGTGCAGGGGTTGTAGAGGGCTGGTTGTACGTGACCCCTGCCAGCCACAGGGGAAGGATATCTCTTTTCTCTTATTTTGCTGTCAATTGACTTCCAAATAGAAGAGTCTGTCCCTGGAAAGCTTTCTGTCTAGGAGAAGCTGTTTCCTTTACTGCTTCTATTTCATGTGCATTTAATTCTAATGCAACATTTATTAATTCAAAAGCACTCTGTTCTCCAGGCTAAAAAAAAAAATTATCTTTACTCTGTCAGATTCTTACATCAGGGCAAGTTGTGAAATGCTGTAACTACTTTGCTTCCAACATTTCTGTTTGACAGAATGTATGTATCTGCTTTATGTAGGAAAGAATTAAGTTTGATTGGAGTAGTTGTTTTGAGGAATAATTTATCTGTGCAGTTATTTTCTGAAGCACTATCTGCGCATATTTGAGTGCCTTTGGTTACATTAGAAATGTGAACATTTTAAGTTAGGAAAGGGCCTGCAAGTTGCTGATGCACTTTAGTGGGGCAGTGGGACCTGGCTCACACAGGCCTCTCAGCCCTCCCATCTTTTCCTCTTCCCCACAGACATCTGGTGTGCAGCACCGTTAGCATATTTGAATAAGGATTTCTGGTGTCCTACAGAGCTGCTCAATGCAGTTTGAATATTTGTCTATCCAAATGATGTTCCTTTGAGATTTGGTTTTATTTTTGGGAAAGGGTGTGAAAACCATGCCATGCTGAATGGGAACATGTGTCACGATAGGGATCCTGCAGCACAAATGATGCCTCAGTAGATGCCATTGCTTAAATCATTTGCTGATGACATACACAAATTAGGCACGCTCTGCTTTTGCTGTCAAACTGTGCTTGCCTTGGGATCTGCATTTAACTTATATTTTTGGCATTGCTTTTGCAAACAGCACACATGTACAGACTGGGAAGCCCTGGTACAGCCAAGCTTCATGTGGGAATACAGCAAAGCTCAGCAGCCCTATCTTTTAACCAAATCCAGCCACAGTTAAATCACTGTGGCAGATAGTGTTTCAGCTTTGTGCCATTAGAGTGTTATATCACCTTTGTCCAATACACAAAGAACTCGTACAGCCTTGCAGGAGCCAGTTTAAACGTCTGAGTGCTTGATTTGCAGAGTACAGAGTATACAGAGGTAAATGTCACATTCTTCTCAAAACTGTTTTATAATTAAGAGGAACTTGTGCTAATATTTGTATGTTGTTATTCTTACAAATGTAGAGGCAGAAGGGGGTCCTGAGGAGCCGTGTGGCTGCTTCCCAAATAACAACCTATTCCTAATGAGAAGGACATTTTAACCTAAAATTTAGCTTAAATCTCAATGGAACTTAAGCTGCTTTCTGTTGTCATGCTCCCAGCCACATGGGAAGCAATTGATTGCTGCTGTCTTCTGAGAAGCTCCTCACATCACAAACTGTTCTTCCCTGTGCTGATAATCCCAAACCAGGAAATTACCATAATCACAACCATTGCTGCTTGGCATCCCTCTTCCTCCTCTTGCTTTTTGGACCAAAGAAGCCTGATTGAATTTTATAGGTCAGTTTTCAAGTATCATATTGGCCTTGTTGCTGCACTCAGGATCTTGCAGGAGGAGAAGTGGCTGCTGTCTGGCTCCTAGCAGGGAGAAGCAACTTCTCTCCCACACTTTGTGTGTAATATTCCTATAAATACACACAGTGCTTTGCAAGAGTGTCCCCACTCCTGACTCGCATTCAGGTATAATCCAGATCATTTCCTGCAGGACTGCTGCCTGGCTACTTATTCTCTTCCTGGAATTTGTGCATTAATGTTTTTCAGCATTATGAAGTTACTGCTATTTTAGGGAATCATAGAATGGTTTGGGTTGGAAGGCACCATAAAGATCATCTAGTTCCAGTCGTTGCACTTAGCCCCATCTACCTTTGTCTTGAACACTTCTAGGGATGGGGCAGCCACAGCTTCTCTGGGCAGCGTGTGCCAGGGCCTCACCACTCTTGCAGGGAATAACTTCTCCCTCGTATCTAATCTCAGTCTCCCCTCTGGCAGGTTAAAGCCATTCCCTCTTGTCCTACAGGCCCTTGTGCAAAGCCCCTCTCCAGCTTTCTTGTATCCCCTTTAGGCACTGGGAGCTGCTCTAAGGTCTCCCCTTAAGGAGCCTTTTCTTCTTCAGACTGAAGCAGCCCAGCTCTCTCAGTCTGGCTCCAGAGCAAAGCTGCTCCAGCCGTTGCAGCATCTCTGTGCCCTCCTCTGGACTCGCTCCAATGGCTCCATGTCCCTCTTGTGCTGTTGCCCCAGAGGCAGATGCAGGACTGCAGGGAGAGGTCTCCCGAGAGCGCAGTAGAGGGTGATAATCCTATCCCTCAACCTGCTGCTCACGTTCCTTTTGATGCAGCCCAGGACACGGTTGGCTGCAAGTGCACATGGCCAGGTCATGGGGAGCTTCTCATCGAGCAACAGACCCAAGTCCTTCTCCTCATGGCTGCTCTCAACTCAGTCTATGCTCAGCCTGTATTTATGCTTGGGGTTGCCCCCACCCAGGTGCAGGACCTCGTACTTGGCCTTGTGGATCTTCATGAAGATCACCCAGGCCCGCCGCTCGAGCCTGTCAAGGTCCTTCTGGTTATCAAGTCCATGGTTGACAGCTCCCTCCAGAGTGTCCACCAACACACAGCTTGCTGATGTTGGCAGACTTGCTGAGGGTGCGCTTAATCCCACCGTCCGTGCTGCCAACAAAGATACTGAACAGCACTGGTCCCAGTACTGATCCCTGAGGAACACCACTCATCACTGGTCTCCACATGCGCTTTTATTGAATTTCCTTGTGTTGCTTTGGCAGTCAGATCAGTCTGAATTCTGTATTGTTGTTTAGCAAGACCCATGCTGCTGGGATGTTTCTGGGATTGGGAGATGGGGTGAATGTAATAAGGTCCTTTGTCTTCCAGGATCCAGGAATACTGCACCATTTTGTGGGTGATTTTGGCAGCTGGAGATCTTTTGTAACTGAGGATCCATGGGTGAAGTACAGCACCCTTAAAAACCTTTGCTTTCAGTGCAGCTGGAGTGGCCTGTTTTTTTTCAAGCACCTTCACATTGCTTCATTTTGCAGTGCTCAGCTCAAGGGACTGTTGAGGTATCATTCACAGTTAGTACCTAGAATAAAGGTAATTGTGGTTAATGGTACTTCACGCTGGTGGCAGATCTGGTTTAAGAGGTTATGTTCTCCCTCCACAAGGGATGTGCGTTTGTGTCCTGGAGCTGACCATCCTCTTATCTGAAACAACTCTGCTGTTGGTGGAGTTGGATTTGCAGAATGACCCACCTTGGCAGGGATACGCTGACAGTGCATGGACCCAACATGCCCCTCACTTGACTCCATGGGCAGTTTAGCACTTCGCAGCATCCTGGAAGGATTGGGTGGGTGGTTTTCTTTTTCTTCTATTTTTACTATTCACCTTTTTTCCTTCTTGTACTTGGTTCATGACATCCCAGCACTAGTGAAAAGTTAGGAAAATCTGTTTAAAGATTTTAAGACTGCTGCTTTATATATCCATATTTGGGTTTTAATGAGATTGTCAGGAGAATAAACGAGAGCTTTTCCTCTTTCTAGTGCCTATTAGACTTCCAGCTGTTGTAGTGGATTGATTTCTGGATGGCAGTGGCATAAATCAGCCCCAGTTCCCCCCAAACCAGAAGGAATTGCTGTCACAACCCAGTGTTATGTTTCAATTGTGATTTTGGTTCATTTGGCACAGACCTGCACATTTTTGTTCTGGTTGATTCCTCTGTATCTGCTCTTGTGACTCACGTAGTCCACAGTTGCATTCCCTCCAGATTTGGGATTTTTGTTCAGGAAAGGGTTAGCTAGTATTACCTGATATACTTGAGATAAAAACAAGCTTTCTGGAATGAGCAGCATAGTTTTGTCAAGAGTCTGTGCATGTTTTAAATATTAAATAGTGAAGTTGAGCATTTTCAAAAATGTCTGAGGTTTGGTATCTAGTAGGACAAGGGAGAATGGCTTTAAGCTGAAAAAGGGTAAATTTAGATTAGATCTAAGGAAGAAGCTCTTCCCTGTGAGGGTGCTGAGGCGCTGGCACAGGGTGCCCAGAGAAGCTGTGGCTGCCCCATCCATGGCAGTGTTCAAGGCCAGGTTGGATGGGGCTTGGAGCAAGCTGCTCTAGTGGAAGATGTACCTGCCCGTGGCAGGTACTGGGACTGGATGAGACTTAAGGTGCCTTCTACCCCAGACAGTCCTTTGATTCTGTAGTATTTGTTTAAAGTGAATGGGATTTAGGGTTATTCCTGACTTCAGCTGTTCAGAAAATCACCCCACAGCACTGCAGGCGTGGGGCTGAGACTTTGCTGCTCTGGTCATGCAAAGCAGCTTGAGCAGAGGAGAAGACTCTCCCTTGGATTCTGCAATTCAAGTAAGTTGATGAGGAACTCTGAAAAAGCTGGTCTAGAAAGCAGGGCAAGCAGTGCCGAAAGCAGGCATGTGGGCCAATGCTCAGCCTGGCAGACAGTGCACATTAAACCCGGGTGATTTATGGAACTGTTTCTGTTAAAAGCTTCCTCGTGCACTTTAGAAAGAGGAGATGCCAGATTGGTCAAGATCCAATACCCAGGCAGTTGGAATTGACTTCTGGCTGCAGTAATAACCGTGGTGAAACTCTAACAGGCTTTGCAGGCTGCCACATCATTGCTGCTTCTCGGAAAACAGACAGTGTCAAAATGTTACGTGGTATGAGGACATTTCCATGGTAACGTTAGCGTCCCATGGCACTCGTTCTTGCACAGTGGTGTCACTGCATGCTGTCAACGTTGTACTTTCTTCCTCCATCTGGGGCCTTTAGGAATGCTGTGGTACTGATCATATGGGTTTCTTGAGTGACTGCTCTTAGATACGGGGCTGAGGGTGGAAGAGGTGCTGTCTCTGGGCTTGTGTGTGTGTGTGTGTGTGTGTGTGTGTGTGTGTTAAAAAAGGCAAGTATTTCTTCTTGTAGATAGCAACTCGCATAATTCAGCTTAAAAGCACCTGGTTTTGCTTTCTGCTGCACTAAGCAGCAGCTTTCCCTCTGTGATCAGACAGCTCACTGCAATAACTGCTCTGTATCTGGCATTGAGGCATGTGTGCTGCTATCACACAGGTCTTTGTCAGAGTGCTTTGAGATCACTCAGTTCATGAGGATGCTCCAGTCTTGTTTCAGGTCTGATCCTTTCAGCCTGGAGAAAGCTCATTGCTGATGTCTGTCTGCAGCCCGATAGTTCTCTGCTCCCTCCTCCCCTTCCTTTGCAGGAGGTGACTGCTGCTCCAGGCACTGCTGCCCATGGGACTGGTTTTGGACAGCAGCCTGAGGTCTTTGGGTGGAGTTTCATCTCTGTGGCTGCCTCCTGATTTTATCATGTCTCGATCAATAGTTTTCGCCTGCCTATAAATATTTCAGTTCCTGCAGCAACCTCTGCAGTAACAATGTCCCACTAAGATTTTCAGTATTCCCCTTATGTTTTTCTTCCCTTTTCTTCCTGTTTGTCTGTATTTCCACAGGTCATGTATTCCAAAATTAGCATCATGGTGTTTTTTTTCACTGTGCCAGCAGCATATGTTTATTGGATATTTTCCTTTGTCATAGAGAAAGCTGTTCTCAATATCTAATTGACAAGCTGAAGCTTTGGCAAGCAATAATAAAGGTAATGATGTTTTCTCTATGGCAGCCCAAGGACCTTCCACCTTTTCCACTTGGTGCTTTGTAAGAACAGTTGAGAGATCTTGGTTTAGTTATTGTGCATGTGTAGGTTCTGAAAATTGCATGAGTAAGGAGACAGTCGTTTAATGATTTGCCTCCCCAATATGCATAAGCTCTGGTTGTGCAGTCTAAGTCTGTGGGTGCACAGCAAGTCTCTTTCTCACGCAACAGTGCTGCAGTGTAAGGGGATCACTTATGATAAAACAAAGGGCTTGTGATTTTAACGTCTGGTCTAAAGTATTTCACTTGAAGGGACTGAAAACATAAATGTGTGGCTTGAGAAAGTGCAGGTTGAGGCTAGGGGAAGGAGCAGAACTTGACTGACAATTGTATCTGTTCCTCAGGACCCACTTCTGGACTGTTTCACAACAGTAATTCTCAGCTCTCCCGTTTGAGTCATGCCACAGTCCCAAGTTATCTTTCTATAAACTTGTTTTTCATCAGTTTCTACTGAACTCCCAGCTTCTGCCTAGTAACAGGAATAGGTCTGTTCTGTGACCTGTCTCCTCTTGTCTCTGCAGAAACACTCTTAGAGCTCCTGGACAGGAGGTGGCTGCTATGGCCCAAACTCAGTTTTTCCCAAGACCCAACCCAAGCCAAGTGTCTCTAAACCTGGCATCGTGTCGGCCCTATTTCAGTATTTTTCTATTTCTGTCTCAGTGCTGCCTAGCTTACCTACTAGAGAGCAATATGAAATATTGCTTGGTTGGTTGAGGCAAAGTTGACTGCTGCTCTAGGAATAATACCAGACAAATTAGCCCCAGTCCATTTTAGTTGGTGAATTTGACTCTGTTTTCACAGTCTGTTCACTGCAGCCATCTGCTGCAGAGAGACAGCAAGTTTGCAGGACACATTGCCTGTGAAAATCAGGAAGTCGTATTTCAGACCATAATTTTTTTAATTTCCTGAAATACAAAAAACTGGTTTATTTCCTCAGACACCTTTTACCTAAAGCCCTAAGACTGGGTTTCCAAAGATCACCTGTACAGGGTGCATGAAAGCGTTTGGAGGGGGAGGTGAATCTGAAGTGGTGACAACATGATGACCTGAAAATGTTTCACTGATCAAAATGTTCATTAATAATTTCCCAGCTTCTGTCAGTTTTGGTAAGAATGTGCTTTTATGTACGGTTTGACCAGTACAGAAGTGTTCTGCGAGTGTCAGTAAAGCAGATTAAAGCAGCATTTGGTGTCTGACACTCAGTAAATGGTTTGGAAACTGTATTTTGCCTCTAATACCAAACTACTATGTCAGGAAAGAGTCTCAGCCTTTTATTTCAATGGGGGGGGGAACGGCACGACGGGACGAGGAGGGAAGCTTAACATCTTGATATGGGTGCATCTTACATGGTTTAGACATTGTGAAAGACTCAGTGACCTCCTCTATTAAGCTTTTAGAGGCATCAGACTTGAGAGGAAATTGCAGTCAAAAGTGAATACTTTAAATCTTGCTGATCTAAATGGTCTAATAGTTGATCTGTTTTTCCCTTGATAGCCCTGTGCTTATCTCTTCAGACCTGCAGGTGTTCAGTCCACTAAGGCTGCAGTGCAGAAAGGGGAAAAGAGTTGCAAAACTAGGACAGACTTGGATTATATTTAACAATGTTCTATTTCGACATGACAACCAGCTATCGAACACCTACAAGTTTGCAACTGTGATTCACTCGGAAGCTGACATAACTGATGTCACGGTGTATTAATAGCTACGGAATTGTAACTGCTTTTAGCAATGAGGTTCATTAACAGCCTCTACAAACACACTGACAATCAGTTGAAAACCTGAAAATATTAGGTGTATATAAAAATGGATTATGCCATAAAGGAACCTCCCTGTGCTGCCAAATGTGTTTACAGCAAGCTGTTGCGGGTGTTAGGCATAATGATTCCTCTTCATCACTTTCAGTAGGTCTTTTTTATAGCAAAAGGTGTTTGAGGACTGATCCATACCCTAAATTAATTAGGAGCTGTTGATCTAATGGGGTTACGTGACCTGAGTGTATTTGGGAATTGCTGTGTCCGCGGCATTGTTTTTGGCAAGTGGAAACTGCCCAACCAATTCTTGCATAGTGCCAAGGTTGTTTTGGGAGGTACTTGGTCCTTCACTTGTTTTAGTTGAACATTTTGGCTTTGACAGGAAATGTTTCCTTCTTTCCCTTCTTTCTCTTATGTACATCACAGTGCCTCTTCAGTTACTTTTGCCATGAGTGATTCAGTTGTGCTTAAGTTTTCAGGTGATGTCTGCTGTTTCATTCATGTGTCACCCGTTTCTGGTGCCTGTCATTTGGATGTGTCCGCTTTTGCTGGCCTCATAGGCTCACTTCTGGAGACGGAAGGTCTCCAGAGACTGGCAGGAATGGTTGGTTGGCTCAGGATACAGCAAAATTGTAAATAACAGTCGTTTGGAAATGATACTGTCTGGCAAGGGAGCAGAATTCCTTATTTTGAGAAGATGGAAATCCGAGGCATTATCCTTTCTCATTGTTCTTGTTTACAAGGTTAGAAACCTTGTTTTCAAGTGCACCACCTAATGGTCATTCACCCTTCCTCCCCTCGCGTTATCAGCAGCTGTCCAGATAATGAAGTGCATTTGAGCATCTTCCACTAACACTGTTTATCTCTTAAATGTCACAATAGCAAATGATTCATTGGGCATATAACAGCAAGTGATCAAACCACCTCTGGCTCAGCATGTCTGTGTTGAAACAGCGTATGACAGTGAAGGAGTGTAATTAGCAAGACACATAGAATGGGATAGAAAAAAGATGTGAAAATAAGCAGAAGGATTTGAAAAGGATTAGGAGACTAAATGACAAACCAGTGGTTAAATGGTGCATGATTAATGACTGTACAAGTAAAAGGTTGACAAAATATTGTGACTCTGTAATGACTGCCCCAAAGTAATAGAAAATGGTTTGTTCAGAAGATTCTAGAGGTGGGTTTATATCAACATATATGCTGACTCTGGGCTTAGACCTGTTTCTTAGACTTGGCTTAGGTCAAGGTGGGCATCCTGAGTGACGTTGAAGGTGAACCTGTGGTTCATCTTCAGTCTTTAATATTAGCAATCAGCGTGAAAATATCAGGTACCCCAGTGAAATGCTGCGAGTTTATTCCTCTTCTGAACCTCAGTACAGGTGGGAGTGTCAAAACTGTTGAGTCACACAGGCAATTGGTGGCTTTTTGTTATTAAAGGACATTGTAATATACTGGAGCTGTTTTTCTTAGTGCTACAGAACTGGTTTGTGTATGCAAAAAGAATCTGAAGAAGGTGCATGGAGAAGTAAATAAGAGTTGCTCTCAGTCACATGGAGTTGCTGGATGTTACTCTTTGTCTTAATACTAACTTTATTGTGCCTTTCATATAATGCCTGATATGGGGCTGGATTTCACCTCTGGTTTCTTGCACTGCATCTTAAATTCTCATTTTCAAGGAGGTACTTTCCATTCATGTAGTAAAGACACTGTTGAGGATTTTGAGCAAACTAAGTTTTCTCTTTCCTGTAGTATCTGTGTCTGCTGTTTTAGGATCAGTATTTGCATTGTTCCTACCATTCTTTGCTTTCAGTCTAGACCTCCATCCATTCTTAGATGTACTCTGTCGTGTCTTAGAGGAAGCAGAGTTGTACATTAATGTGTTTTGTAGCTCAAGATTTGCCTCAAACCAGTAAAAGCCAATAGAAATTAAGTGCCATCCTAATGTTGAGATGCTTTGACCAAAGATTTGTGGTTGACATAATTTTTCCATTTGGAGCATTGAAGCAGAGCTGTAGGGTAGGGAAATTTTGAATGCAGCTCAGTGCATAGTTTTGGCTACCAGGAAGAACATTTGCTGTTACTACTGCACTATGGACCCCAGTGAAATTATTCTGTAACATTTGATTTGTTGTATGTGTGCTTCCCAGAGGGTTGGGAGCTACTTCATTGAGAAGATTGTTGCCATTGCTTGCCATGTTTAATGAAGATAAAGGATGGTGTCTCTTCTTTGAGTTTTCCACTGGACTGGCACTCTACAGCATGTCAATAAGACTGTTCTGAGGGAGATCAAGCTCTGTGTTCAGTAGTTCCCAGCTTACAGAGTTTAGTCTCTGAGCACTAAATTATTGTGAGTTCAGTAATTCATCTCCCTCTAACTGATTTATTGTCATTTGATGTATTAATAAGTCGGCTTGGATTGCTCACCTAATGCTTTAGCAGAGCAAAGTGAAACCAAGGCTTGCACTAAGCACAGATTGCACATGTTGTGTGAGCAATACACCATTTCCCAGCAGCTGGCCCCAGAGAGACAGTGTAGTAGCAGATAAAGTGTGTGAGAACTGGACCTCCTAAACTCTAACCTTGTTTTGTCCATCAGTATCCTTTCCCAGCACTCATTCTCTGTCTCTCTTTTGCCATAGAACAACTTCAGTTCATGCTTTCTTTTTTTAGAAGTCGATTGTGATATTTAATGAGATGCTTGTAGAGCAGTGTACAAAACCTGCCAGGGGTTACTGTGCTTGCTGGTGGTATTTGAGCTGGAGGAAAACTGCCAGAAGGTATTGATTACTTGGTAAAAGCAAACCCTTCAAACTTCTTTGGTCTTTATTCATGACTGGTTTTTATCTCTGCATCTTGCATGGGTTTCAGAGGTTGGGTTTGTTTGCTAAAAGAGCAAAACAAAATGGTGACAGTTCCTGGTACCAATCTGTAGCCTCCTGTGTGGGTGACATCAGAGGAGTTCGTGCAGTGCAGCCTTTCCAGGCTTGAAATCCACCTGGATCCTGGAACCAGAGCATCCAAGTGGCCAGGTAGGGATAGCACACCAAGTATCAAAACCCATAGAATGGTTTGGGTTGGAAGGGACCTTAAAGCTCCAACCCCCTGCCATGGACAGGGACACCTTCCACTAGAGCAGGTTGCTCCAAGCCCCTGTGTCCAACCTGTCCTGGAGCACTGCCAGGGATGGGGCAGCCACAGCTTCTCTGGGCACATGAAAGAATCTCTCTGGGGGGCTTGTGAAACTGTATCATGTACAGAAGCTTGTATATGCTTCCTGAAGTTGACCTTTTTGATTTTTTTTTTTTTTTTGTAAAGTTTGCTGTTTAGTTGGGTACAAGCTGAGCCTTGCAGGGTAGAGTGGATGCTGTTGAGAGAACTGTGGCTGACTGGTGAGAAGAGCTTGCTGCCTCTGTTTTCTGGTTTACCTCACAGTGATGGTTTACGGCTTCTCTTATACCTCACTGTGGAAGACAAAATGTCACACTTTGAATTCATTAACCAGCTCTGCAAAGGAGAGGAACTATTGAAAGGGAAAGCTGTTTTACACAACAGTAAAATACAGGGGTAAAAGTCACTTGTCTGTAGCAGAAAATACATGAACAAGACAAATATTGTGTAACATTCAGGAAGCCCAAGTCATGCATGTTTCTAAAGACAAGCCAGGTATATGGTTTATAGGACATTGGAAGAATGTACAAATCATTCATGGATCCAGAGGACTAAAATTTAGTAGTGACTTCAGAATCAGGTGTGGCCTTAAGGTTTCTCAGATTGAAAAGTTCACTAGGAGCAGAAGTGAAACATCTTTCACCAAATGAGGCCAAGGACAAAGGACAGACCTCCAAACATCTGCACGTCATGACCTAGAAACTGCTTCAGGTGGGAGACTAAAGCCTTGAGTAGAGACTGCAAAGTGCTTTCTGTGCAAGTGTCAGACTCGCAAATGGATTCACTTTGGTTATCCTTTCATGTTCATTTCCAACCGTTAAACTTCTTCAAATGAATATCTAGGTAAATGGGCAGCTTTGAAGCAAACACCGATGACTGCACTTGCTTGAGTCATCCAGCAACCTAAGAACTGACCTGTCATGGGTCAGAGCCACCCGTTAGTGCTTGAAGGTCCTGTGCTGGCCTGGCCTGCCAACCTGCTTGCTCAGGAACAGAGCACCTTCTGGCTGCACTGACCAATGTTAACTTTTGGTAATCCTGAACAAGTACCAGCTACTTTTAAAACTCAGGACAATTCATAAGCAAAGAAAGGGCAAGAAACATCAGCAGATACTGTATGCTCGCTCTCCTAGTGCTTGTTGTTCAGATTTCTACTAGATGTAACTAAGATATGTGCAAGTCTTCTTGTTGCTTGCTACATAAATTGTGAAGCAGGTAAAAAAAGAAAGGCAAATGGCAGAATTAATGTGTAGCTGTAGAGGTGTGTTACTGATGAAAGGGAGGAGTGGTGCCAGGGGCTGAGAAGTGGTGAAGAGGTTTCTATTACTGAAATGTGTCATAACCCATCAGTAACTTAGAGGCAGAGGAAGAGCTTTGGGACATGGGTCAGTAAACACCTGACAGTTCAGTTTTAATGTTCTTTCAGTGGAGTTGTTTCTATGTAGTTGCCCATTCAAGGAGACCACAGAGTACAGGTTTTAATGCTGATACAGCTATAGGCAGGTTCTCATGAGCATTGCAGCATCATCAGTGGTGGTCCAGGCATGTGTGGAATTACACATGAGCATGGTGAGGGAGAGAGGAGCAACAGATGCTGTATGGAGGGGCAGGGTCTGCCCTGGTGGCCTGGACACATAGGGAGACCAGGTAGGACATCCAGTAAACCTATTGCACAAGCTTTGGAGGAGGGAAACTTGGAAGCAGTTTAGGAAGGAAGTAGGAAACTACTGCAGTTTGAAGATTATGATCTCACTTCTCTGCTGTGGTAAAACAAAAGGAGTAAGAGGGCTTTGTGTCTTCAAAGGTGCCTGAAGAAAGTCAGGGAGATGGCAAGAGAGTCCAACATGATGGAGGAAACCTGTGAGGGAGATGAATGCTGGACATCAGCCTCCACTGTCCCAGGGGCTTCTTCTGCTCCTGACTTCTTTTACTCGTTAATTTTGTTCAGTTGCTTTTTGAACCTTGTTAATGTCCAGCAGCACCACAGAGTCCTGCAGCGAGGAGATACCCACTCATTGGCAAGGACCAGTGTCTGCTGCCCCTCTTACATCATTAGAAAGCCTTCTTAGTTGTTGGCGTAATGAATTCTTGGCTGTGGGTCACCACAGAGCTGTGGTGCGGGAGACTCATTTTAGCACACTATGCTGGCTTAATGGCAGTAATAGAAAGTTAATTTATAGGCAAGAGCAAATTGCCTTTTTATATGGGGAGGAGGATAATTCCTCCCATGTGTTACATTATTAAATTTGTAATCTTCATTTCTAATGCTTTCAAAAGTGAATATTAACAGAATCTAAAATACGGATCTTAAATTTATGAGCTGCGTTTTTTTCACCAAACTCCTCAAGTTCTGTAATTTGTCTTTAAAGGTGAACTTCAGCAAAGGTGGATTTTTCCTTTTGTGTAACTTAATAAATTGAAATCCCTTACTCGTTCCTTATCTCTGGACAAGCTTAAAGGCACCAAAGATACTTAAATGTAAGTAGCAATAGTGGATATCTATTTCTGTCTTTGCTGAGTGGTGAGTTCTGAGTTCAGGCTTATTCCCTAGTGATAAAAGACACTGGAGAGAAAAAAAAAAATGACACATTTTCCTATGCCATTTGCTAGAGAGGAGGCTGTTGTGATGCTCTCTTGTTGCCAAGGTAACGGAGCCTTGAACTCCTGGCTCCACAGGAAGGAGGAGGAGGACGAGGAGGAAAGGACTTTGCTGTTTCCCTCCCGAGCTTGCTATGAAATTTGGACTCATTATCAGGACTGTGAATGTGTCAGGGCCGAGGGTCTCTCTCTGAAGTTCACCTCCAGAATTGTGTGTCCTGCCTCCTTATGTTTGTCTCTATTTTGAAGTAAATCTGAAGGCTGGAGTCCAATGGCACAGCTCCATTCTTGTACTGGTAACATGGGGTGGGCGGCTGCACGCACACTGGGCATTCACAGAGCAGGGTGAAATGGAGCCTGTGGTGTGCAGGCTGTGGTGGAATGGGATTGTCCTTCTCTGACCCTGCCAGCACCACCCTGACAAATCCCAGGGCCTCCTTGTGTCAGCCCAGTCTCTGAGTATGAGATCAGCAATGTAGAAGTTAACTGCAGGTGCGAGAAGGAAGCAAGTTATGCAGACGCAGGTTCTTCGTAGCAAGGTTAATGCACAGTGTCCTCTCCTGACCTTGCTTCATTACTATTGGTCTGTCATCCTATAAAAGAGGTTCCCGTCAAACATTTCTTTTTTTGTTACTTATGTTAAAACTATTTTTTTCTCTCCTAAATAAAGATACATACTGCTCTGTGGTGCATGTTTGATCTTCCTCAACTGGCATTGTCTGGTGCTGGCTGTATCACAAGGCTGTACTTCACTTTTATTCTTCTTCGTCTGTTCACTTTTCTGCTCTCACAGTGGAGAGAGAGAAATCAGCAAGGTGCTCTGATGCTTTTTGTTCATCCTTGCTCCTTCTACAAAATGTATTTAGAAATACTTGGCAGAAATGATGGGATTTTGGTGAACTTGCTGCAATGTACTTGCTATGGGGTAGCTTGCACCAAACAGCCGTCCGCTTCTCCCGAGGCCGTGCTGGTCCACGGCTGTTTTACACTGTAAGTGATTAATACAAACTCCATTCAATACAATATTGAACACCACATTGGGTCTGTTCGTGACAAAAGACTGATTCTTTCTGCATCTAATGGTTGGTAATTGAGCAAAGTAGATCCTTGTACTGTTCCTAAAGTGTATTAATCTGCTGCATTGATGGCTTTTTCCTCTAATCCTCAGTAATCTTCAGACAGGCATGATATTTTGGTTAGTTTCCCATGTTCTCCAGTATCTTTCAATGGAGGTGAAGACAATTATGTCTATTTTGCAGCTCTGGCCAAAAGGCTTTTTTTTTCCTCTATTGGAAGCTCAATATTCTCCTTAGACAAATGGTGAACTGAATTTCCTGAATGGACTTCACATAATTTGAGGTGTTTTTATAGCTGAGTGCTGCTTTTGTGCATGCAGAAAACAGATGTAGGAGGCAGTTATGTGTCTGCCATGTTTGTCTGTGGGAGAGTTTATCACTCAGATGAGAGTCTGCATGCAGCTCTAGGGTTGGGCTGTGAAAATTTGCTTGTGTTTTTTTTTTTTCCTTAGGTCCTTAGGAGGCTGCTACTTAAATCTCAGTGTCTCTGTTTTTGGTATTGGATGGTGTTTTCCATGTCCTAACAGTTCTGGTTGTCACCAGTTGAAGATATTTATGATGTGTGATTGGCAGGACTGTCTGCTATAAGATGAAACCCAGAGTTTTGACCACTTTGGTTTCTTAGTCACTATGAATCTCTTTACATGATAAGGTCAGTCCTGTCCTGTTTTTGGGCACCAAAGCCTGACCACTCTCTAGCATCTGTCCAGAGATGCCTGCAGCATCTCTGCATTGTTACTGACAGACAGGGTGCTCTCTTTTCACAGCACCCAAGCAGAACCAGGCACTTGGGCTGTATTAAGATGATCCTTTGTACTAGGTTAGGGAAGGAAGTTGTTCTGTTTAGTGTACCTGTGGTGGGATGCAGCAACTGCACAGCCATGGACCTGTCAAAGGATGAATCTGCATGAGCCAAATGGATAGAACTAAAGGGGGAAAATGTACTGCCTTGCTTGCTTCCTTTAGCATTTGCTACAGCTTTACATGAAAGTACCTTTGGTGAAGCCTGACACAGATATCATCTGGTGAAATTGCCTGGAATTAGAAGCTGAATGCCTGAAATTGTTTGACTTCTCTGGAAACCAGACCATCCTCTCCCCCTCTCTGCTTCCACAGTGGATCAAATAATTGCTTCCAAATGGACGCAAGTTATTAAGCAGTGTGTATAATTAAAGTCAGCTCCTTGTGAATTCAATCATTCATTTCCTTAAGGAAAATATGATGAAGTAATTACAACCCAAGCTAAACACAAATCAAACACTATTCTAAGTGTGATTCTGCACCATGATTCTAGTTTATGAATGACTCCAGGGTTCTTTGGGCTTTATGCCTGTTACAGAAATGTGGCTGTGTTTTTAATGGTGTTTATAACAAATGAACAAAAGGTTCCATGACTCACTCGCTGTGCCAAGACTGCTGCTCACTCTTTGTGCTCACACACACGTGGTCTTGGCAGAGTCACTCGCTCCTAAAAGAGCGTCACTGGAACAGAAGAAAAGGAGAAAAATCTTGTTAATAAATCTGGCCTTGTCACTTCTTACCCCCTGAATTTTGTCTGTACAAAAACTAAACTTTACCTGCCTTAGCTGTGAATATGAGGGAGGCAATTGTTGTTCAGAACTTAAGCCAGAAACCTGTCGGTACTCCTCTCTCCATCATTCCTATGGTGGGAATGTCATAGCACATACTTCAGAGTTTCAATCAAACTTGGTAGAGAAGTGAAAGGTGAGGGGACCCTACAAATGCTGTTAAAAGATGGCTCTGAGTAGAAAGACCCAGACTAGTGCCCCAGAAGAAAAGGTCTGCTGTATAATCTCAGCTTAAAACAGACATTCTGAGTGAAAGCAAAGCACTGGAGCCAAGTGGTGTAAATCCCCTTGATGGAAAGGAATGTCACTCCTCTGACAAGTTTTCATGGCTTCTGGAGGCTCAGGACCCGAGTTCTTTTCTGCAGTGGGAAAACACAGCTTGCCAGCAGGCTGCTAAAGTGATTTTGTCCACTGCTCTCTTCCCAAGAGCTACTGGGTGAAGAGTAGGACGCTGGGCCAGGCAGGGTCAGTGGGCTCAGAAAGGGCAGCACAGCCTCTGGCAAAGCTTTCTGGCTTAGTGAAGCGTAGGCAGGGCAGCTCTTTCATCTCATGCCAGCCTTTTTTACAATGACGCTTTCTGGCTGCTTTATTTTTGGGAAGTCACCTCATTTTTGTAATCTTCTAAACTGAGAGGTGTTCTGCAGCTCAAACTCATTTATATTTCAGATCCTGGACTTAAGCAGCATCCTCAGAGTTATTAACAGTGTGAGATGGACGACAGAATTAGGACAAAGTGCTCTGGTTCAACGCACTTTTAATTAAGTAGAGATCCTCACCTGGCCTTAATAACTCTAGGTTGGTCAGCTGGAGGATTTCTAGCCACTAGAACACAAGTTGGCTCCTCCTCTGGTCCTCCTTTTGTGGAAGAGCAAGAAGAAAGCCCTGGGATGGCCTTGGCAGCCAAACCAGCCACCCAACTTTTGGCTTTTCATGTTTTCCTGATGCCCAGATCATCATAGCTTTGAGAGTTTTGAACTAAGAACAATTAAAACACTGCTGCTCATTGGTACTAGGTCTGACATTTCTCCCAGCTTTTTAGGAATAAATATTACAATAGTAGCTTAAAACCTGTTATTTATTGATATCAATTGCCTGTGGCTGTGCCAAATTATCCGTTTGCTGAGCCCATAAGCTAGACCTTCCTTTCCTTGGCATATACTCAGATATAAGACTCCCAGGGTCTCCTGGGGGAGCAAATGTCGGAGGGGGAGTCAAACTCCTAGTGGGGTTTAAACCACAAAGTCCAGTAAGCGGGAAGGCTGGGTCTCCTTCTTATTGTGCAATTGGAATATGTGTGCGTATGTATATGGATATGAGGAAGATGTTCTTTACTGTGAGGGTGATGAGGCATCAAAAGAGGTTGCCCAAAGAAGTGGTGAATGCTCTATCCCTGGCAGTGTTCAAGGCCAGGTTGGACAGGGCTCGGGCCCAACATGGTCTAGTGTGAGGCATCCCTACCTGTGGCAGAGGGGCTGGAACTAGATGATCTTAAGGTCCTTTCCAACGCAAACCGTTCTTTGATGCTGTGATTCTATGGGGTTTTTAAGCCTTCACTCCTTGCCTCAGCATAAAAGAATGAGAGGATGGAGAAAGGTCTTTGATGTGCCTGTCCCAGACATGCACAGCTCCTGGGACAAAGGTGCAGCATCAGCAGTCCCATGCCTGCCCATCCCTGGGGACCTGGGCCTGCAGAGGGGCTCTGTGCTGGGATTTCATTGCCAGGCTGCTGGAGGAACAGTGCAGCAGTGACTTTCTGTATGCATATGGACATTTCATTTAATGAGGCTCTCCTGCAAAGCATGGCAGATTGGGGAAGAGAAGAGGGCAGCATGTTCCATTTTCTTATATAAAAGAAAAATGCAGAAGCAGCCATCAGATGAAGCTATTTGGATCCTGCTGCTGCAAACAAAACAGAGACATGGAAAGAATTCTGAAGAGTTGGATCTAGCTGCTAAGAAGTTCCCATGAAATGCTCTGAAAGAAACAGATATTTTTATTAGTTTTATGGCACTGTAACTTTTTTTATGGGTGAAAGCTAAACAATTTTTTATGGTAGTCAAAAAATCTGTTTAAAAAATCACTGTCAGTGGAATATGTATGTTTACCATTTGGTTTGCTCACTTTCTCTCTTGTGTCTGTGAAGGAACAAATCTCAACGTAATTTTCCTGGCTACATTTTAGGTGCAGAACCTTTGCTTTAGACATTTAAAAATGAAAATTTTGGCTGGTTTTTAATACAGATAAATTATCCAAAAGGTCAAAATTAAAAATAGTCTCACGGGAACTATTTAACCTCAAATGGCACAGAATAATATTTCACACTTTCTGAGTTTAAAATATGAAGATGGAGCTCATGAAGATAGGAAGCAAAATCAGTGCTTTACCAGCATTCCACCCAACCTACAAGAAGTGGTAACATCTTACTGGGGGTGGAGACCTACTTAAATACAAACATAGCTGGGTTTCAGACGAGCCTGGAGGAGAAAACACTTACTGCTTTAAAGGAGTTGAGGAGTTTGGGATCTGGGCTGGGTTGTGTGGTGTAGGAACTACAGGCAAGCCTAAAAACTAAAGTGTGGGGTTTGGTGCTTCCCCTGCCCACACTGATGGGGTGGGAGAGAAATAGAGGGTTGTCTCCTTGGGGTGGTGGGAGGGAAGGACAGGCTTTGCAGGGGAGTGTCAGATCTGTATTCTGGTTTTGGCATTTATAAGGAAGGAAGAGGAAGAAGGTTAGCTTTGTAGTGCCTAAATTAAGCTGCAGTTAGGCTTGAAATAGGGCTGTTGCTTCATGGAGGCTCACAGAGCTCCTGTGCCAGGCACAGACGTATCATGAGCTGCCCTTCTGCAGGCCAGAGGAAGTTTTCTGCTGTGCATCTTGAACTCGGTAAAGAAGGGAGGCAGCCTCTGAGACTGCTGCCAGGTGCCTGTTTAGTAAAAATAACCTTGGGGATGATTTTTGGTCCTCTTTTAATGGTGGGGAGGAAGAAGAGAAAATGATGGGTTCAGGGGGGAGTTGGTTTGATGGTCATACATCTGGGCATGGGTGCAACCCCTGCCTTTTGGTGTGAATGAGGAAGGACAGGGTTGAACATCAGAATGAGAGAAAGCATTTTAGTGCTAAAACACCATAGTGGCCCAGAGCAGTGGGATGTGTTGGTGACTGTAGCAGGAGTTTAGAGGTGTTTCACTGACATCTCCTTGGCTGCCCGCACAGGTAGCGTGTCGTGGCCCCGCTCTGCAATCAATGGGTCTCTGTAGCTCTCACAACAATACAAATAGTTGCTAATTTTACTATTTTCTGGCTCTCCCAAGAAGAGTTGACTGATCTTTCCCAACCCTTTGGGTGTACTTAGTCCGTACACATAAGAATTAACACATTGAAATATTTTCTTCTTCCATCCCATGGAAGACTTTCTGCTTAATATGGAAAGAAAGGGTGTAATTTTATTAGTGTCTGAAAGTAGGACAAGGGGAACGAAGCAAACAGCCTGATTAGTGCCCCTGCTTATCCCCAGCCATTTTCTGTCATTTCTGGTGTATTATTCAGGCTGTGATGATAGCCTGGCATGTTCTGGAGCACACAGTACAAACTGCCTCTCTTTAGGTGCTCATAATTCACACTCCATTAGGATGTCGATGTAGGGAATACTTGGCAGGATGTCAGAGCTTGCTGGGCATGAGGAGATTGAGTTCATCTCGTTAAACTGCATTCTGAAGTGACAATCCAGTATTTATATGGGCTTTTTTTCCTCAGCAGTAGCATCCTCTCAGGAGAGCAGCATGGCTTGTTCTGAACAGAGATACTGATGTAAAAGGGTTGTGGTGCCCACCCCAACAGCCGCTCTGCTCAGCATGTGCCAGGCTGCTGCAGGTGTTGGATGTTCATGCAAGGCTGCGGGAAGACTTTTCCCCCTTTTTGGAGCTGAACAATAGAATTCTTTTATTCATCTTGGAATTGATTCATGGCACATGCATCTTAGCACACGTCTGTAGGGATTCAGCATCTGACTAAACAGAAATAAATCTTCTATTTTAAAACCCATTAGGAACAACAATGCAGTGGCAGAGTTTGAAGCGGAGAAGTTAATGTGCTGGCTCTTTGCTCAGAGTATTTAAGTAGTAGCTAAAATAATCAGCACTTCAGCAGTCTCACAGGGTGCTGAGCTGAGGCTCCCACTGCTGCTTTTTGACCACAGATGTGCCAAAGACCAGCAGTTGGACTTGGGGCCACCTTCTGAATCTCAACAGGTGATAATATGTACAATTAGGAATGATAATATGTGTGGGTTTGGTGTTTTCCCTTTTTCATTTTCAGCCCCAAACTGACATGCATCATCTTTTCTCTGGGGCAGATCTTCATGGAGAAGAAAGGAAGAGTCATCTCTGGTTTTGATCTGAAGAGTGAAGTTAGTGGCTGTGGAAAATGAAAGGGCTGGTTGAGTCCATGTTTGAGGGAAGGATAGAGCAGGCAGATCCAGTGTAAATCACTGCATAGCTCAGGGTATATCTCTTTTGCAGCCAGGCAGGTCCTGTCCTGCTCAAACAGATACCCCTGGTACCCCTGGATGCTGTATGCAGATGCACTCAGGATTGCCGGTATTCATCCCTCTCATCTCTATATGAGCTACAACTTGCTCTGAAGGGTACATTGACAATGCCACATGGGCTTCTCTCTGTTTCCTTTCTGGTATTGTCAATTTTCTGTGCTTCCTAAGTGCTGGTTTCTACCTCATTTTGGAGCAAAGCCGATAACTCACTTGCTGAGGACCCCAGGTGCGAAGCCGAAGAGCAGAGCCTGCCCAGGTCGATACCCTGCAGCATGTATGGATGCAAGTCGATGCGCACTGCTTGGTTTGGGGAAGAAAAACAATAGATATGCAGCCTCTTTGCTCAAGCTTGGACTGGTCTTTTCTGGAAAACTCAAAATGTTCCCTTTTCTAGATCTTTGCAACAGGAACAAATGAAAGTAAGCATCCAACTGATATTCCCTTTGCACCCCAACATAAAGTTTAGGAAGGAAATAAGCTAACCAGGCTGCTTTGCTAACCCCTTCGTGTGTATGGGGTAGCCTGCATCAGTGCTGTGTGGCCATGTGCTTTGGGTACCATATTCTATGTTTGGAAGCAGTTGGTTAATTTAAGAGCAAAGCTGATTGAGTTGAAATTCAGTCAATTCCTAATCTCAGGGTTAAATCAATATCAATTAAAGTATGGGAGGGTCCCTAGCATATGCATCATGCTGATTTCTTTTTGTCTTGGTAGTATCCAGGAAACTGAGCAAACATGGGGAGAAAATTGAGAACAAAAAAGAACAGAGAAGGAAAGTACCAAATACCTTGATGGGGGAAAAGGAAGTGAGAAGAGAGGAGGTAGTGTAAGGACAACAGTGAAAGATGCACACTGTCCCTTAGAAATGTCAACTCAATAAGCATCTATCTCAGAGTAATTCTGTATAAGAGTAATAATAACATAATGGCGACCTTGTGATGAGCTAGTGCAGAACTCGCGTGGATTTTTCAAGACTTGATGGCCTCTGAGCACAGAAAAACCTGTCAGCAGCTGAAAGGGCTTTGAAGAGTTGTGTGTTAGACTGACAACAGAATAGGATGTGAGAAATGGTGACTCTTTCCTTGGGGCAGAGAAGGGGATGCAGCCATTCTTATTTACTTCATACCCCTGAGATTAAGGCAAATACAGTTCTTGGTGGTAGTCAGTTCTGCCACAGGAGTGACATCATCCTTGAGAAGAGCTGCCTTGGCAGCTGAAAACGTATTTAAGGAGTGGAACTCTCCAAAGGATGCCCTGTTCTGCAGGGCACTCACACAGTCACCTTATTCCTATTTGCCAATTACTGGGCTGTCTGGAGGGAACTTTTTGTCAGTTGGTCTCAGACAGAATTAGGGGAAACATAATGAGGTCCAATTAATAGCGAACAAAATAATTAGATATAATTAATATTAGTCAGGAAGGATTTAAGGAAAATGGGTCTTGTCAGACTTTTTTTTTTCATTGAGTTTTAGTAGAAGCAGGTATCTGGGTAAATGTAGTAAGTATTGTCAGGGTTTTGTCCTAGAACAACATGACCCTAAAAAATATGATAGTGACAAATAGATTAAAAACTTGCTTCACGTTTCATAGAGCCATTGGTAAGGAAAAGCCTCAAAGGGAGGAGGATCTTTTGAAGGCCTAATGCTATTCAGCATTTTCATTTGATTTGGAACAAGTATGAGTTTAAGCCTCACTAAATTCACAGGTGATAGGCACATTAGAAAAGCAGTAAATAGTATTGAGGGTGCAAAAGTTGCATAGAACTGTTGGGACTTTTTTCTCTCTCTCCAAATATAATGTGTTTTCTTGCATATTTCTCAATATAAACTTCTACAAGGTTGTAGCAGCAGGACAGATAGGGACTGCACAGCGACCAGGTGGGGTGCAGTGCTGCGCTAAGAGCTTACTGTAGTCTTGGGAGATGCAACCAGAAGCTGTGAAGATGAGAGTACAAGCTGATTTTTACCTCTGCATGTGTTTTTGCACTAAAACGGAGTCTCCAGTTCTCCCATGTGCATTCTCAAAAGGGCATTTAAAACCTGGGAAGGTCATTAGAAAGATTCAAGGGCAGGATTAAAAAATGCCAGAGCATGAGGACCATAAAGAGCTCAGTCTCTTTAACTTGTCAGAAAAGATTGAGAGGTGACTTGATTCTACACTGCAGCAGACTTTTTATAGCGAGAACACAAAATAGTCCTTGCAGTAGAGAAGGGCATTAAAAACCTGATGGGTGAAAGCTGAAACCAGGCAAAGTTAAGTCACATCTCTAAATGTCAGGTAGTAAAATAAAGGGCATGGGCAAATGGCAGATACTTCATCTCTTGGTATCTTCAAATCCACAGTAGATGGCTTTTAGAAGATATTCTTAGGCCAAGTGTAAATTGTTTGGCTGAACAGAGCAAAATCTAAGCGCCTGTCAGCAGAGAACTTGGCAAAGTGTCTGCTGGTTCCTTCTGGTTCTTGGCATCTTTGAGGTGATGTGTATCTTCATCCTGAATATTTGAGCAAAAAATGTCGTCTTCCCAATGTCATCCTGAAGCAGAACCTGCTCTTCAGCTGCATGCTGCACTGCAGGCCTGACCCGCTGCTTAACCTTTGCCATTTACTGCTTAATTGGAAAAGGTGCAGGGAATAAATCTGGAGGCATGCAGAAAATGTCGATCAACTCTTACTTATTCCAGATACTGCTAGAATTAAGACAAATGTTTTTACCACAACACCCACATAGGTGCATATCATTTACCTTCTTCATATGCAAAGGTGTTGAAGCACAATATTTCAGGTAAGGGAGAAGGCACAACCCCTATGCCATGCTCAACACTGACCAGAAAAGGTTGCTAGTGGGCGACTGTGAAGTGTTTTCACTCTGCAGATGAGCAGTGCAGCTTTGTCCACGTTTAGTTCCTTTGTGTGATGATCCTTTCCAGGGGTACTGCTACTGATCTATCCTTCCCACTGAAGGGGTTAAAACACTGTGTTTTTATTACATGCTCATTACAGGTAAAATTTAACCAAAGGGGTTATATGAATAGTTTAAGAACCTGTGTCACATTTCTAATGGTGTCAGTGGTGCTTGTGCTGATCTCTTACCCTCTTTTAGTCTCCACTCTGGCCGCAGTGGTTTGGGAGCTTGTCTTTTTGGCAAAACATGCTACTTCCCTCCTATTCAGGGGAAACTTATGGCAAAAAGAGACTGGAGGGGAAAAAGGCTGGCGAAACCTTTCTCCAGAATAATGGGAGATGGTTTCCGAGATGCAAGAATTGCTGTGCATCTCTGTCTGGAAGGCGAGGGAGGAACAAAGGATTCCTGTCATCTTTCCTGTCGTCATCTTTTTCAGAGTTTCTCCATTGCTTTTTAATGAGAATATCCATGTCATAGCTGTAAAAGCAATGAGAAATACTAGAAAAGCACCCACTCATAGAAAGCCAGCAGTGCAAGGCTGTTCATGGGATATTACAGCTGATCTTGCCCTGTGCCAGCTGAATCATCTCCAATGCAGGACTCTGGTGCTGCCCCTTGTCTGTGGTGCTGCCTTTCCTTGTCTTTGGGGCCTTCTGCTTTATGTCCTTACCTTTGTCTCAGGAGATGGCCAATAGAAGTCATCAAGTACCTTGGGTTGCTCTTAAGCCTTGCTCTGCCCCAATACTCTCATTTGTTGCCAGATGTGGATAGAGAGTCTTCTAAGTATGAATGTCTTATTAGATTGGGGAAATAAGAGATTTTTCTAAACAGATATTGCATCGTTGGGCAACTGGGCATTTTTGTTTCCTACATTTATGTCATGTGCTGCTTTGACTCTTGTTTGCATACCAAGGCTCTTTTAAGGACTAACCTAAAAGGTGCAGAAGGATGAGCGTTCTAAGAGTGCAGGCTTGAAGGAGGGATGGACATTGATGGATGTAGATGACTAAAGTATTGTTTGTGGAGCCAAATGTGAGGCAGATTAAATGGACCATAAAAGCTTCTCACAAGTCTGTGGGATGCTCCTGGAAGGGAAACCCCATACAGCAACGAGGCATGTAGATGGTGCACCAAAGGCAACTGTTCTGCAGTGATTGGGGCCATTTCACGAGCTTTGCTTTTGTTGATGCCTGTATTGTTACTCTTGCCTGAAGGTTTGGATTTTGGAAGCACATTAAAAATATGTTTTATGTTTGTGTGACTTCCTGATTTGTACAGTGTGCTTCATACATTGCTCTAGGCACACAAACAATACAAACTGTAGTTAATGTTAACCCAGAACATGCGTATTCTATCCTTTCAGCCCATGGGGACGTGCGTACACATGCTGCACCATATGTGGGGACAGCAGCTGGTACAGAGCCCTGGAGCCAACACTTTCACCCAGTTGGAAACCTCATAATACCAAAGGAAAAGGGACTTTATAGCTGTATTTATAACAGAATTTTTGTCTTGCATTTCAGAGTAGGTATAATTTGAGAAATAGAATAGAAAACATTTGATATCTTACTTGTTCACATCAAGATCTAAAGTGAAATGCTCTGGGAGCAATAGTTGGCTGCCTTTTCTCCCCTTTTGTTCCTAGATGGGGATGGTCGAACATCTAAAGAAAAGTATTTTAAGTCAAGCAGCTTGCTACACAAATAAGAACATACTGTGTGGATTAGACAAGCTCTTACAGATATCCTCATACTTCCAAAGCAGATGGGAAAGAATAGTTTCTTTAACATTTGGGGATCCCAAGTTCTCTAGACTCTGCAGCTGGGTCATTTCTTCTCAGGGGTGGTAGTCAAAAAGCTGGTGGTTTCTGAGAGCACTATGGGTCTGAAGTTTGGTTGCCTGAATCCAAGTTAATGGGGAGACATCTTTAAAGGATGTAGATAATTCTGCTTTGTTCAGAAAGCTTGTAGCAGATGTGTTTCAGGATGAATGCTGTATGTGGGATGGAATCTGGAGCTTCCGAACACCAGCTAAAGCAATTAATAGTAATGGTATTCATTACATATTCATTACATAACATGGTTTGTTCTAAGAAACAGACTGCTTGAGGTGGAGGATGAAAATAGCAGCTGTTAATTTCAGAGGGCTGAGCCTCTGAAGACTGCACCCAGGAGGAACCAGAACCTCCTGAATTCCCTTTGCACTGTGGCTGAGGGCAAGCAGAGGGGAATAGTCCTCTCCAGGGTCTTCCACTGCTGGTGCCTTTCCAGGTGCCGTCGTGGAACATTTTGACAATACTCAACCATTCCCCTATAGCCCATCTTGGAGGGGTTCTGCCTTCCCACCGCCTCTGGTGCTGCCTCGCCTTTTTCTTTCCTCTGCTCTCTTGATGCTCATGAGGACTTGTGGCTCTTTGCTGCTCTGCACAGTCTAAGCAGCAACATGGGATTTAGGAAACGTTTTGAGGTATGGTCAGGCTGCATGCCTTGGCTATGCCCATGGTTACTGCTGTTCCCAGGCTGGGTAGCTCCACATACAGCCTTTCTGCCTTCATGCACCAGCACTCCGTGCATAATTCATTGGTACAAATGGTTTGAGTAGGTAGAGTAGTGTGTATGTTTTGAGTATCTGTTTGCCACTGCAAAAGGCTCTGGGAGCAATAGCTAACTGCCTTTTCTCCCCTTTTGTTCCTAGATGGGGATGGTCGAAGACTCAAAGGAGCCATCCAGAGGAGCACAGAAACTGGGCTGGCTGTTGAAATGCCGAGCCGGACCGTCCGTCAAGCCAGCCATGAGTCCATTGAGGACAGCATGAACAGCTATGGATCGGAGGGAAAGTAAGTCATGGAAAGGGAGCTGAGTAATCACTTGTGGGATGCACTGTGCCTCTTATACCTATTAATTTTCCTCCAGCATGATAGATGATGTGGTTTTCTGACTTGCCTATGCTGCAGGTGTACTGCCCATTCAATTAGAGCAGGTCTTTCTGCCTGCATAGCTGGCATATGCTTTAGCTGTTTATATACTTTTTTTTAGTGTCCTCATTATTCTGAGCTGAAGGAGATACCCATTACTTTTAACTGCTTTGCCTTTAGAAGAATAACTCAGGATGAATAGCTGAGACTCATTACTGGTAATAAATTATAAGCCAGTAGTTTTTAATATTGCACAATAGTTGTCCATCTCACCTGTATCAACATAGCCTTTTGGTCTGGGGGGGAACGAGTGCCAAGGTGATGAGAAGGATGCAAGTAGCAAAATTACCATTTTGATATCAAAATATATATATATATATATAAGCCTATGTATACTTTTGGTAATAAACCTTTTGTTTCATCTCAGTGTCGTAAAATAATGTGTTTGGAAAAGGCTTTTGATCCTGTGAAAAGTTCTAACTCATTTTGTTGCATTGAGGTTTTATGCAAAGAAGGGGATCCTTAGGCCAGAATCTTGGGGTCTGACTTGTCACCAGTTCTGGTTTTTATATGTCCATTACTTGCAACCATTTCTGGAGATTATAATAATTTTATTAAGATGACCATTCATGGGACTCTTTGGAGGCAAAACCCCTTCAAGTATTTAAGAAAGGAGGTAATATATCCTACCAGATTCCGTGCTTCTAGGTATAGGCCAGAATGTTTGTACTTAAAATGTGCTCTGTTTAAGCCAAACACCACACTTGGCATTGTTCTGTACACTCTCTCTAGTCTTTTGTGATATTCCAAGTACACTGTACTGCTAAAATGCTGAGATAGTTCAAAGATGCTCTCAATTAATGTGATTCTGGTGTTAAATAAGTAACAGGCTGTAAATTAAGAGAGACTTTCTTTAGCTTTGGAAGTAGGCTAATCCTGAAAAGGCATCATAGATCTGTGCTGAAGGTTGGAAATAGTAATGAGGCACAGGCTGTGATAGCAGTCTTGTCACTCCAAAGCTGTGATGTACCTTATCTTTTCCGTGAGCTGCTGTCTCCAGGGAAATATTCCTGCTACACCAGCACAGTCCTGTGGCTTGGAGTTCTGCATCCGCTACGAGATGGAGAGGATTAGCGATTAAGTTCAGTCCCTTGGCAATACAGGGCAAGAATCTGCTTTCATGCACGGTAGAATTCCTTCCTTTTTGAGTTTACATAGCTTACCATCATGGGAAGGGATATAATTCTCTGAAAGGTCTATCATTGTCTTATCATTGCATACACTGGCTGCTTTCATTGGGCTTTCCTAGAAAGAGAGTATTTCTGCCAACAAAATACAAGTTGTTGTTTTACCCTGAAGGCAGGCGGCGTGTAGCTATCAGCTCAATGAAGAAAGGAAAATCCTGTCTTGCAATCCAAATGTCTGTATTAGAACAAGTCTAACATTTGGTATTCCAACCTCGAACGCTGCCGGAACATCTTTGCCAGCCCCTCTGCCAGGGATGGGATGGTTTCTGATCTTACTTCTCTGAAAAGTGTGATTAAGTGGTTCCTGGACACTTTATTCCTGGGTAGGAGAATTGATCTCTTCTGGAAAACCAATGGGAATCGCAGTTGTCTGTCTTGAGCCATAAGTGATAAGCAAAGAGGGCCGAGAGTACAAAGAGCTGGGAAGGCTCTTTTCTCTTGAAACGTGGTGGGAGGAGAGTTTCTTTGCTTTCTTTTCCTGCATCAAAGAAAGGAATTGTTTGGGGAATAGCTTTGAGGGATAGAGGATAGAAATGTATTCTTCTAAATCACATTCCTCTTGACCTCTCTCATTTATTGTAGTGCTGTTCCCAGGGAGCAAAACGAAGATTCATATGACTGTGTTAGCTGTGGCAAGTTTATTTTCTTTGTAATGCTGGGTTTCTGACTGCTGCAGATACCCCTTAGGTCAGAGACAGTTTTCACCAGTGACTGTCAGAAACCCAGTTTTCAGCAAGACAAAAGCCCTAGTTCTTCCTGCCCGTGCATCTCTTCAGTGTACTCACACAGGGAAGAAAATGGATTCAAAACCTCATCTTCCAAGAGGACTTGTTTCTCAACGTCTCCACATCCGTATGTTTTCATAATCCTTTTCAATTTAAGGACTAAAAGGACAACTTCCAAAGGTGGCACACTGACATGATCAAAGATTTGGTGAAACTTTAATGCCTGAGTACCTGCTCTCAGTAATACAAACATGCTTTTAAAAAGTGATGCTTTCATGTTTGTTGCTACAGCTGCTCTGTGCCGGTGCAAAGTACCGCACTCAGAGAATGTTTTGTAGTATGTGATTTTGAGGAATGCTGCTTTTCATGAGAATACCACCAGAGTGCATGAACTGCAGTTGTTTTTTCTTCTTTTTATGGGGAAGCTTATTATGTAGAGATATACTTCTCCTCAGATATGCTAGGCCCTCCTTCAACAAAATGCAGCCTTTAGGTTTTCACCTGAAGATGAAGTGCCCTGAAGATTAGCTGGTCTAAAAGATGCATCTCCCAGAATGAATACAATAAAACTCAATGTGAGAATTTATAGAAGGGAGAGGCTGTATTTATGCTAAACACAACTGTTCCCAGTCATTCACGCTTCTAGGTGTCACTCGCCTGGGGGTCTTGCTCTTTTTGATCTCCATAGATCTTGAGCAGTACCATTATCTTTGTTTCCTTGTTTTGGGGGATCTTTATGGCTACAGCCTGCCTTCAGATAGGCTATGGAAGTGAGACGCTCTCTAAGCTTATTCTCCCCCTGTTGTTGGAGGACAAGTCTGCTGCTGATAGGTTGGTTGTTTCACATGCATGGATGTTTCCATTCATAATATATCCAGACCAATCTTAGCACCGGTTACAAATATCTACAGCAGTGAGGGTTTTCTTCAATGTATGTACTAAAAAAATCTGCATGGGAGGACATTACCCAAGTGCCTGCCAGTCTCAGGACACCAAGAATACTGCAAGGATAAAATTCTGAATATAGGCATAACTTGCCAACAAACCCCTGAGATTCAGCAGAGATCTCCAGCTCCATCCTGGCTATTGCACGACCTGTGTCTTGTTTTGGCTGGGTTTTGCTACAGCTGCATGAGGCTGTAGCGCATTCAGAGAGCAATAGATTCTGGATTTGTGTATAACTTACTCTTGCCAACCTCTTTTCTTGGTGAAAATGGAGCAGAAGACAAAAATGGACTTGGAACAAAAGACTGCTAGCTGCCATAGGCCTTAGTAAGTGGTACTCGTCGGTTTCTTTGTTCTCCCTGGCTACTGAAGAGATAATTAAGTTATGGAGAGCTAAGGTGATTTTTACCTTAGAAGAGCACAGCAGGTGATGACTAGCAGACTTAAAGGATTGTTCTTATATTATCTGAGTCTGTGCCTGTCCACCAGGAAGCATCTTCTTGTTAGCCATATCATTTCTCCCATTGTGAAGGCAGGATCCGCCTGAACCCACTGCTGTGAGGAGGGCAGGAGCAGAACTCAGCGTGGCATGTGTACTGCTGTCACGAGCACCTCGCACCTCTTGGCTTTGTTCTGCCTCGTGCTGTTCCTGCAAGCTACAGCATGTACCAGTTCTCCCATGTACGCACACAGGGCTGATGTGAACCAGTGCTGGGACTTGGGCAGGTAGTTCTCCCAGCCTTTCTCTTCTTCACTATGGAGCAATAACTAAAAGAATGCTGGAGAAAATATTGGTTTGGCTTGTGGCCATGTGAAAATTCACTTTCCTTCACCAAAAATTATCCATCAACAATGGAGAATTACCAAAAGAACTGATTCTTAAACACACCATTCAAGAGATCTGTGTTGTGGCTACTCACTGAACATCTCTTTTTTGGTATCCAAAGCCAAAGGACTTCTAGACTCTTTTATAGCAAATTGTCTTTAGGGCTCTCCTTTTAGAATCATAGTCCTTTTAAAAAATGTAATGAAATGTGTTGTTAATACAGTTCAGGCTATAAGGAGCCTTTTGTGATGGAAGCTGGAAAGGACATGGGGATTGCTTCTGTAATACACCAAGAAATTAGTCAACCTGTTCAGCAACAGCACATCCTCTGTGCTCTTAAGCTTGACCAGCACCGCTCAGAAAGGATGCAACCTTGGGAGCTGTAGTTACAGCAGTAAATAGAGTGAATCCCACCTTCAGCAGCCTCTTGGGAAGAGGCAGAATAGCTCCCTGAAGGCAGGTAGCTATTTTTTATTCAGTATGTCTGAGATGAGTAGTGATTGCTAAATATGGAGCCAGCCTGATAAGGTGGGGAAGGGAGTGGGGGAGGTCTTTGTACATAATTGACTGCGTTAGTTTTTATAGCACTGTTTAGGTGGCAGAATTCATACAGCAGACGGAATGGGATACTGGAGTGGAGTACAGTGTGTTACAGCACATAAGACAGCACATCACAGTGCTAAAAATGTTATGGAAAGCGGAGTGGTCAGGAGAGAAGCAGCTGGCTGAGCAGCAGAGGTGAGGTATTGCCTATTGGGCAGGGGGAGGGGGATAGGCTGAGTTTGGGTCCTGCAGGGATAGATGTTCATAGAAAACCTTTCCAGCCAAAGCGAAGGCTCTTGCAGCATTCACATCATCTTTGACAGGGTGAGGGGCTGTGTGTGCCTGACAGTGCAGGTAGATGCGTACTGCATTAATCATACCTCATGTGCACCATAAATATTTTAGATAGGAGCAGTTGACGTTAAATTAACCAGTTCTGCCTTCCTCCTTAGCTAATAGATATCTACTTGGTTTCTGCCTGTAAGATGCAATTTAAAAGACCTTAACATGCAATATGGATGAGTGTGATTGTTACACAGTACATTACTGCTCCCTGAAATTGGAGTTCTGATGGGGGTTTTTATCCTCAGATAAAAAAACTGTCAAATACGTTATCAGTCTCAGAGGAGATTTTTCTCCCTCCCCTTTTCTTCTGGATGAAGGAAGTTTGTGTTGCTGCCCCTGGCTTTTAAAGACAGAGCTGGAGATCTTAGCTATGCATTAGATGTAGGTATATAGCAAATTTATTAGTTGAACTGTGCAAGTCAATGAGGTTCAGTTGCATGGCTGTGTTTAGGCAACTTGCTTATTAATTGCAACATTTTGCCCTAAGATAAAAGAAAAGAAGTCTTTTAGGAAATATTTATGACAACAGAACAATAATTTCTGATCCCTGGGCTCAGACACATCCCATGTATATACTAGACACAGTGGAATACCTCTAAGGACCTTTGAATTGATGGTGAATGGGCGGCTGTGTGGATAGTGTGAATAAATCCATGAAAAGCACAAGGCAAAATGTTACCTTCTGAAAATAGCTGTTCTCTGGGGGTGCCAGGGGGTGGCTGTGTTGAAGCTGTCTGTCTTCACCGCTATCCCACCTGGCTGAACGCACTGCAGCAGAGCACTGCTGCTCTGCAGAGGTCAGGATGTGCAAGTGTAGTAGAGGCAGTGATGCCGGTTTGGTCCAAGGGGGAGGACACAAAGGCTTCTCATAATAACCCTTCTCTTGACTGAGCTCCTCAACAGAAAGGTGTTAAACCCAGCCTGTGAATGGAGCAGATTAATACCTCACTCTACGTTTTTTCTGCACAGACCTAGCAGCCATTGTATGGCTGTTACAAGTTGGTACAGTCAAGACCAGTCCCGAAGTCTTGTAAGATAGAAGTAAAAATCACTGTATCAAGGGCAAAAGAAAGGAAATAGGCTGCTCTGTGCTTCAAACTGATAACTCACAAGTGGTGTTGAGGACTGATGTGCAAAGTGGAGGGACTATAAGATTTAGAAGGAAAGAGTAAAGCAAAGCAGAGGAATAAATTCTCCAGGGAGGGATTATAAGAACAGGTTAGACAAGCAGCTGTCATAAATGATGTAAATAAGGCTGCTCTGGCCTTGGGACCAGGGTGTGGACTGGGTGACTGGAGATGTTGCCTTCCCGTATTTCCTGTGAGTTTTGCAAGGTTTTGACAAGCCAACACTTGCAGCAGCATAATGGTATATACTTGACATACAGATCCCAGAAGCAATGTAAAAATAGATTTAGAAAAGAGGTCAGACAAACTCTGCATGGACAGGAAAAGAAATTAATGATACATTTTCCCTAAATGTGTCTGTGCTGTTACATGCTCTGCATGCTAATGTGCAGTGAATGGTGGGTAAGCAGAGCCACGTATGCGGTTGAGAGGGATCAGCATAGGAGCTCTGACTGTTCTTTATACCATTTTGTATTGAAACCAGCATTGTCCATTTAGGCATTCAAACCCTCATCAGTTTACAGGCAAACTTTGAAAAGCTAGTTCTCCATCTGAATATCTATGAAGAGCAGCAGCAGTCGTGCTGTGAAGGAAGCAACTGCATGATGCTTCTTTTTATGTGAAGAGGGAGGGCACAGATCTTTGCAGCGGGTACATCAGAAAACGCTGCTACCTGGAAAGAGCAGAGAAGCAATCAGCTGGCAAAGAGCCTTTAAGCCACTCTTAAATTACACTACAGAGGACAGATTTCATCTGCCCTGACCTACAGCGTGCAAAGCAGGAGCAGTCTTCAGAGACTGCTGCACTGATTTCCTAAGTAATCAGGATTATGAATGTTGTGTTTAAAACAAGAACATCTAGGCAATCTCAGCCCCAGTTTGAGCGCACAGTTCCTGACATTGAACACAGATTTTATTCTGCATATAAACGTGCCAAAAAGAAATAGGTTGTTTATGCAGCCACCTTTTCCGTAAAGCCGGGAATGGTGATGGGGAACACGCTCTGCATCGGGATTGCTCCCGGGCATCGCCTGCAGGGCCCGGGGCTGGGCTCAGCCTCCGGCCGATGTCTGCAGGACCTTGTCTCCCTCTCGCGGGTGTCCACACGACTGCAGCAGGAGCTGTGTCCAGCCGGCAATGCTTCGGCATGCCCTGGAGGTGTCTGTGCTGCTGCGGCGGGGACAGCTTGAGCTTAGAAATGACAGCTTTAACCACGTGTGCCGAATGGGGTTTGAGGCCTTGGAGTGGAGCTGGTACCTGTGCAGACAAAATCGATGTTCCTGTGGATTTCTGCTGATGCTGCACCACACTGGTGAGGTCTCGGAGACCCCTGGATCAGTCATATCCAGAGTGTTGTCCCGCTGCTGTCCCTGCTCTGCCTCCTTTTGCATAGCCTAGGGCTGTGGTTTGCAGGTCCTCCAGCAAAATGTCCTTCATTTGTCCTTGACACCCTGGAGGCATCAGCGACCTCCTTGTGCTTTCAGGTCAATAACAGACTAATATTTGACTTGCAGATACTTTCACAGCAAAACCTGTAATCTTTAACTTCATTAAAATTGTTCTCATTTTGCTGTGGCAAAGCAGAGCCTGTGAATCATGATTAGTGAAAGCAGAAGGCCAAGCAAGAGATTATTAATTTCTCTTTCCTATTCAGAAGGCTGCACTGCTCTCACTCAGTGCAGGATTTGTGCCCTTTAGACAAAAGGCTGACAAGTGTCACTTCTTAATCTTCTCTGTGTGTGGCTGTTTGTCAGGACGAGATGGTCCTGCTGCAGCCCCGGTCCCCAGAGCACTGCTGGTTATGACAGTTGCTATTTGCAAGTCAGCTGCAAAATGCTCCCTCTTTATTCCTCCAGCTATTTTTAGCACTGCTTTTTAGATTGCAGTAAAACAAAAGACATCTCATATTGGTGGTAACCAGGTTGTAGTGATTTCTGCCCTTAAGGGAGAGGCATGTTTGGTGATGGGAGGAGAAGGGCTTTCCACTGCATGTGAAACCTGTCTGCTGGCTGTCACCCATAGCAGAGCCACCTCTGTCACCTGCAGCAGATCCCTTTGGGAGCACATCTCCCTGCCAGCACATCCAGCATGTGGTGGTTCAGCAGGATAGCTGGAAGCAGGTGAGAAGCAGCTCAGTTTCTTCAGAGGTCAGGCAGGAAAAGTGCTGAGCATGCAGCAGGGTGGCAGTGGAGGGAGCACCAGGGCTGTGCTTAAAGAGCTGAAAAGAATACACAGTGGTCCCTGGAGTTCTCTTCCTGCCTGCTTCAGCTGCAAGAGAAGCAAGTGAGTGAATGGGAAGGTCTATCCCACCAATCTCATAATCGCACCCAAAGCAGCCCCCTCACCTCAGCATCCTGGCTTCTCACTGAGCACTTGACAGACAGAGCTTGCTGAGCTGGATATGAGCATCCTAAATTTAGTTGATGCAGCTAAATGGTGCCTGCTGGTTTTAATTTACATTCATGCTAAATTTCTGCAGTTTTATTTTCCCCTCCCCTCTCCTCTCAAGGGAGAAGCAATGGCTTTCTTGGAGGTAGCTTATGATTTTTCCAGACAGAAATTGTTTCCATTTCAGGGTTATTGGCAATACCCAAGTATATGTCCAGGAATTGGTCAAAGCCAAGGAGCCTGATTTAGAGCTGCTGCTTTTAATGTCTAATAAAGCAGTACTGCAAAAGGTCAGCAAGGTTGCAGCCAGTCCCAACAACTAATGGCATAACCTGTTGAAGAATTAATTCCCTTTCCAGTCAAATATAACAACAATAGGGAACACTAACTGTCTAACCTAAGTCTCATATAGTACCAGTAAACCTGTTAACTGAGGCTGCTACCAAAACTGCTGGAGTCCTGACCTCGGCCTTTGTTTCTAAGTGGGATTTTGCCATTCCTCTGGAGATCAGCCTCCGTGCTACAAGCCAGCAGTAGCAGCAGCAGCTCAACTGCTGTCCTTGGTCCATGCTCATGGCACAGCCTGGTGCCCTTGCATTAGTGTCCTGCCCTCTCACTGCAGTTTGCACTGAGGAGCATTCATCATTTCAAGGTCATCCCAAGCTCTCTGACTTCTGAAACTTGTGTGAAGATAACAGCAGCATTTGCTTTGCTGTTAACACCTCCAGTTGCTGTTGGTTTACCTTTGGCCCAACAGCTCTTATTCTTGTGCTTTTCAAATGCTGTTTTTCATGCTCTCGTGCTATTTTGTTCTGCTCGGTATCATTCATGTAGGCTGCACCATGGGCTGCTCCATTAGCAGCCAATTTTCTCCTGAGCTGTCCCAGCTGTTGCAAAGCCTTTGCTAGTGGTGTTCCCAAAGCGGGGGTGAGCTGGTGTGTGGAAGCTGGGTGGTTTCTCTCCATGCACCTATCAAACGCAGACAAATAGTTGGCATCAGCCTTGACAAGATTCTCTCCCCAGCAGGTTTGGGAAATGGGTTCCTGTCACAGGTTTCATTAATTATTGTGAGTATTCAGGGGCCGGGAGGGTGTCTCTTTTCTGTCCTACAGCATATGGAGTTTCTGTGGGTGATTTTCTCACAGCTTTGTGTCCCACTGCAGTAACATGGGTGGACTTCACCCTGGAGGGGGATTGCTCTGAGACCTGGGTCTGTGCTGTGGGCTCCCACAGCACTCATCGTCTCTCAGTCCTGGGCCCCCCCTTCATTGTCCTGGTCCTGAGCATCTTGTTAATGAGGCGAAGCATCTGTTTTGAGCACAGCAGTGAACATTCCCTGAACAGTTGTGAGTTATCTTACCAGCCTGTTATTTACGTGCTCCTTCAGGTCACATGCTCCCCAGGGTAGGAGCGAGACCTGAGCTCAGCCCATTTATCTTCCATGAGTTGAGGAGAATAAGGAGAACATTTACCTTCTGGCTGATGGTCCATTCATCTCCTGCTGAAGCTTCTGTCTTTCTGTCAGGTCTCCTTTTTCTTGAATTATTTTGGGTTCTCTAAGCACCAGTTTTCATCCTTTTTTGACTCTCTTTGGGCAGCTCAATGCGCCTGAGCCAGCAGGCTCAAGGAATCTTGCTGGTCCTTGTGTGCACCGGGACGCACTTCTTCCTTCCTTGTATGGGCAAATCATGAGCCTGATAAAGGCCGTCTGGCTCTGGGCTCCCCTTCCCTGCTTTCCCCATCACATGTCCCTGTCCCTGCAGATTTATGAGCCCTGGGGATGTCTCTCTGTGTGCACAGTCTGTCCTTGGGAGCCTGACTACAAATCCAGCATCTCTGTCCTGGTCCTGTGCTCAGGACGCTGCTCCCTGGCAAGGGTATCCATTGGGCTGACAGGGGCAGGGAGCAGAGCATGGCCCTACACTCTCTCTGCCCCCAGGATGGACAGTGGCACTGGGGATGTGCCTTGTGCCTCTGAGGAGTTGGTGGCATGGAAAACTGAGAACAATCTTAAGCCTTTTGCATAATTAATGCCAATTACAAATCCCATTGTTTTTGTTGTATCTCAGAATATCACCTGGAGTGTTTGTGCAAACACTGGATGCAGGGTGAAAAAACACTAAACTGGGAAAAATCCACCCAGTGCAGAGCCTGGCTGCCAGGATGGCAAGACACCCTCCTCCCTTTATCACAAAGGTGACATTTATAAAGAGCTCAAGGGCAGGTTTTTCCGTGCTGATGGCTCAGCAGCTCTCTGTGTAGCAGCAATAACCAGGTTTCTCAAGGCACCAGGTCAGCACACAGGGGAGGTGCAGTGCTCCATGGAAAACTCGGGCCTTTTTATTCAGTGCCCCTGTCACAGCAAGCTGAACCTGTCACTAGGACATGTGTCCTCTTCAGTCCCATAGGTGCTGTGGTGTGTGCTGGCTTCCTAATTCCTCCTCTGAATAAATATTGCCATGGGGCTGAGACCAGGTTTGCAAATAACTAATGAAAGCTGAAATCCCGGCCTGAAATTAACACTTTTCAGGCTGAATAGGCTTTAAAAGTATGTCTTTTTTTTAATGTCTTTAAATGTAATTGGCTCAGGCCGGGGGGGGGGATCAACGAAATGTTATGACTGACTCAGGCTGCGTAAGAGCCCACCCCACAGGCAGGGTTCCTCTGGCTTCACTTGTATTAAACCTCTCATACCATCCTTTCTAAGAAACGGGTTTGGGGGAGCAGGGAGGTGTATGATTAAGTGAGTAATTGTCTCCCTCCAAGGACATTTGGAGAAGTGCAGGAGGTTTGTAATTGTGTTTGACTTTAGTGTGCAGCTTCCCACGGACAGAGTGAACACCAATGTAGTAGCATGGATACCCTAGCACAAAGGTCTGGACGTATGTTTCAGGAGCACTGTTGTGGTTTTGTAAATGCCTGCAGGACAAATATAGGTGTCCAGTGGTGACCTCAAGCCTCTTCCTTACTATTCACAGCAAGTTTCCCCACAACCTCTGAAACAGCTGCGTAAATTAGGGCACAATGGATAAATCTTGGCTTGTGTCAATGTGGCACAGGGTTTGACCCTTTTGTGTTGCTTCACTCATGTCCAAGTGCAGTGATCAGCAACTGTACCTGTGCCATAGAGCAGCCTCAAGTGCCCGGTGACTAGATTTGGAGGCTCTGTCTCCCCAGCAGCTTTTGCTTTGCTGCAGTGAGTGCAGCAGAGGCATTGCTGGTGTCTGAGGGTGTTGTCCCTTTAGCCTTGCACCTCATCATGATTGCTTCAGGCCCGGTCATGGAAGCAGGTATGAAAACCATGTAGGGGATGTGATAAAGCTTCTGGTGTTGAGCAGCAGGAAATAGAGTCCTCTGGTCAAGAAGACACGTTGTTCTTTGTGTTTCTTTAAATAAATAGGGAATTGAGTCTCAGAAATATGGATGCTACCATCCCCTCGTCTCACTTCTAACTACTGTTCTAGATGCATTATTTCCTCCCCAGAAATGAGGACTAGGAAGGGACAGCTGCCAAGAAGAGATCCAATAAGCTACGCTAGGAAGCTGCTTGGATTATAGTGCTACCTAATAGAGGTTACATGCTTCATATGAGCCTGACATGGGAGAGATTTTCCTTATAGACAATCGGTTATAGTTAAACAAGTATTAACTGGCTGGTGACTGCAACCATTACTGGGTTGGCTTTTTTTTTGTACAAGGAAAGGGATTTTAAATGCATTCCATGAAGCTAAACTGCCTGGAAATCAGTGAATTTTGCAAGGGAGAAAGGCTTCTGTAGATGCAACTCATTTCAAAGATACATTAAATCTGGTTCTTTAGTTACTGGATTGCTTAAAAATGCAAATTAACCCCTTGCCAAAATCGATTTCTTTTGCAGCTTGAATTTCAGTGGCGTCCATCTGGCATCTGCTGGGCAGTTTAGTGACTTCCTGGGCAGCATGGGCCCTGCACAGTTTGTTGGGCGTCAGACCTTGGCCACCACCTCAATGGGTAAGGAACAAAAAGATATAGGTGGCTTTAATGTAATCTTGAACAGATTGCTCCTACGAGCCACGTAATAACACGTCCAGCATCTGCTGATCTGCCACTCTCCCTCTCTGCTTCTCTGTTAAATCAAATAAGCTTGGCTGGAAGGTTTTGCTGATTGCTGCAAATGCAGTGTTAGTAGGAGAGCACCAGCTTTGTGCTTTCTTCCATCAGCTCTGAAAGGCATAGACTAGGTAAAACCAGTTACAATCCTAAAAGTGCATCCTGTGCATCTTCATGGGGTTTTTTGCTCTCTAGGACCTACCAGGCCCTGTAAAGATTTTCTTACAGTCCACCACAATTGCATTTACCAAAGCAGCCTACAGTTCTAGGTGCTTCCCTGTGGGAGAGATGAGAGGCTAGCAGCCACTGAGGAGTGTGAGACTGAGTCACCAAAGCCATGTAGAGGGCTGGCAGTAGAGATTGCTTTTGAAAATGTGGGCTTGAATCACTGTAGAGCTGCTTGAGTGCAATGCAGGAGCAGATCAGGCACTCAGGGCCTACAGTTTGTTACAGCTCATAGGAGGCATGACATGAAAATTGGTTTTTATAACATTTTAATAACACACAGATGTATTGTTTTGAAAGTCTTCTGTCTGTTTTGACATTTTGGTTTAGGGGATGTGGAAATTGGCTTGCAAGAGCGAAACGGGCAGCTAGAAGTGGATATCATTCAGGCTCGAGGACTGACACCAAAACCCGGCTCCAAAACACTGCCAGGTAGTATGCTTTGACCTCCTCAAGTGATTTGCTGAGCTCCAGCCTCCTGCAATGCCTGTGAATAGGAAAAAGTGTAATTCTGCTTGGCTTCTGCAGGACTAAGCAGTCTGTATGCAGTACCGAAAATAAGGCTAGTTGAGTAAATCTTTTCACTGCTGTAAATGCCGTCTTTAGAAATACCTGAGACATGGCACTGTCTTTTCTAAAGTGAGCATGAAGGTATTTTCCATATTTGACCATCTTTATTTTTTCCAGCTGCTTACATCAAAGCTTACCTGCTAGAGAATGGCGTGTGCATTGCGAAAAAGAAGACAAAAGTGGCTCGCAAATCATTAGATCCTTTGTACAATCAGGTGTTACTGTTTGCTGAGAGCCCCCAGGGCAAAGTATTACAGGTAAGATGAGCAAGTCTCAGGTCTGCCCATCTTTCTCTTCCACCTCTTTTGGAAGATACTAAGTCTGGCAAGGGGTCTGGATAATTAATATAGATGAGAAAAAGCCAATGTTTTCACTGAACCAAATGCACTCAATCTGAACAAAACAAATGGAAAGGAAGACCTTTTTTTCATGTTCAAACTGATCATTGTTTGACACCCTGGCACTTAACATGAGAACCTGCCAGGAAAAGATTGATTTTTATTTTCTTAATTCTTTTTTTCCCACCCAGTTAAGAGCTAGGTAGTACCTACAGGTGCTAAACAGTCTTGCAGTATAGGTTGTCTTCTGTTGTCTTTTATACATATTTAGAGCACTCTGCTTTGTCCATCACCCCATCACATATCCTATTTTTTTCTACTTCTTTTTGTTTACTACCATACATACTCTTCCTACTCAGATTTTCAGTTCTGCACCTAGAGCAAAGAGTGATTTGTGTTGTTAATTCGTACCTAAATCATTTCCACCCAATAAAGCCTGGCTAAAATCCACTGCTCATACTGATGTAATTAATCCATGAGTTTCTGTTGCTTACCTTTGCTGGCATATGAATTGCCAGCTACCTTGCTGGATCCTTCTCTTAGCGAACTCTTCCTCATTTTTGGTGGTTAGAAGCATTTTCCTCTGCACATTTTGGCTGGAATGAGGTAGGACCTAGCTTGGTCTGCTCTTGCCTTGCATGGGTTTCCTTACCCACTGCCTTATTGCCAGGAAAGACACTCCAAGAGAATAAAATGAGGAGCTTGGCTCTCTGCCAGTGGCAGTGCCACCAAACCAGCTTTCTGCAGTGGCTTGCTCCATCTCGCACTGCCCTAGAGTGTTAATTTTCATCTTTTAATTGACATTGGTTGTCTCTCCTACCTCATTTTACAGAAAACTGTAATTTTGTGGTTATTTGGAGCCTGGGGAAAGAAGCTGTCAGGATTAGCCAGAAATCACTAGTCACTGTCATAACCCATCGTACTCATCCTCTCCTCTCCAGAACAGGGACTCACTCTGGAGTCAGTCGTCACCTTTGTCTTGAGCCACATAGGGCCACTTGGCCACGTGCAGGCCTCCAGCATGCCTAAGCCCATGACCCTCACTACATCTGTTGTTCCACTCGCTGGTCTCCATCGTGTCGTAAGTGTGATTCAGCTTTCCCTGCTGGTCTGCCAGCTCTTTCATTAGACCTTCCTCTGTGTGTGCAAGCCTGTCTCAGCAGTGCGCTCTGCTCCCCTGCATGCCACCCCATGTGTGCCCCTTGCATCACCGCTCCCGCTTGCCAGCACTCAGCTCCTGCTCTTTCTCCAGGTGAGTTGCGGACCTGTCTCCATCTGCCCTGTTTCACGAGCTCCGAGTGCAGAAGTTAAGACGAGCTGTTTTCCTCGAGCTCTTGGCTTTTGACCCAAGCTATTGCCCACCTTTTTTTGTTGTATAATTTTCCCAGATCAGGAGCTCTTCCTGCCCTTTTCCCCTGGGCCACCTTTTGTTGTGTCGAAGGTCTGTTACTGTGCCAGGGCCAGGTTTTACCTGCAAGTGTTGGAGATGCAGCTCTGGGGATACTTCATGCATGTGCTGTCCCTGTCCAGCAGGTAAAACAGCAGAACAGTGTCTCATCCACAAGCACAGTCACCTCTTTTCCCTGGGAGTGGGGGGAGAAGTCTGCTAACATTAGGGTTTGTAAAACCATGCTTAAAAAGATAAGATCATCAGCCAGAGCTGCACATCATCTGTTGGTAGCTTAAACCTTTCTGCTCTTCTCAGACTGTAGTAAAACCCTGGGAGGCTGGGTGAGTAGAAGGAAGGATTGATCAGACTTGTGCTTCCCAAGCAAGTGTGCAAGTTGGAGGACTAACTGTGTTCCCTCCTTTTGTTCCTAAGGTGATAGTCTGGGGAAACTATGGAAGGATGGAGCGCAAGCACTTCATGGGAGTCGCCAGGGTCCTCCTGGAAGAACTGGATTTGTCAACTTTAGCAATTGGCTGGTACAAGCTTTTCCCAACCTCCTCGATGGTAGATCCCACTACAGGCCCGCTCCTGCGTCAGTCCTCACAGCTTTCCCTGGAGAGCACAGTGGGACCCTGCTGTGACAGGTCTTAGTGAGTAAGGAAGGGGGAACTGCTTTTGTTTTTTAAACATGCTGTCAAGGTTTTGTTTGCTGGAACTCTGACCTCAAGCGCAATGCATGTTCAATCAGTTCTTGTGGAGCTGGAAGAGGAGGATAAACCAGTGACCTTAGACAGAAGACAAGGGGGAGGGCGCTGTGCCCTCTCCATCCGAGGAGGAGGTGCCGTGGGGCATGAGTCCTAGTTGTCAAATTAGACATACACCTCTTGTTTCACTTCTCTCGCTGTCATTCTTGGACCCTTGTTTCAGATCAGTATTAACCCTGGAAAGTTGCAGCATTTGGAAGAATCTGGGGGAGTAAGGGATTTTTCTTAACTGTGCATCTTAGAAATTTCTAATACAGATTCTTTCATGAGAAGGTACCTGAAAGATTCAGAGGCCAGTATCTGACCTGAAAGAGCAGGAGCAGAAAGTTTAAGAGGAAGCATTAGGGTTTTTATAAGGTCTTTCTTCTTGAAAGGAAGAAAAGAAAGAAACCTGCAACTCTTTCTTTAGAATCAGTTCCCTATCACTGAGTCATGTTAACTGTAACACTGTCATTGCTGTGTTTCCAAACTGTGCCAAATTACCAGCAAGTGTCTTTACTGCATTACTTGTCTAACACTGCTGATGAAGCATACTTGGTGGGAGAATAAGTAGCGCCTACTTAGACCAGACAGTCTGAACAGAGTTTGAGTTGAGCAGGCTAATTAACTGCAATTTTGCTCAGAAAAAAAGCCCCCAGAAGTGGGAGCTGAACATCAGACTTGCAGCTTGAGATATGTTTTGTGTTGTCAGATACAATGTTCTGCAATTTACTGACTCCCTTACTTGTTGCTGTGCATCCTTCAGTCACAGTGTCTTCTATCTCCTGCTTTTCTTCCATCTCCTTTGTGCTGGTACATATCTGCTGGAGATGCTACCCTTCCTGTTGTGCTGTGGACTGACCTGAAACAGGACTGTTTTATTTTGCCATGGGAGAGGAGTTTGAGGTTTCTATGGGTGCAGAAGAAAGAAACCTCAGTTTCTCATCTGACAAAAAGGTGCTGGAGAGCACATAACCTTCCTTGAGGAGAGAGGTGCTTTAGGCAGCCTTGGTAGTATGCAAGCATTGTCAAGTGTTCTGCAAGAGGAGATGCAATCCCCAAAGTATGGAGAGGTGGTAGGTGAGGAATCTGAAGATGCAGTGGTCACAGCATGTATATTTTTTTCATTGAAGTGCAACACTAGCTGTAAACAAGTCATGTAGGTTAAGCCAGCAACACACGTTCTCTGAGCTGCTGAGCTGTGGTCAGCAATCACGTGCTGGAGTAAGCACGCTGGATCCTTCAGACAATTAAAATCATCTTATCCACAAACCACAGAGAATCTCCAGAGATTTTCTGTTGAATGACCTGTTTTGGCTAGGTTTTGTCTTAGTTCCTGATGAGGATTTGAGGACTGCTGTCTCAGAATCAGCTTTTGGAGATGTGTTACTTTGTGATTTAAAAGTGAAGGTCCCATGTCACGTTTAGGGAGGAGCAGATTCTCGACCTGTTGCAGGGGCACACTGAACATTTATTTCTGCATGTGGACCTCAGCTTCGTTAGAATAAAAGCATGAGTGTTGAGTGGATGGTAAAAGCAGTTGCTTTGGTCCTAGCTTGTCTATGGCATTTTAAATTATTTTGAGATAAATTATAGGATAGATGCAAAAATAATAGGCCTTACAGTAACCTCTGTAAAAAAACCTACATAAAATAAAGGAGAGGGAAGCAGAATGAGGGACATAGAATGAATAGTTTTTTTAGTCTTCGGTGGTAAAAGCCTCAACATTTCAGATAAATCTCCTTATTTCCTTGATCAAATATGTCTCTGGCCTCTCACTAATTATTTTTTCTAATCGTATTAGACAATTTCTATATATTAGCTGAAGAAAGTTTGTTGCATGCTGGTCAAACTATGTTGTGGCTCTTTTAGTTTTCTTTTTGAGAAAAAAGCACATTTACTGTAATTCAAGTCAGCATCTTTTCCTCTTGGTATGTAGTGAGTACTAGGCAATATTGTACAATATGTGTATGAACTAGAATAGATTAGGTAGATTTAGTGGTTTGTAGCACTGGATCTTTTAATAACTATGTCTTTAAAAGGACTTTGGGGAGCTCCAGGTACATGCCAGACCTGGCAGCTGAGTAACAGGGCTTTTGTCTTAAGTTATGCTGAAACCTTTATATTGGTACTTAGTTTGGACATTATCTACCAATAATAGCTAGTTAATCATGGTTTTCCTGTGTCCAGTAAGATGAATGCAACGTTTTTGCAGTCTTTAATATGGAGTAGGAGACTATATATGCCAAAAACATTCCCCCAGAAAACTTTGTTTAATGACTGTCTGTTGAAAAGCTCAATTGCTGTATGCCTGGCAAATGTGACATGTCTCTGTATCCTACCCCTCCAAAAGCTCTGCAAGCTCAGTGATGATCAGTTTAGTTACAATAGGACTACTTAACACTGAGGACTATCTTCCGAATGGTTTTAATCATGCTAAAATGTCACTGTCAGGGTAGGAAAAAAACAAAACCAAGTTACAGTTCTACTTGTGTTATTTTTGTCAGCGTTTCAGATTCTGATATTTGGAGGCAGTTTTAAGAGTCTGCTCCGTCCTGTTTTCTTCTGCATTTTTTACATGGTTGATTGTAGTCCAGTGGTTCTCGCTTTTGTTTCTACTCACTTCCAAGTCCTGTTTCTCCCCAGTAAGAGAACGTTGCAACCCCTGGCTGCCACACACAGCACAGTCACATGAACTGGCAAGTGCAGTTGATCTTCCTTCGTGCAGCAGACTTACAGGAGCCCTTCTGAGAGCACCCATGGGCACAGAGTGAGGCCAGGAGGGTTGCACGGTACCCTGCAGCCTAGATCCTTGCTTCACTCACACGCATGATTCCTTCATTGACCATGGTGTATTACAGTTAAAACAAAAGTCTAGTTATCCATCAATTTAAGACACTCAGTATCACATCCAAGGCAAGTCTTAGGCTTGGAATAGCTGTTTTTTATAAAGCCTAAGCTTTTTTTTCCCCCAAAAAATTGACTTGCCGGTTTATGTAAGGTGATGTGATATGACAGTCGGGATTGCCAGTGTGGTTGTGTAAAAAGTAGCAGTTTGCTAGAATGATGAGCAGCTGAAAACTGAGTTTTGGTCCCCTTTGCAAGTCCTGAAAGAGTTTTTTCCTGTGTCTGAGGGAAGCTGTTATAGTCAAGGAGGGGGAGAGAGAAAAACAGACTGTAAAAAGGAAGAAGAGGTATTGTAGTACTTCTGTGAGCGATGATGAGGGGTGAGATTGAGGAGGGATAGATAATAAACACCTGCCCAGCTCAGGGTTGATTCCCCGTTCCTTGTGCATGGAATACTGTGTTCTAATAGTAATGGGAGGACTGCTTGTCAAAAGAGAAAATGGAGAACTGGTTCCTAAATGTTACCTGCATTACTATTACCATGAAAAACAAGGGAATGCTGGTGCTGGGAGCAGAATGATCTCTCCGCAGCGGGAATCCCCTGCACACAGAGAGCGCAGCCTCGCACGTGGCTTTGTTCTCTTTGTGGTCTGAGCAAAACGCAGCTGTGACCGCGGATATAGACCTGGATTGTCCAGGAAAAAGTTGGGATACTTTCCCAGTCTCCTGGTGTTGCTTTCCCTTTGCCCCAGCACAGCTGGGATGTCACAGAGCCAACACAAGGTCCTCACTCTGTGAGTCAGTCCGTGGGTCCTCATCCCACAGTCGAAGCTGCGTGGGCAGGCTGGAGCATCCCTTTGGCACTGTCCATGGGTGCTTGTGTCCATGGGCAGGGTAAGGGCCAGGTGACTTTATTGTTTAGCCAAGTACATCCCCACTTCTTGGCCATGGATTGTTCCAAAGGACATTGCAGAATTATTTGCTTTGAATGAAAATATCTATTTATTGTTTCTAGCTACCAGATCCTTTATCAATGTACTGTTCTAAATTTGCAGGTCTTCTGGAGTATGAATATCACAAGTTCCTGTAAAGGAGCTGTTTTTAAGATGTTGAGGCAGTTAACAGAATCTCAACCTAAGCATGTTTAGTAATGTTTAGACAGCAAGACAACTTTTTTATGAGACTCATTTTAAGTTAGTTTATTACATGCTGATTTAAAACAGGGAAAATATTTTTCTTTAAAGACAAAATGATGTATGTTTTTTAACAGATAATTTAGTGTTTTCAAAACTGTTTAATGTTCTGGGTATGATGTTTACTCATTCTTTTGACTTCTATGTTCCTTGTTCTATTTTATCAACTTTTTTCCACAAGAAAAGAGGCATATGTAAATAAACACCAGAAAAGAGTCCTATAGGAAATTCTGTTCAAACTGGCCATAGAATTATTAGTAAAGATTTGTTATTGTTCATTAACTCTCAGCTACTATTCAAGCCTTTGTTGAAAGAATCGGTGTTGTATTTTCAAGATGAGAACTACTTAGCTAGTTTTGTCATAATCCTGTACTCTGTATAAAAATCTTTTTATAAAGAAAGTCTAATAGGCTAACAAGCAATAATATATTCCATTTGGTGTGCACAGATTGTGACTTGCAGGCTGTAGTACATATTGTTGATACAGTTTATAATTGTCTTCAATCTCAGTGACATCACTTTTGAAAAAGATCCATATTAACTTTGATTGTAAAAAAAAAAAACAAACAAACCAACAAAGACTGGGCTGATGCCTTGTGAGGTATATTCATCCTATAGACTTCTCTGTGAGTATATGTGCCCATCGACATGAAATCTCTCTTAGGTGAAGAATGAAACAGCTGTAGGTGACTCCATACTACAGAGCTAAGATATAGTTTCAATATAAACTTCATGACTGTTTTGATCTCCCTGTTTTTCTTAGGCTATCTAGTATTTGTAACAAAATGAGAATGGTTCCCACTGCCACTGTAGCCCTGATAAAGCAAAAAAGCCTCTGGGGCCACATGAGTTCTGCCTGACAGCTGCCTATTTTCCTCGAGGTACCAGGGGTAAGCTAAAGGGAGGGTTTTTTCTCAAAGCAGCAGATTGAGCTGCTCTTCTTTAAAGGCTTTGTGGGTTATGTTGTCCATTTCATAGGTGGTATTTGACCATTTTGTTAGGAAATTCCACCCAAGGCAGAGGGATCGCACCTTCGCAGAGCATCATGGGGCCCAGCATGTAGAACAGGAAGAGGCTGGTCTCTGCCATTCTTCAGGAGTCAGCTAATGCTGGGCTCATCTAAAGATTTTTCCAAAGTGGCAGGATCAGGATATTGGATTTTAAGTCAGCTCTGTCGTTGATGTGGTGCAGAAAATAAACCAGCTTCAGAGCAGCATCCCAATTCATTGCCTGTGGATTTCTCGCAGCATTTTCTGTAGGAAAAGTCTTAATGTTATGGAATGGTTTGGGTTGGAAAGGACCTTAAGATCATCCAGTTCCAACCCCCTGCCATGGGCAGGGACATCTTACACTAGACCGTGTTGCACAAGATTCTGTCCAGCCTGGCCTTGAACTCTGCCAGGGATGGAGCATTTACCACTTCTTTGGGCAGTCTGTGCCAGCGCCTCACCACCCTCACAGTAAAGAACTTCTTCCTTAAATCTAACTTGAACTTCCCTTGTTCAGTTTTAAGCCATCACCCCTTGTCCTGTCACTACAGTCCCTGATGAAGAGTCCCTCTCTGGCATTGTTTGTAGGCCCCTTCAGATACTGGAAGGCTGCTATGAGATCTCCTCACAGCTTCTCTTCTCCAGGCTGAGCAGCCCCAGCTCTCTCAGCCTGTCCTCATATGGGAGGTGCTCCAGCCCCCTGATCATCCTCGTGGCCTCCTCTGGACTTGCTCCAACAGCTCCATTTTGTTCTGTGTTGTTCTCAAGGTGGACCATGCAGGCAGCAGGTCACTGGCCCAGTGATGCTGGGAGCCACTATGAATAGTGAAATAATTCACAAAGCAATTTGTGAAATGCTTTGAGAAGTAAGAGATGTGTAAATGCAAAGCACTGTCAGCAGAGAAGTCCAGGGCATATTGAGACCTGGGGCGAGCATCTAAAATGACACTGCAGCTATCAAATTTGAGCCTTAGGGAGGTGAAACCCCTCAGAAGGGGCTGTCAGGTTGTGCAGTCAGTATCTCATTTCTCTGTCTGACCCCTTTGCCTATGCAGGACCCAGCAGCCAAGTCTGGGGACACTGGTAAAACCCCAGAGCCCTCCGTGTATCCAATGGTCTTGCCTGGCTTTCCAGCGTGCCTCTGTGAATGGGCAGTTCCCCAGGGGGTTTGCAGGTGATCAGGTATTCTCAAAACATGGCTAAAGAGGCTTAAACCCACACTGCCAGACTCCTCCTCTCTGCTCAGTGTCCAGCCCCAACCTCTCACCCATCACAGCAGCATCAGACTCATTCCTGAGGACCCTCAACCTCTCCTCATAGTGTAGACACCCTTCTGCCCGCCCTTCCCTGGGGGAGCTGCTCTCATCCTCGTGGAGGAGAAGAACTGGGGAGAGTTTCTTGTAGTATTTGATTCTTTGCTCTTTAGCAGCTGAAACTGAGAAGGAGCCAACACCAGCCCTTTACAGAGCACCAGCAAACAGAGGCTGCAACCTAGTGATTTTCTCTTGGTGACTCTCCAATGGCTAAAAGGGCAGCCAAAGCTGTATTGTTAAACCCCTCTGCCGGGTCAGTAGACAGCCTTTGCCTTTATACTGCACATTGGGCACCTTGTGTGAGCTTGAGCCCCCTGTGCATAGGGAGGATGGGCTCTGGCTTGCAGCAAGGCCACATCCAGCTCTGCTCACTGGGCTGTGATGGAGCAGAAGCAGCCCAAGGGAAGAATGGAGGCACATCTTTTGCCAAAGCCATGCCCACAAGCTTTCCAGGAGCTAGGTTTTGTAGCTGTCTTGGTGCCACAGATCTGGATAGCTGCCTGCTGGGGATCCAGATCCCACTGAACACCAGGCTGGAACTTTAAATCCTGCAGCAGCTTTTTTCTTTGGGGCTGTCGTTCCTTACCCAGTGCTGCTCACTGGTGTCTGCTCTGGTGATTCCATCTCTTCAACCTGGAGCTGGTTTTGGCTTTGTTTGGAGTGAGGAAGAGTGAGGGTTTGGAGAGTGAATCCAGGGCCCATTCCCCCAGCCTCACCATGCTGGGGCTGCAGTGCCTCCCCAGGCCCCCCTCCTGCAGCACTGCCATGGCCTGACATCCTCCCGGGGTGCCAGTGTCCTGCCCACATTTTGTGGCAGTTCTCAATTCAAACCATGGGGGAGCCTTCCTTCCCCTCCTTGGGAGGAGCTGGGGGTCTTCTGCAGCCCACACCAGAAGGCAGGGATGGGGATGGAGCTGCCTCTGCACTGGCCAGGGAGAATGGGAGCTCCCAGCAAGCTTTCCTCCAGGTTCCCTTTGCTTTCCTCCTTTGCTTCTCCCTACATGGGTTCTCCCTTTCCCACTCAGTACGAGGCCTTATTCCAACCCGAGGGGTCTGAGGCTGCTGCTGCATCTCTGCAATGAAGCATCCATCACACAATGCCTGGGTGGTGCTGCAGAGCTGGCCTCTGCTTGGACATGGAGCCACCACCCCAGCACATCCCCACTGTCACCTCCCCAGCTCTCTGCCTTGTCCCCCTGCTGCCCAAGGGCCTGGCCTTGGGGGGAAAGATGTTTTCGTGGGGTTAAACCTTTTTACTTCATTGACTGCTCCACAAAACCCTCATAGCTTGGCAGGGGCACTGCAGGGCTGCCGCTGCTCCTCTTGCCTTTCCATAGGAGTGGGGGCAGCTGATCTGCTCTTTTTTGGCCTCTGTAACCCTCTCCAAAACCTTTTGGAGGTTTTTAACATCATCTGGTGAGATGTAATCTCCGTGGGGGCCAGAGGGAACACAGGCAATGGGGCCGGGCAGCTTTCCTGCCACCGTGGCTTGCGAGGTGCATGGGCTGCCTTGGGTGGAAGGTGGGACACGGTCCCGGCAGTGCCGGTGGGACGCTGGCGCTCATCTGTAGTCAGGAGAGGATTCTGATAGACTTTTTTCCTGTCTGTAGGTTTTATTCAGACACTATGTAATGATTGAGTGATTTACAATTCAGTGTTAAGCTAATGAAAACGTTGATAATGGTGATAATAAAACCTTTCTTTTCCTACAGTGTGTTGGAGGGGTTTTGTGTTTTTCTCTGTTGCCCCCAACCGTTATCTTCAACCTAAGAGTTCAGCTGGTCCATCCCTTCTCCGTGTGCCTGTAGGGAATGAGAGCAGCTCAGCCTGGCGTGTCCCAGCGCTGTCCTGGCTCCTTCCAAGTGCCCTCCATGGAAGGGCCCTCTCTGAATCAACCCCAACTTCAAGCCTGCATTTCCCTGGGCCATTTCCAGATGTAATTTGGCTGTGAGCATCTCCAGGCATGGAGCTAAGCTTCCTCCCAGCTTGTACTCTCCTCACTACCCCTAGCAGGAGCCTTCTGCTCCTCCTGTTGTCTTCCCAAGACCCTTCATGGTCAACACTGAATCAAGGTTGATTTTGAAACCCTGGAGGTGAAAACACTGTCACTGGCCCAGCCTGTTGGGAATACCCTTGGTCAGTGTGGGTGCAGGGAAAGCCTGGGGACCCTTGGGGAAGGACACCCAGAGGTGCTGTTGGTCCTGGATTGCCTCTGGCTGCAAGCTCTTGGGTGGGGAGCATGTGGGGGCTCTGATGTGCCTCTTGCTGTGGGTGTCTGGGGGAGGCAGCATTCCCTTGGGAGCCAGCATAAGCCCAGTGTGGTACCCAGGGATGATGAACATCTCCCACCCTCACACCATCACCAGCTTCCAAAAGCAGGATGGGGCTCAGGCAGTCACTAAGCAACAGCTCAGGCTGCTCAGCACAATAAACCCACACGGGTTCCCTGCTTCCTGCACCATCAGCTCATTACCAGCTCTGCCCTCCACCCGAGATGAGCTCCACGGTGTGAATGTCCCTTGGAACGTATCTCACGTTCAACATTTGGAGATCTCCATCCACTGCACAGCTCTGATGGCAAGAGCACCACAGCATCCCACCCCAAGCCTTGGTGAGGATGGCAGGTCATGGGATACAGCAACAAAAGGGATCAGCATGGAATTTCACCACTGAGGAGCTGAGAAGCCAATGGAGGCCCCATTTTTAAGCCTGTTTTATCTGCTCACAGCTTGTTTTCTCCCCCCATTCTCTTCCTTTCTATTTAAACCAAGGCTTAGCTGGTCCAGCTTTGGGGCCACTGGATGGTGCAAAGCAATGCAGGTGCTGAGCACCGTTGGGGGGGAAGACTGCAGCCAGGGCATCACCCATCTCAAAGCCCAAATCCTGCCACTTGAGAGACTGGAACAAGCTATTCCCAGTCATCACAAGCCTGCACAGATTTGGGGTGATATCAAAGCCCACAGCTGCCTCCAGGGAAGCTCAAGGACCAGGAAAGGTTGGAAACGTGGTCACTGGTCAGGGTGGGTGGAGAAGCCCAGAGCATCCCTGTTCAGGGGGCAGACACCATCCCATGATGGGTGAGAGCCAGCTGCTTCCCAGCTCCAGGACAACCACTCCACCTCCACCTAATGCACAGACATCGCAGCAAACATCCACAGGGATAACATCCCTGGATATAGACACTGCCTACATCCCTTGTGGCAGGGGAGCCAGCCCTGGTGGACCCCTGCAGCCAGGCAGGGCTGGGGTTTGGGGCTCAGGCACATCCCTCTGCTTCCCCTTGTGACAAATAACCAACCACCACCACCTGGATTCACCTTTTATTAAACTGCCCAGAACAAAAGGAGAGAGCAAAGCCTGCCCTGAGGCCTTCCCAACACTGGCACTTTGTATGCCTTCCCTACCAGGAAAATGGGATTTTCCTCTGGGAAAACCTCCTCAGAGGGTATTTGAAATAGAACTAAGAGTGAAAATGTGCCTTTTTGGGGAAAGAAAAGTGAAATGAGGCTCCTACCTCTGCTGCTCCTTGCATACAAGCCGGGATGGACATAGGCCACATTGGGGGTACCAGCTGGAAACAAGCTCCCAGGTGGGGCTGTGCAGGTACCACATCTTGCCTGGGGATGGACACACACCAGGATGGGATTCCCCCAACTCTGACAACCCCAGAGCAGTGAGCACAAACCCATGGGCTCATGGGGACTGGAGGAGGTGAGAAGCAGTGTGCTCATTGGGCTGGCAGCTGGAGGAAAGGAGGTGGAGGAAAGGGTGATCTTAGCTAATGACCCCATCAGAAGCAGAACCGTTGCACGTGGCTCTGGTTCAGGGAGGCTATCCCTGGGGCTGTGCCCTTTGCACAGTCTGGGCTCATCCCAGAGGAGGACTGTGGCTGGGCTGTAGTTCAGCTTCCCCATGACTGGGACATGGCATCCCACCAGCCAGCTCGGCCTGCAGGACCTCCCTGTAGCGAGGCAAGGTGAGCTGGTGGCTATGTGGGTGAGTGGATGGAGCTCCAGCTTCCAGCAGCGCTTAGCCAGGCACAAGCCTGAGCTTAGACTGGAGGGTTGGTTGTGGGAGATGCCATGAAGCTGTCCCCATGTGCTGAGCAGCAGGGCTGCATCCTGCTCCCTGCCTGCCTCTCCCTGCAAACCCGCTGCATGGCACCTACTTACCTGCTCCTGGTGTCAGAGGATGGCTTAAAGATCACCAGTGCTGCAGGGCTCACTAACACAGGCTTGGCTTTTGATACACTCCCATCAAGTGCAATCCAGCCCGTGCAGCAAGAGGCAAGTGCTGGCAGCAGCCACAGCCAAGGTTAGGCAGGGTGGGAGAGCAGCAAGACCTTGGTTTGGGGAGCAGGGAAGTCTGAAAGCAAACCTACAGCCTGCTGGACCTCACAATGGGGGGGGGGCTCTTAGACCCAAATGCTTGAACCTGCTTTGGAGGAAAAAGCAAAGACAAACAATGCCATTCAGTGCCTGCAAAAAAGGAATGATTATTTCTTAACAGGGTTTAAAAGCTCCTGCTGGACCCTGCGTGGGGCTGGCTGCCAGCTGAAAGGGGAAAGGAACAGAAGAAATGAGCGCAGTAAGAAGAACCTGACATCTCTGTTCTTAATTTATCATCCTAATAAGACTCGAGCACTGAGTGCGGCTCGGCACACGCTCCTAGATGGATTTCCTCCGCAGCCGGGGGTGCTGCCGGCAGTGAGGGCTGTTGGATGACAAAGTGCTCCCTGGGGAGGAGCCGGTCTGCCCCCGCGTGCTCAGGGACACCTCGTCGATCTTGTAGGAGATGGAGTTGTAATACACGGGGTTGGTGTGGCAGCTCAGCGTCTCGGGGTGCGAGGGTGCCGGGCTGCCACACAGCTGAGGTCTGTAGCACAGGCACGTGCAGAAGGAGGGGACCGCGGCCGCCGAGTTGGCCAATTGGCACCGCTGCCTCTCCGCATCCTCCTGGATCAGCGGGATGAGGTTCATCTGGCTCGTCCTGTCCTCCACGGGCAGAAATATGGCGTTGCTGCTGCGGCTCTCCTCTTTGGGCTTGAGGTGGATGTTGTTCCGGGCTCTCCTCAGCGATGCTCGCTCCTCGGCATCGCGCCGCTCGTCCTCAGAGTTCATCGTCAGGAACCGCAGCACCACCAGGTTGAGGAAGGCGCCGATGACGGTCAGGCCCACCAGGATGTACATGAAGCTGAAAGCCACGTAGGGGGGCTTCTTTTGCAAAGCCTCGTTCTTCTGCAGAGCCACAAAGTCTCCAAAGCCAATAGTGGTCAAGGTTATGAAGCAGTAGTAATAGGCATGAAAGAAAGTCCAGCCCTCGAAATAAGAGAAGGCTGCTGCGCCGATGCACAGGGTGCCCATGCAGGACAGAAAGCCGACGAGGACCATGTTCTCCATGGAGACATTGGTTGTCCTCATGCCCAGACACTTCTTGATCTTCTTGAGCAGCAGCCGCACAACGGTGTTCATGCGCTCTCCCAGGCTCTGGAACATGACCAGTGTCAGGGGGATGCCCAGGATGGCATAGAACATGCAGAACACTTTGCCAGCGTCCGTGCCCGGGGCAGCGTGCCCATAGCCTGCGGAGGAAACAGGAGAGGCAGGCATCAAGCCCTCACTGGGGTTTCCAGTGTGGCTGCCCTGGGACTAAGAGGAGAAGCAGCATAATGGGGGAAATGGAAAATGAACCAGTAACAGATCTGCAGGCAATGCTAACAGGGCCATGGGATGCCACAGCCTTTGGGATGATGGCACATTACAGCATCTTGTAGAGAACCTTATTTTGCCTCCAAAGAGAGAAGGTATAGGAGCTATAGGGCTCCTGTGCTATGGACTCCATCCCCACAAGAGCAGCTAAGTCTAGGAGGACTTCTGCAGAGCAACTTGGGATTTACTCCAGTGCCATTAAGATTCAGACCTAAAGCACTGCCTAAAAGCAAGGGCTGTGGCTGTTTTAGATGCAGGGAAGTATTTGTGTTACCACAGCCCTGTCAGCCCTTGTCCCGGGGACGAGGAGCTCGAGGAGGACAAGGTTGTCCTTGAACACCTTCTGAGATTTAATTTCCCCACCTTGCTCCAAGTTTCCGAGCTGTGACTCAAGGACACACACAATTATCCTGGGAGTCGTAATGAGGCATCCACCGCAAGCTTCCGGACTCAGTGATTCTGCACCACCTCACTTAATTAAAGAAGCTGTGCAGGAATCGCTGGCCTCTGACCTCCGCGGATGAGTAACGAACTCAGTGCAAGGGAGTCACGCAGCGTAGGGAGGCATCCAAAGGCATCCAAGCCTCTCTTTTGGGTTTCTGTGAGAAACTACCAGGGCTGGAAACTTCCTTTCTGAAGGCGCCTGCAGAACGGTGCCGGCTCCTTCCCGTGCTGCTGCGTGGCCTTTTGCAAACACCCATTTCTATTTTCACTTTTTCGGTAGGTATTCATAGGTATTCATGTGATTTTTGTGAGAAGAACGGGGGGGGGGGGGGTACCATCCTCATTTCTCAGCCTTGCTCAAAGCTGTGACTTGGCTTCATCTCTGCTCTGCTCCCAGGACTCTTAGGGAAGATGCTAGCAGTGATGGGAAGACCAGAGGATGATAAAACCATGTTGTCCCAGGCCCCTGCTCCAGGAAACACCTGGGATGGGGCTGGGAGGCTGAGGACAGTGTTACCCTCAACCATGCAGTGCTCCAAACTACAAGCTGGCAGGAAGGGACTAGTTTCTGGTTGCTCTGTTCATAAACCCATGCAATCAAAACTGATAAACTTAATGCCTGCATGCCACATTTCACAGAATACAGAGCAGACATGAGACTGCAGCAGCAAGAAAAAACCCACTCAGATCCAGGCTTAATAACTTAGTGTAATTATCAGGTCCTAGGCTACAAGATAATACAGGGGCAGCAATGAGGAGGTAAATATAATGATCCAGAGGAGCAGGGAGTGTAGAAACAATTGTGGTACCCTGAGAGACTGCTGAAAGAGCATTTGACTGATGCTTTGGAAATGACAAAGAGAATTAGAAAGAGTAAACAGAGCGACATTAACATTAAACCTGAGCTTTGGAGCACAGCCCAACACAGAGATCTGCCCTGCCAGTGTTTTAGAAATATGGCACTTGGGATGATTTACCACATGGGGTGTGTGATAAGCGCAGCAATTGTTTGTCACAGTCAACAGAGAAACAACGTAAATGGAGCTATAACCTGTCCCACGGTGATGGAGATGTTCGATGGAGCCATTCATCCCACCCCAGGACCTGGGGCCTGACTCCAACCATGTCCTGAGCTCATCGCTGTTTGCTGGCCAAGTGCATGGCTGCTGCACAAGCCCCGGAGCACATCCTGGGGGGCACATAGAACCCCCCAGGGCAGGGCCTGCAGGTCACCTGCCCCTTGGCACCTCTTGTCCCCTGGTGACACAGTGCAGTTGATCCCATCAGCCCTTGTCCTGAGGGATGGTACTTTCAGCTACCAGACATGTTACCCATCCTGAGCCCCGTCCTACAGAGAGGAGGTGGAAGGGCAGGGTCTGGCCTCAGGGTCCTGCCTCCAAAGCACATCTGCTCACTGAAATCCCAGCATGAGCGCTGACACAAGCACAAGATCCCATGACTCTGCATCCACGGGCTGCTTGGGGTGTGTGGGTTAATGAAGGTGGATTAATTAAGCTATGCTCAACTCCCATGTGGTCACCTCAGCCAGAACTGAGGCAGCTTTATTCAATGTAGTTTAATTCTCTTGCAAACCAAGGCACTGGGCTCTGCGGGGGGGGGTCGTAAGATTCATTGCTCCCCTCCAAGCTGACACGGATCTCCGTGCAGGCTCCCGCGCAGGCAGAGCACACTCGGTGTCTGGTGGCTGTCCTGGCAACCTGAACCGGGTCTCACACAGCCAAACACCAAGAGTTTCGAGCTGGCAAAGAAGCCAAGAGTTCTCGGCCAGCTCTTCAGCCTGGCTTGCTGGCTACAACTGCCCGACTCCCACCTCTGCCCCCCTGCCAGCTTCTTCAGCTGCCTGCCATGAAGTTGCTGCAGGAGCTCCATGTGCTGCTGCCTCCCTGGGACATCGTGCATGTCCCGTTGTGTGGCCCCAGCCATAGCAGCACCCCCCGGTGTCCCCTAGGACCGGGTGGCCTCCAGCCTACCCGTGGATTACCTCTCCCAACACTGGGCGTGGGGGGTCCCCCAGAGATGTCCCAGCCCTGCAAGGGTGAGACCAGCTTCTCCTGGGCAGGCAACACCCCAGAGACCGTGGAGGTGTGGGAGGCTGTGGAGGGGCAGGGGTGGAGGGATGGAGAGGTGCTGGTATAGGGGGATGTGGAGATGATTGGGTGCTGGGATAGCAGGAAATGGGGGTGCTGGGATGTGGGGATGAAGAGGTGCCGGGACAGGAGGATAGAGGAGTGCAGGGATGTGTAGGTGATGGGGTACCAGCATAGCGTGATGGAGAGATGCTAGAATAGGGGGGTGCTGGGATGTGGGGATGATGGGGTGTAGGGAAGTGGGGATGGAAAGGTGGCGGGACAGGCAGATATGTGGGCGTGGGGATGTGGGAATGCTGGGGTGCCGGGATAGCTGGGATGAGGGGGTGTGGGATGTGGGGACGATGGGGTGCCGGGACAGCGGTGTGCAGGGGTGCAGGACACAAGCCGGGTGCCAGCGCTCACCTATGGTGGTGATGACCGTGATGGCGAAGTAGAAGGAGCCGGCGAACTTCCACTGCCGCCCGGCGCGGTGCGGCTCGGCCTGCAGCACCAGCCGCTCCAGCTCCCGGTAGTCATCGGCGGAGAAGCGGTACTTCCTCCGCAGCTCCCCGCGCTTCTGCTCCAGCAGCCGCTTGCGGCCGCTCTCCGCTTCCGACTCCAGCGCATCGAAGACGGCGGCGCCCACCAGCAGGTAGGAGAAGATGCAGAGGATGAGCGCGGCCGTGCGCAGGTTCTGCCGCTTCATGGCGAGGGGCGGCCGCGGCGCCTCAGCCCGGGCTCCGCATGGCCCCCGCCGCGCCCCGCCTGCGCGCCGCCCCCCAGACCCCGCGCACCGGCACCGGGACCGCCCGCACCGGCAGCGGGACCGGCACCGGGACCGCCCTCATCGGGGCCGCGCAGCGCCCGACGGCACCGCGATGGGGACCGGCACCGGGACCGCCCCGTCCCAGACCCCGAGCCGGCCCTGGACCCCGGTAACGGGCCGTGTCCCCCGCTGGGGCAGCCTTATCCCACTGCTGTCCCCACCTGCAAACATCGGAGTACAGGCTGGTAGGAACCAGGTTTATTCTTTGATAGTTCAGCTTCTAAACCCCACACGGTAACGTTTCAGGAGAATGGAAATACAAAGCATCATTAAACAGACAGGTAACTTTGCTATCCCCAAACCTGGAAAATAAACCTACCTTTGCTCCAACACAGCCTTTGGAATTCTTGCTAACATCTGTAAGTGACGGAGTCTGTTAATGGTCACTGAAACTGTGTTAGAATGTTTGGAAGAGCACTTACAAACAGGGAAATACACAACTGCAGCCACTGCACACTATGCTCATGAAGTGGATGCTCCAACACCATCTGCTGGGATTGCCCCCATGCCTGCAAGCAGGGATGTCCTGCAGGACCTCCTGCCCTTACTCCCCAGCCTAATTACACCAGACCAGTAAGATGCAGCTAATTTTTAGGCAGAAAAAACTGATTATTGGCTGCAGGGCAGCCTGAGCTGGCCCTGTCCCCACTTCACACCCAGGGCAGTGGAACTTTGCAGTCTGTGCTACCAGCGGTATCTCTGCTCTTGCCAGCCATCACCAGATAGGATTTCTGGCCTGGTGCTGTTTTAGGAGAGCAGGACAGAACAGTGTGACCAGGTCTGGTGTTCCTGCTGAGTTCTTTGGCATGTCCATACGATGCATGTAGTCCCTAGGGACTATAACAGCAGGACAAGGGGTAATGGGTTAAAACTTAAACAGGGGAGATTCAGGTTAGAAATCAGGCAGTTCTTCCCTGTGAGGGTGCTGAGGCGCTGGCACAGGGTGCCCAGAGAAGCTGTGGCTGCCCCATCCCTGGCAGTGTTCAAGGCCAGGTTGCACACAGGGGCTTGGAGCAAGCTGCTCTAGTGGAAGGTGTCCCTGCCCGTGGCAGGGGTTGGAGCTGGATAAGCTTTAAGGTCTCTTCCATTCTGTAATTCTATGCAGGGATGCAGGGACATGGGTCCCACCAGCCCACGCTTGGGCGAGGGCAGTAAGTGGAGCCTCCCTGCACTATTGCCCCATGGACAGCTCTGGGGTGTGGGGAAATCAGCAGGGGTAGGAAGCAGAGCCCATAGCATGCAGCCCCTGCTTCTCATTCCTGGTCTCCTGAGCTTTTATGTAACTCTTATGTTTCGCTTTCAAAAATAGACACTTCATCGAGCTGTATGTTGCAGGAGATAGCATCTCCGTCAAGAAATAAGCTCTTTCTTTTGACTGGGAATAAACTAAACCAGGAAAACAAATCAACGAGCAGGCTTACATCCCTCTTCATCCATCCCGCCTCTCTCTGGAGAGGACAGGATGTTTAAGGCTTTAATTGCAGCAGAGGATTGAATTGGATGGAACAAAAACTTTTTAACCATGAAGACAGTCAAACACCAGAACAGATTGCTTGGGGAGATTGTGGCAGCCCCATCACTGGAGGAGGTTAACAATAAGATAAGCAGATGTCTGCACGTCTGTGATAGCGCTCTGGGCACAGCTGATGCTCTCCTGGAGCCCCTTCCAGCCCTACCCTCAGCATTTCCATGGCCAGCACGTCCCACTGTAATTGTGAACCTTTTGTCACCCTGAACACTTGCCACTTCCCACCTCCTTGCCGAGCCTCTGTGCCAGCACCATTAGTGAAAGTTGTTGACGAATTAAAAGCGCAGGCTCCAGCATCCATCACCAGCAGCACAAGCTGTCGGTGCTTTGCTGTTCAACATCGTAGCGCTTCCAGCCTCCTAAATCACTCAACAAAGCCTGTGCTGAAGGAATGTGTCTGGTTCGTGTTCTCTGTGGTGTCGTTCGCAGCCCTGCTAACAGGGATGCTGTCAAACCTCCGGACCCACAGCAATGTGGGGCTGCCTGCTAGGGGAGATGTGCTTCACCTGCTGCTGGTAGTGTTTTCAGCAATGACATCCCACCTTGAAGAGCGGACACAGTGCTGCTGATTGAGCTCCTGCTGGTTCCATTACAGAGGAAGGAGATCTTACAGTGGTTTTCCTGCTTGCAGCAAGCACTGGGGCATGAACGCGACCAGACTCTGTCCTGTTGTGTGGGACAGGCCTTCCTGAGGCACAGGGAGGTTTCATGCTTTCCCACAGTTAAGGTCCCTCAGCTCAACCTTTGTCTTCCCCCCCAACTTCACTGTGCTTGAGAAAGGTCAGGCTGGAGCCGCAGGATCAGGCCAGGGAAGATAATGTACTTTATCATTGATTTCCAGTGAGAAATTGCATTATGAGATTAAATGTCTCATTTTTATTGCATGGGGAGGCAGAGAGAAAGCATAGGCTCTGAAAATAAAACACAAGCCGAAGTGATGTGTTTCTGTTGTAAGGTGCTTGTGACTGGGAACAAATGTACCTTGTTTGTTCAGTCCTTTGGAGGTGAACTTTGAGAAGCTGCTTCCTTCAGAGGCTGGTAAACAAAGTCAGACCTCATCTGTGTTTAAACCAGTGCCTAATGAACGTGTCTAATTGCCCCACATCCACTAATTCCAGGCTGGCTGGGAATTTATTGAAAAGCTTTTCTAGTTTTAATGGCTTGAAATAAGCAAAGCTGCTCAGGAGGCTGGAGTGAAAGATGCTAAATGGGGACCTGCAGCGTGGGTCTGAGTCAGTCCCACAGCCCAGTGTATGTGGGGAGAGGTGGGAGCATCCCACCAGTGTCTGTGTCTGCACAGACAGCTCCTGGTCCCACAGCAAAGGGGATGACATTGGTGGGATGTGCAGTACCGGCTGCTCGCCTTCTTTTGGTTATTTTTAAAGGCCAAATAGATGTTTTCTTTTGCCTTAGTAAAAGCATCAGCTATTCTGGCTTTAATGCCATTTAATACTGAGATAACAGCCTCGCGATTCCACAGGATATTTTTAAAGCAATGGATTAGTTAATTTCTGGAGAGGTTTAGATACTGAGATATGAATAACAACCAGCTGCAGCCACCCAGAGGAGAGCAGGACTCTCAGCACTGCTCAGAACAATCCCTCCTTTCCATGTAAGGGGCCACAGCGATGTGCTCTTCTATGGACAGGGTCCCTGACCTGAACATAGTATTTGCTTCTGCCCCATCACTCCATAAACCTTTCTGTAAAACACCCTCCTGCTAGCCAGAGCTAACTTGTCCTTGTCCTGCAGGCATGCTCGGCATTACTGGAGGCTCAGGAACCTCAAGGCTTTCTCTTGGCTCTGGGATCTCCCTGCTCCTCCATCCCTGCCTCTCTATTGCTCAGATGGCTGCAGGTGCTTTGCTCTGTGTTGTAATCTGGAAGCTTAGCAAAGGAATGAATGAAGCATTGGATATAAACTGGTTGCAAATGCAGATTGTCTCCACCTGGTCACCATGGTTGTGGCCTGCAGGTTTCAAACCCCAGGGCAGGTGGACACAGCTCCACGTATGACTGACTTCAACCACCTTACCTAGTGCCAACCAAGCTAAACCTTGGCCATACCTCCTGATACCCCATAGCCCATTAGTGATCCTTCCCTAATTACCCTTCCTACCCCAAGTGGGTCCTTGCAAGGGGCTGCACAGCCCCATCCTTCCCCCCCTCCCAGCTTTCCCCAAGCAGCCTGCTCTGACAGCGGCTGTACACGAAGCAGACCTGGGCTGGAAATGCTGACAGTGCTCTTGACAGTTTATAGTCACAAACTCTATTTTCAGCCTAATAAGTTTTTTATATGCTTGGAAAGTTGTCAGTTGAACATCAGCCAGGCACAAAGTACCTGCCATAAAGTGCCTGGACCGCAACCAAACGGGAAAGGTGCTGCTCTACTTTAGCAAGATCTTGATCTCGGCTGCTTTATCTGGTTCATCTCCTTGGTTTGAGCATCCTGGCTTTACTCATAAAATAATAATATAAAATAATAGTGCCCCTGCTTAATAATCCGTGGAAATATTCACTGAGAAACTGTTAAAGCAGAGCTGGCAGCCTGTTTGGATTGGGGCTTGGGGTCGGGAGGCTCTGTGGTGCTGCTGCTGGTGCTGGTCCCTGCAAGGAGTCCCTGGACCCCAGTGGCAAAGGAGGCTTTGGGAATGTGTCTGGAGAAGGATCTCACTTCCTGATAAGGTTAATCTGGAGATGAGCTGCCTCGGCCGTGAATGCAGACTCCCATGGCCACATGCCCACACCAAACCCTTGGCCAAGCACAGAGCAGGACCTGATCCGGCTCCCACCGCAGCACCGTCATGATGCTATAAATGACTTTCCTGCATCAGAGCCCGCGGGGTTGCCAGGAAGGTCAGGGGTGGGGGGACAAAGGCTCTGGGAATGAATCACAAATATGTGAGGCTCTTTTGGAGGGTGCCCCAGTGACATCTTCACCCCTGTCCATCAAGGCAGCACTGCCCTGCAGGGACAGGAAAGGTCCTGAACCCCTGTAGGGCTCCTGTGGGACACCCTGGGTGGGTGACGGGCTCCGTCATGCTGTGTGAGACATCATATCCCATGTGGCACCCGGTGAGCAGCATGGCCCCTGCCAGGAACCCTGCAGGTGGCTTCAGAACCAAAGGGTCTGCCTGCATGATCGGGTCCCCGTGGCACCCTCCTTCCCATCGGGCAGTGGGTCCCGCTGCAGGGCACCACAGGCTGCCCGGGGCAGGAGGGAGCTGCTGCCTGTTGGATGTGCTGCGGGAGCAGGGGTGGCTCCCATCCCACCGGGTGAGACCTGGCTGTGCAGCAGCCAGGGCGGTGAGCGGGTGGTGCGGGAGCTGCGGCAGTGCTGTCTGCACCCCAGGGCTCTGCTGCTTCCCAGGCAGTTTACAGCAAATGGCCCATTTCAATGCTAAAAATAACCCGGTAGGAAACAAACTGGCCCCAGCACTTTCATCTGGGGAAAAGTGCATTTATTGGTAAAACTCAAGACGTCCTTTCCTGTTCTGCCTCTGAAGCCCAGGGAACCGGTGCTGAGCTGTTGACTGAGCTTCCCAGCCAGGCACCAGCTTATTTCAGTGCGGTGTTTGATTCCACCAAGACACATTTTTCTTTCCCTGCTACTGATGCTCCACAGGCTGCTCCCGGCCGCCAGATCCCACTGGCCAGAAGTGGTTCTGGCTTTGGGGCCATGAGCGATTTCCCAGCTGATGGAGCTGTGGATTGCCCTGTGTAAATGCTCCCAACCACATCATGCCTGAGAGCACAGCAGGTTCTGGGTGGGCAATGAATAGAGCAAAATGAAAACACTTGTTTTCTCTTGCAGGGAAAGCGCAGTGCTGGGGATGTATTCCTTCCTCCACCTCGAACTGGCAGATTTTACTAAGTCTTATATGCAGAGACTTTCCAGCTGCTTCCCTCCAGGCTTTTCTCTGGAAGGATTAACTGGGGAGATGAGACGCATCCTCTCTGAACTGCAAATACAAAGATGTTCCTGGCACCGGCTGCTGTCCTTTATTCCAGTCCTGGCCCTTTCTTTCCAGCCACGCTCAGGGGCTGTGCGGTGTCCCTGGGGCAGAGCAAATGGCAGCACAGGAATCACAGCTGTTCTGGGCATCAGGATGCCAGATCCGCCATGAATCGGGTACAGGGAATCGAATTAACACGGGGCTGCTCTGGCAGCAGGCGAAGCACCTGAGCTAAATGGGAAAATGGACCGGAGGCTCCTCTAGGTTCTGGAATATTTACCTAAGGCTGAGGTCTCCTTGCCTGAGTGTCTTTGGGGTGGGAGCCGAGGTGCTGAGCTGTGGGGAGTGAAGGTGATAAGGTCTGCAGGAAAAAGAGTTTGGGAGTGAGCTCTGAGGCCTTGACAAGCCCTGGGGCGATGAGTTGGAACACTGAAGGACAGAGAAGGTAAACAAGCAAGCCTTGGGAGGATGGGCCAGGATGGAGTTGTGTCCTCGGAGGCCAGCAGCATTGTGATGGGACTATTTACCTGGAGAGTGTTACAGGGGCCAATGAGATTGAACGTCGTATGGATGTGCAGGTTGGGAAAGTGCAAACAAGGGGATAGAAAGGGCTTGGTGGTAATAAACGAGGATTTGAGTCTCTCCATCAACTCGAGTCCGTGTCATGAAAGCCACAAATGGGGCCCACCACATGGGGCATGAAAAGCGATGACCTGTCGAGCCGGTGGCGTGGCTCAGCCGAACTTCTTGATGAACGTAAGCCAAGGTGTACGCTGAAAGGAAGCGAATTCAAACAGAGCGGATTGCCTCCCTTGGGGGGGGGAAGCGGCTGAGAGTGATGGGGTCTGCTTTAACAAAGGAGCAGGGAAACGCTCTAGAAGGTTTTGCTATGATTCTTAAGCAGTATGGGAATAAAGCTGACAAGGAAGAGCTGAAGCACATCCTTCTCTGGGCATCAAAAGTGAATCCATCTAATATTCATACCCCGGAGATTTGGCGTTGATTTGAGGGACTGTGCTACAAACAATGATGAAGTTGACGCCAATTTACTGAGCCCATGGCGAGTTATTTCTGAAACTCTGAAACTTCCTGCCGGCTCATAAGCACAGGAGGCAGAAGCGGCACCTTCGGCTCCCTTACCACTGCCCTCACTGCTGGCATCACAAAATCAGTCAGCTGTCGTTGGTCCTGTGGCTCTGCCGCCTGATAGTTCCGATGCTGGCCTGGATGGTCCTTTTGACCTGGGGCCTATGGAGCAGGAAAAGGAGCCTGATTTATATTCCCCAGATCCTCATGACAAATGGGCAGCTGGAAAGGGAGAAGCGAGATGAGCGGGGGATGCAGATGTATTGAGTGCTTTCCCAGTGGTGTATGCACCGGATCAGGACCCACAGTGGGAAGGTCTCTCATATGCTCTTATCAAAGATATCAGGCAAGCAGTGATGGACCATGGACTCAGGGCCCCATATACAATTCATTTGATACAGTCTGTCTGTGGTACTCATGTATTTATCCCAAATGATTTCAAAACATTTCATTTGATGACGGACATGCAATACACTATGTGGGAATCAAAAATGAGGCAGCTCGCAGGCACCCAGGCTGCTGAAAGCATAGAGGGTGCATGAACCACTGCAAGCGGTTACTGCCGATGTATTACTGGGTCAAGCTGATTTTGGCACCAATGCTGCACAAGCTGGGATTTGTCAGGCGGGCTTGCGGCAAGTTAAACAACTGGCACTGTGAGCTTTGAAGACTGCCCCTGATGCTGGTAAACAGAGACAGCCTTTGTCCGAATCAAACAAGAGGCAAATGAGCCGTTTATGAGGATTTTAGACCCACTTGATGAGGCTCTGGAGAAACAGATCGATAATGAGAAACCACGTGGATGTATTTTCAAACAACTTGCTATTGAGAACGCTACCCCTGGCGGTCAGAAAGTATTGCGGCCATTACGAGATCCCAGCATAGATGATATGTTAACTGCCTGTATGAATGTCGGGTCTAGACAACACGACCTGTCTCTGGTTGTGGAAGCATTCACGGCGGTGTCGGCTAAGTCACAGCAGTGCTTTTCGTGCGGTCAGTACAGCCATTGGAAAAAAGACTGTCCAAAAACGAAAGCAAATAATAAAAGGGGAGCACCTGGAATTCGCTCATGCTGTCGTAAAGGGCATCATTATGTAAGTCATTGCCGGGCGAAACGTGACCGGGACGGCCAGCCTTTAACTGTATCGGGAAACGTCCAACAAATCACCCCTCCCAGGGGCCCCTCGGGGAGCTGCCGCAGTTTGCATGCCAGCACAAGCAGTGGTGCTGGAGTGGAGCTGGCCACCTCGGGAGAGACAATAACTCAAGACACATCAGTTGTGTTTATTCCAACAGGCACGTACGGCCCACTGGGGCGTGGAAAGGCAGCATTGTTAATTGGACGATCCTCTACAGCGATAAGGGGTCATAGATGCTGACTTTGAAGGAGAAATTAAACTAATGGCGTGGACTCCATTGCCACCATGTACTACACCAGCAGGAAGCCGAATCACACAATTAATATGCTTTTCACCCCAGTTACCAGATGCTGTCCGCACTGTGCAGGGCTCAGAATGTTTTAACTCTACAGGGATACCTGAAATTTATTGGACTCAACAATTAACTTTGGACAGACCCCAGTTGTCCTGTACTTTAAAATCACGGGAGACAAACGTTGCTTTGCAGGGAATTGTTGATAGTGGAGCAGATGTTACAGTCATCTCTGCATCACAATGGCCTGATCATTGGCCTTTAATGGACACTCATGCCTCATTAAGGGGAATTGGTGGTCCAGCCTCAGCCAGCAGAGCAGGACAACTCGAGACAGAATAATAATGCAGCTGCTAATCAGAATTCTAATGCTACTTCAAATACAAGAAGGGAATTTGTACCTAAGTGGAATAAACCATCTGATATCAGAATAATTGAAAAGACAATGAAACTTAGTGCAGAAGTGAAAGGCCAGTAAACCATTCTGTTTCAGGCCCACCACCAAGGCCTCAGAGCTCATTCCCAAACTCTTTATCTTGCAAATCTTATCACCTTCACTCCCCACACTGAGCAGTGGCACAAGATGATGCTCATTTGGGTATCCCCCCAGGGCATGTCCACACAGGGCCAGGTGACAGACTCAGGCTGTTTTGGGTTTCTGGCTTGGGAAATGCATGTGAGTGGTCCCCTTTATGCAGGAGTATGGAGGAGGCCTCCACAACCACATAAAGCTTCATTCCGTGAGAGTGTTTGGCTCTCTGCATAATCACCACCACCAAACCTACCCCTGAGCTCTCCTTCATGCCAGCAGTTTCCCATTGCCACGGGACCTTCTCACCCTCAAAAGCCTGGACCAGAGCATGGAGGTGCTGCAGGCTGGTCTGGGATGGTAAGAGCTGACTGGGAGCTGTGGGTTGCAGTTCTCCCCATCTCTGCTGAGCAGCACCTCTACATCAGAGCAAAGGCAGCCAGGATGGAGTTAATCTGTCTCCTGTCCTTGGATATCCTCTGCATGGAAGCAGCCTCCCCAAGGAGGAGCTGTGCTGCCACTGAGAAGCCTGGGAGCTTTCTGATCCTCCTTAGGGTAAACTTCTTGCCCATGAACCCAAACAAGCAGAAGAATTTCACGCTGGCTGGGCTGTGCCCTGGCACGAAGGGCTCTTCAGGGAGCCAGATCTGACCTGAGCATCTCCTGCTTGGGGCAGAGAGAGGTGTTGGGTGAAATTCAAACTGGACTCTCCTCCCCAGTGCTAAGAAGGCAGCGCGGGTCAAGGTGCACAGAGCATCTCCTGGGGGTTTCTTGCTGCCCTGCTGACCCCTGCCTTTGAGCAATGAGCAAGGGGCACGGAGGGCTTTGCTGATGGGGGATATTTAGAGGGATGGTCTGAAAAGTGGCACCTCTCCGTGAAGCCCGGGCTCAGCAGGCCCTCAGGACAGCCCTGTCTGCAGGGTGCAGCCGCAGTCGCTCTGTAGCACACATACAAATGTGTGTTTCGGCTGCAAGCTGCGCAGTGCCACTGCCACCGGGCTGCAAGTGCATTCCTCAGCTCTTGCCCTCCCCGGGTCCCACGCTACACAGCATCACCTATTTATAACTGCATGCACTGCAGGAGTAATATTAGACTGATGGCCTCACACAGTCACGCTAAATGTTATTCTATTTATGTGATCTGCTCTTCTTCACAAGCTGTTGGGCTCCCAGATGCCAAAACACACTGCATAGCATAGACAAAGACTCGGATTTTTCTCTTTGATTAAAACCTTTACCAACTTCACACAGTCCCAAGTGTATTTACCAGTGTTTCCCAGGTCACCTGGAGTAATTGCATCTACGATTCCTGCCCCAGTCTGATCGATATCCTCGGTCAATAAGATAACGTGTCAGGTCTGCTGTCCCTCTAGCCAAAGGTACTTTAGCAATGAAATTGTTTTGCGGAAGAAATACATGGCTCTCACTGAATCTGAGGATGTTGTGACCTCTCATTAGCGACCCGAGTGACTCATCCCTTTGTGTGTGCTCACTGCAGCCTCCCACCACATTGTAAAAGATGCACCACAAAGTCCTGCTGCCTGGTGCAACACGGAGCTGGGACCTGCAGGAGCCTCTGCTCAGGCTGCTTCTCCTCAGGGTTCACACGTGGTCTTCATGCCTCTGCTGGGCCTGTGGGCTCTCACGCTATGGAGATGCCCTGCTCGCACAGTGGGGTCCCTGTGCACCACCTCTGTCCCATTTTCCATGGAAATCTCTGACACAAATGCAGAAGCCCATGTTTTCAGCACACCCAGGCTTGTTTAGCAAACAGGGCTTTACTGGCCACCCCACCCCACCTGAAGTGAGGTGGGCAGCTCACCCAGAGCCAGATTTCAGCCAGAGGCCATGTGTCACACTCTGCATTCACTGCGGAGGCAAGTCCTCTCACTCCACTCGTACCTCTGCAGCCAGCAGCTGAACTCATGGCATCCCTATGCTTCCTGCGGCACTCACTGCTCACTCCTGCTCCCCACCACTTGCACACAGGAGCATTTCGGTCCCTCGCTTCGCTGGGTGCCTCTGGAAACAGAGACCCTGGAAACACGACGTGTTTAGTCTCCTTTTAGAAATGTGTGCAAAATGAAATAAAGAATCAATCACATTTAGATGCTGTGGATAGCAATACATTCCTCTTGTAAAGCATTTTGCATGCCAAGAAAAACAGGTTTAGAGAAGGAAAGTGCTTGTACATCTGCATCTGTACATGTGCCTGTTAATTCTGCCTGAATGGCTTCCCTGGGCTGTCAGCTCTGAAGTTCTCTTTAACATAACAAATCTTGACTGTGCAACAAATCCGTAACCAAAAGGGGTTGATTTAATGAAGCAAAAAACGCTGCCAAATTTCCAGGCCTGATCCCAACCCCATTAATTTCAGCAGAATTCCCATCATGTTTGGTTTGCTGGTTGGGTCCAATCTGGGTAGAGGAGTTAAAAATCTGCTTTCAGGCTGATTTTGCAGATAAGATCATTGCTTTGCTTCTCTGTGCCAGAGAGGCTATGGGAAAAGCAGATGATGGTACAGGTGGGATTCCTTTCACTTGATTTTAGGCATCTTCAGGTCCAGGAACAGAGAGACAAGGGAGGGAAAGCAGAACACTCAGCTCATCATAAGCCAGGAGCTTGAAAGAGATAAACCCCCTTTATTTCTTCCTGCAGAACCATTTCACCCCATGAGGATGTGCAGCTCATGTAAAGGAATGTGACAGCGCTGGAAGGTCTCTGCAGCAAACGGGAAAGGGCCTCGTTCAAAGTCACCTGTGAGCGAGTGTTGACCCAGGTGCTGCTGCTGCCCACTCAGGTCTTCTCCCTGTGCTTGTGCCACCCAGGAACCAAGGATAATGCCTGCATCAGGATGCAACCGTGGCACAGCAGCGCCGGATGCTGACCCCCTCCTGCCAGCAGCACGTGTGTGTGCATGGCCCTGCCAACGGCTGGCAGAGCTGCTGGGAGAAGGGGAATATGGCATCTCCGCACCTTCCTTGTCCCCTTACCCCTCCCAAACATGTGTTATGTCCTCTCCTCCCGATGCCCAAGTTCTGACTGGCACAGAGCAAGAGCTGCCCGTGCTGGTTGCTCCAGGGACAATCCCTCCCCTCTGGTGCCAGGGGATATAGAGCACCAGGGAGGTTTTGAGGTGCCCACATGTTTGGGGCAGGTCCCCGGTGCTGACCATGCACCTGCAGTGTCCGCAGAGAGCAGTGGTTGCTCTTTGCAAGGGAAGGAGCCTCCTTTGTCACAAGGGCTGGAGGAAGGAGGGCTGCTTTGCTGCTCCATCACCTGCTGCACAGCTGGCCATGCAGGCTCATGTGCCAGCGATTGGCCCTTAATTACACATACAGATAATAAAGGGAAAGAGCTCAGCCCTTCAGTTCATGGGGAGAAACAGCACTGTTTGAGAATCGAGGGGGCTGCAAAGCAAGATATACAAAACCCCTCAAATATCTCAGGGGCATCAGCAGAACGTGCAGCTCCTTAATGGCTTTTGCTGATTTGACAGATGCAGGACACAGAAAACAGAGCAGATTTATGACTACAACTGTCTCTGAGGCTCAGAGATGCTTCTTAAGGATACGGATCTTTAAATCATCATTAACAGTGACAGGAGGGGGCAGTGGAGAAGACACTGTTGGGCACAGCAATGCAGGGGTGAGAGCAAAAGTCTGCTGGTGCTTCCTACATGGTGCTTCCTCCCTGGGGTGCAGTGATGCTTTACTTCAATCAATCATGCACAAGGTTGGGTGCAGTGACAGGGTGCTGCAGCTCCTATGGGATGTGGGGAGCCGAAGCCAGCTCCGTGGGGAACTGTCCCATCTTGGATGGGCTCCATGTGTGAAGGTGGAAAAGCTGGACAGCTTTCAGAGACATGGGTATTTCTTCAGGAAAGGAAGAAAAGAGCTCAGAGCTCTGGAGAAGCCCAGATCCGCAGAGTGTGTGCAAGGAGCAGATCTGAACCTCATGTCCCAGAGATCTTCCCTACTGCAGAGACAGAACAACATCTCATTTGGGAATTGCAGCTTTGTCCTTGGGTTCCCTCTGGAGGAGATGGGAGCTGAAATTTTCCAGGTTTTGCAGTGACCCTGAGCAGACTCTGAGGACCTACCTGCATGCACGCCTGGCCCAGCATTGCTCCCCATCTGCAGAGCCCTGGGAACCCTGCCTGCTCCCAGCAGTGGGCTGGCTGCTCTCTGTGCTCCTGTAAAGCTTTGCAAGAAGGCAGACAACTCACGACCGGAAGCTTTAGGTGTTTATTTGCACTTTAGACATATTAACTGCATCTGAAAGTGAGCTGCGGCTCCCTCTGTGCAGCAGCGAGGGTGGGTGCGTGCGAAGAGCAGCTGACTGTGATAAATATCGGGTTTGGGTTCAAAGAGCACAGTGTCTGTGGGTTGGCCCTTTCCCAGAAGAGGATGATTTAGACTCTCAATCTACTTCCTTCAGCCAAGCTGCAAGGTCTGCTGCTGCAAATTGCACTGCTCCCTTCACAAGGACCAAAGCATCCAAGGTGTTCATCAACATCAACAGCAAAAATTAAACTGCTGCTCAGCAGCCTCGGCTCCTCCTGAAGCAGAGATCCCATGGCAATAGATGGATTGCTCTCACCATTGAATCCTCCCTTCACAAGTCTTCAAACCTGTGTTGCTTCTCTTTCCTTTGCATGTCTAACTTTTAACAGACATGTCTAACCCCGTTGCAAGGCTGGATGCAGGAGTCAGATGCAAGCACCCGCCTGAAGATTCCAAACTCTCCTGGGATTTTGCCCATTGAAAGCAGCGGTTCAGGCTACTGCAGTCATTTGCCTTGCAAAAAATAAACCCCAACCCAACCAACAGCCTCCAGAAGCTTCAAAATGCCAATTTGCTGTTGTCTGCTGGGTGCTCTTCCAAAAGAGAGTGAGTAATGCTAAAGCTCTTTTTTTTTTCTCCTGCAAAGGAGGTGGGCAGTAGAGGATCACACAGATACAGAAGCAGCTCAGTCACCCAGGAACAGCTAACTCAGAAACTGGCAGAGCTTAGTCATCTATTTAAAACTTGATATTGTAATGACTATTTCCACCTCCAAAGCATATTCCCCCCCCCCCCCCCCCCATCATCTCTCGGCTGTTGTCCAACCCAGGTTATTAATTACTGGTGCCTTCTCCTTAGGTGAAGGAGGGAATCCTGTCTCAAACCCATGTCCAGTGGGGAAAGGGGATGCAGTTTGGGGACAAGGCACATTCACCCCCATCTCACTCACTGAGAGCTCAGCGGGTGGCTGCACAACCAGGGAGATGTTGACCAGCTCGGACCACTGCATTAGAGGCTGCGCTGAGAAATGTTTCAAGTCTGGAGCAAACACAATATTCATTTCTTGCCATCTCTGAGCACACTGTTAGGCTAAATGGTTGGGTTGAGTAGCTTTGCTCTAAAACCTGGCCTCAGTTTCCTCTCTGATGCCAGCATCCCTGTCTACCCCTTGTGTGAAACTGGAGTCACACACAGTTACCAACTCTCTGCAAAGCAGGGATCAGGGTGAGGAGGTGACTCCCAAGAAGGGCCCAAGTGCAAACAGAAGTGGTGCATCCTATGGAAGGGGTGTTGGGTACCTCAGAGCTCAGCAGCAGCCTCCTCCTTACAAAGAATGATGCTCATATTCTTCTCATCTTCCTGGCTAGAGGTTTTCCTTGTTTGGCAGAGGGTCCTCATACGTGACATGCAGGCTTCACTGGTCATCACGTAGAGCAGGGGGTTGAGGGCACTGTTGAAGCTGGCCAGGCCCCGTGTCACCTGGTAAGAAAGGTAGATATTCTTTACAGCCTGTGTGCAGGACCCTTGCAGCTGCCAGCCTCGAGACAACAAGTTGAGGTTTCTGAAGATGTGGTAGGGGAGGAAGCAGATGGAGAAGAGGATCATCACAAGAATCGCCAGACTGATGCTTCTTCTCCTGAGGCTGAGGTCCACAGTGTCATTCCTGCAGAGCACCACCACCACGTGGCAGTAGCATCCGATGATGATAAGGAACGGCATGACGAACCCAGTCACGGTGATGGTCACGGTGTACGGCAAATAAACACCCAGGTGCTCGTGTTCCGTTGTGTCGTGGCACCGTGTCCCCGTGTCATCCATCTTGCTGAAGGCAAAATCTGGAGCTACCTGTGCGATGACCCACACCCAGACCATCGCGCTGAGCCACGCTGAAAGGGTTGTCCCATAGCACCAGCCCCGCGCCTTCAGCGGATGCACGATGCCCAGGTAGCGGTGGATGCTGATGCAGGTGAGGAAGCCGATGCTGGCGTAGAGGTTGAGGTGGAAAAGGCTGCGGGTGATCCGGCACCAGCCCTGCCCAAAGAGCCACACTCTGCCCCGCAGGTAGTAGCTGACGAGGAAGGGCAGCGTGCTCACGTACAGCAGGTCAGCCAAGCCCAGGTTGCCAACCAACAAGTCGAGGGGCTGTCGGGCGCCGCGCCGGGCCCTGGTGCAGAGGTGCCCCAGCCCCAGCCCGTTCCCCACCAGCCCCAGGGCAATCACCACCAGGTAGGCGGTGGGCAGGAAGCGCTGGGCGAAGCCGGTGTCCACGGAGCACAGGGTGCCATTGCCGGGCCACCGGGGGGGAGCCTCCATGGCCGTCGGGCGCTGCGGCGGGGTGGCCGCTGCCGGGTCGAGGTGCCGGGGCCAAGCGGAGCCCGTCGCCCTGAGCGGAGCGGCCCCGGCGTGCCCGGGTGCGGGCTGGGGCTGCCCCGCTCCTTCCGGCCCCGCTCCGTGGCGCACGGGGCCGATGTGGTGAGAGCCGCCCCAGCCCAGAGCTCCTGCAGCGCCCTCGGCCCCGGCCGCAGCTCCACGGGAGGTGTTGAGAGCCAGGGACCGCAGGGCTGCGGCTGCTCGGGCTGCAGCGCCCGGAGGCAGCGGGAGGAAGGGAGCAGGGAAGGGGCAGAGCGGCTTTGCCTCGCAGCGGGTGGGAGCTGTGTGCTGCGGGCAGCAGAGCTTTCAGCCTGCTTCTGATCTGTCCCGCTCAGCGTGAGCAGAACCCACCCCCCATTCCGCCAGACCAGGGCTGGAAGCCTGCACCCCATGAGCCACCCCTCATTTTGAGATAGGGGAATCTCAAGATTTAAACCTTGTTGCTGGTTGGGCGATTAGTTTGCATAGTTAATGTAATTAGCGATAATATACCTTAATCGCATTGTTAGTGCAACCTAAGGGTTAACAAAGCACGGGACCTAATGCTCATGAAGAGTTAGGTACATCTGTAACTCTTGAGATAAGATCAGCCAATCCGAGGGGAGACTGAGCAGAGCAGAGCAAGAGAACAGCTGGAAACCAGCTTTGTGGTCTGGGCACCATCCAAGAGCAGCTGAGCCTGCCTGAGGCCAGAAGGTTACTTGCGGTGACAAAGAGGAGCCCTTGGCCTTCATCCCGACGACCCTCTACGACCACCACCAAAAAGCACTGCGCAAGCACAGTGGGAGGAGTTTATGGAAACGTTAATTATCATACGAAGTGGGGACCGGTCATTAATATGTATAGGTGATCTCATGAATATGTAACCACAATGCTATATACGTTTGGAGGATGGGAGGCTATGGCACGCACTACCTTGGTGGGATACCCCAGTGCTGCCCAGCGCTGATTAAACATACCTGCTTTACAGCCTTTATTGGCTGATGGTTGTAAAGCCCTTTCTCCACATGTCAGTTTCTCGCTGGAGCTGTTGGAGGCACGCATGCAACAGCATGGTTCCCCTCTCCTGCCTGCCTTATGCGTTTAAGCTGTTTGCTTGCCCCATGATTTCACTCACAGTAGAGGTGCTATCACCCTTATCTGTATCAGGATGCTCCTCTCGGGTGCCAGCTCCTTGCATGCTGCAGTGTGAAAGAGAGCACAGGGCTGGGATGGCTCCTGCAGGTAACCTGAGCAATAGGCAACCAATTCACGACTCTTCACCAACAGCAGAACAAAGGGCCTTAATCTACCTTTTTTTTTGTGAGCACTGCACTGTGCTCAGGGAGGTATCTGCAAATGTTTAGCTTTATCCAGGGGCTCATCCAGCCCTTCTCAGCCAACTCCAGGCATTTAAAAATCATCAGTCAGGAGAATGGCTTGGAAAAACCCATACTGATGCCCATTGTTTACTCATGCAGCACTGCACAGTTTCTCCTTCAGCTGCTGTGCCTTCTTGCACTGAAATGAGCTGTGATGTGTTGCTCACTGGTGGTTCAGGAATATGGTTGTCAAATTACATGCTGTTTGTGTGTGCAGATTTGGCAGCTTGCCTCGAGGACACGGGTGAGTTCTCTTCTGGTTTGGGTTTTTTTTTCTCTTTAAGGTGACCATGATCACCTGGGGATGGCAGAGTATTTATCTGCTGCCCCACAAGAGCAGGCAAAGCCCAGGTTCCGCTGCGTCAGAGGCTGCAATAACTACATGTTTCCAGGGTAGCAGAGCTTTAGAGAGAACAGCAAATATTGTGAGACTGGCAATCAAATTGCAAGAGCTGATTTTCCTGCATTCTTAGGGAAAAAAAGAACTCTGATTTATTTGGATTCATTAATTCATTATTTAGATGTTTTCTGCTTAGTGAATCAGGGAGAAATGACGTTTTGGATAAAAGAAAAAAGGAAATTATAGCAGAGGTGTGTTGAGTCATTTCAGTTTGAGATGAGAATTACAGGTTGCTGCTTCAAAAACAACCTTTTGGTTTTTACCATCACCCAGAGGTGGCTGGGCAGGGTTTGGGAGGGGGTGTGAGCCCTGGCAGCATTCCCTGCCAGCAGCCTGTCCCATGTTTAAACAGGAGCTGGCTTAAACCCATGTTCTTCAGTGCACAGAATGCATCTTATTCGTGTCAGCCCAGGAACACTGTGGTGTTAAAGTCTACCTGCCCCCTGTGTCACTGCTCTTTTGGCACAGCCATTGCAGAGGTGAGAAGTTAACAGAAGCTGCAGACCAGGCCACTTTCATCCTGTGATTTGTTGCCTGCCAAATACATATCTCCTGTATTAAACTGAGTTAATCATCTGTGTTCGGGCAGAGCACCAGATATCACAGTAAATAATTCTCTTTGTAAGCAAGCTCGTGTGTTTTACTGCATGAGCAGTGGGGTATTTTTTCTTCCCCCACCCCATTCCCAAGAGGTGACTGAAAAGCATCCTTGACTTTCATTTCATTTTCAGCACTTGCAGGGGCTGGGGGAGCACGAGAGTGGCTGCCTTGGCCTTGATGCCTTTCCTGCTGCTTATGGGGAAGCTTTCCCCTGGCAGAAGAGGGGAGCTCCCACTGCCATTCAGCCTTTTGCCCCTGCACCCCCAAACCTGCCCTGGGATGGTGTTGGCTTGGGTTGGGATGGTGATGGTGGCGGCATGATCCCAGGGAAATCCTGGTCCAAGGTGAGTGCAGGAGGTGTGGGGCTGGTGGGAGGAGGGATGAGTCATAGGGAATTTGGGCTTTGGGTTTAGGGAGGCTGAGAAGACGCATGGCCTGGTCTGTGTGTAATGCAACCAGCACCATGCCATGCTCTCCTGTGCATCCCAGCACCGATGTGCTATGGGTTGGTCCTGTTGGTAGAGCTGGGTAAAAGCAAAGGGGCAGAATTTACTCCAAGTTATAATAGCCTACAATAATGTTTTCAGTGTTTTGATTCACATTTTTTTGTGTGTGTTTTCTTATTTTAAGCAGCCTGAATTGAGGTGCCTCCGAGCTGTGCCCCATCCTGTCTCAGACCTGTCCTGCAGCAGCTGAGCTGGCCATGAGCAGTGGTGCTCCTGAGGGCTCACTGGAGCTGGTCTCACCCCCATGGAAAGCCCCAAACAAGCTCCACATCTGGATGAGCACATCTTTATTTTCAGTTCCACACGTATGAACTGTCCGTATCTCACCTGGACACATCACCTAAACCGTGGGTCCTTTCCAGTTGTCCTTCTTGCCCTGCCAGGGGGACAAACATTCCCTCCACGTGCTTGTGCGAGGCCGTTAGAGGGCATTTGGGTTTCATTTTTCAGTCACCCAGAGGGATTATCACTGTGAAAGTGAAGGCAGTGCTCCTGCACCGACTCTTCCATAGCTGGAGCAGCTCCAGCCTCTCAGGAGATGGCCCCGACTCATCTTTATGAGTTGCTTTCTCTGTTTCCTGCTTTTCCCTTGGCTGTGGCTCGCAGGGATGTGCTTGGATGGCAGGAGCTACTTCTGCTGCTGCATCTCCTGTGTCTGAGCTCCTCACTCGCCAAAGCCCTGCCAAACCAACAGTGCTTTGGGGAGGAGGAGGCCGGACAGAGCAGGAAGGTCCATGTTGATTCTGGAGAGATGTGGTGAATTAGAATGGAGGTGAATTAGAGCTGCAGGCAGGAGGGTGCTTCTGCCCATGCTCGGGAAGGCTGCTGCTGGGTGCAGGGTGGATGTTGTGGGATGGTTTAGTTCATGCATGGTTGAGCTGCTCAGCCTCGCATGGTGGTGAGTCGTGGTGTGCGGCTCCATGTACCTGCTCCGTCCTTGGGGATTGGTCCCATGAGGGTTCCCCTGGGGATTTGGGCTTCCAGGTATTGGAGATGGTCTCTCTTGCATCCCCTGCAGAGCATAGCTGTGTGTGTGTGACATGGTGGAGCAGTAGCATCACTTCTCCAAAAGCACCACCAGTGTGGGAACGGACCAATTCCTGGTTCCTCGGGTGGGTTCACACTCACTGCAGGGTTTCTCCATTTTCCATTTCATTCAGCCAAAGAAACTTGTGGATGCTGCCCAATAACCCTGCCTGGGGCAGCAGGGTGTGCAGAGGGGGTAGGTGCTGGGTGACATGGGGATCTTGTTCTCTATTCCACCCTCCTTTGCAGCCATCAGTTCATTCCCAGTTTCCCAAGGGACATATTCTCCATCTTCACCAAAACCACAGTGCCATGGGCTTGTGCCAGACTCTTTGCCGGGATGAGATGTTGGCTCTGGGATGCAACTAGGGTGGGAACAGCTACAAATAACCTCTGTTTCCTCGCTGCAAAGGCAGAGCAGAGAGAGATAGGGAGATGGAGCAGCGTGGTGGTGTGTCTCCCATGTCTAGGGAGCAGGGGCATGTGGCAGTGCAGGTGCCTGGCTACAGAAAGCACTGGCTGCATGGAAGCAAGGCAGGTTTGCGCCTTGTCTGCACTGGGGCTGTGCCTGGCTAGTTAAAGGGGTGGCAGAGCCACCTCTCAGGTGTACCCAGGGAGCCAGGCAGGGGCTACAAATGCATATCTGGCCATAGGGGGAGGTTGAGCTCACCGGTGTGGCTCAGGGTTCTGTGGGATCCACAGTGCTTTTGGATTCAGACATCCAGAGACCTCAGAATTCAGGTCTGCCCCTGCCAGCTGTTGTTTTCTAAGCCAAGGTTCAGGAGATGGTTTATCTGCCCCTGAGGTCTGGTTGGGTCACGGCTGAGGAGGGGTGATGAGGTGCCCGCAGGTAGCTGGGGGTCCGATGCCTCGTGTTGCCTGGCATTTCCCTTTCTCAGGGCACCAGCTTCACCAAGGCCCTCACTTACCACTGGGGATGCTGCCGGCAGAGCCGGGCAGGGTCTGGCCATGCAGAGCCGCCTCTGAGTCTCCAGCCTGCAGTAGCGGTTCTGGTTGGAGACGCGGGTAGAAAAGCCCATGCCGCAGGTGGCTGAGCAGGCGCTCCACTCCGTGCCCCACTCCTGGCATGGGTACGGCAGCAGCGGGGACACTGCCCTTGGGGCTGCATGGAAAGAGATGAGGGAGAAAAGGGTGGTTGGGGGCAGTCGCTGTGCAGCATGCTCTGCATGGCAGGCAAATGTGCAGAGAGGTGTCTCCTGTCGATGTTCACAGCCTGTGGTGAAGGGGCCAACCCCAGAAACCTGTGTGTTCATCCCTTCACTGGCACATCCTGCATCTTACCTGCCCCAGCATCCTGGAGGGGATGGTGCTGGTCCCGGGCTTCACAGATCCACTCAGGGCAGCACTTCCCTGGCACCTCCACGCGCCGCGGGTAGGGGCAGTCCGGGGTGGGCAGGCGGACATCCTCCTGGCACAGCGGGATGCAGGTGAAGCCCCCATCCAGGCAGCGGCACTGGAGCTTGCAGCTGGGCTGGAAAACCTCCCCATCCCGATAGACCCGGCCGTTCACCTCGCAGCCCTCTTCGATGTCTTCAACTGCAAGTGACACCCAGGGAGCCCGTTAGGGACAAAGAGGCAGAAATGTGGGTGGCAGAGGGGACTGCTGAAGGGAGCTGTGGGGATTGAAGTGTGGGGGGGGTCACAGAAGTGACTAGGGGGTTATGTGGGGCAGAGATGGGTTTGCATGAGCATCTGCATCGCCCAGCCTCCTCCCCTTCCCTACCTCCTCTCCTCATCTCTTTTTTCAAGCAAAAAGCTCACCAGTTGTTAAGAAACCCACTGCCCTTTGGCTCTGACCCTGCCTTTCAGGGCTTTCAGGCTCGGAAACGTTTCCCTCCGGCTTCTCTGCAGGACCCCCAGGCTCCATACCCTGCAGCAACCCCGGACCCCCATACCCATCCCCGCTCAAACACCCTGCATCCCCAGTCAGCAAACAGCACCAGAGCTGGAGCTGCAGCACAGCCCTGCGGCCGCGCTGCATGAATCATCCTCGCCAGAGCTGCTTCCCTGAAAGCTGCGGGATGTGTGGGGCCATGGCTGGAACTGGGGGTGCAGGGATCCCCGGGGGGCAGCGGCCACCCCTGTGCTCACAGTTGCAGGTGGCTCTCCCCATGGGTGCTGCGCTGTAGTCACACACGAGGCCCTGGCTCTGGTCGCAGACGTGCAGGAAGTCGCAGGGCTCTCCCAGGCGCCGGGCGCAGATCTTGCAGCAGCCGCAGCCATCCAGGACCAGGGGGGACCCGCGGGGGCAGCGGGGGGGCACCCAGGGGCAGTAGCAAGGTCTCCGGCACAGCTGGGCACACACCTGCAGAGAGAGGCAAAGCCGTCGCTGGTTCCGTACAGGCTGGGTTTGGCCGTTTCACTGGCACAGACACACAACCTCTCACTCATGGGGGCAGACTTTTGGTGGAGGGAGAATCTGCACATCCGTGGGAATACAGCAAAGCAGCCTTGAGAGCTGCTGGTCCCTTAGGGCACAATGTACCCTAAGGAAAACCAGGGAGAATCAGGGATGCTCAGCGCTCTGCAGGATGGGGACTGAAACGCACCGCTGCTCTGAGTACAGAAAAGGAGATGGAGTTACAAAGCCGACATCACAGGTAGTGGTGGTTATTTAACATATTTAGCAGGGCTGGCAGCCCCAAGCAGACCAGCAGGACTGAGGGAGGAAGGTGGGGAAGGCATCCTGGCTCTGAGGCAGCAGGTTGTACCCAGCTGGAGATGTGGCTTTGCAGGGGCCGAACGCGCATGGCACCTAACTCTGGACAGTCTTAACAGCCCTCATGCATGCCAAGGAACAGGGCATTGCATTGGCAGTGGGGGAACCTCGCTGCTTTCCTTCCTGCTCCAGCTGCCTCCTCTGCCTGTCCCTGCCTGCAGCATCCTCTGCCTGGCCTGGCCTGCTGGGAAACGAGCCCTGCGATAGGCACAAGGAATTACATTTCCCCTCCTAGCTAGACCGAGTAATCCCTTTGGCAGGGATGTGCACGGCAGCCGTTTGCCTGCTCAGTGACTGTTTGCCAGGGATGTTCCTGCAGGAGATCCCCCAGGCAGGTAGGTGTTTATATCCATGGCCTGAACAATTACCCTGGCACCAACAGCTTTTGCAGGCAGCACTTATGCTCCTGTCATGTCGCATCTGACAGGGCTGTTGCATACAGAGCCTGAAGCCAAGTGAGTTGGCTCTGCAGTTTGGATGTGGCTTCTTTGCCAGCTGTGAGCTGCATGCTGCAGTTCTGATCCACCCTCCAGCAGCCCTGCTGCTCCACTGCATGGCCAGCACATGCTCAGCCAATGTGCAACCAAAGCATTCATCCCTTTGCTGGGCCAGGTACTGTTGTGTGCACTGAGACCTCCAAGAGATGGATGGGTTCCGCTGGACCATGTTGCTTTAGATACCATTTTTCTTTCTCTTTTAGTTTCTCCCAGTAGCATCAGGTCTGCCACAACCAGTTAGAGAAGGTAGGCACTGGTGTGCTCTCTGTTCCCCATTTGCAGCAGTTCAGATGGTTTTGTATGGGGCTGTACAAATGTCAATGCCAGCAGCTGGAGATTAAATATATATAGAATGGGCTGAGCAATCTGGGTCTTGTTCTGGTTCTCTCAATGAGCAGCATTATTAGTGTAGCAGAAACCAGAGAGCGACTTGTGGCTTGAAGCACTGGCTGCGGTGGCCAGGTTTGGGCTGGAGAATGAGGGCCTTTGGTGATTCTACAGGCACTCAGGAGTGCCTGGGGCAGGACTCATTCCTCCCTCACAGTTTACCCAGGCAGCCAAGGGCATTTTTCATCTTTCAGGAGGCTGCTATTACAAATCAATGTTTTAGAAAGCTTAGCCAAGCCATTAATCCATTTCCCCTTGCTCCTTGTAATTAACTTGTCTTTAGATGACAATGTGGTTCCTATCAGAGATCTTAAATGCCTGGGAAAGGAATCAAACAGGCACGATGCTGCCACGATGTCCCTGCTTGCAGAAGGTCTGCTTTGGGATTCAAGCAGCAATTACAACTTGGAGCTGAGATACCCCACACTTTTCAACATTCCTGTTCTCTGCACAGGCAGCTGTGTTCACACAGAATCCAAGGGAAAAAAGGAATCACTGCAATAACTCAAATCCTGTCAGAGGCATTGGCTTTGCATGAGCATCCCGGGCAGGGGGAGAGATGTGTAATGCTGAGGCCGGTGCCTGGGGCTTGGCCTCCTGCCCTGGGAGACGAAGGAATCTTCAGGAGCTGCTGCTGCGGAGCTGGGGCTCGCTCACAGGGACACATACCACAGCCCCAGAGCTGCGGGGCCAGGCGAGCAAACAGCGCATTGCTGTCATTCCTGTGTGCTCCCTGGCCTTGCCCAACAGACGCCTTTGGCCCATGAATGTTGAGACCCTGCTGCTTCATCGCAAATGTCTCTCCCAAGCATAGCTCTGTCCCAGTGGGACTGCATCAATACAGCCTGCCTGCAGCCAGCGTTAGGCACCGGGCTCCTTGCAACGCCCCAGTACTCCCTGCATCTCACTTCGCAAGAACCGGCTCCTCCCCGAGTAAGGCTAAAGCGGCCCCAGGGCCCCGTCTCCCTTACCTTGGAGAGGATGCAGAGGAGGGAGAGGAAGAGGAGCTGCTTCTCCAGCTGGAGCCTCATGCTGCTCTCCCCTCTGCCACTGCAGCACATCACCCCCCAGGCAGTTTGGAGGCAGCGGCGTGTTCGCAGGTTTTAAAGCCCCGAGTAGGTCCTGCTGGTGTTTATACTCTCCCTGCTCTGATGTCACTCACAGGCTCCAGTATAAACATCAGTAGGTTTGGACAAGCCTCAAGATTCTCTTCTTTTTTTTTTCTCTCTTTTTTTTTTTTCCAGCCCACATTCCAGCTGCCATTTCCACTCCCCTCAAGGTGAGAACGTGCTGTCCACCCAGGCAGGGAGGGAAGGGATGGGATACTCTCCCCAGGGAACATGGGAGAGGGCTGGGGGGTGAACCAGCTCCTTGCTGTTCCTTGCAACCAGGAGGGAAACTCCACGCATCCTTCTACTGAGCAGGGTCTGCACAGGCAGAGCTGGGGTCTCCCTTCTGGGCTTGAAGGGTTTGGCAGGGCTGTCCCATGGATCATTCCCAAGCTGGAACAGAGCACCCACCCTGTATTTTGTGCTGAGCCTAATGCATGGCAGGCTGTGGGAGAGGGCTGAGCTGGCCCTGAAGTCAAGGGCAGGATCCTGTCCCTCCATCACTGAGGACAGTGTATGACCGGAGCAGGCTGCAGCAGTTTTCCAGGCAAGCTCTCCAGGCAGTAGAGATTTGCTTCCCTCTCTGTTTCTCTGCCACAGCCAAAGCTGGACAGGGATTTGCTGTGGTGGTGCTGCTGCCACAGCATCCCTGTCCTGTGTGGGGCTGTGGCTGCCCGGGGAGCCTGCAGGGGCAGAAGGCTGTTAGGTTTCACGGTGTACCCTGTTTACATGGTGCAGGGGGCTGCAGTCTGGCCCTGGTGACTTTAACCCTTGCAACCCCAAATTCAGCTCCTGAAAATCATGTCTGAAGCAACATGAGAATTTAAAATCCGAGCTTGAGGAAGAGAAGTGGGTGCTCAGCAGTTGCCTCCCAATGCTTTACCCCTTGTCAGTCTGCCCTGTATGAGCTTTCCCTTTGGCCACTGTGTCTTGGGGATGCAAGGCTGGCTCTTAGGAGAGGAAAACATCCCAAGGCCTTCGGGGAACTGAGCCCTTCTCCATGTTTTCACCCCTCTGATCTTATCACAACGTGTAAGGGGAATTTGTGAGTCCAGAGCCCAAAGGAAAGGCCTGAGCTCACACAGGGATGCAGGATGCCCTGCAGCTCTCCTGGCTCCTCTCCTGTCCTCAGCTCTGACTCTTGCTATAGCCTGGAAGCCAGGGCAGGGCAGAGCCCGGCACGGAGGAGCGCACAGCCAGAGCTCTCCTGTTACCACCCAGACGCTCTGCTTTGGTTTTGCTTCGTTAGCTGCCACTGGTCTGTTAAGGAGGTCATGGCAGCTTGTGGAAATACCAGGCCACCTTCCAAAGGCGGCTGTCACTTATCCGTGCGCGGCTCCTCGTGTTGGAGCTCCAGTTCCCTGCATCACCCAAGCCATGCCTGGAGGTCCAGGGATCTGCCCTGGCATCCCTGTGTGCTGCAGGGGAGGTGTGAGGAGCACGCAACAAGCCAGAAGGTTCCATACCAAAGGCTGGAGCCACATCCTGTGGTGTTGCTTTCTCCTGCGCTCCAGGAGCTGGTGCCCTCCCTCTGGCTACCACGTTTCAGACGCTGCAGCTGAGCCAGACACCCTGGAGGCAGCTGCAGTGCCTCTATCAGCACAAGCACTGATGCAGCCTTGCCACAGGGGCACAGGGAGCTCAATTAATTATACCAGGCTTGTGTTTGTTAGGGACTCCTGATGAACGGGAATGACTTCCTTCCCCAGTTAGAAATCAGGTGACAAGTGCTGGTAAGGGAAATAAAACCCTCTTGTTGCCCACAGTGAGCAGCTCTGGGAGCAGCCAACAGCTCCACGTGTGAGGCTTTGGGGGTCAGTGGGACACCCCAGGGGGGCTGGGGCTCAGGGCTACCCAGGGAAGCCCACTGGCCATTAACCCCCTGCCTGCCCTCTCTGGGGTACAGGTTTGGCTCTTTGGGGGAGGAACCCCTTATTAATCCCCTCCCTCAGCTTGGGATAAGAGGGGACATTAATTTACCACCACTACCACCACCTGATGTCACTGAGATCTTGCTGCGGTAAGTTGACATCACTGTGATGGTATGACATCACCAGGAAGCCAGCAGTCAGCTGCAGCACCAAGTCAAGCAGCCAGACAGGGGCCAAACCCACCATCCCATACCTAGCCACCTCCCATACTTCAGCTGCCATTGGCAGTCCCCAGTGGTACCTCGCTGGGTTTTGGGGATGCCCATAGGACCTGGCTGGAGGGATACCCACAAAGTCTGCCTGACTCTGCCTTCCCCAGGAGGCTTTTCTGTGGGTGATATGGGCTTGAATTCCCTTTTCCTGGCTCTCCATGTCTCAGATGCATGCCCAAGTCGCTGTTCTGGGGCTGCAGGCAAGGCCTGGCAGAGCAATACAGCCCTTGCACAGGTTTTGATTTGCAAAGCTGCATTAGAGCAGCACGTTAGCAGTTCATTTTATAGATAGTCAGTTATAACCCTTCTCCTCTGGAGCATGTAGCCCATATGTGTTCTGCACCATACGTGTGATTTCATAGCTAGTAATTAAGTCCATATGTTGTGCTCCGCAGTTTCCATGGTATTATCCTCAGTTTTTTTTAGGGGTTGTAATATTTGTTTTTTTGTGGTGAGTTGTGCAAGAAAATAGTTGATACAGGGATCTGAATACATCTCCTTTGAGTTAGCCGCTGGCGAGCTCTGCTGTTTCTATAGAAATGAAGGAACTGACCCAGTGAATTTACATTTTAGACAGCTGGGTTTTTTCATGTCTGTGCCATTTAACATGCCATCATGAATAACACTGCAAAGCCCTCATCTGAGCACCCTGCTCAGCTGAAATTGCATCCATCTGTGATGGATATAGACTATATTCTCCCTTGATCCCTTTCCTTTGCTCAGGATGCTCTCCTTCTTTACACTGTGTGTTGAACACCCTCGCGAGAGCTGGCTGAAGGCAGACCTAGATCTGGACATCCGTCTCTGTTAGGGAGCACCTAGGCTGTCCTGGGTCCTTGCTGTTTATCTTCATATCCACAGTGAAATCATGGGTCGAGGGTGATCCCAGCTCCGTACCTCAGTGGGAAGGATGTTCCCTTTGCTTCTGAGCACTCCTGGCTCAAATCCCTGCTGCAGGGGAGCAGAGCTGCCTATGGAGGGTGAGCAGCACTGGTGGGAAAGCTGGACAGACACCCAGCTTGGAAAAGCCAAGAGCCCTGAGCTGAAAAGGAGACGTTTCAGGTCTCCCTCGGCCGTCGGACACTTTGGGTGGTTGCTGGCTGTTGTTCCTGAGACTTCTGGAAACACCCCGGCTTTGGGAAACTTTGAAATACCTTTGTTTTTGGCAGGATGAGAAAGTTGTTTCCTACCCAGAATGTATCCAGCTCCAGTTTCAAACAGCAAGAGCCGAGAGAGGTGATGATGGCCGTTTCCATCCCTGTCTGGATGGTTTTATTCCCTCTGGTTCTCACACCTTAACTGGAGAGTGGAGCTGGGCTGGGAGGACTGACCACCCCAAGGGACAAGGGATGGGCCAGGCAGTCTTCTACCTTGAGGTCACTGCTTCCACCCTAGACCCGGGCTAGGAAAGCCTGAAAGTATTTACCATCTGGTGCCTGGCCAAGTGACTTGCGAGAAAAGAATTCAGGGCTGCCATCCAGATTGTGATGGTCGGGCAACTACATCAGGAAACCTCGGCTCCATCTGGGACCAGCTGACCCTGCCGAGCTCCAGCCACTGCAGTGAGCCCTCTCCAAAGGAGAAAGGGTCTTTGGGATGGGGAGCAGTGCATGGTGCTTGATCCTTCACCATTTCCCAGGCATTTTGAATTAGGTTTTGTTAGAAAGAAGCACTGATAAATGGGGCTCGGTTCTGGTCTCAGAGTTTGACATCGCCAAGAGGAAGGAGCTGAGTGATTACACGGGAGCAAAGGGACAAGAAAAGGCTGTCTTAGCCAAAAGTGTAGTGAGATCTCCTCATTCAGACTGAGGGGCTCCTCATTAGTACAGCCCAGCCTGTACCAGCTGTTGTGAAAAGACAATGCTGTTCTTAATAGACATCATCAAACAGTAATCCTGGGGGAGGGGGGTATTTTGCTGCAGTCCAGACAAGAGCAATTCATAATTGTCCCCCTAAGTTAAACATTCAGATAACCAGAGAGTAAGACTTCCATAAAACAAAGCCTGGAAACTTCAGCCAGATGAGTCTTTCCGTTGTTACTTGGAAAAGAGTGTCAGAAATCCTCACGTATCAAACATGATGATCCTCTGAGAGTTTATTTTGGTATCAAACATCACCAAACATAAGATCCTTTTAAAAAAATCTCACTACAAGTTTTGTCTTACAGACAAGATGCAAACCCCAGATCCTGACCCTGTGCAGTTCCTGACAGGCCCGTGGTATTTTCCATGGAGCTGCACGGCTAACTCATGTTTCCTCATCAGTTTGCTCATTCTTTTGACTATCTCTGTTTTTCTTGTGGTTTCAGGCTAAAATAGATGTGTTTTTCCTTCGGTTCTTGTCTTCCTCGAGCGTGCTGTGTGTTCTGAAGTAGCTGCCATGTCCCTTGCAGCTTCAAACAGGTTTCAAATTGAGGCTTCCACTAAGGTGATGATGCTGTTAGGTCTCACCAAACTCACCTTGTAATTGCAGCCAGCTTTGCTTTGGGAAGGCAGAGGTTAGGTGATGTCTGTGTTTCCTTCCAGCCCTGTTTCCTGTGACGCTGGGAAGACCTTTGAGCATGCAAGTGCTGCACCCCTGCAGTGGTGAGTGTTGTGCCTGGGAGCGAGTGGTGCTGGATGAGGTTTGGGTGACACGAGCTGTGTCTGTTCCCAAATGTCACAGCCCTTCGCATCCCCAGGGCCTTGGCTTGCCATCAGCAGGAGCGCTTTGACCCAGAGGGGGTCAGGGCACTGGTGGATCCAGGGAAAGGAGGATGACGATGTTGGGACAGGATGGTGCTGGGAAGGGGACAGTGACCTGGGGCAAAGATAGCCCTCCTCAGCTGGTGTATCTCCAGTGGATGCTCTGCAGACTCCTGGTTGTTACTGGGACCTCCCCATAGACCTTGTGCAGACATTTTTAGCATCCTTGTTGGTTGGAAGGAGCCTGGCTTGTGCAAGGTCTGGGCAGGACTGAAGCCAGTCCACCCATCTTGTACCAGTGCTTCTTCCACACCCAGCACTTAAACCACCTAAATGACTGCTCAGCACCCAAAACCATTGTCAAGGGGACCTGCTGCTACTCCGCAGGGCTCATGCCAAAGGTTTTGGGGGTGAGTCCTGCTTCCTACCTCCCCCCCAGGGAATAAAGCAAGGACTGGCCTTGCTCTCCATCTTCTGAGCAAGCCTACGAAGGCTGAAGCCAGTGATGCCTCCATGTGTAGAGAGCTCCCAGGCCCCCAGCCCTTCCCTCTGCCCCTTCCCAATACCAGAGACATCTGGAGACATCTCCCAAGCACGCGCTCCACATAAACCACCTCCTCGTGTCCACATCCCAGCCAAGTCAATACAGACATGACTGAAACCTTTAGTGTCTGTGTGGGATCCAGTTGAGGAAAACAAACCTCTTGGTCTCACTATGGTTATGAAAGCAGCGATGTCGCCTGGAAAGTATGTACCAGCGAGCAAAGAGAGCTGCTGTTGTCGAGAGATGAGAGGAGAGGAGGTGGGCACCAGCTCAAATATGACTCAAAATCAAGGGAAATTATTTCTGATGAACGTAATTACTTCGGCTCCAGCCCTGATCAATATGAGGAGCTAAAATGCTCATAAACTGTCCGAGAATGCGAAGTATGCAGCAGGATTTGTAAAGGGTGTTTGGCTGGGCCCACTCTCACCCGGCTGTCAGGCTGCCCGTGGGGCAAGGTGACCTGCTGCTGGGGGAGCTGGAGAATGGGGACTTGCTAATTGCAAACTGGTGGCCTCAAAATGAGACTCCTCCATGAAGGAACAGGGAGCAGGCTGCCTCACGCAGGTCCTGAGCCTAATGAAAAGCAACCAGGCTGCTTGGCTGGGCTTCTTCTGTGCTCTGACCGCAGAGCAAGAGCCAAGACTGGCCCTTTACAGCCAAGCTGGCTTATGCTGGCCCTGCGGTATGGGGAGGTTTTGATGGGCTGGCTCTGTGGGGGCCCTGCAAGGCTGGAGACCAGCAGGGTCTGACCACAGGGACAGAGCTGGAGGGGATGATGTCCCCAGAGCTTGTGCTGGCTGAGCCTGAGCTGTTGTCAAGCAGGGTGTCAAATCCTTCATGTAGTCCTCAATGAAGACCTTTTGGGGTTGGATTCCCACCTGCTGCAGGGCTTTGGGGTGAGAAGTACAGAAGGGGAGTGTTTGACCAATGGGACTGTCTGCACCTGGCTGGCTGGGGCTGATGGTGGCGGCCTGGCTTAGCCTGGCTTGGCTAGGCTTGGCTTGGCTTGTCCCAGGAGCTGCTCCCGGCCAGGCTTCCCTCTCTGGTTTGGAGTCAGCCAATGCCCCAGAGGGCACAAGGCAGCTCCTCTCATGGACCAGACTCCAGGAAGAGAAGAGCAGCCCAGAAGCCCTGGCACTGTGGGTCAGGACAGACGTCTGCTCTCCCTGCTTTGGCTGAGCCCAACCAAGGACAGCATCTCTTACAGGCACTGCCAAGGCAGCAACTTGAAAGGCAGAGAGCATCATGTGCATGGGGCAGCCAGGCTGCTCTTCAGCCCCTGCTAATAGCCCAGGCTGGAGGGGATGTTCTGAGGTGCTTTTGGCTGCAGCGCATCCTGTTCGTGCTGCGTTCCCAACATTATCAACATCTCTTTCCTGGGGCAGGGAGCTCCCCTGGCCACATGGAGAAACCCTGCTCTCCCTGTGCTGTGATTTTGCTGGAAACCACATCTCGCACAGCGTGGTTGGGGTTAGGAGAGCTGTTTCCCCGGCGGTTGCCTTCACTCTACCCTGCCAGAAGCTGACCGCATTCAAAGCCCAGTTTTCCTTACACCCCCCGGTCCCGCTGAGCTGTGGTCTGCCGCCTGCGCAGCGAAGGCACTGGGCTGGCCTGCCATCAGAAAACGTGCTCTGGATCGCCCATGTGAGAATTAAACACAAACACTTCGCAAACCGCAGCCCTCGAGTGCGAGGCACCGAGCCGAGAGCTGTCGGAGCAGAGGAAGATCCCCGTTGCTGCGCAGGCAAAGCCAAACCAGGCTGGGATGTGCGAGCAGGGAAGGGACAAGTGCAGGGGCTGTGGCTCCAAGGGACACCAGCCACCCTCTGTGTGCACCCCTGGCTTTGAGATCTCACTTTGCTGCTGCTGCTGCTCACCAGTCCCATGTGTGATCCCCATCACAGAGGTGATGCTGGGTGTGAGAGGGACCAGTGGTGCGGCCACTGCTGCAGACCAGCCCCTGCCCTGCAGCTTGGCCTGGGGATGCTCTGCTCAGACCAGGGTCTCTGCAATAGGGCAAAACCATGCCTCCAGCCACTGCTGCTGCAGACTCTCTCCCTTAAACCCAAGCCAGACAGTGCCACTGTGCCTTCCCCTGCATTGCACTCACCCTTATGCCACCTTTGATGGCACCAGAGGTGCTACAACTCATGGAGAGGCAGCTTGAAGGTTCTGTGGTGACATGCAGCTTCTGCTTGGACCTGGCCACATCCTCCACAGCCTGGGTGTCCTCCCTGTCCCCACACAGGACCACAGGCACCTGCTTTGAGCTGGCTTTCCTGTCCCAGGACTTTCTCCTCCCTGGGTTGATCTGTGGGGTGAGAGCCCAGCTTCTCTATTCCTGCATCTCAGCCCTGGCCCCTGGAAACATCTGCAAGGAAATAGCTGAAGGTATTGAAAGGGGAGGCAGGAAACGCTCCAAAACCCCATTTTTTCCCCCTAAATATGACACTAATGTTGTTTGTAGTGTTAAAAATAGAAATCCAGGGAACCTGCCTTTTTCCTGTTTGCTCTAAGCTCTCACTTTCCTGCCCGTCTCTGTGTTCTGGGAATCTGCGTGAAAATAAACCCAACCAAGAAGATCTCAGCAGTGTGCGAAGTGAAGCCAGATGGGTTTGGCCTCGGCTCCAGCTTCCCCAAGCAGGGCCATGTCCTGCTGTGCGGCACAGGGAGCTCGAGGCTGTGGTCCCGGTGGGACCATGCGCTGACCCCACTCTCGCTGGGTGTCTCTGGGAGCGTGGCTCCCTCCCGCACCCCGTGTCCTGGTGCTGGTCACTCTCCTGGCTTTCCCAAGTGTCCCAGCACAGTGATTCAGCTCCAAACAGCGCTGCTGCTCCTCTTCTGCGGCTGACAGAGCCGTGCTTGCACCCAGGGCTGGATCTGCTGCTGCAGGAGCCCTGGGCAGAATCCCCCTGTGCCCACGTCTCCTGCTGGAAAGGTTTCTCCAGATGCCCATGGCTGGGGAGGAGCACATCCCTCCGTCACACCCTACATGCGCCCATTCCCAGGTTTCCCTCCCAGCCTCTGTGAGTGCAGCGGGAGGGTTTTGCTGCCTGTCTCCCCCCAGCTTGTTAAAGAGCAATGGCCACACTCAGTGCCTGCAGCACTGAATTCAGAGGGTGATGGACTCACTTTGGCAGCACTGAGCCAGGCCAGGACACACAGACCTTGAAGGATCAGGGTGTGGGAGCCAGCTCCCAGCCCTGTATGGGGAAAAGAAGAATGCTGGAGCGCAGCAAACCAGGCAGGGAGACAGTGTCTGAGCAGCAACGTGCCTTTCATTCAGGAGGCAGCGCCGCACGCCGGGTCAGCGCGGCTGCCTGCCCGCTGCAGGTGTTCAGATGAAAAGCAAGGCGCTCATTTCCAGCACAGCAAACCAGGGCGTGCGTGTCTTGGATGGAGGCTGCTGCCTGATTTATTACAGACTCAGCTCTAGGTGCCTCAGGAGAGTAAGCCCTGGCAGGGGATGAGAGGCAGGCGCGTGTACGGATGGATTGCAGCGCACAGAATGCTGCATTGTAGTAAGACTGCCTGGAACGCGCCGAAGCCGGGAGCGGGAAGGATGAATGAGTCCTCCTGCCTCGTTTGCATTCCTCTGCCCTCCCGGTTCCCGTGAGCAGCCCTGGGCTCTTAGGCAGACAAACTCCAGCCTCGGGGAGCGTTGCTGGTGCTGGGCTGGCAGAGCACACAGAGTGCATGGCAGTGCTGGGGACTGGCTCCGCTATGCTGCAGGTGCAGCATCCCTCAAAAGCCTGATCTTTGTAAGCAGTGGTTTTCTGTAACGGACTTGACTTCAGGTTGTTCTTTCAAAAGCCTTTGTTAGCTGGAGATTTGGGGTTTAGAATGCCCCCAGACTATCATGAGGCACTGTCTGGGGCACTTTTGCAGAGCTGGTTCTCCTGCGTGTCACTGGGAAGTCTGTGCTTGAACCGGGCATGTTGTGACTTTAAACACACTTCCACAAAAAGCTGTCCCAAGTTTCCGTCCCCTCTAGCTGCTTTCCTGGCCCTGGCATAGCCCTGGCCCCTGGCAGCCAGCACACTTCTTCTGCACCTTTGTGCCTGCCTCTTCCCTGCCAGGCATGTCTGGTCCTGGTAGTGACTGGTGTCTGCTGTCAGTGAACGTTCAGGTCTTTCAGCTGTGTTGTGTCAGCACTATCCAAAGGGGTCACTGATTTGCAGAGAGTGACAATGTCCTGGGCTGGTGGATCAGGCCTGCTGCTAACAGGGCACCCCTGCTGAGGGGGTTTCATCAGGGGCTTGCTGCGTATGCTTCTTGGGGCTCATTTGGGCACCAAACCTGTGATGGGAATGGGATCCTGACACCCCCCCCCCACACACACACCTGGTGCTGATCAGCACCTGTCATAGTGTTCTGGGGCTAAACCACGGACAGAGGACAACATACAGCCATGGGCCCTGATTTACAAATGGGAGCTGAACTGCAGGGACTTCCCAGGCTTTTCCCTCTGCCCAGTCCTGCTGCTGACCTGCAATATATCCCATCCATAACTGATATCTTTGGTATGAATGGGGAATGGGGCACAGTCCTGGCATCCTATGAAGATGCTCTGAGGACTGGGAGCAGCTCTGCTTTGGAGACAGGGTGAGAGAGCTGGGCTTGTTCAGCCTGGAGAAGGCTCCTTAAGGGGAGACCTGAGAGCAGCTCCTGTGCCTAAAGGGGCTACAGGAAACCAGGAGAGTGGCTTTGGACAAGGGCCTGTAGGGACAGGATAAGGGGAATGGCTTTAACCTGCCAGAGGGGAGATTCAGGTTAGATCCAAGGAAGTTCTTTACTGTGAGGGTGCTGAGGCGCTGGCACAGGGTGCCCAGAGAAGCTGTGGCTGCCCCATCCCTGGCAGTGCTCAAGGCCAGGTTGGACACAGGGGCTTGGAGCAAGCTGCTCCAGTGGAAGGTGTCCCTGCCCGTGGCAGGGGTTGGATCTGAGCTCCCTTCCAACCCAAACTGGTCTGGGATTCTACAGTCGGGGATGACACTGGAGAAGAAAACGGCTCTTTGAAAGGACTTCATCCGTAACCTGCGTACTCGGGTGCTCATCCTCGTTTCCCCAGCCAGGCCTACGGGTGAGCCGCAGGGGGCGGCGGGCAGCGATCTCAGGGTACATCCCCGTGCTGCCCCCCTGAACCGGGACCATCGCTCCGGCTCCGGCCCCGGCCCCGCGGCAGCGCTCGGGCTCTGCCTCCCTCTTGTGGCCGCTCCGGCCGGGCTCCGCCGGGAGCACCTGGGGCTGCCCGCTCTGCCCCGCACCTCCCTCCACATCCTGGTCCTGGGATCCCGGCTGAACCCCGGCACCCCGGACCCAGAGCCGCACCCCGGACACGGACCCGCATCCACACGGGATCATCCCAACACTGTCCCTGCGGGTGCTGGAGCTGTGAGCTGTCGGGTGCAGGCAGAGCCTGTGCTTCCTTTTCCTCAGCACCGTTCCTGGTGATTTACCTTATGCTTTTAAGCAAAGCCTTTCTGCTGCCACTGGGGAAAACTTTTCATAGCCAGACTTGCATCACGCCTGGGGAATGACTGGAAACAGAGCCAACTTCAGTAGAGACAGCTGTCTAAAAACTGAAGCTGTTTTCTTCCCAATAATCTGGTTTCAATTTCTCCTGCAGCCCTTGAAGCCAAGAGCTGAACAAAACAAGAGCTCCAGGAAATCCTATAGAATATTAATGGGGCCAAGGCCCTGGATTAGATCAATTAAAGCGTCTTCAGAAATTTCCAGCTCAACGCAGTGAGGATCGGTTTCTCTGCAAACATTCTTTGCTCCAGCAGGAGGCTGTGCCCAGTCTGTCCCAGGGCTTGCAGCCACCTTCCACTGGGGCAGCTCCTCTGAATGCCCCAGCAGCACCAGCGTCTGACTTTTCCCCTTCTCCATCTGCTTCTCCTCCCCGAGACCCATCTTTCTTTCTCTTCCTGCGAGTTGTCCTTTTAATCACACCCGGTGCAGTAGCCCCTAGAGTTGGTCTATCTGCTGGTGGTCTGCAAGCGCAGCTTGAGGAGTGAACATCTCCTGGGACCAGGACCCCACGTGTGAGTGGTGTGACCCTCAGTTTGGGATCGGCCAGACCCTGAGGTGGGTGATCTGGGTGTCCTGGCATAGCAACCTTGTGCTAGGAGCACGGAGAAGAACAATTTAAGTCACTGATCTGCTCTCCAGATCCTAAATCTGGGCACAAATATTGCTCCTGTATCACTCACAACCATCTACAGGGAAGGATGGAGGGACCAAACCCTGCTGTCTGCGAGGTTTAATGGCTCCAGGGGTCTCACTGTGTCCTGGCTCAGGGTGGCAGAGGAGGTAACCCCCAGCTTTGCTTTGCAGGATGTGACACTGCAAGTGTCAGAGCCCTCAGAACTGCAAGCACAGAGCCTTAATGGACCTTAATGACCCTGACCAGCCTCACCTGACCCCACACCCATGGGTTCAGGAGCTCTATTTAAGCCCAGCCCAGGGTCTGAGGCCCTCCTCCAGCACAGGCACAATGGTTGCATGCTATGGGACAGTTCTGACATCAACCTCCTGACGCTCTCCTGGCTTGGTGTCAGCCCTGCCCCATCACTATGAGCCTGCTGGTGCTCCTGGACCTGATCCTACCCCTGATGGGCAGACTGACTGTCTGCCTTGACCTGGGACCTGCTTCATCACGGTGACACTGCCTCATGATCCATGCTCTTGGTTGGACCTGGATGCCACCTCTGGGTCTGTGCTGCTCCCCTTGCCAGCCCAACACCAGTGTGTGGGCACAGACCTGAATGTCTGGAGTGGAGATGAAGGTGTGGGACAAGGGTGGACTCTAGCTGTGGTCCCCCAGTGTGGTTGAAAAGGCCAGGGGTCCCTTTCAGCTCTGCTGCTGCTGTGCTATAGCTTGAGCAGGATGGCTTGGTCAGAGCCTGCACAAGTGAGGTACCTTGTGTTATACCCCTGATGTGGTGGGGTTTGGGGTGGATGGGATGCCCTCTCGCCAGTGCTGAGGGGGCCCTCAGGCAGCACCTACCCATGTGTGGCCTGTCCCAACAAACCGGCCTCCAGAGGTGTTGCCTGGGTGCTTTGTAGAGTGGTGAGATGTAGGATTTGATTCAGGAGGAGCTGGAAGCTCCCAAATCCTCTTGGACCCTGCTTGCCCTGGGCTGGTGAGATGGGGCTTTTCCTGCTGTGAGAGCATCCTGCTCATGAGCTGAGGCTGTGCTATTAGAAAGAGTCTGAGGGGGGCAATATTATGCTGCTGTTTTCTGCTGCTCAGTCACAACCAAAGTATCTCTGTGAAGGCTGGGTTTGGCAAAAGCATTCTCCCTGCTTTTTGCTTTGCAGAGAAGATGGGGCGCGTGGTGCTGACCTGCAGCATCACGGAAGGCTGTCCTTGGTTCCCCTCTGTCCTTTAGTGGCCTGGGTGGCAGTGTCTGGCCAAGCACTTGTAATCTCATTACCTGCTTATGCTGGGGGCTGCAGGGCAGCTCAGCCCCCCCTGCCCTTGGTGCAACACGTGCAGCTAAAGCCTGGGTGTGCAGAGTCTCCTCTGGGGCTGGAGAAGCTTGTTCCTGCTGGTCACAGGGGCCAGGCTGCGGTGCAACCGGCTGGTCAGTGATACAACACCCTGACCAGAGCCTTCATCTGGGATCCTGCTTACCCTGCCCCATTGCAGTGACTTTGCAGCTCGTACTTGGCCACGGACCAGGGTGTGAAACCAGATCTGGCTCCTCCATGACTTGAGTGGCCTGTGAGCATGGACGTCTGCTCCCAACACAGCCCTGGATAACAGGAGCAAGAGCTGGGGAAGCAGCATGGGTTTGGGGCTGCAGAGCTTTGCATACGTGTAACACTGCACACGCCTTGGCTCCCTGGGTCCTGCCTTGCACAGATAACATCAGAGGTGTTGGCCCATCTCCTGGTTCTCCTTCAGAAAGTGGATTTAAACAGAGGTGTGTGTCAGCCGGCCACAGCTAGGCTTAGGCTTAGCTTGGGAGTGTGTCTGCCCTGCTCTGGTCAGTGACCCCTTTGCTGGAGCAGGGCAGCCTGCTCCGTGTGGAATTTCCTTGGGAGAGCTGCTGCAGGAAGGGGTGTGGGGGGAGCTGTTCTGGATGGGACTTGGCTTCCTTCCACTCCTTCCCACCGTGTCCCAGGGTGATGGGCTGTGCTGCGGGCTCCGGCTGCTCTGAGCCAGGAGGGACGATCCAGCTCTGCAGGAGAGGTCAGGTAGGTCTGAATGGGGCATTGGGATCATGTTCCAGCCCCAGCCTGGTCACTGTGCTGCTGCTCCTGTGCAGGTTTGATGTGCAGGTGAGCTGTGCCTTTGAGATGATGCTAAAACCCTCGAGAAGCACATTGTGCCCAGCTGGGCTGAAATGGTGCAGATCTTGGTCTCTGGTGCCGACAAGGAGGGCAAGAAGGGTCTAATCCCCTATGTCCTCACAGGACGGTTTCTCCTCCTGCAAAATGGTGAGGATGGCTCTGTCCTGCCTCTCCCACTGGCTCCTCTGAGCATTCCTCAGAGGTTTTGCTCAGGTGACAGAGCTCCATTGCTGAGTCCCAGCTCTGTTACACCCAGTGCCTTGAATAGGGAATGTTTGCTTAAGGAACAGCATAAAAGGAATGTGTTCCCACCTCCTTATTGCTGGGAATTGGACCAAGTTGCACTGGGGCCTGCCCCAGCATGGTGTGGAGACCCACTTGGAGCTGCTGGAGCGTGCCTGGCTCGCATCCTGCTCCTGTGGTGGGGTTTCCCTCTGAAGTCAGGGCCAGGGCAGGCAGGGAAAGGTGTGTGCTTGGGCTGGGTGCCACCGGGGCGCAGGCACCGGAGGATCTCCTCTCCCACATGGTGGGGGTCTCAGCACTGACCCAGGCAGGAGAGGGGTCCTCTCATCATCCCAACCAACTACTGGTTGGAAGGCGGCTCTGTCTTGCGGGTAGCATCAGGTTCAGTAATTCCCTGGCAGCAAAGCCTTCCTTCCGTGACTGAGGCATCATCACCACTGAGGTGGTGGGTTTCTTCCAGCATGCTTGGCCAGGAAAGCCTTGTACCCACCATCCCCTTCATCTGCTGGCTTCCTCAGGATGATCTTGGCTGATAATGATGGGAAGATGTCACATCCCAGTGAAGTTTATCTTAACTGATGCAGCTGGTTCAGATTGCTCTCGGCTCCTCTTGACATGGCTGGCACAAGAGGGATGGGGCCACATCTTTCTGCAGAAGTCTTCTCCTTCTCTTTACCCACAGGAGAAATCAAAGGGCAGCCAGAGCCCAAGAGCCCAGGAGAAGATGGGCTGTCCACACCTCACCTCCATGGCATGGCAAGGTGAACCCAGTTTCCAGACCACTGCTCTTTTCCACAGCCCAAAGCACTGACACTATTTTTCTGCCTTTTCTCCACTGTATTACTTCTGAAGCTGTGCTATCGCAAAGTGATGTGGGCTCTGGAGCAGTCCAATTTCCCCATAGCTCAGTTCAAGTGGCCCTTCTGGTCCAGGAGATGTTCAGAATAGGCTGAAATGCATTAGCATGGCTCGGTGTGAATTGGCCTTCCGTGTTCCAGTCTTAATCCAGTTATGGGATCAGCGTGGCAGGCTTCCAGCAGCTCACATGGCTCTGCGGGCAGCTGCATCCCGGGATGTGCCTGTGTCTGTGCTGAGCATGTTGTCATGAGCCAGGTGAGTGTTTCTGTGCTGCTCAGAAATGCCCTGAGATGAGAAATGCAGCCTGTTCACAGGATAGCCTCAGCTGTACCCTATGGTACTCCTTGGAGGGTGCGTTCTACTGTGGAGGTTAATAGGTCTTTATTTCAGGCTGGCTTTGTACTTAGTGGTGTGAGGGTTGTGGTTTCCTCGGGAGCAGTGCCAGGAAGGAGAGTGGCAGCTCTCATGTGTACCCAGGTAGGCACCAGCCCTCTGAGGAGCTGCTTGGTAGCACCCTGGGGTTGATCTAATGCTCTTGATGCTGCAGCTGCATGAACATCCTTGGGAAAAACCCATCTCCTACTCCCTGCTGCTGGAGAGCTGGGGAAAGTCTGCCTGGGACCATGGTGTGATGCAGGACCTGCTTCTGCTTTTAGAAGCCAATGTTGTTGGATCTGCTTGAGTGCAGAGGGGAAATGAGGTCCCTTTGGGAAGCGGGCTCCTCCACTGGGGTTTTGCCTTTCCCATTGACCACAGGGTGCTGTGATCCCCAGCAGGTCACAGCTGAGTTCCCACCAGTGACTCCAGTGTGGGGCCTGGTGGGGCTCGCCTGGGGCAGAGGTTTTCCCTGTGCTGTGGGGAAGCTGCAGAAGTTAAATGGGAAATGCTGAGATAAGTTAAGGCTTTGTCTCAAAACAAAACCTTTGCAGAAGCAATGGATGTCTGGGCTGAGAGTGTCTGTGCTTGCAAATATGACCAGTATAGCAGCAGGTCATGTCTATACATGACAGCAGCATTTGTAGTATCTTACTGGTAGAGTTAACTGACGTAACCACTTTTTTCTTCCCTTGGCCACTTAGAATGAGCTGCACTGTGACACTCTTTGGTACCCGGTAAAAACCAAACAAAAACCCCAATCAAAACAGTAAGGTACCATTTAAAAAATAATTAAATATCTAAGCCCAGCATAAGCACAGTTCTTTGTTTGGAAAGCTCTTTGCAGGTGTCAGCAACCCTGACACACAGCTGGTATTAACCTGTGGGGCAAGAGAAAGGGGGCAGCTTAAATATAGCTCCTGCGAAATAAGCACTGGGAGAGCCTCCAACGTCAGTTTTACCCCTACATTGCAGCTTTGGCTTTTCCTAAAAATGCAAAGATGAACAAACAGCAGAGACCGGAGCCATGGGCAGGCTGTGCAGGTGAGCAGTTGTTTTCCCCAGGAGTGGCCCCAGCGCAGGCCACTCCAAGCACGAGATGTGTCCCCATCCCTCTTATCCCTGCTGTCCTGTGGTGGCTTCTATATGTGGTAACGCAGCCCAGGGTGCCTCTTGCATCCCCCAGCCCTGCGAGTGTGTGCACTGATCCCTCACCCTCATGCCAGCAGATCCGGTGCTCCTGCAGCTGCCCAGATGTGCGTCCTCTTGTGTGCAGGGGTCAGGAGAGGCTCCCAGCTCAGGCAGGGATGTGAGCCAAGTGAGCAAAAGCACACTGGGGCCCTTCATGACTTGCATTTTCCTCCTGAGTTGTTTGCTTCTCACTCCTCATAGCAAGGCTCTGGGGAGCATCTGTTGTGCTGAAGAACAGAGGGGTTTGGTCTCTTCTGCACTTCAGAAAGCACCATTCTTTGAAGCTGAAGCCAACACAGGGCCGTCTATCTTAACAAGTGACTCCAAGGTATGACCAAGCTGGAAGGGAAAGCAAATGAGGTCTGAAGTGTAGGGCTGACACAAACATCCAAGCAAGGGTTTGGGTGGAACAGAGATCCCTGTTGTTGCCCCTCTGGCTTCCCAGGTAGGAAGTTGTTATTGACCATTAAATAACAGACTTGTTCTTGAGCCCTCTGGTTGCAGGGACATGTGGTGTTCTCCATAGGAAAGCATTCAGTAAGTGTCAACAGCACAGCAGTTACCACAACTTCCCAGTTAAGCCAGTGGTAAAGATGGATAAAGTGGATCAGGGTCAGGTCAATTAAAATCAGCCCAAGCCCAACCCTTATTTATAAGGCTATGCAACACTTGTGTGCAATGACTGCACTATATGGTCCTGGTATTGACACTCCTGGAAAGAGCTGAGTCTGCAGCACACATGTATTTGCTAAGCAGAAAAAAAACCCTATGAAAACCCTTACTGCACCATTCCCAGTCAGTGGGGCCAGTTCAGCTCCATTTGTCTTTCTGACCTTTCTTAACCCTTCTCTCAGCAGAAAATTACCCACATGCTTTTTTTTTTACCTTGTAATTTCCTTAAATCTCAAATAAAGGCTTTAAGTGATGACTGTCCTCCCAGTGTGGATGACACATGGAGCAAGGCTGTAACCACAAAAGACTATTAAGAAAGCACCATGTATTCATACTGGGACCATTTATGGTACAGATGCTTTGAACCACAAGTAAGACCTCAATTATGTGATGCAGTGGAATGTTCTTCAGGCAAAACAGATGTTTTTCAAGTGGCTGCTAAGGAAGCCTGTGGTGTGGAAGTGAAACAGTCCATGGGAGCCACAGCATGCCTTGCCCAGGGACACTTTCACACTCAGTTGGTACTCTGCACACTCAAGCGTTTTATTTCTGCCCAGACCCTCTGTGTTTTACCTAAATTCAGCACTCTCAAAGCTTTGGAAGCCTGGAACAATGTCACCTCTCGGTGACTATGGAAATCACAAGTATTAATGCAGAAATTACCTGCTGCTTATTCCCGCTGGTTTCCCATATGCCGGGTGTAGTGCTGCTCCATGCCACGAGCTCCAGAAAGCCCGGAGTGGTGCTGGCACCGTGCTTGGCAGTTAAAGGTTACTTTCCCTTGCCAGTCACTATTTTGTAAGGAATAGCTTTGCCAGTTAGCTGTGGCTAATGGGCTTTCATCTCTCCAGTATGGACGCAGTCAGAGCACCTCTGAAGGGTGGTACTTATTAAAAGAGAACATGTTGATGAGCCTTCCTCCCTAGCCAAGCCCTGTGCTTTTCCCACGGGCTTCGCTTGCAGTGCACATACCCAAATGACCTCGGGATTTGAACTGAAAAACTGCAGTTTGCTCAATGCCTGCTTGGCTTTGGGGCAGGAATTCCATCACTGCTCTCATGGCAAAGCTGGGGAGGAGTGACAAAGTGGCACTTCCCTGCAGAGCAATGAGTCTGAAGCTTGTTCTGCCTTCACTGCACCAGGGTGCAGCCCTGCTTTCAGGGTTCATGTCACCTGGCTGGGGTGGCAGTGTGGCTGTGACAGCAGAGGAGTGCCCAGCACTCCGTGTCCCCAAGGGCAGGGCTCCAGCATAGCTAACCCCTGCTGCCAGTTTCCAGTGTCCCTCTGGTGTAAACACAGCTGGGGAAGGAGAAGAGAAAACCTTATTTTCCAGCCATTTGTGGTAGTGTTCACGCCTACAGCCCTGAGCGCTTTCTGTGCTTACATGCCAGAGCGAGTAATAACAGTGTTTTATGTTGAACAGTGATTTTCACCTCTGATGCTCCCCACAGACCCCGCCTGTGGTCTGAGGGTGGCCTCAATCCGTGCAGGTGAGCTCTAGCATTGCAGAACTAAACTGTGGGTCTTGGCTTTGCTGTGATTTTGGAAGCATCACCTTCCTGCTCAGCGCCTCTGGGCAGCTCAGGTCTCATCTCAGCCAGGGCCGCACAAGGACCCTGGGAATGCTCCTCACAGCTCACTGGTGAGTGGTTTCTTCAGCTAAATGGTTCTCCAGGACAGGAGTGGCTGGAAGTGCTGCTGTCTTCAGCATCAGGGAAGCCGTGCTCGGTGGGGGGAGCAGGGCTTTCCACCCCACTGTTGATGATGTGGGCTGCCATGTGCATCACCTATGGGAGAAGAAGGCAGGAGATGGAGGAGCATGGTCAGGTCACTAGAAATAAGACATTAAATGCTGTGAGGTTGCAGGAGCTAAAAGCGGGTGTAGCAAAAACCTTATGAGGAGCAGCTGAGGGAACTGGGGTGTTTAGTCTGGAGAAGAGAAGGCTCAGGGGACCTTATTGCTCTTTACAACTGCCTGACCTGAGAATGGAGAGAGGAGGCACCTGGTCTCTTTCTGCAATTAACAAGTGACACAAGAGGAAATGGCCTCAAGCTGTGCCAGGAGAGGTTTAGACTGTATGTTAGGAGTAATTTCTTCACCAAGAGGAACAGGCTGTCCAGGTCAGTGGTGGAGCCACCATCCCTGTGTGTTCACAAACTGTGTAGACGAGGCCCTAATTGACATGGGTTAGTGTGGCCTTGGCAGTGGTAATGGTTGGACTTGATGATCTTAAGTCTTCCAACCTGTTTGATTCTGATTCTATGATTCTATTGAACGCAGCAAGTCTGAAAAGCCCTCGGACAAAAGGAGCGAGTCACCGAGCAGCAGCTCTGATCACTCCTAAGCTGAACAATTGAGTGCTCTTTAGGTTAAAACAAATGTTGTTGCATCGGCTTGATCCCGCGGCGCCGGCCCTGCGAGCTGCGCTCCCTTCTCCTCCGGTGCTGCCGTCGGAGCGGGGGCTCCCCCCGGAGGAAACGGGAGCGGGCGGGAAGCGCGCGTTACCGGGGGTGCTGCGCGGGCAAGGGGGGCCCGGCAGGGGGCGGGAGAGCGCGGCCGGGGGAGCGGGGCGGGGCGGCGGCGGAGAGGAGCGGAGCAGCGGCGGTGGCGGCAGCATGGAGCGGGGTGTGCGCGTCTTCGAGGACCCCAAGGTGAGGTGGCGGCGGGCCGCGAACGGCGGCGTGCGCTGGGGCTGAGGGGCTCTGCACCGGGGCTGAGAAGGGGAGCATGCTTCGGGAGTGAGAACCGGGACGTGCGCTAAGGTTGGGTGCTGTGCCCCGGAGCTGGGAGTCACGACGTGCACCGGGACGGGGGCTGGGCACCGGGGGGCATGCATGTACCGGGGGTGAGCACAGCGACGTGCACCGGGGCTGAGAACCGAGACGTGAACCGGGCTGAGCACCGAGACATGCTCCGGGGCTGAGAACCGAGACATGCTCCGGGGCTGAGAACCGAGACATGCTCCGGGGCTGAGAACCGAGACATGCACCGGGGCTGAGAACCGAGACATGCACCGGGGCTGAGCACCGAGACATGAACCGGGGCTGAGCACCGAGACATGCACCGGGGCTGAGCACCGAGACATGCACCGGGGCTGAGCACCGAGACATGCACCGGGGCTGAGAACCGAGACATGCACCGGGGCTGAGCACCGCGACGTGCGCTGGCAGTTAGAGCCGGGACAAGTACCGGGGTTGAGGTGCTGTGCAGCGGAGCTGGGAGCAGGGGCATGCATGTACCGAGGATGAGAACTGGGACCAGCACCGGTACTGGAGTGCTGTGCCCCGGGGTTGGGGGCCGGGTCATGCTCCCGGGGTTTGAACCGGGACGTGCCGCGGGGCCGAGCCGCCGCACGTGCAGCCGGGATAAGAGCCGGGCGGTGCGGGGCCGTGCCCCGGGAGGCTGTGCCCGAGGAGTCACCCCGCGGTGCCGGCCCGCGGCTCCCCGCAGGAGCTGTCCCCCCAGCCAGGGTCCCCCGGCCGGAGATGGGGTGGGCACGGCTGTGGGAGAGGCAAGCCCTGAGCACTGCAACCGTGCTCTGGGTCTGCTAAAGCAGCCGTTTTCTCTCTTTTCCTTTATGTTTGGGGTTTGGGTTTGTGGGTTTGATTTGGGGGGGTTGTGGTGGTGGCTGTTTTCTCTTAAAACATTCAGTTCGGTTATTCTTCAGGGCCCCAAGATGTTTATCTTGGTGGCTGCTTGCAGAGGGCGCGCCAGTCACGCTCCTTCCGTGCGCTGTGTAAGTGCATCTCGAGTAGTATCGCACGGTAACATGTTCATTAATCAGATTATAAAAAAGTTGAGAGGGAAGAAGATGAAACCGATTTGTTTGGCGGTAACCCTGTGTCTGATGGCAGAGCACTGCCTGTGCTGCCGGACAGCGCAGCTCTGGGTCGTGGCCTGAGTAAGCTGGTGTGTGGAGCAGGTTTGCTCCAGCTCAGACTGCCAGGCAGGCTGGGGATCATAGTGCGCCATGAGGGGCCAGGGCAGAGAAGATTGCCTCCAGAAACCCAAAAGGTTTTAATTTTGTTGCTGTTTGCATCCCCTCTTGCTCCCAAACCATTCATCTCTCAGTTTGAGCTCGCACCCAGAAGGCCCAGCGTAGCTGGAAAAGCTTGTGTGCGTGGGTCTGATTCAAGTTTCATTCCATCACTGTGGAAGGTTTCCAGCTCAGGGAAAGTGACCCATGCAATAGAAGGCAAACCTTGATACCAACATCCTGTGCACATTGATATCTACTAATGATTAAACCCTTTCTAAAGCTACTTAGATTTTGGGAGATGATTCATCAGCTCCACTAAGAACAAAAGCTGTTGGTTCGCCCCAGTGATTTTAAGCTTTTGGCTGAAAGAAGCAAGTTTTCTTTCACTTGTGCTTCTTCCTACTTTCCCACTATGTGGGAGAGCGGGATGCCAAAGAGAGAGACCTAGGAAAAGCCATGCAGGGTTTGACTGCTAAGATCAGGCTTCTGTTGTCTGGTTGCCGGCAATTGTGAGACTGGTTTTCCTGAGTCAGGCAGTCCCTTTCAGTCCTGTGAACCTGCTAAGTCAGGCTTGGGGGGAAAAAAATGGGTCTGAAGTCAGTAAATGAGCCCTATTCATTCCTCTGGACCCTCTGCCATTGGGAATGCTCAGTTTTGTGTTTTAGAGATGTTTCTGGTAACTGGAGCCGCTTCGAGCCCTGGCTGAATGTGGGGCCGGGGCTGCGTCCGTGTTTTTCGGGAACTCGCTGACTTCCAGTGACTGCAGCTGATGAACAGGGAGCTGCTGGGGCTGCTTTGAGCCTTGCTTACCATAGGCCATGCGAGAGCAGAAAAGACTGCTGTTCCTTCAGCGCCAACCATCGTGCTCTTCCCTCTCTGTTCCACAACCAGAGCAGAGTCCGTGTTCTTGCTCACTGCTGACTCCTCTCCCTGCAGTCCAGCTCTGGGGCTTCAGGACTCACGATGCTCTTCTCCTGTGTGCCTTGAGCCGTGCTGGGAGCAGGACGGGACCAACATGCACCCTCCCAGCAGCTGGTGTGGCTCTGCCACTGGATGCTTGTTTCCGAAATAAGCATCAGGCTATGTGGGGCAGGGGTTCCCACAAGCCCTCCCGGGGTACCCTGTGTATGTGACAGCGTGCCTGGGCCTGTCCCTATCCAAAGGGAGGCAGTTACCTCTGACATGCCCATCGTACCTGGGAATGGGGAGAGATGGCCAAACTGGGTGTAGCTCTGTGTGTCCTGTTAGTGGTTGGGAGAGCACCTGGTGACCGAATGTGGATGGCACCAAAGGTGCCTGCTCTGCTATGCCTGGTGGTGTTTGGGTGGGCAGCCTGCTCTGCTCCCTGCTACCTCCTCTGCTCAAGACAGACCTGTGCCGAGCTGACAGGAACAGGTACTTGCCTTGGGTACAAAATCTAAAGAACTTTAAAAGAGTCATAACTAAAGAAAGAGGATTCTTATACCTTACACAGTGGTGTGCATGCTCATCCCTTCAGTAATGTGTGGGCGTGTTCTCAGATAGCCATCCTGGAGCTGCTTGCCAAACGTGATGGCAGCAAGAGGCTGGCTTGGTGCTGCACAAAGTGCAAGGACTCTTTATTGCTCTGAAGTGTTGCCTCGTTCCAGCCACATGCACGTGTGAGGTGTGCGATGGCTTGGGGAGGGACATGGCCCTACCACCTATGGGAGCCACCCCTGCAGGAGGGTGAGGCACAACCACCATCATCTATTAATGGTACCAGGAGCCTCGTATCGAGGTCAATGGAGGTTGAGTAGTTGGTGCCACGAGGGATTGTACTAAAGGTACATGGGAGCATCCTCCTCCCCCTAGGTCACCAAACCCATGTATCATGTGAATGCTTGTCTAGAAAGCACAGATATTTCTTGCAGTGAGGCAGTGTGTCATGTGGGTATCGCATTCTCCCACGTTTCACTTTTAAAGGCTCAAGCCTTAAAGCTTAGGGCAGATTCAGCTCCGAAACGCATCCGTGGATGTCATCAGGTTTAAGGATAATACTGTGGCTTTTCCACTTCACATCACTCTTGATCCGTGCTTGCCTCTTGCTTCTGAATGAGCGTTTGGAGTGAGTTTCTGGTGAGGATAATTGCTCCTAGCAGCATGCTTTCATAAACCCAGATTTGGGGAACACAGTTCATTCTTTTTGCAGTGATTTGCATTCGTCTTGCCTCTCGTTGAATTTTGCTCTCTGTTAATGTTTTCCAGCCAGGTGTACCTAACAGTTGACAAATGACAGCTGTAATTACTCTGTTTTTCAGTTATTACAGAGATCAATAGAGTGAACTTTAAATTATCACCTTTTAATGTGCTCATAAATAATCCCGAGCAAAGTCACTGCTAAGGGTTTTAAAATGATGCAACTTTAGCAGCTGCCTGGATTATTTATTAACATCTGCTGGAAACCATCAAAATAAAAGGTGAGGCTGGTGTTAATTTGTCACGGTGTTAGGGCTTTGTTCATTGTGTATAGCTTCTGAAAGACCCTAAAACCGCCTAATACAGACGTTCCCTTAGCTTGGATGGTACTTTTTATGCCGCATGGTAGGCAAACTGAGCAGTTACCAGCTCTGCCATGGTCCGCTGAGCAAACCGTAGAGTAAGAGAGAAATTCTGATGGGTTGACTGTAGCTGCAAATACTCTGGTTAACTTTTCCCCCTTAATTTCACTATATTAAAAGTAATCAGAGTTGATCTTTGACCGGCATGTGCTCGTTTGCAGTCCCGCATTTTATGCTGGATTTTTTTTGTGAGGCTTATGAAGTCTCAAAGAAAACATTTTGGTGTTTTCAGAAGACAGAGGTCAACCCAGAGCCCTTCAAACTTCTGCTTTTTTAAATCTGACCTGGGTTGCTGCTATCTGCCCTGGCGGCTCACGTGCTGTGGTTGAGCTAAAACTTCCTTTGCATAAAAATGGAAAGCGCTGGGTTTGCTGTGACCGCCTCGCTGGGGGCTCTCTGTGCTGAGGGCGCACAATTTGTGGCCAGTTACATCTTTTGACCTCATCCCTCAACTCAAGAGTTGTCCTTTCAACAGCTCTTCAGTGAAACTCGGAGATTCTATTGCATTGCAGTGTGGTGATTTGATGGTCGTTGAGCTCACAGTGCTGAGGAGGTGTGGAAGAAGGGCTGAAGGGTGTCTACAGTAAGATGGTCTTGAGGGTCCTCACTGTAGCTGCAGAAAGAGCAGAGCTCCTGCCCTAGGAAAGCGTTGGAGAGCTCTGCTTTCTCATTCCTCATCAGAGCAAACATTACTGCCTGCAGGTTTGCTGTCAGAAATGGAGGCACCACTGGTCCCAGGATGGTTGAAGGCTCCTCTCGGGTGCTGTGGTGCTGTTTGGGTCCTGGGCCAAGTGTTGAGTTCCCATTTAATCTATGTGTGCAGGCGTCTTCTCCCAATAAACCGGAGGGGTTTGGGTGGGAGACCATATACGCATGGACCTCCGTATGTGCCCAAGAGCAGAGCCCTGCAAGAGGCACCGGGCTCCTGCCTTTGCCTCATTTCTGCTTGCTGAGGCATTGTCGCCTGGAGCCGCAGCTCAGAGAAAACTCTTTCATCTTTATCTGGCCACTTCCCTTGGCTCAAAGCAAGGTCATGTCACCCACTTGTAGCTGGAAAAGTCTTGTGCCTTGTTTACCCAAAACAAACACGCAGGAAGAGAGCTGAAATGTAATCTGCAGCAAGCAGCCTCCCACTGACCAAAGCCTGCAGGGTTTGGGAGCGAGGCGCCCGGGGGAGCTGAGCTGCTGCGTTGTGCCTCTGCTGATTGCATCCTTATCTGTGTCCGGCTCTTGGTGGAGACCCTTGTAGGCAAACCTTTACTTCTCTTGAATGTCCTTTGGTAATCTCAATAGCATAAGTTCGTTCTCATCTGCAAGCAAGCACTGATCTTGAGGAACCCCACGATTTGTTTGGATTAAGCAGTGTTGCGCAAGAGTTTCTTAGCACTTAGTGTAGGTCTTCAAGACACAAATAAATGCATAGCAGGGGATGAAAAGCTGTTCGTGGTGTTGGAGAGGAATCTTGCTGCTTTACAAGCATCTCACCAGCAGTAGTGGCGGAAGGAGGTGCAGGGATGAAGGACACTGTTGGATTTGCTTTTGCATTGATGGAAGTGTCACACTGGGGTGTTCTGCAGGAAGCACTTGAGAAATGCTTGGAGTGAGATGAGCTCTGTGTGTGGGTTGCTTGGGTTTTGTATCCAGCCCAAGCAAGTTTCAAGCCTGTAATTCCATCAGAGGGTCACAAGGGCTGTTGAAAACCTCAAGGAATGGAGCTTGCATGATTTGGAAACAGGAATCAGAGCTCAAGAGTGGAAAACGTGCCAGGCGTCCACATCTGGCGATGCAGATCATGCCCATAGACTGTTGTTTTACCTGCTGCTTCTCAGGACATTTAGTCCTCATAAGCAGGATTGTGTAACTCGAGTTGGGGGGAAAGATCAGGTTTTGCCCTTTAAAAAATCTTCATCCCTGTTGATTCAGATCAAGTCTTAAGGAGAAGTGACAGAGATATATTTTTACAACCTGCCAGCAGTGGTGTCTGTGGCAGTATTCATGACCCCTGAGCCAGCAGGATCAGCAGCTTGAGCTGTCCTGAGCCTGGCACCTGCACTTTGAATCTTGCTGGTGCACATTTCAATGGTAGTTTCATGTCCACCCCATGGAGGTGGCCTGAACCCAAGCACTGTCCCACCCCAGCAACGGTGACCTGCAGCAGGAGCAGTCAATGCAAACGCTGGCCAAGAGTCAGGAGATGGGTGTTTCCAACTTCACAGCAAGCATCTAGGGCTGCGGGAGGAGGTGGAGATGGAGCAAGCTCATGAGCATCACTGCACACTGCAGAGATGGGCACTGCCAGCCCTGCAGCGGGAGCTGAGCCAGTAGTGTCGAGCTGGTGTCAGCTGTTTGTGGATGCTTCAGAGGAGAGAGAAAAGATCTAGAGGCTGACATTATCCATTACCCTGCTTGTAAGGACTGCTTATTTTCCTTCCAGCTCCTCATTTGTTACTGCTTGATACATAACCTGACACTAGAGTGTTTGTGGGTTTAGTTAGTAATCCTGAGTGGTTTAGTTATCCGTGCAAATATCCAGCCCCATTCTGAATCCTCAGCATCCTGCAGCAGACACCTATACAGGAAAATGGGCACAATGTTATAGCTAACAAGAACTTTGTGTATTAAGTTGCTGCTCTGTTCTTTCAAAATATGTATTTTGTAGGCTATTCCATTGCTTAAACTGAAAACAGGTCTGGAAATATGAAGATTGAGCTGAAGCGTTTTACAGCTAATATTTTCCTTCTCAGTTGGACTTCCAAATTACTTTTGTCATGTTCCTCCTAGCTGCCTAATAAGAAAAGCTTGCTTTTGTTTTTCTGGAGCTCTTTCTCCAAAATCCATTGTTTCAGCTATAATGGGGTTTCAGAGTGAAGAGATCTGTTACTGGCTTGTTTTTAGTGAGCCAAAATTGAAGTATTTTGAAACCAACTTCTTAGCTGGATGGGGCAACGCTTGTTCTTTTTACTTTTTGCAGCACCTTGTACCATGGTGACCACGTATGGGATTAGAAACCCTGTAATCTCTGATAATGCCAAGCAATTAACCATGTGTGAGAAGCTGGTTCTTGGAAGTGAAGGCAGAGGTTTTGCATTCTTATTCTGAACAAATGAATTGGTGCTCGGGTGTCTGTGAATTCAAGGAGCTGCAAGCTGGAAAGCAAAGGTGTTTGGGGTTTGCTTTTTTCTTAAGCCATGCAACCTAAATAGGGATAGGGCTGGTCCTGAAAATGACTGGAAAAAGAATAAATCTTAAGGATCCATTAAATGTGTGAGCTGCAGCAGCAATAAGAAGATATTTAGACAATACTTAGCTATTGGAAAATAAACTTTATAATGCATGCATATTTTAAATGGTTCTTTTGCTGCCTTGTCACGGCTTTGTCCCTGTATTGGCTGCATTTATACCCATTTGAGCACCAGCTGCTTATCTCTAAACTTTTGCTGCAGCACTAAGAGTACCTTACCGATTTCTCTTTATCTTATTGCAGGTAGAGCTTCATGTCCACTTGGATGGAGCCATTAGACCAGAAACAATCCTGCACTTTGGCAGGTGAGTTGTAGGGGGAAGAAAGCTCTGGGAACTGCAGTTCAAAAGTATCATTCCTTCTGCTTGTCCAGTTCTCCAGCAGAAGAGGCAGGCTGGGGAAGCTCTCCCCCTGGTTGTGCAGGAGCAAACCTGGCTGGTGCTGGGTCCTCTGGCTGCCTGGTGTGAGAGCTATGACCACATCTCAAAAGGCAGTGCTGTGGCAGAAGTGTGGTGGTCATTGGTCCTGTGAGCCGGGCAAGCTAAGAGGTGCCGCTGTGAGCAAAGTGCAGAAGATGTGTCATAAACTGAGCTGTCAGCCTTTGAAGTGTGCCCAGGAGGCAGCAGTCAGTGTATTCTTATTTCTCCTTTCACATCCCTAACTGCAAAAGCAAGTGTAATGAAAGGGGGCTGGGAGCATCTCCTTGGTGGTGGTGCTGGACCATAGTCTTGCGAGGAGAAACCAGCTTGGGTGTTCCTGCCCCCCCGACTGCTGTGTGCCTTTGAACCCCACGCTGTCTGCCTGGTGCCAGCAGCCAAGGAGTTATGTTTGTGTGACCCAGGAAAGCACTTGGCAGTGACTTAAAAGGTTATTTCCTTGACAGAGCCCACGTGCATCTTCTTGCTTCAGTGTAGCTTGTGGGAGAAGCACCAGGGTAATGATTAACTGGTGCGAGGGCCTGGCTTCATGGTTGTAAGCAAAGTAAACATAAGGCTTCTTCCAGCTGTTCAAAAGGCTAAATGGAGACTAACAGATACCCTCAGGTGGAGAAAGTGGCAAGCTTAATGATTTCAGGAGACAGCTCTTGGCCAAAACTCTGGTACTTTGAGGAGGAATCAGTCCTGAGGAGGATAGGAAGTGGTTCTGGCATCCCATGAGCCCAGCAGACTCCAGTCCTGGAAGGGAATACTCTATAAAAGTAGCTCTTTCTGCAGGGAGCTGCCATACATTTTGAGTGTAGTCAGAGTAGGCAGGTTAGATCAGAGATGTGCATCTTGTTGGTTGCAGGAGCTTGGCACAATGAGCTGAGTCAGGGTTCCCCATGTCTCTGGTGGGGTGCAATGGAAAGAGTTGGTGCTGGCTCCCTGGGGCTCTGCTGGGTCCTCTCAGCAAAGGAGAAATGCTGGTGTAGTCCCCAGGCGGGTTGTAGGAGCCCAGGAGGCAGAAGCCATCTGAGGATCCTGTGCTTCTCCCCTGCTTAGGGCAGAAACCTTCATTGCCTGAGTGTGTGCTGAGTCTCCTCTTATTTTTAAACAGCCCTTGGCATCCCCTGGCGCTGCCAGCCCTCGGGTGGAGCAAGGCTGTGCTATTCATGGGCTCCAGAGCCAGTGCTCACACAGATCTGAAAGCCGTGGGGCAGTGCAGGACTCTAGGGCACTGCCTCAGTAACCTCATCCTGGGCACAGGAAGCTGCTTGTGGTCTATTTTTAAAGGTAAAGAGCTGGAAATATATTTGCCAGCTGGTGGCTGACCACGGAGCTGCTGGGATGCACGAGTCCTGAGGGGCAGTGGCTGAACTCGGCTGGTTTTAGAAACTGTGGCTCCAATTCTGTTAGGTCTGGGTCAGGCTTTGCATCCCCCCTGCCCAGCCAAGGGGTTTAGAGCTGTGCCAGACCCCTCCTCGCACTGGGTGTCCCCAGGAGAGGTGCTCTCTCTGCAGTGGGACAATATGCATGGTGCTGCCATGGCTGGAGGTAGCTCTGGGCAGGACACTGAGGTTCCAGTGGGCAAGAGCACGTTCCCTTGGGGCAGCTTTGCTGTAGGAAGGCTTCCAGCTACCCGCAGGTTGGATGGGGCAGCAGCAGTTTCCAAAGCCTGACTCCAATGTCTGTACACTGTGGGTCATCCCAAAGCACTGTCAGTACAGGCTTTGTGGAGGCAATCCTTTGGGGAACACATGGAAGAGGTCAAGGAAATGGCTTTGCTGTAGGAAACTTTCCCTGGGCAGATGGAGGAAGATGTGGGTTGGAGCAGATGTGTTGGTACTGTGGAAACAGCAATATGGGGAGGAAAACTTAGCAGTGATGAACATCCCCTGCTGAGTGCCAGCAGGTTAATCTGTGCAGGTTGTATGTGAAGGCTGAGCATGGGGCTGGTTTCCTTTCTACTCAAGCAGGCAGTGAGCCATGTTTACTAAGCCCAGTGCCCTTGGGCTGCTTCCCTGCAAGCTGCTGATCGGGATGGTTGCTGCATCAGGACACTAAAGCTGTCAGTGTGTCTTTATTAGCAAAGACACATCAATTTGCTGTAATTCAGCATGGCAAGAAAGAGGATTAAAAACAAATGTCTAGTTATTACAACCATTTTAGGTTGGTGTGTGCAGGATAACAGGGTGCAGGTGGCAAAGCCTGCCCAGGAAGCGTGAGGCATCCTTGGCTGGCTGTCACCCCACCAGGGACACTTCCACCCAACCAGGACTCCAGGTGCTCCAGGGAAAGATGGCTTCTTCCCTCTTGGAAGTGTTTAGGTGGCTTTACCATCACCATCCTTTTGGTGAGAGCAGTTGTTGGCACTGCCATTTGCTCCTCTGTTGGAGGTAGACACATCGGAGACGATGCCACCATGATACTGGGATTGGGAACAGGCTCACTTGCATTAAACCCATGCACAATCCTGGGCCTGGGAGCATCTCCATGACTTCTCAAGCCTTTGAGTCTGCATAAGTGGAAATTAACTTTTCTAAAGAATCTTGGTAATTCTGCTGCTGGGACTGGGAGATGCCAAGAAATAAATAATCCAGAGCCCCTTTAGATGAACTTCTCCTTAAGCTTAAAATGTGCTCTGGCTGTGTTCCTGCCAGCTCAGTCTGCGCTTGTAATCCGATTTGTTTGTGCTTTGCCTGTGTTTTGGATTGCCGTCCTCCCCGCTGAGATTCAGGGCTGTATCTGCAGGGAGATCTTGGAAGGACAACATGTGCTGTATCTTTTCGGTGAAGAAGTGGAGGTTAAAGCTGCCAGCTCGGGATGCGATTGCTGAATGGAATAGACTGATTGAAAATGTGATAGCCTTCCCCATCAGTAACAGGTGGCTTCATTTCCAGGAAAAGAGGGGTTCCTCTCCCTGGCAGCACTGTTGATGACCTCCTGAAGCATGTCAGCTACAAAACACCACTGACGCTTACCCAGTTCCTAGAGAAGTTTAATCACTACATGCCTGCCATTGCGTAAGTACTCTGCTTTTTTGCTTCTTCGCCTTCATCCCATGGCAGGACCCGTTGGCTGACATTGCTCAGCCTTGGAGGTCACCTCCAAGCATCCCCAGTGTGTCCCGAGGGTGGTGACGGGCCCCAGTGATGGGTGCCATTGCTGTCCCTGCAGGGGTGACCGTGAGGCAGTGAGGAGGATCGCCTACGAGCTCGTGGAGACGAAAGCAAAGGAAGGCGTCATCTATGTGGAGGTCCGGTACAGCCCTCACCTCCTGGCCAATTGCAGCGTGGATCCCATCCCCTGGGGCCAGACCGAGTGAGTGATCCCACTAAGCATGGAGAAGGCACGGCCCATGGTGGCCAGCCAGAGTCTGGTGTAACCAAACCTCGTCTCTCCTCCTATGCCAGCATGTTTCCACCTCTCTTTCCCATCGATAGAGATACTGCAAGATGGAAAATCCCATGTGCTGCTATGATTTAATGTCTCTTGCTTTGTGCACCAAATTCTGCAGGTGCAGAGCAGCTGTGCTTAAGCTTCTGGCTGAAGCTGTTCTCTCTATGGGGGAAAGCAGCGCTCAGATATGGATTGCCTGCCTGCAGAATGTGAAATTGAGCTGGTAGAGATGATGGATATATTGGAGGGGGCTGGTGATCTGATCCCTTCTTTGCATGTCATCTTCTCTGTGATATGTGCCTCTGATTAAATTGCTGCTGGGCTTTGTCGCCCTTGCAAATGTTCTGTAATGGGGACTGATACCCTGTGCTTGCTCTGCCCAGCTGCAGGCCCTTGTGTACCCTAATAGGATGCTTTGGCAGAGTGGGTTCCTCTGTTTGGGCAGGATTGGCATCTGGTTCCCTGAGGCTTTTCTAAATCTTTCTATCATCTTTGCCTGACGTGGTAGATCTGGGCATGGCATGTATGTAAAAGGTGCTGTTCAGCTCTGGGCAGTCTCATTGGGCTCCTCTGGACGCTAAGGTGAGTGGGACCCCAGGCAGGCTGGGTTTTGCATGGGGTGTCCCATAGGGATGCTGGACTGGACCTGTGGCTCCTGCCTGCCTCCCTGGTGTGTATGTGGCCTCACGCTGATGGCTTTTCTTCTCCGCAGGGGAGACCTCACTCCAGATGAAGTTGTTAACCTCGTAAATCAGGGGCTCCAGGATGGAGAAAGGGATTTCCGCATCAAAGCCAGGTCTATTCTATGCTGCATGCGCCATATGCCAAGTAATGTATTGCAGCTCCCCTGCTGCTCTGCTCCCCTTCCCTGATGCGTGGCGGGGGGTGACGTCCCCTGGGTTCAGGTCCCCACAGAAATGCAGGGAAAGCCCCAGTCCTGTGGCCCTGAGTCCAGGGTGGGACCAGACAGCGCTGAGGAGTAGTTTTTGTCTTGGTGGAGGTCCTCTGCTCCCTTCACTATGGGGAATGCTGGATGTGAGAGTGGGGGTCTCTGGGTACAACCAGTATCTGAAAGATGGGTTCTTCTTTCCTCTCCTGGGGAAGGTGTGATTTCTGCCCATACCTTGCTCCCTGCCCAAAGGTTGCAGCTCTCCTTGGGCCAGTTGAAGCCATTGCCACAGTGAGTGGTTGCATCAAGCTCTTACCCAGAGCAAGTGATGTGCTCAATACAAGTCTTTGGTGCCTCATTCAGGATGTGCTGCACAGTGAGAAGCCACCTGTAATTTATGAACTGCTGAGAGAATGGCAGAGATGCCAGCAAGGACTAGCTCATATTAAACTTGTTAATAGAATAATAGCTCTAACCCAGTGAGTTGGAAACTGATGAAAAATGAAGATGAAATTGCACATGTTTTCTTATGTGTTGGTATGATTTTGGGATTATAGGTACACAGCAGGTGCCCATTAATAATTAACACTGCTCTTTATCTGTTTCTTGGCCTTTTTGCAAAGGGTAGGTAAGTGCTATATGAGCTGGTAAATGCATGTCCTTTCTCAGAGGTTATCTATCCTGATCAGAGATAGCTCTGAAAGTAGTCGCTGGCCACGTGTTACTCTTTGTCACTGATGCCATAAGATAAACCTCTGTGAGTGTTAAAAGTCAGTCTTACAGGATGCTGACCAGCTCTTTCCCACCAGGAGTAGTATCCATCCTCTTGTCTGGGGGAGTTGAAGATGCTCTGCATCAGGACAGGGCTGACTCTTACAGGGACTCCAGAGATCCCTCCCAGCCTGAACTCCTCAGTGACACAACACATCCGAAAGGCTGGTTCTTCCTTTGCCCAGCCTGGGATGGCATGAAAGCTTGGGAGCGAGTTAAAGGATTTCTTCCATGCACCATGTTATAGCACCTGGGCTGTGCAGTTCAGCTTGGGCTTGCAGCAGTCACCACCATGGTTGGAGGTTGTTTCTATTTTATCTTTTCACCTGCTCAAAGTGAGCAGCAAACCATGATGAGAACAGTTTTAGAGCTGGGAGCAGTTTTATGTCTAGTAAATGATTTTTACTTCCCTTTCATTGGTAATGGACTGAGTTGGCAGCTTTTATTTGACTGAAGATGACAGAACTTTCTAAGAGTTTTTAGCATTCTTTATGAGCACCAAAAAGAAAATAGCTCTCCTACCCTTATAGCTATAGGTCTAAGATCTGTTGAGGAGAATGCTGGAGGTGTGACCCTGATGAATGCTTTCTGCTGAACCCTGGTGCTGTCTCTTCCAGGCTGGTCTCCAGAGGTGGTGGAGCTCTGCAAGAAGTATCAAAACAACTCTGTGGTGGCCATTGACCTGGCTGGAGATGAGTCTCTAAAAGTGGAGGATTCCTCCGAGCATAAGAAGGCTTATGAGGTTTGTTGAATAAGCTGCTGAAAAGAAATTGTATGAAAAACTAGCTATTGAGGGAATGAATGCGTGTGAGGGGGGACACAGTGCGTTATTGCAACTGCACACAGCTGGGACAGCTTAAAACTTCATTGCAGCTATTGAAAACATTAAATAGCAGAAGTATTTGTTTGCATTTCCTGAATGATTAATGACAGGCATCATTGCTTAAACATGGCCTTAGGGCTGGAGATAGGCATGCTGGGGTCTGCTCCTGGGGCCACAGCCAAGGCTGGAAGAGACTGGCCTTTCCAGTCTGGCAGAAATCACCCAAAGCAGAGAAGCTGCGTGTTTGAAGTGCTTTTATCTGGTGATCTCAAATGCAAGTGCTGGAACGGCTTCAGGAGCCTGGTCTGAGACTCTCACTGGACCTCAGTGCTTTGCAGTGGCTGGAAGGGAAAGCTTCCTGCCTTGCTTCTTTTGCCAGTGGGATTTTGGGGTTGTTGGACCCCTGCATCAGTGGAAGAGGAGGTTGTGCACCGTTGCTGCCAAAAAGGCAGTTTGCAAGCAGCACTCAGGTCTGAAATGACACCGGGCTTTCTTGGGGAAGCATAGAGCCAAGGATTCTAGGACCACCATGTACAAGGAAATAGAGATCCTTGGAGAAGAAGCCAACGGAAGCACTGTGTCCTTGGACAAATGGGTTGAAAAAGGGATTAAAGCACTCCAGGGAGGATATGATGGATGGATGTTAGAGCTCTCTCCTAAGTGGAGGAGCTTAGGCTTCGGCAGACAGGAGGGTTAGTGGGAAGGGTACCGAAGCATGTGCTCTTCCTGACCCCTCTGCTTGTATCCTTGGCTCCTATTGGAATAGTTAGGGATCTCTTGGGAGTGCAGGGGTGAGAGTTTCTGGTTTTCCTTCATCCTGTGTAGAAACAAGTGGAAGATCTCTGGGCTGGTGCGAGTCTGTCTCTCTTCTCGGTCTGGTACTTCAGCCAGAGGGACTTCCTCATTTAAAAGTGTCAAAAATTAGCTTTTTGGGGAAAATCAACACTCTCTTAAATGCAGAGAGCACAGAGCGCCTTTCAGGTCATTGTACATGGAGCTCTTCTGTAGATGCCCCAGGCAGAGTCTGGCCTGTCCTTCACTGAACCTAGGTGTCTGCTGCAAGATGGAGCTTGCAGCCTCCCCTCCTGGCTGGGCTGCCTCTATCCCCAGCCCCTTGCAAGAGGGAGGTGCTGGTGTCTGAGCATCCCTTCATCCCTGCCATGGGGGCTTTTCAGTTCTCACACTTGGCTGCAGCCAGCCAGAGAGGTGGAAGTTCCAAAGACAGGAACTGCTGTGAGGTTCATGCAGAAGGGCAAGTGGGTGGAGGAAGGAGAGCTTCGAGCTTGCTGCTGTCTGGAGAGGAGGCAGTGGTGAGCTCATCTGGTAATAAAAGACCCTAAGGGCTCTGGCTGGGCTCCAGGGGAAGGTAACCAGGCTTTCTAAGTTTCTCTGTGTGTGGTATTGCTGAGCTCTTCTCTCACAGCCTGTGCTATAGCAGAGCATGTGCGCTTCTCAGGGCACAGGGCTTGTGATGTGGGGGCTCTTTGCACAGACCCCTATTGCTTGCTATGCCCTGTGAGTGGTGCCAGCCCAGGGACTTGCTGACCTTGCTGCAGGTGATGGGACAGGAGCGCGTCCTCCTTTGCTTTGCAGGAAGCTGAAAGATGTGGGATTCACCGTACTGTCCACGCTGGGGAGGCCGGCCCGCCTGCCATGATCAAAGAGGTACAAGTTGCTGCTGGTATGGGGCAGAGAAGGGCAGAGGTGGGAAATGCCCTGGCATCCGAAGCACCGGGGATAGAGGAGCTCAGCTCCCCTCCATATTCATAGCAGAGCAAACTTCAGGGACAGGCAGAGATCTGGCCCCGACAGCTCGGAGCAGAACCTCCTGATGCTGGCTCAGTGGTACGGGCTGTACCTGTGGTGGGCAGGGACCTCCAGGCAGGGAGGAGCAGAGCTGGTGCTCGGAGGCTGTGCGTGCTTTTCCTGTGCTCCCCAGGCAGTTTATCTCCTGAAGGCTGAGCGCATTGGCCATGGCTACCGTGTCCTGGATGATCCTGAGCTCTACAAGGAGCTCTTGAGAGCAAAGATGCATTTTGAGGTAAGGATGTCTGTTGGGAATGTGGGCTACAGCCAGGGACACGACCTGACACCCGAGTGCTGACCACGTGTATGGTGACATTGCCATTGAATCCAGATGTCCAAAGCTCCTCAGCAAAAATGGTGGGGACGGCTGGCTGGGATCTTTGCACTGGTGCCCCAGCAGCCTGCAGGAGGCACGTAGCAGGGAGAAATGGAACCTGGTCTGGATGAGGTTATGTTTTGGAGGGTTTATTCACTAATTTATGTATCTCGAGCCTGCAGGCTCCTCCTCCCACAAATCAGGCTGCTGTTACTGGAGTCTGTCTGGCTGGAGGGTGGAAGTTCCTGGGAGTTACTGTGAATGGACAGATTTCCTTGGCTTTTCTCCAGAATGGGTGTATCCAGCTAATATATGGAATATATCTCTATACTTGTCTGTGGTTTCTTTGTGGTTGGCACACAGCTGATGGCTGATTCGTCATGGGAAATACCCCACCAGCTTCTGTGCTGTCCCACGGGCTGTGGGCTCTTTGCATCCATGTCCTGGGATGTGCACTGGTCCATTGGAGTAGTGCTGAGGGGTAGCTATGAACAAAGCTCTAAACCTGTATCTGGCTTTACCAGCATGCATAGCTATCTGTGTACACAGGTGGGGTTCAGATCTGCGTGGCTGATTCTAGTTTTCATGTTTAACTTCCCCAAACAGGTCTGTCCTTGGTCCAGTTATCTCACTGGTGCATGTCTTCCGGACTTTGGGAAACACCCAGTAGCACAGTAAGACTTCTCAATTATGTGCAATCTTAAATAACCAGGAGTGGGGTTGGTTATAGCTGTTTTATTGCTTTACAAAGGTAACACACATCTAACTGCATCCTTTGGCATAGAGGGATCCGGTGCAGTTGGAGGGGATGTGGGGCTCTGTCTTGTCCCTCCTGCCCCTGCTCAGAGCTGTGGGGCACGAGATGCTGCATGCTGGCCACTAGCCCTGGTTGGTGGGTGAGGGCTGAGGTTGCTGAACCTTTAGGTAAGAGATGCCCTGCTCCTTGCTACACCAGAGAAGCAGGTTGGTTCAAGAGGGGTGGTGAGACCAGCCGAGCCCTGTGTTTGTGTCCAGCAGTGCAAGCTACAGGGAGAGCCGTGAGGTCTCTGTTACTGCATTTTACCCTGAGAAATGTATGGGCAGTGCTGTGTCCAGTGTTTTACCCACCGGTTCAACTCATTTTCATTGCAGGTTTAGGAAGGATCGTGCTAATTATTCCATAAACACGGATGACCCCCTCATATTTAACTCCAATATTTACAAGGATTACAGCATAGTGAAGGACTACATGGGCTTCACTGAAGAGGAGTTCAAGAGAGTGGTACGTCAGCCTTGTCTGGATGCTCTGCTGATGTCCCAGTGCAGCCCAGCACCACCCACTATGTTTCCTTATATGATAAGGGGTTAAGTTTTGGGCTTCATGGGGAACAGGTCACAGTGGAAACTGTCCACTGATGTCCTCACAGCAGGTCTCTTCAGTAAGGAAGGAAGGTGCCTGTTGCTTTTTTTTTCCTCTGGATTTTGAATTGCAGGTAGCTTATTTCAAGGCCTGGCTCTGAAATTAGAGAGATTCAGCAGGTATGGAAGTGTTTGCAGTTTTTGTATGCGTAACATACAAAACTGAGCTAGAAACAAATTCTTGATTACATCCTCTGTTTTCTATTCACCCAAAACAGAAAGACCTGGTTACCAAGTGAACCTTTCCCGGTTTGCATTCAGAGTCATGCTCAGCACTTCCACCTGCATGACTCCCAAGATACTTTATCAGATTGGGAAGTGCAGGATGCGCTTTACAAGAGAGCATCAGTCCTGCTTTCAGCTCTGGCTGGAGAAATGAGTCCCTTTCTCCTACAGACATCACTCTCTGGGTCTGGAAGGAGGAACCAGGACAGCTCTGGGATGCTGGATCCACAGCTGTTCTGCTGCTGGTGTCCTCCTGCTCTTGCAAAAGCCAGGTTATCCCTGCACAGGTCAGATGAGCAGGTTAAATTGCACAGCCAGGCTGTGTCCCAGGGGCAGCACATCAGCCACCAGCAGAGGCTCTTGTCCAAACGGGAGCTGGGAGTGTAGGAGAAGGTCTAAAGTGCATATCCTAAACACTCCCAAGTATTTAAAGGCCTTTGCTTTGCACCTGCCTTGTTCCTCTGGGATTTGCTGCAAGTGATGGGCCAGAGCAGTTGCTTTGTAAAATGAGGCTGTGGAAATGAATCTTGGAGCGGAAACTTTACACTCTCCTTCACCTGTTGGTGCTCAGAGCCAGATGTTGGGATGTGCACAACCATGTGTTCATATCTGATGTATCTTAACGTCTCCCTTATGTTGCCCCTCTGCCTCCCCAGAACATCAACGCAGCTCAGTCCAGCTTCTTACCTGAGAAGGAGAAGCAGGAGCTGCTCAACAAGCTGTACGAAGCCTATGGGATGGTCCCCAATGCATCGTGACCCATCCCCGCGAGCCAGCATGGAGCGGTGGCCCTTCCTCATGCGTGCTTGACTCTCCTCAGTGCTAGTGGGAGCACCTGGAGAAGGTGCCCAGGGTTGGTCTCTATTCCTGGCAGCCCTGTGTTAACCCCTACAGTGATAAACAGAATGAGATTATCACATACCCCTACCTATACCCCATAAACCCTCTCCCCAGTGGATATCCAGTTTCCTATCTTGCTGGTGGTCAAGCAGACTGAAACTGCCTCCTGGCCTGACACCCTTCCTCATCTGCCAGTGTTTCTCTACTGCAAATGCAAACAGAAGAATGTCCCATGCTTTTTTTTTCCTCCTCTCCCCCTGCTTTATCTGTCCTGCCCCACTGACCTGCCTAGCCCTTGTCTGCAGTGCAGAAATAACCACTTTAACTGTGCCTGTGACCTAAGTTAAGCTTCACCTTTCTAGGGAAAAGCTGTGTTAGAGCTGACAGGGAGTGCGCAGGCACTTCAGAAACAGAGGTTTTATTCCCATCCGCGTGGGCAGGAGGGTTTGGCCACAGCTATATTTACCCAGGGTTAGTCTTGTACTAACAAGACTGGAACAGGAACAGGCTGGGCGCTGGTGCTGCTGCCCGTGCACAGGTCTGAAGGGCATTAAAAAACCCCACAGGGTTTTGGCATCTTTCTTGGTAAAGGACTCGTGTCTCATGCCTTCCGTTGTCACTGCTGTAGAAGCACACACCTTGGGCTGTGTGCTCACAGCTGGCCATGACCATGGGCTCACATGCATAGGAAGTTGGAACAGATTTTTAGCATTTTGGGCCAAAATCTGCCTTCTGGGATTTTTCCCAGTTTTGTACTCATCCTGGAGGATTCCTATGAACTGCAGTTTGCTCTTCCTTGATCTTTGTTTAGGACTTGGGAAAACCATGATTGATTGATTGCTTGATTGCTTGTTTTAACCACTCTGCCCTCTTCCTGACTTGACAATCTTTAGGCACTATTAAAACTGAGTAAGTAAATTAATAAGCTAGGGCCCACTGTTACGTGTTGACTTGGGTCCCACCTGAAACGCTTCTCATTCAACCACAACACTGACTAGAAGTCAGTTCTTCTGTTTGGTGGAGAATTTATACAGAGACATTCACCAAAATTCCGAAGTTATTTTGGTGCATTACAGTGGTTTTACTTACCATGCAATAGAGCTGTGCACCCAGAGAAGAGACCATCCTTTTCTTACATGAGCGTGTGGTGTGCTTTAGCATCCCAGGTATCTGCCAAGATGCTTACTCCAAAGATACTGTACCAAAAAGTTGCCTTTGACAAGGGGCCGTGGTCACCATTACCATGGACAGTGTGTGAGACTGGTCCAGTCTCAGCCAGCAGCGACCACGTCCTGGGAGTATTTCCCATCTTTCTGGGCTTCCGTATTTGTCCTTCGAGTAAAATGCTCATCTCTGAAGTACATGGTGCATATATATACACATATATAGTAGATAGATGGATATGAGAGTGAATTTCTTACTTTTATAAAGCAAATGATAAAGCATCACTTTTAAGAGTATGATTGCAGTAAGAACCAAGCTTTTTAGGTAATTTTTCTCCAAAAATTGTTTCTGAAGATGAGTTGCTTGTGTGGATGCTGGACAGTTGGTTGTTAATCCTGCTTAATAAAATAACAGATTTATATTAAAAGATAAACTCTCTTGCCTTTCTGTTCAAGGGTGGCTGTTAGGATCTGTGGTCCACAGCATGAGCCAGCTTACCCCTGCTAGAACATGAGAGCCAATTGGTAGGTGTGATAGGGCTTTGGCAGCCTGATCCTTGATCTCCTGTTGGCAGGTCAGAGCACTTTGACAGCCAGAGGAAAGGTGCGTCTGCTCCCTCACCATGGACGAGTTGGATTTATGGATGCAGGTTGTTCCAACCTCACGGATCCTTTTTCCTTTTGGTGATCAAAGGGATACGTGTCACTTTGTGGCCCCAGTGCCATCACTGGGTGCTCTCACTTTTTCTGGCATGTATTGAAAGTACTTTACAATCTCTATTCCCTGTCACCCAAGTTTTACAGTGTCAGTTGATGCCAAGAGCCAGAAGTGGTGCAGCCTGGGCTGCCTGGCTGTCAGACTGCACTGTCCCACAGGCAGGGGAGTGTGTTTGCTGAAAGACTTTATGATCGTTTGGTGCTCAGTAACAGTTCTGGGGGGTCTGGCATGCCCCTGTGTTCAATGAAATGAAAGGCTGGGAGCATCTGTGTGCTCAACAACATTGCAAGTCAGGATGTGGCTGGATTAAGCCAGTGCTCTTGGTCTTGGAGCACAATCGGCTGCGGCGGCAGGGCTGGCTCTTTCACTTGCAAGGGGAACCTGATGCCTCTCGCCTGTCCTTTGAGGGTAGCTGGCCAACAGGCTAATCACCTGCCTAATATAATTCTGGGACAGATATTTTCTGACCAGGAGAGCTAAGATTAGCCCACATTTGACTGCTGGAGGTCTTGCCTGGTGCACAGTCCTCCTGCACCGCCTTTTAGCTTTCTCTGTGTGTGTCAGCATGAGCCAGAAATACTGTTCAGTGGCAGTGAGGAGAGCTGGAAATGGGGCTTAAAGACCCGACTGTGTGGTCAGCCAAGCGCAGGAGCTGCCTGCTGTTTTGCCTCTGAGTGTGGGGAAATGGGAGCAGGCTCTTGGCCGCCGTCCGGGCACAGAGCTGCAATAGCATCCAGGCAGCTCCGGCAGCTGAGCTGGTTTGCAGCTGCCAAAGCAGCAGCTGCAGCTGCTACCTGGCTGCCAAATCCTTGTTTCCTGTGGGGGCTGGAGCCGTGGACAGCTCTGTGCTGGCCCTGTGGCCATCACTTCCTGGAGGCCCACAGACAAGTCTTCTGTCTGGCAACTGCTTCTCTGCTTATTTATGGCCTTGTTTTCTCTGATAAATCCCAAACTCGTAACATTCAGTTCTGCCCGAGGCTGTCAGGGTGATGCTTGTCCTTGTGTCACCAGTGGAAAGTATTTCTCAGGCCAGCTTTGCTGTGTGCCTGTGTTTGGCCATAGACCCCAGCCGGGCTATAGCTGTATCCCAGCTGGGTGAAACACTGGGTGAGGACACCTCTTCCCAGCAGCACTTCTTCTGCTGGTGTCTGGACCAGTTGGCCAAGTGCTCAGCCAGCCTTTGCTTGGCTATCTGCGGTAGTAATGTGGAGACACCCATGGGAAAGGTGCTGCCTGGCAGCAAAGTTGGGAATGGGGGGGCAGACTTTTAGGATTTTCTGTGCCCAATGGCATCTGCTTCCATCTGGGTGCTGCACACCCATGGGGTTTCGCAGACCCAAAGGGAAGAGGCTTGTAACACAGCTCCGTATCTCCTTACGAGGGGAAGCTGGTGTAACCACCCTGAGCTGCAGCTCAATCAGCTACAAGGCAAAATAAAGGAAGAGGAAACATCCAGGCAGAAAAAAACCCCACCTTCAGTACTTGAAGGCTGTGTTATTTATTCCAACGACTTATATAGTTTTATCAAACCATCTTTAACACAAAACATGTCTCCTAAAAGAGAAAATGGTGTGAGATCCTACCAGAGATCATCTCAGCTAACAGTTTGCAAAGTTAAGCCTGAATTTCAACAGTCAAACCAGCAAAATGTTTCTCCCCTCCCCTTAACAATATCTCAAATGCTAAAACCCAAAGGAAAAGATGCCTGTGGCTGGTGCTGCTGCGTCTGTAGGTGGAGCTCATCCACACAGAGCTGTGCTTTGGTCCTTTCCTGATGCTAAGCGGCAGCAGCACAGGTGAATGGTGCTTGACTTGAAGGCAGAGGGACTGGCCAAGTCCCTTCCCCACTGCCCACCCTGACGAGAGGCCACATGGACAGTCCATTGGCCAGGTCAGGTCTAAGTTACAGATGAGGCTTAGAAAAACCAATAGTCTACATTTCTAATCTATGGAAACAGAATAAATAGTAATCTAAATTTGCAAAGGAGGAAGGTACCTTGGACAGGAAAGTCTGATGTGTTTATTATTACTGAAATCATTTTTTCCCCTAGGGGAAAATTGCAGCTAAGGCATCTTGAGAATGGCTCATAGCACTACAACCACGGCAGTGTTGCTCTAAGTCATTAGGGATAGGAGCAGAAGTCTTTTGGAGGTGCCAGTCCTTGTACAGCATCATGTAGCTCTCTAAACAAAAACAGTTGCAGCAGAGGCATTTGACAACTTGCTGTTCCAGGTCGGCTTTTGCCCGCAGATTCAATAGCAAACACTTGTTTAAGATGGCCCTCCTCCTGCCCATCCCACCCCCTGTACACTGTCATGGGGAAGGGCTGTTTTCTTGCCCCTCTGGTCTTGCTCCTGGGTCGTTCTCAGAAGAAGTGGCATCACTTTGGCTTTCTGCAGAAGGGAGCATTGGGAAGAAAGCACTGTTACACTCTGCTGAGGACACAAGTGATCAGTAATTGCTATAGCTGATCTTATTCTAACTGCCACCTGAAAACCTATCACTACCCATCTGTGGCCAGATGCTTAGAATATTGGTTCTCCCTTCATGTTGCTGGAGTACAAACACTTCTCAACCCATCTGGTGATGCTAGGAGGGAGCTTTGGGGCAGGGATATGTTCTCCTTGTCTAACCTGTGAGGGCAACTTGCAAGTGCTTCAGGAAAGTCTGCCAGACAGCCTGGCAGCTACCTCAGTTGCTCACTGTTAGAAGAGCTCCAATTTGTGCTTACTGCAGATGGGTGGATGGACAAATGCTAGTATGGGCATGTTGAAAGAGGTACAGTTGGGAAAATGTGTTTTATGGTGGTTTTACAGTTATAGATGTAGGCTGGAGGAGTAAAAGAGCAAGAGCAAATCCTGAGTCTGGTCTTTGCAGTGGTGCTGTACGTTTTGCTGCTTATTAGTGGAATCAGAGTGGCTGGTTTGCTTGTGCTCTGAGCAGAGGACTCATGCTTCTTGTGGTCAGCTGGCTGGCATAGACTGAGCAGGCTGCTACCGCTGCTGTGTTTGGGCTACAGGGGAAGATCTGGAGATGGCTGGTGGTGGTTAAAATTATTTCTCTTGTTATTTAAAATACTGTGGAACTATTTGAAGGCTGACTCAAAACAAACCAAACCCAACCAGCAAAGAGAAAGCAAACCACAACTTGCCCCACACTTGATTTTTATAAAGCCTTTTTATATACCTGTTGTGTAATTTGCCCTGGGAAGGCTCTTGCATCAGTGCCTCTACAAACCAACCCAGCAAAGGGCCTTGGCTGGAGTGTGCAGTGCCCATGTGCCAGGAACCCTGGGACCATCCCATTTACTCTAAGAACCCCTCAGCCCAGTGAGTCTCCCAGCAAGCATGAAGGCACTGATGCAGCGAGGAATGGGATGTTCCTCTTGAGCATCTGTTTGGTGCTCTCAGTGACAGCACTGTTCAGCTGCTCTGCCATTTCATGCCTTGCCCTTCCAGCCTGTGTGCTGGGATCCGGGCTTACTGGTGTCTGCAGCAACTCACCTGCTCCTTCAACGGCGAGGTCACCAAGGTCCTCGGTCAGCTTGCGCACGCTGACGGTGGTTGCATCTTGGTGGATGTCGTGGACAGCGTTCCTCCGACCGGCCCGATCGCAGGAAATGAAGTCAGTGTACATGCTGGACTCTACCTCCATTGCATTGCTGAGGAGAAAACACAGCTGTGAGGTCAAGGATGCTCAGCAAGCCTCAACTCAGGGCTCCCTCCAGGTTAGGTTACTCTGTGGAGTTAAGTTACTGCATGAAAAAATAGTCCCTGTAACTCTGCTCCGGTTCCTCTAACAGCAGCTACCAAAATCTCAGATATCAAACCCATCACGTGGGGCAGTGTGTGGGGTGACCCATGGTGCTGGGTGACACACCGTGTCAGGTGAGGGCAGATAGGCAACAAGGATCTGTCCAAGCTGCCTTTACTGGCCCTTGTTCTACCTTCCCATTGCAAAGCAAGTCAGACAAGGCATTTGCCTCTGCTTTTGAGTTCCTGGCCTTCTTTAAGAGCTGCAAGGTCACTGGCTAGCAGCTTTTTCCTACAGCAAAACCATTACAGAAAAAGCCCTCCTTTCTCCTCAAAATGCCACGGGACCTTTGAGCAGAGGCCAGATTTGGCTTACTGCATCGGGGGATGGGGTGAGGATCCAGCCTGAATTTGTAATGGGAAATGGTCAGGGCTCTGATGACTACTCAGTGGAAAGCTTGGAGAGCAGGGGAGTGTTTTCTCAGTACAGGGCTTTGGATCAGTACTGGCCTCCACTGGTTGTTGGATGTCACTGAGAAAGTGCTGGGCTGTAGTGCTTTCAGATAAGCACTTTAACATGTGAAAATCAGCCCTTCTGTGAGATGTTTGCGTCCCTTCCCTCCAACCTTGTGTCTGTGCCAAGCACAGAGCACAAAGAAAGGCTCGGAGCGGCCACTTGTCACACGCGAGCCAGCTCTTAGTTCAGTCCTTAAGTTGTTGGGTTTTCACTTTAGCTGGTGGTTTAACTTGCCAGCACGCAGAGCCCAGGGACCTCAACAGCTTGGGAATGTGTCGCAGGCTGCCTGGCTCCAGGCACAGAGCTACTGAGCACACACTGCCTCTGCACCGGAGACCTGAGGCTCTTGGTTCCTGCTCCTGTTTACTCAGCTTGTTTTTCTACATGGAAGTAAGAGATTAATCTTAGTCTTATCTGCTCACTGTAAAAAATGCCTTTAGCCCTGCTGATGTTGTCAATACTTGAAGGAGGTCCCAGTTAGAAATGCTTGTGTGTAATGAAAAAACCTCAACTTCTTGTCATTGACTTGCTTTTGCGTCTTGGGGTTAATGACCCACTGAGAAACTTGCTCAGCCTCCTGTACAAATCCTGCTTAATACTGATCTTCCTACCAGGGAAATCTGCTGGCAGACCATGAGCCTGGGCAAGAATCCCACTCCTCACTCTATAATCTCCAATGTTGTGGCAGTAGAAAGAAGATGCTGGTGAAGATGCAATAGCCAGGAAAAAAGAGGTTCAATTCCCCCCATTCCTGAGACTGAGCAGGGTGCAGTAACGTCAAACCTGCATAAACCCAGTGTGATATTTCCATAGCCTGAGAAACTCCTCTTTTGGCAGCAGCTCACTGGTGAGACATGGGGCTTGGTCCCCCCAGACCTCGCAGGGGAACTCGCTTCTCCAAATCCAGCAAATCTCCTCCCAGGGCTTGGCGTCCATCTAGCCCCTGTTAAATGGGTAAAACCCACATCCTTTGCCCCAGGAAGAGATCCCAGCTGTTGTTCTTCATCTTCCCTCCTTCCTTTCCAGATGCGCCCTTCCCAGGATGAGGTGTCTGCTCGGGACGCAGCAAGCTCGCTGATCTCAGTGAGCAAAGCACCTTTTCCATTGTTCCCAGACAAGTCCTCCTTGGGCTCATTGGAGCCCAGACCTTCTGTAGCTGCTAGAGAGGTGTCATATGGACTTGGAAGGCTTCCCTAAGAGCTGTCCACAAAAGCCTGGATCCATCTCCAAATCCGTAAGGTCAATCCAGAGCCGATGTGCTCTGTTCTGAAGGCTGGACCACCTACTTCATAGGATAGACACCACAAACTGGAACACAGGAGCTGACCAGCCCCCGGGATACAGCATTTTCCCACTGTCCCTTAATGCAGCTGCCAACAGCAGATGTGCTCAGCTGCAGGAGCATTGTGCCAAGTGACTAAATGCCCCATCACATGGAAGAAGTTTGGGATCGTGATTAAAAATAGGACCCAAGCGTGCAGAAGCGGGTCCTACTCGGGCAGGTTCGGGTTCCAAACTCGGTGGCCAGGAGATGGCGTGTGTGATTTATTTATTTCCATGGCTGGGAAGGTTCCTGCCTTTGGTTCCCCATGGAAAGAGCTGGAGAGGGGCGGATGTATGAGCAAAGCTCACAAACGTGTGCAGTCCCTTCAGGATTTTCAAGGTGGCGGCTCTCCAAAGCCTTTAAGGCAGATCCCCTTCTGCTGGCAGAGACGCTCCCGCCTCTGTTTCCCGGAAGCTGTTGGACTGAGGAGGTGATGGGAGCGGAGGCCTCAGTTTTTGATAGAGAAACCTCATTTTGCACAGAGCATTTCCACATTTCCAGGCAAGTGAAGAACAGTTCAGTGGGGTTTTAGTCAGTGGAAACATCCTTTAACATCGGCCAGGGACAAGAAAGGAACCACCTTCCCTCTTTCCCACGTGGACCTGAAAGTGCGTCACCATGGGCCGTCATTTAGTGGTGGCAGGGGGTGCAAAGGGGGGTGCATCACGCAGTGGCTCCCCACCTTTGATTTTCATGCTCCTTAGGGCCAGCAGGAGGGAATGATGCGCCCGCTCTTGCCAGGCATTGTGAGAATAAGCCGGCAAGCACACAAACACATTGCACAAAGGTTTCCAGGGCACTTGAAAGAGATGATTCAACTTGTCCCCAGAGGGTCATTTCCTGCCTCCCTTTCCTCCTTGCTGTTGACGGCATCAGAAACAGTCCCTGTGCCCTTGGTGCGGCGTGCCAGCCGGCGGGGACGGGGCAGGGGATGCATGGTATGGTGACAAAGGCCATTGGCACGGGGCTTGGACCTGCTGCACATTCCTCAGGAAGCTTTTCTGTGCTGCTTGGTTGGAGGCTGTGCCCCTCCGCCACGGGAGCACGGGGCTGCCTGTCAAGGGCAGCTGGCCACAAGCAAGGAAGCCCCTTACAAGCTGCCACAGCCACCAGACATCCCCAGAGCTGCCTCTGCTCCTGTGCTCCCCCCCAAAACAACCTGTGCCCCTCTCAGTCCCACTGACAAGCCTGCATTTAATTCCCGTTTCCCACCTTGCCTGCTTCTCCACAGCACGCATCCCGGGCACAAGCAAAGTTACTGCAAATGATACAAGAGTGGCCTGGAACAATACAAATGACCTGGAAACACCACGGGCAGGTTAAACTCAGCGCAGGGCTGAGCGCCTGCAGAGCAAACACAAGCCCTGTGACCCAAGCCAGCAGCCAGGGGATCGGATGGATGTTACAGTCACACCCAGCCCCAGATTCCAGTTTCAAGGAAACCCTTTGCACGATGCTACATCTGTCCCTTGTCTAGGTTAAACTGTAAGCTTTTTCTGGCTAGGAAGGGCTATTTTTGGACTCTGTATCGATGGTGGCTATCTGCAGGCTGCGCTGAATCCAGCCAGCTCCCCCTCCACTGCCTCCTTTGCTGCTTTCTGCTCTGCCTCTCTTACCTCTTGCTTTCCTCTTTACCTAACTCGCCTTTGCAGTCACTGCAAGGGGTCTCTACGTGAGAGGAAGCTTTGTCCGTCTGCACGTGGCATCTGTCACACGTTTGGGCATAGGGCAGGTTAATCCCCTGCTCAGACATTTGTGGCACAGCAACCTGGGCTGCTGTGAGGAGGGTGCCAAGGTTAAACACAGCAATGGCTCCCGGCTTAACCAAGCCTGAGTCACCTCCCTGCCATCCTTTAGAGGCCTCCCTGCCTCTGGGGGCTGCTGCTCCGCTGGGACACCTGCCCAAGGAGGGGACCTGCCCCTCGGCCCCTGCTGTGACCACAGCAGATCCCGAGGGCACCCTCGTCGCGGGGCAGGAGCCCCACAGACACGTCCTGGGTGCTGCTGCCGGCTGCAGCCCTGCGCCTGCCCGGTGCCAGCGGCCGTTGGGACCAACCGCTGCGGGGTCTGCTGGAGGTCATGGAGTCATAGAATGCCGTAAGTACCGACCCACAGGATCAGCAGGGATGGAGCAGAGCTTTAAGCTCATCCACTCCAACCTCTGCCCCAGCACTGCCAAGGCCACCACTACCCACGGCACTGAGGGGCTCGTCTACACGGCTTTTGAACCCCTCCGTGGCCAGTGAGTGCAGCCCTGCCCTGGGCAGCCTGTTCCAATGCCTGAGCACCCTCTGGGGCAGGAATTGTTCCTCAGCTCCATCTAAACCTGCCCTGGGGCAGCTTGAGGCCGTTTCCCCTTGTCCCATCCCTTGTTCCTTGGGAGCAGAGCCCAGCCCCTCCTGGCTCCATCCTCCCGTCAGGCAGTTGTAGGGAGCAATAAGGTCACCCCCGAGCCTTCTCTTCTCCAGACTGAACCCCCCAGGTCCCTCAGCCCTTCCCCATCACACTTGTGCTCCAGGCCCTGCACCAGTTCCGCTGCCCTTATCCAGCCCCGCTCCAGCACCTCAATGTCTCTCTTGTAATGAGGGGCCCAGAACGAACACAGGATTCGAGCTGCAGCCCCACCAGTGCCCAGTGCAGGGGAACAATCACTGCCCCAGTCCTGCTGCCACACTGGTGCTGATACAGGCCAGGATGTTATTGTCCTTCTTGGCCCCTCTCTCCCACCGCCTAGTCAGGGACATGCTTTCCCATTTTCGTGTCACACCACAGGCTCTAATGCTGTTCTTTGCCCCCCCAGCTTCTGCAGTCATAAAGACATGAATCCAAGCTAAACCTTGCTGGGTTTCTGGGGTAAAATGTCAAAGTTCTGCCATTGAACAGGGCTCTGACCCCCTCTTTTGCTCATGCATCACATCCCACTTCTCTCCTGTTCACTGCCAGCCTGCAAGGACCGACGCATGAAGCCCTACAGTCTGCCTTCAAGCTCTCCGCATTGTGCACTGCCCCTTGCCCTTTCATTCCAGGGTACAGTGACTATTATTAGCCCTCTCCTGCTGGGGCCGGATCCATAACAACAGCAAAACACACTCAGCAGCCCTGCTGGGCTTTTGAAATATTTACAGTGTAAGCTGGTTTACTGCAGAGGGGGGCCTGGTAGAGCACAGAGCCGGGAGCACCGGGATTTCTGTGCTCCCTGTGGCTCTGCCGCGAGGTTTCCTGCTGGGAGAGTCACATCCAGTGAGGAGGGGAAAAAAATCCCACAGGGCTGAAGCCAGCACTTGAGGTCAGGGGGGTTTCCACCAACTCTCTGACAACTTCCAGCTGGAATTTCAGCAGATTTTCCACTGGGTCTTGTCTGGGAACATGCACGAGCGGTCGCACATCAAAGGAGGAGGGCTCTGAAATGGTGTTATCAGGGTTACAGCGTATTTTTAGACCTGTGCTCATGCCTTAAAGGCCTCTCTATTGCTCGTGACCCCCATGCACTAGAGCTTAGATCCGCATCAGAAGCTGGAATTGCTCTGTTGGGAGCTCGGTCTGGTAGTGGCTACATACACAACAAGTATTGTTAATGTTGGTGACAGGGTCTGCACCAGGCATGGAGCTTCCCTGCTGGGTCTGTGCTCCCCAAAATGTGGTGGGAATGGGTCTTGTTGGCTGGAATTACTGTGCCACAAACTGCTGAGCCCCAGCTTCCCGGCTTGGTGAGGAAACAGGCAGGACCACAGCAGCAGCCTGATCTCCTACCAGGACATGTGTGTCCATCTCGCATGCTGAGCAACTTCTTTCCAAGTGAGAACAGCATGGAAAAGCCTCACCACACTTCAGTGGTGAAGAGATGTCAAGGCTGGGTAAGGCATGTGGCATTTTTGGAAGGTTTTTGCTGTGGGATTCCTTGTAACAACTCTGCACCCTCTGGCTCTTCTGCTAAATAGTTAATTCAGCCAGTGCAGACATCACAGCATCTCCAGCCACAGCAGTGCTCTGGGAGGTTCAGAGCTTCCAGGGCTCTCTAAGACTTAGTGGAAAATTGTAATTCAGAGGGGGAGAGCAGATACAACAGTGGGACTGAGGCTCTGTATCCGTAAACAGATCCCTGCTTTTACAGTATAAAGATCACTTAATGCCTGTACAACTGGTAGCTAATTGCTTAGCCTCAGGTTCAAGATTAAGCTTAGACTGATCCCTCTACAATGTCACAAACCTTGCATTTAGCTTTACCAAGCACCCCAAACATCCTCCCCTCCCTGCTGGCCTTCAGCACATCCCCAGGGACCCTCACTGCAGTGTTTCTGCTGCCCCACATCCTCCCAGCAGCGCCTGGCTGCAGGCTGATGTAAGATGCTCCAGCCGGATTTCAAAATCACGGCTGACCCTTGGCACTGGGGTAGGGCGAGTCCTTGTGTGTGCTGCTGCGGTCCCCAGGGGAGAGGGGAAGGAATGGGGGAGGTGGAGGGGATTGCTCAGCACCACCAGCATCCTGTTAGCGTCAGGATGTGTAGGAGGGAGCTGTCTGTCCATCCATTCGTCTGTCCACCAGGATGGCAGCTCAGTGCCATGCAGCCATGCCTGCATGCATCCCCATGCCTGGAGCAGGCAGGACCCCTCTTCCAGTCCCCGTGGCGCATGGGTGCTGAGCATCTGCTCCGATAATCCTCTGCCACAGGAGGAATCATGGTTTGCCTTGGCAACCAGGGTGTGATGGAGCTCTCTGCTCCTCCCTCCCCTCAGCACCGAGCCTCAGCTGCAGCTTAAGCCTCTTCTGCAGCTTCTCAGTAAGTTGATTAATGGATATAATTGGTCTCTTCATGCATCTGCAGACAGTTGCCGTGACAGCAGTTGTATTTTTGTTTTGCTCCCAGGTCGAGCTTGTTTTTCACATCCCACAGCTCTGAGGTGCTAATAAATCAGGGCACTCCATTACACCCCCCCTTCCGAAGGACACACATCCCTCCAAGGCATGGGGTGGCACAGTGGGATAAGGCACGCTCAGGACACAGAAAACTGGCACCTTTCTGCTCCCTGTTTAGCACGCCCTCAGGCTCGCACTGGCTGGACACGGTGTTCTGCGTCCAGCAGAGAGCAGCCAGCCAGATCCCTTGTGGTCACCCAGCAGGGCCACAAGCACCCGTCACTATGAGCCAGCACCCTCTGGTCCCCTGCAGAGTCCCTTTCAAAGCTTTAAGGAGTATGAGGCTATGAGTCCCTTCTCCATTAGTTTTATTTTGTCCCAACTTATTATTTAACTGCTTTTATTTGTCAGTTTCTTTTTACATGAACAAACCCAACAACTGTGCGGAGGGAGGATCTGCTGATGCCTGAACTTACAAAGCAGACAAACCACAGAGCAGTCACTTTAAACCCTTCAGCTGCAAAAGCCCCACAGCTGCTGTTGCAGGCATGTTCCAGGAAGACTCATGTATTGTCCCTGCTTGTGATCTGCAGACACCTCATCACAGCCAGGCCACGGGATGGATTCCTTTGCAAAGAGGATCCCCTTCACATTGGGTTCCCTGCCTTCCCCAGAATAATTCAGGAAGAAAAGGCCCTGCTGGATTTCATTTCAAGCCTTGAAACTCCCTGGTGGTCCCATAGCTTTTCTGATCACACCAACACACTGAACATCACCTACTCAAACCCTACTTTAACTCCTGGCCAGGGATGCTTATCCTTAGCACCTTCCAGGCTTCCCTGGGCAAGAAGAAATCAAGTAATTGCAGAGGAGATGCAGCTGGGGGTATTTTCTAGCAGAGCTGCCCCTGTCAGTATAAAAGGGAGGTGAAATGATAGCAGGTCTTCATGGAGTCACTCTTTCTGGGTGGAGAAAGAACTTTCTACTAGGACAGAGGTAAGAAAGGCTGGGTCTTTATTTTTGTGTCTAGCAGGAAAAAGAGCAGTTTTGTCCAGCTTCTGTTTGTAATTGGAGGTGTGGAGCTCTGCTGCTGTGTGAAAGCAGTGCTCACATAGCTGCGGAGGGAGCTTAGCTTGGAGGAGGTGTTGTGCAGGCTGTAACTATGCAGTTTTGGCTGCTGCTAGTTGAGGGGGCTCTGCTCAGCACAGAGTGTGTGAAGCTGAGAGCCACCTGCCTTAGCTCTTCCTCATTCAGGCTTGCACAATCTCATAGGAACTTGCATCCAGCATCCAAAGGGTCCCTCTGCCTCTGTGTGATGTAAGGGGCTGAGTGAGAAGGTGTGAGAGCCCTGGCAGCTCCCAGCAGTGCCTATAAATAACCAGGGCAACTCTTAAGAGCATCAGTGTGGAATGAGGCTGATTAGCAAAACCAGGCTCAGCTCCGCTCCCTGTAGCTGCCTGCCCTGTTCACATATCCCACTGCACAGAAGAAAGCCACCAGCAGGACTCCCACCCCAGGGGCTGGGAAGGGGGGAATAGGGGTAAACTCTGTCTTTGGGAGCTGTGAGAAGGATTGGATGGGGGGAATAGTGCTATTAGTGCTTTATGTATGATAGAAAAGGAAAGTGTAGGAGTTAAAAACAGCTGGCAGTGAGAGGTGGCTGAGCTAAGCCCTTTTGGTTGTTACCTACTGAAATCTGGAGTCTCTTTGGCTGTGCTACCTGGCTGGGAGCCCTACCTGGGCAGAGAAAGCAGTGCTGGCCTGCACACCCCCTTCTCTGAGTATTTCTGTGATGGATGGAGAATTTTTGTACATCTAGTTCAGGTGACAGCAACTTCTGATCCTTTCTGCAGGCAGGGTAAATCTGTCTACAGATGTTACCAGGGATGTGACATTTAGACACGAATTGAAGAGGTGCTCGAGACATGACAGTAAGATTACACTGGGGATGCTCAGTGATCATTGCAAGTTATACTGTCAGAAAAGGGTCCTAAGGAAGTGAACTGCCAGCTATTTTATGGTCCACTGAAATGCAGCCTAGGTGTAGAAGAACATGGGCTTTCTAGCATGCATGGGAAAGGTGCTGGATACAAGGGATGAATTGCCCTGAGAGACCTGTAGGAGGAATGTCTACATGCACCAAAGAGTCCCGAGATCCTGTATGGCCTCATCTGCAAACAATATGACTGAGACAGCTCCAAATAAGGGAATACTTGGTGCAGGAATAAGAGAAAGCAGTGAAACGATCTGAGGGCTGAGGAGATGCTCTCAGTGCAGGGGCCATGGCAGTGAGACAATGGAAAGGACCATGAGCTGGTGGATCTCCCACTTACACAAGCGCCACAGAAGGTCAAGCTCTGGGGGTTCCCTGGATCTGCCTGGGCTGACTCTACATGCACAGGAAAACCTCACTTACATGGTCATTCACAGGAGAAAAAGCCATTCCCATGTGAAACATGCAGGCAGGATTTGCACACCACATCCCCATCACTGGCAGGGGAGAGGCTCTGCAGCACTGCTTGCACCAGGGACTGCCTGTAGTCAGTGTTGGAACAGGGCTTGGGACAAGTACGCTGCTGTAAGTGTGGAATAGACTGCAGGAAAGTCATTATGGCAGAATTGTTATTCCCCCCCACCTTGTAACAGCTTTCTGGCATCTAGGAATTGAGAGTACAGAAGGAGGTCAAGTGACCCTATGAAACAAGAAGGAAAATGGCCCCGTTCCTGTTTATGTAATATCTCCCTTTGAATATGTTATATCAGCCCATAGTGTGAATTCCTACCTGATTTAGTTGACTTTCCTTCTGGACATGACTTCAAATGAGTTTCATACGCAGGATGCAGCAACTTCTGGAGAAGGAACAGAAAATAAGCATAAGAGAACTATCTGTGCTTTTGTTGGGAAGCATAAAGCTCAGCTGCTTTTCCCACTGCCTGTGACTAGGACAGCAAAAGGGATGTGGGGTTTGACAGAGCTCAGTCTGAGCCTGTCTTGGTGAGCATGGAGACACCGACTGAAGGGCTACAGATGGTGGTGGTTGTATGGTCCCTTCTCAGGAGGGTTTGTGCTATTAAAGATGTGGCCTCTTGCATCTGAAAGCAAGAGAAGCGCAGCCAGGACTGGCTTCAGAGTTCTCCTTGGTTTTGCTTCCGCTTTTGTTGACCTCCTGTAGGTGCACTGGGGAGAACTGCAGCAACTTGTGTCTCCTGACCTGCACCATGGAGGGACCATAGGGCATATATGAACACATGAATGTTGGTTTGCAGCTCCACTGCCCTTTAAAGAAGTGAAACTTCCAGATCAGGCTCTGAGGCAAAAGGGGAAGTTTGATCTGGTGCTTTTGGTTGCCTTGCTGGGTCCTTGGGTTTCTCTGCTGTTTGTGCACAGCTGTGCCTTCTCCTCTTGTCCCCAAGCCCCACTCAAAGCCATTTCCTCTGTGGCCTTAACATCTGCGGGTGCATTGCAATCTCCTGACCTGCAGAGCCCAGCCAACAAGACACTTGCTTATTTTAGCAGCTGTTTCAGCTTTCAGGCTTTTTGGAACATCATGGACTGTGCTCTTTTCACTTCATCCCAGGGACAAATATTAGCAGAACAGAAAGCAAGAGATAAACCATTTAACCATGTAAGCAGTAGCTCACCCAGCAATTCATGGCTGGTCCATCTGGGTTGAGCACTGCTCTGACTGGAACTATTCCCCATCATTTTCTGATGCACGACAGATCTACAGCCTTTGTTTTTATAACCCACTTTTTAAACTCCCAAGTTATGGAGCTGACTACTTGCTGGCTCTGGCCCTGCTTCAAGGACAGGGCACTTGCTGCTTTCTGTTTGCCCATCTGTTAAATGGAGCTATTAATACTTGCTCCCCTTGCTAGATGCCTCAAATATTTGTAAAGCACTTTCAGAGCTGCAGATGACAGGTTTACAGAAGTGGAAAATACTAATGATCCTGATAGGAGCCGAACAAAGGCACAGGGATTTAACAATACACTTTTGTTAGTGTTTACCCCATTTACAGTGAGGTGCTTACTGGAAAACACTGGACCGGAAAAGAAACGGTATTCTCACAACACTGGGCATATACATCACCCCCTTGGGGCACCCAGCAAGCAAACAAAAGCAGGAAGGAAGAAAGCAAGGCAACTTTGGAAATCCATGAGTCTTTATTTTCCTCCTTTCCCTTCCTTCCTTGCTCTGGCTCCTGTGTTCTGCAGCCCAAACAGTTAAACCTCCAGCGCTTCAGATGTGTTGCAAAATATCTCCAAATACGTGGCCCTCTGCCAAGAGAGGCTTGAGGCAAATTGGAGCAATGATGCTCTAAAGTAGAAGTTATCACTGAGCAGCCCTGTTCCTGATGGGATGTGGGAGGAAACCCCCATTTTCTCTGTCTTTCAAAAGAAGAGCTGATCTTTGGAGACAGAAATTCTTCAGGAGCTGGTTTTGGCTTTCCAGCCCTACAGTCCTGGCTCTGACCAGATGTTTCTTCCACAGCCTTTGCTTGGGGATTTGGAATCTTCAAATCTGAAGCTGTGCCCCTTGCTCTATCCTTAAAAGTTCAACCTCTTCTGGCTTGTGCAGTCCTGGGGCAATGGGCAGAGCTCTGAAGGCCCCACTGTGCAAAGGCCAGGCAATAGCCCACATAGAATTCAGGGATTTAAGGGTGGTAGATTAACCCATGCTGTGTGACTAAGGATGGGCTAAAGCAACTTGTTAAGGAGATTTTGTGAAGTGTTCTTTATCTAGTCCTGTAATCCATCAAGGTAGCATGGATCACTTTGAGATCCCTGTGGAAATGTTCATTGGATTGCTATGCATCCCTACCCCATGGTATCACAGAGTTACCTAAAAGGGACAAACACCCAAAGCAAACTCAATGCTCTCAGCATGGCTTCAAAATTAATTTAGCATGACTTCAAAATGAATATATGTTCACAAAAAAACCCTCAAGAATACTTCTTGGCAGAATTCAGCATTATTCTACACAACAGCTGCTCTGGTGCTGCTTTTGATCCAGAGGAAATCCTTTCTGTTTTCAAGCAAGGTGATGGCAGAAGGGATAAGGCTGTTCTCATCTCTTGACTCCTGGGTAAACAAGAGGCTGGACCCATCACTGACCAGAACAGGAGCCCTGTTCTCCCACAGCAGACTAAGGCTGCCTCATTTGGTGCCTTGTCCCCAGCATCCTTGGCCTCAGAGGTACAAAAAACCTTATAATTATAGTGGAATGTTTTTCATAAGTCACTAGTTACTCTGAACCAGGAGGTTTTACAATCCTTAAAATGCAATAACCTCTTAATCATACCCAGGATTGTTTTGTTACCAAGATAACTACTTGATATCCATCAAACTGCCTTCTGAGCTCTTAGTTTCAGTATCCTGGGGCAAGGAGCACTGCAGATGAATCGCACTTAGAGGAAGCGGTAATTCCAATGAAGTCAATGACGCTCCGGTGGGGATATGTTTGGCTCATTACATCATCCCAAGTATCAACGGAAGTTGCCATTGTGGTGCTCACTGGGGAGCTCTTGAGGCAGCGGCTTGACTGGCAACGTGCCTGCATGAAAGCTGGGGTGGAGATGCTGTGCAGAGAGCACGGGGGCTGTGCTGGGAAGGAAGCATTTGGGACCTCGCCATGTGAACCAGAAAGGGGTGTGTAAAGTAGGTATCACCGCAGGCTTGAAGGGAATGAGGGTTCTGACAGGGGAACAGGTGGTTCATAGGCCAACTGCTGGTTTTCCTGATCATGCTATGCGTGCCAGCTCTGTCCTGGTGCGATGTCTTGGCTTCTCCAACTGCTGTTGTGACAAAGTCCATCCAAGAGCTGAGAGCTCCCTTCTCCCTGGCTGGTGCTGGGAAGCTCTGGGAGCAGCTCCCTTTATGGCTTGGGTTTTCCTACTGGTGGGCTAGAGACAACTAGAAGTATGGGGGTTTTCCCCCTTTCATTATCTCTAAAATAGGTACTGAAATGGAAAAGGCGTTTTCTGCATCAGTTCATGCATACAGCTCTGGTGATGTTAAGGGAAACCTTGAGAGTATGGAGAAACAACTGGAAATGGGAGAGACCCAAATGTGGTGGCATAAAACAGCAAACAGAAAGCTCTGTTGAAGCTTCTGCTGCTCCTTTTGGAATTGTAGATTCCTCTCTGATTCTGCCACAGACCTGTATGAGCCCAGGAAAATCATCTGCTCTGTGTGTGGCCCACGTAAAGTAGGAACAATGCTGGTATTTGGTTGCCCAGACGGGCTGGAGGGTTTAATGCACAGCAGTATGCTGCAGGCTCTGAAATGTGGGAGATCAGGACTTGTTGGCACCTTGGAAAATGTTTTCCATAGTTATTTTGAGCGGCAGGGTTGTGTGTGCCTGTGGGTATTCCTCTGAGTGGGCTCAAAAGTAGATTTACTTTTCTTTAAGAAAAAGAGGATAAAGGTAAAAAGCAAAACTCCACATTGTAGATTGCTCTGTGCCTGTGCAGTGCCTCAGAATCAGCCCTTGGGTACAGAAATGCCAGTGGCTGGAAGATGCATGGCTATGAACACTCTTGGGTTTTCACCTCTTCATGACCAAGCTGCCTACACTGGGAGCCTATGCGCTATATTTAATGGTCTCCTATTCTCTGAGGAATCGGTCTGCACCCTCTGGAAAGCATCCCTAAAAATGATAGCATGGGGCACTTGTACATCCACGTGGAACAATGTCTGCAGGACTCAACACCCTGTCCTGTCCTTGAGGTATGCTAAGCACTACTGGTGCATCCATGTGTGTGACTGGCCATTTAACCTGCATCTATGCCATAGATGAATGCAACCATTGAAGATCTCTCCATGCATCCTTCTTTGGCAAATACTATCCCCCACGAGATCAGAAACCTGACAGTTTCTCAGTTGGGTGGCTATGCATTGGCACTGTGGCCCTTTCCAGCCAAAAGTCTCCGAAGCCAAGTTCTGCTCCCAAGCCAAGCACATTGGCCTCACTGCCAAAAGGCAGCCCAGGTCTGAGGGTCTCTGCCACCCGGTCAAGCCATCCCTGCTCCACGAGTCTCCTCTCACCCTTGTGCTGCTGCAGCATCCCTGCTGCATTTGACCCAGTGTGCCACCCCCCTGTCTGAGCCACCAGCCCAGCCACCCAGGGCATTGCTTCTGGGTTCACAGCTACACTTGGCTCCTGTTCTACAGAACCATTTACCCCATCCAGGCAAAAGGAAACGTTTCCCAAACACCCCTTTGGGGCCAAGGCATTACATGCATGTGAAAGCTCACCACTACGGCTCGCTACCAGCTGCTTAGGGGAATCTAGCTAAAGGAGAGAAAGGCACCAGCTCCAAGGTGGAAGAATTTGCAAAGCCTCCTGAGAATACCACCACACAGCAGTTCTTTTTTTATCCCAAGTCTTTGCCTTTTAAAACAGTTGCTTGGAAAGCTGGATGCCAGCGAGTCTCCGAGCCTGCTCCTGCTGCCACTCTCACTTGTGCCTGCAGTTCGACGGGGAGCCCTGCAGCTCCCGAAGCCATACGGATGGACTCACACCACTGCCCCATGCCGACAGCATGCTGGGCGCCTGTCCCACAGGCTGGCATCTACTCCCCGGCAAGCACAGAGCCACCCCGGTGCTCTAAGGGATTCCCTCCAGGAGTTGCTCAGAATAAATGGACGCAAGTCAGAAATGAGGCCAGAAATCCCCACGGGTGTCACTGATCCACGCGGTCCTTTGTGCTTTCCAACTGCCAAGCCTGCTCTCCCTGCTACCCCTTCGCAGCAAGTCCTGAACTGCACGATTTTCCAAGTGAAACAGCAGCCACCTCCCTGCCATCAGCCTACAAACCGCTTCTCCCAGCCACAGAGGAACCAGGATGCAGCTTAGTTTTTCAGCCCATGGTCTGTGGGCAGCAAAAAATCTCGCTGTTCCCAGCCGGCACAGTGAAAGTTAACTAAACAAATTCCCCCATTGTAACGGGGCTCCAGCTCCCACGTTCGGGCGGCAGAGGAGCAGCCCCTTGCTGTGCTGCCCAACAGGTCTGCTGGCCACCAACCGCCCCAGCCCATCGCCAGCCCCGCGCACCCGCAGCAGCACACACAGCCCTACTTACAGCCACCCGGCTCCCGCTGCTTCTCGAATCCCAAGTTACGTGGCCCCGCTGCTGAGGAAGAGCCGGAGGCTGGATCTCACCCTCCCAGTGTCCCTGCCCAGCGAGGCGAGCAGCCAAGCTGGCCGGGGGAGTCACAGCCAGTTTCAGACTTGCAGTTTCCTTCTACTGGGAGCTGCTAAATGAAGTTGCACTTCTGGGGCCAAGGGGCGTGTATTTCACCGCTCCCGAGTCAGTCCCTGCCTGCTGTAATCCAATGCTCGTTCTGATGATGTCAAGCAGCTACCGCTCGGCTCCTACCTTACACCGGCAGGAGGGATCTGTTTCCTCTTCGCAGCTATCTTTGTTTAGCTTCGCCTTGTAACCCCATCTCCTGGCAGCTGCGTGTGCCCAAACATCCTTCCTTCGATGCTGGGTGCTGAGGCTTTTGCTGCAGGGTGCTTCCTCCCGCCCCGTGCTTCCACAGCCTTCTTTGGTGCATCACTCGGATATGTGTCCCCACTACATCCCACCGTTCATCATTCCCATCAGGGCCTGGCCAAAGACACCACCATCCCACCCCATGCAGCCCTGGGCTATTTTATCAGGTATAGCACTGGAAAGGTGCCTCCCAAGAAAAAAGTAGATCTGTGTCTTTTTAGAGCTCCTTTTGCTCTACACTGACTCCCATGGGGTAAAAGCCGAGCTCATCTTTCCCTGGCTGTCACCCTTATTTGGGGGTGAAATGCTGAGCTGGTGACAGGTCCCAGGAAGGTGTTTAGGGCAGTCAGTACTGCATATCGAGCATATGCCTTTGTGTCTGCCCTTCTCACAGCATGGGAGCTCTCGGCGAGCTCAGGGCCAATGCAGAAGAGGAAGTTTTGGCTGTTCTTGGCATCACAGGGGCTCAGGAATGGTGGTGTCACCCCCCTGTGTCGCATCAGCCTTGGACACCCCAAAAGGTGGCGGTACGCAAAAGAACAAGCTGGTTGCAGTGCCAGGTCTCTGTTGTCCCAACCCAACCCCACCAGTGTGGTGAGAAGGTGTATAAGCATGCAGGGTGTGTGTACTGCTGTCCGAGCACACGCGCTGGAACAGAGCTCGGTAGTGCTGATTGCTTTACTTAAGGGAGTGAAAGACTTGCTCTGTCTCTGCTGTAAGGACACTGGGATCCTCAGCCTTGTATAGAGGGAGAAGTGGCATCATTCAAGTGGAGAGCACAAAGAGTGTTTGCCAAGGACGTGCTCCAGTCCCTGCTTCAGATAGATGTGCTTTTATTTTAGGTTGTGTTCAAAGTGAGCAGTGTGAGCCAGGAGGATTTGGCTATCCCAACCCCTGTCTTGCTGAGCACCAGACACACAGAAGCGGCATCTCTGCCATCCTGCAGCTCTCCCATGACAGATGGGCTCCATTCACTGCTGGTGAGGAGCACCAGCCTGTCCTCTGCCCTGGCACTGGATGTGCAGCTGGACCTACTCCATCTCTGGTGGCCTCACTGCCTCCAGCCAGGATCTCTGTGTGCCTGACAGCATGCTGTTTGCCATGATAGATACCCACACCCCTGCCGTCGCACGCAGGAAGAGATAAAAACACCAACAAAAGCAGCAGGCAGTGCAGGAAATACTCTGATAACAATACCGAGGCATGGAGGAAGGGGAACAGACCTCAATGGAGCAAAACCTACCTGTGCTCAGTGCATCCCCAAACTGACCTCATGTAGCTCTGCCTCCTGGTTCAGCTCGATTTTTATTTCAAAGCCAACCCTGGGAAGCCAGTTTGATATTCTGAGATGTATCATTTGGCAGAAAGTCATCCTTTCCAGTACTTTTGAGTCACGTTACTACTTACCCGAAAGTAAGTAGTAACTTGCTTTTATCCTGCCTGTGTTCGTGAGATGCCATGAGGGAGGAGGGCTCTGCCATGCTGTGCCAAGGGACCAGTACAGCTCCAGGAGAGTGCTATGCTGGCTCGGCCACAACTGCAGTTTTCTCTTTACTCCAGCTTGTATTTGAAAGGGATCCAGGCTACAGCTTTACACTAAAGCCACGACTGTGGGGTTTGAAGGCCAAATCTGGTAAGGATGCAAATGGTACACTAGCAGCCCAGTCATTTTCTTGGCAGCGTGTAGCCAGCACCATTCCAAAGCAGGCAATATATAGCAATGGCAACAACAGAGCACTTTGGAAAGCTGGGAGCGCAGTATATGTGCTTTTAAAATAAGATGTCTTGTCTTATTCAAACCTCTCAATCCTGTGTGTCTGGTCCTGGGAACAAGCACCCCAAGCATCCATCAAAGTGTCCATCCTCCTCTCATGTCCTTCCAGTGACCTCCTCATCCAGTACCATCCCTTACAAGGAGTGGTTAAATGTTTTACATTGGAACTCTTTTAAGTAGAAAAATGCAGTTTGAGATTTTCTTCAGAGCTTTTCTTGTTTTCTTCTTTCCCAGGGGAGAAAAAAAATAAATCCTAAGATGACAAAAAGCTTGCCTGAAATCTTAACGCATTAATATTAAATGAAAGTTGATGTTATTCTCCAGAAATCCATCTGAACTTCTAGCTCATTCTCAGGTTCACTATCTCATATCCTATTGCTTCAAAAGCTACAAGATGTTCACCCAGAGGTGTGGGTTAGAAATCAATGCAGCCCTTATCTTGCTATAGCAAGAAGATGTTACAGCTGCCTGGGATGGCATGCTGCATGTGACAGATAGTGTTACAGCCTTGAGCCATCTGATTCAGCTGAATTCACAATCGGCATTTATTTCACGAACACATTTGTCTTTGGTGAGGATTTTGCTGCCTGTTGCATCCATCTGCATTATACTGGGCTGTCCTGTGTGGTCTGGGACTGGTGGTAACAACATTTGCCACTCTGGACAACAGGAGGTTTGACTGCTCTGTTGGTGGCTGCTGCTGTTGACGAGGCAGTCAGTCTGCAGAGAATTGTGGCTTTTTCTCTTAGCTCTGCATCACAGAGTGGGCTGCAGAGAGCAACACCCAAGGGAAGAGACGGTCCTGCAGCCTGTGCTGCGGGTGCCACTTTTGCTGCTCTGGGGCAGCACAGGGCAAAAGAGCACGGCACGAGGAAGAACAAGAAGCTGTCCCATAGGGTGAGTGTCAGCCTTTAGCTGGAGGAGGGACACAGTCAGAGCAGTCTCGCAGGGCAAGTCTCAAAATGAGGTGAGAGCATCCCTGAGGATGCTAATGTAAAGAAACTGACCCCTGGAACAGTGCTGCAGTGCAACAGAGCCCACCAACACAAAGGATGCTCTTGGGAAGCTCCAAAGCCCAAGGAGACAGGCTGTCACTTCAGAAGGATCTGACCTGCCTCTGACCTGAATGTTGTTGCAGCCTGCGACTCGCTTCCCTTAGAGGCTAGTGCTGCCAGCACGCTGCAATCGCCCGCTGATTTCACATGAAGCCTCCTCACGTAAAAGCAGCTTCCCGCTGCATTTCCCAGGCATTGAGCTCTCCGTGTCATTTGATGTCATCAAGATTGCAAGGAAATGTGGAGTGGCACAAGATACGCATGGAAAAAATGTGACAACCTGATTTTTTTCCAGACTTCCTCCCCCAAAACAAACACTTAAAATAAACCTTTGATCGAAAACCCTACACAACGTATTTCTGTGGTCTGCTGGTCTTCCGAAGGGAAGCGTGGATGTCTTAAGCCATCAAGTACCAGCTTGTACTTGGAGATTTATGAGAAGAAGAGAAATGGGTAAAAGCAGCTTTAGTGACTAGCCACTCTTTGCTGTCAGAGGAAGGACATGGTTTGCTCTTGATTAGTGAGGAGACAGTGGGTGCCGGGGTGACTGGGTGACTGCCTTGGTGTTCACACCCATTTTGTTTTTATCGAAGTTGTTCATGCAGAAAGGTTCCTCAACAAGTGAAACACAAATCAAAGCTTGTAATGAGGCTAAACTCATTAGCAAGCCCCTCCAGGTCACCTCTCTCAGCGGGCAGGGTCGGAGGGTCTGGCCTGGTAGTGGGGAGCCCATCTCAGCACTGGGACAGGCACTGTGGCTGTTGGCACGGTCCTTGGTGTGGGGCTGACATGCCAGCAGGGCAGAGCACGCTCAAAAACTGTTTACATTGAGCTGGGGCTATTTTTAGCTGCAGTAATCTGTGCAGAGATGATAAAGCTTTTCATTGCAAAGCAACTGGCGGTGCTTGGCTTCTGGGCAATTTCACTCCACGAGCTCATCCCTTCCCACTTCGCAGCCACTGTTTCCCACAGAACTTATCTCCTCTCTCTGCTGAGCCAAACACCTCCAAAAGGTTTTATCCAGCCTGGGCTAGATAGGATGGAGTCTCAGCGCAAACATAGGTTTTTTTCCTTAAGGAATTCAGTTTGGAAAAGTGAAAATATTTTTAATTGTCTCCAAAGGCCAGTTCAAAGCCTTTGCTGAAGGACCAGCATGGACACACACCCTCTAATCCTTCATTTCTGCAGAAATCCTTCTGTCCAAGGGCTCTTGCAAAACAAGCCACTGAACAGTTACCTCTTTGCTGCTGCCACAAATACAAGCAGGTCTCAAACTTGGATCTCATGGCAAGCCAGAGTTGTCTGTCAGTGACAGCTCTGCCTTATGCCGCCTTTTACCCAAAGGGTCCCAAAGCCCGTTACAAACTCCCTTACACACTCTGTATAAGAAGCACTTTACCTGCTGCTGATAGGAGAAAGCGCGGCAGCTGGCTAGCAATACAAAGGCTACAAACCAAGCATAAACCCTGCTGGGTAAGGGATTTGTTTGTCTAAAGGAATCCAGAAGCTTCTTCTGTATAAACCCGCAAAGGTCATGCATCCAGCACATGCTTCATCAGAAAGTCATCCCACTGGTAAAAGCTTTCTTGTTTGGGAGGCAGGGTGAATAGCAACATCTCTGTCAGGTCAGGGACATATTCAGGGGGAGAATATGCAAGTATTAAGTAAACAGGTTCATTTCACTTGTGAAGAAGGGTCATATACAGAAAGAGCTAAACATGATTGTAGCATGAGAAGGAGCAGCAGGAGCAGTATTACTTAAATTGATCACAACTGACTGCTTGGGTCTTGCTGACAGGGAAGCAGGAGATGATCTGAGGCCCCCACTCAAAGACCGCTGCCCTTCATCCCTCTGTTTCTGCTAGAGGGAGTAGCAGGAAGAAAACAAGTATCAGGCTGAGCTGGCAGTTGTGCTTCTCCCTTTTGGGAAGCAAAAGGGTACAATAATAAATGAGAAGCTGTATAATGTGTGCCAGAGCCACGCAGCCAATGGTTATGAGTTTTCCCCAGTGTTTGGCAACCAGACAAGGTTTCCTGATGCAGATGTGCTGAAGCTGTGTAAATATTTTGATCCTGACTTGTGCTCTCAGCTAATTGGCCTTTCATGTGCTTTTATTCCATGTACTCTGAACAGAGTACTCCTGCTTTGGAATGGTGAGGGTTCAAACGCGGGTTATGAGTCCTCTGTTGTGGCTCAAACGACTGCAATCTTCAGGTTGCACCATGTACACTCACTCTCTACCTAAGGTCAGGAAAAAACTCAGCCTGACCTCCTGGCATCATTCCCTGCTTTCCATGCTGGTTCATTAAGGGGATACATGTAACTAAACACCTTCTCATGAAGCAGCTGGCCACTGTGACAGCCAGGATAAGCTCACCAAGGCTGTTGCTGTGTCCTGTGCCATCCCATTCCCTTAGGCATGAAGCCCGTTATCTATTCTAGCTGTTTCTGAGGCAGCAAAGACTGACTGAGGAGGGGCAGCATCCCTGTGATTTGTCTGAGAGCAGCAGGAGTTCAGGGCTCTCCATGGGAAGAGCTCCATGTTCTGGGCAGGGAACAACATATTCTGGTTTTGCTGACAGTGTGCATGACATTACAATCAGCATGACCTGGGAGCATTTCACCAAGCACTGCATACAGCCCTCTGCTCCTAGCACCCAGAGCTGGGCTGGGGGCTTTTAGACTGGTGTAAAATGTTTGCTTTTATGCAGGGTTACAGCTTTTTGGTCCCCGAGTTTAATGTTTTCACACAGATCTCAGTTGCCACACACTTTTATGGATTAAATAATTTAAAGTATCTCTCAAGTAATTCTCTTCAGCATTGTAAAGCTTCAAGTATCTTTATTCACATTATCCATTGCAAGAATAATCTAGCAATGGCTTTTAAATAGACATCTGCCTCCTCAAGTTAGCTGTAGCTGCTGGGACCTGACTAACTGACTGAGGTTCTAAGCAAGGGGATGCATGCAGCACCAAATGGGCACTTGCACTGTAGAACTGCTACCCCAAACAGCCTCAGCTCTCTTCATGACTGTGGCAACCAGCAGATCTCACTGCTGGACAAGAGGTGTGTGCTACCCAGCAGTACTCCCTGCTTTCTGGCAGAAATGGGACTTAAACTAAGCAACCAGGAGGAAAAATCTTCTTTATTGTGACTAAAAGGCTGTTTTAGTTATTATATATCCAAGTATCCAGGCACTGCAGCATATCGTTAATAATGCAATTAAATTTCAGCAGTGGTCAAGGATGAGTTGAACAAGAATCTAGCCAGTTAAGCATCTAGAAGCATTCCTTTTGCCTCTTCATTGCTATGGGAAGTTCATCCTCATCTCTCCACCAGACACACCACTTCTGTGCTGAAGGCAGAAGGTCACCAGCTTTTCAGTATCTAAACCAATTTGAGGAGTAAGTCTGCTAGGTATTGCATTGTTGGCTAACAAGGAATTGTGTGAAACTAAGAACTAGAATTAATGAAATGACAGACTCCCCTTTTCCCATATGTATTTGCACAAAGCATAAAAAAAGACAACTTGATGAATCTACTGGTTTATTGGATAAATTTAAGTTGCAAAATTAGAGAAACCTCATAGATTTGATATTGAAATGTTGGAGGGAGGAATGTGTGATCTTACCTACAAAGTCATTACTGATATGGAGTAAACCCCTACAGGAGGGGGTTGTTTAGCCCAAGAATTAATACAGGGGGCTTTTATGCTATGAATTTCATCCTAATTTGCTGCATGCCGACTTCCTCATGTGAACAGGTTATTTTGGCAAGGCTCACCAGTACTTCAAACTGGGACACCACACAGACCAAACAATTGAGCTGTGCCTGCTGGCTATGGATCCAGCCCAGAGAGAGCCAGGAGCTGACAATGGCACCATCAGTGATGCCATCCAAACAAGCGAAGTTTGGGAAGCTGTTAGAAGTCATCTTTAAACATTCAGCATTTTCGGTTGAGTTCATTTAGTTCCAAGCTGGGTAATTACACCCTCATTATTTTTCCTTTTACAATGAAGACAAGACTGCAAGCCAGGCAGAATAATTCCTCCTGCTACCGTTGCCAAGATATGATAGCACATCTACGCCATAAGGAATGTGTCACGGTATCCACTTTATTAACTGTAAATAATGGCTCTTCAGTTAAGCAACATCTTAACACCAGCTGGTGCCTAACCACATAATGCTAACTAAATTTTAACCCCTACAGACAGAGTCAAGATAACCGGTGTTCAGCATATTCCTCATTGACCAGCATGTGTCAGGTTTTGCACATTATTTTTTTCACTGAAATTAGTATCTGGCTACAATGGGACTTTAATTCTAAAAGCACAGAACCTTATCTAAAAATAAGACATCAAAGTTGCTGTGACAGTAAATAGAGACAGGATTAAAGGAGTGGTGGTAGATCAGGTATCAGAGAACAAATTCATCCCATCTGTCATCTTCACTGGCTAGAGGGAAAGCTTGGATTAGATACTTACCTTATAGCCAGCTTCAAGGCAGTGAGATGACACCCATCCAAGTAGGGAAGGAAAAGAGTATAAACCTTGTTTACACTGCTGTATCTCACCAAAGTCTCTGCGTTCTTGCAAGGACTATTTCTCTGTCCAGAAACCACTGCTAGTGAAGTGCAATTTTCTGACGTGCGTATGGGCACCAGTGCATGCTTGGCTTTGATGGCTCTTGCATGAAGTTGGTTGAAAACTGTAATGATGTCAAGGCACTGGGTTCTGCAAAGGCCCCTAAAAACACAGCAACAAATACAGTTATACTAATATACTAATTAAAAATCGTTAAGCCATTCTTTAGAGCCTGAAAAAAAACAACCAACCTTCTGCCATTATCTTACAAAGACAACAAATGCAGCACTGAACTATTACTTTTACTGGGGGAAATCACTCTGCTTCTGCCAGTGAAACATTGTGGAGGTCAACCTTAGCAAGATGCCCTGCTTTGGCTTCCCATGAACATTCAATTTTGTAGTATCATGACACCCTCAGCATACTTTTAAAACCCTGTGTGAATTCATAGTACAGGCTCAGTGCTTGAGTGTGTTTGGCAGCAGGAAGCCAGTTTATAAAATCTGCTGATAAACCAACACTCAGCTCTCAGTTCTTCCTGTTCCTTCCCTTCCAAAGTTAAGCTTATGACTGTTTCTGTCTCCAATGCACACGGACAGGGTGAATACTGAGCCTTGTCAGCTCCTGCCCTACACTGCCTAGGGCAGTGAGATTTAGACTCTCAAGCAGCAATCCTATTGAACTCAATGATGTGACTACAGATAGTATTGTGTTATTAGACTCCCCCAGGGTACTTTTTTTTCCCCAACTCATCTAAGATGAGAAAAACATTTCTATGAAGAGTGCCATGACTCACTCTCCAACGCAGTGGAGGTTCAGAGCAACCAGAGGAGTTAACAGCACAGCCACCCCCCCAGTAGTAGTTCAGGATTTCTAAATACAGAGTTCCTTTCCAAACTTGATGCCCATTTTGTTATCTTAGAAGTATTTCTGGAACTCTTGGACAGCTTTAAACAAACAGGGAGAAATATTTGTGATGATAACGTGGTTGAGAGTGTTTGGTTAATGAGTCTTTCGAAGTTGAAGGATTTCATTTTTAGACTTCATTTCTTTAAAGCTTGAGAACAGAAGAAAAAATTGCTCTGGAGCTGTTAAATCATAGAACCATTCCAGCTATTGGCTTTGGAATAACAATCATTCAACTTAGCAAATATCAAACGTGGGAAGATTTATCTGATGCATGTATATGATCATGTGAACTCCTTCCACAAGGAGAAACAGTCAAACAGTCGGTCTGCTGGAGACACAGGGGAAAAGAACTGTTTTCCCTTCTTAAAAAAATACAACAACATAAGCAACTGTAACATGCTAAATGCTTCCTGGCATGAGTGCAAAAATGCAACATCTAAAATGTCAGCTGGTACGCTGGGAGGATTTACATGACTTAAAAGATTTATGAGTAAAAACAATTTCCCTAGCTTCAGAACTTCCTGGAAAGCAATGGAACCAGTGTGGGGAACAATAGGAAAAGAGGGGCAGAGAAATCTCCAGCTAAAAGAAATGACTATGGAGAGTATGATCCTGGATGGCTCTTTTTAGTATGTGAAAAAATTGGGTCAGGCACTCGTCTGATTTTGAGCTGTGAGGAAAGAAGAACAAATGGAGCCTGCCATGGCTCCGGGATACACTTGGTTTCTCACATTACAAATTGACTCACATAGTCCTGTGGCTCACCTAAAGCCACACACTACTCGAGGCAGGATTAAATCCGGAAATTCCTGACTTTTCCTCCTACTATTGTTTCACTAGAAGCTGTTCTGCTGCAGTGATCGCTGATGCAAGAAGGCTGGCCAGCTGGATTGTAGTGCAGGCTCTCGTGGGAGAGATGGGGTCACAGACACAGGGGAAATAAATCCTGGCCTAATAATTAAAAAATAAATATATCAGACAAGGAAAAAACATTTGACACAATAAACTCGGCAACATCTGTAAGCGTGCTTAGATGACGCCCAAGTAGAAGACTGGCTTGCTTTGTGGCTACCCAATCTTGAAGTGGCTACTTAAAAGCAGGAGGAACCTCAATGCCCTGAACAGCCTGAAGTGCTCTAGCATCAAACCCAGGGCTAGATCAGCATTCCCAGGCAAAGCAGAGGCTGATGCCTGGCTCTGCGCTAACACTCTCCCGCCTACGGGGCTGGATGGGGAAGGTGCCAAGCTCCAGCAACACCTCTGGCTGCAGGGCTCCTTCTGGGACGATTACTACCAGCTCAGTTGGTGCAGGGCTAAGGCTACTGCAACAGTGCCAGCCCCTCTGGGTCAGATCCTGCCCCGCAAAGGGTTCTGTCTGAGCACCTCATGCTGTTTGCAGGGATACCATGTTCACCTCTCACAAAAGGACACCTTTTACTCCCTCCTCCTTTTTATCAGCCATCTGTTGCTAGTCCCTTTCATGGTTCATTCACAGATGTCACTGCAGATCTTTTGTACAAAATATTCCCTCCAGCATATCTCTGTTTGTGTTTGGTTAGAGGATTTGTTTGGTTGGGGTTTTTATATATATAAGCTTTTATTTAATGTTATTTAAACACTTTTCATTCCAGAGTATTGGATAAAGGTGAATATTCATCTCCACCTCATTTACCAATAACCCAAACTAACACAGTTGCCAGGCCAGAGCACATGATCTGAAGTGAACTGAAGTCAGCAAAAAAGGTCTGCGGTGTCATTTTAAGGACTTAGAAGAGATTGGACAAAGGTGTCCTATAAAATAAATTTCTGGCCAAACAAAACTGGAAAGACACAAAGATTGCAATTTCTCTGTCATAACAGCAGTGAATCATCCAGTTCCATAGTCACTTGGGGTGAAAAAGAAAACAGTTACTCAATCTCTCAGGGATTTAGACACTGGAGAATATATTATGCAAGTTTTAGCAGCGTTACTAATGGCCTTGAAGCGCACAACTTACTATGACTCTCACTCAGCTCAGCACACTGCAAATAAGATGACTCATGTATCCATGACATGGTAGGAAAATAGTCTAAGAAGTGCAGAGGCAGGTGCTAATGCAGTCACAGAGCACACAGTCAAGGGAAGAGGAGAATTATAAAATCGTGAGCAAAGGACTGCAGAGAAAAGTAGCTTTCATGTTGGAAGACTCGAGAGTGTGGATGAAGTTGGTTTTTCTTGATCTCAGATTGCAGGGGCTGGTGAGTGTAAAGCCAGTGGGAGAAGAGCCACACTGCTGGCAGCAGTCCCGTGCACTTCCCTGGGGAATCACACCAGGCAGCACAAGATAGCCTTTGCATGTTAGTGGTGAGTGAGACCCTGTATCTACAGTACATGATTAGATTAGACCCCAGCAAAAGTCATCTGGGAGCTCCATAAACTTGACAGTATTTGTATTTGGGAGGACTTCCTACCCTGCTGGAACATGCTTTTGTTGAAGCTATTAACACTGACCACTTAAAGACAATTAAACCCACTGGTGGTTTCAGCTGTAGAAGTATTTTGCCCATTATTTGATAACTGCCTCATGGAAGAAGGACTTTGATGGCTAAGCACAGTTTAAAACAGAGATGATAGAATAGAACTCAGCCCAAATCCTGAACTATACAGCTGGAGAAGCAGTTGTCCCTAAAGAAGACTTTGTAATTCTTTATGCTTTGGAGATCCAATCGAAGCACAGTTATAAATACTGTTTAAAGCCAAACACTTTTAAGAAGTCCAATAATTAGGAGGATTATATTAGAAAACTGATGCAGATACCTCAAAATGTGGATGTTTATGCAGGCCAGAGCACAGTAAGATGTTTAGACCTGTAGATGGGTCAAGGCACCTCTACTGGAGAAACACAGACTGTGTATGATTTAATTTTTACAGGTGGTTTGACGCAGTCATTCCAATTTGCAGTTCCCTTCACTTGCCTGAAAGATTCTGGGTGGTCAAAGGATTTTTCAATCATAATGTGTGGGATCTGTTATCTAAAAAATACAGCCCATGCAGAGTAGGGACCCTCAAATACTCTGGGGAACATTAGGAAAAGTTCTGCATTTTCATTATTATGAACGGGAGACCCTTGAGATTAACAAGAATAGCACTAACGCACAAGCTTGAGTGACATTTTCATATGAGCTCAGTTGCACAAAGGACTGCAGAGAACGACTTTCAAATGACTGTATCTGACACATTTCCTTTAACTATTAGCGAATTTCAAGGGTTTATTCTAGGCATGTCAAGTAGCATATAGATATGAATGCAATGTAACATATAGACACATACGGGATGCACCATTTCATTCTACTGTCAGAAGTGAGTCACATACCAGAGCAGGGTATTTTTGTACAAACTAGGATAACCTCCTGCCATATCCTGTCTCATTCCCATAGCTGACAGTCACTAGGCTGACTTCATCCTTATCTCCTGTTAAATACGTGTGGTTTGAGGTGATGTTAGGCAGAATCAGAGGGGGGTTAAAATGAGCCCTTGGAAATCTCTTGTTACGTGGACAGTGGAAGGAAAAAGCTTTTTATCTGTACCCTTTGTCTTTCTCTGCATAATCCAGTGGAGGATCCCACAGTACTTAACAAAACTGTTAGTCTCATAAGTTTCCTGTGAAGAAAACAGACTCGGGATTTAGCTGAGTTTCATCACCCTATTATTAATACACCTATGAAGTTATTTACCCAGGATTACCGGGAAGGGAGCACAGACTTTTGGATCCTGCCTTTATTCTGCACATATTCATGTGAACAAACAGCAGGGATGTGACAAAGCCTTCTTACAGATCCAGCTGATGCAGCCAAGAGAGTAATATAAATATGTTAATAATAAAGGCTCATATATTATCTGAAGGAACAGTTTCAATAATTTATGGTGTGATCTTTTTCCAAAAGAAGTCTGTATGTCCTCATGAATGAGGCTGATTACAAGAGGGATGATAATGTTAACATTATGATCATACATTCTGAATGTTAAAGCTGCTGTGGGTAATAAGTGGCTAGTTTACTGAACACTTTTTGTCATTTCTTGGCAATTTTAGATGGCAGTAAAGGCATTCTGATTACTTGTCATGATTATTATCTGTCATCCTGATTATTTGTCCCTTTCTGTGATGGAAGCAAGTTTCTTGGAAAGGGACTGTGTGAAGGAAAGAAGGCTCTGACGCAGTGGTAAGTGACATGCAATAGCTGGGATTGCTAACAGCCGCAATATATCCTGTAACCCAAACCAGCCAGTTCTGACTCTGCCCTGTGATACTTTGCAACTCTAATGCCAATTAAATAGCTCCAGAGTGCTTTTCTAAACTTATGTGTAAGCTTTTGTCACCTTCTCACTGTTGTCATTTCCTCACAGCTCCATCTCAGCTATTCCATTTGCTCCCAGGCTTTAGCAAGGAGGAGTGCAGTCACTCAGCTGTCTCCCTCCAAACTGCAAGTCGTGCATTATGTCGGTAATCCAAAACCAGAGAGGCCCCCACACTCTGGGCAGCAGGAGAACAATGTCTCTTTTCACATGGCTCAATCCTCTACCTCCTCTTCCTTCTTAAAGGAGTACATCTCTGTCTTTTACAGCCGTGCACCTCCAAAATATGCATAGCCTGGTGTGAACTGAGGCAGAAGTGTCTCCTTGAGAAACCCCACCTCTGAAAGGCTCATGAGCCTTCCCACTTCCACCCACAGTCCCGTTACAACACTTTACAGGCTAAAACTCATGGACGACAGTGACATGGCTTATCCATGCCTTAGTGCTCAGCAAAACATCCAGAAAAAAAAAAAAAGAGGCAGCAACGTGACGTGTCCCTATCCTGATGGGACAAGGGTAGGAATGAGTTACAGATGACCACAGTCAAACAGACCCTTTGTGATCCATACAGGGCAGCACCAGGGTAGCAGGAGGCCGCCCATCCGCTTCCTCAGGAATCCCAGTGCTTCTGCGGTGACTCAGGTGCAACTCATACAGCTCCAACGCAACCTTGGCACGGACATGACACTTGTCACCACTCCTGGTGACACCTTGTCCCCTCGGGAACACGCGGGGATCAGTTTTACCCATGCAGACAGGGCACAGGGTGCACCAGGGTGCCCTGCAGGCTATAGGCACTCAGGGGCAGGGAGACACAACGCATTCAGCCTCATTAGTAGACATTAGGCGGAAGCTCTTCCCTGTGAGGGTGCTGAGGCGCTGGCACAGGGTGCCCAGAGAAGCTGTGGCTGCCCCATCACTGGCAGTGTTCAAGGCCAGGTTGGACACAGGGGCTTGGAGCAAGCTGCTCTAGTGGAAGGTGTCCCTGCCCGTGGCAGGGGTTGGAGCTGGATGAGCTTTAAGGCCCCAACCCACACCACTCTGTGACTGTGCAATCGCATGTGCGGCCGGTGACAGCCCCGCGGTGCCCGGTGGCGGCGCTCCGCCATGCTGCCCGCCCTTGGCGCCGCGCTGCTGCCATGGCAACCGCCGCTGGCCGAGGTATCCCCAGCCGCCTCAGGGTATCGACTGGCTGCCGGGCCTGCCGATCAGCCCCAGTCATTGGCTGTCCTGCTGGAGGAACCGCCCACTCGCTGACGCTTTAGACCAATCAGCGTCCCTCCTCCTCCCCAAGGCGGAAGAAGTGTTCGTAAACAACAACCCCCCGTCCCGCGGCCTCCGCCGTCCCTCCTTGGCCTCCCGCTGGAGCTCGGCTCCATCCTGCCTTCTCATTGGCGGGTAGCCCCCCACCTCGAGGGCTGACAGCCAATGAGAAGCGGCGGCTCTTGGATGGTGGCCTCCTGACACCGCGGGGTGAGGCGGAAGCAGGAAGTGGGTGGAGGGGGCTCGGTGTCGGTACCGTCATTGCCACCATGGGTGCCGTGCTCGGGGTGTGCTCGCTGGCCAGCTGGGTGAGTAGGGCAGCGGGGGCTGCCGCATCGCTTCCCCGGCGCATCCCCCGCCTTCCCGGGAGCTGCCCGGAGCCCCCGCAGGGGGGCCGGCTCGAGACCGGGATCTCTCTACCCGCCCGCGGGCTGTGGGTAGAGGCTCGTCCCGCCGGCGCCGGGAGCCCCTGGGAGCGGAGCGGCGGAGGCTCTGTTTGTCCCGCTCCTGCCCTAGGGGCGCGGGGCCCGCTTGACCGGGAGGCGGGCGGCCGGGGCTTGCCCTTGCGAGGCCGTGTGGGTGCTGCGGGACGCTACCGCCCCTTGCAGCCAGGCGGCGGGTGGGGAACCGAGCGCGGGTGATCAGTTCATGGGTGTTCTCAGGCCGAACGTCAGTCAGAAACGTGGATTAAACGGTTTATGTGCGCAGGGAGTGGTGTTTCTACGTGGAGTTGGGGTGTTTTCCTGCCTCCGTGCCGTGGAACGGCCCGTGCGGGGGGAGCGCCCTCACTGTGCCTGTCTGTGCCCTGCAGATTCCCTGCCTGTGCAGCGGTGCCTCGTGTTTGCTGTGCAGATGTTGTCCCAACAGCAAGAATTCAACAGTGACGCGGCTTATCTATGCCTTTCTCTTGCTCCTGAGCACTACTCTTGCCTGCATTATGCTGGCACCAGGGATGGAAGAGCAACTGAAAAAGGTATGGAGGGGAAAACACCCAAATGTGCCTTATCTCTTGAGATAAGAGACTGTGTACTGAATGGCTTCTGCCTGAAGTAGTAAATTTGGTGAATGTACATTTTTAAGAACATGCCTGGTCTCTGAAATATGACCAGATTTGGAGATTGACAGTCATTTATCAGGGGCCTGGTGCTTTGGTTTCTTAATCTTCCTGGATGCTTTTAGTGGTGATATGGGGAAAGAAACACAATAACAGGGTCTGTGCAGGCCAGCTGAGCACAAGGTCTCTTGTTATCAAGTCTCCCAGAAGACAGCTGACTGAAAGACTTAGCTCTTAGAGTGCTTAAAGGATGTAATTGCAAATGCAGATGTAAATTCACAACTGAATGTGTCTTTGCTCAGATACCTGGATTTTGTGATGAGGGACTTCACACGCACATACCGCACCTGGATGGCTTTGTCAGCTGTGATGTGTTTGTTGGCTACAGAGCTGTCTATCGAATCAGCTTTGCCATGGCAGTGTTCTTCTTTCTCCTCTCTCTGCTCATGATAGAAGTGAAAACAAGTAATGATCCAAGAGCCTCGATACACAATGGGTATGTGTGTGAGCCAGTCGCTTGGTCTGGCTTGTTTCTTCTCTCAAGTTTTGTTGCTGAACACAGAGTCAAATGTTTATGTGTACATTGACAGCCTTGTTTCTTTTGAGCTGAATAGAGAGTAACACTCTAGTCTCCTTAAAAAGCTTCCTATTTATATAACATATTCAATGTACTGATAATCCTCTAAGGTTGGATCACCAAAAGCGAAATGCTCTGGACACTCCTCTGTATTTACACAGAGATGTTGCATTTCAGCTAGTTTCTGTTGCCATCTTTGTGCTGAATCTAGTGCTCATTGGGTCAGTGCAACTCAGCAGGCTACCAGAAACTGGATTCTGATTGGATGGCCCTTCTTTCTCCTCATGATCTTCTCTCTTAGATCTCCCTTTTCCCTTCTCCAAGCAGAACAGTGCAGAGTTAGCCTTCCTGCTTGTGAGGGTGAGCTGATAACTCGGTGTTTGCTGGGGCAGGGGAACCTCTTTCAGCAAAGCTTTCCAGCCAGTCATTTCCCAGCCTGTCCTGTTGCACGGGGCTTTCCTGTGCAGGTGTTTGTATTTAGGTGTTTGTCTCTGTATTTGCCTGTGCTGAACTCTGAGGTGTCTGTCAGTCTGTGTCTCCAATGTATTGACAGTTGCTTCACCCTCTCCCCCTGACTGGTGAACAACTTTATCTGTAATCCCACTGAACACAACTTTTTTTCTCTACGTTTCTGTTAGACGCCCACCTATGTACAGCAAGCTGCTTGCAGATCATGCAAAACACTACTATTGTATGCAGAGCAAGACCAGTATTTTCAGTTTGTATCTTCTTTTAAAGGTTCTGGTTCTTCAAAATAGCTGCCATTGTGGCTATCATGGTTGGAGCATTTTACATTCCTGAAGGGCCATTCACAAGAGGTACAGTTAATACATCTTCACAGAATTCTGTTTAATAAACTCAAACTGTTTCACCGACTTACAATTTATACTTGCAATAATTAAAGTTACCTTGGAGAAGACACATTGTGACCTACTTCTTGGTTCATCCAGTATTACGGTGACCAACTGAAGTTATGGCTACAAGGAATCTGTTTTCAAGTGCATAGGTGTTGGGTATTGACAATTTAATCCATGACACAATCACTACTGGGCTGAGCCTTCTGGTGTTAGTTAGATTAAAGGCAGCTCAGAACACTGAGCAGTGCTAAATACTTCCCTAGAGTCTTTGAAATATCTGTGCAAGAAACTTTTACTGTCTGGCCACATCACAGGAACCTGAAGGGGTTGTTGACCCACAAAGAAATGCAGCATGATGGCACTATATACACAAAGATGTCTTGTGTAGATCTTGTGTTCATTCTGAAAACATGTTGGGCTGAACATCCCCATGCTCAGCCTGACAAGCACAGGCTGCATTCTTGAATAGCTGGGACTCCTTATGTGCTGTGGCAGCATGGAGGCCAGAGTGATTAACAGCATCTGCATTTCTAAACATAGTTTCAGATTTTTTCTGTATTTGTCTGCAATATAATTAGGAGCTTTTTAAATTTTATTATATTTTTTAATTGGGGTAGCATGCAAGTGATGAAAGCTAACCCTGTTTTTCATGTTCCCTTTACTAGCTTGGTTTGTTATTGGTATCTGTGGAGCCGCTGCCTTCATTCTTATCCAGTTGGTGCTTCTCGTGGACTTTGCTCACTCCTGGAATGAGAGCTGGGTTGCAAGAATGGATGAGGGAAATCCTAAATGTTGGTATGCAGGTAGGACTCTTAACCTGTAAAAGACTTGTTTCTGCTGGCCACTATTCTGCAGAGTATCGCTTACTAGTTTGCAGACATACCTAGCATTACACTTTGCAGTCTTCTTGAATCACTCTTCTAAACATTTGGAATGAATAGCTGCAGCACTGCCTTTTTCTCATTAAATAAGATGCAAAATGTTTTAGGCTTGTGATTAGCAGATCCAACAGTCAAACAACACTTGCCTAGTTTGCAATGTGAGTGCAGAGCTGGTAGCCTGGATCTCTTCAACTCTAATTTTGCTTTGCTACCTCCCCTCCTAAGGTCCTCAGGAGCCCAGTTATATCCATGACTGGCTGCAGTACAAGACAGAGCGTGCCTCAGTGCACACTCCCAAGCTGACTGCTAAATGACTGAAAGTACTGATTGTTGTTACTCTTTGCTCATAGCGACAGTATTTTGTAGCTTCTTGTAAAGAAATAGCAGAATGGAAATGAAAATGGGTAACCTCTAGCATAAAGCAGGGAATTCAGGGCTTCTAAACAGACTGTGAGAAGTGTGTAAAAAGCACTCTTATTTGACACCATGGCTTGACATCAGTTAAACCAATTAAACTGCCACTGAAAGGCAGGTCTTATTCTCCTGGTGGCAGTGTTGGCTTTCCTCTGAGCTGCACTGCTTCGTGAGCCAACACAGAAATCTAGCAGTACCCAACAAAAATGCATTCTGCTAGTATAGTTTTTTGAACCAGACTTCCACATGAGGAGTAGGGACTGTCTCATTACAGTGGCAGCTGGTCATTAAATCACCTTAGATGTACTGTTAAATTATGTGGGTATTGTAACAGTTGTTTTTTTTTTTCCCCTTCCAGCTCTGCTGTCCTGTACAAGCTTGTTCTACGCCTTGTCTCTGGTTTTTATTGTTCTCTTCTATATTTTCTACACAAAGCCAGATGGCTGCACTGAGAACAAGTTCTTCATAAGCATTAATATGATCCTGTGCATAGCTGTCTCCATTGTTTCTGTCCTTCCAAAAGTACAGGTATTATTTTTCTCTGTTACTTTCTTCTGACATAGAAGGCAGGGAAGCAAGAAGGATGTAATACCAATTCAGTCAGATTTAAGAACTTTAAAATTTGGTTATCATCATAGCTATGCTAGCTAGGAACATTTGGGGAAAAAAAATGTAGCTCCAAGACCAAGGCATTATGAAGTGATGTGTTTCCTGAAGATAGGCTGTTTGGGCTAACATTGTTTTGAGCTTCGTTTCCATGTGGGGGACTGCTAGCATGGTTTTAGTGGTGAAGGTTCTGGCAGAACAGAGAAACCTGTTAGGGAAAAGCAAAACAAATTGGGAATTTATTGGCTTAATATTGTGGCTTTGAAATTATGGGTAGGTGTGATTAATGAGAGGAAGTTTGCATGATACTTGATTCTGAACTGGCAGTGCTTAAACAAAACACGTGCTAGATTCCTATCTACAAAACTATGGGGCAAGTTGGGATTAAGTCAGTGAGAAGCCGTAACTGAGGCTTGGGCACAGAACTGGGTTTGGTTTGCTATTCCTTCCATGGTTGGGTTGCTCACTGCATAAATTGTATTACTTGTAAGGTATTGGTTTTTTTTCCCCCAATCTTTTGAACATGAAACAAAGCCCAGTGCATATCTAAAAAATAAAGGTTCTCATGCTAGTAACTGTTGGCAGTAGGGTAAAACTGTTCAACTATAGGTAAAACTTGCCCTTTTGACCTTGGCTTGCTATTTTGTCTTTGAACAGGAACATCAGCCTCACTCTGGCCTCCTCCAGTCCTCTGTTATCACACTCTACACCATGTATCTCACTTGGTCAGCCATGTCCAATGAGCCTGGTAAGCAACGGACTGAGCTGAATAACACGCTTTAGTGTGAAAGCAGAAGCTGTTGAAGTGGCTCATAGTTAGTTCAGATCACTGTGTGGGGATTGCTGATCTGTCTGGATAACATCTAGTGAGGAAGTAAAGCATCAGATTGCCTCTTTCCAGAACTAAACTGGGGCATGTGATGGTAACAAAACCAGTGTCAGGGCATTCTCATTTTATTTATTACACCCTTGCCTAGCTCACAGGAAGGAAAAATATTCCATGCCATTGCTGCCTCTGCGGAATTAAAGAGATCAGCAGCTAAAGCGAATGACAAAATGCAGGCTTACCTGTCATCTTTTCTCAGCTAAATGCTGGCAGAGCTCATCTCTCTCTAATCTGCCTTGAAAACCTTTTCAGAACGAAGCTGTAACCCAAGTTTGCTGAACATCATTACCCAGATAGCTACACCCACCATTGGTCCAGCAAATACCACTGTTGTACCTGCTACTCCAGCTCCGCCCAAGTCCCTACAGTGGTGGGATGCCCAGAGCATTGTTGGATTGATTATCTTTGTCCTTTGCCTCTTATATTCCAGGTGGGTTCTGCACTGCTATCAAATGATAAGCCATTGGGATTTGTCTGACTTTTTCAGTTTGAATCAGGGTCTAGTGAAAAATGTACCTGTGTTTATTCATATCCAGCTGCTGTCTCAGGCTTGAGCCCAAATACGGCTGCTAAAGCTGTGTTCTGTTCTGTGGATGTGCTACAAGACCTGGACTAGGAACACTGTTTAATTAGGTTAACAAAAGCTTGGATGAAAACAGGTCTCTTTGAGGAGCTTCCTGTGTTTGCAGATGGATTTAAAAAACGTTAATTTGCTTGTCCCAGACACTCATTGTGATCTGTTGCTTGTTTTATTAGCAAACATGCCAACTGGAAAAGGAGTTTTTAACCATGTCTGCCTTTGGGTACATTGCAGCATTCGTACCTCCAGTAACAGCCAGGTGAACAAGCTGACACTGTCTGGGAGTGACAGTGCCATTCTGGAGGAGACTGTGGGAACAGGCAGCGGGGCTGCAGAGGAAGGAGAAGTGCGCCGTGTCATGGATAATGAGAAGGATGGTGTTCAGTACAGCTACAGCTTCTTCCACCTGATGCTGTTTCTTGCCTCTCTTTACATTATGATGACACTCACCAACTGGTACAGGTAAGAGCAAGACAGAAAGCAATGGGCTGAATGTACCAGGCACTATTTCTAGTTGGATAGGAGACTCCCACCAAGCAGGTTAAAGTGCTGTCTGCATCGGACTTGTGTCTTCTCAATTGTTTTGTTGCTGATTTAAGATATAAAAAGGCAAAATCAGCAGCTGCGGACCTAGTGGACTGTTTCACAGCTGCAAGGGCAGAAAGTGTGGTTACTGTCCTTCAGATAGGCAAGCAGCAGAAAAGAGACTTGTGACATTGGTTTAAAGTAGCCTTCCAGGAAGCTTATCAGAGTCCAGTGTAATGTTACTGGCTCATCACTCTGGGAAAGATGTGCAGGGACAGCCATACGTGCTACTTAGAGATACGGTTTCCTACATTTGTTTGGAGCACTTGGACATACCCAACTGCACCAACATCCAATTTTAAGCTGCTGCTGCAGCTTCAAACTACTTTCCCCAGGACTGTCTTATTACTCAAATTAACAAATGCACTTGCAACCACCAGGAGTCTGTTGCATAGCTCTCCCATATTTCGTAGAATCACAGACTGGTTTGGGTTGGAAGGGACATTAAAGCTCACTCAGTTCCACCTCCCAGCTACCCCCAGGGGACACCTTCCACTAGCCCAGGTTGTTCCAAGCCTTGCCCAGTGTGGCCTTGAATACTGCCAGGGATTGGGCAGCCACAGCTTCTCTGGGCAACCCATGCCAGTATCAATTTCTTTTAAGAGTAGCACATCAATATACACAAGCAGGTTAATTTTGAAAACTGGGTACCAAGAACAACAGGCCTAGGAAGGAAGGAAGAAAGAAATTGCTGGTTTAGTTGTCTCACCACTCTCCCACAAAGGTTCTTGCATTGGAGTGTCTTGACTGACTGTCCTAACTTCAGATTCTTATGAGAGGTAGTAAGGAATAATGGCAGGTGCCTTATCTATCTATTAATTGACTTTACTTTTTAGCCCCGATGCAGATTTTAAAACAATGACAAGTAAGTGGCCAGCCGTGTGGATGAAGATAACCTCCAGCTGGGTTTGTCTCGTCCTCTATCTCTGGACTCTAGTGGCTCCTCTTGTCCTCACTAATAGGGACTTCAGTTAAATGGTTGAAGCTTATTAAAGTGGGGATTTTTATGCTGAAGGCCAAAATGTTCATGTACTGCTTTAGTTATATGGTCTACGTTACTGTTGCTTATGTTGGTATTAATATGCAGGTGGATAGAAAGTTATATATTGCCTAATGCTTGATGCAGGATCAAAATTAGTATCAGTTATCTATTTTAACCTTCAGTCATGGTTATCTTATTACAGCTTTTTTAAAATTCACTATAGCTCTCCTGTCAAAGCATAAAAAGTATCTGTTCTGTCCAATAGCCACAACCTTTCTATTGAAGTAACATTTAGGTAAAATACAAAGTAATATATTTTAAAGAACAATTATACTCAGCATAATGCACTAATACACCAGCGCTTCAGTTCCTGGAAGTGTAAGCTATGCTGCTTGATTTCTACATTCCACTGTAAAAGTTGACTGAAATTATACTTGCCTTCCTGTGTTGTGGCAAAAACAACCCCTTATTCCTCACCAAAAGAACAGAACTTTGAGGTTAAAAAAATGTTAACTCTAATTTCTTTTAAGACCAAACTTTCCTTTTGTAAGAGGCAACTTCTATGGTAAGTTCTTTTTCAGTATCTTTGCCAAATATTGAGTGGTAAGTGTATGACTAGTTTAAACAACTTTGATTATGGTGGAAAAATAGAGCTTCAAATTGATTTTATTTGTCTAATATGCTTATAAAAATAATGTATGTGAAATGATTATTATGGGCACTACAGCATTTGCACTGTAAACTTCTTTGAATAAAGTGGACTAACTACTGATACTGTCCCAGCTCTGTTGAGCAGCATTACGAAGCAGCAGTTATCTCCAATGCAAAATACTATATACAGTGATTAAAATGCTAATAGCTGCTGCAGTAGCCACTTCAATGTGACTGGATGTTTTCACCATGCAGCAAATAGTAAGTCATAATTTATTTCTTTTGAAACAAATAGTATCTTCCATGTGATTCTCAATATCAAATCCTGTCACTTAGACTTTGCTCAGGTATAGTTTACAAGTTAAATTTAGTTCTGCAGTAGAAAGGAACACCTTTCTGTATAAAACCGTAGCAATTACAGTTGATTGCAACTGTGTGTTTAGCGTGGAACCAAGTATTTGTTGCTATTGGCTTCTATGATAAAATACCCCAACATGACACAAGACAAACACATTTAAAATATCAAATTAGCAGCTGTTAACAACGTGTTTAATCACCCAGTCATGCATCAGAAAAGTACATGGGTTTGACCACTCCATTTTATAAAATGCAATATAAAAATAAATTTTGTCAAAATAAGATGTACACTTAAACCACCCAACACCTCTAGGCCTACATACAACAGAAGGCAAAAGTATTAGTTTGAATAACACTATGATTAACTCATGCCAAAATGAGATTTAACAAAAACAATACTTCACCAAGTTCCTGCACCTCAGGGTTTGTAACACCCATTTGCAAGAGTATAAATTCAAGTACTTTTATGTACAGAATGCAGCTACCTTTTGTCCTACTCAATGCCAAAAGCCATGGCTGCCCAGTGCAGTTCAGGTATCTTACCTTATGTGTTGGATTTGGCAGGCATGGCTTATGGACTGCGCAAGGCATATAACCTCTGGGAACAAAGTTAGTTCAAGTGGGAAAAAGAACGGATCTGGTTTAGTGCTGTAAACAAAAAGAAACCAAAGTCCCCCAGCCTGTAAGCTTCTCCTATCTATTCTCTTAAATTGTTTTATTTTCCAAATGCTGATATGAGTCATTTTGGGAACAAACTGATTTCTTTGCTAGTAAGTGCTCAAGCTCAAAGAACATTCTCAGCTCAGTAGTCAGGCGCATGTAAGACAGAGCTGTGCTTTCTGCAAGACAAGCCAAGCACTGGTTAGGAACCTAAAAATGGGTTAGTGATAGAGCTCAATGAGACTGCAACTCAGCATCTGAGTTTTAAAGCCAAGAAAGAGCAAATTAGAAGTAACAGTTAGATGCTTGATAAAGATAAGCCTGGCCTAGTTTAAGCATCCTGACATCAGCAGTTCAGCAGACGGCTTTAACAAAAGTTCTGGAGGCACAAGACCAGCTATTTTCAGCATTGATAATGTAGCCTTATCTATTATGTTTAAATAATATGCTGTATTATTAGTTTCTCTGTGAGCAGAGGAGAAAAGGGCAGGGAGAGATGGATCTAATTCGCCTACTATTTAAGGCATGCAAGAGAATATAAAAGACTGAAAAAGGGTGTAGAAGTTCCTTAGCGTTCTGCTGACCACAGCTAGGTTGTTTTCTTTTTGAAGGACGTTAAAATGAAATTTGAATAGTCAGCCTCCCTCTCTGGTAGTTCTATGAGGGGATCAGAGTAGCTGTTCCTATAGGTTAGCTATTAGTCAAAATGCCACCGCTTCAAACCCTGCAGCACAATTAAGGAAAGTGTATCAAATACCAGTCAAGCCTTCACCTCTAGGGAAGATGGTTCTTCCTGTTTTTGTTCTTAATTGTACATAGTGGCTGGAATTAAGAGGCACTAAACACCACTCTCTCTATGTTCTGGCAGTTAAACAATGTGGGCAGTCACTTGCCTGTCTTAAGTCCTGGTGCTATGTGCTACTGTCTTGCTAGGGTGGCACAAAGAACTGAATTAATCTCTGCAAAACATGCAGCGTGTTCTGGTCAGAGATGAGGAAATGGCTAGCAGTACTCTGACCTTACTTTGAACGGTGATATTGGGTTTTGTTTGGTTTTCCCCATACTAAAGGTAATAGTTATCAAAAGAGGAGTAGAATTGGCTTATAAAGCTAGCAAAAATCAGATGTTTTTCATCTCTTCCCACTCGTCACTTGAACTGTTTCAGGTTAAGAGTTCCCTGATCCCACAAATTCTGACCGCCATACAGAAAAAAAGCTTCATGGTCTACCCCTTTTCAAAACCCAATCTCCTTTTACAATGCTTGGATGAAAAGTATGGCATTTGCTTGTCCCTAGTTCCAGAATCAGGTCTGCTGCCAGATCAGGAAGTCATTACAGTGGTAGAGGAGTCTCTTTTTGGCAGTGCAATTGTGCTGCAGGGAGACTGAGAGGAAGACAGACATTCAAAACAGAGATTGGCACTTTGAAAAATGAATGTCTGATGCTTTAGTTTTCTGTTTACAGAAACAACTGGTACCTGTAATGACACTTGGCACTACATAAGGATTTCAGCCAGAGAAAGTGGTCTCAAAGTAAGTCTCCAGTTAGAAGGGATGTTCTTTTTTCGCCAGATATTGAACTACTTTACCTTGACGTAACAAGCTGTGCTTTCCTGGCCCTAGTGAGGTTTTCCATCCACACTATTACAGTGCAGAAAAATGTGTGCAAAGAGTGTGCTAAGAGTTAAGTTCTAATTCAAGACCATTAAACAGACTGAACTTGAGGAGTGGGAACAGCTTATTTAGACATAGGTATCTTACCCTGATTTGAGAGCGGAGTCTTAGTTCTGTCTCTAGACAAAGACCTAGAGGCGCAGGCATACACGCTACAGGTAAATACTGTAGAGATGATTAAAGTTTAACTTCGTACAGGAATGGGACAACCAAAGACAAAAGAGATCAACAAAGTTGAAAACAAAGTTGTAACAGTCCACAGAAGAGCCAACAAGCACAGTGAACAAAATGCTACAGTACCAGGAAATTTAAGAATGTGCTTTCAAACAGCCTGTCTGCATTTGGTTTTGCAGACTTAAATCCTGCCCAAGGTAACAAGCTAAAGAAGCACCTTGCTGTCATACATAAAGTATTGCCTTCTATACATCATATACCAACTGCTACAAAGCATCCTTAAAATTCCATGTACGAGTTACTTACCCAACTCATCACAACCAGCTGAAGAAAAGAACAACTGACAGTGTGGGAAGGTGGGTGACATAGCTGTTTCTTATCTGGTATTGAACCTCATTATTTGAAGCTGTTACCTAATCAAAAGCCATAGTACTTGATCTGAAAAGCTTCCCGTTTTCTGAAAATGAAGACTGCTTCTGTTTATAACAGGCTTTGGTATAGATGTTGTACTATTTGATCCTCCAGGTATAGTTTTTCCTACTGTGAGGGAGTTTCAGAGATGATCTCCAGGCTGATATTCCTGGGTAGGAAAGTTTTGCTCTGTATTAATTTAAGATAAATATCCATTGAGATATTTCAGAAATACCAGCTCACAGTCTGAACCAAGTGATAAAGGACAGGTCAAATTAGACTTTTATGGTTTTAAGCAATCTTCACTGACAGAACTACATTTTGCAGGGTTCAAAAGCAGTTTTTTTGTCTTGGATTACTGGTGTTTGCGAAAGGGGAAGGGAACAGATGGTCACAGCTAGTAAATCATTGCCACTTTTCACCTGTGTGGGGAGGGGACAAGAAGCTGTCAAGCTTACCATCCTGTAATATTAGTTTTTTTTTTCCTTTATCAATAGAAAGAATAGGCCAGTTTGCATCATTCACATGGAGGTTGATGAGCCTTAATATTCTACGGAACTGGTGCTCTTTGCCTTTGTCCTCCCTGAACTTTGCCCTGCCCCCACTGTGCACTCTTCAGCTTCCTTTGGTTCTACAGTGTAAAGTGCCTTTGTGATCTGTCACTAAACTGCAGGTTTAGGGGTAAGGCAGAGTTCACAGCATCACCTATCAGAACAGATCTTAACTGTGCTGGAAACCTTCCCTTACTGGTTTTTTAGTAACAGTAATAGAGCTGAGGCTTCATGCCTCGCAGAGAATCATCACATTGCTTTTCATCAGCATCCCCACTCCCTAGCATGTCATGGGGAGAGCTGTCACACGGGAGAACCAGCTCTGAGAAATCGTGCTGAAAGTCCTCTTCAGAGGCCAGCAGCAGCTCATTCCATGCAGAGGTGTCCAGCTTCCCTGAAGTACCACCATACTCTTCAGGAAGGATCACTGGTGGAATATTTTGATGAAGGGAATTCAGATCACAGCCATGAAGAAAAAACTGAAGAAAGCAGAAGATAGCTGTAATAGTGCGTATGAAACTTTTTCCAGCAAATTACTGAAACAGACAACTAACAAGCTTATTTTGAGTTAAAAGAGCAAGTTTTAGAAGTGATGTCCTCATAAGCAAGTGGCAGCATACAAGAGTGGACAGGTGCAGTTAGACATAATAGTGTTGAAATCCAAGTCTAGTGCAGCTTAAATCCCCCCAAGACACTTAACAATTGCCAGTCTGTGCCAGGGTTCCAAATTCAGCTTGTCACTAGCTTTCTTCCTGGGATTAGAAATACTTATGCTTGTGGGGAAAAAGCATCATCCTACATCCAGTCCAGTCGAGAGACTATTCTTGCCATGCAGGATGCTTCCATAAGGAAGAAGAGCACAGCAGGTGCAGCACAGCTTTTCTGTGGCACCGCCTCATAAACGAAGAGTTATTGCCAAAATAATCCAACCCTAGGGGTGAAATTAATGTCTTGGATACATACCATGTGTATTAAAGCTCCGTATTAATACTATGCCAATATTAAATTCCTCAAAGCTCCTCTCTTGTGAAGAATTTTCCCAACAGGCATATTTTAGGAATTAAAGCAGAAAAGACCAGTTACATCAAGTAAGCAGCACCAACATGTTTCTAGCCATGAAGTTTTTCAATATGTTTTACTGCACTGGACAAGCAAGGAACTTTCAAACATAATGTTAAAATGACAAAGATCCTTACCCGGTTTGCTAGCTTTTCCTTCAGAAAAGGCTTGATGATTGCAAAAATGCCTTTGAATATGCGAGGTTCATTTATTATGTTAACAGCTTTTATTCGAATGGGGAATCCATCCTGAAGGGTAAAGAATAATGTTATACTGCAGTATATAAGACATTTGCCATATTCCTGTTTTTAAAACCTCCTGAGACTGACTGCCAGCACAACCCACTGGCTCCCAAACTTTCAGAGGTACCACCATAAACCAATACAGCAACAGAAATGTACCTTGTAATAGAGAATAGTTTTAGGATGCGATCTGAGAGCATAAAGTCAAGAGACAAGAAAACCTTGCATTGAGAAATGTATTGCTGTCAGTAAATCCTGATTTCTGATGTTGTTTTTCATCTCCCCTGGCAAAGACACTTAGGTGATCACTGCATTCCCAACCCTGATAAGGGGATGCAGTTAGGAAGCGATGACCCTGGCTTCCGAGGAGTGTGCCTACACTCACACCCAGAGCAGGCTGATTCAGTGTGTCCAGCTACAAGATTTAGTACCCAAGGTACTCTAAAATGTTTTTCTACATAAGGAAAAAATCTGGTACCACTACTTTTCTGCCATTCCAACTGTTCTGTCATGCTAACTGCAAAGACAAACAGGCTCTGCTGCCAACAGAACACAGTGTCTCTTCCACAAGGCAGTTTAAAACAAGTTAGTTTTAGTTACAGAATTTCTGCTGGACAAATACAATTGCAGAAACATTTTTCTGAGGCAAAAACTCAAGATAAGCAATTAAGTTCTCATGCCACAGTGAAGTTTTTCTCCCTTGTAACCAGCTCTGCATATACAAAGCAAGCAGTCAGTGTTTGGAGTGAAAAGCAGGCAACATGCACTGCAGGAGAGTTTTTCTCCTTATGAAAGTCAGTAAATTAGCTAATCTTCACAAGATACGCAGCTCAGCAAGGTTGATGCAACATGTTTATATATCACCTATACCTTTATGTCCTTCACCACGTTCAGCTTTTGTTTAGAGAACAGCTTCCACTTACAACAGCAGGACACCCATTACTTCATTTGTACAAATTAAATACAGGCTCAGACAGTTAAATGACACATTAGGATCATAATTTAAAGGAGTTCTTATATAGGCATTCATAAACTCACTAGTTTCCATAACCTTCCCTGATTCCCCTTATCCTTCCTTATCCCCCTCAGATAGAGCAAAGATTGTAACCATCTCAGGCCAGAATCAAAGTAATGAGGGAATTAACCCATTCAAGAGAAGTTTTCCTCATCTCACTCCTCCAGGTAGTATGGCAGAACATCAAGTAAAATCATCAGACCTCCTTGCCACTTTGGCCAGGTTACTCCTCGCTCCTTTCACCTTCCTACTTTGTACAACTCCACTTGTGTTACACCCATTCTCCAACTTGTTCTCATCATTTTCCTTCCCAACATCTATTTGAGACCTTTTATTCCTATCTCTTTCTCTGACCCTTAGGCTGAAAAAGCCTCTCTTCCTTCAGGAAGCAGATGGAAATCTACCTCAAATCATACCCACTCAAAAGTCCTCTCTGCCAGAATCTTTGCAGCCGTTCTTGAACTTGCACTTGCCCAGTGGTCAGCTCCATCTCGCTGACAGGAGCTATTTAAATAACAAGCCATTCCTTGGCATTTAAGCAAAGCAGTGTCTTCTCTCTAGCTGTAAGTGCTCTCCCTTTTCCTTACCACAACCTAGCAGAACTGCTTTTTCCTGTTCCAATTCAAAGTTTACGTTTCTAATGCATATTTAGTGTTAGGGATGTAGAAGTCAAAAAAGGGCAAGTGAGGTAAGTTGGCAAGGGTGTTAGAAACTGATTGGGCAGAGACATGTTTTAACTCTGCTAGTAAAAGCCAAGCTCCTTAAGTTGCTGGTGACAGTCAAGAACTCTAGACACAGAAGCAGTCATTTACAATGCACAACCTCATTTTCCCACCAGTTCAGGTCTTACCTGAAGAATTCCAATCACCTTTTTGGCTACAAAAGGACCAAAATGAGACGCCTTAGATAAGCTGACTCCTTTGTAGTCTGCCAGGATTACAATTCCATTCACCTGGGTCTCTTCGGACTGAATGAGTTTTTCTAATGTTAAGTATATGGCACGAATGTTCTCAGTAATCGGGTAATTACTGGGTGTCCATCTGTCTGAGGTTACAAGACATGGATGGTAAGTTGGAGAGTAAATATAAGCTAACAATACACATTCCAAAACCTGATTTTCCATTTTCCTGGACTCTTAAATATTTAACCATTAACAGGCACAGTCTTAGTTCAGAGCAGCCCTTCTCAACCAAGAGATAAATGGCAACTCATGTTTACTTCAGGGAGCGAAGGCAACGGTTTTAAGAACCCCATTGTCCACCTAGCACAGCTTATTAGAAGCAGTTTCAGCTCAGAAAGCAAGCAGGTTAATGGAAAAGAGGAGAACGGATGAAGACAAATTTACAGCAAGCCTGGCAGGAGCCAGAGTACATGGAAAACTGATTGTTTACACAGGAGTCAAAGCCACAGACTCTCTCCACTTACTGTCACACGAATTACAAGGTTCTAGTAGCAGGCCAGCAATTTCAGTTTGAGTTACTACATTAATTTCTCTTGAATCGCTTAATATTTCATCAACCCACCTCCCTGCATTTTCATTTTGACACAACTGCAGTTACTGCTGACACAGGAAAAGGAACCAGCGTAACAGTGGCTAATGACAAACGTGTCCCTTCACAAGTTAGCTTTTCAGATTTCAGAGAACCACTGTACTCTGTCTAAATAACCACTATTCACAGCAGAGCAGGGAACACATTTTTGGGCCAGACACACCTTGAAGATGGAGAACAAAGACATTCATGCATTTCGGTACCTGGGCGGATGCAGACGATGTGCCGTCCCTCAGGGTCCAGCCGAGGCAGCACAGTGACAAAGCCTGACTCGAGGACAGGCTTTATTGCAGATGGCTTCAAGTTATTGAAGACCTCAGGCCAGCTCCTCCTGCAGGTGTGGTAGTTCACCAGAAGCTGAAGAGCTCGATCGTAATCAAACTTCCTGGCTCTGAGGAACCTTAGCAAAAAAGCATCGTCCAGGCAGGTCCCCAGGGAGGGATAGTCTTTGCACACCATATCTCGGAGCGCCTGCACATCACGGAGCCTCCATTCAGGTTTCTCCTGGAGCTCTTCCCGGGCTTTGGTAATGAGATCAGGAGACAACGTGCAAACATACTTTGGCCGATCTGGCACGAACTCGCTGTCTGATGGAGACCCCGCTGATGGACTCGTCCTGGTGCAGTCGCTGTCTCCTGACATAATGTAGCAGGAATCTGTCAAGAACCAAGCGCTACAAATGACAAACAATCTCACGGACTAAGGAACTTATTTATTATTTACATATTTATTATATCCTGTATCCCTCCCTCTCCTGGCTGAAGAGAAGGCCCTTCCAAGAACCGGTACTACAGCCAAAAGCACAGTTTAGACATTTAAATCCTCTTCCTAGGATTAGAAAGCACAGGTTTCTCTAATGTCTTTATCCTGAATAGCAAGTAGAGAACTACTTCAGATGAAACCTAACCAAATAAATGAAAATTAAAATACAGCATTTAATTTGCCTTAACATTTATTTCCTGTGTGCAATTGGAAACTAAAGCATCCCGGATAGGCAGGATTCTCACAGCTGGTCAAACGACAGCCTCTTGTGAGAAGCCCTCACAGCTGACCCCAGCCAGCCAGGAGATTTCATTAACTCCTCTGCGAATAAGTGTACTGATCACCGTGTTCTGCCGCTGTGAACGCTTGAGCCATTCGCGAGGAGCAGAATTTGGGACCTCACAGACTGGATGCGCAGGTACGAAAATGACAGACTCTTACCCCAGCACCGCGTGGGCATTAAGGCAGGCTCAACCTAGTTATCGTTTGCTGCCGGTATTTCTGAGCTGGGACGCGAATGCCCAAATCCAGTAGCAAATGGAAAGAGATGAATGAACACTTACAGAACGTCAGGACTGGCACAATTCTTAGGGCTCCTTTCCAACCGCGCTGATTCCGTGCCCCGAGCCCCCGGCCCCTGACAGCCGCAGCGGAGCCCCACGCTCGGAGGCCCTCGCAGCCGCTCCGCTCCCTCCACCCCCCGTCCCTCCCGCGGACCTCCCGGCCCCGCCGTACCGGAGCGCTCCCGCGCAGCCGCGCCGTGCCCAGGCAGCGGCGCCCCGGATCTACGGCGGCCGCAGGGAAGTGACGCAAGGCTGCGTACGGCGGGGGCGGTGCTGGGCCCTGGCGCCGTGTGAGCGGTGGTGGTCGCGGCTGCCGGCGCCGTGAGGCTTGGGGCCGAAGGTGCAGGGGCTCCCCCGCCTCCGGTGTATGCGCGGTGCAGCGGGGGGAGCGCCGGGACCGCTCCGTGTGGGGTGCGTGTGTGTCTGTGTCACCTCATCTGCTTGTATAGCGCCCTTCGTTAAAGCAGCCGTGATGAGCCGCCGGGCACCTCTGTGTCCTTATGTGCGTGAGAGCTCTGTCTGTACGAACCCCCCTTGGGGTTGATGTTTGGGAGCGGCAGCGCTCGCGTGGTGACCGGGCACGTCCGCAGGGTCTGCCCCTGCCAGAGCGGGGCCTCCCGACAGAGAGCAAGTCGGGCAGGAATGCGCGGCGTGGGTGAAGAACAGGGAAGCTGCGGCTGCCCCATCGCTGGCAGTGCTCGAGGCCAGGTTGGACGCGGCTTGGAGCAAGCTGCTCTAGTGGAAGGTGTCCCTGGCCGTGGTGGGGCTTGGAGCTGGATGGGGTTTAAGACCCGTTCCAAAGCATTCTACGGCGCTGTGACTCCTCCCTTGTCCGTGGCCAAGCCGGTATCTGAGACAGCAGCGAGCTCAGGGGCTGTGAGCCGAGAAGGGCAGCCTGGATGGGACCACAGCACCGTCTGCGGGCCCTGGAGCATCTCCCCGGCGAGCCGAGAGGCAGAGCAGTTGTGGCATTAGCTGGGCAGAGCTAGGGGAGCCTCAGATCAGGGTCCAGGCAAGTGCAGCTGATGGGAGCAGGGCCCAAGAGATGTGCTGGTGTAGCCTGAATTCCAATGGCATCAGAGGGACTAAATGGTGTTGAAGGGAGGATTTCTGTGGTTTGGGTGGGGGGTTTTGGGACTGTTGTTTGGTTTGGTGTTTGAGAGGCCAGAAAGCCGTATCCCGCAGGAGTTCACAGGGTGATGCCTGACCTCTCTGCATGGAATTTATAATAACATTAAAAAAAGATTTTTATTGCCACGCTTGCTGCATTAAAAAAGGTTCAACAGAGCTACGGAGAGGGGGGAACGACACACGTTTAACCCCATTGATTTAGATTTTGATTGCAAAATGGGCCCGGCATCCTGCTGGGGACGGTGCCTAGCGAGCTCAGTGGGCTCTGCTGTTTTCTCGTGGCTGTAATCCTTTTCAGCCAGGAGAGGGAGCCAAAGACAGTTGGACAAAGGACGGGATTCCCGGGCGCTGGCAGAGGAAACGAGGCCCTTCTGCAGCAGCTGAGGTTCTGCTTTATTTTTGTTCCAAGGTTTCATCCTTCTAAAGTGGAAAATATTTCAGGGGCACCATGGAAACAAACTGAGTGTGCCAGAGGTGTTTACCAGCAGGGAGGCCTCTCAGACAAGGGGAGTACATTGATTCATCCCCATGCTGATGTTCCAGTCTAACCCTGTTTTGGGCGCAGCCAGTTCAGAGCTGGATGCAGCCTGGCCAGCTGGTGCCATAGGCTGGGACCAGTTTGGAGCTGTGTGAATTAGACCTGTTTGTGATGTTGCTCCGTGTCCTTCCCAGTAGATGGTGGAATAAACAATGTTGGAAGAGACCTTAGAAGGACAAGAGACCTTACATTGCTCCTGTTTCCATTTACGCAGCTTCTGGGCATAGACACTTGTGGCACAAGCATGGGAAAAGCAGGCAGGTGGGACCCAGAGTCCCAGGGTAGAGGTAAGAGCCTGAAACTGGCAGCTGCAGGCACAGTTTGGAGAGAGTGAGAAGGTGTGTGTGAGGAGATGGGTCTGTGGCCACTGAAGGGCTGAAGGAGGTTTCTGGGTGCGCCTGAACCAGTTAATTGCTGAAATTAGCATTGAGGCAGAGCTGATCTAAGAGGCTTCGAAACACCCAACAGCTGGGAAACATTGGAGCTGCAAACAGGAATTTGTGCTACAGGCTGCAAAATCAGGTTGGAATTTGCACCCCTCAGACAAGGGAGGAAAATTGAGCAGGGAGGTGGCAGTTCCAGACCTGACCGGTTAATAGCTGCTGCAGCAGGGTGTTAGAAGTAAGCAGGGATGTTTGAAAGGAGTGACGTGTGAAGGAAGCTCTGCTTTGGGGAACAGGAGATGCAGAAAACAAGCAAGAACCAGTTGCAATCATATTGAGAGATATGAAAAAGGATATTAAAGTAAGAGCAAGAGCCTTAGGCAGGTAGGGAGAGAATAAGGAAGGAAAGTAGCAGTGAGAATTCTGCATAGTGAAGAGGGGCTGGGGGTGAAACATGATTTGAGGATGGGTTCCCAAATGAAGTAACTACCTTACCTCAGTTTTCCTTATGTACGGAATATTGAACTCAAGGAGAGTGATGGGTGGTGGATGGTGATGGTGAGGGGTTCAGTCCAGGTTGTAGGGGGAATTGTAAAGTATTGGCACATGAGACCACAGGAACAGTAGCAAGAGGTTTTATAATTTACTCTATCTGGTGCTGGCATCCTGTGTCTAGGAACCAGTAAAGGCAGAACCAGTCTATAAGGAAGTAAAAGCTAAACTGAAAACAAACATCACATCCAGGCACTGACAGTCCTCCACTAGCTGGAGAGTTGTGTCCTTACCCATGGCTGCAGGAGGGAGGATGACGCACTGCAGCACATGCATGAAACCCTTCCCAGCCAAGAGGAGGTGAGCCAATTCGTCAGCTCCAAATCTACAGTATTTGCAGGAGCCTCTGTCAGGAGCTGTGCTGCCTGACCTTGGGAGCCACACCTGGAGCCCCATGTGGAATCCAGCCCTTCTCATGTCTCCTATCACATGTGGTTCATACCTTTCTCAGCTCTGCTCCTGGGTGCTCCCGCGCCCTGCCGTTGCGTTATAAATGAGTGGCTGTTGGTGTTGGTTGATATTTAATGAAGTCTATGTGATACCCTTCACTCATTTACTTATCCGAACAGTTTTAATACCCAGCCTGGGAAAGTTATCTTGGCTTGTTTAAGCTTTTCCACCATTAGCAATAAACATTTTACAGTCTTGGCAAGCTGAGGCTGAAAAGAGAGCATGACTTCAAACAGCATTGCTCACAGAGAAGGCTTTAAACTGATATTAAATCACTAAACTGTGCAAACATAACAGTCCTGTAATAAAGATAATCTATGTGTAGGGGGGCTCTGGTCCTTTGAGTGCAGGTGGAACCTCTGCGCTTCATAAATTACACAACCCTTTTGGGCAGCTCGGCATCAGAGCAGAGTCCCATGGTGCTCTCCAGGAAATCATCCTCAGTTGAGGTTGCAAGCACAGGAGAGGACAGGAAAAGGTTTCATTGTGTTTTGTGGTGCCCTGGTGCACTGGAAGGAAAGCAGCTCTGTGTTTGGATGGCTCCCTGGCAGGATTAGCCCTGCTGCTCAGGGACTTGAGCTACTTGTGATAGCTGCAGTGATGCTGAGTGTGTTAGAGCAGTAAAAGCACTGGGGTTTGCTCCTGCAGGAACCTGCTTGGTAAATGGTGTAGGATGCTTTCCAGGGGAAGAATGAGGGAAGCGCTTCTGCTCCCTGGGTTGGACTGAGTACTTTTGCTCTTGGGGCTTTCAACCTGGTGTCTATCACAAGCCCTTCTATCAGTGGGAAGGAGTGAAGCAGGGTTGTGTGTTGGAGTAACCCCTAAGCAATATCTCAGGACTTACACAGCCTTGGGGTGAAGGAATGCAGCTGTGAAGAGAGGAGCTACATGCAGAAAATAGTAGGATTTCAGTGGAAATACAAGAGCTTGCAATGCTGGATCTGAGTCCTCTGCTGCCTCCATGGACGTGCAGCACAGCAGGTCTCTGGTGTGCTCTCCCAGGTGAGAAGATGCCACTTTAATCCCACACTTAAAGGTAATTTTAAGAGAGGACTAAAAACCACCCAGAGTGAGGATCCAAATGGCTGTCCCTCATCTGTGTTCAGAAGTGCTGTAGTCCAGAGACAGGGATTCTGGGTCTTACACTGAGGTTTCTCTTTGCTTATTCTGCCTCAGGCGCTTCCCATTTTAGCTGGTGCATGAGCTGGGGACCTCCATTTCTGTTTAGGTGGACCTGTAAGGCTTTGTATCCTCTGCAGATCAGCTCTCAGTGGATCCTAGGGTATGTGTGAACCAGTGTGCTCCATGTCAATGGTTCATGGTAATACTGACCCATCAGCAGGATTAATTACTGGGTGGTTTTAAGGCACAGTGAGCTTTTGGGGAGTTCTGAAGAGGAACAGAGAAGTGTATTGTTGAGTTACTTTATTGTAATGATTTTCCCGGTCAGTGAGGGGGAACACGTCGTGTTCCATCCAGTGCTAATGCCTGGCTTGGCAGCTGCAGTGAGGAATTCCTGTCTTACTCACAGTGCTTTCTGCTGCGGGTGTCTATCCAGGCAGCTCTTGCACTGTTCATCATACCCATAACAGTTTCTGGGAGGAGGTGGGGAATGGTGACAACTTCCCAGACCCAGAGTTGCCTGGTGTGGGGTCCCCCAGGCTCAGAAGGGCTCTTCTGAGATAGGGGAGTCACAAGGGAGTGCAGGTCCCAGCCAGGCAGAGCTGCCAGGCAGGAGGGACTGAAATGGAGCGCAGCCCCCAGAGCCCAGTGGTCCAGGGCTTGAACGGGGAGCGCTCTGTTGACCCCAGCAGTGTTTTTTGTCTTACACAGGCCACTAAACTGAAGGACGTGACTGCAGTCTTGTTTGTGCCAAGCTCTCCTGCTCACCCCACACCTAACAAAGCTGACACTATATTGCCAGTTTTATTGGCCTGGCTGGCAATTTTTCTGGTGCTAGGGTGTGTTTATGATTATCAGGGTCACACCTCGATTAGGAATGGGGAGAGGGATTTTAAACATACCCACACCTTACCCTTCCTCCTCCAGGCTCTCTGAATGGAAGGGGGTTGTGCAGCGTGCGTGGCCTGAACTCCCCAATTGGTTGGTGATATTTGCACTCAGCCTTGAGGGAACTGGCCAGCCTGGCACACAGAATTGCCTGGCTCAGCAGTGCCACGTTGCTGAGCCATGCCTGCTGCCTCTTGTTGTTCATGACTATCTGTGCCTCTGTGTGCACTTGCAAGTTTAATAGCAGCAATAGTTGCCTTTGTCAGAGATGATATGCAGGCCATAAAATTCATTCTCTATTCTTTATTTTTCTCTCCCACTGAGATATGGAGACTGCGGAAAAGACTCCAAAGCCCTGTGGCTGCTTCAGATGAAAGGTTATATAAAGGATATGGAAAGAATGTATTTCGTAGTGGCCAGAGGACCTAAAAAATACCACTTTCACAGATCTTTGCTTGGACATCATAAAAAGATTTCGCAGCTGGAGATGCTGCTCTCCAGGATATCATCCTTAGTCTAGGTTACAGGCACAGAAGAGGACAAGAAAAAACTCCTGTGTCCAAAACCAACGTAAGGAAGTTGTGTCTTAAAGGCTGTCCTTACAGCAGCCATATCCTCTGACATGGGACATTGTGTCTGGGCTCCAGGAAGCCCAGTAGAATAAAAGACAGCCCACAGGTGGCAAGACCAGTGTCTTAGGGTGATTCCTGGATGGAGTGACACAAGAGGTGAGGGTTGGGATCGAGGATGCCACCTAAGGATAAGGATGTCTCTGGGACAGTTTGTGGGTTTTATTCCAAGTGAGCTGAATCCAGCAATAAGAAATCTCCTGTAGGGACTGCACTGATTTAAGATTAACCAGGTAAAGGGCAGCCTTGATAGAGCAGTTCCTGGGAAGGAATCCAGGAGAATTTATTGTTTCAAAGGTTTGATATTACATATGTGGAGTTTTTAGGCCGTATACCCAGGTAAAACCAATCATGGGTAACAGGGTTCTGGTGGCAGGCAGAGGAGCCCTGGGTTTTATCCCACGTTAAGGAGAAGGAACTAACTCCTTTTCCTTCTCTTGACTGGACTAACCACTCAGTAGCTGTGTGTGCTGAGATAATGCATGTCCTGCGACTGCCTTTGCTGACCTTGTACAGGCATTTAGTGATGGTTTTGGGGCTCTCATCATCTAAGTGTCAGTGTACTCACTTTGTCATCTTATTATGCCCTTATGTTTAGTGTGCCTTTGGCTGTACCTGCTGCCAGCAGCAGGATGGCTGTGTTTGAACCAAAGCAGAATCATCACCCAAAATGCTCAGAAATTACCTTTGAAATGGAAGAGTGACTTCATCTTCAACATGTTAATAACATATCCTGGCTTCCTTTGCTTGGCGTTCATAGTGTGGTTACTTCAAGTCTTTAAGCTCCCTGGAAGCATGAAATCAAATATTTATTCTTCATGTTTGTTTTCCTTTTAATGAAAATCGGGATTGCCATTCAGTCTCATGATGCCAGCACATGTGGCTTCAGGACAGACACCAGCTAACTTTAGCCCTGCCAGGAAATAGTGACAGCTGACGACAGCATCCAACGCTTGTTGGGGCTTTTTCCTCAATACCCATATGCTTTGTGCTCAGACCAAGAGGGAGGTGAGCCCCTTGGTTTCAAATAAATCCTCCCAGAAGAAAGAAATCCATCTGTCTGGGGAAAGTTAGAAAATATTTTTGCATTTATTTCTTCTCTGTTTTTTTATGCATACAAACTCTAGTGAAGAAATAGTCCTCTGTTTCCATTGGAAGGCAGTAACCAGCAAAAATTAATGTACAGTATTGAGGAATGCTTGGTGCAAGCAGACCAAAAAGGATTCCCCACAGAGTATGTCTACGTACAGGAAAACAGGGTTGCTGCAGTTGGAAAAGACAGCCTGGTTATTATCGGGGGGGGGGGTGGGGGGTGGTGTTTGCATTTAATCTCCCAATTATAAATAATCAATGTGATTTACAGAATAATTTACAGAAAATGATTGGATTCATCATTGCAATAAATTACTCGGTCTGATGCCACCACTGAGAGACAGTACAATACTTGTGACCCCGTCAGCGCAGGCAGAGGTGTTTCATTTTTGCATTGGAAATCAAGGGGCAGATGTGCAGCTCCCCTGGCTGGGTTGGCTCAGATTCCTCCCTGCCAGGGACCTCTCCACAGCCATGGTTCCCCCAGCTCCAGCTTCCCCAAGGCCAGCACCACACACACATAGTCCATGGCTGGTGAGAGCTGCTATTGCCTTGTGCTGCCAGAAGTGACTCAGGGCTGAAGCCCTGCAGGGCTCTGTGAGCTCCAGCCTTGCTGGCAGCCAGGGAGGCAAGTGCTGGGCATGGGAGGGCTCCTTCCCTGCATCCAGCTGTAAACCAGAGATCAGATCTGTGGGGTTTAGGCACAGGCAGGCACAGAGAAGTAGGGACTGTGGCAGGTGGGTGCAGAGCCAAGGCTGGGGCAGACCCAAGGGGCTTGGGGGACACAGGGTATTTTCTTGTCCTGTGTCATTCTCTGCAGGACTTGAAGCATTGTGGTTTTGAGATTGCTGCCCTCAAACCCTCTAAGGTCTGAAGGAGCCATAATGAGTTCTTATCATGTTATAAAGAACTATAAATCTGTTATCAGCCACTTGCTCTAAGCTGAAGGAGTGGCACTGGATTGGAAAAATAGATTATATGGCATATAGTAGCATTAAAGCTGGGTCTGAATTGAGATCCTAGTCACGATGCTCCCAGCACTTGGGCAGCCCAAGATGTTGGTCCAGCTTGTGTGGCTCAGGCTCTTCTCACCCTCACAGGCATCTCCCCTTTGTACATCCTTCCTCCTGCTTCCTTCCAAGTAAGCATCCAGTGGTTTTGTGACTGCTGAGAAGCAGTAGTGGGGCCAGTGATATTTTGGGCACCGCTGCCCACTGTGAGCCTGTACGGGGTGACCCCATCCCATTAGCTGAAATCTCCTGAACCCCTTGATCCCCCAACTTCCCAGTTCAGGTAGTGAGGAGGCGGTAAGTAGGGTAGGGGAAGGGTTTGGCAGTGGTTGCCTCTCTGAGCCTTGTGGTTGGGGGGTGATCATGGCACGGAAATACCAAAACACTGCAAAAGACAGAAGGATCCAAACAGTGGAAAATCCTCATAGGCCAGACTTTGCCCCAGTATCAGCTGGAAAGATGTGTTAGACCTGGCTGGTTTGGGGGGATTAGTGCATTGTAGGGTGGCACTGCAAAGACCTGGGACTAGCCAAGGCTGAGGAGCGGTTCTGGCAGTGCTGCCTGGGCAAAACCCATGTGGTTCACCTGATGCAATGCTCCTGGGGGAGCTGCCATCTCCATCAAGTTTGGCTGGGCTGGGGGCTGTCTGGGGAGCTGGCATGGCTGTGGGAGTGAAGCCCTCCATTCACACAGCACAGAGAATTGCTTGTTCGCTGGGTCTGATGTGTGCTGAACCAATGCTGAGAGGTGGCAATGGGGGAACAGCCCCCAGTCACTGCAACCTCCCCACAGAGGGAGGCAGAAATCTGGCCCTTTTCACAAGGACTGAGGGTTTAAATAAGGCTTCAGCCTTAGTTCTGGGGCTCAGGGCTGCCCATGGCACGTGCTGTCTGTAGCTGCAGGAAGACAGCTTTTGGTGGTGGTGGACCAGTCCAAGAAGCAAGTCCGCGTGTTTGCGCCCAGGGAACTCTGGATGGGTTCTCTTTTCACAGTGACAGAGGCAGTTTGGGCTTTTCTCCCACACGGTCTTCTGAATGAGGCCAGCTGGTGTGCAGGTTGCTAGATGACCTCCTGTTTTGTGATGGCAGGTTGTGGGATGGAGGTGGGCTGTTTGGCCACGGTTGCAATGGCTCCAGGCAGCAGCTTGTATTGCTCTGGCCCTGAGCCTGCAGGTGGGGATGGCTGTGGAGTTTCTGGAGTAGCTACAGAGATAGAAACAGAATTAGAAGGTGGCCTCATGGATCTGACAGCACTGGGATCTGCCCTTAGTCATGTGGGGTTCAGGTGTAAGCAAGGCAGACGCTCTGTACTGAAGCCATAGCTCCTAATGGCTCGTGTGTTTGCTGCGAGGCTGCCAGATGCACAGGCACTGTTAGATTCTCTTGAAGAGCCACAATAACGAACTTTGAATGAGTCAAGTTGCTGGCATTTTGACCTGTGCTGGCCATTTTTTTGCTCAGCCGAGGCCATCTCAGCCCAGATTCCCATGTGGTGCCCTGTGTGGTGGCCTGCATTTTTTGCAGAGGGCAAAGCAAGGTCTGTCTGCACCATTGAAGGGAAGGGGAGCCTTTCCACTGATTTCAGTAGGCGCTGGATGGGATCATTCATCCCTTAAGGGCTATGTAAAAGTTACAGTCTGCCAGGGAGCATCTTGTTGAATCAGTCTAGACTGATCTAATCTAACCTAACCCACCTCTCTGTTTGTCTTTCCCTCCTTTCTGCATAGGAATTTCTCACACACTTATTATCAGAGGGTCTGTCCTGCATGGAAATCTCCTTGTGAGGTAGAAACTACTTTCAAGGCACACTTGAAAGCTCTGTTTCTCCCGGGAGCTCTCCATCTCTTGAGTGATACTCACACATTTGCCCGTTGTGCATCTGAGGAGGCATTGTGTTGGCCACAATGACGTTTGTTCCCAGGTTCTCCTGGATCAGATGAGGGTGCAGGGGGTGGTGAGCATGCGGCGTTTCACTTGATGAGCCTAAAAGACATCAGTTGCCACAATAGCAGAAGGAGACAATTCAGTTGGGCAGACCCACTGCACCAAAACAGCCAAGGCTTTGTGCATGATCAGCTTGTGCACGCTTGATTGGAGCACACCCTTTCCATTTTGCTCCATGGATGAGGAAACTATCTCACCAACCCCTGCCTGAATTTCCTTATAGAGGATTATATTCCTCTCCTCCTGAGTCACACCTCCATGTAAAGAACAGCACAGTGGCAACTCTTCATTTTGTTTTGTCCCATTGGATGCCTCCTACTAGAAAATCTGGGACATTCTTTCAACCTGAGCTTTGAGACCTTTGTGTTTTGATGACTCCTTTCTGACACAGAGGAGGAGTACTGAAATGGCTGGAGGGAATTTGGGGGTTGCACATCAAAGCTCGTCTACATGCAGAGGGCTGGGGATGCCTCTCTAAATGCATACAGTGCTACTGCATCTCTTTAGGTGAGCAGAAGTGGAGGACTCTCCACTTGCTAGGAGGAGATGATTGTGTGTGAGTCAAGGGCTGACCTGCACACAGGCTGTCTCTACCTTTTTCATGTACGAAACAATAGCTATAGAGGTTCTCAAGGGGATGATGGTCAGGGAACACTGAGAGGACCCTCAAGTACTCACCTCCCAGCAGCATCTCTTGCAGCAGGTTGTCAATCTTAGCCATGCCAAAGAGCTTGACGAACTGGATCTGCTCTATCATCTGCCAGGTGATGCTCTGCAGCACTGGCAGCAGCAGCAGCAGCTCCCCGAAGCGGCCCCGTGAGTCATACTGCCGGTCATTGATGTAGTCCTCCAGGCTGACCTGTACCTGATACCTCATCCGCTTGATCTTGGAGGGGTCGCTCAGTCCTTTGGCATCTGAAACAACCCATAGAACCAATTGTGCAGGCTGCTTCCCTAGGAGCTGCCCTTCAGTAACCACATGAAATCTGGGTGCAGGCTGAAGTGAGCTGTCTCTGATTCGGTTATCATCTTTAAGGGATGTTTTTTCCCTTCTTAGGATGACTTCTCCCCTTCCTCTAAGAGCAGTTTGGCCCAGAGAGGAGATCAGGCAGCATTTTGAGAATTCAGGTCTGGTATTAGTTGGCATAACCCAAACTAGTCCCCTCTGATGGTAACTCTCACCAAGCTGGAGCATACCTGGGTCGAAGAAGATGATGGCTTTCAAGCAGGCATATTCATTGTTGTCTATCTGCAGCTCCTGGAAGGGGAGGACCAGCTCGTCCAGGATGCGGATGGCCACACGGTTCACCTCCACCAGCTCAGGGCAGTTCCGGGGGATGATGTGGTCATTCCCTTTAGACAAGCAGCACAGAGACCATCACGTTGTCATTGCCCAAGACTTGTCAGGGGTAGCAAAAGAGTTCAGAACCCAGGCAACCAATGCTGAGATAATTTTGTGGGTGGAGGACTTAAGAAATTCCTCCTTCTGCCCCTTTCCTGGCTCAGCCCACCAGCAATGCTGATCTGTGTTGCCAGAGCAGGCTCTCCTTACAGAGGAGTCACTCAAGCAAGCAGAAGCTGACCAGGGAGCAAGAGCCTTTTTCTCAGTCACACCATAGCCTGCTTCCACAGACCCTGTGGTTTCAGTGTGAATGTTCATAGCTCCTCAGCTTTGCCACATGTCATGGCCTTGATATGAACATCAGCTGCACCCAAAGGTTGTGTTAGGCTCACTAAAATACAGAGGAGCTCAAGCCATCATCACCCTGCAAAAAGGATGTCCACAAACACTTGAACCACCCTCTCCTTCACCCGGCAGGGAAGCTTCACAGAAGCAGATGGGCTGGGTGCAGAAAGGTGCTCTTTACCTAGCAGCAAGACATCCTTGAACATCATGGACCTCTTGGCAGCTCCCAGTAGCAGATGTTCGCCTGCATGCGCTCGCAGCAGCGCTACCTGCAAGGGCAGGGAAAAGTTATTTGGGTGATGCAGAGACAGACACAAGGCTGTGATTCTGTGTAAGCAAGCCCAGCATTCCTGCACTGGACTCAAGGATGGGGAGTGAGAGCCCCCGTCTAGTCACAGTCAGAGAAAGGGATCAAACAATGGTTTACTCCTGTGCATAAACATCTCTAAATCCATCAGGACCAGTGGCACCTGAAACATCCCGTATTCATGGCACATGTCATGAGCAAGACCATGCTAGACTGTCCCAGGACCTCAAACCAGCAGTGGGACATGTTCACAGTGGGCTCACTGCAGACAGAGCAACTCCTACCGAGTACAGAACCAGGGACCATGCTCCAGCCTGGGAAGTGGGGAGAAGTACACTCCACTGCTGTGGACGGTTGCTGTCCCTCTGGAACATGCCCACTTCCCACTGAAGTCATTCTTATGGGGACTCGCATCAGCCCGGCTGGTGGGGTCACCCTCTGGCCATTCATTCCCACCACAGCAATGGACATTTGGGCCAGGGAAGCCAAAGGGATGTTTTTCTGTCCTGATGTTAATGATTGAAGTGTTTCATTTTACACCCTCGAGCAGCTCCTGAGAATGTTCTGAATCTTTTGCCCTCCTTCAGTTAAAAATTCCAGGGCTTTGGGCAGAAACAGAAGTTAACGATTGGACAGCCTGACATGGAGGCTTCTTAATGTCCAGCCAGGAGCCTCTGCTGGAGAAAACAATCGTTAAACATTAATGGAGAGGCTCTGAGAAGTGTGTCTTGATGGGAATGGTGCCCTTCTCCAGTGTGCTATCCCTCAGCATCTGACAAAGCCAAGAGAAGTCTTACCCTACCAGAAATGCCAGGAGAAGTGTCAGCTGTGGAAGAGAGCTCTGGTTCGAAAAGATGCTCATGGCTGAGAGAGGGATATTTATTTCTTGCAGAGGGTGAAAAAAGTTATGCAAAATAGAGTGGAGGTCCTTGCAAAAAGACTACGCACACATGATAGTGGGGAACCTTTATCTATACACCAACATCTAACCTCTCTCTATCGCTATCCAAACATGGGTGGATATGTTAGCCAAGTTCCTTGTCATTACCAGAGCTGCACAAAACTGAGCTTTCCTATCTAATGCAACTTGGAGAAGGATGCAAAAACTTCAAATCCCAAGGGAGAGCAAAGCCTTTCTGTAGAAATTACCTGCCTAGTACAAAGGCAAGAAAGCTCATTTTGGAGCCATCATTTTTGTTTTCATAAAACTTGCTTGCTTGAGCAAGCTTAAATTCAATTATTTCAACAAGGCAAAGCCATCTCATTTGCTATTTATGCTTGCAGTGATCAACCTGAAATATGTCACTCTATTGTGAACTAGGATAAATATAAGAGTTGTAACACAACAAAGTAGAATTTTAACTTCAAAATGAGTAAGCTTTGCCCACCATATCCAGTACTTTGAGATTTTGATGCAGAGGAAGAATAAGGGGTTGGGTATGACTTTTCCTATAAAAATGTTGGCTGTGATGATTCATTCTCAGGCAACATTTTAGTGGCAATGTAAGAGCATTTCCTAACATTAAATGTTCCCACTGGACATATCTGGACTGGCTCTTATGTCCCTTGGACAGCTGCTTGCACTTAGTTTCGTTCATTCCTGTTCCCTGTCAGTCTGTCCTTCCTCCTGCACTGCTCTGATAATCTGCTGCCTCTGTCCTCAGGTTGTCATTCAGAAGCACATTAATGCATCACAGTCTTTCCTCTCAAGCCCTCTGGGACAGATTGGGAACTGCTCGTGATGAGAGGTGGCTGGTCCTAACAGACCTATTTCAGATGAGCCAAACCCATGGAGCATGCTGAGAGCAGCCCCTCTGCTGCAGGAAAGCGAGGTCCAGACAATGTCATCTTTAGGTTTGTTTTCTTCTTTGAGAAATTTTGCAGCCCCATAATGGTAAAATGAGTTCACATGGAAATTGCTGTAGTTTGTGGTGTTATTAACCCAGTTTACTGCCTCTGTTCCAAATGGCACAAGGATGCAATGGGTTGTGCAGAGCTGCCCTGAGCCTCCGCTGGGCTGCGGCCTGTGTGCGGGGTACGTGTCATTTGCCACTGGAGTCCATTTTGCTTTTCATACTTTTTGAGCTGTATTTGACTTAGGAGTTTAACAGATTTCTTACCTTTTTAAACAATTTAGCACTTGCACACAATAGAACAGAATGAGACATGCTCCTGTGTTGATAGTGCTGAATTCCCTAGGGCTCTGTGCCGCTGTTACTGAAGAGCTCAGATTTAGGATTTAAGGGGTTTTGATCAGCTCTTACTTTCTGGATATATTTTTTCTTTGTGGTATAAAAATTACCTCTAGGTCTATAGGGCTGGAGACTGATCCCAGCTGAAAAGAGCACATTTGGTCTTGTGACTGCACTGGGCAGATTAGGAATACCTTTGTACCTGTGCTGGCCACTGCCAGAAGTGTTATACCCTGCCATCAGTGCTATCTCTGTGTTAAATGCAAATATATTCCTGTTTTTTAACCCTGCCTTGGGAGCAAACTTATGTTTACTTTCTATAATTCCACACCAGGAGGATGGATACAAACATGTGGCCAGGCTAGAAGCACAAAGATAGACAGGCAGGTTTGTGTTTAAGAACACAATAGGCTAGGAATTTGTCCTACCAAGTCTGATTACCCTTAGCATTTGTATAGCACTTCAGGTATTCAGAGTGCTGCACAAACTATAAATAATAAATAGCTGACCGAAAGACCCGTGCAAAATATGCATCTGATTATGTACCTAATTTGAGCTCAGTGTTATCATGACTGTGCTCATCGACTGATTAGCTGCACAGGCAAATGGCTTGTGCTGGCATTGTATGGATGCCATTCCCAATCAGCTGCAACAGTCAGGATAACAGAGTGTCAGTGCACCTTTCCTTTGAACGTCTCAGCTGCCTGGCTCTGCTTCAGCTCCCTGCTGCCTTCACCAGGGCAGAGCGAGGTGGAGTGGATGGAGGGACTTGCCTGGTCATCCAAGGGCAGCTCACAGAAGGCAGGGATGTACTTGGCCCATTCCACCAGCACCAGCAGCTGCTGCTTCATGGACTCACACACATCGGAGATGTTGGCAATCTTCTTCCCTCGGATGTCTCCATTGAGCACAGGAACCGGGGATGATATCTGGAGGGAGAGAAGCAATTCTTTATCTTTCAGTACCACAGAGGAAACATAGGCAGGAAAATCCCCAGCCTGTGGGTTGTGCTGATGCAGACTCCAGCATCAATAATTACTTCCTCCATTGCACACCCAGCCTCTACAATACATTTAAACTCATTTAAATTGAGATCTGTGGACATGGAATGCTTCGTAGCTGAGGCTGTGGATCATCTTGATAAGCTGTTGTACCTTGAACAGACTGGAAAGCACAAAAGAAATGTTTCTAAAGTGAAGATCTTCCTTCCACTGAACAACTGCTCACTGCTCAGCCAAGACCCAGGAGAGAGCAAAAGGACTTATGTAGCAGTCAGCCTCGCCAGTAGCCAGGACACATCCATTCAGTGCTGCTACACAAGCTGCTTGTCCCACTAAAGGGCAGAGAACTGCTCCCTATTTTGCTCTGCTCCACAACTAGTGCTTGTCCGGACCTGCTGTGTCTGCTTTTGACAGGGCACCTGCAGGCTTTACTTCTCAGCTTTTAGGCCCTTTTGGCAAAACTGCTGATGTACAAACATGCCCCAAAAGAACTTTTTGCATGGCAAATTGTTTGTGATCGCAGAGGCAAATGGGCCCATTTCATTTACAAAGGACAAGCCTCACAGCTCTGCAAGTGCTGTCACACAGAGCCTGAAAGGACATCTCCCCCAAACCAGGCACCCAACCTCCTCCCTGGTTCTCATGCATAGCTGCTTACCCAGCTCATCTGAAAATTTGCCCTTAGTCACTACTTTATCCTCATGCTCCTGTAAGCAATTAACTCAAGCCCATCGCTGCCCTCCGCCTGCCCTCTGTGCTCTTGTACAACATCAGCTCTTCCTGTCCTGTTCCTGCCAGCGTTTTCAGCTTGGACCTTGCCAAGGAAATAGGATTCTAATGCCACCTGCACTATTTTTCCCCCAGGCTGCATTACCTGGAAGCTTTCCAGCTCTCGAGCTATTATTGAATAAATACGATTGTAAAAATCTCACCATGTATTACCCTAATCGGAGAGCCCGGAAGGCTTAGCAAATAAAGAGAGACCTCTGAGTGAGTGACCCAAGATCTTGGAGAAAGCAGCTCCTCAGCAGTATCTTGTTCTAATTAGGTAGGCACATAAAAGTTACCAATTAGCACGCTGGAGCCTGCCCTGTTTAATGAGTCTCTCCGTGCTCTGTGGGAGAGCAGGAGCTCCCCTGGATTTGTCGATGGTTGTAGTTTTTATCAGCAGACCCTGCTCCACGCTTACATATGATGATAGAGGACTCATTGTCCCAGAAATACCCTTCTCTTGCAGATCTGGTGACTTGAGATCCCCTTATCTCACACCTTTGGCAGCAGCACTGATATTAACTTTATAGGGTATATAAATACATTAGGGCCTGCATAGGACAAGGTGAGACACAGGATGAGATTGGATATGCTTCTTGCTTACAGGATTGGCCCTTGTCTCTTCTGGCATATCCCCTCCTTGGAGAAGTGGACCTTGCAGCCTAAGAGCAGCTCGTCCTGCCCTGAAGCATCTCTCAGGGCAGCCTTCAGGGTAAGATGACCCTTGAAGCAAGAAGGAACATGGACTGCCAACTCAAACGCCTCTTCATGTTCCCTGGCACAAGGAGTGCTGCTCTCCCCACCTCCCATGAAGAGTGGCAGCTCTTGCCTCCAGCCCCATCCTCATCACTTGTTCTTGCAGGCAAACCCTCCCTGCAGCCTGTGCCCTCCCATCCTGTCCTGTGTCCTCCCAGAGAGTGCTGATCTCATGTTTGCAGTATCTAGATTCCTAAATCAGAATCATCTTCTCAGGTGAATGCTCTAGGAAATTAGTCTTGGCCGTATCCTTGTGGAGATGGGGACTTAAAAGCAAACACTGGAAAGAATATCTGCATAAAACAAACATGAAACTGATTTCCTCATGAAACTGCAGGAAGCCACAATCTGAAGTTCATAGCAGCCGATGGGAAGGGAGATTGTTCATGTGAGGCCAGCCCCTCAGCTGGGTTAGGTGGCTGCAGCTCCTTGGATTTCAATGGTTCTACTCTATTTTCTTCCAGTAGGCTCTCCAGCCTTCATGTGTCACAACCAAGCAGAACAGATGACTGTGTATTACTACAGCTGAGATCTGGACCAAGGAGCATTAGAGGGATGGTTTCAGGTAACAAACGTCTTTGAAAAGCCAATGTTGAGTTGGCAGATAAGTTACTTTTAGAAAAGGGGTGGTAATTTGATGACTCAGCTATTAAATACTCAACTGGCTTTACTAGCCAGATAGTGCCTGATGCTTTTGTATTTGCCAGAGAAGAAAGAGAGGTACCTGTTGTGCCAGGACTTCTGCCTGCAGTAAGACATTGATGGAGGGCAAGCTGCTGTCTTCATAACTTGATCTGCGGGTGCTGATTCGGTCCCGTTCATTTTGTACAGCTGCAAGAGAGTTATTTTGGCTGAGCTGCAGCTCCTCCATGGCAATGAACATCAGAAAGTAGTATAGACTTTTGGCATTCCCTTTCTTTAGAAGCCGTTTCCCAGCTTCCCTACGTGGCAGGGCAGCTTTGTGGTGGGATGCCTGTGAGAACTGTGTACATCTGGTGGATCTGTTTTCAGATTGGCTTTATTAGGCTTTCCTGTGATGGGATTATTACAGAACCCAAACACCTGCTTCAGAGCTTGTAGACTTCAGTGGGAAAGTTTCCTTTCAAAGGATCTGGTTCTGAGTTTTTTGATTTCAATATAAGAGGTCTGAAACAGTGGCCACGCTCACACATGGCCCAAAGCTTATGTGAGAAATGGAGGAATCTGCATGGCTTCCTTGTCTGTCCACATGACTTCTGTGTGCTCCGTTTGGGAAGCCCTTGCACCAGGTAGGTGCAGTTGGAAATCTTCCATCTAAGCTACAATAAGGAAGGAGATGCAGAACAGCTTCTATTTATCCAGAGCAACTGAGCTCTCCCATACCTTATTGTAAAGAGAGTCCCAGGACAGGTTTGACCCCGATGTGCCTCCCTGCATGGTCTTGAGTCTATAGACAGCAGCAGCCAGAGCAAAAGCAGCAGTGCTGGGGGGAGAATTTGCCATCCGTGGGCTGGATGTAACTCCCATGGCCATGCCAGTCAAAGCCATCTGCTCAAATAAGGTATTGATCGATGGCAGGGGAAACAGAACAGTCCCTGCCTTAGGCTGGTGGCTCTCTGGATTGATACGTTCTCAATGTATAAATCCACCTGATAAAAAGCAATAATGAGGCTGGGCCAGAAGCAAAGCCCTGCAGTCAGCGGCTGTAAATAGGAGCTCTCAAGGTTATGCTGCTTGTTATCAGTAGCAGGACCCCGAGTTCAGTCACGCCATGATGTTTTCCAAATGTTTGCTCAGTATTAGCTGGTCATGCACCTAATGTAACTTCTATTGAATATTAACAGACAGCAGCAAAGCTCCGGGCATGGGATGAGTGGGCGCTGCAGGGAGAGGAGGATTCCTATGTTCTGCAGTAAAAGCCAAGCCAAGTTCCTTGCAATTCCTCATCCCCTTTAACATGGAATAAATGTTCCTGCTCAGAGGGGTTCCCCCAGGCTGGTAATCCTGGGGAAGCCACCCAGGTACCACTAGTACTTTTCTGTTTTCTTCAAGGACCCCGTTTCTCCTCGGGATGGGGGGGTGTGTGAACTGGGGGGGAGCACAGGGTTTAATTTCTCTACATGGAACATCAGGGCCAAATGCCTCCTGGTTGTCCCTTTGCAGCCATCAGTGGCGTGAGTTCTGTGCCATGCCAAGCCTCTCCTCTGGGCTGCTCCTGACAGCTTTTCCCTCTACCAAAGAGCCACCAGTGTGACCATCAGCAGCTCCACTGCACATACCCCTGAGAACCAAGCAGGGCTAAGAAGAGGGTGAGTCCTGTCCCATTGCGTCTGAGTCATGGGGACCTAGAAGGGTGTGGAGACAGAGGGGCAGGGAAGGTGGTGGGGTGGCCCTGGGCCATGCAGGGGGTGGGTATCTTTACTCGTTTCACGTGGAGTCAAATAGCCAAAATGTTCCACCTTGCTCTGGGTCTTTTCTGCTGTGGTGAGTGTATCACACAGAGCTAAGCTCTCTGCAGAGGGTCAGCAAGAACTTATACGTGTATTAGGAAAAAAAGGTGCAAAATGACAGCTGGACCTTTGCTGGAGTCACCTGTCCAGCCTTGGGTTTCATGGTGACAACAGCACTTAGAGCAGTTTTCCCAATGTTCAAATTTCCAGGCCTTCTTGGAAGTTTCTGCTTCTCAGGGATGTTAAGAAGCATTCCTAAACCGCTTGGATGCCCCAGTTATGTGGGAGCACAAGTGATTTGTGTGTCAGTGTGAGGGAGAGTGGGCTGAAGAGGTCCACTGTGATTTGTGTGTACAAGCATGGGTAATTCTGAGACTCAGGCAGGGTCCTGTAGCACTGCCATGGGCTTGTCTTTGATGGCATTTGAGGGGTGCCCTAGAAGTGTCCTGACACTGAATGCGGGAGCACACAGGGCCCCCATGCCTTGCCCTCAACTGTTGGCACAGTGACTGCCTGCAAGGGCTTTGCATGGGTGGGAGCAGGCAGGTTGGGTACATGCAGGGCTCATCACTGGAGGCCAAAACTCTTCCTATACCCCCCTACAATGGGGTCTGGATGTGTGCACTGGAGAGCACTGTGGAGGGAAGACAGGGCTAGGACGGGGCAAGCATGAGCATGGCAGGGACTGGCCTTGGGCTGCGAGGACTTCCTCGAACACAGGCAGACAGTTTGACTGCTGCTGGGGGAAGCACAGGGAAGCGGTGCCATCACCCACCTTCCTTCTTCATTCCTGCTCGGAAGCACTTCTTTAGCCTGCAGTATCGGCACTGGTTCCTTTTGTCTTTGTCTACCACACACTGCCTGTTAAACCTGGAAGAAAGAGAAGTGTGAGGAGCAGCAAGACTGAGCCTGAAGGCTCGAAGACAGAGAGCAGGTTCCCAGACACTCACCCTGAGAAAGGAGCCCTGGTCTGTGCCATTTCCATGCCTTAGCCTGGGGTTTCTTCTTTGCACTGAACATCTCAGCCCTCTGCTCTACCTCTGGATGTTCAATAAGGACGGATTAGAGCTGACAGCCGCATGCCGGAGCTCAGGCTGCTGGCCACTAGGCACAGGATGCTCGAGATGCATTAACAAGCCCCAGTGAAATTAAAAGTGTGAGCCAGGAGAGTCAGAGCCAACTTGGTAGCCTCTGTTGTAAGTTAGATCCCAGTTAGAAGGGAGGAAGAATGTATTTATGTGAATTAAAAAAGGGTCGAAGGTTGTTCTTGAGTCAGTAAGGTTAAGAAGTTAGTTTAAGTCCCTGCATCTCTCCAGGGCTATGTGCAGGCATGTTGGTTCTGACCTCTGAACAGCATCACTGGTGTGCAAACAGCTCTGCAGCCACCTGCACTTCAGAGAGCACTTGGGAAGCACCCAGCTGCTTCCCTCCACACTCGTATCACCAAATCCATTGCACACGGTGGGGCAAACACTGGTCTCTGATGTGTGTGGCTCCTGCATGCAGCACAGGCCTGGTGGCCATTTGAAGCATGAATTTCACTTGCAACTTTGCTCTAATTTATTGGGGCTTGATCAAGCTTGCAAAGTAAAGGCAAAGGTGTACAGAGCTGGGAAAGGGCTCCCAGCCATGCTGAGCTCTGTAGCTTCCGAAAAGGCTTGTTGCTACCATGCTTTTTAAAGGCCTGAGGTTTGCCCAAATGATGCCTGAAAGCATCTTTCTAAGCATTTCTGTAGCACTTATAGAAAAGCCCTTGTCTTCAAAGAACTGGGCACTTTGGCTTTTCCAATGGAGCTGTGGGGAAGGTGCTCCCTGGGCAGCAGCTTGAATAAACCTGGGATGCAAGTGCTTCACATGGACTCATAAACCTGGGGCTTCTTTCTGTCGCTCAGATTTGAGTCACATTGCTCTTCACATTGTCCAAGTGGCTGTCAGGCCACCAGGAGTAACTCACTCAAAAAGCCGAGTGATTTAGGCACTCTGAGCTAAGGATTCTGTGGTTTCCTCCGTGATTCTTTATGTGTGGGTTGCTCAGAGCAGGGAGCAGGCAGGTCACAGTTGCTGATGGAACAGGAGAGGAATGGGCTACCACCAATAACACAGGTGCAGTGCATGAGTTGCAGGAACAGCATGTGTGCCTCATCCGATACATGCACACTACACTGCCCAGCTTGTTGCCCCCTTGCAGCATCACCTTGCTTGCTGGCCACATCCACAGTTGGCCACATCCATTTGCAAGAGCACATGTTTGGCCCCTAAAGACTGGGGCAGGGCCTCCCAGGGTCTCTCCCAGTGTCACTGGAGGCCAGTCCCACAGTGAGAGCAGTCTCTGACCCTTCCCAGCTGGGGATTGAGGTCAGGGAAGGTAGTGGAGGATGCAGAGAGGATGAAGGATGCTGCTGCGCTTTGAGGGCTTTATCATTCAGCTCCTAGGGACTTTTTTATCTCAGCCACATTACTCTGTCCCCTCTGTCCTTACCTGCAGGAATACATGTGGTTCTTCCGGACACTCCTCCTGAAGAAGCCCTTGCAGCCATCGCAGCTGGAAGCCCCATAATGCTTCCCCGTGGCGCGGTCCCCACAGATGGCACACAGTGCGCTCACCCCGATGCTGTTGGAAGTGTTGAGGTTGGCTGCTTCTGATGGAGACGTGTCTGCTTGGGGAAGGACACAGGAAGATGAAGACAGTGAGAGAGACAGACAATGTTTCCTAACTCAGTTTCCAGTGAGAGGCTTGATTTTTGGAAGAATCGGGTTAACTGCAGCCAGAGAAAGCCAGGTCAGAGAGATGGGTACGAACTGGTGAGATGCTCTGAGTGTGTTAAGTCATTGCATTTTGACTGTACCAAAGCTCCCCATGTGCCAGGGTGAGAAAGCTCTTCCCAAAGGCCTGACTCCAGCAACACCTTCAGATAAAGCAGAAACCCAGTTGCAGGAGTCACAGAGCAGAGCCAAAATTCCTTTGGGATTTGCAAGCACTTTGACCTGCAGTAGCATGGCCAGAGAAGAAGCTGGTGCAGAGTTAAAGCTGAGGTATTACAGCTCAGGGTGAGCAGCTGAATTATTAGAGAGGAGTTTATGTTACAGCACTGAAAGAGCCCAAGATAGCCCTGAGCAAACACTATTAGAGAAATAAGGTGGTCAGCCCCCTTTCCTGAGATCCTCTGTGCCAGATATGGAGCACCAGCCTGCACTGGGGTTCTTCAGGAGAACAAGACTTTAAGTACATATAAACTCAAGTGGCTTCAGCTAGAAAACTCAGGCAGCAAACACTACCTGTGCAAGGAAGGACTGATTTAAGCTAGATGAGGAAGAAAGGGTGATGCTATAGCGTGGAGGAGGCTGTATGTTGGGCATATTCCAGAATCTGATAGCACCACAGCTGAGATTGATGTGTCACACAGTCTTTACAGTCAGGCACTTGCAGGGCTGTTTTGGGAGGATGGGGAATTGCAAGGCCTATGCTAAAACCCCTCCAGCAAGCCAAACAAACCACAGGGACAAAAGGATCAGCCCTTAATTTGGTTGATCTAATTGTCCTATCCTATGTACATTTTCCTGTATCAGCACAGGCACGTTCCCCTGCCTCAGTGGAAACCCTGGTTGCAAATGATAGCCAGGATCTACAAAGCCACAGGAACCTGCTGGGATTTGAATACTTGAGTCTACAGGTGTCTGGGTTTGGCAGGGATGCAGCTATCACCCTGGGAGGGCCACAGCTGCTCCCAGTCAGCGCCCAGCAGAAAGGGAACTGGATGCTATAAAAAGGCTGGTCCCAGTAGGGCTCCTTTCAGTAGCTGGAGCATGGTGCTGCTGAGGTAGTGTTGCTTGGGGCAGGGCTCCAGTTCTAGCTCTTACTTTGCAGAGGAAAGGGGTGTTAACAGCAGCCACAGCCTGTTCATGCTGTCCCTCAACAGCAGTGAGCTAGCATTGGGAATCTCAAGCCAACCCTTTCATTTCCCTGACACTTTTCTTTCTAATTCCTCATGTCCCTCCTAGATTTCTTTCTAAGTCAGTTTGCTGCCTCTCTCTTCCTGCCTGGCACACAGCTGCATTTCTGTGGCAGCAGCTGTCCTTGCAAAGCTCTGTTCTCCACTCCAAAGCCCATTCTGGCTGTCTCTTGTCCCTTTGAGAGCTTGCCTCCAAAACCATCCTTCCTTCCAGTGCATCCTGAGGGCTGGGCTGGATGAAGGTCATTGCAGACAGATTAGATTCTGGTTAGATTTCCAATTTCAGCTGAACATAGGACTTAACGCAAGAAAGGAAAAGTTGATTTACCTATAACACACATTACTTGTGTGTCTGTGAGAGCCCAGATAAATCCCTTTCTAGCAGCGTATCATGCTGTAATCAGGTGAACATAGAACAGGAAAAACTGGCACCGTTATCAAAGAAATTACAACATCTTCCTCTAATTGCCAACCAACAATAAAATTATTGCCTAATGGATAATTTTCTAATTAAGGTTATTTCATGGTGCCAGAAAGCATTGTGGCTGCTGCGGTGAAGTGGGTTTATGATTTGTAGTTAAGGTAAAAGGAGGAATGAAAAAATCTGACTTTAATTTCAGACCTCACAACTGAGAGCTGTGTTAGGACGGGAGTTCCTCGAGAGGTCCCCAAGCCTGTCTGACCATGGGATGCATTTGGTCTGTGGCAAACTTGCTCAGTGCTGAGCAGCCACCTCTGGGCCAGAGCTGATCTCTCCTGCAGTCCTTGGCCAGGCTGGGAGGCAGAGGTTGTGCGGGCAGTTGTTGGAGTGCCAAAGCAGCTCTGGAGGTGAGACCTGCCCCTGGTGTGGAGCTGGGCATAGGAGAAGGAGAGGCGTTGGTGCTGCCTGACCCAGCTGACTCATTCACCCCAGGGTGTGTTTTGCATCTCACTTGATCTTGTCATATAAGATTATCATGTCCCTCTGCCCTGTTGAGGCCAAGTCACAAGCCCCCATGCAGAAGCTCCTGTGAGGGGCACAGAGATGGAGCAAGACCTGGGCTTGTCCCAGATGGACATTGGCAGATCCAAAGGGGGCTGCTCTAAGCCCTGAGACCCATGGGTGGGTAGCACCAGCCCGTGGGAGCAGAGAAGACCCTTGGGTGCTGGGGGGTTATTGAACAGCATAGCCACTTTGGCATCATGGTGTCATGTCTGTGATGGGGCAGAGCCATAACGCAGGGATGACCTGTACAGGCTGTGAGAGAAGAGCCTGTGCTTCTGGGACAGGGGTGCCCAGCAGTCTCAGTGACACAGCAGGCAGGGGGAAAGGGCTCAGGGCAGTCGTTTTCTCTGATGTGCTTTGTTTAGTCATTAACCTCATGTTTAGAGAGACTTTAGGGGGGACTTGGTGAGGAATCTCCTGTTATCTCTGAGCATTTAATCATCAGGACTCCTTGGTCCCAAACGGGTGGGCCAGTGTTGCGAATCCCGGATTAAGTGTGATCCTGCCCTCCTGAAGGGATGGAAATGCTCCTCCATCCCTACCAGGTCCCTCTCTTCTCTAGGGGCTGAGCCTCCTGACCGTGCAGCACTGAATGAAAGGGCCGTGGCCTCAGGGCAGTACCTTACTCACTTTCTGTAGGGATTTCCACCCTTGCCGGATGCTAAGTGGCTTTCTGCTCTTGGAAAGCCCATCTCCAGTTGCGGAAGGGCTGGGTCTGGCCCTGCTCTGGAGCCCCAGGCTGCATAGTCTGCCTGATGAACAACCAGCAGCATTCACTCAGTCTTTCGGCCAGTCTCTTCTCTTGGTTGTAGTCTGGGGGAGGCGAGACCTCCCCTGTGCTCAACCCCAGCCCTTGTGCTGAATGTCTGGTGGGAAACTCTCGTTTTACCCGGCTCCTGGTGTGTGCCCGGGCTGCAGGGCACCATCCTGTTCCTGTTCCACCACCTCTGTTTTTCCCCAGGGAAGCAGAACCCCCCCCATGATCTGCTGGGAGCCACTGGCTGACGTCCCTGCCGTGCCCTAGCCCTCCCCAGGACCATTTCAGCAGCCACCCCAAGGAATTCTCCTCCTGCATCCCCCGGCGCATCCCACCACAGTGGAGGGGAGAAGACGAAGGGGACTTACCATTGCCCATAGCCAGCACCTGCATGTTCTCAAACTCCAGGGTGGTATACGCCGGGTCTAGCGCCGCGCTATAATCTGCCATCTCCATGTCTATTAGGGCTTTGGAAAGGCGCATTATCATCAGCAAACACCGGCCAGATTGTACCGATTCCCTTGTCCGAGGCTATTGGCCCTTCTGCCTCCCTCTGCCTTCGCTGCGTCCCTATCTGTTGTCTTTTATTTCAGGTATTTCTCTGAAAGGATTTGCTCAGCCTCAAGGCCTATACTCCCCAGAGGGGTGGAGGCAGGAGGCAGGGGGTTAATCTTTAATCATCTCACTCACTGAATGCTGCTAAGCTGCTTTTTTTTTTTGGTGGAGCAGCAGTGGTTCTTGTTGACTGTTTGTTATTGCATCTCAAGGCACTCCGCCGATCCTGGCTCCCATGTGCAGGGAGGACATGGGAGCAGGCTCTGCCGGTGAGGGAGCACCTTCCCAGGCTACTGACCTTGATGCTGAGCTGCTGATGTTGGTCTTAACAGTACTTGTGGTAGAAAACTTGGAAAACCCCCTGACAGGAGAACAAGGGTACTCTTCACTTCTGTCATTGCCTTCCCCTCTCCACTGCTGGCTGTCTTCACCCCTGTTTGTCCCTTCTCTTGTTCCCAACATCCTTCCCACCCCTTCTCCTTTCCTCTCCCTCCCAGTCAGAGAAGGTCAGTGCCTGCCTGGCAATTTACACGTTGCTATGCAAAGTAATGACATATGACTCCTTTTACTTCCCTATAAACAGGGTTTTATAGGAGCTGGATGTCCTAAAACCAGATCCTACTCTGCAGCCGTGCCCAAACAGCAAGCGGGGCTGGGGGGCAGCATGGACACCCTGGGCATCCCTGGGGCTGCTCCTGTCCCACTGCCAGAGCCACCCTGTGCCACAAACCCCCCAGCCTCGGGCTTCATGAGGTGTTTTACACTCTGCAGTGGGATTTTTCCTTCTGGGGGTGCAGTTGTCACCAGCACCATTGGTGGTTCTGCTGCTTCACCCAGACCCTGCTCGGTCTGAGCAGGGGGCCAGAGCAAGCAGCAGAGCTGCCTGTGCTCTCCTTGTTTATCTGGATGCTCTCCTTCCCCCTGTCCCTTCACTTTAGACAGGACTGAGATATTTCAGTGTAATAACAAGATCAGTGACTGGGAATGTAATCAATGGCTGGATGGCATTGGCTGCAAGGCCCTGGAGAACCAGCAATTAATGGTTTGGTATCAGCTTGCTCTACGTTGAAAACATCCCTGTGATTTCGCAACCAGGTGACTGAGTCCATAGGCTGCTGATTTGGGCTTCCAACTGGCTCATGTTTGTGTTTCCCAGCACCCCAATGCAGCCATAGCCCCGTTGGCACCCAGAACTGTGCTGTGTCATGTTGTGGCATCGCTGCCACAACGTGACACCAAGGTCTATTGCTCCACAACAGGAAGTGTCTTTGCGCAGTGATGCTAGTGAGGATTTGCTGTTCACATTTTAGGAGCACAAGACACTATTCAAGCAGCCCTTGCCCTCTGAAACTATGACCTATATAGCACCTCCGAACAGCATTTCTGCCCTAAAACTGCAGGTGTGAAGCTGAGCACAGGGCTTTCTCCCAAGGAACTGTGATAAATGATCTTTTGCTGCAGGGGGACTGTCATAAATGATCTTTACTGCAGGAAAAGCAGTCATCCGGTCTGTGCTCCCGATGCTCTTGGCACTCACGTGCCGCTGGCTCTTCCCTTTGGTAGGTGCAGTCCTGAGCCAAAAATTGTTTTTACAATGAGCACACTGGGATGGGGATACTAAGGTAGAACATAGCCCCCTCCGTGACCTCATCCCAGAGACCTCCATCCCCATCCCGGCCGGGCCATGATGATCCCTTTGATTAGATAAATGCTACAGACACTACCTCAAATATGTGCAGGATTTGCCACAGCGTCTAGTAAAATATCGTAAAAGCATGGCCCGTTCTGCTCTGCTCAGCAAAACAAACCTGGTTTTTGAATAGCCTGCTGAGCCAGGAAGGCTGCAAAGGCCATTTGCTCCCGGGGCAGGAAGGATTAAAAGGGCCAGGAATAGAAACTGGTGAGGCAGCGTGTGCAGGAGAGCGGCAGATAAGGAGTGGGGAAGTTTGGAGAGCATTAGGTGGCTCACGAGGCCGGGACTGTCAATGGGACGTGGCGCTTCCCAACCGGGGTTGTGTTGACTGTCGTTTTCTCACCACCAGTGTCCTCCATCGGTCACCAGTGCCCCCTCCCAAATCCCTTGTCTCGGACCTGCCAAGGACACCGTGTGGTTCCTTTGCCCTGGAGATGGGCTCATGATGGAAACACGTTGGCTGCTCCCTGAACATGGTCGCCCTGGCAGTGTTCTGCCTGGGGAGTCCTTGTCTCCCCCGATGTCCCTGCATGGTGAGCCTTGGGACAGCTTGCCAGTGTAGTCATGGCTTGCACTAGCCAACAGGATGCTGCTGCCCTGCAGCTGCTTTAGATGGAGTTGTTCAAGTCAGTGGCTGTTTGTGGGGTGGATTCAAACACTTCTGTCCTATGGGAGGTGTTTTGTCATTTTTATTCCAGAGAGAGACACCTCATAGCTGGCAAACCCCCACTGGTAGGCAAAGGCTGTTCCCAGACTAAGTGCTCCGGGGAAATTCAGCCTTCAGGTCCCCTCCTCTCTCCTCCTGTTCCCATTTTCTGAACCCTCCACCTGCTATTTCCTAGCGAGGAGATCACTGCAAAGGAGACTGTGACAGCTCTGGGGGATGTTCTGTGTCAGTGATTATTTAATTTTTGTCTTTTGAGCAGTAAATCCTTTCCCACAGTTGCACATCATGACTCTAATTCTGCCTTATCTGTATATCCCTGGCTGGCAAATTCATCCAAAGCAAAAGGGGATTCCCTGAAAATAAAATCTATGCTACTCAGTAAATGAGGGTCAGGAATAGAGTATATGATAGAGCATTTATGGTAAGGATGTCATGAGCTACTGTGCTTGCTAGCTCTTCATATTAAGTGAGTGAGCAAGCTCCTCTCTCAGGGCTCCTTCTGCCCTTCTTGAAAAGGGTGTTGAAAGATTAAAGGATCATTGAGGTTGGAAGGGACCCCAGGGTCTCTACTCCAACCTCCTGCCAGAAGCAGGGCCAAGGATGGAGACCACACAACCTCTCTACGCACCTGATGCTTGACTGTCCTCATGGTGAGTAGGTTTCTCCTTAGACACTGCCTGAACCTCTCTCCCATTGTTATGCCCATTGATCTCCTCTCACCACGCACCCTGTAAGGAGCCTGGCCACATCTCCTCAGTGCCCCTGTGTGGGTTATGCATCTTGCAGGTCCTGCTGGCCCATTCCTGCCCTCCAGAATTGACGAGATCCCCCATTCTGGGGTCACCTGCAGCTATCTGAGCATGGATAGTGACCAGGCAGCAGTGAGGAGCCTGGGGCCCTCCTGCCCTTTGCTTTTCTTTCTCACAGCTCTTCACTCTTAAGAAATCCCTGGCAGAGGATCACTCCTTACACGAGTGATGCCACCACTGCCTCTTGTAGCCCTGACTTCAGATTCCTCCCATGTCCCACAGCTCCAAGGCCACTGTGGGCTGCAGTGGCTTCTCCTTGGCACGCAAGCAAAGCAGAGATGGGCTTGGATCTGAAAACTCTCCAGAGCAGGAGAGCCCTGAACAAGGTTAAGGCCCATGCTCATCCCACCACCATTTTGCCAAGCGAGCGGTTGGGAAGCACAAAGCCCAGTTACAAGACAAAGGCCAGGAGTCCCAGGGCAGCGTCGCCGGCGCAGTCGTCTCCACACATGCAAAGGTCCCTTCTGCCTTTTTTTTTTTTTCCCCTTTGAAATTTCAAATTCCAGTTTGTGGACAAAGTCCTGCCTATCTGAGAATATAGATCTCCGACCACTGACCAAACTCCACTCCAAGCAGTCCCGAGGGCTGCTCTTCCCCTTGCCCGCAGATGCCTCCGCTCAGCCCCTGGATCTGCTGGGATCACTCCTTTTGCACTGGAGCAGAGTGCTCGTACTTGCATAAAGAGGATTCTGTGTGTTTCAGCCTAAACATCAGCAGCTCCCTTTCTCCTCACGGAATGGGAAGGACCATCGGGAATAACCAGGTAGGAACCTTATCACCTGCAATTCATTTGGGCAGCCATTGCAGATAGAAAACGAGAAGGAGAAACAAGAGCTTCCATTGTGCTTATATCAGCAATTTTAGCTCATCATTTAACTTAGGGAAGGGGGGAAAAGGCGGCTTCAAAGGAGATGAAAAATTAGAGGGAACATGAGCTGGTAGAGGCAAAGCCACTCCATATGGTTAACTGATAACTCCAATTTGCCTCTTCCCTCTCATCTTTTTTGCTTCTCCTGATTAAGCTCAACTTACTCTCATGCTAATCATTTCTTGACCTGTTTATTCTACATTAAAAAATTAACAGAGAGCAGTTTACTGCATGACTTGCTCACACAGCATTGCCACAGATTAGCAGGCAGGCTTTAAGCCTCCACGCAGGACTTTTGGGTCTACACAGCTCGAGGATGAGCTTTTTTTTCCTGTTTTTAAAGAACAGCTTTTTCTAAAGTCAATGTAAATCCCCCTCCCTTCATGCCTTAAGTATATTTGCTCTGTGGCTATTTCCAAATGGGAAAGATAAAGCCAAGGGCTCATGTTTTGTCAGACTTTTTGTAAACAGGGATATTTAGGCCACACTGTCAAACCCTTCTGACTTCTACCATGCCATGATTCCAGAGCAAAGTCATCAGTGCATTAAAAGCATCTCCAGGGAATTTGGCAGGGTCTGGGGGGGCTGCAGGTCAGTGCAGCTGAAACAAGCCCCAGTTCAAGCAGAGGGTCTTTGCCTCTGGGCAGTTGTACAATGGACACCCAGCTGGGGTCAGTGCCTGTGTCCATCCCCACAACGTCCCCAGCAGCAGCGAGAAAAACTGATGATTCAGCAGAAGCTGTTCAGGGTCTGTTTGGTCCTTGCCAGCTTCACAGAACATGTCCCTGCCCCAGCAAAACACCTTGTGGAGGTGAACCGGAGAGGTCCACCACCTGCATCCAGGGACATGGATCAAAAAGATCCAGCCCTGAGAGGCAGGAGGTGACTACAGCCATGTGCCAGACCTGGTCCCTGAGGGAAGACACAGGCATTTCATCTTCCTGTGCAAAACCAGATCACTCTTGGTGATTCATTTTCCCTAGTGCTGTGGTTGGCACAGATGCTGCTTGGAGCTGGGGACAATGTCCAGGACAGACGATGCCTGAGCAGACCTCAGCCATGCTGTCACTGGTGAGCTTGTGACATGCAGTGGTACCCTGAGCTCCCCAGAACTGCTCAGGGTGATGGAGGCAGCTTCCCCTCAACCTCAGGTATTTCTCACCAATGCCACATCTATCAGGAAGTGGCCAAGCCAACCAAAACTGCCCCCAGGACATAAAATCACCATATGGAGAATCAAGGCAGTTTTTGGACATGGGGAAAGAGATACTTCAAAGGAGGTTGCTTGAACTCCTCTCCAAAAGCAACATGCGCATTTTAGCCAAAGCTGGGATGAATGATGGAGCTGGAGGCAGTTACTGGAGCTAAAATAAAAAGCTGGTATGTAAAAGCATTAGGAAAAGAAGTGCGAACATGAGGACAGACAGACCATTTCAGCATATGTTGATAACACTGTGCATTGCTTTCATCCCAGGACCAGAAAGGGGTTTATTATCCTGCCTAACAAAGGCTCTGAGCACTTGAGGAAGTCATTACTAATACTGTTGCTTTGCCAGGACAGTAAGTGTGAACTGTTCTCAGACCAAGCGAGGAAGAAGAACTGTTGATTCATCTTGCATTACCCCATAGTCTGTAACTCATTCTGAGCTATAGCTCCAGCTTCTGATCCCGTTTGCCTCACCTAAACCACTAAAGCGAGTGCTGTGCTCCATCTGAACCACAGTCCAGCACTTTTCAGCAAAACACCCTCTTGCTCATGTGGGAGGAAACCTGGGAAAGCTCTGACTTTGCCACGTGCTGTTTCAGGTTCACTGCACTGGCAGATGCTCAGCTTGAATCCAGCCATTTAAGCCCAGTTTAAATGGGAGAGCAGAAGCCATGGGGAATCAGCAGCGCTGGAGAGGGTCTGCTGCTAGCAAGAAGCACCTATGGCTTTCCATGCCTCACCAGCTCACATGTTCAGTGTGCCAGGGATCTCAGCAGCCCACATCTGCAATTGTTTAGCAGATTAATATAATGCCTTTGTAACTGAAGTAATCTTATAACTTCCCAGAGAAAAAGAGCCCTACAGAGCACCCAATTTGGCAATTTGGAGATCCTCTCCCTTCACCGTTGTCATCCCCTTTGCAAGGGATTTAGGTTTCATTGACTTCTACATTCATTATACATACATGAAACAGCCCTGAATCGCTGCAGCTGGTGAAGCAATGGGTGGAGAACAGCCAAAATCAACAAAGCAAGTTTTACCTTTCTTTTTTTAAGCTGCTTTTCTCTTGTTTGCAAATGTGGATGCTGCAGCAAGCCAAGATGGGGACTGAGCCCCAGTCACTGCTGGGGCTCTCGGGATCAGCCCTCACTAGTAATGAAGGCAAAGGACTCCAAAGCTGCTGGAGGTGTGGAGGGATTGTTCAGTGGGGCAAGTCTGAGCCTGTATCCCCAAAGGCAGGCAAGTCAAGGGCTCCTCAAGGGCAAAAAGCATCTTCCTGCTGGAAAAGTCACCCTGGGTGGGAAGATGAACTTTGGGGGAGCATCTCAGGAAAGGGGTGGAAGGCAGCATGAGGAAGGTGTAGGGTTGCTGGAGGTGGGAGCACAGGTCAGGTCTGAACTGGGGAAGGTAGCCTGGGCATGGGGGAAAAATAAGAAAGCAAGGAGTGGTAAGTTGAAATTGGAGAGATTCTGGTTTCTGGAGTCAGAAGGGAACAAGTCAGTGCTAAACGCTTTTTCTCCGCAGGAGTGGGCAGAGTGCCTGAATAGGCACTTGTGCCCAGTGTCCTCAGTCACCAGAGCACAGCAAGTGCCAGAGGGGTAAGTGGGAGCAAAGTAGCACCCTGGAGCTTCACACCCACAGCAGCTTCGCACCCCTGCAGCCTGTGGCCACCACAGCACCTCCCGTTCAACAGAGCATCCTGTCTTACTGCCGCAGAAACACACAGCTGCAAGCAAGGTATGGGAACAGGGGAGCTTTCTACAGGCAAGGTTTGTTGCATGGGGAGGGGATAAGATCACGCATGGGCATGACACTGCAGTGCCAACTGCCTGGCTCCCAGCTACCAAACAACATAGTGAACAGCTATTTAGCCTCTGAGCATTTGACCTATGTCTCCAAGACAGGATAACGCTATTATTTATCCCTTTACTTTCCTGAAAGGCCCAGTGCCATTGGCCTCTTGTATCATAAAGAAATTAAAATATATTATGACCATAAACTACATCATTTGAGGAAATGAGCCATTTCTTAATAAACCAATCATGGGACTCGGCAACCATGAACTTTTCTAAATCAATCGCCACTGATAAAGAGCACAGGTATTTGCTGGGAGCAGCTCTCAGCACGTGGCTCCCTGTGGGTTGCTGCTGGGAATTCATCCCACGGGATGGTGATTTGGGATGCAGGCTGCCCCAGGAGGCACAAACCCCATTGTCAGCACAAACCCTGCTTGGGGGAATTGCTCAAGGAAGAGGAGCCCCAGGATTTTTGCTGTGCCTCAGGGTTGGGCAGGGGCTATTGGGGTGTTTTGTGGATGGGGCTCTAGAAGAGTCCTGGGTTTGGAATGCACCAAACATGTCCAAGTTTGGACATGCTGCTGGGGCTTCTGCTGCCTGCATCACCCTGAGTCCAGTCAGCTTCCTCGCTGTGGTCCCTGTGGGAGCTGGCTTGCAGGGGACTTGAGCTGGAGTGGGACCCAAAAAAAACCTTTCCTGTAAGAGCTCTGTGCAGCCAGAACTGAAACTCTTTTAGTTGCTTTTACGCTTTGATTATGAGGGCTGGGTAAGCCCCACTGCACACCTCTGGCTAAGGAGCTAAGGCAGTAAAACAGGGCAGGACCAGAAGTTGTGCTGGAGGTTGGCAGGGCGCATCCCTGGGCCTGCTAAGGCGGTGATGACGGGCACTGGGAACTGAACTGAGGACAACCGATTCATATCCCAAATTGCACAGCCAGGGTGTCTGTGGGACACCAGTCTGTTTCCACCATCTCTTCCCCCAGGAGTCCCAGCACCCACCCCACCATGCTCCCAAGTTGGGGTATCTCTCCAGAGCCCTAGAATCAAGCTTGGGGACAACAGCCACCACCACCCAGAAGCCAAAACAGAAACCAGGGACTTTGGGGTCCCCTCTGATGGGGACCAGCGATATGTATGTGGGGGATTAGCATATTTTGCTGCTCTGAAACCCCACTGGAGACCCTGGAGGTTGCCAATGCCCTTCATTCACATCGCCTCTGCAGCTACTTCTCTACCTGCTGTGAGTGCCAGCGGGAGCGTAGTGGGTACCTGGTGTTTCCTGGAGCAGGTTGTATGTGCTGCCATTCATCTTCTCTGCGGGCCAAGCTAGGGGAGTCTCGCCCTGGGATGGGGCCGTGCAGCCAGCGAGCCCCCCGTGGGCAGCAGGGCATGAGCCATGCCCAGAGCTGGCTGTGGTGCAGCAGCAGGGACCAGCTAATCCCTTAATGCTGGTCACAATGAGATTTGATGGGGAACAGGAGTTCGTGCCGCGGAGCCGCAGATTTTAAAGGCTTCTGGCTACTACCCGGAGGGGAATTATAAGGTGGCTCTGGGTCTGTGCCCTGCTGCTAGTGCCCACAGGCTGCTTTCTGGGCCACCTTTCTGAGGTGCCCTCACCCTGGCCTCAGGCCTACTGCTGGGTTTGTGCAGGGCAGCTCCAGAGGCTGCTCCAGAAAGCATGCCTGGGTGTGTTTAACAGCAGGAGCGGGTCTGACTCCCGCTCTGGGGAGAGGCTGCCCGCTTTCACTTTAAGATGTTTCTATATAAATACCCAGAGCACCATATCCTTGAGAAATGACCTTTGTCGTCCCTCCCAGACACCACCATAGCACTCAGGGATGGGGATGCGGGGATGAAGCAGGGTGGCAGAGGAAGCTGTGTGCCTGGTGCTCCCTGTCTTTGGGCAGCACTGAGTTTTGTCCCGCAGACATGTTTCTCCTCTGCAGGGAGTGTGTGTGCCAGCACATGGGGCTCTGCTTGGCCCAGAGGAGGAAAATTAGGTGTAGGATTAGTGTGGCACTTCACTGGGTGTTCATAGGCACTGAGCAATACATTGAATGCTGGAAGGGAGAACTGGGCACCTTGGCAATGCAACCCTGTGCCCCAACCATGGCCAGGAGCGAGCATGGCCTCCGCACCCAGAAGAACCATCTTGGGGCCAAGCCCATCTGAAACACCCATTTTCCTGCACTTTCCTTCCTCCTTGATGGTTTTCATCCCACCAAGCCTACCCGTTTTCACTGTGCTAAGGAGGAGAGAGCTCGTTCCTGCCATCCAGAGACGCTGGACTGGATCCCGAGCACCATCTCAAAGGCGTAAGTCTAATGGAGCCAAACCATTCCTAAACCATTCCTGTCCCATCTCTGCAGCTCCCACCCAGGGCTGCCTGTAGTGCATTCATATTAATTGGAATGCATGCGGCTGGCAGCTGCCAGAAGACTCCTGATGAGTCAGGGATGGGGAATGACCACAAGTCCGTACATCGGCTCCTGATGAGTCAGGGATGGGGAATGACCACAAGTCCGTACATCGGCTCCATGCCCAGGGAAGGGGTGTGCTAATGCCCAGCTTGCCCACATGGAGCCGGGAGCAGCACCAGGGGCAGGGCTGGGGCTGAACTGTACGTAACCCCATGACACCTCTCTTCACCCCTCCGTTTCCACACAGGTTTCAATGCCTGTAGCACAGAAACACACCCAGGTCAACAGAGATTTCTCTCAGACAGTGGCAGTCCCTGAGAACACCCATGGATGAGCTGCAGGCAGCACCTGCCTCTGCTTTCACCAGGGTATCCATGGGGTGGCAAAGCTACCACCTCCATTCCACCACCATTTGGTCCCTGATGGCAGCAGACTCTAGGGAGGGAAGCAGCCAGGCTGTGGATCTGAAGTCTGGCTCTTCGTCCCCTTGTCCCTCCTGTTCCTTATTCCACCCTTCATTTCCCAGTGCTATCTTTACCCTGCCGATGGCTGATTCCCTTGAGCACCCATCAATGCCCTCTCTGCTCCTTCCTGCTGGGGCACCTTGATCTGGCTGAGTCTGCTCATCATTGGGGCAGGACCTGCTCATGTGCCATGGTGGCTGCAAGCAAGAGGCCACACAGCTTGCTGGATGGGGGCTTGCAGCACAGGCAGGGCTTTTTTCCATGGGACAGTTGTTATTTTATGCCTCCTGCTGAGCCCCACAGTGTTGCCCTATCCATTAACCTGACATCCTGCCCAGCCTCACAGCCCATGGCCAAATTTCCTCGGGTGACGTTAGCATCAGTGCATCCTCTTCCCAGGCTGAGGCGGTAGTGGGACATACCATGCCATCCTGGTGATGGGCTGGGATGCAGGTCCTGCCCAGCCAGTTGGAAACCAGGGCAGGCTGGCACATTGGGGGTGAGCAGCAGCTTCTTATCATGGGGTATCAAGGCTTTGGGGACCACGCAGCAAAATGCTGAGCCTCCCCTTGGAGCAGAGGTGGGGAGAGAAGTGGCTGAATGGGACAGGAGGAGCAGCACTGGGCCATAAATGCAGCATGGTGGCTGTCGTTTATGTGTCAGCAAACACCTTGAGTGGGCTTGACTATTGATTCTGACTGTATAAAAGAGTGTTGTGGCACTTGTTCAGGTCTGTGCAGGTTTTACAGCTCTTGTTCGGCGAAGTGCTCATGTATTTGGTTTTGCTCCTTCCTTCAGGCCTATCTGTTGACATTGGCTCTCCTGAGCAGAGCGTTGGGCCACGCCAGGAAGCTGAGTGTACAACTCTCCTTGCGTTTCCCACTTTCCCAGGGGTTATCGCCTATGAAATCTCACACACACCCATGGCCAGAAAAGGTTTCTGATGCAGAGGCAGGTGAAAGGTGCCCACTGGTCCCACGGTGGTGAGTTTGGGTGCCCCATGCTTGGTAGCAGGGGCTGAGCCACCTTCCCTGGCAGAGGGGTTTTGAGTGGATGGGTAAAGCCACAGCAAAGGGAGGCTGCGGTGGGATGAGCACGGTCAGAGGTCTGTAGAGCTGTGATGAAAATCAGGGCATCAAACCAGCTTGGTTGTGCAGGGAAGGAGAATGTGTCAGGGCTCCCATTGCAGAGGAGATGGCCAGTGTGTGGTGACCCACAGCAGGAGGCACACAGTAGCACCCATTTGCCACCTCCAGTCCTCTTCCCAACAGAAGATGCCAGCACTAGCTGAGCCTGCAGGGACACTTGGTGCTGGGGGGCTCAGAGGGCTTGAGCCCATGGTGATGGTTCCCAGGTCCCCCTCCACCCCTCAGCACTGGGGCTCCTGGTGCCATGGGGATGCAGCCAGAGTCCCTCCAGTGGCTGCAGCATTTCGGGATAGAAAGTCCGGTCCTGCCTTGTGGGCACTTCAGCTTTTTGGAGCCAGGATCCAGCTGCTCCTCAGCTATTGGTGTCTTTCCACAGCCACTTGCTCTGTATGGAGCTGCTTCAGTGCATCATCCAGAGCCCACTGTTAGTTTTTGACTGGCACCGTTAGTCTTTCCTGAAGGGGTTTGCTGGTTAATTTTGGCTGATGCTCAGGCTGAAGCTTGGATGGGGCTCGTTCCTTCAGCGTAATTGCTTCTGGGACCTGGCTTTGCTCAGAGGCCCCAGTGGGAATGTGGTGCCTCTGCCCAGTGCAGAGCCATCAGCCTTGGGTTCGTGATACAGCCACTACCTTGAAATTTGCCTTTCGTGAAATTCTGCAACATTTGCTCTTTCCACAAACATTTCTGCCAGGAACGTTGTTTGCTCCAATATTTGAGGAAAGCAAACAGAGGGGGAGCCTGAACACAAACAGTCATGGATGTTTTTTCGCACTCTTTGCCCTGCTCTACCCCCAAGCCCACCACAGAGACACTTGTAGGTGACCCCTCTGCTCCAGCTACCCCTTGGCTCTGCCTGTGCCCACTGCTGGCCACGATCCCACTGCAAATACTGCTGTATTTCAAAGAAGATCACCCAGACCTTGCTGCCTGCGGGACCACCATCGCTCACCACCCCTTTGCGCTCGCTTTAGACAAACATCATTTTAATGCCATTTGAGAAATGTCAGCAGAAGACCAACCGAGCCTGTCTGACCCACACACCTACACCAGCCACTCCTCAAGCCTTCCCAGGCCTCGTGCTGCTCACCTCCCAGAGCTGGAGCTCACCCCAGCCCTCTGTGCTCACTCCCATTGTAAATTGCCATCGTGTTTCCAAGTGAAGCCGCAGACCAGGGCGTGCTGCTGCCTGGTAAGTGCTGGGGTGAGACGGCTGCCCCGGTGTGGTGGAAGTTGCAGCCCTGCATACAACCGCAGTCACTGTCTTGACACCGAGCAGCATCCCTGCAGCTCCCAGCGATGCGGAGCATCCCCTGCTCTTCCCCAAGGAGATACTCTTCCCTAAGTCTCAGGATCAAGCCAAGGCAGCTAAAGCAGTGATTGTTCCTTCTGCATCCCATCTGAATACCAGGGCTTATTTCTGGGTGCAGCAAGACCCTGCTCAGCGGTTTCTTGCCCCGGTAAGTGCTGACCCTGCCAGTGTTATAAACACCACTAACAGCCAGTGGGGATGGTAGGAGTGGGCACAGGGAAGGACCTGTGCGGGTGTCGCAAAACTTACGAGTCCCTGATGGCCTCCGTGCCATGGACACAGAGCACAAGGAGTAAACAGAGGAATTAAATAGCAGCTGACATGAGAAATCAAGAGGGGGAAAGCTCAGTTTGGGTAGTAGTTAGTGTAAAGCTATAATTAGATCAATTTGTCAATGAGAAATAGCTGCTTCATAGTGAAAAGTAAAAATCCTCAGAACTTCTGCCTCCTCTGGCGTTCTTCAGCTGAAGCTGTTCCCCACATCTGACCAAACTGCCCAAGCAGCTCCGATGGCTCGCATTTTTCAGCTGATTTCCAAAGCTGCTTTACTGAGCTGGCCCCGCTGTAACCACCGGCCCCGGGGATCCCTGGCTCTGAGACACTTCCAATATAAAAAGGAGAGGTGCTGCCCATGCTGGGATTGAAGGAAATTGCCAGGATTGTGCCCAAGTCTCATTTGGAGAACTAAGGTGGAGCCGGGGTCTCATCACCAGCTTGCTGCCCCTTACACCTTCTCCATACCCTACCCTCTCACACACTCATTTGCAGCCTCCCCTGGGGATTTAACTTCAGTGCGCCTGGAGGAGCCCTTTCCAGCAGAGCATCCTCCAAATCCTTTACACCAGGCACAGGTCTGATGGGAGAGAAACCAGTGCCTCCAAGGTATGGTTTAGGGGCAATGCTGCAGGCAATCTGGGGCAGGGTTGAAGGAGCTGCAGTGGGTGGATGCCCCACTCTGATCTTATCAATGCCACTGCTGGAAAGAGCAGGCTAGACCCGCTTGCTGTCCTGAGGCCAAGTGCCAGCACCCAGCTTCCCCCTTAATATAACCCTGGCTTCAAATGGATACTGAAATGCTGAAGCCCCTCACAGATGGGGAGACAGAAAAATCAGAGAGTCTTTCTGTCTGTCAAAGGAAACTGAAAATGACCCCTCCAAGGCTGAAGGCTCATCTGGTGGATGTGGTGTGCACCATCAGCTGAGCCCAGCAATGCCATGGGGGTGGCTGGGACTGGCTGCTCTGGTGGGACTCAGTGCACCACCACTGCCTGGAGCATCCCGTTGCTTTCCAAGAGAATAATCTCCCCGGTGACCCTGGAAAGGGCTTGGCCACCACTTTGCCATCAGCCCCATGGCACATCCTGCTGCTGTGCCCACCCTGCCACACAGCCCAGCCCCACAGCACTGCTAGGCACTGCCCAGTCCCCAGCCCTTCCTCGCCTCTATTTGGATAACTTTTTCACCCGTTTTATTTATGAGGACTCCCCTCCTTCTGCCAACGCTGAGCTTCCTCCCCCTTTGGTCTGGGAGGCCCTTCTTGCTTTTCTATTCTTATTATTTTTCTCTCTTTCCCCTGGCAAGGCCCCAGGCTCAGCCTCACGACGGGCTCGTGGGCAGTGGTCCCATGGCTTGCTTTGGCCATGGGAGCAGATGGTGGGATGTGCAGTGACTCTTCTCCAGCCACCCTGTGGTTCCCAGCCCTGCCTGCGCCTGCCCTGTGGCCCATCACTGACCCTCAGGCTGAAATATTAGGAGAAAATCAGGATTAAACCAAGAAATCAGGACCAACCAGTGGCAACGTGTGCCTGCCTGTGCTTGAGGTCACTGATGTGCCAGGGCGGGCAAGCGGCTGCTCCCACTGGTGCAAGCTACAAGTGGGCAGAATAACTTAATCATAAGTGATTAAAGAGCTTGTTCAGCTCCTTGCATCACGTCTGTCAGGCAAAGCCTGTTGCTCACTACAGGAATAAGGTTGGGTTTGCACCCTGGGGCTTAGGGCTGGAGGTGGCACCCACAGGAGGCTGCAGCCTGGAGCAAGAGAAGGCACCACCCAGAACAGGGCCATGGGCAAAGTGCGAGGAGGTTGCCTGGGAGTCCCACAAACCCTCCTGGGACCTGGCTGAGTGTGGGCTGGTGGGGCTGTGTGTGGTCATGACTGAGGTGTGATAAAGGAGAAGGGGAGCAGGACATGAAAAATACAGTGAGGAGAGGCAAGGTATCAGGATGGAGAGACATGGGGTGTGATGGGAAGCCAGGGGAAGTGATGGAGAGCCACAGGGAAGTGGTGGAGAGCCACCAGGAAATGATGGAGAGCCACAAGGAAGTGATGGAGAGCCACAAGGAAGTGATGGAGATCCATGAGGATGACGGAGAACCCCGCAACTGTGAGACCTTGTTTACTGAGACCTTCCTCCACATGCTGGCCATGCCCAGGGAACTGGGATTCCCAGATCTCATGGAACCAGCCCCAGCCCCTTGCTGCGCAGGTAAGCTGTTACATGGGCACATTTGAACCCATCTTGAGGGTAGCAGTGGTCTGGTGACAGCCTGGGCAGGGGGACCTCTCCCCTGGCACCCATGTTTGTTGGCAGAAGGCATCTAGCACAGCCAACAAGAGCAGTGGCACGGGGCTGCCCCATGTACCTGCTGTGCCGTGCAGGGAGCATGGGCACAGATCTGGTGTGCATCTCCCTGCAGCCAGGCTCCCTGCCTGCTGCTCTGTACCACAGACACTGGGGCTGCTGTTCATCCAGGCGCTACGCTCCCTGCTGGGAACCTGCCCAGCCCCAGCCCTAGGTGAGAGCAGCAGCGCTGGCAGGCACCCGCTGTGCCCGCTCGCACAGCCCTGGCACACCACGGGCACCACAGCCTTTGCACCGGGGCTGGCTGCGTGTCCTAAGGCAGCGTCACCTCCTCTCTAAACCCTTCCTCTTGTGCTGCCAGCCAGCCCTGCGGCAGCCCCTTGCGCCAGCTCTGCTCCCTTCGCACGTGCCTCCTTCTCTGAGCCAAGCACAGCGAAAGAGAGAAAGCACAGAGACAGAGATGTATTTATACGACAGAAAGGTCAATTGGGGACCCTCTTCCTGCCTCCATCTCCAGGTACCTGAGGCGGTGGGGGCCGGGCAGCGCGGTGGGGCCGGGATGTGGGGCTGGGGGCTGCTGCCCATTCCCAGCCCCGCTTCCCGCGAGCGACGCCGGGGCGGCAGCGCGGGCGATGGGAATGCTGTACTCACCATATGGAGCCTCCATCTTAGCGCTTAGCTGGGTGCTTACATTGACCATGTCTCGCCGGCTACTGCTATGGGGACTTGGGGCGGAAAAACCCGAGGAGGTAGAGGAATAAAAGGAAATCTAAATAGATAAATAGAAATGTCTTTCACTAAGGAGCGAGGTGAAGGCAGGAGGGAGCGCGGAGAGGCAGGGCGAGAAAACCTGCCTCTCCTGTTATCTTACTGATTCGCTTAATCGGGGCTAATGTGGGTGGAGATGTTAAATAGTAACCAAGCTCTTATGGAAACCAATCTGCAAGGTGCCGTTGCTGTAGCTATAGTAACCAAGCTAGAAACTCAAACATGGCTTTTACTGGACTCTTTTGGGGCTCCCATTTTCCCCCGGTGTCAAGGCCAGGGCAGCTGATGGGCTGGGATTCACCCCTGGCTGCAGGGGACAGGGAAGCCAAATCCGATTCCACAGCATCCCGGGTGCTGCCAGTTTTGTGCCATAGCCCACCCGTGACGGGAAAAGCCTGCCCATGGGGAAGGGGCAAACACTGCAAACACTGGGGAACCAGGGGCTGTGGGATGAGCTGTGGGGCTGGCACGGGCAGAGCAGAGCCTGGACAAAGCACAGGGGACAAAATGCCCCAGTCATGAGCCGGGGCTTGTCCACTCCATGCGGAACCAGAGGGGTCACTTGGGGATGGGGAGCGTGGGGATGCTGCAGTGGGATGCAGGGTGGTACCCTGAGAACAGCACCGGGGCACAGGGCAGTCACAGCTCCTTCCCATCTCTCTCTGCTTCCCAAACCGAGGGGACCTGTAGGGTTCCACAGCCACTCATGGACACCTCTGCTCCTTCCAGGACCACAGCACCAAGGAGGAGCCCTGGGGTCTTCACAGTCCGGAATGTTCCTTGTGCCACCGGTGGTTCCATGCTGAGGCAAGCAGGGCCATGTGCTAGAAGTGTTGCTGGAATGATACCAAGCATATGGGGAGTCCCAAAGGAGCGTGCATCGGAGCAGGGCAAGTGAGGAGAGGGCCGCTGGGACACAGTGAGCAGGAATCACACACATCGCAGGAATCACAGCCAAGGCCTGGGAATCTGGGGATCCTTGGGTTTGCTGAGTGATGAGAGGTCCTAGGGAGGGAGAGGATGTGGATAACGGGGTGCTCAGTGATGCTGGGGTTGAGGTAGGGCACTGGGATGGTGTGGGGATGTGTGCTATGGAGAGGGGACACAGCTGGGGCTCCCCACTTCTCCAGCTCCTCACCTCAAGGGGAGCATATTGGTACTCACCTACAGCAGCCTCTGCCTTAGCACAGGTGGGGAGCAGTGGCAAAACCCCCCAAGCCTGCAGAGCAGGGACCACGACAGCCAGCCCTGCTCCTTCCACACACCCTCAAACCATCCCCGTCTCAGGAAACAGGGACCTGAACCATTCCTATTTCCCACAAAGTGGAAAGCAGCCAGAAAACACAAATGCTGCTGAAACATATGTATATGCTAATAATTATAAATGCTAAAATATATAGTATTTTATATAATATATAAATATATAATATACAATAATATATAATATGCTAAAAATTATGATCTTATAAAAGCAGTTTCCTACACTAGGGATGAAGCAGGTTGGACAGCCGGGCTGCTGGTGTGGGGGTCAGTGTTATAAATAATTCCGGTTCACCCCATCCCCATTCCCGGAGGCTCCTCGTGGGGCTGCAGCTCTAGAATCAACTGACATGGTTGGATCTGAGTCCGGTGAAGCACATGTTGTTGGAGCAGCCCCCGCCGTAGGCTGGGGGGCAGGCTGAGCACGGCTGCCCCACCTTGTACGGCACCTCTCCCTGCCAGTTGCCCCTAAAAAGAGAGGAGAGCATCACCTCTGAGCACCACCGCCAGCACCAGAGCGAGGGTGTTGGGGGGGTTCCCTCCATGCACTCACTTGAAGGCGTAGTTGCAGACGAGGAGGACGGCGTGCCTCAGCGTGCTGCCCCACACGCGTACATTGGTGCACGTGCTGAGGGCACAGCCCAGGCGGCTGGAGGATGCCCACACCATCTGCGCCAGGACAGAGAGCAGGAGCCATCAGTGACCATCCACCCAGGCATCCAACATCCACCACCCCAGGACCACAGCGCAGGGCTGAGTCGCACCATGGAATTACATCCCGCCTAGCAAATTCCTTGGGTTGGATCCTGTGCCCGTCATAGGCAATGCTTTGTCCCCAGTGATCTTTCGCTGTCTGTCTTCTGCCTGCAGCCCCTCTGCCCCCTGCTCACTCCAATGAGCAGCAGTCTGGGTCGGTTCTCTGATTTACCCAAATTAGATCCCAAATGTCACCCCGAATCGCAGCCAGCAGCTCACCCTGCACACACGGAGAGCAAACAGTGCCAGAAGCTCCTCCTAAAGCCTCTCCAGGATGAATTTCTTCCTTAAAAAAGTGTCTTGCCCATTTGCAACCCAGAGTGTCCCTGAGCATCCCCATGGATGAGCTGCACAAAGATGCAGATGCTCAGGTAATGGTTGGAGCCATGCAGAGGAGGTATTTAGGGACTGGCACTGGGAAGCAGAGGGAAGTTTTCCATATTGTGCTGGCCAGGCTGCTGGTGGATGTGCCAGGGGATGAAGGAGCTGCATTCCAGGTTGCTGACACAGCCGGGTGCTGTAAAGCCGCTCCATCACAGACAGGATTCATGCCTGCACCTTTCCAGCAGGCAGAGTGCCTGCTGCCAGCCCTGCTGCCAGGATTCCATCCCAGATCCCAGGTCTGCTCCCTGCACCGAGGCTTTGTGCAATGCTCACCTGCGTGTAGTGGCTGCAGACGGAGCCGCTGCATTTGGAGGGGCAGCGGGGGTTGCACTCGTGGGGGTGCGGGAAGGAGTAGTGCTGCTTCTCCTGGTGCCAGGATTTCACCATGTTGATGACGGAGATGGACCTGCAAAAGATGCTGCGGGTGAGGTGGACCTCCTCCCCCTCAGAGCTCATGGGCAACGGAGATGAAGGGGAAGGCTCTGCTTTGAGGAATGGGGAGAGAAGAGGGTTTTGGCATTCCTAGTGAGAAGGGGCAACAACACCCTCGTGCCAAGTCCACTTGTGGAACTGGTGGACACACAACCCTCACTTGAGGCCCCTGAGTGCTCAGCTTCCTGGTGGAGCTCCAGGACCTGCATCCCCCTGGTCCATGTGCCAGGCAGACAGGATTGATGCCATTCTCCCAGCTGAGCACCTCTGGTTTCCTATATTTACCCTTCTGCAAGAGCTGGATCCCCCATCTCCACCACGGGGGCCTTTATGTGCTCCTGGTTGCTTCTCAGTCCTTTGCAACTACAGCTCAGAGCCTCCCTGCTTCTTGACCGAGGGGTGGCTGCTGCTCCTCCTCCTCCAGCATCGCAGGGTGCAGGGGGTTCCCAGGAGCCCGCTCTGCCCGCGGGGCACTCACCTGCCCGACTGGATGAAGAGGTTCTGCCCCACGTATTTCATCAGCTCGGGGGGGCCGTGGTCCCACAGGCAGCGCGCAGCCCACGCCTCAGCTGCCCTGGCCAGCCGCTCATCCCAGACCTGGCCAGGAGGAAAGGAAAAGGGCAGGCAGGGATTTTGACTGCCCAGAGGAGGGAAGAGGAGAAACCCACTCTCCTGTGCTCAGGGAGCACCCACCAGTGTCCAAAAGCCACATCAGGCTGGGAAAAGCCCAGGGGCAGCCATCCCACAGCTGGGAAGCTCCCAGATGTCTCAGGCATGGGACCAGGGGTCCTAAATCTGCCCCTGGGAGGACGCATCACCCCATTAGGACTCCATCCCTCCTGCGCAGAGACTGCATGCGCCTGCCCTGCACCAGGGACATGGAACATCCCCCATGACAGATGACAGCCACAAACCCTGACATCCCCATGTGTGGGTGCCCCATCCTTACCAGGTTGGGCACCCACATCCCAGGTGAGCCCCTTGACCCCACCAAGGACCCAGAGATACTCTACTGGAGCCTGACTCACCATGTACTCCATGTTGGCCGCGGGGGGGGACACCTGCGCCCGCACTTGATTGTGGTAGTCCAAAATCATGCTCATGTCGCGGCGGGAGAGGAACCGCTTCGGATTGCCCCGGGGGACCCCCGCACCCCACAGCAGCCCCGCGGCTCTGCTCCCGGCAGGGGACAGGGGCTCGGTGTCGTTGGGCAGCAGCCGGGAGCTGGACTCTTGTGGCATCCAGAAGCCCACAGCAGTGAGGAGCAGCGGCAAGGGGAGCACAGTCATGCTAGCCCGGCAGGGAGATGTCTGAGGACCTGGTTTTCTTCTTGTTTCCTTTAAAGAATGAAATCAGTACAAAACCTTCCCCATCTTTTCAGCCATTGCACAAACCTGTCAGGCAGCGGTTAAATAGGATCCTGCTGAGAAACTCGCTGCAGCCTCCTGCCCTGTAACTTCCCACATGTTTGGTGTGTTGAATAAATCCCCAGCACAAATCTCATACAGATAAAGAAATGCACGGCAAAGTTCTTCACCAGTAACAAATTCTGACGATTCCTTCCCTCAGGGGAAGACAAATCAGTGCCAAAAGCAGAATTTTCTGCCTTTCTAAAAGAGTTCTAAATGAAAGGAAATGAATGAATGAAATTTTCCCCGTCTGTCAGCCGGCGTCTGCCTAGCACTTCCCAGCATCCCTGCCAGCCTTCCTCGGAGCAGCGGGGAGGTTGTGCTCCAAACACGTACCTTGGGGACTGAGCAGAGCCCGGCGCCGGCAGCCGGTGGGGTTGTCCTTCGCGTCCAACCTGCGGCGGCGGCTGCAGGAGGGGTTTAGCTTAGCCCCGGCGGGCAGCCCGCTGCAGCGCCTGGTGCATCCTGACTGCCCCCGGAGAGGGTCATGAAGGAGCCCCGCGCTCGGGCATTTATAGGCTGCCGGGTGCCTCCTCACACGGACGGGCTGGCAGCAACACAGAGCCCTGCAAGATGCTGGCGGGGGGGGAGCGAGCAAAGCCCAGCCCACCCGTCCATCAGACAGCCAAGGGCGTTTGCTGCCGGATGGGGGTTTAACCTGCTCTGGGACATTCACGGTTCTGTCACCTCCTCACCCCCCCGGTCGGCTGCATCTGGGCGGCAGCTACAGAAAACGGAGGAGGGTTTTTTCCCTGGCGATGCCCAGCCAAAGGTACCGCAGGGATCTGCTGTGCCGCCTCAGGCTTGCGCTGGTGTCCAAGTGTCTGTCCTCAGGGAGGGGAAGTGACTGCACGAGTCTGAAAGCCGCTGACAATCCTGCGGCATCAGGTGTGCTCCCTACAGCATCCCAAGCGGTCACGGTGCCTGGGGCCAGCTGAATTGTTGCAGGTCACAGCAAGGTGGGGCCGGCAGGCTGGAGGGGCTGCTTGCAATGCCCCTCACGTCTCTTCCTCCTCCCTCTGCCCTTGGTGTGAGCGGCCACGTGTGAGCTGCAGCGGGGCTCGCTGCCGTCATCCCCCCCCGCCACGGGGCCACAGATAAGCAAGGTGCGTACTGGGTTCACCAGGGCACAGGTGGGTTTGGAGCCAGGATTTGGCGTTTTGATTGCATGAAGGGGAGCACCAAGGCCAAACTCCCTCTCCTGCGCGGGCAGGAGACACAGAGAAGGAGACATGGAGCTGAAACCAGCACAGGCCCAGGGAAAAGCTGTTCCTCAGAAAGGGACACAGGGACGCTGCCGGGATGGTGCAGGGAGGAGAAGGCAGTCCCACAGCAGCAGCTTCTTGCCGTCACTGGTTTGAATGGGACAAGGATCCCAGGCAAACAGCTCCTGCCCCATGCTGGGACTCACAGCAAGTCCAGAGCCTGATCAGCTGCACCCAGCATCCCAGAGACCCACTGTGCAGCAGGAGCCAACCAGGAGCTAAGAGAGGAGCAGACCCAAGCATGGAGCAGGAATAGTGCCCAGGTGCTGAGCCGATGTGCTGTATTAACACAGCCTCACTCTATTGTGAGCCTCTGCTGAAACAATCCCGTGTGTATTTTTCCTGGCACCTGCTTGCCCATAGAGCAACTCAAGATGCTGCAGCCCCCAGGGAATGGCTGGGGGGATGGCCGAGGGATATTTCCATCCACTCCCCACCCAGCAGGTGGGATGATGCATGCTCCAGTGAGGAGACAGGGAAACCACTGCTGAGGCATCTCCATTCTCTCTGTGGTGCCTCAGGAGGGGACCCATAGTGCAGAAGGCAGCAGCACCCCATGAACTGTGGGGCTGAGGATGCTGTTGAGGGCCTGCTGTATCGTGCCACGGATGCTAGTGCTGGTCAAGACAGGGTGTCTGGATGGCTTCCAGAGCCCACCAGCTTCCCAGGCTGCCCACTGTAGTGTTTAATCAGCTCAGCTTCCCCTCCCCAGCATCAGACCACCCTAAACACCAGCCACCCCCCTGCAGGTGACAGCCAAAGCACCATCCCCGATTTGCCAGTCCTACCAGCACCCCTAGTTCATGTTCACATATGCAGAGGTGAGCGCCAGCTCCAGGGCTGGCAGCAGGACAGCCCTTTGTACTGCACCAGGACAGCACATGCCAGGGCTGCCTCCTCCATTCAACCCCAGATATCAAATCTCTCATTAGTAAGGCTGGTAAAAGCTGTTTCGTTCCCAGCGGATTAGAAAGGCAGATGGGGACACACAGCAGCAATCGTAACTGGGCAGACTGGAAACGTGGTTTGGGCAGACTGGGAGAAGCAGCCGCACACAGAGGTGGGGAGGGCACTGGGGCTGTGTCATGGAGAGATTTGGGAGGGTTTGCCAGGGCGGGCACCCAGCACCATGAACTGCACAGCTCTGCATCTGAGATTGGCTTGGAGCGTTTGTTTCCCTGGGCAGAGCAAACCCACTGCAGCTCCCCCTGCCACACAGCAGCCGAGCCCCCAGCCCCTGCATGGGGACCAGGCAAGGGTTTTGTCCTGGGGGCAGGCTGAAAGCACCGCTTAATCAGCACTCCGTGGGACAATCTGAATTCCAGGAACTGAAAGGAGCTTGTATCCCTGTCAGGCGTGATATCCTGCAGCCAGACTGGCCCAGCTGCCAAAGCACAGCGAGCCAACAATCTGCACATGCACTCAGCTGGATGCGTAATGATTCTGTAAGCAGCGGCCGGCCAATTCTCACTTTAATGAGCGTCAGGAATAAAAAGAGATAAATCACGGAGCTCACAGTGCTCTCCTGGCAGACACACCCACTGGTGCTTCTAAAACCAACGGACACAGCAGCTTGCTCCAGAATAAGCCAGAACGGGACTTGCAGGATTTCTCTGTCGTGTTTGTTTCTTCCGTCTCTTGGCTTCGGGCATCACCCACCAGCCATGGTTCAAGGCTGCACATGGTGACATGAGCAGGGCTTTGACCTTTGCTGTGGTCCCTGAGCATCCCTATGCCTGGAGGTAGTCAATGTGGCTTTCCATAGCAGAATCCTTCTCTGTACTGTGGTAAAATAAAAGAGAAGAAAAGCCCTGTTTGAACAAAACTTTTTCCCAGGTAATGCACAAACTCTGTTGCTCCAGTAAAATATTGCCCTCTTATGAACTGGCAGAAAGGATCATTTCCAGCTTTGCAGAAGCTTTCCCCAAGTCCTTCCCCAAACACCACCAACAGCTCCAGCCGCTCTGCTGCCCACCCTGGCAGGGGGGGAAAGTTGGGCTTTTGACATCCTTCTGCATTTCTAGAGCCGTGTAGAGGTCCAACACATCCATAACTTGGTTTCTCCTCCCGCTTCCTGGAAGGAGATCTTCCTTCTGACTCAGAGATCAGAAGATTTGATCTCCACATCTTGCGATGCAGGAAAACCCAGCCTAAACTCCTGTACAGCTATCTGTGATCTCCCTGGAGTGAAACACGCCTTTGAGCTGCAACCCAACTGAGATCAGTCTTGAAGACTGGGGACTTCAGAGTCCTCCTCCTCGCTAACTCAAACCAGCTCCCTGTAAATGTTGAATCCCTTTCTGAACCAAGCTGAGCCTTGGAGGAAGAGGTGTGGGAAAGTCAAATCCCATGCTCAAGAGGTAAACCTGCTTTTGTGGCATGAAGTAAAACCTGCTTGTTTTGGGGTATTAACTAAGGTGTCCCTCGAGGCCGATGGGGTCTCTGTGGTCAATAGGTGGGTGTCAGCCCTCACACCTCTCTTCCTGTTGCCCCTGTCACTGTCGGAGCTGTGGTGCCCACCAGCAGTCCTACAAGGCAGCTGTGAAGACCACTGGCTCCAGCCAACACCAAGATATAATTGGAGCCTTTGAAAGGCGAGAAATGTTTTTGCCAGCTCTAGAAATAAATGCCTCTGAAGTTGAGTGCTGCGGACAGGAGCTTCACATGAAGGTTCTTCACTGTAAGTTTAAGGGCTAAGTTTAGAAATCCACTTAACGACTCGAATCCAGAGCACGGTTAATTTGATGTTTGCTAACAGTTCATTTCTCAGCTGTGGGTGTGTGATGGTCTCACTGCTCTCTGCTGACGTGAGAGGATCCAACAGGTCAATGGAAAGAAGGAACCGACACAGACCCAAACCTGGGAGCCAAGCATCAGCTGTGACCTCCTTGCCAAATGCACCCAGGATCAGTGGTGGGAAACCCATAGGTTTCCCACCCCATGGGGCAAAACCAGCCTGCACAAGAGGCATCATCTGAGGCAAGCATCCCACACAGTAAGCACCACCTGCTCAATGGTCAGGAAATGCTGAAGCTCTGGCAAAGCGCTGGATCAGCTGCAGGTCAGGGGCTAGTGGATCACAGCCCCGAAGCCCAGACCTGGTGAAGTGAAGTCAGGACACCCTGGCAGCCTTACCGTGTAATTTTCTCGCTCAGACGGGTTTGTGCCGCAGGCTGAGTGCAGCCCCTGTGACTTCAGTCCATTCCTTTCCACCAAGACCAAAACTGAGATAGAAACTGAGCACCTGGCCCTGCTTCACAGGGAGGTTTTCATGGCTGCACAGGGAGGTTTTGTTCTTGTTGCTCCTCTTCTCATGTGCCCAGGGCCCCACCGTGGCACCAACAAACATCCTCCAACCATCCCCACCAGTGCGCAGTTCACTGTCTCCAATGGATTTGCTACAGAAAAAATCCTGACCTTTCAGGATTATGCAGATTCCAACCAAACCTTGGAAGGTCCGAACGCATGATCTGCAGCTTAACTGAACACACCCAAAACAGGATTCTCCCCACTTCCTTGGTGTGGAGACTCGCTTCCCAAGGTCATTTCTCCCTCAGGTGCTGACATTTGAGTCCCTGAAAACCCTGGAACTGGGACACCTCCTCTGAAGATGAGTCTCTGGTCTGAGGGTGCTCTGAGTGCTGGCAGCTCACTGTGCCCACGCTCCCCAGCATCCACCCTTTCAAGTACAGAGGGAGCTGGATGAGGGATCCTGCAGCTCATTCACATCTCTTTCCATCACTGGGGCTGTGTCCATGCAGCGGCACTGAGGTCTGACAGTGGCTTGTGCTGACACATCCATAGTAGTGTGAGCTTGCCCATGTGCCACTAACGCTGGGGAGAAAACAGCAACGAGGCTGAGCACACCCATACCTCATGGGGACCTGTGTTTGTGGTGGCCAATAAGGACCTGATAAGGTTCATGCTGCCTCATCCTCCCCGCTGCTGCTAGTGAGATTTAACTGGCCTGAACAGGCAAGCGCAGTACAATCCAGCCTTCTTCCTGCTGGCAGATGTGGTGGTGCCAGCACCCGCAGAGGCACCTGGCAGGTCAAGGCAGATGCTCAGTGAAGGAAAGGGCAGAGCCCATCTGCCCCATGGCCAGCATCTTGAAGGACAGCAAACACGGAGCTCGCCAGACTGCTGTTGCTTTTGGCACAGCCCTTCCCCTGCTCCGCTTCCCCAGCAGACAGTGCGGTTTTACCCCGCTGTCCTGTCTGCTGCCCTTGGGCTGCTTCCAAACTGAGCCTGCCTGGGCAGTCAGGCCCCTGCACCCGGCTTTGCCTGCCTTGAAGAGGGGAGGTGAGAGCCATGCAGAGCACCATGGCCAAGGCACTGGGATGGGAGCACCCCTGGAGCATCTTCCCAGCACACATCCCAGAGCCAAGGGGAAAGGCACCCTCAAGGGCTGCACTGAGTTCCCAGTTGGACCCTGTTACAGCCTCAGCACATCTGTTTGTGTTTGTCAACATCCAGCTGTGGGTTCCTGGCTGAGGGAGAAGGAGGGTGGCATTGCCCAAGGGGCCATGTGTGAACACTGGTGGGTGCTGGGTCAGGTTTGGGCAGGGGGTGAGGAATGGGGCTAGCCCCATCCTTCTGCACCCCTCTCATCTGGTGTCAGCTGTTTCTAGTTTTTCCCTTCCCTTTCTCTTATTTTAGCTGGTATTTTCATTCTGTGCTGATAAGAGAGAGGAAGCCTGGGAGCACTGCTGGGTGGTTTGGTGGCTGGGGTTAGCTGCTGGCTGCCTGCATCTCCCTCTCCGTCAGCTGCTGCAGTACAGACTCCACAGACAGAATGGTCCACCAAAGCCCTCTTTCCAAAACCAGCACCTTAAACCCCTGCAAGTGGGTTGGGGGAATGTCAGAAACTAGAACTTGATAAAATCATGGAAGTGTTCCATGATGGTATGTCTTCCAGGACAGGTGGCTTACAATGCCCACCATTAAACCTGTGGGACCAGGTGGGAGGTGCAATGTGCTCTCAAGCTCTGTGAACAGCTGATGCCCATCTGGGATAAGTGAGATGAATGCAGTGCCTATAAAGCTACAGCAGCAGTATTGCAAGCAGGGCTGGTTTTCTCCCCAGACAAGAAAAGGATCTTCCTCTTTGGCTGTTTCAGTGGTGGAAAGGATGAGACATCTCCATGAGTTCATGGACCATGCGAAGGGGAAAACCTCCAGATCTCCTCACTGCAGTGATTTGTGTCCCAAAGTGGTTCAGTAACTCAACAAGCCTTCCCTCTGTGCCTGCTGAACCCCTCCAGCTGTCTCACACAGATGACTGTTGAGGTGATGGTGAGGGTTGATTGACAAATATTTACCTGTTTCTCTGGGTTTACAGAAACCTCACTCCAGCCCTGGCTTTGAAGTGGAGTTCAAAGCCCCAGCAACGCTGATGTCTTGTGGGAAGAGGGCTCTCACTGGTGTGCAGAAACACTGCTCTACAAGGAGAGGAACCACATCCACTGTCCTCCCTGGGGGGCACTGTGCACAACACTGGCATCTTCCATCATTTCATAGGGTCCTGCTTGTCTCTATACACCAAGGTAAGATCCATTTTGCCTGTTTGGAGCCTACATTAAACAAACAGCCAGTAGAAAGGCCTTTCTCCAGCAAAGTGGCAGAACGTGCTTCCCATGTGGTTTCTTTCCTAGCCTCTGAACGGTGCCAACAGGGATGGGGCTGAGTTGCACATCTGCGGTGAGCTCATATTTAAAAAACCTAGCTTGGTCAAACTGTACAGATGAACACTTGTGAAAAGAATCCTATTTCTTCAAGTGAAGTGGCAAATGCTCGGATTTAGTTAAAGCATTAGGATTTGCCTTTAATTTCATTTGTAATCAAACTTGAAGCTAGAGGGGGGAACAAAGATGTTTATTCTCGGAACAGCAGGAGCACAACCTTCACCACCCACCTCCTCCCCAGGCTGTCAGTGACACCCTCCTGTGCACTGTTAACCACCTTCTGTACAGTCCTTTCACTTGGCAAGGCTCAGACTGGATCGCTCTAGTCTGTAAGATTTTGTGTTCCAGGCAGACTGCAATGCACTTCTGGTCTGGTCCATTTCCTGATGGGAAACTGAGCCAGACTACGACGAGCCACTAATGGTCCTGACAATAAAATATCATGAGATGCCTTGGAGAAGGTGCAGAAGATCCCTAGCAAAGGCTTCGGGCTTAATCTGCTGTTTGGGAGCATTTAACTCTAAGGACAGTTGTTCTTCTATACCTGGTGGGATCCCCACAGGTGCACACAACAAAGCAAGCACTCCCAAACTCCTGGAGAAGCTAAATGGAAGAGGGTTATTCTTTTTTGCTGGCTGGGGAAAAGGGTGATAAACCAGAGCCCAGGCACCAGGACAGCTGTGGGCTTCCCCATGAGGCAAATTCATCTCTTCACTGCCTGAGCCCTGGGGATGGCTGACCTGGGCATTGCTCAGCACGTGTCGCACTGACACATCCCCTCACCTCGCTGTCTTCCTGCCCATCTTGGCCTTCAGATGCCACCAGAGGTTGAAGACCACCCCAATGAATTCCACAGCTTGGGGCACCCTTGCTTCTCCTGCTGAAGGCTGAGATGAGGGGCAGCCTGGTGGTGAGAGAGCAGGGCAAGGCGAGCAGGAGGCGTTGAGCTTGATGAGCACAGGAAATGCACAGGTAAAAACCTGAACACATTACTTAGAGCAAAGCTAATTTAGTATATTAAACATCCCCTTTCACACTGCGACAGTCTTGAACGCGCTGGGTGTCCAGCAAACCCTTTGAACATCTGCTGTAATTATTACTTTTTATCTACAGAGCATTTCGGTAGTCATTATAGTCAGGGCAAATTCAAATCATGTTTCCAGCCAACACTTGTAAAATTAACCAAGCTGGTAAAGCACAGATTGGATATTATGTATGCATGGTTCTTTAGTTTTACAGTTAATATCTGTAATTATACATTTGACTGAAACATGTTACGTGGCTGGCTCTGCCAGTTACCCGGTCAAGAAACCAGCACTATTAACTGTGGCCCCTGCAGCTAATCAACACAAAGTCACTTCCAAATTTGACACCTGAATATACTTACTGATTCTTTCCTGCAAATACAGGAGCTAAAAACGCACCAGTAAAGTCTGAAAAGTTCATATTTCTGAATTTGAGTGAGTAAGCACAGACCATTTCCTTCCCATATTTGACCACTTCCAATGAACAGTAGTTTCTTCATCTCAGAACATGTAATATTTTGGTACGGTATCTCAACGGCCACCCAGCAAAGGGTTTCATGGAAATTGTTGTTGCGAGTTCTGCATAAGGTTTAATCTATCATTAATAATCATTACAGAAGGGAGTAAAGGGAAACAACAAATTAACACTTTTAGCACCTGGCTGACAGGAAGGTGAATCGGACTGCGCAGGAGTTCCTTCCCAGTGACTGTGCCACTCAGAGAGCGCTGCCTGCTCAGCCTGCAGGGAAAAGCCTACCCGGCAGCTACCTCTGAAAGACAGCACAGCAAGGATCGAGTGAATTCCAACATGCAGGTGTTGGGGGTGAGGGTTTTCTGTGGCAAACACAGAGTGAATTATACACTGTGCAAAAAGGGGAGGACGTCAGCAAGGACTTGGCCACCATAGCTGCTCAGGGAAGTTGGGTGATTATAAACATGACTAATTCAGACCATTTTGTGTCCATGTTCATGTGCACTCACATGAATTATACTTTTTTTCCATGAGGAATCTTGTCCCCACTTCACTGGCTGATGGGCTGTTTAATTTGTATTAAAGAATACAAATTAGAGTAACTATTTTGCATCTTTGTCTACTCTGGTTACTTTCAAGCTCTTCAGATCATTATTGCAGCCCACCACAACCTCACAGTTGTCTCTGAAAGAGGTTTAGGAAGGAGTAGAACAGAACCTCTCCCATATCCTGCTCAGGGTATGGGATACAGAGGTTAAGGGACTTGCCAATGGCTGGAGAAGGGGGTTTGTCAGAGCCAAAAATTACACCCAGCTCCTCAAGAGGCCATGCTCATCACGGAACCATCCCCTCCTGTGTATTAAAACCAGCTGTTGGTCTGCTCTGCTGCAATCTGGCTGTGCAGAACAAGGAATGTAAATATTCTGAACCAGTAGGTATTAATTTGCAGCATTAACAAGGTTTCTGCGACTGAAAACTGCACTGGTTTGTTCTTATGTTTCTTATGCTTTGCCCTACATCCCAAAATATTTTAATCTTTGGATACAACCACCAAGTATGCTGAAAATTCCCTGCAGCTTGGATCATACCCTTCCTGTTCATTTGAGGAGAGATGGAGGGGAAATGTGCCACCTGAAGAGGTTTTCATCAAGGGTTCAGTCTTTACAGATTCCCTGGGGTTAATTTCCACACCTTTCCCCCCAAATTCTTGGGGTTTCAGGACTGGGAAGGACTTTTCCCATTTGTTTGGGCAGCCACACAGGTGGTGAGTTAACATCATCTCCTTTCTGTCTCTCCACTCAGCATCTTGTCTGTAAACAACAGCATCAGTTTGCAGGAGGGAGACTTACCCTTGGTTCTGACAAGACTGGGGCTCGCAGGAAGAGCATCCCTCCCCATCAGAGAGTGACAGCAAAGGTGTAAGCCAGTGTGAGGGAAGGCTGCTGCTCCTCTGCCCCAGGCTGCATTTCAAAGGCATCACTGACAAGGGAACAAAGCACAACATGAGCTGACAGTGAATAGAGAAGGCTGCAGAGCAAAAAGCACTGAGGTTGATGGATGGTGTCTCAACAAAGGGCCAAAGCTATCTTAAACTCCCAGCTTAAGCTCCTATTAGACAAAGAAAATACAGCCCGAATTCTGCTTATGTAGCACCTCTCATGCGAACGTTCCAGGATGTTCCATGATCAAATCCAAACACAATCAGTCATGGAGATGTGAGCAGTGTTCACCAAGGAAAACAGGGAGCAGGGAGGCTCGGCAAGGAGCACCTGGTTTCCAGAGGGAAGGGCTGGGGGCAGTTATGGGAAGCAGGGGGTGGGACTTGCTGTGAGCCAGGAGGAGAGAAGGTCTCCCAAGCCCAAATGGGAGTTTACCTGCGGGGTAACTCGGCCCCTCCAAGTGTGTAGACACAGGCTGGGGGCCCTGCTGATCCCACTGGGCAGCATGCTTGGATGGGCACCTGCCATCTCTTCCTGATGCCCCCGGAGCACACCTTTCCTGTGGTGTAACTGGCCCCGCAGAACCCACCTTACCAATCATTTTCAGTTCTGAAAGTGGCTCTACAGCTCCTAAGGAATCTGTCCCTGCACGCTTTAGAGGCAAAATGTGATTCCCCAAGGAAAGTGAAACAAACTGTGGGGGTCTTGGATAAAATTAAACCAGAAAGTAAGCAAACAGGATTTTAACCAAATAGTCTGGAAGATTTCGGCTTGAATCAGGCAGTGATTTGATGAAGTTAAGGAAAGAGATACAGAGAAAGGAAAGGACAGCCACGTCTGCTATACCTGAGAAAGTAACTCAGTTTAGTATGGTTTATACCTGTTGCAGTTCAACCACGTATCAGTGAGAGCTCTCTGGGAGCTTTCTGCAATCCCCCTAGAACAACCCATATTCCCTCTTTCTGAATATAAGTTTTTCTTCTGTTTTAAAAGACTTAAATTCCTCTCTGATTCTTTACAGAGGAATGGCGACTGGCTCCTCAGAAGGACTATTGGCCTTGGCTGGTGCACATGGCAGCAAATACATGGCCCGACAGTAGAGATTTACTCTGAATCTGCAGGACACCTGGACCCAGCTGCGCTTTGCTCACTGCACTTGCGAAAATCCGTGATTTACAGAGATAATCCTCAGACATTTCAAGCTGGGCTGAAGATAGACACATTCCCAGCCCATGCCATCGATTCCATTCATCTGGAACAGGTGCCAAGAGTATGAAATCCTCCTGCTGCGTGGTAGAAACCACAGCATGCTTCATTAGCAACCAGCCGAGCAGCTCGCCACCTCCAGCTCGCAGGCATTGCAAACAGGCTGAGACCCAAACCTGGGAAGCAAAGGAGGCAAGGTTTCAAAGGCAGAGGGGGATTTAGGCAGACAATGCCGGACTCTGCTTAACCCTCTCCCAGCCCCTCTTATCCTCACTCATTCGAATGAATGCAGCTGTGTGTCTTTTCTGATTCAGGGGTACAATGCTGTGGCTGGGAGTGCCAGACACGGCCGTGGCAGTCCTGCTAAAAACAACACCTAAACAAATTGCCAAGTGCCATTTACCTTGGATAACCTCCTTAGCTGAAACCCTTCGTATCTACTGGGGCTGCTTTGATGTGTCCTTCTGCTCTTTCAGCCCAGATGTTGTCATAGATTTGCTGACGATGACTGCAAACCGGCTTTGAAACGCGCTCTGGCAAGAAATACTTTCCCATCCTGTCTCAGATAGGGTCTGCTTTTCTTTGTCCCCTCCCACATTTTTCTTCCCTAGGCCGCTGGGATGAACAAAGGCTCTTTGTTCCTTTAGCCATTTCTTGCTTGCTGATGCTTTTTGTCATGTGTCAAAAATGAAGTTGAAATGACAGTGGCAGCAGTTCAATAGATGAAACAGGTCTCAAATACCACAGTGATGGCCAGTGCTTGGACATCACTTCCAGCTATAAACATGGGCAGTGAGAAGGTGGGGGTGCCTTGGCACCCCCAGAGATGGTTTCTGCCTCTGTCTTAAGCCTACCTAAACATAAAATTCTACTATGTGGAAACTGTCAATTTTCCCCTTGGATATTATGGTAAGACCCTGTCTTTCAGAGGAGCTGACTCCAGGGGTGGTGGATGCCAACTTATAGCACAGGAGAAGACAGCATCAAGGTGCACCAGGGGAGGTTTGGATCAGAGAGTAGGAAATATTTATGCACTGAAAAGGTTGTCAAGCATTGGAAACAAGCTGGGGAAGTGGTGGAGTCACCATCCCTGGGGTATTTAAAAGATGTACAGATGTGGCACTGGGGGACATGGTTTAGTGATGGACTTAAAAGATATTAAAGGTCTTTTGCAACCTAACCAGTTCTAGCATTCTGCAGTGCAGACACTACAGCCCATGAGCCCCTTGGAGTGTTCTCTTGTGATGCCCTCCTGCAGAAGCATCCTGCCCATCAGGTGATGGATACAAAACACCATCTCAGTTCTCATTTTGATAGGAGACAGTGGGAAATAGGAGCTTAGAATAGACTCCTAGAATAGTTAGGGTTGGAAAGGACCTTACCATCCTCCAGTTCCAACCCCCCTGCCATGGGCAGGGAAACCTCCCACTAAACCCTGCCACCCAAGGCTCCGTCCAGCCTGGAGTTGAACACCACCAGGGATGGAGCATTCACAGCATCCTTGGGCAACCCATTCCAGTGCCTCACCACCCTCACAGTAAAGAATTTCCTCCTTATATCCAATCGAAACTTCCCCTGTTTAACTTTGAACCCGTTACCCCTTGTCCTATCACTACAGTCCCTAATGAGGAGTCTCTCTCCAGCAGCCCTAGAGCCCCCCTTCCGATACTGGAAGGCTGCTATGAGGTCTCCACGCAGCCTTCTCTTCCCCAGCCTGAACAGCCCCAGCCTCTGAGCACGTTTTATTCCTGTGACACGGATGTACAGAGGGTCCTTTTCCCGCTGTGGGACCCTGGCTCCGGCACAGACCCCGCAGCCCTATGGACCGCGGACCCTCGCGGATCAGCTCCCACGGCAGCCCGCGCAGCGCCCTGCAGGGGGCGCCCTCCCGCCGCAGCCAACTGGCCGGGGCCGCAAGGGGGCGCCCTAGCGGCGAGGCGGCGGGCGGGGCCGGTGCCCGGTGCGCGGCGTGTGACGCGGTACGGCGGCCGGGCGGGCTGCGCGGCGCGGCGGGGATGGAGCGGCTGGAGCGGTGCGGGCGCTGGCTGCGGGCCGCGCTGGCGGCCGGGCGGGTGCGGCGCAGGCTGCCCTGGCTGCTGCTCGCCATCGTCGTCCTCGGGTCCGCCCTCAAGGACGCCGACCTGGTGCCCGAGACGCCCTTGCAGAACAAGCGCAACCCGCTCAACGTGTGAGGAGAACCGGGACGGGCGGCGGGGAGCGAGCGCGGGCCCCGGGGCGGGAGGACGGGGACAGCGACACCCGCCTGCCCCGGCCGTGGGGGCCGGCGCTGGGGTGGTTCGGTGTGAGCGGTGTGTGCCCGGCGGTGGGGTGGTGTCAGCTGGATTGCCTGGTCCTCACGTCTCCGGTGGGGTGTGGGACTGCGAGAGCGAAGAACAGTGGAGTTTCCCGCTCAGGTTTTGTTGGAAGGGGGGGGGGGAAAGCAATGTTTTCCCTTCTTTAGTTCCCAGGTAATTCCTTATATTTAAGTAAGCAGGAAGTTAGCAAGCTGAAGAAAATAAGTCCTTCAGCGTCTTTGGTAACAGCAGAGTTCCTGCCATCCTTTTCTAGCACTTAGTCAACGGTTCAGCTGCCTTAGTCACTCCTAAACTGCCTGTGAACCCTGTGAAGGGAATGAGGAAGGCGCTGAGCCCGGCTGGTGCACGGGTGCTTTGCCTGCTACACAGCGGGCAGTGAAGCTGAAGTTGCCGTTTTCCCCTCTGACCTGGGTGGCTTTGCACCTTACTGATCCCGATTTTTCACTTGGTGATGTGTGGGAGAGGAGCTGCTCTTAGCGAGATTGAAAGGAAGGGCTGGCAGGAGCACATTGATCTCACAGTAAAAACATGCAGCAGTTCAGCTCTCCCTTTTTAAACAGAGGCAGGTTATGTGTACTGACAGTCCCTGGAGCAGTGTTTTCCCCACAAATCCCTGCTGGTTGGCCAGCAGCAGCTATGTCAGCAGCTGCCTTTTGCTTTTAACTATCTCAGTAAAATGAGGGGTTTGTTTTCAGTTTCTATTCCATGGCAGCACCTGCCGTTGCCACACAGATGCCACTTCTACTGTAAAATGAAGAGCAAAGGAGGCACTGACAGTGTTTGTTAGGGTCTTAATGAAGATACAGAACTCTGGTGCTACTTGTTTCTGTCTTTGATGCTGAAGTGGTGATTGAAGGATGACTGTGTGTGTCGAGCTACAGCTCAGCTGCAGACAAGAATTCCCCAATCAACCCAGGATATGGGTAAGGATGGGGCTGCACAGTTCCTCTCTCCCACCAGTTGATAGGAAGCCAGCTGCATTGGAGGGTCTAATAGGAGAAAGATCGTAGACTATGGTCTCCTTAACTCATTAGTAAATTCACATGCACATGCTCCACTTTAAGATTTGACGACTAGTCTCTTGCTAAACAGGATATCAACACATCATCAGTTGGTTTTCAAGATTTTATAAGCATTACAGCAAAAATTATCAGGCAGAAAGTGAATTCAGAGATTGAAGGGTTTGTGTATGCTAAAGGAAAGCTCATCAGCTGGAGGGACAGCAGAGGAGCAAACACATTATGCTGCTTCATTTACTTTATAAGGTGATGACAGAGGAAAAGCTTCATGGGCTCATTAGGGAAAAGGATCAGCCCTTCTGCTGTCTTATTCAGTGGTAAGAGGTTGAGGTTGTGAAGGGCTTTAAAAGTAAAGATAATTGAGATGAAGAGAGTCAGAGGAAGGGTTACTGTGTAAGGGTAGCAAGCTAAAAATACGTTCTTCACAGCTGCAGTTTGAGTAGGGCAGAGTTGAGCGGGTTTGTAGGGTAACAGCGATTGCAAAACTGAACTGCAAGTCCAAACAAGGCCTTTAGGTCCAAGGGAACACTGCCTGGGAAATAGTAGAAGTACCTGGTTAAGGAATTACTCATGTCTTGGGCCTGAGAGTGGGGAGAGGGTTAAGATTTTAGGTATACTTTACTTTGATGTGAGTGTACAAGTGTCTAATTTGGACAGTTCTGAGCAGTGACCTTGAAAACCTGCTCCTTCAAGCACCACCCTCAGTTCCTGTGAAGTTTCACACGTGCATGTTTCTCTTTTGGCTTTTCTCTGGCAGATACTTTGTGAAGGTGGCTTGGGCATGGACGTTCTGGCTTCTGCTGCCCTTCATCACAGTCACCACCTACCAGTTTGCCAAGAGCAAGCTCCTGTATGGTCGCATGAAGAGCATTTTGATGGTGCTGCGGCGTCTCAGTGCGCTGCTGGTGGGCACTGCTGTCTGGTATGTCTGTACCAGAGTCTTCATGTACATTGAGAATCTCACCGGCGCATGCTCTACCTCGGGTAAAGTCAGCGAGCCTCACCGGCTGTTCGACAACAAGCAGGAATGCCACCAGCACAACGGGATCTGGAATGGTTTTGATATCTCAGGACACTGTTTTCTCCTCTCATACTGTGCTCTGATGATCATGGAGGAAGTGGCTGTGCTGGAAGGCTTCTCCATAGACCAGAACTCTAAGCTGCGTGTTGTGATCAACGCCCTGTTTGTTTCCTTGTGTTTTCTCACCATGATCTGGGTGTTCATGTTTCTCTCTACTGCCCTGTATTTCCATGACTTCAGTCAAAAGCTTATTGGTGCACTGATAGGTCTGTCGGCTTGGTACGGGACATACAGATCTTGGTACTTGAAACCCTTTTCTCCTGGACTACCTCTTCCAAATATACCTTTGAGTTCAAAGAAATATGGTTATAGCAGATAAAATAAGTTCTAAAAAGTTGGGATTTTGCTTTCAGTACTGGAGTAGTTGAATGTAGGAATGGTTACTGTATTTCCACTGTAAGGAACAAGGTGATGGGTTGGAGGAAACCAGATCTGTGCTAGCTGATGGCTGGCAGGTGATAATGAGCTTCTTCCCTGGGAGAAAAATAACTGGTATTGGAAGAGGTCTGCTCTTTTTTAGGAGTTGCTGACTGGCATTCTCATCAAAGAAATAAGAAGTTGGATCTGTTTCTCTTACACATAAATGGAGTAGCAGATCCAAGGCTGGCAGAGGTCTGACTGTTGCTAAAATATCAGTACTCGTCAAAGCAGTATATGGCTCCCTTGTGAAACTAGAGCATCTCATGTAATCGTATGTTAAATACACTTTGCCACAAATGCCTCTTAGCTGTCTGCACCTTCTGCAGCAATGCGAATACATCTGAGTTGTAGTGTCTTCAGCAGACTGTGACTTTAAATTCATACCTGCCTTTGAAAAGGAAACTCTCAGAAAACAAGCCTTAACTTTCTCCTTAGGTGTAGTACCTGTAAATAATATTTCATCACTTTATTCATGACACAAAAAAAAAACCAAACCCCTTCCCACTTTGCTAGAACGTCTGATACAAGAATTGGGGTTTTAATGTTTTAATCTTATGAGTTGCAGCCTTTGCAACAACGAGTACTTTGTGGTATGTTTCTTCTAGAAGAACAGTGAAATGCTGGTGTTGCAAGTTAGCTTAACCTGCTAAGCTTGGTCTGCTTGGAAATGAATGAAACACATTGTTTATCCTGCGGGCTGCAAACCAGTGTGCTTGAAGCAACATTTATTCTTGCTTATTCACTGTACCAACAAGCTGCTTAATTTGATTGCATATAAAGCTGTGGCCACTTTTGATGTGGCTGGAAACCCACTACTGAATAAAACACTACTATTATATAATGAATAGATAGGAGATGGGATGGGTTTACTCATATCAATCAGACATTTAGCGTAATTTTTATCTTGAAAAGCTTTTTATTGTCTCATGAAGGCTTATTCATGACTGTGCAAAAGTTGTTTTGACAAGCAAGATGGCCTGAAAGGGCTCTGGGCAAGGTAGTGCCTGCTGATCTGAGAGCAGACTTGACCTGTCTGGAGCATTTGACTCCAAGGTGATTATTTTGCTGAATATAGGGTATGATGCACTGTAGTCTAATCTTGGTTATGTTCCTTTTTGCCATCTCAACAGCTCTCTTCCAGCAAGAGAGCAACAGCGTTTGCAATAAATACAGCAGGGTTAAATCCAGACTTGTGGTCTGCCTCTGAGGAGAGCCAAATTCACCCGAATTGCCACTGAATTCGGTGGCCAGCAGGAGTTATTGTGCATCCTTAGAAAGTACAAATCGCCTCTCAGAAAGAAGCTGTTTCAGGAGGTTATGTATTTTCTGTCAAGCTCTTACTTTTGTTTTTGCATTTAATTGCCTTTTAAGCTGACTCTTTGGAAAATTTGCACTGATTAACTCATATTGGGTTAAATTAAATTTGTTTAAACAATGCAAATTCATTTGCAGATATTCTTTTGATGTAATATAAGCCTGCTCCCAATAGAGTTAAGCTAGACCGCGAGCCACTTTCACCATGAAAAAGGATTATATTCCCAGAAGATTTTCTGACTTAAGTTTCTGTTGTAGGTTTTCTTTATGTAATTTTGCTACATAGAGAAGGCCTTGGAAAAGGAAATGCTATTTATTTAAACCAATTGACGTGTTGAAATTATGTTCAGTTTCACAGATGTTTTGTGCAATCGCTAGATGGATACTTCTGTCCACTTCTAACAGTGTCATATAAACTTTTTATTATGGGAATAATGTAGGAGATGGTTATTCTCATTTTTTTTATTTAAATAATGTAATAAAAATCACTGTTTGTGTCTTTGAGAATCTGTTTCTGATGTGTGTAAAAGATACTGCTGCTGCTCCTCACTTCCCTGAATGATCCAGCCTCCCGGTGCTTATGGGGATGCTTGATCACACTGACACTGATAATTCTGCAGTATTTCAATGGGTGAATATAACACAGGTTCTCAGAACTACAGGGTAGAAAAACAAAAGCAAGCCTGACACAGCCAAGTGTCCTAATGTGTGCCTGTTGCATCAGGCAGTTCATTTTGTATCCATGGAGAGTTGCATACCGTAGCAGAGTGAAAGCCTATTCCATTGAAATGTATGGAGAAATTCCCATGGGCTGTAATACTGGTTATGAGTTTGGAAATCTTGGTGTACGTGGCTTTTTCAGTACCCAGAGACCATGAACCAGCTGTTGGCTCAGAAGGTTCCCTTGCGCTCCAGACCTTCTCTTTGTGCTTTTCGACTGTTTTAGAGTAAGTATCTGCTTCCTTGTACTTCAGCTGGAAACTAATGGTTGCAAATTTTCTGTTCCTGTATTTGCCATCACCTTTTCCTTCCTTCCTTCCCTCTCCCAAATACACTTTTATCATTAAAATAAAAACCAACAGATTTGCAGCCAAAGAGAAGCAGTGCTGGGAGTACCCGGATTTGATGTCCTGTGCCAAAGGCCCAAATCAGCTGTCAACGGGTATTGTTTGTTTAAAGTTCTTTAAAGAAGTCTAACATTTTAAAGGTAAATTTTCATATTTTGTAGTGATCTCCAAAAGACAGCAACTAATCAAAAAAAACACTTCATTTTTTTTTCCTTTTTTTTTTGTCTGCTTTTCTGCATTAAAGTATTTCTCTTGTTCCTTCAGAGCTGTTTTTCTGTGTCTGTGGAGTTACCTAGGGGATTTTGTCACAAACGTCTTACTAGCATATTACTTGATGTATGATTTCTAGTTTTTCATTGCCTGTATTTGTCTAGCCTATTTTCTGCGCTCTCGGCCCTTCCCCAGAAGCAGTGTTTGACCTGACTGATGTGGCAGAGGGTGCCTTTTGGGGCCAGCAAGGAAAGAGTCTCAGCTAGAACACAGTGGGAAGATGAACCGGATTAGGATTCATTTCACTCTTCACTTACCTGGTTCTCTTTCAAATGTTTGCATCACTGGAGGCAAGAGATCAGGCAAACAGGAAAGTTTAGATCTTTCGTAAGAGCCCTCTGAAAGGTTCAGACTTTAAACACACTTGAACCTGGGGTTTGATTCTTCCTCAGCGTCTTGGTTGAAAGCAAACTTGTTCCATGAATGCTTCACTGGTGCTAGATGGTATTCTTGGTTTGCCAGTTTATTTGCATGTACTGAAGCTTGGGTTGTGGAGTGGCTGCAAAGGAAAGAATGCTGTTTTCTGTGTTGATGCATGGCAATTCATGTGCGAAACCCGCTAATGCCCTGTGGTTAACAGCAAAAACCTGTGGGGGCTGCTGCAATATATTAAATGTTTTGGAAATTCAGCCTTTAGTTGTGAACATAAGCCTACAGTCCCCTTTTTTTTTGTGAAATATCTCTTTTTTTTTCACTGTAGCTTAAAGTAGATCCCTGCAGCTTCTCTGCAATCAGCCTTTTCCAGCTCCTTGCCTTTGATCAGCCTCTGTTTATCTCTGTTCACTTAAAAACCTGTTTCCTGGGATTATTTCTTTTCAGAGCTTCATCATGCCTCCTGGAGCACAGATTAGCAATAAATGCTCTTTACCTCCGCTGGATGTCTTGCTTTATGTGTATGTTTTTTCTTTCCTTCTTGTAAGCATTTTGCCAAAGCTTAAGGTGAAAGTAGTTAATGCTAGCAAAAAAGGCTCTTGTGACTCTGAACTTGTAATTAGCTTGTTCAAAGGAGTTGGGTTTTCACTGTAATGGAGTTTACCTGAAAGAAAGCAGTGCAGTCCCTGCAGTTTCAGGCAATCATGTAGTAATGCTTAGTCTGAAAGGTTCATTATTTTTAAGCTACCCTCTGTCCAGCACAAGACCCAGGCAATGCCATCTGCCTCGAAACAACCTGAATAACTTCTCTGTAAAGCTTTGGAACTATAATATGGCACAGAATACAAGCAGTAGGTGAAGAGCATTCCCAGCCTTTCAGGAGAGTTGACTATCAAGGGAAAGCAGTACTTGGAAAAATACCCTTTCTCAATTTGCTTTTCCCTACAAGTTATCCAGCAGAAGATGATCTGCAGTTGTCCTTTGTCTCTCCCCACTGGTGTAAGGCTGAAGAAAGGAAAGAGTGGAACAAAAGTGAATCCAAATTATTATCTTTTATCTTGCATCTGTGAAGCTTTTTTCCACATCCAATCTGGGTTCATTTTGCAGTTTTACGTTGCGTGTGTTCCCTCAGTCACAATTTCATGCATTTAATCTATGGGAAGCACGCTTGATGTCAGAGCAATAAATAGGCTCAGTATCCTCTATGTAAATGTCAGCTCTCTTCTGAAATCTCTTCCCTGAATCCTGCTCTGCCTCTTCCCTATCTCATGGGACTGGGGAGCAGAGCAGTGCCCAGAGCTTGGTTACACGCAGTGTGACTGTATCAGTGACAGGCTTAACATCGTGACTCACCACTGGAGAAAATTCAGCTAAATAGGTTGTGGCTCAAAATAGCTGTGATGGAGAAAGCCATGCAACATGAACTGAAAATAAAGATGATACTAAGCCCAAAAAGCCTGTTAGCCTTATATCCGAATGCATGAATTGTTACCCCCAAATCTGACAGGCTTGTGCTGACTGGGAATAGCACTCAGGGTCTGCCCGCTGGGTTTTGCTGGTGATGGAAGTGAGCGTGAATTTAATACGTGCTTGGTATAGTGTTGTTCTAGACTACAGCTCTTCCCAAGAGCACTGTGCACTCTTGTTCCAGCTGTGCCATAGCCTGACCTGACTTTGCATTTCAAAAGATTGACAGTGATAGAGGTTTGAGGTTTTGAGGAATATTTTGCTGTTGATCATCATGATTTGATATCAAAAAAATGATGCCATGGTATTTTTCGGTTTAGTTTGATTAGGGAGGATTGGTTGAGTTTTTATGCTTGTGGCCAAGTATCCTCCCTATTGCTGCCCTGTAGTGGTTGGCTCCAAGGGTATGGAACGGAAAGAGGTTGCTTTTGGTAAGCAAAAATGGAAGACTGTTCCAGGAGGCTTGCAGTGGAGTGGCATGACCTTGTGATGTAAATAGCGTGTGCAAAGCTGTGCTTCACTATGCAGAATACTTAGTTCTGTGTCAAGAAGTGCCTGCAGCATTGTAAAACACCCTCAAACCGGGTTACACAATGTTCTGATCGTAAAGTAGCTTTATTTGGATAACTCTTCTGGAGCTAAAAAGGATTTAGGTCGCAGGAGAGATGGGGTGCTGGTAGGAAAGAGCTGAGACAGGAGGCAGTGGAAGTAGGGGGATGGATGGTGTTATTTTTAAAGAAATGCTTGCCAAGCTGTCATTGATCTGTGCTATTAATTAAGAGCTTTTTAATAAGGCTGCATCTCCTTCATTTCTTAGCAGGTCTCTCTCAGAGGGTGGGAATGGGAGGTGCTGTGCTCACTGATGCAGAGCTTGGCAGCCGGTGGGCTTCTGACAACAGAAATGTCTCTGTAAATGTCCCCAGCTGTGTGTGGCAGGAGAGCAGAGGAGAGCGGAAAGGGGAGCTCAGGGGAGCCCAGGAGAGAGGAAAGGGTTAGGACAGCAGAGGGGCAAAGGTAAAAAGAGCTGAAAGCAGGTCATTGCGCAGAGGAGAATGACAAGAAGGAAGGAAAATCTCCTGCGAGCTCCCGAGGGGTGGGTGGAGGTTGACACTTCGCTCACTGATGCTCTTCAGCATCAAAATCGCAGGGAAATAGAAACGATGTGCTTTAGCACCAGCAGTTGCATCTGCAGGTAGAGCCTTGGCCTGCAGCACAGGTTACTGCAGTGTGCAGCCTCTGCAGCTGCAGTGATAGACTTCTGTGTTCTGACAGCACAATTGTTCATTTACATTACTTATGGTGTATGTGGTGTCCTGCCTTTCACTGCGAGGTGTTTAAAGCAGACTGTTTTCTCTCTGTTTCATCCTCCAGAGGGAAGCATGTAAAATGGAGAGAGAAAGACAACGATAGTAAATGTGTCATTTGGGCACATTTGGAAATCAGCGCGAGAGGAGAAGGTAGGGAATTGGTTTGTCACGACAGTGCTTTATCTGAGAACACAAGTTCCAGTGTGTTCACTACTGCTTAAAACCGTAGATACAGTATTGGAAATGGTTTGGTCTGAAACCTCTGCAGTGTGATCACCGAGGCCACGTTTAGGAAATCCTTCAGGGGGTTGTGTTCTTTGGTTATTTATTTTTTAATCCCATATTATCATATTTTACATTATCCCTGCCCATCTCAAAGTACTATTGTCATATTATACCATATTATTTTAATCTCATATATCTCTCAGAAACCTGAGGGATTTGGTTGCTGTCGTTCCCAGCATGGTGGATCCCATCTACATGGGTTTGGCTTTGATCTAAATGCCAGTGAATGCCACCAAACACAATCTGATGCTAAATATTTTCACAAGCCCTAACATTTTCTGCTTGCTGTTCTCACATGGGGAAGTCCTTCTTTTATTTTCACAGCAGAAAGCTTCCCCTTGCTTGAAGGAGCAGCTCTTACACCATTCCTCTTCCTCCTGGCTAGGGTACTGAACTGCAGTGGTGTGGTGAGGATGATATTTTGTGCATTGGCAGCCCTTGATCTCTACTTCTTTGCAGTCTGTGACAGGCTCTGTGGTGCATTCCCTGTCCTCTGGCAAGCTTAGGCTTGAAATCCTTTATTCTGCATGGAGAGGTCTTCTCCATCCCTCAACGAGCAAAGGAGAAAGCTGCGGGGCAGCCGCAAGGCTGACATGTACATGTTCAATTTTCATAATTGAGTCTTTTGAGCAAAACCCGTAGGAGGAAAAGGGGTTTGGAAGCTGTAGTTCTACAAATCTGACCATTGGGAGCTTATTAAACACGAGGCTTGGGAGAGAGGAGGGAGCGACTGCTCCTTGTGAGATTGCTCAGTGCCATGTAGCTCCATCTCAGAGGTGCTCGGAAGGGCTTGGACTTGCCAAGTAGCCTCTGATTTATTCCTTCTGATAATTGCAAGTTCCACATTTCAGCACAGATACGGATTTTAAGGCCCTGAGGTGCCTAAAAGCACATTTGCCTCTGAAACACAGAGATTTGAGAGCATAAAAATCTGCTTGGGTACATAAGGACATCTAGGGTAAAGCTGAAGAAGGACCCTAACCAGGGTCAGACCAAGTTCCCAGAAGTATTTGGTGCAAGATACAGCATGAGCCATTCCCTCTGTTGTTCAGGGTTGCTACCAGATTGCTCAGCAGTGAATTGTAAGGTATCCCAGAGCTGCTATTTGCTCCAAATACTATCTGTAAGGTGCCTCACCTTCCAGCCTTGCCCCTGGGGTGCTGCTGTTACCCCACACCTTGCTGAGGGTAAAATGTCAAGTCCTGGAGTGAGAAAACAGGGGTTTTTGCCATCATTTTCAGATCTCTGTGTACAGAAAGCACCTTGGGCAGTGAACATTGCCTGGCCCAATGTCCATGTAGTGCAGAGGTCTCCCATTTTAGGTGGAACTAGAGCAGAAAAAGTCTGATTCGGCTTCGATAAGCTAGAGCGAAAGCAACTTTTTATGATGACAACCTGTAATCACCACAGGGCTGCTTATTGCAACTCACCAATCTGGATTGATCGGCGTGGTCACATTCATCTCCTCTTTGTTTCAGCATGGTCTTGAGCATCAGTCCAGCCTCTGCCTGCCATCACTCTCGCAGATTGCTTTTCCCTGGAGCCAAGTCCTGGTATTTTTTCATTACCACAGTAGGGAAACAAGGCTCAGAGACAGGGAATGGCACTGCCTCCACTGATTTCTGCTGTTGTTTTTCATTTGTTCCAAGCCAAAGGCTTGTTAGTGACTATTCCTAGCTGAGAACCTGCACAAAGCCGATCACGACGGCATCTATGGCTTCCCAGCAATTCAGGAAGCAACACTACTGACAGCTCTCTCGTGTTGGTCTGAACTGATCTGTGCCTTGTTCCAGCTGCTGCTCTGTTTGGCTTCCTTATTGCAGCTGCATTTTAAGTGTGCTCCAAACCAAACTGGCACCTATTTTCTCCAGTGCTTAGAGTTCTGATTTGCTCCGTGATTTTGCATTTATTCTTTAGTTTAAAAAAGCAGAGAAGCAAAGTAACCAGCAGCAGTCTTGGTAAGCAGCTTCCTTCTGCCTCATTCTTGGGCTGAAATCCTGGGAATGGAGTGAATATTTGCTCTTGTTCTTTCTGGGTTTCCTGGCCTTGTATCCCCCTTAATATTCCTTTCTACACCAGGCACATGCATTTTATCAGCTTTTGGAAATCATCAGGGAATATGTATTTAGGACAAGGGACAGAGGTAAAAGAGTGAAATCCGGTTAAGGGTTTCATGTCAGTGTATCTTTATAATTCCAATTTGATTTATAACTTAGTATTGGCCAGTGGACCAGATGAACTATGGGTCACCATGTGTGTTGTTACATCTTTCAGCTTCAGCAAATAGGATGACCTCAGGAGACCCTCTTCAAGAAGGACCAAAATAACTATTTCTTCCAATGGCACCGATACCACAAAGCAAATCTATAACTGTATTTGGGATAATGGGTGTCTGATATTTCACTCAGCAGCCTCAGCTGCAGGTTCCTGGTCTGTGTGTGCAGGGGATGGATTTGGGTTCTCACGCACCAATTTGAGGTGTAGCTCTAATCACTGCAGGGGTAACATGGATACCACAGCACCTTTGCCGCTCCACAGGCTGTGGCATCCCAGAAGCACGTCAGACCAGCCTACACAGCTGTGACCAGCACAGCATAAACTTGTGCATTCTGCACTGTCTAATCACGATGTGCTCATCCCCTGTAATTCCCGCTCAGTAGTCCCAGTTCTATGGCTGCCAGGTTGTACCAAGAACCAAAGCTCCTGGGAAATGCTGCTGCTTTCACATACACAAAGATAATTCTCAAGTTGGAGGCAAATGCAATTCATATTACTTCAGCTGCACTTGGCATATGCTTCCCAGCCTAGAGATGCAGCTAGGGATCACTGGAGCACTCAGCAGACCAGCCAGAGTTGATCCTAGCGGTCTGAATGCTTACAGGAATGAGTGTCTCAGAAGAGGAATACATACTGTTTCCATGCAAGTTTTATACCAATGCACAAACCACACAAACATCCCTCTGCCCTTGGGCATACTTCAAGATAGGACCAGAAGGATGTTGAACCCATTTAGGAATGTGAAGCCGTTACTCCTCCCATATGGTTTATTGAGGATCTCAGGTTTCAAAGCATGAGTTAGCAGTGAGGCCCTTTATTCTTTCCAGCATGCAAAAGGCACAAGAAAGTCATCGATGTGATTCTGTGCAAAGTGTCCCTAAGAAAACACACAGCGAGGAAAAGACAGGAAAAGCCCCCGATGGAAGAGAAAGCCAAAGCACCTTCAGGAAAGCGCTGAGGAGTTCTGAAAGTGGTGGTACTTTTTCAGAGTCCAGATAGGCTCAGTCAGTGAAAGATGCTTTGCAAATCCGTGAAGGAAAACTCAAGAGACAGAGCCAGAAGGCTTAAAACAACGATCTCCTTCGTGTGCCGAAATTCAGGATGGAGTCAAAACGAGTTATCTCAGGAAAAAAGTGTGGCAGTTAAAGACGGACATTAAATTCCTTGAAAAAAAGTGCACAAACCCCAGACGTACAAAGTGGGTACATTCTAAGAGCAGCTCAATAAAAAACGTTCCTTTTGATGAGAAGAATCAAGAAAATGGACACTTGAAGAACACAAATCCACCTGGATTGTGACCAGCTACTGCGCCTGCTCCCAGGGGCGCCTCCAAGCACAACGCGACATATAGAGTCCTCTCTACCTGCGTGTGTGAAATGTGGCCAGCGAACAATTTGGCAACACAAACATACAGGGCCGAGTTTCCAAGTCCCACTGATTAAGTTGGCTGCCGGGGACTTCCCGGGATTCCCGTCTCTCCCATTGGAGCCGGTCGGAGCTGGAAGTGGCATCGCTTCCCAGTAGACACGGCTGAGCCCGTGAGCCCCTGAGCCTTTGCTGGGGTTGAATACTTAAACCCAAAAAAGGCATTTACAAGTTGACGCATTGTTTTGTTGTTGTTGTTTTCTTATTTCCTTGCAGTATACGTTTCTACTTCTAGACTATGGAATGTTACATTAAACAACATAATTATTCATTACCTTGCTTCAAATTTCATTACAGTTACTGAGGCTTCATCATAATTTGACACAGCACAGAGACACCAAACTAAACACCAAGCAGCCAGCACTAGATGTACTTTTTCTTTAAGTACCAATAAGCAAAATATCCCATTCCCCCTAGAGATCCCATCAGGAAAGAAGCTCCAAAGAAGGAGGGAGGTTTCCGTTTGACCAGCCTGAAGGCGTTGGGTACCACTGCAGAGAGGAGCGTGGTGTGTATATCTCCCAAAACTTTCCTGAAGGCGAAGCGTTTCTGTATCCTGTCGAAGAAGGACTGTAGGTTAGGTCTGCTGCCATCCTCCCAGTATTTCTTAGAGAGTCCCAGGAACTTGAGGCGATGCAGGGTGGCTCCTAACAAGACATCAGCCAAAGTAAAGACGCATCCGCAGAGCCAAAGTTCACACTTCTGCCCTGGAGAGAGAAGCAAAGGGTAAGGTAGGTAGGGTAAGATGAAACCCTTGGGTAGGCACCTAAAGGTTTGCTCAGAAGATCCACAAAGGCAGGAGCATTTGCATTAGACCTGATGTGTTTTGTCTGAGCTCTCCAACGTCCCAAGAGACAAGACCTCCACCTATGTGATGTATGATATGTGGGTCCAAAAAACAGGAATATGAACATGATCATTTGTAGCCCATGTGAAGATGCATGGCTCTGCTGCCTCCCTCCCAAGTCAAGAGCAGCAGGAGATGGAAAAGGGCCCTTGGCTCCTCCTTGAAGGAAGATGCGGTGCAGTGCCCCTTTCTGCTGTGTTAGTGCTCAGGAAGAGCAGCAGTGTTTGTCCTTGGCTGCACTGGGAGCTGTTTCAGGAGTGTCATGTTAACTTGCCCTATTTTAGGGATGTGAGAAATCCTTGGGAATTAAAACCACTTGCTGGCCCAGCCTGGCTGCTGTCCTTGTGCACTGTCAGGGAGGTCCTGCCTCCTCTGTCCCCTCTCCCGCTCCAGGACACCAAAACTGACAGCATGTCTGTGCCAGGAGCCAGGTTTTTGGGGAAGACAGGGCTCAGGGCGAATGCCAGGCGTGAAGAAAGACATCAAAGTGTTGACAGCCCCTGATAACGGGCAATCCTGGAAATAACCTCACCAGAGAGGCCTCCAGAAATAAACCAAGCCGTTGTTAGGCAGGAAGAAGTGGGCTCAAGCCAGGATAGTGTTAAGCACTTCTCTGATGCCCTTTCAATACCAAGGAGCAGGGCTGGGATGAAGACAAAGGAAGCTGCAGGTAAAGAAGAGCAGCAGAAGGGACACAAAACCTGACTCCATCCAGCCTCAGCCCCTGGCTTTGCACCAAAGGGCTCTCCCACTCTCCTGTGACTGTTCTATCAGGGAAGGAGAGAGGGACTTCTATTGCACCCCTGTGCAAGCACTGGTGCTGCAGGGCTGCCTGCAGGGCCAGGCCAGGGGAATTAACAGTAATTAGCAGCCCTCATTTGTGTCCCTTGGCAGCCTGCCTAATCCTGCTGGAGGCACTGCCCAAGTGCACAGATTGCCTCTGCCTAATTAGACAATAAATGTTTTCAGTGACTCAGGAATCATAGGGGTGCTGCAGCCAGAGCCTCCTGGGTGCTTCAGGGACCCTGAGGATGCTTCAGCTCCCAGGTAAGTGTAGCAGGGCCGAGGTGTCTGCCTCCCTCCCAGGCACTGCTGTGGATGAAGGAATAAAGCACATTGTGAGGATGGTGACTTTGGGAGACAGCTGTGATCTGGTCCTATCCCACCTGACTCTGGGCTTGCAGCCCCTGCTGAGGTCTGGACCTGGCTGTGGGTACCGCAGCCCCTCACACCCCTTCCCAGCACCAAGGTAGGGCAGAAGCATGAGCAAAGGCAATTTATCCCCCTTAGCATCCACAGCAGCCCCAGCTCAGACCAGCCTGTCTCAGCCCAATGGGGTGCCTGTGGGAGGGGGTCGCCTTGTGCTCCTGCAGCATCTCTCACCCTCCCGCCCTGCCTGCATCGCTGCGCACTGGGTGGGAGGAGAGCTGCTGCACTGCAGCTCCTGGGATGCTGCCAAAGGGCTGGTGCTTGTGCCTGCTGCTGAGATCCTGACCTGGCCACAGCCACAGCCGGGGGGGAGTCTGAGGGCTCCGAGCAGAGGGCATGCAAAGGACCAAAGGCAGTCTTGTGCCTGGGTGCCGGTGGCAGCATCAGCCATTCCTCTGCTGCAGGCACCCAGGATGTCCTCCAAGGGCACCTCATCAGGCTGAATTCTGCTGAGCTATCTCAGCACTTAGTTAATGAGGGTGTTTGTTAAATGCAATTAGAGCAACACAGGGTGCTGCTGTGACTGCATCAGGGCTCTCAGCAAATCCCCGACCCAGTGCCTCACAAGGTCTGACCTTGGCACCTCTGTGGGCCCTTTGGTGTGTTCCCAAGCGTGACGCACGACTCCTACAGCCAGGAGCAGCTCCAGGGGCAGCTCCGGGGCCATTCCCTGATTAACTGCCTCTGGGCTCCGCTCCGGACCTGGCTCCATGGCACTGGCAGAAACCAGCCCTGCTGGGACTGGGGTTTTGAGCCCTGCAAGCAGCAGGGACAGGAGGGTGATGGCATCATCCCGGGGTGACAGCGGGACAAGCAATGCCCAGCTGTGCCCATGCGTCCCTGTCTGCCAGGGCAGCTCTCAGCAGGCACCCAGCAGCATGTATTTGATGTCAGGGATGGCTGGTGCTGCTCTCTCCTACCCGCTGGTGTTTGACGCAGGTCCTGTAAGGCTCTTGCCCCTCCAGGCCCCTTCAGTTCCTGTCGGGTTTGCCTTCCCACACTCCACTGGGATGTGCTGCAGGTCCCAGCCCTGTGCTTCCAGCAGCGTGCTCTCCCCAGTGCAATAGGGCCAGCCTGTTCCTCCCCAAAGCAGCCAGAGCATCAGTCACTGGCAGCCCCTTGCTGGGATGGAGGGGCCTGCCACCACCTTGTGATGACTTCAGAGCTCCCACAGAGCAGTGTGAGGACAGGGTCCTGCTGTCCCCTGTGGCAAGGGGTGTGAGGGCTCCCTGAAGCAGCAATGGTTTGCTGGAGGGCCCAGCAGAAGTCCCAGTGCCACTGGCGGTTGCCTCATGGAGGGCATTCATCAGTTGCTGGTGTTGCACCTAATCCCTGTGTGATAAAACACCCCATAAATGCACTCCAGCACTTACCTTGATATTCCAGTTTCCTCTTCTCCAGCTCTGCCTCGATCTGGTCTAGCACCATCCCCAGTTCACCAAGGATCTTCTTCAAGTAGTTCACATTGTCATGCTCCAGGATCTTGGCCTGGATGGAGAGCAGGGTTAGGATGGGGGATGGATGGATGGGCATGTGTCCCTGTGAGCAAGCAGGGACATGAGGCACCTGGTGCCTATGGCAGGTCCCCACCCCACAGCAGAGATGTGCGTGGCTTTGATCCACTTACCATGAGCTTCTTCTGCTTGGAGAGGTAGGGCTCAGAGAGCTGTGGCTCTTCTTCGTGGTCCAGCTTCATCAGCTCCGTGCTGGCATTAGCTAAATGCCCTGGGGAGAGACAGACAGCAGGCATGGGGGCTGTGTTTGGCAGGGGTGGGAAAGACCTTGTGTCTGGTAGCAAAGCACCTCATCCTGCGTGCAAAATAGTGTTGTGGCACCAAGAAAAACGCCCCCAAGAGCTAAAACGGGCCGAATTCATGGCTTGCTGCTGCCATATGGGTGGATAATTGGGGCACTGCACACCCTCCCATCCGCTCCCAGCAGGACAGTGCTGGCTGTGGGCTATGGTGGAGTCCCCCTCCCTGGCCATGATGAGTCCCAGTTCTGCAGGTTTCAGAGTGCAGGGTCACCATTTCCTCTGTTGGATCACGTTAGAGCTGTTAGCAGATCTCTGTCTGTATCTCACTGCTTTAAGAGCATCCCTGAGCTCCTCCATAACCTGGTTCTTGCAGCTCCATCCTTTGGGATCCTTTGGGATGTCTGAGCTGGCTGCCCATGTGTAGGTGTGCGTGCAGAGCAGCACGGCATGGAGCTGCATGGAGGGGATGCTCTCTTCCAAACAAAGCTGTCCCACCCCAATCTGGTGTCCAGGAATGCAATGTGGTAGCGTAAAGCTCATTGCAGGAGTGATGCTCACTTTCCTCCCTTTCAGGGTACAGGGAGGATGAAAAGGGCTTTGTGCAAGGGAATTAACGGACAGAAAAGAGCAGAGACAATGGAAGAATAGAATACAAGATGTAGAGTAACACCTTAAGGACAACATAAATTACCCAAAGCTGGGCTAATCTCTTTCCTGCCAGGGACCATCTGTCTCTTCCTCCTTGTTCCCTCCAACAAGGGCTTGGCTCTGCTGATGCTCATGCTTACTAAGGCTCCCAGCCAGTTTCCTGAGGCTGTAACTTGCAGGGAAATGTGGATATCACCCTGGTTTCATTCCCCTGTTCCCCTTGAGAGCTTGGCCCACAGGTTTCCTTGGGAACACAGCTACTTAGTTTTGCCTTGTCCACTGCAATGGGGAAGCCAAGCTGTTGCCTGGATCTAGGGAATGTGCTGGAGAGGGAGGGCACCACCAGCACTGTGGCATCCCATGAATCTGCCCACAGCCCCTCCATTGCGGTGACTTGGGAAAAATGCCTCCAGCGGGGAGGTTTGTATGGAGGGATGTTTTAAAGGATTCCAGCAGAGAGCTCTGAGGTGATGTGGTGCAGACGGGGTCTGAAGCCATCACAGCAGCACATTTTGAGGAGGGGATTGTCTCTGCATTCTGTATCTGCCCAAGGTCTAGGGGAGGAGGTGATGCTTGGTGACACGGTGAAAGCTGCCGATGCAGGGTGCCAGAAGAGGCAGGGCAGACCCTGAGGTACACCTCAGAAACAGCCTGTCTGTGCATGAGTGCATCCCATCCCAGAGGGACCCAAGCAGCTGAATGAAAGGACTGTCAGGGAGCAGGTGTTTGCTACGGGCAGTGCTTGGAGGAAGAGACGTGGGGCACACTGGTGCCATCCTAACAAGGTCACTTTTCTGATGACAGACTCTCTCCAGGAGCAATCCTTGCCATTGAGTTATATTAAGCATCTTCAATGTTTTATGAGTGCTTGAAGGTCAGGTACACAGTCTTATGCCGATTCATCCTCTATCTGCAACTCAATCTGGCTGTACCCTCCCACCTTTGGCATTAGAGCTGTTGGAGGGAGAGGGGATGTGCAGGAGAAGGAACGAATTCATGTGCCCCAGAAAGACCTGGGTGAGAAGTATGCATGGCCTATGGGAGGTCAGACACCCCCAGGGTTAAGAAGCCTCTACAGGGTGTCTGAAGCTCCTCAATTAGCTGTGGTTGGCCATTTCCCAGCTCTGTTCCTGCGTGCATTGGTGGGAAGGAGAGATGAGCATGAGCAGGGTGGCTGGCTGGGCTGAAGGAGCCATCCCACTGGCACCAGCCCTGGGCAGCCCCACTGGAGAGACGACTTACTGCGGATCTCAGTGGTGGCGTACTTTGGGATCATGGAGTCGGTGGTGAGCTCGGGGTGCAGGATGCAGCCGTGTGTGTAGGCATCCATGGGGAGTGAGTCCAGCAGCTCCCGGTACTGCAGCACCCGCGAGTGCAGGAGGCTGCCGGGCTCTGGGATCAGCTGCGTGACATTTTCTGTGGGAGCAAAGGGAAAGCTGTTAGTGGGACCAGGGGGCTCAGACACTCATTAGTGGTTCATTAGCCTGTGCTGGACACCGGGGTGCAGTCCTGCGGAGTTACATCCAAGCAGGACAGGCTGCAGTGGTTCATTAACTCAAAACTGTGCCCATGTCCTGCCCTCTTCTGGCTGCCCATCCTGGCCAGGAGCATGTCCAGCCCATCTCCAGGGATGGGAAACCTGCAGGACCACAGGGAGGTGCATGCATGTTGTTACCCAGCCCTTGTGTCCTCAGGAGCTCAGTATAGCAAGCCCTTCATCTCTGCACGCCCTGAACTTGTACACTGTGGTTTCACATCTCTTAGACAGGGAACAAAATCTTCCTGATCTGAGGAAAAGAGCTAAAACATGGGGGGCTGAGTTTGGGATCTCCTGATTTCGTTACACCAGTAGTGATGAGGTTCCTAATTCTCTTGGGCTTCCTTGAAAGTCCCATTCAAAACAGGTAATCAGGGAGTAGATGACCAACGAAGGAGCCCAGGACACCTTCGCTCTGTATTCAGCAGGAGCATCCCTCACCCCAGCCCGCTCTGCTCTTCCTCGCCTTGTTGGGTTTAATTCATTTTCCATGGACGGCAGTTTGCATCGTGACCTTTTTATTACATTTTCAGCTCAAAATACATGGAAGATGACACCACAAGGAGTGAAATGTTGCTTGTGTCTCCCCCGAGAATATCAGGTCCTTTTTTTTATGGGATCATAAATGTTTATGGCGTTTGCAGATAGCAGTTAATAGGGAGTGAGTAAATTTACCACCTGGACTCAGTAAAGCTGTTTGCCCACATGCTGTCCACAGTGCAGGGCTCATTGTGTGCCAGTGTCTTGGACCAAGTTAAGGTGCATCAGCAGAAGGACTTTGGCTGATGTGGCCAACACGGCCCCTTAAATGAAGGGCCTCAAATGACAGTCCTGTTCCCTGCCTGGACTCCAGCTCTCCACGCGGGGATTTTCCATCTGAGAAAAGCAACCAACTGAATGAACTAATAACACCCAACCTGCAGCCTGTGTGCTCCTTCCTCAGGGTTCCCATCCAGTGCCTAGAGGCTGGAGCTGAGGCTGGAAACCAGCACATTCAGAGTGAGTGACCAGTGCAGCAGCCAGATGGAGCAACCACAATGAAATAGCGGTGTGCTGGCTATGGGCCTGTGTCCTTCAGCATGTCCCAGGGAGGTTTCTCAGTGGATGATGCTCACCCTGCCTTTGCATGCTGTGGCAGACCTGCACAAATGGGCTGCTGATGCAGATAGTCAGCAAGCAATGGGCTGTGCAAAGGTGGGATGGGGCTTGAGGTGCAGCCCTTGGAGGAGCTCCTGGGTTAGGATCTGAGATGTGCTGCCACCAGCCACCTCATCAGTTGTTTCTTGGCACTGCTGGGCAAAGCCCTAGTGAGAAGCATGCTCAAAGGTGGCTTATTGGCACTACTCACTGCTTTGCTGGAGAAAGAAAAGCATTGCTCATCACACCGCTCTTTACTGATAGCTGAACCTCAGCGTGTGTTGCAGCTGGAAAAGACCGTGCTCCCAGCCCAGGGGAAAATACAACTCAGTGAATACACTTCCTTATAAAGGCATTTTCAGGCTCTGCACGTTTCTGCAAGGTGGGTGATTCCTCCTCAGACCAAGACTGCAGCATCCTGATACTGTTTTTGCCAGGCAGCTGCTGGGAGATGGCTCGGAGCAGAGCACACAGCAGGGAGTGTTCCAAGCCCTCTTCCCTGGAGCTTCCCCTCTCTGTTTCTCAGTGAAAAGGTCAGAATTTGCCCCTGGCTGGCAAGTCTCAATGGCAGGAGTGTCCCAGCAACGGCAGCACTCAGTCCCCCTCCTGCTGGGGACAGCCTGCTGTCACACATGCTGGACCACCTGCCCTTCACACAGACGAAGTGAAGCCCATGGATAGATGCTCCACACTGCCCCTTATCCCAGGGGCTGCAGCCAGGCAGGAAAGTGGCTGCCGTTCCCTGGGAGCCATCACCAGCACGGGCTGCTCCCAACCAATCCCATCCCCGCCACCCTGCCAGCAAGTGATGCTCATGCCTCCATCGAGCATCAACACTGCGACAGGGCCGGGAGAGGACAGCAGCTGAGCTGGCAAGACGCCCTTGCTTCGGGAGCTATTTTGAGATGGTTTTGATGTTTCTGTTGCAAGGGGGATGAATGCTGGGGTGAACGTCGTGATGGCACAGCCCAAGCCCCCCGCTCAGCTCTGAGGCCTCATCAGCCTGACATCCTGCAGGTTTGGGGAAATGAAGGTGAAGTGATGTGAGATGCTGGGGAGAATCAAGCACCTTCAATCACTGTCTCAGCATCCTCGTGTGCCGGATTGAGCCAGCCACTGACTGCAGCCCTGCTCCAGGGGGAATATGAGCTCCACTCTACCAGCTGGCCCTTCCTCTGGGTTTGTGTCACATCATCCTCCCATGGTCCCCAGCACTGCTGACTTTGATTCTAAAGAGGCGGTTTGTCTGAGGTACAGCAGCACTAGGGCTGCCAGGCTCGCCTGCCCCTGGCCGGTGGCACAGCGCTCATCCAGGAAGGAGAGAGGGGCAGCAGCACCCCGGTCAAACCCATCTTCTCTCAGCAGAGCCGTTTATGGTGGGTTTTATACCATTACCTGAGGCCAAAGCACAAAGGTGGCCAAGCCCAGAAGTATTCCTATTCTCTGTGCCCCAGCTGTGTTTCTGGTGAAATGCCACCATGCACCATGAGGACAAGGAGAATTGGTCCAGTTTGGGAATGTGACCTAGGTGTCCCTGCTCCGGCAGGGGGATTGGACTAGATGATCTTTCGAGGTCCCTTCCAATCTCTAACATACTGTGATACTGTGATACTGTGAAAAGGGGGGATCCAACTACACTTCCCCTGACCCTTTCAGCCCAGACAAGGGATGTTTGGGGATTTCTGCTGGAAATCCTTCATTTTCATGGGAAAACAGAAGTTTGGGGAAGGATGGTGGCTTCCTGCTCTTCTGGGGTTAAAGGTGAGACTTTAAAGGAAAAAGTGGATGCATCTGATGAATAGCATCTGGATTAGACACAAGTTTCCACTAAGATGCAGCCCACCCCTCCTTACCTCCCGTGAAGTTCTTCTCCATGTAGTCAATGATCTGGTTGTAATCGCTGATGATGTTGTCCCTGTGGATGATGACGGGCACCTCCTCCCCCAGGTTGAGCCGCATGAACCAGGGCTCCTTGTGCTCCATCAGGGGCATGCTGACATCCCGCTCCTCGCAGGGCAGCCCCTTCTCTGCAATGACCAACCGCACCTGGAGCAAGAGGCAAGGGAGACAGGGCTCAGCCCCACACGCTGAGCTGATCCCAAGAGAAACCAGCCCCACCGTCACTGCATTGCATCTCCCTGCTCCTCCGCTACTGCTTCAGCACAGTGATGTGCCAGGACACAGGCTCTTCCTCCCAGAAACCAAGCAAAATCCAGGGAGTTGAGCAAGGATTTGCATTCCCAGCAAAGAGGGGAGACCCAAACCCATCCTTATTTGTGGGATAATGGACCATCCTCCTGCTGGTCACTGGTGGCTTCTGCGACAGGAGGAAGGGATGGAAAGCCCAAATCTTGGCAGTGGGAGGAAGGAAGTGGCAGGTCCCCAGCTGGGGGGAATCAATGATGTTGATGTGGGTCTCAATATAACCAGCACACACCCAAGAAGGAAGTAGAGGCTGTAGTAATGTTATGCTTTTTACTTTCATCCAGTGAGTTGTACAGCCTGACTGACTGAAGGAGGCCTGGATGCTAACTCAGGTATGTTCTGCTCTTGGGGACAGGCTCTGGCTTTACTAGGCATGTTTTGAGCAGGGAGAAGGATCTGTTTTGTGGAGGGTTTTAAGGAGCCCCTGTGATCTTACACAGCATCTTTCCTCCTCCACACTGCTGCTGGCCTGAGGGCATCATCCGTCATCTTTGCACCTCTTGTACTGAACCTGCTGCCTTCCCTTGCTGTGGCCCAATCCAGCCCCAGCCCAGCAAGCAGCACTGCTGGGGTGGCCTCATCCAGCTCACAGTGGGAAAGCTGAGTCCAGCAGCGTGGAGGGGCAGGAGTGGAGCTGGTTGTGGGCCATTGTCCCCATCCCTATCACCTATGTCCAGCCCTCAGGGCTGATCCTGATTTGCTGTGTGCTTGAGATGGTGTTGAATAAGCACTAAGGGATGGCATTTTAGGCTTCTGGGTTATAAAAAACTGTTATGAACTAAGTATGTCAAGCACTCAAAAAAAACCCTGCTTGGGGGATGTGAGACAGCCATGATTTACAGAACCACTGAATGAGGGGAAAAGCGCTTGCTTTCCTCCAACTAGCAGCAGCTAAAAATACAACTTAGCAAATATAAGCATTTCTATGAGTACTTCAGAGCTCCTGGGGAATTAAGTCATGAAGTGTTTACAGGACTGGCAAATGAACCTTTAATTTTCAAGTCAAACAAGTAAAAGCCTGGGTCCCTCAACTGCAACTTGCTCTCAGCCTTTTCACCTCAGCTGATGGATAAACCCCAGCCAGGACCAGCTGGGACTTCCAGCCCCAAGTTCCCTGGGTGTTTCCCTGTTCAGCTATCACGAGGTGAGGCTGAAGGCCTGGCATGAGGCAGTGCTCCTGGCATAACCCTGGTGTCTGTGAGCAAAGGGAGCCCCTGACAGTGCTCCCATGATGAGGGCTCCCAGCCAAGGGTGATGGAACCCTCCTGTACCCCAGCAGCGCTGCCGTGGCTGCAATAAGGCATCCTGTGTAAAAAGCCAATGCTGGCCATAAAACTCGATAGATCCCTTTGCAGACAAGGCCAGATCCTGATAGGGAGCTCAGGATCCATCCCACAAACAGCCCAGTGCCCCTGAGGGTGGCTCTGAGCAGCTCATGGGGAAGAGCAGGAAAAGCTTCCCCTGCAGCCTGTCCTGAGCAGAACTCTGGGGTCCTGTGCATCTCCCACCCTGCACTGTTCATCCCAGCAGCTTGTGCTCATCCACCTCCTAGCAAACGCTCTTTCCTTGCAAGTGACCTCAAAAGCAAAGCCTGGAGCGGTGCTGGAGCTGCCGTAGCAGCAGACGCTGTGGGTCCAGTTGTGCTGAGCCCCATTCCCACAGAAGAGAGGCCGGTTGTAGGAAGCCCCACACAAGAAGTGCTTTATCTGCTGCCTCCCTGCTGCCAACAGCCAAAAGAGCAAGACACAGAATAGCAGCAAGCCCAGTGTGAGGCAGGGAGCTGGGCTGGAGCATCCCTCACTGGTGCGGATCAGAAGCCCATTAGTCACCCAGCGCTGGCAGCCGTGAAGCCGACCATGTGCAGCCACCCTGCTGCATTGGGCGTCCTCCCTGTTCTTTGTGCCTGCAATAGGGGCACCTCTGCCCTGGCCTCCCCACAGGGCTGTGGGGCTTGAGAGGGGCCTTACATCGGGGGATCTTTGTGTTCTCCCACCCCTCCGAATAGCCCATTCCCCATCTAATCTTAATGGCATGGGAACGATGCGGGTTTGGGGCTGGGAGGAGAAGGCAGGGTTTGCTACACAGCTGCTGTGCTGCAAAATGAGCATTTACTATTGACCTAAAATGTGATTCTTCCCTGGGGTGCGCCAGGAATTCCCAGGGCATTGCTGCAATGACAGGGGCAAATCACTGCTGCGCGGCAGGACCTGCTCCCTGGAAGGTGCCTGGCTCAGGGGCTGCCTCTCCCAGGGGCAGGAGGTGGGAGCAGGGTGGTCCCAGGCCCGGCTCAGCCTTTGTCTATGTTCCTGGCCACGCCAGAGCGGGGTTGTGAGCGAGCACAAAGCCGAGGCGGCTCCCGGTGCAAGCCCTGATCCCAAAGCAAAAGCAGGATTTGTCTGAGCCCCCCCATCCCATCCCTCCCCAGGCAGATGCTGGTAAAGCACAGAACCACGGGTACAAAAGAGCTCTCGGCCACATGCTGCTGCCCAAGCCAGCCTTGGGGATTAGCCCCTTGCTCTCCCTGCTACTGCATCCATCCTCCTGAGGCAAGGGGATGTCGTGGGGACCGGAGGTGATTCTTCCCCGGGAACCCGGGGCCGAGTGATGGTTATTCTTACCTTTTGCGAGCTGAAGGACTGGGTCCAGTGGTACAAAACCAGCCTGTCCTGGGATTTGAGAGCGGGGTCCGTCGGGTCCTGGTTTTCCTCCCCTTCCGTGGATTTCCCCGCGTCGTTCTCCAGCGCAGAGATGGGCCACCAGCTGCAGTTGGTGGGAGTAACATTATTGGGAGTCGCCATGACAGCCTGCGAGCAGCGGGGAGAGGGACGGGGAGCGAGCGCCGCTAGCCCAGCATCACATGGGCTCCCGCCAGCAGCATCACTCCCGGGGCAGCTCCATCTCCCCGGCTGGGGTGGGCAGCGGTGGGTCGGGGCTCACAGAGGACGATGATGGTGACGGCAGCGGCGCTGTGAGTGAAATCCCAGCCTGTCCCCGCTCCTGGCGGGGCTCCCACGGCAGCGTGCGGGCATCGCTTGGATAGGCGAGTCAGCAGCGGAGGCTCCTGCTGCCTGCCTGCCTGCGCGGCAATCCGGGGGCAGCTCCAAGCCCTGCAGATCCTTAGGAATATTTTGAAGCAGAGATTAAGGGTTTGTTTGGACTGGTTTAGATATGGCAGACACTGACACCAGGGAATTAGATCTGTGGGAGGCTGTCATTTTGGCTAAAGCAGCCTCTGAACTGCACCAGTAATTCATCATCATCCGAGGGCATGTAGAGACAGGACAAGGGGTATGGGTTTTAAACTGTCAGAGGGGAGATTTAGATTAGATATTAGGAAACAGTTCTTTACTATGAGGATGGTACTGGCACAGCCACTGCCCAGAGGAGCTGTGGCTGCCCCATCCCTGGCAGTGGTCAAGGCCAGGTTGAACGGGGCTTGGAGCAACTTGCTCTAGTGGAAGGTGTCCCTGCCCGTGGGAGGGGGTTGGAACTGGATGAGCTTTAAGGTCCCTTCCAACACAAACCATCCTGTAATATGTAACAAATAGGTTCATTGATGGATACTGGTTTTAAAACATCTAGCCTGCCTTGCAACCTTCATGGAAAGCAGCAGCAATGGCTCTTTAAAGGTATTCAGTGATTTTGGAGAGCACAGATGAATTACTGCCTGATGGGTGCTATGTAGCTTGTACTGGGGTAGAGCCACACAAGCCTTGCTGTGTATTGGAGCCCTGGGGTGCCTGGCCAAGCTGGACAGCCATTCTCCACCAAGGCAGGCATGCCTCGGGGTCATTTCCAGTTACAAATTTTGTCACAATTGCTAACCAGCTGGGTTCAGTCAGAGAGCACTGGGGCTTCTGGAGCTGCTGGTCTCCAGGCACTATGAGCATCACCTAGAGGTCTGCAGGCAAACCTGTGCAGGCAGCTGGACACAGCAACGTGGATATCTGAGGCTGTGCTTTGGGGCACTTGGCTTTGTCACGCTCCATCACCAGAAATCTGGCAGCCTGGAGTTTCCTACACATGTGCTGGTGGGTAAAACCAGCCCTGTTATAGGGGCAGGTTCTGGAAAGGATAGAGGAGAGGGCTGTGGATATGAACATCATTCCTCCATGTGTTGCTCCAATCTCTATCTGTGCTGGAGCTGATGAGGTCGGAAATGGGAAGGTTTGGGAAAGCTGGTTCAAGTGGAAAAAACTCAGGCATGCTTCATCCAGGAGCATTGGGAGGGATCAGGGCCAAGCTAGTGCCTGGCTGCAAGAACATAGTGAAAGGAGGCATTTTTGGGGGACTGGAAGGTAAAAATAAATCCTTTGGTGTCGTGATGTCCTGCTCCCAAGGGTGTACAGGAGGGTGATGGTGCTATGCCCTAGCCTGCCTCCTAACCTGTAGGCAGCAGCCCCTCAAAGCCACCCTCCTTCCCCATCCGAGAGCATCACAAGTGCTGCTGGAGACCCTGCGCTGGCCATGGGGACACCCATAGGGAAAGGCTCCTGCTTGACCTCTGCTTAGGGGCTGCAAACTCAAGAGAAAACTGAGCCTTAAAAAATTGGCCCCATTGTGCAGCACCAACCATCCTGCCCTCTGCTCTGCAGCTTCCCCTCCCACCTGCTTCATGCAGGAGAGCCCTTGCAGCCCAAGAAGCATCTTTCTGGGCTCCTTTTACTGGAACGGGACACCTTTGGGTTTAGAAAAGGAGCAGCTTGACCAAGCAGAAGTGGTTCTCTCCTGCGAATCGCTGTCCAGAAAGCCCCATCTAGTGGCATATTTTGTGATGAATTGATGCTGTGCTGTTGGAAGTAAAAACGACAAAGTCGCTTCATCCCTCTGGGTCCCGCAGGTACATGGTGCCACAGGATGTGCTTATTTTATTTAGCTGGGTTTGGGCTTGTTAACCTGAGCAAGGCTTGAGGGGCAGGATGGGTGCCAGCCCTGTTAGCGGGTGTTCTGACCTTCTGTGACCTTGAGATCCACCCCAGCTCTTGTCCACAGCCTTCCTGCCTGTGGAAGGGGCTGGTGCTGGGCTGCCCCATTGGATGCTGAGGGGTTGGACCCGGTGGCATTGGCAGAGCTCTGGCAGAAGGCACCATTGGGGCAGGATTGTGGGTGCTGGTGGTGCAGAAATGCACAATCCGGGGTGTCTCATCTTGGAGCTGATGTAAATGTTACAGAGAGGAGAGAGCAGGTGGCTGGAGTCAGTCACGGGGCTTTGCAGGCCCAGAAGCACCTACCCTGGTTTAGGAGAAGGTGGAACTCAGGATGCAGAATCAGCTCCACTGATTTATAATTCGTTTTTTCCTGGTGGCCTGATTGAATGTCTGCCAATGTAAAGCTTGGCTGGGACTCAGTTTGGCTTCTCTGAGGTGAGAAATACACTTCATTGCTCTAGGGTGCACTTCTGCATCTCACTTTGGTTGAACTAGTCTTGAAACTAGACAAGTAGGCTTGTAAAGAGCTGGGGGAGCCACTGCAAAGGAAAACAAAACAACCTGAATCACCTGAGATAGGAAGCAGAGAGGGAAGTCCTGGGAGTGCAGTAAGCCCAACAGTGCTTCCTCAGAATACTTTAGTATTCTTGTGTGAAATGACTGGGGACATCCTTGAGCATCTGAGCACAGACAACATACCCCAGGCTGGCTGGGGCAGTCCAGCAGCAGGCTGGAGGCAGTAGTGCTGGTGGAGCTGTGCTCAGCACTGCTTGTACCAGACCAGCTCCAAGGCCAAGTGCTGGCGCTCATCAATCAAGCTAATTGTGCTGTGCCAGCATTCCCAGAGAAGATGCCATCTGTTTGCTAGTAAGGCTTGAGGTTTCAGGCAGGCAGCAGGCAGCAGTCACTGAGTTCTCAGAGGAGTTGAAGGCTTTGAAGGAAACTATATTTGGGCTTGGGCCTTGCTTAGAGCTCATCATTTCACCCCAAAGAGGTGGTTTGAGCAATGTGAACATCAGCAGCAATATTCCAGTATGTTTGCTGCAAGCCTGATACTTGCAGTCAAGAACCCCAAGTATCTGCCCTTCCTGTGCTGCAGGCAGCAGCTTGTACACCTGTGCTGCTTATACACTAGCACAAATGGTAATTCAGGCTGCCTACAAACCCACTGCATTGTTGTCTCTTTTCCCCCCTTTCCTTCCCCCCCTCACTACTAGTTACTACTGTCCTGCACAGGACCATATGGAAATATGCCCTCCCATCCAGCATTCCGGCAACCTGAATTTACTTCTCAGCCCTGAATTTCAAGGAGTATCTATCTTGGACTAGTCTAACCTCCATGGTTTCTCCCAGTCCCCCCCTCACTACTAGTTACTACTGTCCTGCACAGGACCATATGGAAATATGCCCTCCCATCCAACATTCTGGCAACCTGAATTTACTTCTCAGCCCTGAATTTCAAGGAGTATCTATCTTGGACTAGTCTAACCTCCATGGTTTCTCCCCCCACTCTCCCTGGACAACACACGCTGTCCAGCCTTGTGCCTTTCCAGCAGTGTTGATCGCTACTAGTTCTGTGTAACACCAGCTTGAAGGTTTAGGTGCTTCCAGGGGGCTGCGCGTAATTTGGTAGAGAGAAGCAAGACTGCGTTCCACAGCAGAAATAGCAGCACTGAGGCAATGCTGAGCCATTGCTGGGGAAGAGCCTGGCTGTGCCCCTTGGCAGGGCTCTGGCTGGAGGGGGGAGTGGGGACATCCAGCACTGGGTATCACTACCTGCATTTGTGCATGTTAAAGATCAGCTTCAAAGGCACAGATTCCACATAAGGGCTGGCCGGGGTAATCCTTAGTCTAAAAGGGAGAAAGACTGCATCTAGCAACAATACCTTCAAACAATTTTAAATGGGCACAAAAAACAAGACAGAAACACAAGCAGAAGGGCACTGCTGAAGCAGAAACAGCCTCTGAAAAACGGCAGCGGCAAAGATAACAAGTACTAAATATTTACATTGAGAAGGAAAGTATGTATTATACCAGAATTTCTGTAGGAAGAAAGAAGGGAAAGCAAAGAAAACCAGAACTGTGCTTGTGTGGGTGCGCAGAACAGTGCTGGAAGAGGCAGGTGAAGGAGACAGTGAAATACTCATGCAAGAACATTTAGAAATCAGTTTGAGACTGAGCAAATATTGCAATAACTGCATGACACTTGGGAACAAAGCAACAGCTTTAGGTGTATTCTTATGTTAACTTACTTGGATCTATTTGAGCTTTTAAAATCTGAGCTTCCTGGATTCATAGTGTAAATTGAGGGATGACGGGTAAAATCTACAGACAGCAATTACCAACTAGAATGTCCGAGACTTCCCTAGCACAGGACATGAGGTCAGCTGTCTACATCTGCTCAAATCTATTTTCGTACAGCTGCTTGTGACTCCTTGGCTTGCTGACTACTGTTTTAAGCATGTAAGTAAAAACTGCAGTATTCAAACACAGTTGTTTATCACGTGTGTACAGCTGGCACCGAAAGTACACTTTAGGGTGGGTTTTTCTTTAAAGAAAAGGTCTTGAGGGGAGATGAGTGTAAGTCAAATTATTCAGTCTTTAATTTGCTGGGGTTTGATAAACGTTTATTTATGCAAGTCTCAGCAACAAAATGTTTTATTTCAGTATTTTCAACCAGAATGTTATAGCTCTACACCACAAAGCCTGTATGATACATGCTTCTTTATTACCTCTCCACACTGCTTTGTGTGGACCAAACATCCTCAGAAGCAACCTCTATAGATGGTTCCACCATCTCCACTTCTGAGACATGGCCCAAAAAACCTGTTAGCCTGCTTCACTCCCCCCTAAATTATTCCATCTGTAAAGCACAAATAACAAAATATACTCTTGCTTCTAAGAGCTTTGCTTATCTGCAGAAAAATAGAACTGCTTAAGAGAGAGCTAGCTAACTTATGGAGGGGTCCAAGAGCAGCACACTTGTACATTATGGACCTCCCAACACGTTTGGGAGGAATTCACAACAGGATCCAACTAAAAACAAGCCAGGTAGTGTCTGAGGAAAGGAGATTCATCCTATTCAAAATACTGAATGACTGCTCACTCTTCTCCCTAGAGGAGGATGAGGATAGGGCTGTAGCTATGAATCATTACTCTTTAGTACTGGGACACATTAAAATGAACCTTCTAAACACTGCAAAATTTCAGGAAAAAAAAAAGAAGGCCTTCCCTCCCCCCCCCCCCCTCAAATGATAGTGAAAACAGCACTACAGAGCTTGAATATCCACAGCACAAATCCAAAACCAAGGGGAGTCATTAGATCTACAGTGCTTTTGTTAATGTATTCAGACTTTAGTGCATTCTTTTTAGAACTAAGCTCAGAAACTATATTCCATTTTTCATTTTATTAGAAAACTAAACTGTATGAGGCAAAGAAATATCTGATCAAACACACGAGAGTGAAAACATGGCACTGACAAGGCATTTAACCCAACCGTTATCACAGACTGACTCAGGATTCTCTATTGCTTTCAGTCAAGTATACATCATTTCTGCCATATGAGACATCTTCTTGGGAATATACAAGTAGTATTCCATGTATCCTGAGAGATCTTCAATAGTCACGTCATCCACAAAGGCTCGAGCTTGCTCAGAACAAGACCTAGGAGAACTTGATGAGGCTGTCCCACAAGGGGACCTATTCTGAAGAGCCTGGGTGTGGACTCCTAGGACTGCCTTCTCGCACTCTGACAGGACACTCCGTAAGCCAGAGAAGGAGTACACTTCCATGGTTCGCCACTGTTGGCACTGACATTTCTTGTCCGTACAAGGGCACTGCCTGCCATTGCTAAGCATGGATAAGGACTGGAAATCTGAGGTCTGGCTAGAATGCAAGCTAGTCTCAAAGGATGAAGAGAGAGTAGGACAATTCTCTCTTGACTTCTCCAAAGGCTCTTCAGCGGTGAAAGCTTCCAAAGGTTCAGTTTTGTCATCACTAGCGTCAAAGTGAGAATCGTGCCCGTCCTTCGTACCGTGTTCTGCTGTGACAAAAACGTCTGAGCTGATGCCACCCTTTGACATATCTGCCTGGGTTTTGTGTTTCAGCTGGTTGTTGGCTTTCATATTGCAGTAAGTGAACTTGGGAGGATGTAGGACGGGAGACTTGGAGCGCCTGCGACGTGGGACTCTGGCTGATCCTCTGGAAGGCTTTCTCACACACCTGCAGGGTGATAACAGGTGAGCAAGTTGGTAACTCCAGACTCTACACCATAGCTCAGTAAGCTCTAAACTGTGGTTAAAACTATTTTAGAATATGTTGGGTTCTTTTTTCCTTTTCTTTTCTGCTTAGAAAACTCAGGTGACTGGTCACTCAGTCTCTGACAGGAACAGTGGAGAAGGCTGAAGAAATCTGGGCTCCTCCAAAGACACATACAAAGAGCCCTTATTTAAAGGTACTTCCCCCCAAATCTTCTCTGCTAACCAAATGATACTCTTGTCATCCCAACTGAACTGTAGTGCAGAACCTGGATATCTGGTGGAGCTGCTGGCAGAATCATGAATATCCAGGTACTTCAATACAGAAATAAAATAAACCAAGAAAAAGGCGAGAGCGGGTTGCAAAGGTGTAAGGCTTGAACAAAAGGACTTCTGAGGAAATCAGTGGACAAGAAAGTTTTAAGTGCCCTAAGAGGTAATATTGGTTTTAAAGTCTTTGTTGAAAGCATCTTTAAAAACACCATATCAAAACAGTTACGGTAAAGTTTTGTAATAAGGGAGAGAAGAGATATGTTGAAGCAACTAATTAACAACATGCACTGGGAACAGTATTCGAGTGTTAAATGTCTCAAACCAGAACCACGAGCACGGCACAGTGAATGGTATTTTACCCGTGCCACACTTCCTTTGAGCAGACAGTCTGTTGCTTGGCTCCATCCACAGCTGCTCTTGCTGTTCTCAGCATCGTCCCGTCACCAACAGACAGAGCCGCAATACATCTGAGTAGAAAGGGGAATGCCACTTTATAGTAATGCCTGAACATGATGCTTTGGAGGTCTAAATTCAGCCTATTCGCTTTAGACGCTTCACTAAGAAGTTTGGAGCCTGAGCTTCCCCTATAGTGAGTGGTTAGAAACAGGATATTACAGATTTATCTAACCACTCTTACTATACTGACCTCAGTGAAGTGTCTAAAGATAGGTGAGATAAAATGACAGCAGGCCAAAACACCCAGAGGCTGCTGTCATGCCCTATTTGTACCAAAACGATACATTAAAGGAATGTAAACTGAGGTTCCAAATGTTCTTGTCAGACAATAGTTGTTAAAGACAGATTCCTACTCATCTAAAATGCAAAGCTGGGAACCCATAGCAGCCTCAGGAGTCGTCAGTGGAGAAATGGATGAGGTACAACAGACAGAACAGATTGCCAGTTTATTTCTCATTAAATTTCCCAGATAAACATGCACAGGAGGACCAGACAACATAAATGCCTCAGCACGTGAATCTGCATTATGATGCTGTATGTGTGATTTGGAACATGGGATGGGAAATCATAAGAAATGAGGCTGAAATTCTAGCAGAAGAGCCCAAGTACTCTGCCCAAAGTTGATCTTAAGGGATTAGTCACAACACTTGAGCTGGTCAAAACACATGCCTGCAAAACAAGATCTTCTTATGCTTAAGAAGATGTCATCAGGAATCAGCCAGAATTCCACACAGTCTGTCACTGGTAGTACGTCAAAAGTGGTATGCTTAATAAGTAGTTCCTTGTTAGAGCACAGCTATTTTTTTCCGACATTTAACAGAAGACCTCCTGAAGTAGAAGAAATGAGTAGCAAAGCAAAATGTATTTTAACATGCAGAGGAAGTAATGAGTTTGCAGTATTGATGGCCATGGAGATGAAATCACAAGGCAACATTAATTACTGATACAAAGCTTTCTCTTTGGGAATTCCCAAAAGACTTCTGGTGAACTATCTCACAAAATGTCAGACTGCATAATCCTATTAACTCCTGCTTTTAAAGAACATTTTTACTCCATACTATCAGTATACCTGGTGTGTCATAGAATAATTTAATTTAATATAATAAAGTCTGCAGATGTTTCACTCTACAAAATCCCCTGAAATCAGAAACTATCAGTGCTCATATTTAGCCTGATGATTTACAGTGGGACTGAGCTGCCCAGCACACTGTGAAGTGCTGGTGTGTCCTATGGACACTTTCCAAACAGATCTTCACCCACTATAGCAGCTGAAGATACCAGCAGCCAAACAACTTCTATATCACTATGGCTACCACAACAGTTAAGAGTGGGTTTGCTGCTTTGGGCAAGTCATTTTATGCAGTCACTGTGTAATTTCAGTTGGCTAACATGCTAAAATTAGCCAGTAATAAAGTACTGCTTTGCCTATTAGTTGCAATGACTGCGTTTCATCAGAAACGACGCAGTTGTCTCCTCTTGCAGAGTACGGCACCTTCTGTTAAATGATATTTGTTTTGAGATGCAAAATAACAGAAGCCAAATGCAAAAGACACTGACAAGCGACACGGTGCTTTCTGTCACTCACCCTGCTGCATCTACTCTCAGCTTTTTGAAAGCCGTTTGCAGACTCTCTTCCTCTTCATCTTTAGCTTCCAAGTCCATGGATGAGTGCTCAGCGTGCAGCCAGCCGTGCCATACAGAACACACTGAAACACAGGAACCGGGGATGGATGGCGAGGTCCGGACACACACAGTCTGTACAGCACCGAAGTGACGCGGCTGGAGGCAACCTCCCGACCAGCCCGGTGCGTCCGACCGCGAGCTCCAGCCCCGCGCTCCTCAGAGCCCGGCACGTCCCCGCCACAGCTGCATCGAACAAGGGGCCGGCGCCACACCCGCACAGGCCCACGCTGCCGCCGCACCCGCGCAGGCCCCTGCCTACCGGACGGTCCCGAAGCCCCCGCTGGCCCCGCAGCCTCCCGCGCCCCGCCAAGGCTCCGCCAGCTCCGCAGGGCCCCGCCGCCTCTCACCCCGCCATGCGGCCGCTCTCAGACCGGGGGCACCAGGACCCGGCGGCGCCGCTCACCGCCGCCTCACGCTCGCGGTGGGAGGTGGGGCGCGGAGCACAACAGGAAGTGAGGTCACCGCCCCGCGGATATACGCATGCGCGCTTCCCTCCACCTCCAGCCGCAGTTCGGTTTCCTCGGCCCCCGTCGCTTCCGGGGCCGGCGGTGCGCGGCCGGGCCGGGCCCTGGGGCGGACGCGGTGAGTTCGGGCTCCGCGGCGGGGTCTGCAGCGGTCCCTGCGCGCTGCCCCCCTTCCCCCCCGCGGACGGGGCCGGTGGGGCTGTTGTGTCCCCGCGGCGGGACCGTGCCCTGCGGGTGTCCGGAGCTGCCAGCGGTGCCCTCGCTGTGGGTGAGGAGGAGAGCTCCGGGGCTTCCCCGGCGGGGTGCGGGGGTTGTGCTGAGTCACCCCCGCCTACGACGGGGCCTCGCTCAGCGCCGAGGCCGCGGTGTCTCTTGGGCTCCGCCTGGGGGTTGCGGGGCAGGAGCTGGGCCGGGGGTCCCCAGGTGCGGGCGGCAGGCACCGGGGTGTGAGAGCCCGTGAGGAGCCCGTGAGGCGTCGGGCGGGAGGGGAGCCGTTGCAGCTCCCTTCCCATTGCCCGGGTGCTGCTCTGGGGCTGGCGGCCCGGTTCGGGGCTGCCCCGGAGCTGCCGGTCCCTGGCCTTGCCTGCCTTTAACCGAACGGCTGCGCCTGTGCTTTGTAACTTCATGAGTGGTGCTGGGTGTCTTGTAGCGCGCCGGGCTAGTGGTTGTGTATTGTGGGGAAGAGCTGGACATAGGGTGGGAAGGGGAAGATGTGTGTTTTCCTAGGATACGAAGAGCAGACAGCTCGATGTGTTTTTTTGACACAACATTAAACTTTTGTTACTGTGTCAGTGATGAAGGGCAGCATAAAATATATAGTCTAAAACTGTAGTATGTTTTGAATAATGTACAGTGGTTTGCAGGTTGGAGAAGGTGATCCTGCCCTTCTGCTCTGCTCTTGTGAGACCTCACTTGGAGCATTGTGTGCAGTTCTGGTGTCCTCAACAGAAAAAGGATATGGAACTGCTGGAACAAGTCCAGAGGAGGGCCACGAGGATTATCAGGGGGCTGGAGCACCTCCCGTATGAAGACAGGCTGAGAAAGTTGGGGCTGTTCAGCCTGGAGAATATCTCCAGGCTGAGCAGCCTTCCAGTATCTGAAGGGGGGCTGTAGGGATGCTGGGGGGGGACTGTTCACTAGGGACTGTAGTGATAGGACAAGGGGTAACGGGTTCAAACTGAAACAGGGGAAGTTTAGATTGGATCTAAGGAAGAAGTTCTTTACCGTCAGGGTGGTGAGGCCCTGGAATGGGTTGAGGAAGTTGTGAATGCTCCATCCCTGGTGGTGTTCAAGGCCAGGTTGGGCAGAGCCTTGGTTGGCATGGTTTAGTGGGAGGTGTCCCTGCCCATGGCAGGGGGATTGGAACTAGATGGTCTTAAGGTCCCTTCCAACCCTAGCTATTCTATGATGCTATGATTTGAAAGCTTTTTTTTCTCTTGCTGAGGTTATCTAATACAGGGCTTTGGTGTTAAAAAAGCTGTAGGCTGATTTAATAATTTTCTTTTGGGGTGAAGGGGGAATCTTACTGAAGTAAGACTTCATGTGTTTCACCCAAGCAGTAGTATCTAATTAAGAGTACATGAAGTAATAACTTGCTCAGATGAGCATCATGTTGTCAATCTGTGTGTTGGTTTCCTCCTCTCATGTTTACTTGCTGTCTGACTCACTGGACACCGTGTTCCTTGACGTTGTTATGATACATTAGCCTTCAGCGTGTCTCATAATAGCTGTCTGCAATATGAGGTGTCCAGATGAAATCACAGCTGGAACAACAGAGGAGAGAGCTGCCACCTCCAGCTGGAATGAGGCTGTGAGGAAGCAGAGATGATCACTTGATAGCTGCATAAATAACTGAGCTGCAGAGGTTCAAGTTTCTCTCTCTTCACAGACACCTTCTCATGCTACAGAAAAGCTGGTACTTTGTTGCTAAAAGTAGTAGTAATGTAGGCGTTGTTGCTGTATTGGTAAGTAGTGCTAGTGCTCTATGCAAGTATGTTGTTACAAGAGCTGTTATAGTTTCCTGGGTTTGGATAGTTACCTTTGTAAAGCATTCTTAGAGCATCAAGAAGATACAGAATCACAGAAGAGATCCCTGGAGACTCAACCCCCTTGCTCAAGGGGGGCCACCCCAAGCCAGTTGCTCTGGACTGTGTCCAGGTGGCTTTTGTGTATCTCCAAGGAGGGAGACTCTGTAGCCTCCCCAGGCTGCCTGTAACCATGCTCAGTCACCCTCACAGCAAAGTCTTTCCTTATGCTCAGACAGCAGCACCTCCTGCATTCTAGTATGTGCCCAGGCACCCTGGTCCTGCCGCTGGGCACCACTGAGAAGAGCTGGGCTCTTGTCCTCTTTGTACCTACTCTTCTGGTATATATATGTTGATGAGATCCCTCCTGAGCCCTTTTTTGGCTTAACAGTCTCATCTCTCTCAGCCTTTCCTCGCAGGAGACATGTTCCAATTCCTTCATCACCTTAGTGGCTGTTCACTGGATTCTTTCTGGCATGTCAGTGTCTCCTGTACCAGGGGGCCCAGCGGTGGGAGCAGCACTCCAGCTGAACAGAGGGAAGGATCAGCTCCCTTGACCTCAGGATACCATTAGTCCATTTGCCACAAAGACACATTGCTGGGTCGTGTACATCCTGATGCGTGCCAGGACCGCAAGGGCCTTTTCTGCAAAGCTGTACTGACACATGGGTTTGTTCCTCTGCAGGAACAGGGCTTTTCACTTCCCCCTCATTGAAGTTCATGAGGTTCCTGTTGGCCCCTTTTTCCAGCCTGTCGTTGTCCCTTAGCCACCCATCCCAGTATGGTGTCATCAGCAAACTTGTTGAAGGAACACCCTGCCACATCATCCAGATCTTTAATGAAGATGATGAACAGCACTGGGCCCTGTACCTTGGGTTACCCTGCTAGTTACTGACCTCCAACTAGACTTTGTGTCAGTGATTGCCACGCTTTGGGCCCAGTTGCTGTGCCTCTCTTACAGTCCATGCCACTGACTAATCATCCAGTGATGGTTTATCATCACCTCCTCTGAGGGTCTTGTGGGAGACAATGAAAGCATTACTGAAATCCAGGTAGAAAACATCCACTGCTCTCCCCTTGTCTACCAAACAGATCTCATTGTAGAATGTTGTCAAGTGTGAAAACCTTGCAATTTAATAATAAAGATTGAGGAGATGATCTTGTCACAACCCAGATAGTGTGGCCAGGAGGCTCTTGTAGTAATGGCACTGACCCAAAATGGCCCTGTTTTTCCAGAAGTAGTCAAGTCAAAAGCAGGTTAATCGGCCAGGTAAACTTCAACAGGTACTGAGCTTGAGTTAGTTTGGAGTAGAACTGAGACTTGCTGTTGTCAGGGAAGCAAACCTTTACCAGGTCTTTTTTCAGCTGAAGCCTGGCTGGTGTAGCATATGCATGTGATTGCAGAAGTGTAAGGCAATGAGGAGCATCAAATTAGAAAGATTTGAGATTCCTTTGTAGCTAGGTTAACTGATGGGCAGGGTAGATTAAAAGAAAAATATATCAGCCAGTTTTTATCAGTTACTTTTTTTATTTAAAACAGGCTCACTCGTTGTTGTTTGTGCTCTAATTGGCATTTGTACTTGTTCAAGAGCTGATACTAGAAAATTTTATTGGCTATTTGCAATCACAGTGCCATGTCCTGATAGGATTGTGTAACTTGCTGGGATCTAGACATAAGATCAAAAGTTTTTGTTTAATTTTTATCTCATTTTAAGGAAAATCTGTTGGTTTGAGATTTTTTTATATGTGTCCCAAAGCTGGAAACAGCAGTTGTAGGAAGCTGACTCTTTCTAACAGCGGTGTTCCTTCTACCTTTCACCTCCTCTGGAATTATTTTGGTGACACTGTAAGATGAATAGAAGAGTCTGGACTGTAACGGATGGGCAAGCCACCATCTTTGTGACACCAGTTTTTACTTTAAATTGCTAATTCACGTATGCACTTGTACAAGAGACTCTTCTCTTTTTGGGTATCATCAGCTTGTTCTGAATCAACTTTCAGAAATGTTCCGCTAGAATGACCTCAGCCTTATGTGCTCAGCGTGCTATTTTTGAGTTTATTTTCATGTATTATGGTGCTGCTGGGCAACTAATGTTTTTAACAATGCGTTGGTTCTTATTTTCATGTGTTTTTTTTTTAATGCTTGTAGCAGTACATGGTAACTCTGACACCTTCTGGCCATCCCAATAATGAAAACGGAAGCTAAGGATGGAGAAGAGGAAAGCCTGCAGACAGCATTCAAAAAGCTGAGAGTTGACACAGCTGGGTAAGTAACACCACAGGGAGGTACAGAGAGTATTACAAATGGACTCAAAGGGAGCACTTTTGCTGTTAAATGTGAAGAAATGAGGTAATTGCAAAGGTTTAGGCCTTAAAACTTCTATTCTAGTTAAGCTGAAATAAATTCACTAGCTATAGGCTGCCCTTCTCAAGGAACTGTAGTTCCCTGTTAGCTCCCAACAGGCTTGAAACAAACCTTATGATTGTCAGTAACTGACAGCATGCTTGAAATGAATTTTGGCATGAGTCTGGCTGCCAGAGGTTGTGTCTGTAGCACTAGAACTCTTATTACTGAACTAAGCATACTGTAATGGCTCTGAAAGCCTGTCATGAGAATAAACTTCCATCTTTTCCCAGGAGAGGAATGTTCTTTCCATGTCAGAAAAGGAGAGTATAAGTCATTCAGTGCATGATTCCCACACAAACTATTTTCATTGCTGCCACTTACTGATTTCCTATTTATAACAAAACTCACTAAATGGGAAAGAATACTTTTTATGTTGTCACATTTTGTGGGAGATCCAGCATACCCTTCCTGTCCCAGGTAGCAGAACACAAGCAGCATGTGTCTTCTCTTGACAATAACCATTTTTATCTGAAATTAAAAACCAAAAGGCTGCTATGTAATGTGTTTTCTGCTGACGGATGTGCACCATTACACATTACCTGTACAGTCCTGTGTTTCAGTAAGCTGTTGTCAGTAATACAGTTATGCCAGTAACTGAAAGTGTAGGTGTGGTAGTATGTAAATATTGAGGTAGTATGTAAACATCAAGGTAGTAGCTAGAATTACCATAGAGCTTACACTGTGAGTAGATGGGCTTCTAAAGCTATCTTTCATTTAAATAATTAAACTCACTAGAAATAATAACCACACAAATGCCTCTCATTTCTTCAGTCTCTCTAGTCTTACTCCTCAGGTCAGGCATACTTTGGAGTTTTTACTGTTGACCTTCAGTTTTCTGCTCTGTGTTCACTGTCCTTTAAATGAAAAATAGCTGATGTTTGACTAATAGTTTGGACTCTTAAATATCAGTTATCCCTGTCGTAGATCAGAGAGTAAGGTCTAATTTTCACTTTTCAGGGAATTCACCCTGCTTACAAACTAATTTCATAGAATCATAGAATAGTTAGGGTTGAAAAGGACCTTAGTTTCAGCCCCTCTGCCATGGGGCAGGGACACCTCGCACTAAACCATGTCACCCAAGAATTTAATACAGGATATTGAAAATAATTTCCTTGTGAATTCTAGTGCAATATGTAGAGTTGCAACTTGGAAAAAAATAGTCCTTGGGATTATTACAGCTTCTGGAAAATGGGAGTTTGAGATGAATTTATAGCACCAGAAAAATTAGTAAATCTTCGAAGGTCCCTGGCTTGAATAGAAGTTGAAGATCTGACACAAAATCTGTTGCTTAAGTGATTGAAGCATGAAGTTTTAGGTTGTTTTTTTAGACAGAGACTTAAGTGTTCTTCTGTTAAACAAAGTCTTTTTATGTCCAAAGAACATTTATTTTTAGGAAAGAATGGCTTATTTGTCTCTGGAGAAAGAGACGTGTTTCTTCAGTGATGGTGGTTTTCCCCTCCCCTCTCCAGGGAAACTGAAACTGAGCCATTGTGTGTGCTTCGTCATTGACATGTGGAGTTGGGATTTGCAGACTGGTTAGTGAATGGCATCGTGTTTGGTGAAAGAGTCTGTTATACAAACTTTTGAGATAGGAATGGGTAAAACACTTCTCCTGATTTCGGTCATCTTTGTGGGCAGGTCTTTTAAGACCTATTGTAAATGATTTGGAGCAGTCTTTTCTGGGAAACAAGTTTCATATTTGTTTCACATTCATAGTGCTGACCAGTCTGGGCTGTTAACTTTTCACTGTCTTTCACAGATCTACTGCTTCTCTCTCTGTGGGTGAAGGGACAAGTCCAAGAGCACTAGTTAGAACAGTGGCAGATGAAACCAAACCTAAGAGTGTGTGCACTTCTAAGGAAGCCTGGCATGGGTAAGAGAAGCTTGGGGATATCAGACTACTTCAAATGATACTGCATTGAAAGGGAATTTTAAATAGACAAGGTTTCTCGTAACTACACTCCTAAACAGGGCACTGTTTCTTTATTAAGGGACTATTCAAAATACTCTCCACCACATTTTTATGTTCATATGTGATGACTATTCTTACTTACAAGTGTGTGAAGTGAAAGGAAATGCTGTTTACCTATAGGTTGCTAAACATTACAGATGTGTCTTAATATAAGTGTGAACTGCTGTTTTTGAATCAGACAATCATGAGTGCATCTCTTTCAGTCATTGTTTGTCATTGCAGAAGCTGTCACTGCTTTTGAAACTAGATTAAAGAATTGGTTTCTGAGGTGTCTACATGGAACTTCTTGCTCATCTCCTACTGAAACAAAATGACCTTTTGCCCTTGATTCATTAGTTTTGTGCTGTCTTCTCATGCTTTGTCCTTTCCTAATAAGTTATTTTGTCATGTCTCACATGCTTTACTCATTTTCTAACCTTAAAACCATGCACTTGAGGTTTCATTTCTTAGGTGTTCCTTTTATATTTTATACAGCTGCTTGGCTGGAATAAAGTCAAATTCCAAGACAGCAGAATACCCAAAGCAAATACTCTGAACTTAAAGCTCATGCAAGCAATATAAATGCAGTAGAGGTTTTGCCCAGCGTTGCTCATAATCCAGCTTTGAGTCTTTTAGTGAATCTTCAATCTCTTTTGTATCTTTACCTGGCAGGTCTATGAAGAAGCCTTCGAGAGGAGTTGTGAGAACCCAGCGTCACAGGCGTTCCAAGTCTCCAATTCTTCATCCTCCCAAGTTTATCCATTGCAGCACAAAGACACATTCCACATGCAACCAGCTAGTGCATAAGAGCCAAAATGATGTCCAGGATGACAGCAGTGGCTGTGGGATGCCAGTCCTAAAGGAAGCTTGTCCACATGAACAATGCAATGTTGCTCCTGACGTTGGCCATAAGGGAGCTGATGTTGAGTCTTTGGAAGCTTCTGCTATGCAGTCAGTGTCAAAGAACAGACAGGAGAACTCTCCAGCTTCTCTAGAAACTAAAGCAAGCCTAAAGACTACGGAGCTTTCTGACTTTCAGTCTATGTCCAAGCTGAACACGAATAAGCCATGTGCATGTGCAGATAAAGCCTGTCAGTGTAAACGATGGCAAGATATGGAAGTATACAAATTCTCTGGCTTGCAGAACACCCTCCCTTTGGCACCTGATAGAAGAACAGTTTCTGAGGATCACTCCCAGTCTTTGCTATCAAGAACTCCCTCAAGCTCTCCACGCTCTTGTTCTGAGCAAGCCAGGGCTTTTGTGGATGATGTGACTATTGAAGATCTTTCGGGATACATGGAATATTACTTGTATATCCCAAAGAAAATGTCTCACATGGCAGAAATGATGTACACCTGACAGCAATGAGCACTGTAAGGGTGTGTGGTTTAAATCTGCCCTCAGTCACACTCATGTGAGATGCAACCTACTTTCTGCTCACTGTGCTTGCAATAAAACCACTTCTCTGTATCTTAGCTAATGCTCATTATTTAAACTGGGCAAACAGTTGAGCTTAAGCATTATAATTTAAGCTTGTAATACATAATGAAGTAAGCAGTGAATGTGTTTAAACTGTACTTGTCTGTACTTAAGAGACCTAACACTTTTCCTCTGGTTTTGGCTTGTTGGAAGAGAAGAGCCTCTGGATTACTTGGTGGTGAGAGCTGTTACTGTGAGGGACCTGAATGCAATTGCTGTGACCTCAGGTTGTAACATGCTTGTGGTTTTGGACACTTGTGCCTCTGATTTTATTTCATGAAGGAAGGTGACAATCCTATCATCTCCTCAGTACTATTACCACTCTAGTCAAATTGAAGAGAGACAGTCATCTTCTGGGGTGGTATCATTTCTTATCAGCTGAACAGACGCCCTCAGTCCCTATCTTTGGTAATGTTAATGCAGTCAGATTAGATTAACATAACATTTGCTTGTTAGAATGTCCAAGTTTCTTTGCTCCTCAGGCAATCTAAGCAAGGTTGTTTAAGAGGTTATTCTGATCTCTGCAGTGTTGGTTAGTGGAAAAAGTTAAGCAAATGTAACTTTTTATTCAACTTCCAACAGGCCTCAGATGGGTCTGCAGCAGGAGAAACACCTTAATTCTTCAGGGGGATTGCTGTTTCAGTTAACCAAGGGGAAAATAAGATGATGCACTGTTCAGTGTGGGGTTTATGAAGGTTGAAACAGCATTTGCTGGCTTCAGTGGTCTTAAAATTCATGTGCACCCTGGTGGGCTTGTTCTGTAGCTTTGTTCAGTCTGCTCTATAACCTTCCAAGTATTAACACCTGTAGACTTGAGTGAGCAGTTGTCAGCTGCACAATGAATCTTGCTTGATAAACAGCAGCTTTGTGTGCATCAGCAGTCTGTCTTTTATGAATACATGTATAGCGAAGGACCATCCCATCAATTACGTGATTTGCTGAGGGAGAGATGAGTTGTGTTAAGTTTGTCTTTACTACTTCAGTACCTGAACCTTTCTGACCTGTAAAGTCTTGGAAAGAAACGGAGACAATCATTTCCCTGTGAGATCTTCTGGTGTTACTCTTGGGGGTTTTTATGTTTTCCGTAGCAGTGTCTCAGAACAAGTGACCATGAGAATTTCCGGGTTTTGCCAGCTCTCAAGTGTCATCTACACCTTGCAGATTGTACTTGGGTCCCACCTCCCTTCCATTTCCCCCTTCTTAAACAGCTGTATTTCTGCCACCCATGTTCTGAATTCAGGGCATTGGTAATTATGGGCTGCAAAGTGACCATACTTCTTCAATAATAATTCTTTACTGTTTCCAAATGCCTGCAGGCAGCAGCCACAGCACTGCTGTAGGGCCAAGAATTCCTTTCACTATTTCGCCATTGCTTTCATCAGTCACTGCAGCCTGGTACCTGCAGGATTTAGGGCTGAGACATCAAATGCTCAGTACCATGTTGCAGAAAGGGGATTGAAATCTGGGAGGAGATGTGAAAAAAATAGAGTAGAAAGATGCGAACTGGTGTGGACTTGGGGAGGGAGGACAGGAGTGCTGGGCCACTAGAGGTCTCCCCTGGCTGGGTGCTGCGCCCTGGCTGGGTGCTGCAGCTCCACAGCCTCAGCCTTTGGGAGAGAATATGCGTTTCCCTGCCAAAATGAAGAAATCTGAAGCTCTGGCTGGTGCCTTAATGCACGCACATAATGTTGGTGCTTTCTGATGTTCGGGTGCGTTAGTGGTCAACAAAGGCTCTTTAAATGCCAACATCTGCATAGGTTACTAACATTTAAAGTAAGTGTACTGCCAGTTCATAACAGTGCTGTGAGATTAGGAAAAGTTGCTAAGTAAATAATTACGTGGTCCTGAACTTGGCATCCTCTTGAGGCAGTTACAACATCTTTGGTCTGGTAAGTGCTGGAATGCTGTGGAATGAAAGACCACAGATAGCTGCAACTGCTGCCTTAACGCTTTCTCTCCTGTTACTACAAGGTGTTTTAGATGCTTTGGTCTAACCAGAAACCATAAACCAAACCCCTCCAGTTTTGCTTCGAGAAAATGTGAATTTTCAGCCCTTAATTGTGCAGCAAGAACCTGCAAAGTGTGGCTGAGGAGTCCAAAAGCTGAGCTCAAAAAAGTCCAACTTCAGCCAGTTTCAAAGTCTGACTTTTTTTAAACCAGAAGGCTTTAAAGGGCTGATTCTGCCAAGCAGCACTTCAGAGCAGTGTTGGAGTTCTTCACCATTCCTTCCTGTGGCTGAATAAAAGTGAAGCCTTTTGTAAATAAGCTGCATAGTGGGCAGCTGGTCCTTCTCACCTGTGCCTGCAGGCAATCTGTAGTTTATGTGCTGTGTATACATACTTGACTTTTCTTACAGTTATATACTGCATGGGTTTTTTTTCCTATACCTCTTCTTCCTAGAAACACCAATGAGGAGGTTGTGCAAGGTGTTAAACTGTCTTCTGGGAGTCTGAAACATCCACCAGCTCTGTTAAACAGAAGGAGGTTTTGGGTAAGTTTGTTGTTGTTTGGGAGCGAGATGGGAATGACTACTACCAAGCCGCCACCCTAAAGCAGCTCTGGAAATTCCTGGTAATAGGAACAGACGGGGTGAGCAAGGCGCACGCCACAACCCGGTGAGGGCTGTGCTTTTACTCCTTGTTGAAACTGCCCCCTTGAACACTGCTGCGAGCAAACCCGCCCCAAGGCGCTGCCTCGGCTCTGCGAGAGGGTCCCCTCCTGGGGGTCCGGCGGAGCGGGACGCGGCTCCCTGCCCGCTCCCTGCGCTCTGGTGCGCCCGGGAGGGGACGGGACCGACGCGCCCCTTCCCAGGCTCTATTTTAAGCAGACGCTTACTTTCCCAGCCTCTTCTCCGCCTGGATCCCTGCCCGCGGCGGGGGGGACGTGTCCCTGCCCCCCTTCATAAAAGGGCCCTGAGGCGGAGGCCGGGCTCCGGGGGGTTATTTTTGGGAGCAGCTCCTGGGATCCGATGGCCTTGTTAGGGCAGCGCTGACCTTTCTCCCGGCGGGGGAGGAGAGGAGAGCGGAGCGGGGCGGGCGGCTGCGGCCGGGGCGGGGAGCGCGGCCGCCTCGGGACCCCCCCCCCGCCTCCGCCTCGGACCCCCCGTCCCCATCTCCGGGTTCGGGACCCCCCCTTCTCTCCCTCTCTCCCTCCGCCGCCGCGGGGTTCGGCTCAGGGCTCGCCCCGTACCGCGGCGCCGGGGCAGGTACCGGCGGGCTCGGCGGCCCCTCCTGGGGGGGCTCGGCCCCGGCCCGCCCCTCTCCTCTCCTCTCCCCTCCCTCCAATTTCTCCTTCCTCCCGTTCCCCGGCCCCTCGGTGAGCGGCCGGTGGCGGTGCCCATCCCGACGCCCATCCCGGCTCGGCGGGGATGCCGCAGCCGCCCTTCCATCCCGGAGCGCTGCCCGGCGGCGCGGCCCCGAGGGCACCATGAGCGGCGGCAGGTTTGATTTCGATGATGGAGGCGCCTATTGCGGGGGCTGGGAAGGGGGCAAAGCCCACGGGCATGGCATCTGCACTGGCCCCAAGGGCCAGGGAGAGTACTCAGGCTCCTGGAACTACGGCTTCGAGGTGGTGGGCATATACACGTGGCCGAGTGGCAACACCTACGAGGGCTACTGGTCCCAAGGCAAGAGGCATGGCCTAGGAATCGAGACCAAAGGACGGTGGGTTTACAGAGGAGAGTGGACCCATGGCTGTAAGGGACGGTATGGCGCGAGGCAGAGCATGAGCAGTGGAGCCAAGTATGAAGGTACCTGGAATAATGGCTTGCAGGATGGCTACGGCACTGAGACATACGCTGATGGAGGTAAGGATGGTTCTGGAGGGGTTGCGAGGATGATGCCTTATACCCAGCCTGCGATGGCGGAGTTCACATTGTCCTTGCTGAAGGGGTGACCTGATCCTATCCCCACTAGTGAGATCCAGGCGGGCACAGTGGTCTGCAACGACCCATTTGAGTGCTTCAGGGCTTGGGGCACAACCACCTTGTAAATGTGTGTGTGCCCCAGTGCTCACAGTCAGGCACAGCTCGCTGCACGCAACACAACGAGGGAGCAGCAGGAGCATTGCCCTCACCATCCCTCCCTCGGGAGCTGCTCTCAAGTGTCTGTATCAATCACTGACACCAGCCAACTCGATTTCTGTAGTCTGTGACTCCCAGTTCCCCAGGGACTGGTTCTTGCAGTTCATCACTGAACTAAACCAGACCACCCCTGCTGGTGCGTGACCGCTGCGAACCGTTCGCCTTCTCACTGGGCAGCGAGTTGTGAATGCTTTCACATTGGATATAAGCCACCCACGACATCATAGCATGCTTTGCCTATGCATTAAATACTGCTTGCATGCCTCTGACGGGCTGCCTGGACACCTGCTTTGCCGAACCGTTTTGGTCGAGTTCATCTGAGCTGTTTAGAATACGTAGTCACACGCCTTTCCCTAAAATAAATCCCTTCAATTACTTGGAAGCTCTCAACTGCTGCTAGTACGCAAAGGCACCGCGTAGTCAGATATTTGTTGTGCTCTGTAAATGCTCAGTCTAATTGTGTTCTCCCATTAGTGGCAATTTTGGGGTTAGAAACATTGCAAGAATCTCTGTGCAAGTGATTCTGAAGCTCTTCAGTCCTGTAATGTTCCAGCCTGCCATATTTAGGATAGCTAAATAGAGAGGGCGATTTCAAAGAAATACTCTTCAAAAAATGGATCAGAATTGCATCTATATTTATTTAGGAGAGGCAGCTGAGTTAGTTTGTAAAGGAAAACAACAGTAATGGTATAAATCTTCAGAATGAAAAGCATCAGATTTATACTCATTAGGAAAATGGACTAATTCAAGACTGGCTGTCAGTTTTATGCTTCTACATAAACATTTCTCAATGAGTTACTTAGGTACATGGCTAACTTAAAGGATGGGAATATAGTCTTGAAGTTGATTCCTTTTCTTAGTGTCCTTGGAGGTTTTAGGTACAGACATGAACCTATGCATCCCTCCAGCTCCTTAAAGTCTCTCCCATCTCTGAACCATGGCACAGTTAAACACTGAGCTGTGCAGGCTGCAGTGAGAGTCAGGCTCACACAGCACTTGTGTGCTGTAGAACCTTCACGTGTTGCCATGAGACATGTAGGTTATGTATAATTTGTGCTCTGATGAGTTATGAGCAGCGATCAGGTAACTGATCAGTCAGCAACGGCTGCCACTGGGACTCATCCTGGAGGTGTCAAGGTCTCCTATGAATTTGCACGGCTGCTTCCTCACTGCTTCCTAAAATGCTCATTCTTCTAAGGGCACAGCGCAGCTGAAGATCAGTTGATGTTGTGGGGGAGAATTTTGAGAGGCAAAACTTGATGTAGGAGTTTGAATTGGTTTAGATCCTGGACTGAAAGCAAGGGGCAGAAGAGAGGGAAAGATGAGTCAAGATCTCCTCCTATAGGGATATAGATTATGTTGCATTTGTCAGCACCGTGCTCCCGGGGTTGTTGTCCTGCATGCAGGAACATGCCATCTGCATGACCCCTGGTGCCACCTGAGGCTGGCAGTTCAGCCCTGGCCAGTGAAGATGTTCCCTGCCAAAGCCCCACTGAGCTGAGCCCCCTGGGGCCCAGCCAGACCTGGCTGTGCTGTGGTGCTCAGCGCCTGCTCCTTGGCTGTGCTGTCACGTCCTGGCTCTTCGTTCAACACGTGAGCTTCTCTGACGCTGTGGGAACGTGCAGAAGCTCCATCCAAAGCCAAGGTGAGGATCATCAGCCAGCCTCACGTGTGTGGGACGGGGATGGAATGATCTTACTGACTCGTAGGACCCACTCCTCTCTTATAAACTCACCTGTGCACAGAAACCATCTGCACGGTCCAGATGTGGCCAGGCTGCTGATTAGACCTGTTAATATTTGAATTTGGGTTGCCAAGATACACATCTGGAAAGCCTTTGGAAAATGTGCTGTCCCTTTGAGTCAGGGATGTGATTCCCAAGCCCCCTGGACACCAGCCACATGAGGAAGAGGGCTCTGGGAACGTGCAGCTCTTGCCAGATCTTTAGAAGCTTTAGGTCATGGTCAGGGTACTTGTGAATTTCAGGGAGATGTAGTTTTAAATGTTCTAATGTTTTAAAATAGCCTTTGAATTAACTTTTTATATATGCATACATCTATAAACACCCATGAAAACTTTACACTTCAAAATACACTTCAAATACTCTTCTAGGGTTGTCTGTGATTTGTGTCTTGTGGCTGGCTGAGGTTGGTGGCTGCATAAAGCTCAAATCTGGAGTGAAGCTTTTTGAAATCCTGCTAGGTTTTTGGTGTCTAATAAGAAGCAGGCTCATGGTATGGTTCAGCCCAGGCACTGCAAGGATCATTCACTTTTTCTTTTCACTACCAAACGTCCATTTTTGTGGAAGCTATGGGACACTGATGGCTTAAAGGGCTCATCTTTGGTGATGTTGTTGAGATCAGTTATGGGGTTCAGAGCTCCTGGTGTGGCCAGGTAGAGACAGTAACAGTATGATATACTTCCTTGGGTGTCCAAGCTGGATACACGTGTCTGGTGCTGTCACCAGGAAAGAGCTCAGGGCCAGTTATAGGGGCAGGATGCACCAGTTAAAGTGGACAGTGATTGGGGTTGTGGAAGGCACGCCATGAAGGAACTCCTCACTTTGAGACATAAGATATAGTAAACACCTAGTTATTTGGCTTCCACCTCTAGGTATTGTCTCTGCTGTAAGGAAGGCCTCATGTTTTGGTTACTTCTGTGCTTTTGACAAGTGCTTGATCCAGTCAAGTCTTACTGCAGAAGAAAAACTCACTGCTAATGCAGAATTGTGCTGTGTACCCAGGGTCTGGCCCAAAGCTGGGCTTGGCTGTACAAATAACTATTTATATATATCTATACTGGGGGGGAGATATCTCACAATCAAGGCAGCTTAAAACAACTTATTTTTGATGCTGCAAATTGGTCTCTAGGGTACTAAGAGAAAACAGTGTCAGTTAACTCTGAGGGGAAACAATCAGACCATTCAGTGATCACGAGACCACAAGAAAGGGGAAAAGAAATGTGCTTTACCAGGAGAAATGAAATGGGGTGACACGGAGCAGCACCAGATCCTTGGGGCAGGGAAAGCACAGTGGGAAGGGACCTGGGTTGTGGCACAAGGAGCAGCATCCATGGGACTGTGGTCGTGGAAGCAGGCATGGGCTCTGGGCAAGCTGTGATGGTGCTGGCTTGTGTCTGCTGCTCCGCAGCAAAGCAGCAAAGCTCCTGCATGGCTGAATTTAACCCAGGAATTAATGCTGTGAATTTTCTTACCCCTCTCTGTTTTTTTTCCTGCCTTTCTTTTCCAACAGAACCCACCAGATAGTACTGTTGGCACCAAAAAGCAGCACTGTGTTTTCACTGGCCTATCTCACACATGGTGCTGTGCATTGATTTAATGTCCCTGGCCTTTTACACTGAGTTCTAACACATCTATCATCACAAGATCTGGGTAACAGCAGAGGATCACAGGGCAGTGATACGATTTGTTTGCATTATTTATCTGGATATTTGTATTATTTACATTCATTACTAATTATACTGCAGCTTTGGGGTAGGCTGGGAAGGGCAGATGTGACACTGCCGACAGCGGGCTCTCACTGCTGGGTTAGGTGTGCACCTGGGGTTGAAGCTTTTGCCTTTGATTCAGCCTGGCACTGTCCCATCCTGCTGCCAGGGTGAAGTGGAAGGTGCTACCACCCCATCCATGTGTTTGGAGGTGAGGGCTGCAGGGATATCATACTCATCAATCCCACCATTTAATCCTTCCCAATCCCATGAAGATACCCAGGCAGCTATCCTCATCCCCCCACTTTGGTTGGGGATGGGCAGAGGTGATGAGCTGCATCCCTGGGGGTTGCAGAGGAACCAGTGTGTTTTGTCATAATGACAAGCAAAAATGCAGGCAAAAAAGGATTATTGGGGTTCCACGCCCCAGTAATTGCACCCTGATGGTGCAATCACCATGACAGTGATGCCCCATTGTCCTAGTAAATCAGGCAGAGAAGTGGGGCTCAGTCCCATTTCATCCTAGAGATTTTCTTTTCCCACATCCACTGCTTTTGGATTTATTTCAAGGTTTTTTGTTTTTAATTCTTTATTAAGCACAGAACCTCAGAGCATGGCTGCCTGGCTGGCAGCTCTGCCTCCTGCCTGCCCCCTCTTGCCCAGGCTGCTTTGGTATTCAAGGGGTGGTGGTGGCTCAGGACATGCAGCCCCGATCAGCGACTGCCCCATGGTGCAGAGGGGTTTGCACAGCCCCATTCCCTCCTGAATGGGCTGGGCTGGGACGTGCCGGGGAGCCAGGGCTTGGCTCCGCTCGATCCTTTCGTGTCCCGACGCACGGCTGCCGGCGCCTCCAGCCGCTCTCAGCAGCCTCTGGCTCCGCTCCAGGAATGGTTTATGGCTCTGCCCTGGCAGGAAGCCTCAGCCGGGCACTGAGCGGCAGCATGAAGGGACACGGCAGTGCCTGCTCACCCCTGCGCTGGTCAGTGTGTTGGTGGCCCCGTTAAGCCTGGCAGGGTTGGCGGGTTTGGGCACACCAGGCACTGGAGGGATGATGTTTGTGCTGTAGGTACTGAAGTCAGGCAGCCGAGAGCTGTGTGAAACCTTGTGCTGAGGGCAGGCACATGTGCCCCTGACAAGTGGCACCTCTATCTCTGCTCCCTGTGGTCCTGCTGTGCTGTGTGGCTTTTCCAGTGCAGGTGATGCCGATGCTGTTCAGGGGCACAAAGGAGAGCAGGGGCTTGCTGGCAAGGGCAGTGGCTGCTCTGACCTGGCCTCTCTAAACCTGTAAGGCTTTTCCAGAGCTCTTTACCAGGGGGTTATCATGGCAGTGCTATCAGCTGTGTGCAAGGCTGTCCATCCAGGAGGAGGTCTCCACTGTCACCCTGATTGTGTGTCAGCCCTGCTCGTGGGCTGGATGGGTGGGATGGAACACATACTTCACCAGCACTCAGTGGGGAAGGACATGGGGCAGTACCAGGGTCTCCATAACCTCATTTCTTATGAAGGTTTGTCATCATATTATGGAGAAGGCTTTGGGAGCACAGTGAGGAGCATGCCATATACCTGGACATCTCCCACAACGGCCCTTCGCTCCCCCCTCATGCCCAGACCCCCAACCCACGCTGCCCACCTTATTCTTCCCTAACAGAGCTTCAAGCTCTGCCAGGAAGCCAGGCCATGTCCCGTTGCTGTGGCAGATGGCTCCCCACAGCTGCCTGCAGCCTCCAGATGCTCTGCACTACCTGAACCCTTCCTTTATTTCAGCAGGGGACACCAGCTGCCTGCAAGGGAGCCCAAGCTCCGTGTGCCGAGGGGCAGGCAGGGGCTGGCAGGGGGCAGCAGCTGTTGCCCGCTCGGGCACTTCTTGTCTTTCCTGGCCCCCAGCACTGTAAGTTAACACCCCACAGGCAGGTCCAGAGAGGATTTCAGCGAAACCTGAAGCTTGGGGGGAGAGATTATGCTGCAGAAGTGGCCTGGGACAGCGTAAAAGGTGCACTCCCACCATCGCCAAAGAAGGAGCTGGATTCGCTCCCTGGGGAGCAGGGTCATCCCTGGTCTCAGTAACGGTGCCTAAAGGGGGGAGATGAATGCCTTGAACATAGGTCACCCCTTTCTGTCTCAGCTGGGTCTCCCCAGGACCCCGGGGGTGCTTGCTTGGTGCCTCCTGGTAGGTCACTGCTTAATGAAACCAGGTTTAGGAGAGATGCCTGGGAAAATGCCTTCAGCATGGCTGGCCCTTCACTGGCATGAAGACTGAAGGAGTGGGGTGGGCTCTTCCAGAGGTGTTTGTGCTCCCCCAGCACCCTCTGCCCTGGGATGGGGGCAGCCAGTGGCCTCTGCCCTGCAGAGTGTTGGTCTGGGGCAGAGTGGCCCATTCCAGGTTCTGTAATGGCAGGAGCAGAGCTGAATGCTGCTTTTGTTTGGGGTTGTTTGCTGGTTTCTGAGGCAACCACATCTACAGACTGAGGAGAGCTGGGCTGGGGAGATGGCTGATCCCATCCCACAGCTCTCAGCAGGGATGCCTGCAGTGCTGGTATGCGGGCATTGTAGATGCTGTAGGTGAAGGCTGCCCCATCAGCCCCACCAGCCCTACCTGGGAGCTCTTCTTGCAGGAGGCTTTGAGTCACTTGACCTCCTGGTGAGAAAAATCAGAGCAGTGGTCTCCAGCCCACTCTTACGGACCCTGCAATGTGCAGACCTGTAAGGGGCAGCGTGCTTTCCCCAGTCCTTCAAAGTGTCACTTCCAAGGCCCTGACATCTCTTAACAAGGTCCCATACTTGTGGTGCAGCTCTGGCCATGGTGAACACGATCCTCTCTGCGTCCCCCGTCATAGGACAGCATGTGCCCTCTTGAGATGGACTGGGTCTGGAGGAGTGTGGTACTTTGTGGCAGAGCTGTAGGAGCCCCACACAGAACTGCTCCGCTCCCTCTCCTCCCTTTTTCACCCATCTCTTGTTTTGTGCAGAGTGGCACCAGCCTTGGTCTTGGGGCCACAGGGAAGCTGTATGTCAGGGCCAAGCAGATGCAGCTGCAGGTACCAGGGCAGCCCGTGCTATGGCTGGGTGCCCAACTCGGGGGTCTAGAGCAGGTCCTGGCAGCCTGTGAGTGACAAACTGCAGAACGGGCTGACAGGGACTGTCACCAAGCCAAGGAGAGCTGTGCCACCAGAGCTCGTGTGTCTGATGGGGCTGCTGACGTCCTCCAATGCCACCCCCATGGGGCTGCCTCCTGCTCCCTGCTCTGGATGCAAATGCAGACCCCATCCATTTAGTGGATTTGGGTTGGCACCAGTGTCCCCTGGTAACCCAGCCCCTTTCCAATGAGCTCTTGTGTCCTCTGCTCCCTGGGGACTGCTGCTTTTGCACGTGGGCGAGCACCAGTGGAGCTGGAGCTCCTCTCTTCAAGGGAAGGTTGGTACCTCCACCCTAGTGCAACCCACCTTCCTCTGCCTGCTCACCCAGGAGCAAGCTGCCTTTTCATCCCATCCCTCTTCTCTCCCGCAGGCACGTACCAGGGCCAGTTCACCAACGGCATGCGGCACGGCTACGGCGTGCGGCAGAGCGTGCCCTACGGCATGGCCTCGGTGGTGCGCTCCCCACTGCGCACGTCCTTGTCCTCCCTGCGGAGTGAGCACAGCAATGGCACCCTGCCGCAGCAGGACTCACCTGCCGCCAACGCCGAGAGCCTGCCCCTCTCACCCACCATCACCCGCGGTGGCTTCGCCCTCAGCCTCTACGCAGAGGTGGAGGCTGGCAAGCCCAAGAAGGGGGGGCTCTTCCGCAGGGGCTCCTTGCTGGGGAAGCTGAAGAAGTCCGAGTCCAAGTCATCCCTGGCCAGCCAGAAGAGTCGCGTCAGCTTCCTCAAGAGCGAGAGCGGGATCAGCTCGGCTGCCAGCGATGCCACCTCCACCGTCAGCCTGGGCGAGGGCGCTGAAGGTGAGGAGTACTCCCCCTTCGAGTCCGACATCGATGCCACCACCACGGAGACCTACATGGGTGAGTGGAAGAACGACAAGCGCGCCGGCTTTGGTGTCAGTGAGCGCTCCAGCGGGCTCAAGTACGAGGGTGAGTGGCTGGATAACCTGCGGCACGGCTACGGCTGCACCACGCTGCCCAGCGGCAAGAAGGAGGAGGGCAAATACCGCCACAACGTCCTCGTCAAGGGCATGAAGAAGCGTGTGATACCCCTCAAGAGTGCCAAGATCCGGCAGAAGGTGGACAGGAGCGTGGAGGGGGCTCAGAGGGCTGCGGCCATTGCCCGGCAGAAGTCAGAGATTGCAGCGTCCAGGTGAGTGCTTGGGGCTTCAGCACGCAGGTCCCTGTGGTGACGCTGGTCTCCATCCCACGTGTCTCTGGAGCCGTGCTGTGTGCTTCCTTGGTACATGAGTCAAATGGGCTCTCTGTGATTTCTGTTTAATTCCTTGTGCTGAATGCTGTCAGAGCAGGGCTGAGGGCCCTTATGGCAGTGCAGGGGTATTTGGAACATGTCCTGTGTCCTCTTTCTCACCCCTTCTCCTGTCCCCCCGCATTCCTGGTCCATGGGAGAGCTGCTGGACAGCAGAAACTGGCCCCAGTGCTCAGCACGATGGAGAGCATGAGCTGATGGGATGGGAGCACCTTGGTGCTGTGCCAGGCTGCTGGAGCCACTGGGTCATTGATGGGGCAGGATGAGAAATGGTGGGGTTTGACTGTAGTAAATCCAACAACTCATGAGCAGCAAGGGAGACGTGTTCCAGTTTGTTAATCAGGTCTGCAGCAGGACATGGCTCAGCCTGGGTGCTGAACCTGGCGTGACTTTGTGGGTAGTTTATGGGGTGCATTAGGGTTGTTACTTAATTTTAGTGGCTTGATATAACGGACTTTCTGGGATGAGCACTGCTGTGCTGGGGTGCTGCGGACTGGGAGGCAGTGCTTTAGGCAAGGAGGAAGCAGGGAGGGCTCAGCTGGTTATGTCTTCTCATGTTCTCCCAGTTTGTCCGGGCCAGACCTCAGGGCTGGGAAGGGGGCTGTGGATGTGTGCCTTGGACGTGTGCCGCAGGGATGTGTGAGGGAGGAGCGTGCAAGGGCTGCTGCGAGCACGTGGCAGTGTCCTCTTGCACCAGTGTCCCTCGCACTGACAGACGTGTAGGCACTGAGAGGCACCACATTGCCCCTACGCTGCCTGGAATGTTGGGACCGGACAGGTAGGTGCCGCTCAGAATTAGCTACGTTAGAAACTAGTGGGAAAGAAAAGTGCTAATTGCTCTATCATTCCTCCCGGGATGGAGGAGGGAAAAGATAAGAGCAGCTCCATGCTCTGCCTCAGAAAGGCAGGGAGAATACTCCTCTCCTGCTCTGCATCCATGCCTGTGTCTGAGCTGTGCTGGCAGCATGCTTCTCCTCCCACAGTGCTCCCACCAGTCTTGGAGCCAGCCTGGCAGAGACCAGAGTTGTAAGCAGGATTGGAGCCTTAGTTCCTTTCCTCTTCCTCGGGTAAACATGGCTGTGACAGACCTTGAGGCTTCACCTTGCCTCTCCATCAAAACCTCACCCTGTGCAGGCTTTGCTGGGCAGCGGCAGCAACCCCATGGCTGTCCTGCCTTGCTCCGATCGCTGTTTAATTACCAGTTACCTCATTATCAAGTGAATAACACCAGTGGGTTGGGAGCCTGTTCCCAAACCCCATCCCTCCCCTTCAATAAACCGTGGCTTTACTCTCCCAGCAGCTGTTTCTGCTCCAAGGTTTTGCGGGGACTGTGATTATTTTTTAGCACAACCCAGCTGCTTCATTCAGCGGCCAGTGGAGAAAAGCAGCAGGATTGCAAGTGCAGCGCTGTGCAGGATAAAAATAACAGCCTGGGGTGACGTGGGGCCCACTGCATCCTCCTGGCAGGGCCACCTCAGCCCAACACCAGCTTTGCTGAGCGCGGGAAAAGCGTGTGGCCGCGGCGCTGGGCGCCTGTAAATAAAGAGGCTGGAACTGCAAAAGCTGATCCCCAAGAGCTCCAGGTTTACACAAGCCTCTTTTTATTATACACTATTTACACTTCGGATCAAAAGCGGCTCTGCAGTGTTTTCCATCAGGGGCTGGAATGCGCCCGCTGTCCTGGCGGGGGACTGCATCCCTTCCCAGCACGAAGGGGAATAATTTCCTATTAAGGAAACCTTGGAGCTGGAGGAAATAAGACGTTAAAGCCCGTTTCCTCCAGGGAGTCCTCCCCTAGCAGACCCTGTGATAGTGTGGTTGTTGTGGCAGGGAAGAGAGCACTGCTTTCCTCGCAGTGCCATGACCCTGGTCCAGCTCAGCTGCTGCAGGAGCAGAATTCAGGCTCCTCCATCCTGTAAATAACTCACCCTTTCCATCAGTGTTTATTCCTGATGGATGTTGCTCTGTGCAGAGCCACTCTCTCTACCTGCCCCCTTTCAAGACTCATGCTCTCCTTCTTCCCCCTGTCAGCTCAGCTTTGGGGTCAAGAGTAAATAGAGGTAATTTTGCCTCTAGAAGGTCCTTAGGTTAAACCCCAGCTCTGCCACTGACTTTCTCCTTGTCCTTGAGCCTTGCCTCAGTTTCCACACCTAGGGCAGAGAGTAATTGCAGACAGATTGTGAAAATCGATTATTATGGTTTATAGAAGGGCTGTGCTATCGTTAGTATTGCCTGAGCTCTTAACTGCGAGGTGGGGTTTTCTAGATGGAGCATTTACATCTCTCCTCAGATGGTGGTATGTACCTTACCCAAAGGAATGTCTCTGAGAACACAGGAATCCTTTTGGGGGAGAACATGTGACGTATCTTTAGGTAAGATTATTGCTAGGAACTAATTGGCAGGACACAGCAGCCAGGCTGTGCAGCCCAACTCCCTCCATGTACCTGTGCTATTGTAGGTGCATGTTTGAGATTCATTTGCTCTTGGCACTCAGGGGAGCCCCTTGCAGAGTTAATGCACTGTAACATCCAGCCTTCCGCTGTCTGGGGGTGAAATGTCAGGAGGAGGCCAGATTTCACTCTTTTGCACCATAAAAGGCTCTTTAGGGATAGAAATCCTGAGGAAAACAAGCCCAAGTGCTGGAAGCTGCCTTGGCTGGTTGCACTGCAGGAATCCCAGGCACATGCCTAAGCTCTGGGGGTGTGCAGGCAGGAGGCTGCCAGCAGCACTGATCATGCCCCTGACCGGGGATGATGGTCATCGTGGTCAGCAAACCTTCCTCGTCCTGTGCTCTGCTCCGAGGGTGTCTGAGGCACCAGGCTGCTTGGCAGCTCCTGACCTGCTCTGTTTGGGCTTTCCAGCCAGCACCGTGGCAGTGCCAGCTATTACCCTGCTGCCTGTCTGCCCAGACAGCACTGCCCTGGCCTCCTCTGGTCCCTCCTGAATTCTCCTATTGGCAATCCATCTGCTTTCCCCATTGTGCAAGAGGTTGAGCACAGAGCTGGCTCTTGGGGGAACAGTGATTTTTTTTGTTGTTGTTGTTATTGTTGTTCCTTTTTTCATTATTTTAGTGAAAATCATTGGGCATGGGGTCACCCTGCCCTGAACTGCCCATCCAGGTAAGCCAGATGCCCCCTCACCCCAGGAGGAGCCCCTTGGTGCTGCTCAGACATTAGGCAGTATCCCCAGGCATGTCTGTTGCCAGTGTTGGGATCAGCTGGTGGGATGCAGCTAATGGAAGTTAAAGTATGATGAATCCTCACCCAGACTGCTGCCACTTGGGAGAAAAGTCATCTTGGAATGCAGCATCTGCAGCCTCCCCCTTTCCCACCCTGTGCCCTGTTTGGGGCATCCTATGGAGTGGGTGGGAAAGGTGGTGAGGTCCTGGGATCATCATCTCCCTGTGCTGAAGTAGGCAAGCTGCCTGGAGGACAGCGAGGAGGGCACAGCCACTGCTGAGCCATGAGCAAGGCACTTAAAAGCCATCCTGAGGTGTGTAAAGGCTGCCCTGGAGTTTTCCGGGCACGTGGGTTGGTGCCGAACAGGGTGCTTTGCACCCAGGGGTGCTGCTTGTGCAGTGTGTGCTTGCCTGTTATATGGAGAGGATGGTCCCACTGGAAGCAGGGAGAAGGAGCATGGAAATGGTCATTGTTCATCTCTTCAGAACAGATTAAAATGAAAAGCAAGAGAAGGGCAGGACCGGCTGCAGGGGGAATCTGAATCTTTGATTGCTGTATGCTCAGTAGCTGGGCAGCTCATACAGGGGATTTCCTTCTCACTGGTGCTTTTGTGGGACAAAAATGAGTATAAATACCGCAGTGGGATCTGCTGTAGTCTGCCTCTGCACGCAGTTGTGCCTCCCTGTGACTTGGACCAAAATCAATGGAGGGACTTGGCCATGCATCCCGCAAGGCATGGGTCTGGCCATGCTCTGAGGTCATTTGACGGGCATATACCCTGGTAATAATAACCTCAGATATATCCGCCAGATGTCCCAGGATCAATAGGAAAGCAAGACAAGAGAGGCAGTAGTGGCTGCTGTGCTTCACCTGCTTGTCTTCAGATGCTGGCCCTGAAAGCCCGTGTGAAGCTGGGTGTTTTGTACCTGGAGAGCACAACTAAAAGTGAATACATTCTGGATTCAGTTTATATTTTCACGTAGTATCTACAGAGGTCCTGCTATACTGCTGGTTGGATAGATACCGAAGGATTTCTAAACTGCATTCCGAAACGGTCGGCCCTGATTGCTGTTTCAGTAGGGTTTTCTCATCGCAGTGCGTCTGGGCTGTGCGAGTGTTGCATGTCAGAAATCACAACGGTGCAGCTTCCCCGGCAGCAACACACGCGCATCAGTCACAGAGTGAGCTGCTGCCTGCTTCTGGAGCCTGAGCTGGATTTCTGTCCGCACCCACGTCTCTCCCTCCAAATAACAAGAGCGCTCCATGGCTCCCGTATCGCTTTCCAAACCTCCCCCTGCCCAGCCACATTCCCGGCAGCGCTGCCTCCCTGCGCGCAGCATTCCCAGCCTGCGTGGCCAGGCGGCAGCAAGCATCTCCTCGGGGAGCGGGGTGTGTGCTGCAAATGACGTCCTGAAATCGCTGGAGTCAGCAGAGCCTCCTGACTAAATAAGGGCAGGCAGAGCAGGGCTTTATCAGCGCGGCCCCGGCTCGACAGCTGAGCGCCGAGCCCCGTGGCAGCCCACGCCGCTGGATCTCGGCTGCGCCTTCCACTCATAAGGGGCTTTATTCGGCACGGCTTTGCCCCAGCGAGCTCTTGCCCTTGTCCCCTGTGTTCTCAGGGGTTTATGGTACTGGTGGGGAAGGTGGGCACCCAAAGTGACGTCTTCCTGATGCTTTGGGGTGCGTGTCCGGTGCAGAGCTGGGCTGATGGTGGCCTCAGGTGTCCTGGAGCTGATGGCACAGCTCAGCTGCAGAGTTCAGATGTGGGATTTCAGGTCCCTTCCAATCTCTAGCATATAGTGTGTGTGTGTGATTTCAGGTCTGTCAAATCAGACTCAGGGTTTGCTCTGAAAGAGTTTTAGGATTTGTTTTCTTTAATACCCTTCACTTTCTGCTTACCTCAGGGTTTTAGCCAGATTCACAGGCACTAAACCCATCAGGACTCCAGTGCCTTCCCAGACATTTAGGTTTAAGGCTGGATGGCAGGATGCCGCTGATCACCCCACATGAGCAGGCAGCAGCAGTGGTTCAAGGCAGTTCCTGAAGGTGAGCCTTGAGGCTCCTGCTTGAGATAGCAGCTGATCCTTTGCCTTCCCAGCTTCACCATCTCTTAGCCTCAGGACTGTAGACCCATGTGATGGATGGGCAGTAGCAGGCAGGAGATGGGCAGAGCTCGTCCTGGCTCCATCCAGGTGTATTGGCTGCAATTTACCTTTGAGCAGGAGCTGTTAGGGAGAGGTATTTCTGCACCTGTACGATCAAACACTGAAGATGCCACAGCCTGACCTCTCATGGGGCTTACAAGATAGGTGGGAGATGGTGAAGGTGGAACAGGACCACCCCAGCTTCAGTAAAATCTCTCCAGATTCCCCAAGCAAGGTGTAGCCATACCTGGAGGTGGTCGAGTGGCAGGAGCCAAGGAGAGGTCCTTGATGGCTGGATATTCTGGCTGCCCCACAGCCGCCACAGTGGGACTGAGCATCTCAGTGCTTCCACAGGCAGGGCTTGGAGAGAGCCAGTGCACACATGGACAGGGAGAAATGATGGCAGCCACGAGGCTCCTGCTATAGCTGGGTGCCAGGACACAGCAGTGAGGGGATGCTCCTTGGTCCCACTCTCCCAGCAATGATGACTCTCACAGAGCTTGGTGTGTTTATAAAGAAGATAATCTTGTTTCATTCTCTCTTGGTCAATAGAACTCCAGTTGCTGGCATCTATTTCCATACCAACCAAAGCCCACGGCTGGGACTCTCCCACTTTCTGTGTGGTGCCTGCAGTGTCCACTCTTTTCCATGAAACCAGGTGAATAAAGACCTTTCCCCCTTGAGGCTCCTGAGCAGGCATGACCTCCTCTGTGAGGCTTATCAGCACAAACTGAGGTCTGTGTCCAGGGTAATCATCTGTGGGGATGGCAAGGGGAATCCTGCCTGGCCCATGCCACTGTGGCCAGGACCACTTCAGCTTGGGTTTCCCTCAAAGCTCTTGAATGGACAACGTCCCTGGCTGCCTTGTGCCATGACCTCGTGTTGTCACCGTGCGTGGTTTGATTAGGAGCCTCCCCGCTCTGGGACTTTGTGTCACTCACGTCTTGGAGATGGGGACACCCAGCTCCTGTTCCAGAACCGGGCCCGTTTTTTACAGCCTTGTGACCAGGACTGAGCAGGGCTGGTTTGGGCTTGGTTGGGCTGGGGTTTTGCTGCCCCAGAGCACCCATCTCCAGCTCTGTAAAAGTGCTGCCTGATTCAAACTGCTGCCTGACCCTCCTCCTGTCACAAAAGGTGGTTCAGGCTGTGGGGTTTGGGTGAGCCCTTCTCTGTGCCTGGTCCTGTGTGGCCACGGGGACACCAAGCCCTAGGGTTAGTGTCCAGTGCCAGAATCACACGCACACCTGCCCTGGTTGTGAGACCCCCACAATGTGTCCCCCCATGTGTGGGGCTGGAAGGTTTCAGTGCCACTGAATGAGTCCTGGTGTGATGCCTTCACCCCTTTGTTTCAGCCTCATCCCCAACTCAGGCTGGCTGTGGCTCCAGCAGTGACACATTTTTTGCCCACCCTGCTCATTATGCTGAGATGAGTTCTGACTCCAGAGGAGGGTGTGCACAGCTTTATCTGTTTTCCACCCCTTAGGAATTTCCGTAGGCACTTCTATGCCCTATTAGGGTAAGATGGAGCTTTGAGGAGAACACATCAGTTGAGCAGCACTGCTTTCTCCAGGGCTTCCTGGGTCTTTGGGGTTGAAGCAAGAGGGGCTGTGGCTTGCATGCATCCCCTCAAGAGGAGCAGAATTTGGATGGCAGGGCATCAAGTAGAATTAATGGGCTGTTCATTCTGACCGTATGAGAAATCCTTATCTCAACAGCTCACAAACCCAGAAGGGGAAAATTGAAATGTGATTTTAATCTGCAAAAATGACTGTGGAAAATGGTAGCTTCTCGTTCAATTGATCTGCTGCTGCATGCAGCAGAAAGGCTTTGACTCCTATCCAAATGCTTGAAATGAGCAGGCAGGCAGCCGGGCTTGGAAATCATGGGATTCAATCAGGCTTTGTGGAGAGGTTATCATTGCAGTGGAATGTGGAACAGGCTTATCTGGAAACAGAGAATAATATTTAAGTAAAACGTCCAATTTAAATATAAATCCTGAGATACAGAAACCCTCCCTCTTCCTGCAGGAGGTGCAGTCTTTTCAGCTGATCCTAGTGCTGACCTGCAGCAGTTTGGCTTCCTGAGTCTGAGTTTTTGTGGCTTGAGACACCTGGAAGGCTGGGTGAAAAAGGCTTCTGCCTTAAGTTTTGATGAGTAATTGGGCTTTGCAGTTCTTTATGGTTTGGATTGGTTAAATCTGAAAGACATTTGAGTTAGAAGTCGCTAAAACTGTTAATTGAAAATAATCAACAGTCTTCGAGGCACAACACCCCCTTTCTGACCCATCCTAGTGTGTTGGGTAAACACACTCTGCTTGTGGATGCCATGTGTTTGGCAGGGCCTGGGGCTGGGCAGGAGTTCCTGGGTCACTCTGGGCTCCCTCGAAACAAATGGCTGCTGCAGCTCTGGTGTTTCCTTGGAAGTGGGAATTCATCCCCATGGGCAGGGAGCAGCTCCTGCCCGCTCAGTGCAGGTACAGTTAGAGAGGCAGGACATGGAGGATGAAAAGCTGGAAGGTCCTGATTGCATATGTGCCATAAAGACCTCTTGGTGCACTGATCAGTGAGATAACCTGGCTGCTCTGATTTTGAAGAGATAGCTAATTAAATAAGGGGTCCCCAGAGCATTAGCTGAGTCCCTTTGATAATGGTGAGGTGGAAGCTGGAATAAATCAGTGGCATTTGTGTGTTACGCTGAGGCCGTGCTGCTTTGGGGGACTCACTCATCCAGGCTTTGCTTGATCGGCACTCAGGGCAGCATAGAGGAGAGTGGACCTGAAAGCTAGGAGGGATTCCATTTGGCAGCTACAAATCCTCCCTTTTTCACTCAGGATATCCCTGTGGATGGCCTCCTGAGCTGCTCCCAGCCTGGCTGTGCTGGCCACCATGGAGGTGGCCAGCAGTGCTTTGAGCCAGCAGGTTTTGGCTTGCATCGCTCCATTTAGAGCCGGCTCCGGCAGCTGCCGGCTGGCATCCGAGGGCTGCGGGGGAGCGGAGAGCACATCTCCCGTATGCGGGGCTGGGGTGTGTAGGTTGTTGTCTTATTGAAGACAGCTGCAGATCTGTCTGCTTGTAAGATTAATATCACTTTAACTGCTCCAAAGGGAAGTATCCCTGGGTGAAAGATGCAAGTGGCTCAGGGCTATTTAGAGCTGAGGATAACATTTCGGTATTTAAAAAATTCACCAAGTAATCATAAAGGCTAATGCTTGCTGAGCTTGCTAGGTGGCAGAGAGCTCTGCCAGGCCTGTGCTCCTGCAGCACTGCACAGAAGAGGATGCTTTCCTCCTGGCTGAATGGTCTGTTTGCACCCTTTCTGCGGAAGGAAGGAGGAAAGGTCAGATTCACCCAGCTAAGTAGCCTGGACATGACCAGAATGTCACCACTTGTGTCTGAGTGCTGGTACCATGAGTGAAAAGTCTGGAGCATCTCATGAGCTGTCTGCAAGGGACGGGAGGCTGAAGGGCAAAGCTGCTCTGCAAGGGAAGGGAGGCTGAAGGGCAGAGCTGCTCTGCAAGGCCAGGATGGCTTTTCTTTTTGGATTTCTTTTACAGTGCTATGGAGGTGTTTCCTTTAGGAGGCAGTTTGCATTGATTTATGCTTAATTCACAATTTAGACCACACCTTGCAGGTGCAGAGTCCATAATATAAAGCAGCAAAGACACGTGTACCTCAGGGATATTGGAGTGTAAACTGAGTGGTACATGCACATGAGAGATGGAGCAAAAAAAGCAGAAGGAGGATGAAGGGTACTGCTGGCTCTCAGGGCAGGGTGCCCGTGGGGTGGGACACACAGGTGGGTTTGACTGTGGGCAGGGAAAGTGGCATGAGAGATGGACTGAAAAGGGGTATTCACTCCCACTGGTTGGACATATTTAATGTTCATGGCTCGTTTTCTAGGGGCTTTTGAGTTGTGCTGCTGGGTGCTATAAAGTCCATGAGCCTCTGGTGTAGTTTCATCCTGACCTCCTCATCTCCAGACTTTCTCCTCTGCTGGCTTTTGCATGGGCTGCTTTTTGCAGGAACGCGGGGAGCTGGCAGCACAACCAGCAGTAAATAAAGAAAGTGTGGTCCCGATTCAGGCTCTGTCTGAAACGTACCAAATTTATAAGCGTGTAATCAAAAGCCGGCATTTTCTGTTCTTGCCAAAGCTCATTGTTGGCTTTGAGCAGATTTTAACCTCAGAAGAAATTTTCCCTCTTGCACTCTCCATGTCTAAGGTTCAAAGATCACCTCCCTGCCTCCCTCAACCCTCAGCCTTTCTATCTTAACTGCTATGCCCGGCAGACCCTGGGCCACAGGCTGGGAGAGGTTTCATGCCATGGGTTGCAAGTGCTGGGCTCTCCCAGCCTGGCTGGTATTTGTCCTGCATGGCAGCCAGGGCCAAGATTTCCCTGTGTTGAGCTCCCAGGGACTGCCAGCCATGTGGATAACAAATAAATTGAGAGATACTCAAGGCAAGTTCGATGTTATCGTTACGGCTGAGCCCTTTCCTCCAGGCTGGGCTTTGTCACAGTGTTACTAAACCCTCAGCATGGCTTGTTGGAGGGCTGTGAGCAGCAGTGCCTTCCTCTTGTGTCCCAGGGGTGTGTGGCACAACCAGAGAGAAGGTACCTAAAGCACCATGTGGTATCTCCTTAATCCAGATGTTCATCAGCTGGATGATGCCGTAAGAAGTAATCTCAGTGATGGAGGGACTCAGCACAGGCATCAGCATTGCTGGCCAGGGGAGAGCAGCACCCTCCTGGGCACCAGTAGGGCCCACCCGTGGTGTGCTGGAGGTGCCAGGTTTGAAACTACAGCTGTATGAACCTTATTTCCCCCAAATCAAACACTTCTGGATGACTTTGCAAGCAGGGACACAGAAGTTAGGCATGCCCTCCCAAGCAAGAGAGACAGGCAATGCTGACATGTAGCTCGCATCCCCAGGGCAGTGCGGGATCCCAAAGTCATGCCTCTCAGCTTGCTGTCACATGGAGCTGGGGAGCTGGCTCGTGGCCTCCTTGGCCTCACACCCCTTTGTGCCCAAGTGGGTTTGTTGTAAAGCCCTGCTAGCCTTGGGGCTGTGAGGGCTCATAGTGATGTCTCAGCTCCCCACACCCACAGCATCCTCCTGGCAGCCTCTGAAACCCAGGTTGGGTCTTGCTGGCCTCGCCACCTCTTTACCTGCTGGAATTGCAGTACTCAAACCCCACACAGCAGCCAGATAGTATCCAGCAGCTTCTCCGGAGGAAAGGCAACCTCCTCTCCAAAAGGGTGCAAAGGCAGAACAATGTAACTGGGAGCTGCTTTGTCACCTCCAACACCCCCAGTCTGGTCCCTTGCATTGACCCCGGATGCTGGGGGAAAGCTGAACATCTGCATCCATTTGATAACATATTGTCATGGGTCCAGCTCTGTCCTTACTCATGGAAGGAGCAGATCCCAGATCCTGTCCACTTCCAAACTAATTTTTTGGGAGCCACCTTTAGGAAAGCATCCACTCCCTTGCCAGGAGCTGCCGGCTGCTTCCCCAGCTGGGGCTGGCTGGCTGATTACGTCTGGCTGGGAAGCGGCCAGGACAGCCTCTGCCTGGATCAGTGAGCAACTGAAAGGGGGGATTTTATCTGTATGATGGATCCCATCCTCCAAGAGCAGCAGGACAAAGCTGGGGTCGGAGCATGTCCTGCTGGAGTGAAGAGCTGGATCCTCACTTTGCAAGCTTCTTCCAGGGGCTGGCGCTGGGCTGACTCTGTGCCCCAGAGTGTGCCCAGCCTGCTCTGATCCCCCAGGCATGGAAAGCATAGAAACGTCCCCTTGGCCCCTGCCAGATTACAGTGGAATTAATCATGCTGATTACATGCTACCAAAAAAGGAGGTGCTTTCTCTTTTCAGAGCTGCCCCAGACATCCTCCTTGTGAATAGCAGCTTCAAATTGCTGTTTTCCGCCTCATCGTGTCTTGTCTCTGGGTTTTTCAGGAGTTGTAATAATTTTGGACAAAAAGACCAGGAAAGACAGCAATCCCAGGCAGCTCAGCCTGCAGAGAAAGTGGGGAGATAACGTGTGATTGTGGGCAGGGAGGTGAATCATGGCTCCAGCAAAGTGGGATGTCGTCCCAGGGAGAGACAGGCTGAGCCACAGCAGCTCCGCACCCTCTTCTTTATCACAGGGCCCTGAACAGTGTTTTCGGCTCCCTGTCGAGTCACACTGCTGCCTGTATCAGCTGGGATTCATGCCCTACATTTAGTTCTTTCCTTCTAGCTATTCAAAATGGTGTGTGTATGTATGTGTAGATATATATATTCTATCCTATAAGGGCTTCAGAACAGCATTTCTATGGCCACCTCATTGCACCTGCTTTGTATTCAGGCTAAAGCTAGTCTGGTTTGTATGCTGCATCTCAGTTTAATGGGAAAGAACTAATCCTGATTCCATGACTGACAGTCCAAAATTCCTCTGGAGCATTTTCACTGGAGGGATAAGTGCATCTTTCCTATTTTTTTTTTCCTATATTTCCTAAAACATGACCAAATACCAACCTGAGTTTGTAAGACTCACCAGACACCCTAAAGACCACATTAAAGGTTGTAATTTGTAGTGACTTAGTGTTTGAGGGCTGCTAACTGCTGTCTTGCTATGCACGCAAGAATATGTAGTTTTGCATGTGCAGCCAGTGTATGCTCCATTGCATGCATCAAGGGAGATGCAAGAAGCCTCAGCAAGCATGATAGCAAGAGCCTGGGGAAAGCAGCTCTCTGTAAGCCCTGGGTGGAACAAAGCAGCTGAGTCTATGGTGCTTCACTCTTCCTTATTTTTAAGGTGCGATTTTGCTGTTTGAAGTCAGCTCCTTCCCAGACCATGAGCAGCTGGGCTGTAAAGCTAGCCCTGCTTTCAGTGCAAAGATCACAGGGCTCCGAGCTCAAGGCATGCAAGGAATATGACAGCCGGCCAGTGAAATAACTCTGATAGCCCTATAGCCCTGTGGAGCAAGAGATGTGCTGGGAAGGAGCGGAGAGGATTCAGGGAGCCAAGCTGAGAAAGAGGCAAAAGCTCTGCCTTTCTTAGGACTTTTTCAAGTAAAGGAGCCCCTTGGGCAATGTGTGTTCTTTGCTGGGGAGATACAGGAGAGGTATTTGGAGTAAAATGTGTCTGATATGCTGGACAATGGCAGAGGTGCAGCAGCTCAGGGCTTGTGGTGATGCCTTGGGCACTCGTCTGAGCTCGGTTTTCAGTGCTTCACACTGCAGTGACAAGCCCCTTTTGCAGTCTCTGCTGCCTCACTGCAATGCATGAACATGCTCATGTTTGCCAATATACCTGCACGGCAACCTTCACACCTTAGCTTTAAGCATCTCTGCCTCTCACTTGTTGAAAATCCTGGCTTTTCTCCTTGAGTGTGGGGGTTTTGGATCAAGTGAAAAAGCACTGAGTGGGCTGATTTGATTTTGTTGCTAGAGTCTGCTGCTCGTGCTGGGACAATCTTGGCTTGGATGGTGCTCACTGTTGTGCCCTCTTCTCTCCACAGGACAGCTCATGCCAAAGCCAAGGCTGAGGGGTCTGAGCAGGCAGCTCAGGCAGCTAACAACGAATCGGGCATAGCCAGAATGATGGCCAGGGAGCTTTCTCCAGACTTCTACCAGCCAGGTAGGACCAGAGGCATCTTGTAAGAGGGAGTTTGCAGTTTCCCTGGGGAATCTGTTCAACTGCTTCACCCGCTTCATAACTCCACAAGTTTCCCTCCTGCCTATCCTAAATCCTCTTTCGCCCAAGTTCAGCCATCTCCCTGCCCTGGATTATTTGCTGTCCTCTTTACACCGCTGTGCTACCTGATGGAATATGTTACCAATTGCTCAGCTTCCCCTCATGTTTCTCCATGCACTGAAGCCCTCCCAGCACCATGCAAGCAGGCAGGGAGCTCGGTACTAGCAGTGTTCCTGCAGATACATCCCTCATGGCTTTTTCTTGGAACAGCTTTGCAGACTGACTCATAAGCCCACACCCTGTGGGGCCCCACACCGCACCAGGGTATGATCAGACTTGGCTAATTAGGGGCTGTAATATCCTATAAGGAAGTTGCTAATGCGGACTACTACTTCCCTGAGCCTCTATTTATTTATTAACATCGCTACTGATTATTTGCCTGGGAAAACACTTGGGAGGTTCTTCTATGAGACCAAGCACTGAGGATTAGTAAATAGGAAGTGTAATACTAGAAGCAATATTGTGAATGCCATTACCTTTCCCTGCACAAAGTTAGCTAGAGAAAGCTTTCCTGTCCAGAGAGGGAAGGCTATAACAGAGCAGAAAACAAGGATCCAAAAGCCTACATTTTTATCATGTCTTTCTTATTACCCACCTTTGTTTCCTGCAACAAATGTCCTGTGGCTGCTGAGGCAGGATCATGAGGGACCATCACAGTGGCAAAACTGGGGGTAGATGCCAAAGGCTGACTCTTGCTCAGCAAAACCTGCACAGTTCCTGTTCTGATTTTGGTGCCTCCAGGTCTCTGGTAGTACACACCAGCACAGGGCATGCAACGGGAAAGGGGAATCTCCTTGCTTGGCCAAGGAGAGTCATGCTGAGATTTGACTAAATTCCCTGTATTCCCACCTTGCTCTGACCTACAGAGTGCCCAGCTGGGAAGATGCCATGCTGGAGGGCTGCCCACTCCCCCCCCCCCCCAGCAAGGCCCATTGGAACTGGATTTGAGAGGGGAAACACCACAGTGCTTGGGCATGGGTGTGAGCCAGCATGTGGCACTTCATTTAACAATAGCTAAACGTGGCTTGATCCTGACATAAGCCCCCCAGCTGCCATTCACAGCTCCACATTCACCCTTTGCACACTGGGGTATTTATAGCGCAGAGGCAAAGGAAACTGGAATTCCTAATGGGAGGTTTTGACATCTAGCTAGATTATATTTTCCACCCATGGCAACTGAATGAGACAATTGAAAAGGTCTTTGCAAAATGCCTGAAGCAGCCTGGCCTCTGCTCCTTGGGTGCTGAATCCTCTCACCACTTTAATGTAGGGCTTTTATACAGGGCTTTGCTTAGGTCCTGGCCTCTCTCAATGGCCTTGTTAGCTTCTCATGCATGGTTTTATTCTATGATTCTTTTAAATCCCTAAACTCCCTAAGTGTACAACAAGGGGAAATGTCTCTTCTTCACAGCTGCCTTGTCCAGGGACAGGCAAAATTCCACCCTTGGATTTTGCTAGGACTCAGAGCTGCTGGTCACAGAGCCAGGAGAACCGGGCGGTGCTTGGCAGCTGCATTTCACCCTGTTATCCTGGCAGATAGACCCTGATATGTCTGGCAAGGGCAATCCTTCTCAGCAAGCCTCATATCTCTAATAAGTACTGAGCCCTGGGTTTCATTTAGGATATCAACCCTAATAGCTTAGAGGAGAGGGATACAAGCCAAAGTCCTTGCTTAAATGTCATGCTGAGAGGTGAGGGTGGGGAGGTGATGAGGATCCAAACTACGCAGTGCCCTCCAGGTAGCTGGGGTATTTTGGTGTGAATTATTCAGGAGGAGAAGAGAGCAGCAGGAGGGAGCAAGGAGCCTGGAGCTGCAGGCAGCCTATTTTGAGGAGTCTGAACAACTGCGAAAACGGCTTCCGAATAATCCACTTGCAGCCAGAAATAAATGGCCCTGAATGGGTCGTCTGCTGATTGACAGGAGCGTGCAGGCAGGCAAGAGCAGCTAAAATCAGTGCCCTTTTCTCCCCAGTGCAGAGGCATTGCCTGCATGGGTAGGAAGTAGCAGCATACAAATCACACCACTGATTTATTAGAGGGAAAGGAGCACCAATCCAAATTTCCCCACCAGGCTTAAATGTGCATCAGGCCTTGGGGTGGAGGATACGAGGGGGGGAACTGCAAGGCAGCTGGGGACAGCGTGACTCCAGGGCCTGTGCTGTTGAGGAACACAGTGCACGCCCTGTACGTCTGCACTCCTCTGCTGAATCACTTAAATTCAGCAGAATGAGGCCAAAGCCACTTTCAGAAGCAGGTGCTTTGCTTTCAGACGAGTTGAGACCTCCCACTGCCTGTAAGGAGCACGCTCCTCTTGTTCTCACTTGTTATGAGCATCACGGTGATGTCCAGGGACCCCTGTCCCAGGTGGGTAGCAGCATGCAGAGCACCGTGCAGGGTTGCTATTCCAAAAGGTATTCCCAGTTGTTCAGTGGTGGATTTTGCTCAGCCAGCCACCCAGCACGATGGGTATCTTCGGTGTCAGGCTCTGGCTGACCTTCCCAGACTCTAGCTGGGCTGCAGTTTGCTTTGCAGACATGGCCTAGGGTTAACAAGAAGATTCAATGATAAGTGAGTGAAGGCAATGTTGCTAAGAGCTGACAAATCATCATGGGAGATGAGGCCAGGACAAGCGCCAAAGCCCTGAGTCACCTTGTGTGATGGTGCTGGGTAAATCTGCTGCTGTTGCAGGGCTCAGTGCAGAGAGGAGGGCTGTGAAACTGGCAACCCTGCTCCATGCATGAGAAACATGGTTTTCCCATTATAAGGGATGAGAGATATTTGGGGATGCCTACCTTTCCCGAGGAAACTGGGCATCCCCTGTATCACTTGTGAAGTTGTTACCGTGTTAGACACCAAAGAAGCCACACCAGCCATTCAAAAAACAAACCAAAAACTTGGATGGGAGCTGGATCCTCTTTAACCCCAGGATAACCCACCCATGTGGGCACAAGCTGGACTGCAGATGATCACTGTTTCTTTAACCTCACCTGGAGCTCCCCCACTGTCCTTCAGCTCTTTCCAGCTGGACAGCACATGGTGGGGCTCAGAGCTTCCAGCTGCTCCTGCAGGAGACTCTTCCTGGAAGCAGCCTGTGGTTTGGGAGCACCTCATCTTCCAGCCTCTCAGAGTCTTCCCCAAACCCATTGGTGGTGGTGGCTTTCTACAGCTACCTGAAAGGAGGATGGAGAGAGGAGGGGGCTGGTCTCTTCTCTCCAGTAACAAGAGATAGGACAAGAGGAAACAGCCTCAAGCTGCACCAGGGGAGGTTTACATGGAGGGGAGGAACAACTCCTTCCCCAAGGAGTGCTCAGGCATTGGAACAGGCTGCCCAGGGCAGTGCTGGAGTCACTGTCCCTGCAAGTGTTCACGCTCCGTGTAGATGAGGCCTCAGCGCCATGGGTTAGTGGTGGCCTTGGCAGTGCTGGGGATGGTTGGACTGGATGAGCTTAAAGCTCTTTTCCAACCCGGCTGATCCGCTGATTCTGTGATGGCACGGAGCCGGAGCATTCTGTGTCCCTGCGCTCTGCGGGCAGCTGCTCACACCTCTCCTCTCTCCGCAGGCCCCGAGTACCAGAAGCGGAAGCTGCTGCAGGAGATCATGGAGAACGCGGAGCACGCCATCAACATGGAGGAGGATGCTCCTCGGCCCGAGGGCGCCCCGCCGCCCCCCACACCCCCCGAGAGCCCCCAGCTCCACGAGCAGGACGAGGCCCGCGGCCGCCCCAGCCCCGCCGCCACCCCTCCGGAGGCCAAGCGGGCCAAGGCGGCTCCGCGCCAGGACGGTGCCCTCCGTCCGGGCAGCTGGGCCGAGCCCGCCGGGCGCTCGGGTGGGGGAAGCCCCGCACCGCCTGATGGCGAGGGCCGGCCGGGGTCCCGCGGCTGGGCGCGCCCGGCCGAGCAGATGGAGATCGAGCCGCTGCAGAGGAAGGCGCGCGACCCCGACGTGGAGCACTTCCAGGGGTACCACAGCTACGCCGTCCGGACCTCCCCGGCCACGGACTATGAGGAGGAGCCGCTCATCGAGCCCGAGCCGCCCTCCGCGGAGCCCCGGCGGGACGCCCAGCGCCGAGGGGGCACCCCTGTCCCGCCGCAGGAGCGGGAGGAGAAACCGGCGGCCAAAGCGGAGGAGAAGCCAGCGGCCAAAGCGGAGGAGAAGCCGGCGGCCAAAGCTGAGGTCAAGCCGGAGCCACCGCGGGACAAGGAGCCGAAGCAGCGCCCCAGCCCCGAGCGCAGGGCTGCGGGCCAGGCTGAGCCCACCGCCAACAAGAAGACTGAGGCCAAGGGGCCGCGGCGGATAGAGCCCAAGGCGGGGGCCAAGGCGGTCCCTACCCCGGTAGCGGCGGTGGCGGCGGCAGCGCAGGAGGTGGAGGAGTGCGAAGAGGTGAGGGGGACAGCCCGGAGGCTCCCAGTCTTCGCCGGGGGCTGGTGTTTGTTTTATCCCAGGAGGTCTGAAGGATGCAGAGCCCATGGCCCTGAGGCTGCAGTGAGCCCAGAGGCTCGTTTGGGGATCCCAAGGGCTGCTGGAGGGATTTGGTTTCCTCTCTCCTGTTGCCTTCCCAGCCAGCCCTGCCCTGGATGCTGGGGATAGCATTCATAACCCTATTACTTTAACTTCCTCTCTGCACCAGGGCACATGCACTTTAGGCACATCTCTGTCTCAAATTTTGAGGAAAACAGGCATCTTCTCATTAGTTTTTTATGATTTTCTCTTGTTCTTGCCCACCCTTTTACCAGCCAAGGTGGAGCTGGAAATCTGGGGGAAAAACTGTAGGACGAGGAAGAAAAAGCTGAGTGGGTTTTATTTTTTTACCTACTGCTTTTATGTTTTTGCAGTAGGGGCATCTTACAAGTTGAACTGTGACACTGAATCACCAGCTGATTAACACAGAGTCGCTGAAATTCAATTTTGCTGTTAGCAAATACAGCTGTAAAACCAGACATTTTACGAGCCTGCTGCCTCTCACCTTGCAGCCTTTTGGATGTGAATGGTTCCGATGGCATTTCAGACAAGCACAGCTTGGAAATATTTTGGTCTGAAATCAGAGCAAATCTCATATGGTTAAATTTGTCTGTCTTAAAAATGGCAACTTTTACATATGTGGGCATGGAGAAGGGAATTGGGACAAGCTGCTTGATACGGGCTTAGCAGTTCATGTGCTTAGTTGTGGTCTCCTTTAGTCTGATTTAGTCTTTCTAGAAGAAAGGGGAGGGGAGGAGGGATAGGAGTTGATACATATTCAATGAGTTTGAAATTCAGGCTGGTTGTTAACTGCCAAATTTCTGTGCATCAAGAGGGGATGGTTCTCGTATTTTTAAATAGCAGAATCAAGCTGCATCTGTCTCCTTGCCTTGAGCTGTGGGGTGTAATACTCTGGTTTGTGTTTTTCCTTCAGGGACCTAACACAATCGTGATCTGCATGGTCATCTTACTCAACATTGGTCTGGCCATCCTGTTTGTGCATTTCTTGACATGAAGTGCCCCTCGGACAAGGTAAGAAGAGCAATAAGCTTTTAATCCTCGATTTATAGACATAACTATGGATGCTATAGGTTGACTAGCTTTACTGACTAATCATTCCTCAGTGGATGTCCTCTTGATGAAAATGCATGGACATTTATTCCATAGATGCAATTACCTTGCATTGAGCATTGAGTTTCTCAGTTACCCTTTGTCTGTTCCAAGAGTGATTTGTAGAGCAATTTCAGTGGATAGTTCTCAAGTCTTTTCATAAAGTGATTTATTTCCTCACAGTTGAAAAATGGAACTGTGTTGATCTGATACCATCCCACAGTTTTTTTGCCTTCCCACAGTATAGTTTTGCGTTCCCAGCTGCATGGGTATGGTTCATAGAGTGAAATTTCTATGAATGTTAAATTTAAAACTTGTTTCCTGCAAATATGCTTCAAAAAGCACTTTGAATTTGCTGGTCTGTGGTGGCTGGTGCCAGGTAACTCATTCATTGCAGTATTTATTGGCAAGAATACAAAGAAAATACAAAACTGTGAAATTTGCAGCTCTAACTGCACCAGTGCTGGTTCTGCAGGTGTTGTTATGTAGTTGTTTTATTAAAGGTAAATATAAGCTGTGAGGATATTGGGCCGCATTCCTGGAGCCTCCTGTGGGCTAGAACTGCTCTGCTGGGCACTGCTTTCTGTTGTGTTATTAGTCCCCACACAGCCTGCAGAGGTGAAAGCCTTGCAGACAGATGTGATTACATGTCAGTTGCATTGTTTTGCTCCCCCTTGACTCTCCCATTCATCTGTGTCTGGGACAGGCGTTGCTGCTGATGGAGACCATGGACCTTGGCGGGGATTAAATCTCAGCCGCCTGGAAACACCCAAGAGGAGGACTTTGAGATCCCAAGGTTGCACTGCAAACATCAACCTTAAATGAAAGCGCCTGAAGTTCAGTTCAGTCTCCCTGTTCCCAGGCTGTGGCTGGCCTCTGCAATCTACCAAGGAAAAGCCAGGGTTTCTGCAATTCAGCCTCCTTCTCTTCTTTGTATGAAATAGCAGTTGCCTTAAATTATTCTCACCAAAGTCATCAACTGTCCTGTCGTGCCAGTGATGAGGGATTTATCTGTAGCTGTAGGAGAACAAGTGAGAAGGTCTTATGTGTGCACACTGATGTGTTTTGTAATTCCTTTGGTTGACTCAGTGTCAGAGATTTCCCAAAGACTATTATCCATGGCTTGGAGATGAAGCAATGCACAGCAACCAAAATGACTCATCGGAGCTGTGCCATGGCTAAGGGTGGATGTCGCCCTCTGTGCTTGGAAGTCATCCAAAGGGACGAACAAAAGTCTTTCATTTTCCCATTGCCTGGAGTTGTTTTCCATGTATGGAGGACTGAGAGGGGGAGCAAGTTGAAATTGGGCTTGTTAATGTGTAATCAGAGTCCTGCCCATGGACGTGCCCTGGAGGGTGGCTGCGGGATGGGGTGTGAGGGACTGCCTGATCCAAGGCTGTTTGTGCAGGTGGACATTGTGCCGGTGTCAGCACCAGGCACCGTCTGAGTACTCTCCTGCTACCAGCAATACTCTGTACAGAAGTGTCTTGCAGTGGCAGAGTTCCCACTGTAACAGGAAAGGAAATTGGTGTGCTGAATCTGTCCCTTTGCCCCTTCTTACTATGAAAATGGTGTGAGTTACAATGAAAAGGAGGTACTTACTGAAAAATACCTCTGTATACCCGCAGGTTCCTCCCCTGGCTGCGCTGGGCTGCAGGGTGGCTCCTGGGCTCTCTCACTGTGACAGAGTGAACAGACTTCCCAGGCAGAGGATGCAGGGTGGCTGTTGTGGGAGTGGTTATGCTGTTCCTGAAAGAAAAAAAGGTGCAGAGACCCGAGCGACTCCAGTGTATTGTGGTTTTAGGCTCACAGCAGCCAGGCTTTCAGCAGTGGGAGAGCACAGTGGGGCAATCCTAGCTGTTGTGTTGTGTGCGAGGCTTAGAGGCCTGGGTGGTTTGCACCGATTCTTCCCAAAGCTGCTACAGAGAGTGACCTTTGGAAGGAGATATTCCCACCGTGACCTGCTCTGATCCTTAGCAGTGCAAACTTAGAAAGTCAGCGCAGCTGATATTACAGTTTAGTGTGAGGCTGAGTGCTTGGACATGTTTCTTCCTTCTTTTAAGAGCATTATGTATTTTCTATCCATTTTTAAGATAATTGAAAATGTTATTTATAGTTGGTTGTGCACCTCTGTGTATCCTGAAGTCCCACAGCACAGGACTGGGCAGGAAAACCTAAGGGACTGGAAAGAATGGGGAAATAATGGTTAAGGAAAAAAAAAAACAGGTGCCCTCCAAAGGTCAATCTGAAAGGATTTCTGAGAGAGTGGCAGACACGCAGGGTTTTACACTGACTGGAGACACAGGGCAAAACCTGCCTAGTTTATCAACTCTAATTATGGCATAGGAGAATGAGAATAATTGAGTACTTTTATTTGTGAACCAGGTTTATTTTTTAACCTTATTGACCTCAGGAATGTTGTCACAGTAGCAAATATGTGGTGTTAACTGTGGGAGAAGTGAATGTGATCCCTTTCTAAAAGCCATGTGGCTGTACCAGTCCTGAGAAAGCTGTGCAGCATCATCAACACTTCCACAGAGCATAGTTTAGTAACAATTTGCTTTTTTTTCCCCTTTTCTTAACTATAAATGTATTGCAAACCCCAGCCTCTGCTGCCTTTGATGTTTTATCTCCGTTTGCTGGCATTCACTTGCCAGCTCTGCAGTTTCAGTACGCCAACTGATTTTATTAGCCACAAAGACAATTTCCATTGAGAGACCTGAGGGGCTTTTATTCATCACTAAGCACAAAACTTGATCTTTTTCAACAGTGCTAAGGTAATTCCCCCTCCTCCCGTCCCATTTTTTTTATGCATGTGATATGCACTCAGTAATGTGCTTTCCTTCTAGTAACCTTCTGAGAAAAGTAGGTAGAGTTGCTTTTATGTGACATATAAATATATCCATATTGTGCTGAGATATGGATATATACACATACATACATATAGCCCCTTAGGGATTTTGTTTTCTTAGATGCAAAATAACAGATTTACCTCAAACTGCATGCTTTCAAAACTGACTAGGATATTGTGGTATACTTTCAGGTCTTACAAAGATGCAGATACATTTCACTCTTCACACAAAATACCTTCAGCACAGGTTTTGCAAGCTGTTTACTACAATCTGTGTGCTACTGTCCAGAGTTTTCTGTCGGTTGTTCTGCTGGATTATGTGCAATAATAAACAGTTATCTGCTCACTATAGCCATGAGGATGTTTGCAGGGGGGATCTCCAGGTTGACATAAACACTCCAGTCTTAAAGGATCGTTCATCAACGTGTGGTGTGGGATTTCACAGGTGGCATCTGGATGGTTTTTACCTTTTTCCCAATATCTGTTTCAAAACCTTGATTTTTTTGTTGATGGAGGATACTTTGCAAAGAGAATTGTTTTCCCTTACTGCTTTCTAGAAATTTGGTGCCATTCATTCAAGGACGCCTCCTGCTCTCTCAGCAAGCTCTGTGTGCTACCATCATGTTGGCCTCTACCCGAGGTTGCATGGGGCCAGGAGGGAAGGCTGCTCGCTGGCCCGAAGCCTGCCTGGGCAAACAGATGGCCGCTGACAGGTCCCTTTGCTGCCTCCCAACCCCAAGTGTGGACAAGTTTCTTGCAAGCTGTGTGTCACTGCCTGCTCCTTCAGTGCTGGGGTTCTCCTGGGTTTGGTGAGGAGCAATTCTCTCTTTTGCCTATGGCCCGTCTTCTTGCTCAGCCTCTTGAAACAGCCAAAGTGAGAGGAAAGCCAGGCATGAGGGACAGGGAAATGGTAGCCCTGGGAAGAGTGAGTTATGGAGGAGGATGGTAGAGCGGAGCCCAGCGCCAGCCAGGGGCAGCAGGGGCCTGAGGAATCCAGAGTAGCCAAAACCTTCAATCCCATTTCTATTTCTGGAGTGTCTCACATGGACAAAGCCGGGCTGTGCAGAGAGGCTGGTGGGACACAGGCTCAGCCTCCATGGGCAGCAAGACCTCTGCGTTCACCCAGCAAAGCTGGGAGTTCATGTGATGGAAGATTTTGTGCTCTGGTAAAGACTTGGGGAGCCGAGTTTAGTGAAATGATGGCCATGCTCTCCTCTTGGCTGGTTTTGCTTCTGGTATGGTAGGAACCAGTAGTATCTCATTCATCCAGTCACTGGGAGGAGGCTGGGGGTGGGGGGGTAACCGGAGCCTTATGCACCTCTTAAATCACAGGCTGATGAATGGAGCAGATCTTTGGCCCTTGTGTGACAGAGGCAGCAGGGAGGGTGGTGGGTCTGCTGCTAAGGCAATGACGTAGTGCTTAAAAAATACGGATAAATGCCCTTTCCCCAGGACAGGGGGAACAGCACTGAGTCTCTGACTAGGGAGCTGCTGGTCTCAGGGGTAATGTCCCCTACACTGCCCCTGGCCGAGCGTCACCGGGTGCAGGCAGGGAGGTGTCCGACATGTGAGAACCAGGATAAAGGCATTGGCCTGATCCTGTGTCTGAAGGGCAGCAGCCTTAGCTTCAGCAGCCTTAGCAGTGGGAGGGAAGGTGCAATCTGAGCCCTGGTGTCCTTTGAGAGTGACCTGCTCAGGAGTCCTAGGGATGGCCACGCTGCCCTCCACCGGCCTTGCGGGACATCGGGGCTCTCCAGAGCATCCCCCTCTCTTGGCCTTCATATTTTGTGTGAGAGGAAGGACCAGAGCTGGGGTGAAGGTGTTCCCAGCAGCGAGCTGGTGCTGGGAAGCGCTGAGGGGTTACTGTGCTCCAGCTAGGAATGGGTCTGGGGCTGCACCACCATCTTCACTGCGAGACCTTTCCCGGAGAAAGCCAAAATGACTCCAGAAGCATTAATGCATCCGGGAATAGCCGCTTCTTCCCATGCCTGGCCCCAGCTTAGCCTCCAGCCCCAGCTCCGAAAGCTTTCCCACCCCACCTGGGCAAGTCAAGGGCATGCCATGCCCTGCTCAAGGCTAGCAGCAAGAGTTCCCATGGTGGCCACCTTCTCCTGTTCTCTTCTACCAGAAACACTGGCACTGCATGGATGGAAATAGTTGCTTTTATTTCCTCTGGGCAGCCACCCACCCCGTGGCTGTGAGGACAGACAAGGATCAGCCAGCAGGGAAATACTGTGGGACCTCGCTAACAACCTCAAAATCACACCAGGCCTTCTCCTTGAGCTGGGAAAGCTTTTAAAGGCTTCCTGGCTTGTGGCTTCAGGCATTCCCTTTTGGAGAGGCAGCATGTGGCTGCCGGTGTGCTCGCAGCATCCCCCGTCTCTATAAAAACAGCACAAGTCACAAGGTGGCTATTAAAAATACCTGAGCCATTATAAAACACAGATTGTCCTTAACACTCTGCCCATCACCCACAGTGCAGGGGATTGGGATTGTAGTCATGTTTCCCCCCTCAGGCAATAGCTGGGAAAGTGCCCCTGCTTTGGGGCACAGGCAATGCCAGCGATGCCTTCCCATCAGGGTCTGCATTTAAACCCTGCAGGGCATAAGTGTGAAGGGCTGGTTAAGTGCTAAACTGAGGGCATTTTAGTAAATTAGACTTCGATCCACTGTGCATCGTAGCACACTGCCCGCAATGGATGCTGTGGTTTGGAGAGTGCAGAGGAGCAACCTCTGTGAGCAGGGAGAGCAGGCATGGCCAGGGGCAGCACTGGGGAAACACGGGTTGCAAAATGAACAAGTAACTACTGCGTGAGTACATGGGTACTGCTGGAGGACTCTGCCCCACGGAGCCTGCTTGAACTAATCAGTTCAAAGAAGCAGCCGGGGGCCAAACCAGACTGAAAAGGGGCTGGATCTAATTCATTCCCTGATGTGTGCTTCACCCTCTCTTGTGGCTCTGAAAAATTTAAGCAGTGGCTCAGCATCCTCTTTAAGTGACCTGGGCATTACTAATTTAAAGGTGCCACTATTTTAATGTTAGTAATGTGCTCTTTGCAGAATCATGCCACAGAGCGGAAGCCAAGCTCTCATAGCCTGCTCTGGTTGCAGGGGGATGCTGGGTGCTCTCATGGTCTTTTTGTCCCTTTTTGGGGGAACTGCTGGTGTTTTGTGGGTTACTCCCTAATGTGGCCCTGGGGCAGGCTGGGTCCCGAGTGCTGTCCAGGACTGAAGGCGAGAGGCTCTCCCAAAGAACCATCAGCATGGCCATGCTCTTCTCTGGCACAGGCTGGCATGGATGACCAATTTCCCTCCTGAAAGTACCTTTTCCACCACTCACATCTAGAGACAATGTAAGGAGATAACCGACTGGGGCTTAAACTGAGGATTTTGGTAAGTTATTTAAACTTCTGTGTTTTGCAGGAGTAAATAACCCTTTCTTGGGATCCACCCATGCACCATGTAGAGGTGATAACTGTGTGGCCTCTATCACCAATGCACTGGGACCAGGCAGATTCAGGTAAACGTGTTGCATGGAGTGTCTCCTAAACTGAAAGTCTCAGCTGAATGCCGTGAGCTTCAGCCAGCCCATGGTTCTTCAGGCCCATAAACCTCACTCAGCCCTTCCCCAGGCTGCTGCCTCTTCCATCTGCCCCTCTGCACTGCTCACAAATCCATCCCCTCTGCTCTGGGCTCCACCACAGTGTCAGGTCCCTCCTTTCCTGCCAGGGGACTTGTTTGCTTGTAATTGAAGAAAGCAGATGGCATTTTACCAGGTTGAAAAGCACTGGAAGGGCAGGGGTTAGAAATAATGAGCTAAAAGGTTAGATCAAATTGAGAGGCAGCGTCAATGTGGAAAATTATTTAGGGGTAGCACATTCTCTATTTGGCGGCATATTTATAAACCTGTAGCCTACGTTCATTCTGTTGAGACTAAATGAATGCTGAGGGTAAAATACAGCTTCAAACTCTATGAGCAGGGTGGAGTGTCACAGGGTACAAAGTAATCCAGGCTGAAGCTTGAAGGGGGTTCTCTGGTTTCTTACAAGGAATAAAGGCTTTTATTGAGACTCTGGGTATCCAGAGGAAGTTACAGTGTGATGAGTTATTGCTTTTCATTCCTTGCTGCTAGTGATTTATTTCCTGGCAGCACGCAGCTGCCTGCCCTCTCAACCAGCATCTCCTTAGCAAGCTGAGTGCTGACCTTCTGCCTCCACTTCCATCTAAAACTCTCTCAACTCCTCTTCCTGTCAGAATACGTGCAGGAGCTGGTGCTCATTTCTCATCTGCAGAGTTTAATGCTCTGGTGCATTTGCTGGAGATCTCGTGGTGCTGAGGGAATTTATCTGCCAATTACTTCTCAAAAGATAACAAAGGGTCATGCAGTATGTGGCACATAAGGGCAGAAAGGGGAGAACTGGGGTTTAATTGAATACCACCTATGTTGGCCAAAAATCTCAGAACTATCCATTAGCTGTTGGCCTGGGGCTGAAGTTTAATTAAGAGAATACAGTTTTTAGGGTGTCTCTGTCTGTGGGAAGAAAGCATAAAGGCAAACAGTGAAGGAAATGTGATGGGAAGGTGGAAAAAGACCCTGCTGGTGAGTCTTCAGGGCTGAGCTGTTACTTGGGTTTGCAGAGATCAAGACCATCTATCAGACTGCATGTCCAATGTCTGAGAAATGCCTTAGGTCAGGATGAAGGTGAGTTTCCAAGCTCAGACATTAAATCCTCTTCCCACATGGCCTCAGGACAAAGCTGTCTTTCCTGCTGCTCTCTGCACCTGCAGCCATGGGGTGAAGAGCCTGGGGACACAGGACAGCCTGTTCCCAAGGAGATGCTGCCTATGCTTGAGGGCCTGGGAGGCACCATCCTCTATAGCCCCCAGCACCAAGGGCTAAGCTTTGCTGCCATGATCTCGTTACTGTGCTAAAGCAAACAGTATGGAGATGCACACAGCCTTGACTTCTCCTCCTCTCCAGCCTCACTAGGCTTGCAGGATGTCACCAAAGTACTGCACTGCTAAGAATGGAGCAGGGAGGGAAAGGGGAAAGGAGAGGATGTGGTGCTGCTCCCTCTGTGTCCCTGACTGCCAGAGCTGGCTATGGCATGTGTGCACCCGTAGGTGCCTGTGTACTCAAGGGCTCTCTGCCCCAGGGAGCTGCAAGTCACAGCTGGCTGTGAAGATGGAGAAAATTAATTCCTGTGCAGGCTAGATAGGGTATGGAGTGGTTTAAGGGGATTAAGCTGTTATGTTTTGAGGAGATAACTCTGATGCATTGCAAGAAGGTCTCATTAGCACAGAAAGCCAGTTTAGTTCTGGGCTATAAAATAAGATGTTGTTGTTAGACTCAACCCAGCCCATGTGAGAGCTACCACATCCAAAGGTAAGAGCTAACACATCCAAATCTGGATTTTGACATGTTCAGAGGAACAACAGCCACCCCAGGACTCACCTTCCTCCTGCTCTGCTTTACCTGTGTGCTACTTCAAGGCACCCTGCTCCTTACTGCACTGGTTTATCTGCAGATGCTTCTGTCAATGGATGTTCTGAGCTGCTAAGGAAAAAATCTCTTCTAAGGGGGGAAAAATTCTGTACTAGAGAACAGATCATTACAAGCAAATTGTTTCAATTCCGAGTTTCTTTCACTAAGTGGAATAATTTCCTCACATAGTAGCGAAATCACTTCCATGTTCTTCAACAAACAAATCTCAAATCCCTGTAGAGAACTCCTTTAACAACAATGAAGAGAAGTTTCATTCCTGAATTCCCAATATACAATACACAAAAGAGCACAAAAGTGGTACGAACTGTTACATTTCAAACAGGCACTGTTTCAAATAACTGCAAAACCCAATGCTCTCTTCCCTTATCCTACAGTTACTTTGGGGCAAAGTAGATGATAGTTTAAGAACTCACAATATAACCTCCATGCATGCAAAGCCACCCTACACAAAAATTAAATAGGTCCGGGGCAGTTCCCCACACATCAGTGGGAGGTGAGCTCTTTCTGGCTCACCCAGGGAAGTGATTTCCCATAGATGCAGGGTGGTTATGGAAGAGATTTAACATCAGCTGAAACCAGGACAAGTGAGGCTGAATTGGCAGTTCAAGGAATGTTTTACAGTCACTTGAGGGTTACTAGTGGCTAACACTTGTTTCATTTGGCAAGCGTTTGGCTTATGTGTAAACTTTTTTGTTTTACTCCAGGTACCAACAGTCTTGAAAACCTGGGGCAAGTGTCATTGAGCTGGTTTCTTGGATGCTGCATGTTATGAATATCCACTTTGCTCACAAGCTGATAGCAGCAATTAGAATCATGTCTTATAGTCAGTGTGCCATTTATCACAAAACACTTGAGGGACTTTCAAAAATTATGCTCAGGAAAAAAGAGAATTGCTTCTGCCATTGAAATGCAGCTGTATAGCTAGGATGTAAAGCAATGCTGCTCCACTATCCACAGCTACAACACGCTGGGGCTCACAGAACAATGCCGATGACACCAAGCTGTGTGGTTCGGTTGATACGCTGGAGGGAAGGAATGCCATCCAGAGGGACCTCGACACGCTTGTGAGGCGGGCTGATGCAAACCTCATGAAGTTTAACCATGCCAAGTGCAAGGGCCTACACGTGGGTCGGAGCAATCCCAGGCACAGCTACAGGTTGGGCAGAGAAGAGATTGAGAGCAGCCCTGCGCAGAAGGACTTGGGGGTGCTGGTGGATGAGAAAATGAACATGAGCTGGCTTCAGTGTGCGCTCGCAGCCCAGAAAGCAACCGTATCCTGGGCTGCATCAAAAGGAGCATGACCAGCACGTCGAAGGAGGTGATCCTGCCTCTCTACTCTGCTCTCGTGAGACCTCACCTGGAGCATTGTGTGCAGTTCTGGTGTCCTCAAGAGAAAAAGGACATGGAACTGTTGGAACAAGTCCAGAGGAGGCCACGAGGATGATCAGGGGCTGGAGCACCTCCCATATGAAGCTAGGCTGAGAAAGTTGGGGCTGTTCAGGCTGGAGAAGAGAAGGCTGCGTGGAGACCTCAGAGCAGCCTTCCAGTATCTGAAGGGGGGCTCTAGGGCTGCTGGAGAGGGACTCTTCATTAGGGACTATAGTGCTAGGACAAGGAGTAACGGGTTCAAACTAAAACAGAGGAAGTTTAGATTGCATATAAGGAGGACGTTCTTTACTGTGAGGGTGGTGAGGCCCTGGAATGGGTTGCCCAAGGAAGTTGTGAATGCTCCATCCCTGGCGGTGTTCAAGGCCAGGTTGGACAGAGCCTTGGGTGGCAGGGTTTAGTAGGAGGTGTTCCTGCCCATGGCAGGGTGGTTGGAAGTGGAGGATGGTAAGGTCCTTTCCAACCCGAACTATTCTAGGATCCTCTAAAGTGTGTCTCTGTGGTCTCAGGAGGTCACGTAACGATTGCCCAGTGTCCCCTGTGAAGCTGCAGCCCCTTCAGGGCTCGTCCCCATCCCCTGCTCACAGCAGTTCTGGAACTCTGGGGTGATGTCACAGCCGGCGTTACAGCGGCAACCGCCCGTGCCCAGGCAACAGCACACACCTTCACCCCTGAGCCCACACTTTTGCCTCGCTCCCACCTGCGTGCTCCATCCCATCTGCCCTGTTCCTGCTCTGCCCTCCTGCCCTACTCCCAGCCCTTTTCGTTCCTTCTCGTTCCTACTGCCCTGTTCCCTGCCCCTCGGGCACTGTATCCGAGGCAGAAAATGCAGAGCCAAGTGAGGCTGGGCGAGCAGCCCATGGATGTAGACATCAAGGTTGTTCAACACGGTTGAGCAGGAGGAGCCAATGGAGGTGGACGAGCCGATGGAGGTGGATGTGGAGGAGGCGATGGATACCAGCTGATGAGTGAGTGGTAAGGCAGCATGTGCCCCCCATCCACTGCTGGCAGTCAGGGTGGGTCGGCTGCTGCTGCGCTGGGGCTGGGGCTGTGTGCGACGGCCCCGCTGCAGGGACGTGGTGCCCGGTGGCCTCATCCCGGCGGCACAAGCGCCACCACCGCGCTGCCCTGCGCTGCCTCTGGGACGCGCGAGCCCAGTGTGATCGCGTAGAGCCCGGCTCCCAGCCCCAGTCAGGGCTGAGCCCTGCAGCAGAGTCCCGCTCTCCTCAGTGTGTGGCAAACACAATGACCATCAGTAGCCTCACTGAAATGACCTTGTGCTGCCTGTTTCCAGGGCTGGTCGACAGGGAAGTTTTCACGCTGTTGGATGTTTTCCGTAGAAGAGTTCCAATTTTCGTTCAAGATTGTTGCTGTTTTAAGAAGATTGTTCGTTTTTCACATAGGACTTGTAGGTTTAGGTAGAATAGGTGTAGGTTTAGGAATAAGCATTGTTCTTTTAGGTAGAATAGGTGTAGGTTTAGGAATAAGCATTGTTCTTTTAGGTAGAATAGGTGTAGGTTTAGGAATAAGCATTGTTCTTTTAGGTAGAATAGGTGTAGGTTTAGGAATAAGCATTGTTCTTTTAGGTAGAATAGGTGTAGTTTTAGGAATAAGCGTTGTTCTTTTAGGTAGAATAGGTGTAGTTTTAGGTAGAAGAGTTGCATTTGTGAGAAGAACGGTTGTTCTTTGTCGTTTATTTTGTTTATTTTTTGTTGTTTTGTAAATACATTTCTTGACGTTCTCCTGACCCAGTCTCTCTTTGTATTCACTGCGATCACACGTGGCTTTGGCAGACAAGTGGTTTCCAGTTGCTCTGAGCTCCCAGGGCTGGAGGGGCCATGGGGGCTGGTGCTGGGTGCTGGGGCACCCCAAGTGTCCTCACGTGGGCTCCCTGCCCTGGCAGAGCGGCTCTTTCAGGCTCTCTGCAGCTGTGGGCAGGGATGGGCACGGGCCAGGCACCAGAGGTGAGGGTGCTCACACCGACTACTTGGTGGCTGCAGGGCACCTGGTCTGGTGCTGCCATCGGGCACAGCCCGGGCCAGCGCTGACCAAAGCTTCTCGGGCTGCTCCTCAAGCTGGGGGAAACACGGCCACGTACAAGGCATCAGTCATGGAACCCCAGAATCACGGCGTGCCCAGGCTCGCGTCACTGCGGGGAGCAGCCTGCGCCCGGCATCCTCTTGGATGCTGCTGCTGCCCAAACCAAGCCTTTTCCCCCTTCCGTCCCTTTCTCCCACTGAGTCCCTCGGTCCCCATCCCGCACGCTGGGAAGAGGGTCTGTGGCTGGAGCTGCTTTGGGATACCAGGTGTTGGCGGCTGCAGCTGGAGCCATGGTCACCTGCCAGTGCTGTCATGTGGGACCCTGCAAGCCGGCAGGAAGGGGGAGCGGCCAGCAGGAGAGTGGCAGCTGGGTGCAGGGGGAGCTGCTGCGTGCATGAGGTGTGCGTGCAGACGGGGACGTGCAAGTTAGAATCATAGAATAGAATCCTAGAAGAGTTAGGGTTGGAAAGGACCTTACCATCCTTCAGTTCCAACCCCCTGCCATGGGCAGGGACACCTCACACTAAACCCTGCCACCCAAGGCTCCGTCCAACCTGGCCTTGAACACCGCCAGGGATGGAGCATTCACAGCATCCCTGGGCAACCCATTCCAGGGCCTCACCACCCTCACAGTAAAGAATTTCTTCCTTATATCCAATCTAAACTTCCCGTTTAAGTTTGAACCCGTTACCCTTTGTCCTAGCACTATAGTCCCTAGTGAAGAGTCCCTCTCCAGCAACCCTAGAGCCCCCCTTCAGATACTGGAAGGCTGCTCTGAGGTCTCCACGCAGCCTTCTCTTCTCCAGCCTGAACAGCCCCAACTTTCTCACCCTAGCTTCATAAGGGAGGTGCTCCAGTCCCCTGATCATCCTTGTGGCCCTTCTCTGGACTGGTTCCAACAGTTCCATGTCCGTTTTCTCTTGAGGACACCAGAACTGCACACAATGCTCCAGGTGAGGTCTCACAAGAACAGAGCAGAGGGGCAGGATCACCTCCTTCGACGTGCTGGTCACGCTCCTTTTGATGCAGCCCAGGATACAGTTGCTTTCTGGGCTGCGAGTGCACACTGAAGCCGGCTCATGTTCATTTTCTCATCCACCAGTACCCCCAAGTCCTTCTGCGCAGGGCTGCTCTCAATCTCTTCTCTGCTCAAGCTGTAGCTGTGCCTGGGATTGCTCCGACCCAGGTGTAGGACATAAGCAGCGCCTCCTGGAGGAATAAGCAGGGTCTCCTCTCTGAACAGACTTGGAGTGTGTTTGCAGAGGTCCCGTTCAAACAGGCAACGTTCCAGCACCGCTTTGCTCTGACAAATGCTGCTCTCCTCAGAGCAGCAGCTGTAGCTCTCCTCAGGAGAGCTCTGCAGTATAGCTCAGCAGAGAGCAGAGCAGAGGGGCCATCCAGAGTAGTGTGTGGCCACCCAGCCAGTTCTTCATGCGCCGAGTGGTCCACCTATCAAATTGATGTCTTGTGGATAGATTTTTAGCAAAGAATGGCCATGTTCCCAAGTCAGCAAGTGCCTGCGTGGAGCTCGGCATGAACCGAGGATGAAGGAGGACGTGGGTAAAGAAGCAAGTGCAGATGGGGACATGAGAGTTCAAGGTGCGGAGCTGTAGCAGGGCCCTCCTGAAGCAGGCAGGCCTGGACACACACTGCTGGCACCACATCTTGTGCTGCCCTCGCAGCCTTCGCTGTGCGTAGGGCGCAGGTTCTGGCACGGGCTCACCCGAGATGGGCACGCCTGGAGGACGCGGCTGAGCAGGGCTGAATCCCAACCCCATGGACGCATCCCAACTGCAGCACAGGAGCACTGCTCAGGTCGATCACTGACTGCTTGTGGGACAGGGAAGGAGCACAGGAGGCGGTCCTGGCACATCTGGAGGTGGCCAGCACAGGCTTCACCCATTTTATTGATGATTTAAGCACCAAAGTGTCCTACTGTGTCCCACAGAGTCCTACTGTGGGGATCTGTTACAGACCTCCTCATCAAGAGGACTCTGTGGATGAAGCACTCTATAGGTAGATAGGAACAACCTCAAGCTCACCGGTCCTTGTTCTCATGGGGGACTTCAACCACCCTGACATCTGTTGGAGGGAGGGTACGGCCTGGCACAAGCAATCCCAGAGGTGCCTCGATTGTGTGGAAGACAACTTTCCTTCTGCAAGTAATAGAGGAGCCGAGAAGGTGAGGTGCCATACTTGACCTCGTGCTCATCAGGAAATATGATGCTCCAGGGCAGCCTTGGTTGCAGCCATCATGAGATGGTCGAATTCAAGAGCCTCAGGACAGTGCCAAGAGCACGCAGCAAGCTCACTGCCCTGGGCTTCAAGAGAGCAGACTTTGGCCTCTTCAGGACCCTGCTTAGGAAGGTTCCATGGGATATTGCCCTAGAGGGCAGGGGGGCCCAAGAATGTTGGCTGATATTCAAGGATCACCTACTGCAAGCTCAGGAGTGTTGCATCCCAACTAGAAGGAAGTGCAGCAGGAGGGCCAGGAGACCTCCTTGGGTGGATAAAGAGCTGCTGAGGAAAATTAGAAGGAAAAAAGAGGCTTATAAAAAGTGGAAGCGAGGACAGGCAGCCTGGGAAGAATACAGGGATGTTGTCTGCTGTCATGTGGGACCCTGCAAGCGAGGTCCTTTCCAACCCTAACTATTCTATGATTCTGTTATTCTATTTCCTTTCAATACTCTAGCCCAACTCAAACAATTGCGCTTGCACTTAACACAGAATGCTGTTGCACTGCTATACTTAACTCCAAATACATAAAGATGCTAAACATTAACCTATGCCTAACACTTCACCAAGCAAGAATAGATTAGTGTTAAGAAATAACAGATTAGTTTGCCTCTAAGAATCTGTTTTGTCAAATGCCCCATAGAGAGGTATTAAATTAAGCTTTCTGCAATGCCAAAGCTGTTTCTGTCTGCACTTTCCCAACACAATTCATACAGCTGCAGAGCTCCCACTGCCTGCACTGTTTAAGGGTCCCAGGATTTATTTGTCAGGTTTGTTCTCCTTTGCAGGTGCAGGGAGAATGCTCAGATCTTCTTGTTTAGCGCTGTGATCGGAGCTATCATGGGAATGGTCCTTTGTAACACTGTAGTACACGGGTGTGGGGTATGGCACAGGGTTCTCAGCACTCTTTGCTTCACACTTGCATAACTTCCTAAAGGCAGCCCTGAACTTCTGTGACATGAGGTTGTAGATGATGGGGTTGATCGCACTGTTCAGGTAGATGCACAGGCGGCAGAAGAGAAGTAACCAGATGTTCAGGTACGGAGGGTCTGTGAAGGAGTTCACCACCACTAGTGTGCGATAAGGCATCCACAGAAGGGCAAAGAGGACCACCACGACAGCCAGCATCTTGGTCACCTTGATGATGGGGATGTACAAAAAGAGAAATAGTCAGATGGTGCTAAATCTTCAGCAGAGCTTTGCCACCCGGAGAAATGGTGCAGACAGCTAATTCAGCCTACACATTACTTGCATCTCTCTTTAAGCACTTTAAATAAGCATCTGAACCATTAGGCTATTCCTCTGTAAATCCATTCTGTCCATGAAAAAGTCTTGCATAAATAAACCTCTTAAACTATAGGTTTTCATCTGCCATTGAAGAGCCTTTACAGCTCTTTAGGACAAGTATCCACCAGCCTGAAATGGGTTTCGATGGGCTGTAATGTATTACCCCCCATTAGGGGTTAATAATGGGAATTTCTAGACCAGAAAGAAAACCTGAAAATTGTACATAACAATAAATCAACGGCGGAAATGTCCTAGTTTTGGGTGGAAACTTGTCCAAAAAGTGGGGACCTAAGTTTTGGGGTGCCATTCGAGATATCTCAACTCCCTGCCCAGGATCTCCTGGTTTCCTACTGTTCCAGGTAACAAACTTCTAGTGCAGAGTAGCACTGGGAACAGAGGAGACTGTCTGGAATCTTAGACAGATTCCTACTTGTGCTGGTATGGAAGTTACTTAGCTAATTGGTGTGGGTTATTTTAATTTGCAGCACACTAGGGAAATACTACATTAACATATAAGAATACACTGATAATTTAGAAGTGAGCCGTAATTGCCCTTGGATCAAGTCAACCTGGTTTAAGAATATGGGGTTTTGTGCAGAAACTCCAGTGATCCTAATAATTTCAACAGCTATTTCTGCCAGGTGACACCCATCCTCCAACAAATACTTATAGAATACACATGTCCCCAAGGAGGAAAGTATGAGTAAACACTGATGCTGCAAGCATATTAAGGCAGTGGCGTTTCAAGACTCAGAGGGGGAGTTGTGCAATAACTATAGTTCTTGATATGGAAATAAGCAGTTAGATCACATTCACAGTCTCTCAGATTTTCTTGGACTGCCTTTTTTTTTACTTCATCACAAGCAACTATGCCTTCCTTTAATGCTGTGAGCAGAAATCAGGGGTGGTTGGTAATGGCAACAAAACTTCCCCTACACGAAAGGGACTGTTATCAAGCTGAGGCCAAAATAGAAGAGTTTTGCTGCGTGTGGCTTAATAGGAATGTGAGGGCACTACCCAGAAGAAGATCTTGCAGTGATACAGTGAGTGCTGAGGCTTTTGCTAAGACTGCACCATGTCTGCTGTGGTCTGCATTGCAAGACCTGGGAACAGAGAGCTCCTGATACCAACTCAGCCCAGGAAGGAACAGATTTTGCTTCACCAGCATATGCCACATGAGCAGTGCTTATGGATGGGATCCATGTTCCCTGAGCTTTTATACCCCTAGCTCTGCTCTCTGGCAGGTTTCTGTATGGCTGAGATTCTCCTTTAAAGCTAACACATCAATAATGTTCATGTGCTGCCTCCTAGACTGAAACATCTTTGGCTTTTGGGCTGTTGTAACTCTGCCTTGTTTGTGAAGAGTGATGTGAACTCTGCATTCAAATGACAATACCAGGGGGAGTGTATCCTAATAAGGCTGAAAAGTAAGTTCATTCCAGTCCCTTCTGAGATCAAGAGAAATGTCTGGAAAAGAACCAGTGATTCATCTGCTTTTTAGCCATAACTGCCCTGCTTTTTGGCTGGTGGTTATGCAAATGCCAGCTCACACAGCTCCCACTCAAGCAAGCTCCCAACACCTTCCTCCATGCCATAGATGACCACAAAGTGCTGTCATCTAAAGAGTGTTTCCTGCTACACAATCTGCAGCCCAATGAAAAAGCTGCCTTTATCTTGGGAGGGAAAACCGTCTGGAAAGAGCACCATGAGGACTTATTACCTCCATCTCACTAAATGCCTTCAGTGCTCCCTGAGGATGCTGCGTGCAGCCCACAGGCTGGAACAGGCAACCCTGCCCTGAGCTTGCTGTAGGATTGAAATTTGCCTTTTCAAGCCAACCATTCATATGGACCATGCTCTCCTGGATGCAACTTCACAAAGCTGTGTTGACACAGGATGTCTCCTCTGGATAAAACCTAGCAGTCTATTCCAGACTCACTCCCATACATCCACTGTGGGGAAAGAAATCTCCAGCGTTGTCTGCATCCGTGGCCAAAACCTGCCCCTGTGTCTTTCCTCAGCCTACATTGCTGAGGCAAGTAACTATAGTGCATTTGAGGTGCTCTGACCTTACTTCCGGTGTTCACATGCAAAATGAACCTAATCATCAATCAAAAGAGTTTGGGACATTCATCCTTAACTGGAGTAGTCCTGAATGATGGCCCCCTAAAACCAGCTTTGGCCCCCAAAAGCCAGAGCTTTGCTGTAGCCTCAAAGCATCCCTCAGGGGAGCACCATCTCAGGGACAGCAGTCTTTCTGACAAGTGTTTTACAACAATTCTGTTGTACATAGTGTGCACACAACAGCTGTAAAGGGGCTGTGGGTAGAAGCAAGACAAGAGTTTGTAGTAAGAGGATTTCTTTTACTAGAACAGTTGATATTTAGCTGAAAACCATTTTTGAACACATAAACCAGTGTTGTTGCTGGATGGCCAAGGGTATCTGGTGCACAGACCCCCAAACATATCCTGGGTCCCTATGCCAAAGCTACAGGACAGCTCACCTTCCACCTCCACAGGCCAAGCCCAGTGTAACTGCTAGAGCAAACCCACTGTGAGCATCCTTCTCACTCCATACAAGAGGATCAGCATCTTGCATCCCCGCACAGCCCTTCCAACCCATCCCCTCTCCCAGCGCAGTATCCAGTCTTTCCCCTGTCCAGGAGGCCACAGACACTCCTCCCCAGCCAGTGTCACCTTTCCTAGTCCAAGCACCATCAACCCGAGCCGCAGCATCCTTTTTATTAGGAATCCCGCTCCCTCTAGTGGTCCCTCTCTGGCAGGTGAAATACGTGCTTGGAGGTGGCTGGGTTTGAGTCTGGGACCCTTTCTCCTACAGGTGATAAATACAGCAAAACTCACACTTTGCATTGTCCTGCTCAGGAGTTCTGAGTTTTAGAGGCACCAGTGATGGAGCCATAGCAGTAGCTGCTCTGGAAGGAGAGGTCCATCCACCCGTGCCTATAGGTACTGCCTTGTAGCATCCAGAGACCTCACTGCCAAACACCCTGCCTGAGGCTCCCGCAGCAGACAGCACCCCTATAGTATTCTGCAAATGCTTTTGCAGAAGTCAGGACTTGCTTTAAACCTTTCCGTGCTGGAGCAAAAGGAGAAAAAGCTGAACTGGAAAGAGTTACAAGTTTATGAAGAAATACAAGTTCTCTGGGCTGCTTGCTTCCTCTCCATGACTCTGAATCTTTTCTCCTGGAGAAGGGAGGTTCCTGTACAAGTCAGGCAATGAGATACTGAGTTGGATACATGAGGACTTTAGGACAGGCTGAAGCCTGTTTCAGGCAGTCTGGAAATCACAACAGAACTGATGATTTCAAGAATTCAAGCCAGATTCCCAGATTTAGTCCTTTCCCTTAAAATGAACTATGTTTCTGCCTACTCAGAGTCTGAAACTAGAATGGGATGGCCTTCTCCAAGCAGCCAGCTAGCAGGCAAGAGTGTCCCATGTCTAGACACGGACCTGTCCAAAAGAGACGGGGCAAGTCTCTGTCCATGTGGACAGAGAAAGAGGAGAGACGAGGGCAGAGGAAGAACAAGGGCAGAAGGAGGTGAAAAGAGAAGGAAGTGGTGGGTGAGCTGACAGCTGAATGACAGAGGAGTCACTGAGAGGCAAACACACCACTGTGACACCAAGGTGCCTTCCCCAACCAGGCCTGGGCTTGTGTCAGCTCTTCCTTCCCTTTGCCCTCTAAATCTGAGGTTGCCTGCCCAGGACTCTGTCTAACAGGTAAGTCCCACTGGCATAATGTGACCCATCACTCCCCTCCCTGGGGAGGCAATCAGCAATTGATTAGCCAGCAAACATTCCTGCACTCCTGCCTCTCCTAAGTGATGCTGGAGCCCTGTCCTACCTCCAAGCCCAGCCAAAGCAAAGGGAGCCCATCTGTGCTGCCAGACCCCAGCTGGGTTTGGGGATGCTTCTGTGCAACAAACCAATCCTCCCCACTTTCCCCACAAAGGGAAACAAAACATCGGGACACCCCATTCCCTGCCAGAATGCTGCTCAAAGCACTGAGCCCCATGCAGCCCAGTGTGCCCCAGCCCAGCAGGGAGCACCTACCTGCTTGCGGGAGCTCAGAGGCCCCCTGTTGCCCCAGCAGGAGGGCTTGAGGGAGCTGCCCACATGCATGGAGCCTGGGCAGGAGTGCTGCAGGCTGGTGGGCAGGGGGCTCATGAAGAGGATGCGGGCAATGAGGCTGTAGAGGACAGTTGCCAGCCCCAGTGGGATGATGTAGAAGACAGCAAAATCCAAGAAGTAAATGGGCATGTAAAGGCTCCTGGAGACCCGATAGCCACAGCTGACTTGTGCCCCATCTGAGAAGGTGACCTGGGTTGTGTCCACCAGGAAGAACCACATGAGGCAATAGGCAGAGGTGAAGAGCCACAGCGAGGAGATGATGCGTTTGGCACGGGACACGGTGCACAGGAGCTGCGCTTTGATGGCATGGCAGATTGCGATGTAACGCTCAACCGTGAAGGCGGTGATGGACCAGGCAGAGATGTTGATGCCCAAGTACTGTAAATAGGTGATGCAGAGGCAGCCGGCGTAACCGTACACCCAAGAAGCCACCACTTCCGAAATGTTGGGCAGCCCAGCTGCCAGCAGCACGATGAGGTCGGCCACCGCCAGGCTCACCAGGTAGCAGTTGGTGGGGGTCACCATGTCCTTGGTTCGCAGCACCACCAGCACCACCATCACGTTGCCTGTGATGCCCACCCCGCAGATGATCAGCACCAGCAGGATGGTGACCACCTGCAGCTCCAGGGGCTGCCGGGGCATCCTGCCCAGCGTCTCATTGCCGCTGCCGCCCAGTGCGGCTCCTGGGCTGGCTGAGCCGTTCTCCATCAGCTCCCAAAGTCTTCCCTGGCGGAGCTCAGCGCAACCTGCGGCAGGGACCGGGATGGGAGCCGCTGCCCCCCCCGCCCCTCCCGGTCTTGGTGCCCGCCCAGGCTCCTCCCTCCCTTTTATCCTACGATTCACCCCAAGTCTCGCAGCCGCCCGGTTCCTTGCACCCCCTCTCCTGCAGACACCCCCCCCCCCCTCGGCCGGGAGGGGCGGGGAGCGAACAGGACCTCCCCAATCCCCGGGACCCCCGGGGTGTCCAGGACCTCCCAGCCGCAGGCACCACCAGGGACCGCTCAGAACCCCCCAGATCCCGAGACCCCCCATCCGCCTCCCGCCTGCAGCACCCGCCTGCTCCCGCAGGGTCCTAGCGCATCCCTGAGCTGAAGAGGTGGAGGAAGGAGCCCAGGCAGGAGCCGGGGGTAGCGGGCTGAGAGAGCCGCAGGGGCTGAGAGCACCAAGGACTGTGGGTGCCTTGTGTCCCCAGCTGAGCCACAGGCTGCACAGTTCCTCCCTGGCAAGGAGAGATAAAGATGAGGGGTCCATCCTTCCTCATCCGCAGGAGGATGAGACCAGGTGATGCCACGGAGACCCATGGTCGTTCCTGTTTCCCTTGGGCTGGGGCAGAGGACAGTTACCCAGGACAATTACCTTTTCTGGGGGACAATACACATGAGGCAGCGCCCTCCTCATGCCGTCTTCCCTGCAGCCACCCCTGTCACAGACACGCATCAGTGTCACTTCTTTGGGGAAAGGCTTACCCAGTCTGGGCTGAGAGATCCCTTATCTTACCAGCAATGAGGCTGGGATAGCATGGTCAGTCTAGGAGATCCAGTGATGGTCAGTCTGGGAGATCCAGTACTTTTCCTAATGTTCAGCAGTAGCCAGAACTTGCTGCCAGCTCCATGCTTGCCCATCATCTCCAGTCTGTCAGAAAAAGCATTTTTAAATTGAAAGAGCAATTGTGTTTGCAGACATAAAATGCTAAGGAACCTCTAACCTGTGGAGTGGAGGAAAGGACAAGGGAAAAACTTGTCTTTTCATTAGATTAGATTTCAGCTAGAGGCAGAAGTGTCCCATTAATCCCAGACACTGAGGCGCATATCCAAGATGTGAAGGATCCTCCTGATGCTGAGTCGTTCAAGTCCAGCCTTTCACCGGTGAATTCCTCAGCCTGGGCTGTACAAACCTGGGTGGATAAAATGGCTTTTGCCACGGCCCAGGGAGCAGCAGCTTGTCCCCAGGCTGTGGCAGACACTTTCCCCTTTTCTCTGGGAAACTTTATGCCTCTATTTAGCTCCACGGAGGACAACCCTTGTAGTTTTTGACTCCCTACCATGACATTTCACTCACCTTTGGGTCAGTTATAAAGGACAATATTCTCTTCTCTTTCCATAGGGCTGCAGTGGCAGCCTGCACCAGGGCCAGCCTCACAGCTCTGCCCTACAGCCCTGGGCTGGGGATGCACAACAGGTCCCATCCCTGCACTTGGAGTCCCCTCTAGGCTGCACTTTGCTCTAACTTTCCCCTGTTTTTCACTTTAAAATCCTTCAAGAAATAACATCTGTTTAATGGTACTATTTAGGCTGCCTTCACCTACTTGAGCTGGCAGTCACCACTTCAGGAGCCAGGCATCAACCCCTTTAGTCATCCCGACAGCCCAAATTCCCCTGCTTCTCTCTCTCTGTCATCCTGCAGCCTCTCACCAGGAGCTGGCCAGCTGAGTGCTCACAGGCACAGATGTTCCAGCCTGTTACAGGCATACCCATCACCTACCTCCATGTAAGGACTGCTCTGATGACATCCATCACACACTTTTTGGGAGGGGGTGGCTGTGCGTCTCTGTGCTGGGTTAGCAGCACTGTACCTAGGCTGGGTGACAGTGAATTCAATGCCATCTTCAGTATCTCCCTGTGCTCCTCTTGCAGCTCATCCCTCTCACTCTGCATTGCTGGGCAGCTCATTTAGTCCTATGTAAAGGAGATACCTCTGAGGCTTCACATATCTAATAATCAAAGTACTGCACAGATGGACCGATGCAGCAGCTGTTCACTGATGCCAGAGAGTGTGAGGGCATCAGCCCTGAGTCATAGGGCTACATTGTTAATAAAAAGGGAGGAATTAATAAAAAGGGAGGAATTTGGCTGCTTTTCTTTGGAGCTGTAAGTAAGTGTGGTGGATGTTTGCTTCCCTGTGCTGCTAGCTCAGTCCCCCACATCCAGCCTTGTACAGGCAGGAGCATCCCAAGTTAAGTCGTCATTTGAGTATACCTTATTTGTGGACTTCCCCTATTAACATTTTAACAGGTACACCCTTCAGACTTTGTTCCAGTAGCTCCTGGAAGCGTTGAGCTCTCAAATACGCAGCCAGAATAGTAACAGAAAATCATTCTGCAGTAACATGCATTGGATTCATTTAATGCAATGAACCAAACTGCTGGGGATTTATGCAGCTCTGCAGAGAATAACAGCATAGGGAAGGATGCTATGTGCAGCTTTTGAGGCACCACTTTCCCCTCACTTTTAAGCCCCCATTGCTGCAGGTGTTTGGTTTGAGCAAAGCCAGGCAAGCACCAAACCCTGTGAAAACAAACATTGTCATCCTGTGTGCCAAAGAATTCCCTTCCCTGACTCTGGGTTGGCTGTGGGAGCCTGGAAGTGATTCAGCCGTGGGAGAAGAAGCCCAAAGTGCTTCATCCCCTCCAGCCAAGCCCAGCACCCATGGCATCACCTGAATACCCCATGGCCCCTCCAGGCCTCAAGACATTGCCCACAGTATTGAGTCAGGGTTCACAACTCTCACTGCTGACAATAAGCTCTGGTGCCTGCTCCAGTGAGCCCAATCCACCAGGAATTCTGCCTATGCAAGCCAGAAGTCAGAGGAGCAGGTGGAGGCATTGGCTTTCAGGGCAGGACAACCAAGCGGAAGCCCTGAGAGCCCTGGTCTTTCCTGTGTCTCCCACCCAGAGCAGAAACCAATGGCTGTAAGAGGAAACTGGTTTGCGTAACCAAAGCTGAGACTTTGCCATCCCAGCAAAGCTCGATGCTGTGATGGATGTGAAAAATGATGCATCTTCTGGCTTGGGCACCATTGGCATCACATCTAACCTGAACCACCCATCCAAGTTCTCATTCCAAAGACAGCACACAGGGTAGCATAAGCCTGGGTTAAGGACAGAAACACGCAGTTCCCAAAGCCAGTGATGAAGGTGGATTATGTGCTGAGGGGAGGGGGTATCCTGGGGGGATAATAGCAGTGATAACACTGAGGGGAGACAAAAGCACTGCATGCAATAATGTGAAAGAACAAAACCCTGGCAGAATAATTAGGCTGCAATTACAGGTTATTTCATATTCTGTGACATCTAAATGTCAACCTCGTAATGCTGTAACAACAGGCACTTGGTACAGCACCCCGCCGATGATGAGCACAGCCCTGGGAGAGGTGCAACAGTCTTTAGCTCTGCTCCTGCTCCCCTTCCACCAGTGCACAGAGCCACAACATGCATCAGGAGACATGAGGCTGCCCTCGCTTGGTGTCCAGGTCCAGGGTGTCATGCCATGACTGGGGTCACACCAAACAGTGTGCCCTTCACCTTTCCCAACAGAAATGCCCAGGCAATGACAGTTTGTCCCCCACAGGGGTGGCAAAATGTTCCGAGTCCTTACTCAGCACCAACGCAAATATCCAGGAGCTCACCTGAGCTGGGGCCCTGGTATTGCAGAGCATGCAGCATCGGGCACAGGGAGCCGTGTTTTCTTTCCTCTGGTAAAAGGAAAAGGTGATTCAGCACAGCCAAGCCCTGGGCTGTGACCTGCTCCTTCCTGTAGCTCACAGAGTTCCCATTATATTATCTTAACACCAACGGCATATTTCCAGCTAACACAAGAGGAAGTTTTCAGCCTCTCAACTTGGCCATTTCAGTTTCTCAACCCACTTCGAAGAAAAACCTCGGATCTAAGCCATGGATCACCCCAGCTGGGATTTCCCGGAGGAGGTGGACAGGCAGGACTTGCCCCATGGGCTCCAGACCCAGCACCAAGGCTTGCGACACAGGGCAAAGCCTCACTCCCCACTTCCTCCTGCCTGCGAGACGGAGCACGGTGCTGAGCCAAAGTGAAGGCAATGAGAGCCGTGATGAGCAGCGGTGAGGGTGGGAGTATGGAGGGGCTCTGAGGGATGAAAAATCCCTTAGCAAATAACAAGGCTTTTAAATTAGTTGTACTTAATATAAATATGTGAACAAATTAACTTTGTCTGCTGGTTAAATCTCTTCAGCATTTCTCTTTTGCATCATTAAGCAAACTCTGGCAAGGCAGCTTACCTCTCAAGCGCATAAAACGACTCTGTAATGGGTAACATTTTCTATTTGTCCTACCTTTATCTTGCTGAGGAACAACACCTTTCAGGAGAACAAAGCAATTTCCAGCAGTGCTGCTTCCTACCAGCTCCCCTGGCCAGGGAAAACATCACAGCCCAATTCGACACCAGGGACAGCATAGCTGATGTGCTGCACAAGCTGTTCCTGCACAAGCAGGGACCATCAGTGCATCCTCCGCTCCTCAGGGCCTCCCTTCCCACTTCTGTTCCTGCTGACACCCACCAGGGAGGTGAAAAAGCAAGTTACTGCAGGGATCGGGCTCCTTCCCGCTGTGCTGGCAGGTCCCCTCTGCTCACCCCACACAGGCTGCCCTGGGTCTCATCTCTGCCGCACACTTCTTCAGGTTTAGCTCCATACCTGTGGTTTTCCCATGGCTCTCCTCACTGGTACCTCAGGCTGGAAACCACTCAGAGCTCTTCTTCCACGGGTCTCCCACTGAAGTGTCACATTTGTGACAGTTCCCCGTGTTTAGTTTCTCACATGAAAATCTGGGCTCTGGGTTAAGTGGCATAGTGGTAAAGAGACAGCTTCCAACATCTCCTTTCTCCTCAAAGCAGATTAATCACTTAACTGTATGATACATACGTGTATTCAATGACATCAACTCAAGCAACAGTACTGTTGTGGTAACACCTTTTCACAGGCATTGATTTCCCAGTGCTATTCAAGTTTATCAGCCTTCAGCATGCACACATCCTAACATCAGTGCAACTTCACCTCTGAAATAACCATAGTAGATATCAAAGTGGCTTTTTCCTTCTGGCAGTAGGGAGATGACACTTCACAGCACAGTGCAACACCTCACAATGTTTATTACCCTCCTTTCTAAGTGACAAACCTCAGCATGACCATGACGAAAGGTAATTTTTTCAGCTACTCACCTCCTCACCAGCACTTCACAAAGTGTTCATCTTCCAAACCCAAATTCTTCCTTTGCTGATTTCTATACAGCTTTCAAAGCTAAACCCCCTACATTAGGGTCACAAAGCTGAGGAAACAGGGGGCACCTGGGGCACAATCCATTGCCTCCTATGGCAGGAGAACTGACCCCTAGCTGCAGGCAACAAGGGCTCTCTGCCCGTAGCTCCCTGTCAATGAAACTGGTGTGATACCCACCCAAGAACTTTATAAATCTCATTCTTGGTCTCTTCTGCAAAATGAAAATGGGAGCACATCTCTGCCTCGTGACGGGTTATGAAGGCTGCAAATCTGGGGCCAGAGGCAGAGTGGCAGCACCTCGCACTGATCATTATCCTTATAAGCAGATGTAATTACACTAATCAAGGCTTGCCTGATGCTGAATTTTACTCTAGAAGTGCAAAGTTCCCAGGGTTAGTCTTTAGCAGTTAAAATTTAGTGGGAGCTGAAGGAAACTCTAGAGAAGACAGGGAGAAATGCTCTGGATGAGGGTCAGTTTTCCCTGATAAATATGATTTTTGAGGCTGAAAATGGGTGTTTCAGAAGCTGCCTCACACACTGCTCAGCTGCCCTGGCTGGGAGCTGGGCAGTGCCTGTGCAAAGGATGCAATGGGACACTCAGGCTGGTACTTTGTCATCTTCATCCATCTCATCCACTCCAAGCACCCATTTGAACCCAGAGGGCCCATCTCTAAAACAAAACCCATCCCCATGTTTATCCGCAGCACTTCACTCTTTCAGCCTCCTGTCCCCATGCTCCAGTCTCCTCTGAAGACCTCTCTCAGAAGGTAGGGAGAGGATCTACACATGCCTTGGGTGGGGAGGGGGTTCCCAAAATGCTGATAGCCATGAAAAAATCTCTCTCTTAGAGCTTAGTGCAAATGTCTTGCCAAAAAGATAATGCTTTAAAAGGAAAAGCTTCTTTTAAAGATGTGGTTGTTGGAAGGCAACAAGCAGCTGGGATGGTTTGCTGGCTGAAGGGGTTCCTCTGCTCTCCTCCCAGCTATTTTAACCCCTGGATCCAGACAATTTTGGCTACTCAGTGGTCACATGGAAATCCTTCTCCTTCCCCCAAACAGAAAAGCACAAAGCACTGTCTAGAGAAACCCCATGACAAAACCCACTAGTTGCTGTAGCAGCAGAAAGGTGCTTGGATTAATCATCAGAATGGGAATTAAGAAACCTGGGGAGATGAATGTACCAGGGTTCTGTTAGAGGGATGACTTAAATGTGTGTATATGTACATATATATATATATATATATATACAATCCAGACCTACTTTGTTTCAAGTACCTCAGAGGCTGAGAGAATTTGGTGCATGTGGCTGCAGCTGCCACATCACTTCTGTAATTTAGTCTCATTGAGATGCATTATATCAAATAATTACCTTAATGAAGACCATAATGGGAGAAGAGAGGAAAATAATAGGGATGCTTTGAAGAAATGAAGCTGTGAAGCTCCTTTGTTTTTAAGCTGGCATTGATGTATCTCCCCTTACTCTGGCTCTTGCCCTTACAGAGGTGTCCGTTCTGCCTCTCATTCAAAAGGAACATGTTTCAGTGATGGATTTTTACATCTACAATACCACAGCTTCTGAGTTTGAAACAATCCAACACGTAAAACTAGATCTCGGTTCAGGCAAGTCCAGCTCTCCACGTCCTGCTGCTTCCCTGTTCCCTGCAAAGCACTGACTTAAATGTCAAGTTTCTATCTACCACTTTTGAAGTTTTCCATAATGCTGGCCTAAATTATTCTAGATTGGAAAAGTCCAACCGTTAACCCAGCACTGCCAAGTCCAACACTAAGCCATGTCCCTCAGTGCCACACCTACACATCTTCTAAATACCTCCAGGGATGGTGCTTCCACCATTTCCATTTCCTTGGGCAGTTGTTCCAACGCTTGACAACCCCTTTGGTGAGAAAATTCTTTCTAATACCCAATCTAAACATGCCCTGGCACAACCTGAGGCCATTTCCTCTCATCCTGCCACTTTTTACTTGGGAAAACAGACCGACACCCAGACCAGCCTTTTTGGCTGCTCTCATCCTCTTCTGACTTTCTCCAGCTATTTTATTTATATTTCATTTAAAGAGCCATTGTGAAGTGATTCCATAAACTCCTCATGTGCTGATTTCCACAACCCCCCATGCCCAGGATGTGCACCTCACGTTCATATTGGTCTTGAATTTGTTTCAGTGGGTGGAAATGACACTTTCTTAGGTGAATAAACTATTTTCTAAAGTCTTATATTTATCCAGTGTACCCGGATATCTGTGCATAAAAGCTGAAAGGAAAAGTTCCCTTAAAGGTAAATTAATCAAATCAAAAGAGTTTCTTTTCTCACTGTGTACTTCTTCCAGTATGGATGTGGTTGGGGAGGTCAATGAGCTCCCCCTCACCCCAACTCCCACATATTACCCAGCTAGCCTTCCCTAATTCTGCAGATATCCTCAAAGTCATATGAGTTATCTCCCACCACAGCTGGCTCCAGACCTTCTAGATTAAAATTAAAAAGTGAATTTTTGAGCCCATTTTTCTGAAATTAATGCAAAATGTGACATTTTGCCTTCTTTTTGGCAAATAGTTTTCCCCCGACTCCAAACACTGCCTCTGTGAATTTAAATGCATAATCCCATGGCAGAAGCCTGTGCCCCGCCACTGCCACAGTTCTCAGGCATCCCCTGTATTCCCAAAAGTACCCTTAGTTTCTCTCCTTGTTTTGCTCCTCCTGATGCTTCCTGGACAGCTTCCTGTAGAGGTGAAGCACTCGCTTCTCCTCCCAGCTCTCAAAGAAGGAGGCTGCAATTGCTCTGCACAGGCGATGCGCGTAGGTTTCCAGGAATACGGTGGCATAGAGGATGCAGAAGAGCAGCCCCATGGCGAGCAGCACAGAGGGGTTGGGAGGTGTCGGGGGACTGATCCTGCAGTGGGCAGAGCTGAAGATCAGGTGATGGTGGTAGCTTCTCTCAAAGTCCTGAAGTGGTGTTTCTTGGTAAGGAATCCCCAGAATTTTTGACAGAAAGGGCACAAACCTTATTTTAGCCTGAAATAGAGAATTAAAAGTTAAGTGGGGTATGAACAAACCCCAATCAACTGATTACTACAAGAACATCAGCCTGGGGGTGTGCAATTACTGTTACAGGTTGTTTGGGTGCATTAAGAGAAGGACATTGAAATGCATATACACTTCAGGCTGAGGGAGAGTAACAGCATGCTGTGTACATGCTAAGCACTTGGTATGGTGAGACCCAGCCCTACCTGTCACTTCTATCTGCTGTTACAGGTATTCATTGTGTGAGATTTACAACGAAAAACACAATCCAGACAGCAAGATTAGTGGCTGCATATTTGAATATTAGAGGTTTTCTTCTAAGCCCTGATTATTTTACTGTAAATTCATCATAAGCAGCTATCTGCACTATGAAACCCTGGGGGCGGGGAGGGAGCCAGGCTGCATGGTAGAAGAGAAAAACTAACAAACTAAAGCAGAACTAGCCCAGCTAAAGGATATTAAAATAGAAACTGGGCAGGTTTGTGAAAAAGACAACAAAGCCAGTGAACAGGGCTGTCTCTTTGAAGATCAGTTAGTGCAGTTTGATAAGGAGACATCCTCACAACCCAGATGTGTATTCATCTGCTTCTCCATTCCTTACACTCACTCTGCCATGGGGACAACAGTGCTGTAGGGTCACCCATTCCTCCACCTTGCCTAGGGTGGATAAGAGATAAAGAACATATCTGACTGTCACATGCTAGCAGTGCCTTTGCAGCATGAGGTACAATTTGCTCCTCTTCTTTCTCTCAAGGGGCTGTAATTTGGAGCTACTATTAGATGTGCTGGAAGGAGCAACTGAGGTTATGCCTCCACTTCCTCTCCCCCAAGCCTGTTTCATTGCTAGTCTAGCTGCTTGCTGGGAAGGGAAGTAAGTATAGTGCAAATAAGGCTACAAAGACTGCAATCCCTATTGCTGCCTCCTATGATGTGACGCACAGCAGGGTCCCAGTACAGTGAAGGGCAAGGGACCCCGGCACTTACACTGTATTTGATGTTGAGAGCAACAGGCACCATGGAGAACTGAGCTGCCTTTCTCACTGCAGTGTCTGCCATGCTGAATGCAAAGTGGTCCATGGCCATGACCGCCAGGATCAGCATCAGGGCCACGGTGAGGAGCATGGCTTGCACAAGGCACAGCATCACTTCTTCCCGGGACAGCTTCAAGCCTGTTGGTCGAATGAGGGGTTTGGATGAGCCCACAAGCAGATGAGCTGCTTTTCTGTCCACAGCTAAACGCTCCAGCTTCTTGGTGATGTAAAAATTGTCAAAGCGGAGGTTGGTGAGGTAATTTTTCAAATAGCAGCTGGACTGAAAACAGAGACAGAGCATGGAGAAACCAGCAACCACCTTGTTGCCCACTTGTACAGCATATTTGACCAGTACCTCAACAGCCAAAAAGTCCCTCCCAATTTTCTCACCAGCAAGATGCATTTGTTGGTAACTCGAGGAGCTGTTCTTCAGCAATGAAAACTGAAAATGTCCATTCATAGGCTTATAAATACGAATGGAATGAACAGTTTCTTGGATTGCATCCCCAAACTCCCAGGTTGCTGTCTCTAGCAGAGCAGTTGAGTTCAAAAGGCTCTCAGAGGAATTCTTACAGATGCATTTAATAACTTGCAGTATGGTTTTAATGTTGCTTATGATGTTGGGTGTTATGTTAACCACTACTATCATGACGCAGGTTGATAAAAGGAGCTTCCGGCCTTGTTTGGTACCTAATGTAGGCATAATGATACTGAAGACACAACGTGCAGGATGCACCAAGAAAAGGGCCAGGAGAAGGAGCAGACTGAAGAAGATGGCCATTTTAATGGAGAGATGCCAGGAGTACTCCAGGGAAGCAAACATCCAGTTGTAAAAGAGGCCTCCTATCACTGCTGTGACACAGAAACACTGCAGGAACAAAGTCCACACCTCTCTGCTGTTTGCTGGGACAGGCTTGGTGTAAACTGACCATAGGTCTGAGACAGTCCTGCACACCTTTGGGAACAGAAAGTCTTCACAGTAGACACGGGCTCTCATGCTGTAAAACAAACAGAGGGAAGTATGGAAACACATTAACTGGGGGCTTTCTTGAGATGATCACACATGGATCTTCATAATGTCCTTTTCCAGGTACCTCTGGTCTCACTCCTTTGCTAACCTGAGTAGCTGGGACAGAGATCTTCCCTGAAAGCATGCAGGACAGGGGAGTTCAAGGTATTTCTTGAAAGATTCAATACCAAGTACAATGTGACTGCTCCTCCTCTAATGCAAGCACAGGAAAGCATTGAATTATTCTGTGAAAATCATAATAAAGTAATTCAGAGAGGTCAGCTCAGTGCCAGTGGCTCAGAATGGCTTTAGTTGTTATTTAGAGGATGCAGGAGGGAGAAATGGGAGGCTTCTGGCTGCTGTGGAAATTGTTCAACCAGCTCTATAATTACAAGGTGTTCAACGGATAAGAAGCAGTTGAATGGCAGTTCCTGATCTCCATGCCTCTTAAATGGAGACCAGCCCAAAATCTGCAGATTTAAATGTAATGAATGCAGAACTGATCAGAGAAAACAGTTTCACACTGAAGCTCCAGTGCCAGAGGAAATCTCCAAGGATGTGAATTTGGCCACTGCAGATGGGATGAAATGTCCCACAAAGCTATTTAAATGTCTAACGAAAACAAGCATGTGGGAAGAAATATGATTTCTCAGGTCTCCCATCTGGACTGATTCTCCAGAGACCAGAAAACTTGGTGGGGAGAAGGAGCCTCTCCCCAGGATTAAACCCAGCCAGGCAAACCCTGGGGACTATCCTATGGGGGGTGATTTTGACTACGAAAGGAGGCTTTTCAGGGGAAAAGGCCATTCAACAGCTGTCAAGGCAGAGGGAAGAAGAGGGATTAAAGCAGTCACTACATACCCAGTGGCAGAGAGGTGCCCCACTCTTGCTTGAAAACTCTCCATCGTTCCGAGAGAAGATTGTGGATGCAGCTCCTGGCACACACAGGATGGGAAATCAAAGCAACTACCACCAGAGACAGGGGTCCAAAAAGCCAAATAATGCCTTAAGGCAGTTCAGATCAGCAATGTTGGCAATTCCTGACCTGAGCGGGCAAACCTGGTGTGTGAAGCCCAGGGAATTACACGACTGCTGAGATGCCCAACACTGCTTGGGCTTTACACCGCTTCTGGTCCTACTGCTGTTGCAGAGAATGTTTGTTTTCATGACACATAGCTGAGAAAAATGAGTCAGTGACATACGGACTGGTGACGATGGAACAAGCATCACATGGACTGTGGGGAAATCAGCTGTGTCATCCCAGATGACTTCTCCTTGCACTGCCCACCATCAAGCAGCAAGGTTAGGACTTTTCTCAGGGAGAAGGGGAGCTTTTCCTCTTTCAGACATCAGCCATAGCACAAAGGGCATGGTGGGATCCAGCAAACCATGTGCTGATAATGTTCATCTGTTCTGGCAGGCTGCTGCTCCCTGCTGAATCCATGAGCTCATATGCCAGGTTCATAAGCTGCTTAAAGGCTCATCTTAGTCCTAGTAGAGGAAGATGAAGCTTCAAACTTGAACCTTTCCCAATTCCCTGCAGCCAGCAAATCCACTGCAGAGGAAACCCTGCCACAGGCAGAATTCTCAGGCTGCCGAGAAGTTCCCAGGCCAGGATGTGCACTCCCTATGGGACCAACTCACCTGACCCCTGGGATGTGCAGGGCAAGGAGCTCCAGCCACCAAACCTGCTTGCCAGGAAGTGAGGACCAGCCTGTGGTGCCTGCTCCTCAGTTATGTTTCCAGAGGAAAGGAATCTGTGTTCTCTTATCAGCTGGCAAACAAGAAACGTGTACAACCACTGCCTTCCCCTCACAGGGAGCTCAGGGGTTACAGGAGCCTTCCCTGGCTCCCACCACAGCTGCCCCTTTGTCAAATGTTCTCACACTAAGCCACCACTTGCTGGTAAATGTGACTGAGCTCACCCATCTGCTGCTGAGCCCATTCCTTATGGGACCCGCTGCTCCAAGCCAAGCCCTCCTGCAGGCTGGGAACCAACAGGCCCCTGGGATGTTCTCATGCTCCCCTGGGCAGGAAAAGGCAAAGGGCTGGAGGTCAGCCCTGTCCTGGCTGCCCCTGGGGACAGAGCACGTGGGGCTGTGCTGTCCAGCGAGCAGTGGGGGAGCAGCACCTTCCCCAGGGGACATGGCCAGACCTACTTCTGCAGCAGTTGTTGGATGAGCAGTGATGAGCCCAAGCAGTCAGAACAACCCCCCCCCCACCTCCTCAGCCCCTCCTGCAGGTACCAGACAAGGTCCTTGCTGCTCCACTCAACAGCTCTGCTTTGTAGTTAATCTCCTTTTTACTGTGTGGTTCGTAGAGCAAAGCTTTTCTCCTTGTGCCCAATGAGAAACCCTGACCGGCTCCAGCTGGGAAGAGGCACCAGCCAGGCGGGCACAAAAGAAAGTGCTATTTGTTTGGAGCATCCATAGCAATTGCTTGCACAGTCCATGAATTAGGTCTTAATTCAATGTGCAGACTGTAAAGGATCACCCCAAAATGCTCACAGCTGCATCCTGCAAAGCTCATCAGATTCTCCTTCTAACATTAAACTTCTTTCTCATGGTACTTCAGAGCTAACTGATAGTAACATCAGCCCCTGGGACCCCATCCAGGCTAAGCAGGTAGTTCTCTGGGGCAGAAAAATGAGAAAAAGGAAAAGTTAGGCATAGACTATAAAGAAGCCCACAACATTGTGATCAGTGTTTGCTGCATGTGCTGCTAATGGGAGCTGAAGTCTGTTGGGAAATTGTTTCACCAGTAGTGACCAGCACCCAGAAGTGTTTGTATGCAAAGTCAAACCTAGGTTTTTCCTCTTGCTCAACTCAAAATTGATCTCTGCAGGCTGGGGGGGGGAGTGGGTTATATCCCAAACTGATAACCTGCAATTGAGCTAGAACCATCAATGCCCAAGTTTCCCCAGGACACAACGAACAAGTTTGCTTTGCCATAAAAAGCATCAGCAGTGTGTGATTAGAGATACAAGACCGGTGGGTGAAGGGGGGGCAGGACCGCGCATCTCAGCAAAGCAATTGTGACATCTTGCGGTCACATTCTGCTAAAGTACCTCAAGGCCTGCGCTCACTTCAGCTCAGAAACTGAGGAAGTGAAGGAGAAGCGGGAGGCTGTCGAGGCGGTGTTGGGGATGCGGACACTGTATCCCCTGGGATGCTCTGAGGTGCCTTTTCCCACACTGTGTCACTGGGGATCTTGTGGCTCAGCTCCTCGGTGGTATAAAGGGACTTCGATTTTTTGACAAGCTCCAGTTTCTACAGAGCTCAAGCTCTAACAATTTCTAACATCCCTGATTTAGACTTTTGAACACCACAGTAGGAGACAAGGAAGAGAACCACATGTCTGCAACTAGATTGCTGTAACCATAAGAAGACAACAGAGGGTTTAATTTGTGTCTTAGCCAGGAAGCACAGCCTGGCTTCGCTCTGATTAGGGATGGTGACTGAGCTTGCACCCACCAGGGCAGAGATTTCACATCCATTTCTGCTTTGCAGACTGCAGGGCTCAGCATGGGTCTCAAGACAGCAAGAACAAGAGCCTCTTGCCAAGACACCATCAAGTTCAACCTGTAGTGACAGTGTAACCCCACGAGGGTGACAGTGATGGGAGGGGGTGCAACATAAAGGAGCAGCTGAATCACAGGTAGAGCATGGGGTACATGAACTATAAAGGTTAAGAAAATAAAGATGATGAAAGAAGGGCTAGAAGTAGGATGATTTAAGGCTGAGAACATCTCTTCATGGCAGTATCATCAGCACCTGTTGATCACATTATTCTGCCAACCCAAGAAGTTGAGGATGTAGGAAGGATTAGCCCATCAGTGGTGATTCTTTCCTTGCTAAGATCACATGCAAACAAACAACTTACATGATACAGAGCCAGGTCATGTCTTATTATGTTTCTACTATAGAAATATAGAAGAATCACAGCAATATCTTTTCAGTGACGGATGAGGGATACATGCGATAAGGGAACCAAGGCTATCTAAGCTGCAACAGCTGAATTTCCTCCATCATGCCAGGCTTTCCTTTGTTTCAGGAATCTTTCCCTTTCTCTCCCGAACTCCCAGCATCGCTGCTGAGAGCAAATTGGCTGAGCACAGCCCCAGAAACACTCACTGCTGCAAAGACCCACATAGCAGCTCTTCTGTGTGGACAGCTTGTAAAGCAGCCCGAATGCTTCTAGGATAAAAGATGCTACAAAATGCTTTCCTACTGTAAATAAACCAGAATAAATTTCCTCCAAGTCTCAGGAGAACATGTGGATGTTGATCTAGGGTTGGATGGGGAACATCAAAGGAGCAAAGCAGAGATATTCTGGATGTTGAATTTCAATGTGTGAGTGGCATTTCCTGTTAATTAAAATTCACAAGCAGGCTGCTAATGTGAATGGCTTTTGTTCTGGTTGCTGGATTTTTACACTCCTACAGAAACAGTGCATAGGCAGGCAAATTTCCTTCAAAAATAGCGCAGCTGAAGTTATAGCAGGTTAGTACAGAACTTGAAATGCCCTTTCCTGGGAATTTTCATATCTCTACTCACAATCACAGACCCGTCAAAAATAATGGGGTTGACTTACCATTAAAGCAGCTTTGGGCAAATTTCAGTCCTAGCAGAAGCAAATGGAATCAGAAGTTATTCCCACAGGGAAGGTGATCCCTGAACCCCAGAAATGCTAAATCTTTAAATCTTTGTTTAAAATAAAAGCTCACAAATCAAGCAGGCCAGCCCAGTCCTGCTCTTACAGATGCCTGGATGTGGAAAAGCAGAACTGGGTAATGCTGTTGTCCGCACACCTTAAACCAGCTCCCCTGGTGAACCCTTGGAAACGCAGAGGCTGCTGATAGAGCTGGCAGAAGCCAGGTCTTTGACCGAGGTAGAGGTTTAGGATCCAGGTGCTTTCACACCTTTCCCAGGTCTGCCAAGGCCCCTTTGTGTGACATTGGGAAAGTCACTGGTCCCCCCTCTGTTTCTGATGTCAGCACAGAGATAAAACATCTTCCCTGGCTGCACTTGTGAAACACCTTCTGATCTCTAGACAGAGTGCCACAGACATGCCAGGATGCTAGCAGTGATTTCTGGAGGCTTCTACACAAACTCTGTGGTCTCAGTTCTGCTTTCTTACCCAAGTAAAACTGCCCTGGATTCACCTAGGATGCTCCAAGGCAGAGCTGATACCTGTAAGCAAACCTGTGACCCTGACATCTGCAACAGAGCTGAACTGGATGTTAACCCTTTGAGCCTCGAAATTAGACAGCCCAAGTCCCTCACTGCCTGTCCTCCAGGCTGCTGGGACAGCAGCAGCTCTGTTCCAGTGACAGACTCCAGCCTCTGCAGCAGCAGCTCCAGCCGCAGCAGGACATGGGGACAGCAGGGCTCCTTCCTGTGGCTCCCAGCCGTGAAGCACAGCCTGTTCCCTGGCCCCAGGACAGCTGGGAAAGTGAACCGTGGTGAACAATTTCCCTTCCCCATTCAGCCCATCTTCACCAAAGCATGACAAGGAGCATCGATGCAGATCAACAGTGCCCGAACCCAGCACGCAGCCAGCATGGAGCTGCCTCAGGGAAGTGGGACAGCGAGACAGAGCATCCACAGCAAGGACTGCTGCCAGGGCTGCACCTCTTCAGCAGAGCAGCCCTGAGATGTAGAGTGAGAAGCTTTCCCATTGCTCCACTGCTTAACAGGGCTTCGTTTTGATCAGGTGAAGCAGGAGACCTCATTGCCCTCCTGCTCCTCCTGGGAACCACTGCCCCAGTCAGGGGGTGAAGCTAAGGGAGGAGGAAGCTTGGACTTTGCATCTCTTCCCTCAACCTACAGAGCAAACAGGACGATGTGACATGCTAACAAACGTGCTTTATTGTAAGTTTTCCACAATCAGTAAGGATTCTGTTGAACTTAAGGTATCTGTTGAACGTTAAGGATTTTTTTGAAGGTGACCGATTCAAGTTCCACATTCAGTTGGTTCAACCCCCTGAGTCCTGGCTCCCTTGCGACCCTGGGGTAACCCCCCATGGCAGGATCACCCTCTCAGCTCTCCCACCTGGCTCTGGGGTTTATCAGCAGCACAGGAGCAGAGGGCTGCACTGGATCCCTACACCCAGCCTGTTCACCTTGCCAGCTCCACCAGTGCACATCATCAGAGAAATCGGTCCCAGGACAGGGATCTAGTCACTCACCTTCCCTAAACCAAGAACTGGATCCTTTACCATTCAATCCATTTCAGTAACTGATTGTTTTTGAAACTGATTTTAAAGTATGTATTTTAGATTCTTACAGAAAATAAAAAATAAATCAGATAAAATGGTGATTAAAATCACAGTCGATTCGCAATGCTTTCATTGAAAGTACCCGAGCAATCCGATTTAAAAAGAAGCTAAGAATCAAAACGTGGTTTTCAGAATGTCAATAATACTCCAATACAACTTGTCCACTGACTTGTGACTCAGTGGGTTGCTCATGAGTGAGTCAGTCTCGCAAACCTAAGACTGGCCACATTGACCGACGGTGAAACACCACCGATGTCCAGAGTTACATCAGAAGTTAATTTGGTACCAAGCCCCCATTTGCACACTCAGTGCAAAGAACCAGGCAGCAATTTACTGTCCCAGGTTTTCAAAACATTGAACACGTTTGGAAACAAACTATTTCCTTCCTGTTTCCAAAGTATGCGGTAATGCACCAAGTCCTACCAACACATCTCCTGAATCATCCCTTCGCACACAAATAGTCTTCATCCTCCATGACAGAATTACTCATGAGATGGTAATGAGACCCCATCCTTTACACAGTGCTAGAAGCACCCAGCGGTGCCACCTTCCCCCGGCCAGATTCTGATACAATCACTCACATTGGGTTGCACATAAATAATCCAGTTGCTTCCACCCTGTTCCCAGGGCTACTCTCCAAAACGAGGTAGGATATCAGAAGCTAGAGTGGCAAAGCTTGCTAGCTTTCATGGGGGAAGAAGCATCTACCCAAAGATGCTCGACACTTATAGGGTTGTCCAGTTAACAACCACCTATGAGAGACGGACTCTGGAAGAGTCTGATTGGTACCTGTGGAAGGTGGGGAAAGATCTTCAGAGAAAATAACAAATGGATGCTGTGACACTGACCAGTATTTCTAAACATAAAATTAAAACAGAGGGTCCCACACAGTGTCAGCAGCCACGCGGCTTTCCTCCTGCGCATACTCTGATGATTCCAGTGCCCGTGTCCTAAGTGAGTGAGTCCTTCCCCGGGGATGGCTTTGTTCATATTTTATTTAGTGCACTTAAAGTGACATTTTCTACAGCTGTCAGGGGTGTGGTGGCATTTTCTGCATGGATGTTGGCCCATGCAGGGAACGTCCCCAGCTGGAAGATGCTCTTGGCCCATGTGTTCATAGCCAAGCTAAGAAGCAGAACTCCCATAACATTCATGAGCAACCCAGTCCTTGCCTACAAAAGAAATACAAAGAGAACTGTTGAGTTTAGACTGCAAGGTCCTTTCCCCAGCTATTCTATGGTTCTGTGTAAGTTATGTAAGTTCCAACCCCAACTATTCTATGATTCCACGATATCTACAGCGTGTGAAGCATGAAGCTATTTGAACATAAACATTATAAAAATGGAAGGTTTAATTGCTGTTAATATTAGCTACATCTTAAGGGGGCTTTCTTAAGCCACAAAGGCCATTCTGCAGATGCTCAACAAGCTTTGATCCATCAAAAACATGAACATCTGTTTAAGCCTCAGGAATGTGAGCAGGGATTGGGACTGAACCTAATTTTACTCCTAAGCTTTATTTCACTGAGCTGGAGAACTTTTCCTGTGTCCAGAAACCTATGAAAGTTGGGCTGTGTACACTAACAGGCATGGGAGCATGGTCTGTAAGATGATGAGAACATTCAAGATTATCTTTGCCAACATTTGGAGCCACAGTGGCTCCAAATTTCACAGAGCCAAACTTCGTAAGGCTCCTTCCAAATCTCTGTGCCTTCAAACACTGCTGAGAACACTTCACTATATATTGAACTAGTAATAATCTGGAAAACCCCTTTTTTAAAGACTCCCCTCAGGCTGTTTTCAGCACTTGCTGTATCTAAAAGAACTTACCATATCCTTGACCATCAAGTGTCCAGAAGAAAATGCAATTGAGTTAGGAGGCGTTGAGACTGGCAGCATGAACGCGTAGGAGCATCCTATAGTCCCTGGTATCATTAAATAAAGGGGATTTACTTTCAGACGAATGGCCTTGAAAAAGAGAAAGGAACAGAAATTGCACCTTGGGGATTCAGTCTCACCAGCATATATATTAAAGAATGCAATCAGCTAGTGCACTGTGCAGAGCCCTATCCCATACTGTGATAAATAACCATATACCTTGCCAATGTCTGAAGGATTATTATCACTCAGTGCCCACATTACGCTACAGGCACTTGCTGCTCCCAAGGACATCCAAGTGCCTGAAGCCCAGAAGCAGGAGAACCACACAGTGCCTGTCCCAGCACAGACACAACACAAACCTGCCCTTCCATGGGGCAGGGCAAGGAGGAGAGCAGAGGAAAAGCTGGTCTTGCCATGGGACTACCTTACCAGCTCTGCCAAGACAGGTAGAAAGATGATAATAGTGGCTGTGTTGCTGGCAAACTCAGTGAATAAGGCAATGACAATCGTGATGAGGATGACAGCCACGGGCGGTGGTACACCCTCCAAAGGATGCAGACGGCCTCCTATCCAGACAGACAAACCAGACTCCTGCAGAAGGAGAGAGCAAACAAGCTGGAGAGCAGTGCTCCTGTGTCCCTGCAGGTGAATTGATCCTATCCTAGAACTATAAATTACATACAACCTTCACCTATGTGCAATGTCCTCAGGGCATTTACCAGCAAGCAGTTTGAAAGGAGCTGCAAGACCTCTTAACTTCCTTAATGATCTGTTGCACACTGTTGTCACTTGAAGTTGAGAAACGTGTCCTTCAAGTGTTGTGACTCCACAGAGACAAAATTCCCAGAGCCAGATGAGAATCCCAAGTGACACCCTGCTAAAATACAGGATGGCATCTGCAGCTGGCCTCACCTCACAGCCCTTTGCCATGGCAAAGCCTCCTCCAAGCAGCAAGATGATGTTCCAGGGCACCGTCTCTTGGGCCTTCCTCCAAGTCAGCAAGGGCTGCATCTCTGTGTTTGGTGCTAGATAGAGAGAAAACCCCCATGTCAAACATCAGCCCAAAGGGGAGCACGTCAGTCATCATCTGACAGAATGATATCTCGAGCCTGACATCAGTGCTGAAGCTCACTAACCATGAGTTGCTGACAAAATATCCACATGGAGTCTCTTAAGCTACACAATAAAAAGATCATTTAACTTAATATCAGATCTTAAAAAGAAAAAATGAAAGAAAATAAATTCTAGCACTTAAGAATTTTCTTTGAGGCTTTCTTGAGGGAACATTTAATATCAGGTTAAATTGCTCTCTGTGTCAAACCTAAACACTGTCATCAACAGATCGGAGTCCATGGAAGGAGGAAATTTTCTACCATTTGAATGAAGAGGATGTTATTAATTTTCCACTTGCTTTTCAACAGCAAGTGAGTTCCACAGCAAAAAGCTCATCTCCCCTAAAAGCCTCATCTCTTAATACACGATGGAGTGAGCTCTGCCATATGGAAGGATGCACTAATGGGACTGTAATTTTCTGTTGGACAAAGGCACACAATTTATCCAGAGGAGGCCTGATTAAACATCTTCCTGCATATGGACAGCACAATAAACGTGCACAACTCTGAGCAGACATTTCCCATAGAACCCAGGCTACACTGCACCATCCACAAAGGACCTTCATCAACTGCATCTCAAAATTAAGACCATCTCTTATTCCAAGTCGCTTTTGAATTAAAGTTTGAATCTCAGTGCTACTCAAGAGGAAAAACCCAAGACCTCAAAGGACTCCTGGGACCAAAACCTGCTGGAGTGGTCGGGCTTGAGGAGTTTCAATTCTAAATCATCTAGGAAATAAGGAAGGGCCCCCAGGTGTGGACAACTTGCCCAGCTCTGCCCTCTCAAAGGTTCATGCCCTGCATTGAGGGACAGGAGCTGTTTGGGTGTCAGCAACCAAACCTGTTTCACAATCAGGTCTGCTATGGTAAATCAACACCGATTTCAGTTCACTTCAACCCACCACAGCATCATCTCTGACAGCTACACGAGCAACTGAGTCACTGCTGCAACCAGCAGCAGAGCAGCAACTGCCAAACCTCTTCTGGCACTTCAGATGAAAAGCTTCTGTAGGATCACATTGCTCCTTCAAGCCAGTGCAGCTGCTGTGGGCTGGTGCAGGTCCAAGGGGGAATAGTCTTGGCTCTTGCTCCATGCCTGCCCTGCCAGAGCCCGGAGAGGTCTCATTCCTACTCACCTTTCAAGTCAAACCACCACCTGAAGGAAGGTTTTTCCGAAGGGAAGAAGAACAGTATAATCACAATGGTGATTCCTGTAACTGCATCCGAGATAAACCTGTCCAAAAGCAGCAGAAACACTTGTAAGAAACCCTGTAGAATTACAAAGTTTATGAGAACAGGGATTTGCCAAAGAAGATTACAAGTTTCCATCAGGTTTGAACAACACTTGTTGTTCACAGTTCTTTTCTTTTTAATTCCCTGTCGAGCTACATTTCTACAACGGGCTGTGAACCCTCTAGAAAAACTGCCCTACAAGTGGACAAACCTAGATCTAAGCCCCACCATGCTGCTGCTCTGGCTCTTCTGATTGCAGAATCGTGGTCAGTCCATGAGGGGTTGTGAGGACAATTTTCCACAGCTCACTGCAGACAGGAAGAGGCAGAGCTCGGACTATCCTACTTACATGAGCTCTTTGCAAAACGCTCAGACACTAAGGTGAAAGGCAGGGTCCATCCAGTAAAGAGCTTAAGCATGTGTTTGAATGTAAGGAGCTACTAACTGATGAGGGAAAAGTCCATAACTACTTTGTTGTATTAAGGAATCATTTATTAAGCTAGGGCTTTACTTAAAAAAAACACCAAACTATGGAGGTCTCTTCTGTTAAGAAATAACACCACCCTCTCTGAACTTCAGCATTACCCAACTGCTTTATCCATTCATCTTCCCAAGGTGTGGATGTGACAGCAGAGACAAACTTGCCAGACAGACAGAATACTCAGGCTCAGCTCCTGCCATCTCTCTTCAGCCTCCACTGAAACCATTGGATTGTATAAAGAACTCAGTATTTCACTGTAAATGTACCTATAAACAGTGTTCCCAGCATTAAAACCCATGGGATGGCCTCAGATAGACACCAGCCAACTTCCCACCAGGCTTCATGTACCTTCTCCAGGAGACAGAAACAATAAAGCTGGTTCTGCTACTTGAAGCTCAGTTTAACTTATTTCAGGAAACCTGAGTAACAGTGTTAAGCAACACCATCAAAAACCCAGAAATCTCAGCAACTTGGAAATGCTACTGAAAAGTGGGACAGTGGAATGAATGAGAATAAAATCTTACCCTGGTGCAAATAAGCTTGCCCAACCTGGAATGAATTTGGGATCCCTGGAGAAAAGCATGATCGCAAACATGCAGAAGAGGAAGAAAATTGCCTGTTCTGCAAACCTAAAATGTAAAGGAATGCAGTTAGAACACTGATATGCTAAAGGGGTGGATCTAGGCTAGGACAAGTATCAAGCTCAGGCTGCAGCAGCTTGGGTGAGAAGTCAGGCTGGCTTTCTAGAAATAACTACAGTGAAACACTGGAATAGATGGTAAATCTATTTGCAAATATTGATAGTTGCCAGCAATTATCTCTTATTGGAAAACATTAAGGAGAGGCAAGATGGGCATCAGAATGCTCAGATGTCACAAGAAGCATACGTGAGGCTGAGCCTCTGGGTGAGGCAGAGAGGAAGGGCCAAGCAGCTTGTCACGGTCATTCCTCTTACCACTGCCCTCTGGGATGTCCCTAACGTACAGTCAGCTAGGGATAGTTTCATTCCAGTTCAAGCAATGTAAAAGGATGCCTGAGATTTAAATCATGTATGAGACAGCAGGAACAAACTTCTTCAAGGTCAAAATCTAAACAGTATTCCTTAGGCACACAACAAACAGCAGGGTAAATGGAATATTATTCACTAAGTATCTAGTGGAGTCAAGATTTAACCAAGACAACTCCTCAAAACACTGTTTAAAATCTCTCCAAGCACAAGAAAGGGCATTTAAACATTGGGAAGAGGCCACTAGCACTGATTTTAAGTTATGGGGTTGCTAATCAAATTAGTAGAGCATGGCTTAATGGACTTCCTCACTCCTAGACCTCAAAGTGGGACTTTGATTCTTTTAGAGACATTTTGCAGGCTGCTCGATAATGCACTCAATGGAACAAATAAACCAATTTCTTTCATTTGCAGCACAGACAATTGCCTTTGAAGAACCACTCCATCTCCCACACAACAGCAATAATTACAATGTCAATAATGATGTTTGACGACACAAACATTACTGAATCTTCACAGCATTGCCGTGAGTATGAAGATATTATTTTACAGACGGAGAACCACAGATCAGTTAAGGATAAGACCTACAGTCCCAAAAACCTTCACTAGCCCTTCACAGCCCAGACTACTGGTGGCTGGTTGGACATAGCTAGCGTTTGATTCCTAGAGATACTCAACTTTTCCTGCTTTCCCCTTTTTTGGCACTTCTCCTAAGGCTAAAACTCAAGTTTCTTCCTGCTGGTTGCTTTCTCCAAAATGGGATCCCCATCATTGCAATTTGCACCAAGATTTTTCCAGAAGACCTTTGAGACAAAAATCTCTTGTTCTTTCTTCACCTAATGCAGTTGAAGGAGTTATTGAGAAAAAATAATACATTCTATGACATGGATCTGACTTCTTTCATGTGCTTTCTTTGAGCAGCTATTAAGATTTCTTAAGGTGTATCTACAATCCATATGATTCATATCTATCATATAATCCACCAGCCTTCTCAGCAAATGTTGCCAGCTTTGCAGAACAGGTATGCACAAGCCTTCAATATTCAGCCTGTGTTGGTTAGTACATAATGCACACAGGACTGGTTTTGTCCCTGGAACAGAAAAATTATAAGCAGTAATTAAACAGCCCAGCATGAATTCAGTCTATAATACGAACTTTGATCTTGAGAAGATTTGGGAACAAGCTGCTGTTTGTAATTATTCATGTTAGTGAAGGAGAAGAGGCTGGAGCATGCAAAAAGCAAACATCAGCAGGTTACAAACACCCTGAGTTGAAACGTGTATTTCATTTTCTTCTAAAACCCTCCATTTCCCCCAGTCCTCCACTCTTAGGATATTTCCAGACCCACTTGATAACTTCTTCATTTCAGTCCCAACTTTATGACTCACTTTGTTGGACCCAGTTTCTGATAGTCCTCCTTTATCACTTCTCTGGCTCGGGCTTCTGCATCCGCTCTTAGATTTGATTTTTTTGTTTTCCAGCCCCTGCCAAGAAACATGGTTACATTTTTACATGCTTCTTACAGAAAACACAGCATTTACTGTGTCAGTTGTGTTGCTATGTACTTCTCCAGTTTCAGAGCTGTACATCTCTGGCAGCACAGTTTACATTCTCTCAGATTATAAAGACTAATGATGAAGGTCTCTGACGCAGATAAAGGCAAGAAAGCCCTATGTTCTATACCCTTTCTCTATGCATTCACACAAAGGAGACCCTGCAAAAGTTAGGAATTTTCCTCTGATTTATATTCTGAACTATTTCCTCCAGCATGGGCTGTGATTGCCAAAAGAAAGTCCCAGCACTGCCGGATTTCCTCATCTCTAGCAGTTGCCTACTTGGGCAGAACAACTAGGAAGAGTGTGACATGGAAAATTAATCTGTCCCTTCATTTCTCCAGTCACTTACCATTTCCTGGGTGATCCCAGGATGCTGCTGAGGAGAAACAAAAATGTGAGGAATTTCTAACTGGCCAGGAATGTTAATGTGCTCCTGGCTAAGCCTCTTAGCCTGGCCGCACTGACTGCACACAGTTTGCTCCTTTGTAGGATGTGCATACAAATGGTATATTCATACCTCACACTGCATCTCCCACCACATCCCATGACGCTGAACCCAGTTTCTAACCCTGTCTGTGACCTTGATTAAACCTACAAACCCAACTTTCTGCATCAAGTGCACCCATCCGGCCCTGTGGTGCATGTGCTTCCTTAATTCATTCACTCTTTCAACAGGATATAGTAATTGGATCTTCTATACGAATTAATAGTATAGAATGAACAGTTGACCTCAAATAGCTATACCTGGCCCTTAAATTTCTTATTCTGGGGGGCAGTTAGTAACAGCAGCTTCAGCTTAGCTCAGCTCAGCCAGCCCACACCTAAACCTTTTAACGTGTTTTGGATGCAAGCAAAGACAACCTGCTATTATTGGAGCCACGTCTACCTGTCCGCATTGTGCTGCAGACACCAATGAATTGCCCACGTGGGAAGTCCAGCCGCTATCACTGCCTTGTTACAGTTGAAGCAGCCCAACAGACTCCTTTAGAAGCCCATCTGTACTTGTGCAGCTTTGCAATGTCTCTTCCAAGGCACCTTGCCACTAGGGAATACTGGTATCTCTGCTGGCCCAGCTATCCCAATAAAGCCAGGCTTTGTGCTGACAGAGGCGAGCCAAACAAAACATAAAGCATCACGTTCTCCAAGCACAAAAGCAATTCTGCATTTTGCCAGGGGCTTTGGCAGGCACAGATACCTTTTCCCCCACCTGACCATCCAGATCTGTGCTGGCTGGTCACCACGGCTGTGCCCCAGCCCTCACCGTAGGACATGGGAATTCAGGCTCTGCATTGCACAAGCCCTGGCCACGCAATGCAGAGCTTGCAAGCCAGCAGAGCATCCCAGAGCATCACAGAGAGAGCATCCCAGAGCAGCACGTAGAGAGCATCCCAGAGCAGCATGCAGACAGCATCCCACAGAGCATCCCATGAAGCCCCACAAGCAATTTAAGGACCGGTATTTGGCATTTTCTGGATTGAAACTTTCCCATTGATTTTTCCCTGTCTCTGAGACAATGTAAATATTTGGACACCTGCTCTCTCTTCCCCTTTCCCCCTCTATTTGCATTTTAAACTCAAAATAACAATTACTTTTCAAAATATTACAAATTCTGTATGGTCCCTGGAGGAAGCAAGACTGTGAGCTTGTTACTATCACGTATGAGAACACGTAGAGGGAAAAAGGGCTCCAAATAAACCAGCATGGTAATGCTGCAATTATTTTAAGTAGTGCACACTAGGGGTTGCATGCATCCAGCAAAGATTTGCCGGAAAAACATGTTATTATCGGTTACAGATTAACATGTTGTTGTAAAATTAAGCCCTGTTGTGAAGTAATCTGTTCCAAACTCAAGTTTCTGCCTCAGGAACAAATCCTGTCTCTTTTATGTGCTAGGAGATTTTTGCTACTAATTCCATGGGAACCAAGATTTCAGGTTGGCCTTCAAAGTTTGATCCTGCTTTGCTTTCTGTCAATGAAAATCTGCCACAAGCCCAGGTCAGGCAGTAAAACAACCTTTAAAAACTGTTAAGTTTAACTGAATGAATGTATAATGCATGCTCTGTAGACATCACTTAAAGCATATCTGAGATATTTTAAAACCTTCCTGTTGCACACCAGCTTCTTCAAAGTAGACCTGTTATTCCATGAGTATCCTCAAGTTAGTTATAAAACTAGGAGATGATCCTGGGTGATACCAGTAGATTTAGTACGAGAATCATAAAGAACACGTATTTCACAATGCCAGTGGAACCAGACTATGCGCATATATATATAGGGAATATAAACGTACCTCAGGTTAATTCCTCCATACAGGATGGAGATCCATAGCCATCCCATGAGAAGAAAAACCAGCATTAAAGGAAATGCAAACATAAACCAAGAACCAAAGTTCACCACATCACATTCTGGAAAATAACTAAGCAAACGGGAAAAATCAAGTTAATGCAAGATGGGAAAGCAACCCTTCAATTTACCGGTGAGCAAACATCTGAAATCAGCAGCAAAATATCCCACAGACTTGCCGGTGAGCATTTCAAAACTATTCCTCTGTGTGCATCAGCAGTGATCTGGGCTAACCTGGGCACTAGGAGATTTGGGGAGTGTTGTGGTGGAGCAACCCTCCCACCCAGCTCACCCAGCCCAGCCATGCAAGCCTGCAAGGGAAGGTCCGAAAACCTCTCTCCAGATGGCTGATGCTCTCATACAATAATACTCCTGGACACCCAGGGTTAAACCCTACTACAATAACTGCTGGAAAGTCGGAACATGAACCTTATAGGGATGCTGCACATGCCCAGGAGAGACAATGTACTACTTGTAGAGGCCAGCTAAGTTAAGAAATACCTGTGGGCACTTAGGTTGGCATAAATCTGTTTTTATGTTCATCAGGGGCATATTTTATGACTAAGAAAACAGGCCAGAAGCACTGGGCTCCTTATTTTCCTTACCACCATACAGCAGTAGATATAATTGCTCACAAAACAGTTACGAGATTAATTGCAAGCGTGGAGTTAAGTCCCATTAAATTCAATGGGGTTAAGAGCATCACTGAGGTGAGGCACATATGCACCGGTTTGGCTGACAGCTTGGCTGAGTATGCTGGGAACCTGCTTATTACAGCTAAGGCTGATGCAACCACTCCCTGATCTTATCAGCTCACAAAGTTTCCCAAAATGTTCTGAAAGGGCATGAATTTTCCAAAACAGCTCTCAGTACAGAAGGGAATTTCCTACAGGGATGGAGAACATGTCCCTGTTTTCCAGGATTCACAAGGCTCTCCAGGACAGCCTCCCATACCTCTTCAGCTGCCCCAGAAGGATGAGGTTTGGTGCAGTTCCTGTCAGTGTTGCTGTACCTCCGATGCTGGCCGCGTAGGGGATTGAGATGAGGAAACCTTTCCATATATTTGCTTTGTATTCTTCCTCCTTCTTTAAGTCTGAGAGAGCATCACTGGTAATCTCCTTCTCCTCCGTCAGGTCTTTGCTTTAAAATAGTCCAAAAGAGAATCCGGTGAAAGCCCTGGTTTAAATACAGCGCAACCACTTCAGAGCCTTGACAGAAGGAAAATTCCCACTTTTTAACAATCCAAACTAACACTGTCCTCAAGGACACCTTAGCAACTCACTGCTGCAGAGGGGTCTACTTGATGAACTGCCACGTAGGACTGGCAGCCTTGCATAGGGCAGAACACCCTCAGCACCCATCCATAGGAGCTGAGGGTGCACATGCCTTGCCCAGCCCCTCTGCAACTTGTGACACTTAAGGTTAAGTCCACAGGTCTGCTAAAAGCTAAAAGGAATAAACTGATAGCACTGAGAGGAAGGAAACATCTGTTCCTGAAAAGATGCTTCCTTCCCATCGTTACCAAAGCAGGACCATCACCAGTGTGTAAATCCTGGTGGGTTTCACACCACACTTACGATGTTCCTGAGAAAAACAAGGCACAATTCCCCACCTCTGGCTACCATTTCGGAGTGGCTGGAAAATCTCTGCAATGATTTGAACATGCAGAGGTATGCTGGACACAGAGAGGAGGGTTTCTATCATCAGGCCGCTAGTGATTGGGACATTTGGAAAAATCAAAACATTTTAATGATTGAATTTCAAATTCCTAAAAGGTGGTCTAACTCAGGGGATAATTGTCTCTCTCAACTCTCTAATACAAACTTTATAGTTAACTTACTCCTCAGTACTTGCCAGAAACTGCATCTCAGTTGGCACAGTGTAAAGTTTATTCTGCTGTAAAGATGCTGAAAAAGAAAGATGAGGACTTTAAAACAGTTCAAAGCATCTAGAAAATTCTCCTTGAACCAAACAGAGGAATGGAGGAAACAACTGCTATTTACAGAGGAGGGGCTGTGGAAACCAAGGGCGGGCTCATGCCACAGGGATGGGGTCAGGAGCTCCTGGTGGGGATGAACGAGCCCATCTCCTCCTGCTATGACTCTGGTCCCACCACAGCCCCCAAGCTTCTCCTCCAACAACCAGAAGCACTTGGTCCTTTTACTACTTTCTGCCAAGGGCTGGGCTCTGGGATCTTCTAACACAAGCAGGAGTTCTGGGGTGTCCCTTGTTGAGTCATGGGGTTGGGCTGGGGTTTGCTGGGGGGAGTTAACAATAGCACATTTTTAGCACAAAACAACTACTGGGCTCAATGTATCTGTGAGGTGCACTCCCCAAGGCACAGCAAGAGCACTCCCTGCCACAGAGCAACAGCCCCAATGGATGAGAATTTTACCCCCTGCAGACATCTAGTACAAAGTCACTACAAAGCTGTAATTCCCTTAATACAGGCAAGAGTGAGACACACTAAGGATTAGGCTTCATACCAGGTCCTCTGAAAGCCACCCCAACAGCAAGGACCATTCCCAAGCCCATCATCCCCTCTATAAATGACAGACCCTGCAGGCTGAGCAACCAGTCCTCAACACAAGTTTAGGGCCACCCCAGGAGGAACCTGTTGCATACCCATTTCCCAGGGACCCTCCCACCTATTTCACACAGGCTCTGCCTCACCATCTTCCGTATCACCAACCACAGGGAACACAAGCAGGATGCAGGAGCACTTGAGGAAAGGATGTATTTTGACCAGAAAGACCAATGTTGTCTTTGGCAGTAAACTGGGAAGTGCACACCACTCTACCACACACACACATGAACATGACAGTTCAGAAATCAAGACAGAAATGCAACACAATTGCTCTGTGTTACCAGATCTCATACTAAGGCTTGTGGCATTTGTATTCCTGGCTCATGGCTCAATCTCCTTAGGTTGGGAGTAGAAGGGTGCTATTAAACCCCGTTTTTCCATATTCCTCCTCAGGAATGGAGCCCTTTGTGAGTTTTATCCACCTTCAGCCCTACTGCCTTTCCTTAGGGTCTTTGGTTTGGGTCCAGAGGCTTGTGTCCCTGCATCACCCCCGGCTCTACAGACCACTGTGTGTAGAGCCCAGTTCCTAGTATTGCCACCCCAGCAGTCCCCAGGTTTCCTTGCACCCCTCTGCAGGCCAGTATATACACTAGAGACCAAAAGCAGTGCACGAAGAGCAGCCAGTGGTCAAAGTCTCCGGACTGGCTTATGTGTGCACCAAAGACACAGAGCTCGTTCCAGCTCAGTGAACCAAGGGTTTCTGCAAAGTCATGTTTTACACATCGCTAATTTACTGAATTGCAGTTAATTGGCTTGGATGCCCATGCTGAGCTTTCATCCCAACGATGCCACATGGAGGGATGTAATTAGGATGAACATTAACCCATGGTTGATTGTTGATCCTCCAACGCATCTTGCTGAAGACCTCTTACCACTGCTATCACATTCAAGCCTAGTGCTGGGTCTGCAAAGACACATATTGCATTCTACCGCTCCATATTATTACATTTTTTTTCCCTGCTAAGCCCAGATTTCCACCCCATCTGGCCAGGACCATCTATGAGTTACCTCTCCAGGAAGGTTTGCAAAAGGAAAGCCGGAGTTACTGCAAGCTTCCCCTATGAAACTTGTAAAAAGGAGTTGAAAATTGTTACAGGTCCATAAATCAGAAGAGGACAAAGATCACTGAGGTCCGACCTGGCTGTAGACCTCTCACAGAGCAGTATGTAAAAGAAGTAATTGGCCAATTCAACCAATACCTTGTATACCTTAGAGGCAGAAAGGCTTGTCTTAGGTAAGTTTGGCTTTAATGACATTTTTATTGTTTCTAAAAAGTTGAAAAGGCTGAGAATGAACATTTCCACCCACTGACAGGTGCAGGCAGCAGCACTGGGGCCGTAACTTGCCAGCTCAGGCTTGGGTTACACAGCCAAACCACACAGTGGTGTCCAAAAACACATATTTCCCACCTGCCCCTCTAGAGACAACGTTTCCAGGTCTACAACCAAACAAAATACCTCACCACCAACTGCAGTTTATCTTGAATTTGCAAAAGATATGCTCTATGCAGGGAAAAAAGGATGGAAACATTTTCTTGTAATTTTTACCTGGAGATATTCAAGCTTCTCAGAGAAATGAAATATTGCCCATGATGGGGTCAGCAAGCAAAGAGCAGGAGGGACGGACAGGCTCACAAGAACTGCAGCTTCCAGACTGACTCACCCCTATTGCTGGAGATGTCAGACAGAATGGGACAGACTTTATAACCCACCTCCAAAAGGAAAATTCTAGAAGCCAAAGAAAGCCTGCAGGTGTTCAGTTTATAACCCTGCTTCGATCAACCAGAACCAGCCAAGACTTCAGCCTCCAAAGCTCATCTAACTGCATTCTTGCATTGGTAGCCAACGGCGTCAAAATGAACAAAACACTACACCAAGTTTTAGCTATCAGCAACACAAGAATTCAAATATTCACTGATCTACAACATGCTGTCCACACGGTTGAGCATGGACCTAAGTGATTGCAGCCTTGAGGTTCTCTCATCAGCAAGAAAGCATGCGCAACTGATCAGAGACATCACTTTAATTCTGGCACTGCGTAAGCAAAGCCCTTCACAAAAGTGGTTCCATATACTTGAGATTTCTTCAGAAAATCTAATTCTTTTCCATGCTACATATTCTTTAATATATAATTTTTTTTAGCCACCCATCCTGGACACTCCTACAGTGTTACTAAGGCATATCCAAGCAGTTTGGCAAAATGACCTGACCATATGCCATTGTAAAAGTTTGCTTCCACATACAGTCCCCTTAACAAATCTGCTTGCCTTTTTCAGAAGGCACATTACAATTTAGTTAGATTATAAAACACTCTGAAAGGAGTATACGTTTTTCTCAAATGCACATTCCTTACATTTAGTCAGGTTTCCTCACGTCTGTTGAAAAAAACAACTATAACAGTCCCATTGGAGATCTGCAACCAGCCCTTACTGCAGAGGACACCCAACCGAGAGGATCCCCCCTGCAGAAAGCTCACCTTCATGTCTCTGCTCCTAAGTGTAATGTCAAATTCGTTGCTTTTGACTGACTCGTGTGTAGGGCTTCCTTCAAGGAACTCAGCTTTTCTCATCCATTCAGGAAAGAATGAGTTTACCTTGGGACACTAAAGTTCAAACGAAAAGTCTACAAGAAAACCTACATTCCTGCATTTTGATGTCGTACATTCTATAAATGATTCCTCCTTCACTTGTGTTTATTACTTTTATAAGTCTCTACCTAAAAGAAAAATACATCTCACACCATGACATGATATTTGCAAAAGCATCGCTTTATTCATTCTTTTACTTGCATGCCTCTCCCCTTGCCTTTTCTGGCTTCTCTCACCACTCTGGCATTGTGAGCCAAGGACTTTAATTTTGTGCTTGCCAATGTCTGGGACAATGGGGGTCTTGATTTTGTGTCTTCGCAAACTCTAACATATTTACAGTCACAACCACACAGTCAAATCATTTCAGAGGAGGGGGTCAAGAAGGTGAGAAGCAGACTGACAAAGCACAATGCTGCTACAGAAGAAAAAATTATAGCAAAAAGACCAGTGGAGTTGATTTTAATAAATGTGAATGGCCAAAAATTCATAAAGCAAATGTGATAAAGCAACCTGGAGTGAAAATATCTCACGATTGCTGGACATTAATGATGAATGATTAATTATATCTTTATTAGAGTATGCACATGTTTGAGTCTTCTTCTGGGGACTCATTTTTCTGCCTTAGGACTCAGTGGGAACCAAAAAGCCATTGCTTTTAAATCACAGCAGGAGTTCATTACTAATTAGAGCAAGAAAGAGAAGCCATGACTACTGTTGCAACTATCAGCAATAGCTGCAAAGAGGACTTCATTTCTGTTTTGCTGTTTCTCACCACTGCCTGACAGAAGCCCAAACTCCTGGTAAATAACTTGTGAAGAGAGGGTTAGAGGAAGACCTTATCTGACTGCATACCCCTGCCCCAGCCTGTCCACAACCTGCTGAGACCACCACCAAGCAGTAACATCAAGCTGGGAAATCACAAAGCACTTTAGAAATGGGTATTTAACTTGCCAGCCTTCCCTTCTGTCCTCCTCTAGCTCAGGCTCCAGTTTCATGGGGGAACAAACAAGAAAATGGGAGGAGAACCCACCTATCCACAAGCACACGGCAGCCATGGAGGGGCTGTTGTCTTCACCCACGCTCTGCTTTCACTGCCTGGTCAGTCCCTTGCCTGTCCCTGCAGCCACACCATTAGACAGCACTCACCTCCCCAGGTGTTACTATCTACAGCCCTCCCTAGCTCTGACTATCCCATCACCACCCTGCCCACAAAGCTGAACTTCAACTTGTGCCAACAGCAGGTTTATGGCTTTTCCAGACAGCTCATAAGCACTGCCTCCTGCATGACATGAGGAAGGGCAGAATAAAATACCCTTTTGTGCCAATACTATTCCACCATGGTAATACAGCGTGTATCAAAATGGGATCAGCACTGAGATGAAGCTGTAGCTACGAAACCTGGTACTTGTGCCAGTGGAGTCAATAAAATGGGGCAGACAGCAGCAGGGCAGAACTCAGCTGCCTTATGCTACTGCCCTGTCTCAATTACCTTGGTTTTCTTCATTTTCCCTGTTCATATCCTTAGATGTGCTTTTCTCCCCAAAGAGGCTTTTTAAAATTGCATTTGCAATTGGAAGCATCATAGCAGTGGAGGCAGTATTACTTAACCACATGGACAGGAAAGACGTTGTCAACATCATCCCTAAAATTAGTCTGGAAGAGAGAAAAAAGGAAAAGCTGAATTTCTTCAGTTTGGTGAGTTCTCTGATACATTATAGCTACAGGACAAAAAGCTCCTGTAGAGGGAAAACTAACAACAAAAAGGACTTCTGTGACTATCCTGTAACTGGATGGAGCACATATAGGAGGCTGAATCAATTGATCCTCTTTGTGCTCCGCTGGCCTCTGAGCAAAGGCAAACAGTGAATAAACTCAGTAAGCTGGAGAAAAGGTGGTGTGGACAATCTCCTGATATGGGAGACATCCACATGGGAGCCCACCAGAGCAGAGCCTCGTGTAGCTCGTGTTCCCCATGGAGAACCCCCTGCTCCCATAGTCACCTGGCTGGCTGGACTCCCACCAACATAAGGACCCGGAGCGCGATCCTGCGGTGTAAATTCCACTCCTCAATGGCCGAGGCCATGATTAAACCACTGAGGAAGAGGAAATTGGTGTCTAAAAAATACTGTGGGCAAACTTTGCTAGAGGGGAGGATCCCCAGGAAGGGAAAGAGGACGATGGGCAGCAGAGCCGTCACAGCCAAGGGCAGCGCCTCCGTGCACCAATACAGGGCCATCAGCAGGATCACATAGAGACATCTTCCTTCCTGCAAAAGGAGGAGACAGAAACAGGAAGACATGTGGCATTAGAGACATCTTTTCACTTGGAGACACTGAGACAAGCCAAATGCACCAATTACTCCTTCAAGGATACAGCATTTTTCCCAGATAACTTCCATTAAGTGCAACACCTTCTCCCTACATTGCACAGAGGTTCAGGACTTATCCTGATCCTCCAAGACCACAGCAAATCCCAAATCCTCCTAGATTGCCTGAGCTTCCTATGTGCTGCAGGGTGGCGGTGCACTGCGGTACCAACCAAGGAAGCTCTGGAGAGCAGAAATTGTCCCAGCATGTTGAAGTAGGGTGCTAATCCCCAGCAGGCACTGCAGCTACCATTCCAATATCTGGCCCTGCTACACTCAATGTTTGTGCTTCCTCTCCGAACTCCACAGATCATGCTTTGCATGACTATGGAAAAACAGATTTCAGAGATGGATGTGTCAAGTCCCCACATTTCAAGCAGGAAGCACACAAAGATTTTGCCTTTTCTTGTATTAGAGTCTAAGAGATTTGTGAGAAACCTTTCCATGGCAACCCATCCCAGTCCCCACAGAAAACAGTAAATCAGGTGCCCCCGTGTCACACCGCTTCCTGAGGGCAGGGAACTCACCCATGCCCAGCATCGCTCCAGCCTCAGCCAAGGCTGGCAGAAACCCAGTGCCCCCACACCACAGCATGAACTCATTCATCCATCCAGGAGGCACAAACTAGACCAGAGCCATTTGTCATGATGGCTGTGGCCAAAATAGTGAGTGATGGAAAGACATCAGGAGAACAGCTCCAGTCCCAGGAGAGGAAGAGCCGGGGAGGAGGGGGACAAGGAGAGCCCAGTATGGAGCTGGGCTTGGTCACGGCAGGGCTGAACAAGGATATTGTCAGCAACTGTGGGGCAGAGCGCCCACAGCACTATAAATAACACCCGAGAGTCATTTGGAAGCCACAGAGCTATTTATTTGACAACTCTTTTCCAGCTTGTTGAACAGGTTGAATTGGTACTCAAAGGCACCTCTGTCCCTCCGCTTGGAGCTTCCTTCCCTGCACCCGGGGCTGGGCTTGCTAGGGAGATGATGGCTCTGCTCCCTGCAGGGCTGGGAACAGTGTGGAGTTTGGGGACAATGTGGTCTGAGCTGCACTGTTTGAGCATGCAGGAAGGCATCAGAACAGGTACAGCAGAACCACAACTTGCCTGGGCATCTGCAAAGGACTCATTCCAGCCTTTAGCTGAATGTGGTTGTCCCCAAGCTCCTACAGCAGGCATCAGCCCAGTAACACATCCACAAACCGAGGATGAAGAAATAACCACAGTTACTGAGAAAGCTAAAGAGCAGAATCTACCCTGAACACCCAGAGGAGTGCATAAAGCAGGGTAAAGTGAAGCCAATTTATCATTCAATACACCTGAGGTGAGCGTTTGAAAAGTTTGAAATAGAATGACAAGATTCTGATTTGCTTTCAGCACTCAGACTTGGATTTCACAAGCAGCTCTGTTAATAAAGCTCCACTGAAGCTAAAGTGCTTCAGTGTGTGGCGAAGCAAATACCACAGAACTGGGAGTAATTTCCTTTGATTTCTTTAATACATCAATTTCAGCAGAGCCAACGCTTCATGTGAAGTTCCCAAGATCTGGACTTAAAGACCATTTTCAGTCCTAATTTAGATCCCAGAGAAATGACCTATGAGATAGTGTGAAGTAAAACCTTAATGTTCCCAGCTCGGCCCTGGCACCTGGCAGTTCCCATGAGCTCCCCATGGCTTTGCTTCCTCCAAAGCAGCAGGACCAGAGCAACAAACCTGGCAGTGCCAAAATATGCAAAAATAAAGAATCATGGTTCAAAACGTTCGCACACTAGGTTAGCGATTTCATTCCCGTGGCAACTGACGGTTTCTCTTTACTCTGGTTCGTTTATACCAAAGAAATAGCTTTGCTCTCATGAAGCCCTTTTCCATGTGATTTCTAAATGCTTTATAAATCATTTTTGTTCCTCCCACTGGAAAAATATTCTTCAGTTTCCTGCAAAAAAAGTCAACTTCAAAATAAAGACATTGCCTCTTACAGGGGTAGAGCAACTGAAAACATTTAACAAAGCCTCGATAGAAAAACCTATCAGTGAAGGCTTTAATTGACTTGATGGACAATTTAGAAGACTAATTAGAAGTAAGGGATATTTCTTCTCTGGTGTATGGAAAATGTTCTGGAAAACACTGCAATGAAACACAGCATCAATCTAATAACCAATCTTTATCCAAGATCAAAAGCCAAGGGGTAAAATTAAAACAGGGCAGAAAGGAGTGTTTTCTATATGGATCTGACCACAAACCTATAAGGATCAACAGCAAACCACTTGGAAAAGAAAGCTGTAGCATTGCTTATCAATTTTTTTATATAGCGAGATGACAAATTGCACCTACATTAAACAAGTATTTAACTTAAGACAGGACCATCATTGAACAAAACCCAAATACAACCACTTCAGAATAACTTTGGTTTGGAGCAAGCACTCCCCTGAATAAAATGAACATTCAAGACATGAATAAAGTTGAAATAAACTCTATAAAATTGGAAGGTTTTTTGCTTCAAGGTAACTTGCAGATGTTAATTTATTAATGTTCCCAAGCTTGGTCAGTATACAAACAATAAATGCTAACTAATGTCACAATGGTCTTTTGGGGAGATGACCAGGGCTGCCCAGGGATGTTCTGGGCTGCATCTGCTGCTGTGTGCAGCACCATCAGCCCCACATGATCTTTGATCCCTCTGCTGTGTCACTGTCAGATTCCTACTTCTCTCACCTCCCTGCATCTTTCTTATTTTTTCAACATAAGTCTACCAAAGTCCGGGGGAAGATGGTAGCACATGCGGACTTTAAAGTGGGTCTTGTGATTGGGTTAATTTTATAACCATTTAATGATTTCCAGGGAAGTGCTCGGTGGTTCTGGGCTGCAGCAGCTCTCCTTTCTGTTGCTCAAGAGCCTTGAGAACAACCTCTGCCCCTCCAGATCCTGCCTTCTCTGCACTGAAAGCACGGGGAATTTCCACACTGGGGTCCTGCTGAGCTATGGCAGCGGAAGCCAAGCCACGAGGTAGTCTCCTACGGGCAGGAGAGCTGGAGGGAGCAGGAGGTCTCCTGGAAGGCCAGATGATGAGCCCCAGGGAAAGGAGGTGCTGGCAGGAAATATGGATCAGATAAGGAGATCTGGCTTACCCAGGCATAGCAAGAAGACATGGGCATGCACAAGACACCAGTCTGAAATGGGACATCAGGAGCTTCAGCTGGACCTTGTTCTCCACCAGCCCTAGGCAGCTCCAGGGCAACCCAGTGCTGCCTGCCTGGTACCCACAGCCTCCCCACCAGACAGACCCAGCACTGGAAGAAGCTCTACCTTGGCACTGACAAGCTTTGGGGTTTCTCCATCAGCCTTTGTATGTTACATGGCCACAGCCTCATCACCCCCAACAGCTCCTTCACCACCCTTCTGCACTACAACCAGGCAAATGAGCAGCAGAGAGGTGACAGGGCTCCTCCAGGACCTCAAGAACAATACCAAGAGATATTCTGGCTGAACCAGATCTTTCCAAGCCCTTTCATCCCACTACTATCATAGAGAAACATCCCATCTACAATACTCAGGACTACTCAGTACAAAAATGTGGCTTTCAGCATCTCACTCGCAAACTGTCCTCACATGGCAGCTGTGACTGCACTGCTGGCCACCTCACTCACACTGCTTGTTCTCCAATGGGATGCATACGTGAATCTGATGTCTACTAACCCAGCTCCTGCAAACATTATGTAACCTGGAGGTAAACCAAGCCCTGTTTACCAGCCTTCCTGCCAGCAGAGTTGTTTTGCTCCCGCTGGGTATTTGCGGAGTGGCTAGAAAGGGGCCAGTAACACAGGGGCACAAGCTGCAAGAGCTTCAGGGAAGGCACTTTGCTCTGGAGTTAGGCTAAAAACACAAAGCTTATCAAGCACTTTTATTACTTTTCAGTATTTGTTTAGTGTTTTTAATATTTCTGGAAGTATTTTGCAGTTGGCAGAAGAACAGAATCATCTTCTTTATTTTACAAACAGCACAGCTGGAGCTTAGAGCAATTTGATCGAGTTCACACAGGAAACTAACAACAAAAATGAAATGGGCATGTTACGTAAAACCTTCACTGGCTCAAAGGTGTGAGACTCACACCTTCTCTTGGAGGCAGCAATAGACCCGACACAGTCCATGAATGTTTGAAGACTAAGCTAAAACACCAGTGTGATGATTTAATACCCTGTGTGAGGTTAACAGAGCTCCCCTTTTGTATCTGCATTTAAGCATCAGGATTTGGTTTTGGTTTTAAGACAGATCCACCACATTTGATCAGAAAAAAAAGGAAACATTTTCAGTGATGGTGAACCCACCACAAGCTTAGTAACCTGTTCCGACAATGAATTAACTTCACTGTTAAAATTACCTTGTGATAATCCAAATCTGCCACCTTCAACCCTCTAGATCCTCTTAGATGCTCCTCCTCTATGCCTTAGCCTGGGCTACCCTTAGCCAAACTCTGCTCAGGATGGATGTGCCTTCAAGGAGGCAATCAAGTTACTCCTTGGCTTTTTGTTCTTTGAAAGAATCAGGCTGAGCTCCTACAGCCTTTCACCACATGGTCTGTTTTCCAGTCCTTTACTTAGAATGAGACTTCTTAATTTGCCAAAGCCATTTCCGAGCTGTGGAAGCCAGACTGGAAAGATGTCCTGGTGAAAGCCACCGCCTCAGCAAATAGAAGCCTGGAAGTCCCTCACTGCTCTTGCTCAACTTGCATAACTCCATACACACAAATACCACATTAACCTTCTTGGCTGTGGCAGCCAGTCTGGTAGCTGTGTTCAGCTGATTACATGTTGCCATCTCAAGCCTTTTTTTTGGCATCTGCTTCTCAAGAGCGACTCCAGAGCAGCGTGACCTGTGGCAGCATTCCTGGTCACCTCCATCCACCCTGGGGCTTGTAGAAATGCACCTGGTTTATTGGTTCTCAAAACTCCTCAGGCAGCTCTTCAAAAATTACTGCATGGAAGTTGCCTAAACCTGCAGATTTCAAAGTAACCTGGGTTGGATGCAAATATTCCCGTTTGCCTTTACTTCCTACCACGATAAAAATGCTACGTTATGAGACATCTCATGGAATATGAACACTTCCCTGAGTACAGAATAAAAATGCTTCATCAAATATGGCTTTTTCTGCATTGTCCATCTGGCAACAGAATATCACGGGTCATATTCCCTCTGCCACACACTTGGGCTCATCAAGCTTGACACCCTGCCCAGGGATTTATTCCTCAATTCTTTCACATTTTGTTTCATGTTTTGTATGGTTCTTAGCTTCCAATTAACACTGGCTCTTGTTAACTTCCCTTTCTCATCAAGTATTGCTGCTTTCACATCCTCTCTGTGCCAACTTGCTCTTCACCAGCCTTCCCGTCTCTCTAAACTGAAGCTCACAGTGCACGTGGTAAGATGTGGTCACCCTACTTCAAGTTATCACCGCTCTTTCCTCATTGAAGCTCTTCCTCTTGTCTCTTAACTGACCATTGCTTCCATTCTGTGGAATTGGCCTTTCTAAACCACCAAGTGCATACACAGCAGAGATGGACTTTGTGCACGAAATGTATACTCGGGCTGCAGGCACACTTACTGCACCTGCCAGGCTGCTCTCCTCATTGCTACCTGTTTGCCTGTGCTCCGGCTGTGCCCTCCAGCCCAGGACACCATACCCCCAGCCCACCACCCCACTTGCATTACCCCCTTTCCTCACAATGCCTTCATTGGCTTTGCTTTCAAGCACAAGCAATGTAATTTCTCTTCTGGAAGTTCTTAAAGTCTCCTTGTTCTGACCAGAAGGCCTCATTACATCCAAGTTAATTTTAAATTGCTCTATGGCCACCGAGGAAGTCAAGTCTGTTTTCCGAAGGCATTGGGCCCTATTTGCCTGCCCAGAGCTCCTTTTAGCAGATTTGGCTGCCTCAGCTGTTACCAAGCCAAGAGGCTGTAGACATTGAGTTCATTAGAAGCTGTTGGAACAAGCTCTTTGCACAGCTCATTAAAAGTGCCCCCCATGCCCCTTCCAGCAGAGCAGTTCCTCCAGCCCCTCCTGCCCTGCCCCAGCTCTTTGCAATCATTCACAGCCCTCCAAGCACGGGGGGGTCACAGGCATTTCCACTCAAGGCACAAATATTCAGCCATTTCAGCAGCAACCAGCGTGGAAGATGACACACAGACCCTGGGCAGGGAACTTGCTCCTGGGAAGCAGCTCCACATGGAGCATTTCCTCCTGCTGGTTTATGCGACAGACGCGAGTCCCTGTTTCCAGCCACGGTTTGTGGAGCACACCCTGAGGTCCCAGAAAACCCATCCACAAAGCAGGAATCTCATTTCTCTGTTCAAGAGAAAGGAGATTGCAGACAAAACCACTTAGGGAAGCCTCCTTCTACACAACTGCAACCTACAAAGGTCATCAAATAAAACCAAGAGCTATCAATGGAATGTCAGCACCAGTGCCAGCCCTGATACAGCCCTCTGTGAAGGAACTCGTACAAAGAGCTGGAGAACAACCATGCAGCGTGACAGTGGACCGGAGCTTTAATAGTAGATTTGGATGCTGGAGTTCATAAGCAGTAAGCAAAGCCAGACTCGATGGGTGATTTTTCTCACAGGATTTTGTCCCCAGGGAGATGTCACCTATGTGCAGGTTTCACTGGAAAACCCATTGCACCCAGACAACAGGGAGTCACACAGAAGTACATGCTAATCCAAGAAGCCACATTCTATTTGTGGTTCCTTGTTACATGAAATTTAGGTCATGATCTCTTGGTCTCCATGTCCAAGTGAAACACTGCCCTTGAAGCTGAAGCTCAGGTGGCTTTTTTATGACTTCAGTCCCCCTAGAGATTAAAATTGATAAGTATCCCAGTGGGGAGAAGGTAAACATTAACATGAGGTGGGAACAGACTTCAGCATCCTCAGAACAGGAAAGTACTGCAGAGGCACCTGTAAGATACCTTCCCACAAGGGAAACCTCATCCTGAGACTAGCAAGGGCTGAGCATCACTGCTTCTCATCTGCTACCAGTTTCTGTAACACCCTTCAAGGCAGCACAAGAACCATTCCAGCAGGAGCATCAGGCTCTCCAGCCCATCCAACTCTCCCATGCTCCAGATATCCAAGTACTTAGGAACATCCAGGTTCCTAGCATCATTCCAGGAACACCCAGCTACTGCACACATCCAGGACCTCCTCCTGCCCCAGCCTGCTTTCCTGGGACAGCCTCCCAGTGACACCAGCAGCAGCCCAGTCTGTTGCATTTCTTCCGAGACTGAGCTTGCTGAACACCTGCAGCAGCTCTTGCGACCTGGCTGCCCAGGACAGCACGAGGCTGGACTCGAGTCCTGTGTTAGGATGAACCATCTGACCCAAGCGGTGCAGCTGAGGGCACACACTTTTCATCACACACCAGGATAACCCCCAAACTCTACCACCCCAGATCCCCACCTGCTGAGCCCTCACTTGTTCCTCCTCCTTGGTGTTTTTACACCACAGTTATAAACACGACTTGCTCCATTGCCCTCCTGCAGCCCCCTGGGGCTCAGGCTGCAGAGGGCAGTTCAAGCAGGCTCCAGACGTCAGAACTTAATCCCCTGCTGATGCAATAGCAAGCTTCCCTTCTTGCTGAAGAACTGAGAGAATTTCATGCTGAAACTGTAGATGAATCTCTGACCCCTGAACACCAACAGACACAGCTCAGCTACAGGACCACCCCTACGCCAAACTCAGGCGGAACTTGGTGGAGCTGTAGTTGAGCTTGTTTGAGACATTGCACTGTTTAATCAGCATCAGAGTTTTGACAGGGACCAGTGCAGGTGCCAGCCAGACTCATGCTACCAACTGTAACACATTGAGAGCCCATGGAAAATGAAGAGCAGATCGCTGAGCATCCAGCTCTGCCAGGGCCTCTCCACAGTGAATGCACAGCGTCGGGTCCACCCTGGGTTGTTTCTCACAACTGGCCACCACATGGGACAAGCACAACCCTGTAGTGAGTGCACAGGGCATCCCCTAACCACATCTCACCATTTTACAAGTGCCAAAGTCACACAAGGTACTATTAAATAGAATCAAAGGCACTTATACAGCCACTGTAAACGAACACATAATTACATATTTATGAATCCACAAAGGAATTGAGTATCTGTTGTGCAATGTGCTTTCTGCTCTGAGGCAGGTATGTACTATATTCCTAGTAAGAACTCACCCAGTAATGGAAAACAGAAAAAAGGGAGATTAAATCCAAGGAGTTTATGCTTTTAACAGATGGTGTCATTAAATAAAGCAATGCTCATTCTATATTTTTATTTGGAGATTTATTTTGCTACCTTGAACATAAGGGTTTCACCTGACAAGCACTACACAGGCAGAAGTAAATGCCACCTTTGTGTCCTTATGGCTTCTGGATCATTCTATAATCATGAAGTATTGATCAGCACTTGTTTTCTGGTGCAAACAAAGCTATTCTCAAATGGACCCGAGTCAGAACGCAAGAGTGAAATCCTGCCCATACTGAAGTCAATGGGACAATACTTCCCAGGGACTCCACCACCCTGTGGATTTCCACCCAAGGCCCAGAGAGGCTCCTGGTGCACAAGAGCTGTGTATACAGGATCCCTGTAAAAATCCTCCAGTCTCCAAGATTTTGCCATAGATTGCTTCACGTGCAGCCCAATGCACACCCCCCAATGCCCTAAACTTACCAGGAGGTCAGGTTTTCCAGATTTACAGCACAACACAAATGTCTTTCTCACAATGCCTCTGGATACAGCACCAAAAGTACCCGAGAATAGCCCACAACAGTGCAGGTGCCACTCATGGCTCCCCTGCATTTTCCAGCCCCACAGCATGAACCCCATTGCAGGCACACCTCCAGCTTTGCAGCATCCCTCTCTCCCCATCCACAGCAAAGGGGATGGGACAACAACATCAGGCAGCCTCAGGGCTCCATGTGTTCACCTCCCACCCCAGGCTCTACAAACACCTTAATGGGTGATGCTGGCCAAGGACCTGCTTTGCCTCTGTTTCCCCATCTCTCCTTTGAGCGCTAGCAATAAAAACTACAATAGGGAGCTAGGTACCAGCAAGAAGTACTGGTTAGTTCTACTTAGTTCAAGCTGATTCTGAACTGCAGGCTCCTTGCACCTCCCAATGTCTATATAAGCAACATAAACGCAGTTCACGCTACCCCTTCTTCCCCCTAATAAGTTAAAGTAACCCCAAGACACCCTTCCATTCACACTCTAAGGTGGCCACAGAAGGGTGAGGAGCTGCAGCAAACTGTGGGCTTTGGCAGTCCTCTGGTCTCTAGGGTGAAACCCTGGCAGGGTGACCCTCACCAGGACCAGATACTGCTGGGGCTGAGGCAAGCAGTGAACAGCAAAGCAGGACAGGACACCAACGCTATGGCTGTGGTCGATGTCCCCAGGGCTGTGTCCCACGGTTCACACCCCCACTCTATAACACTGATTTATAGCCTGGTCTATGCTCCAAGTCAGTGTCTCCAGTGCGTGCTCCTGGACCCCTGGTCGCAGCCTCCCTGGCCACTGCACCCCGGCCAGTGTCCCTTGCTCCGTGTGCCCCAACGGCTGTCCCCGGGCTGCAGCCCCGGTGCCCGCACTCCGCGGCCGGTGCTCTCCATCCACATCCACCCCTCCGTGCCCGGGTACCTTGGGGGGCAGGCTGAGCAGCACGGGCACCAGCGCCAGCGGCGCGCACAGCAGCACCAGGACCCGCCGGACGCTCCACGCCTTCTTCACCAGCGCACCCAGCGCCGCCATCCCGCGCCCTCCCCGCGCCCGCCGCCGCCGCCCGGCTTTATCCCGCGGGACCGGAGCGCGCCCGTCCCGCCCACCGGGAGGGGCCCCACCGCCCCGCCCCGCCCCGCTGTACCTCCCCATCGCACCGCGCTTCACTCCCATGTGCTCTCCTTGCGCCCTGCTGTGCCGTCCGCATCCCCTGTACCGGCTCCCTGCATCACCCCCTCCTCGACCCCATCACCGTTCCCCAGACGTGGCAGCGTTTGCAGCCCGAGGGGTTCAGGGGTTCCGTGGTGGAGACGTTTTGATATTGGTTAAGAAACTTCGGCATCACAAGAGCTCATTTGGATTGACCACCTGGACACTGCAGGCCATCGAATGGCAGTGCCAATAACTCAGACTCAATGTATCCAAATGTAAAGAAATAGTGATAGCTGGGAAAAAAACACACCCAGATGCAGCAGTTTAAATACTTCTGTTAGTCCTCACAGATTTCCTCTCAATGCACAGAAACAGCATATGAACGCACATCATTAAAATCTCAAAACCATGAGAAAAACAGGGAGCTGCAATTGCTTTTGACAGTTCAGTCACCTGGTGACTCAGAGGTTTGACAAGCTGTTCTCAAGGACATGTGAAACACCCTCATTTAATTTCTTTTCCTTTAAAAACAAGTTAACACAACCAAACAAAAGGCCAGTGGTGCGGAGCAGGAGAGAGCCATGGGAAATACCCAAAAAGCAGGAGGCAAAAAAGCTCACACAAGTGTGAGCCCCAGCAAGCAAGCAAGTAGCATATGACTATTCCCTGGCTGCCCTTAACATAATGAGGCCAGACCCACACAGTTAAGGATGCTTCAGTCCTGAGTCAAAAAGAAAACACAAAAGCTGCTCAGTTTAAACTCTGAGGGCAGATTTTCCTGCCAGCTCTGCCCTGCATCAGGGTCATCAGAAGGAAAATGGAAGAGTATGTGGGACAGGATGGGATCCCCTGCCCTGAAGCAAGGTAAATCACAGCAAGCACTGGAGAGGTCGGCAGTTGAACAGAGCCCAAGCAAGGGGCACAAATCAGACTGAGCTGATGCACCGGCAAGATGAGCAAGAGATCAAAGTCAAGGGAGCTGGATTTTCTCTCTGCTTTTTCATTGCCTGGATTCTTGCAATTGGAGGCTAAATGAAGTTGAGTAGCAAAGAGAAAAAAAAGGGAAAGCAAAATAACAGCCTCTCTACTTCACCAATATCCGTTGAGTGCTTTAAAACATATTCATAACTCGGGTGAGTTGACCCCATATACATGAAAGATGTATAAAAATCATGTTCGGTGGAGAAACCTCTCCCTTTTCACAAGAATTGCTACCTCCAGGCAGGTCACCCCTGGAGCATCAAAGAAATCAGGGATAAAAGCACTGGGTAAAAAAGAAGAACCCACCGAGAAAGCTCTCTCCATCTTATAAAAACCATGAGGGAACAAGAGGGAACAAGAAATTAGGGAGAGTGCAGTGATACAATCAGCATTAGAAACAGGACTGTACCCCACCTGAATGGCTCCAGGTCTGGATCCATCTCCTCTCTTTCCCTCCATCTCCTTAATGGCATATCTATCATTTTACACCAACAGTAACAAACCAGTTAATCCCCGCAGCCATCCCGGGCAGGGGCTAAGGGGTGACAGCATCGCCACCGCGGCTCTTTTCAAATAGAATGGACACAAAAGCTTCTGCCAGGCACTCCAGGGGCTGCTGGCAAGGAGAGGATCCGGCATCCTTCTGGCACCGTGGCTGCCCAGCCCCACTGGCAAAAGCACCTTCTCTTGGGGCCCAAAAGGAAGCACAGAGCTGACTGAGAGAAAGCTGCAGGGATTTTTATCTTCCCTTTCTTGAACTGCTCGACAACATGAATAAAATGTTATGATGATTAAAAAAATGAGAGATTCCTCTGCTGCCTTAATGCCACTACAGAGGGCTATAGCAGCATAAGCTGCTTTATTACTCAGGTAGCGGTGTGTGATGGACAAGATGGGCACAGGATGAGGACCTGAAAGCAAGTCTCAGGCCATTAAAACAATACAACTGCTTAAACCACGTTTATTTTATCCAGTATAGCCACCAGCCAGAGACTGGGAGCACGTGTGTGAGTGTGTGCCACGTGCTGGGCTGAAGGAGCTCTACAAAGATTTTTCTCTCAAAATCGACCTTGTAAGTTAAAAAAAGCTTCAAAGGAATAATAAACCATCAATACCACAGTCTGTTCTTTCTCTTACAAAGATACACACTTCTGAGGGTGCAGAGGGCGAGGGGATCAGGAGCACATTTCCCCCTCCGAGACGTGAGTCACGTCCCTGCTGTGACAGATCCTTCTCCGATCCCACCCAGCCCCTCTCTGCTCCCAGCTAAGTGCATTGTGTGGGGGCTACATGCTCGTTCACTTGCCCTTACAGAACTTTAGATGAGAATTAATGTTTAATTAAGTTGTTTCTCTGTAAACTTAATCTCTACCACCCCCATTATCCCTGCCTGCAGCAGCAGCCCTGGCTGTGCCCTCCCTGTAATCCATGGCCATCACTGGGATCAGACCTCATGCTACTCCTGGCCATTTCTCTCCGTTAACTACAGAAAGTTTAGGTTGTTCCAAAAGAAAGGGGTGCTGTAGTGCCAAAGAGGAACACAGCTTGAGCTTGGGCCAGGGAGGGGCTTTATTTATCTGTAGTGACCCTCTGTGTAGTGAACTCTGTAGTGAACTCTGGGTTACAAATGAGCTTTTATGCTTTTATTGCACTAACTCGGTTTCCTATCAGCACTGATGGGAGAGGGGGGTTACAAAAGGTTATCAGTGTTTTGCATCTTGCAGACTGGAAAATATCAATTTCCTGCAGACATCAAGGCCTAGACTGAAAAGTTCACTTGGAAAGGCTATACCATATAGGTTGTATGCACAGTGTTTACATATACACACAGCAACTGCCGGCACAGATCAGCCACTGTCCAAAAGTCATGGTAACAGCATACCCAGATGATGCAAGTGCATTTTCGTTCTCATTTCTTGCTATACCTGTACGTGTTTTCTTTCACATCTGTTTTTCCTCTTACTGCTCCTAAGGTCTACAACTCACATCTATCTCCAGAAATTTCAGTTCTTTACTCACGCCATCAGTGAGCAAACCAGAACTTGTCATTACTACCGCAAACTAGAGTCAGGCTGGTAACCCCCAGCTCACAAGCTGGCTCCCCACTCCCATGAGAGAAATCACTGCTGATGGTCAGACACCAACATTAGCAAAAACGGCAACTCCATCAACAACCAGTGATTCCCTTGGTTGCACCTTCTGCCAATGGAATGCCTCAATTTCCATTTCATTTGTCTTTCCCTCTTTCCTTTTATTCCTTTTTCCACAGCTTATTTGCACACTCCTTATGTTCATGACACTTTGGGTGATATCCAGGTGTGGAACAAGATGGGGCAAGGGCTGGGAAGTGCTTGGAAATGAAGCTGTTCCTGGAGGGCCTAGAGTTGGTCCCCTGAGACAACTGTTCATGCTTAGAAGGGGGAATATTCAAGCAGTATAAAGACACAGCGTGATCAACTGTCCATCTAGCACACAGTTATAAATATTTACTATTGAAAGAACAGTTTCCCTAATTATAAATATATATATATTAAAAATATAAAGATTTTGGGTGCTAGCGATGGTGGCAGAGAGACACCCAGTGGTTGGGTGCAACATAGGCGAGCACCCTGCACAACTCTACTGCCTCTGGGTGCCCCCAGGGAGGCAGGCCAGAGGGTTTAATGAAGGACAACACAGCTTTGGGGCTGGTGAGAACAGACCCTCTGTGTAAGCTGGGGCAGGACATCACTGCTTCTCACGGTGTCACACGGAGCTCTGTATCCAGACCTGAACACTGAAGAGGGTGGGACCGACCCCTGGGCTGTTTTGGCCCACTGTGAAATTGCAAAACAAGAAAGACAATCACTCTGAGTTAAAAGTTTGAGTTTTCTAGCCTAAAATATCATTTACTTCTTTGCAAAGATTATTGTTTCCATTTCAAAAGAGTAGGTTTTGGTTTATCTCATTGTTTTCCTTTTAAACTCAAAAGAGCTAAACTGGACTTGCAAGTTTCAAGGACTTTTCACCAAGTCAGACCAAACCCTGAAAGAATAATGTAATGGCAAATTATATCAATAATAATAATAACAACTCAGTGTTGCTTATGATCATGCAGATGCATCATAACAGAGCAGCAAGCCAAGCTATGCTCAGCCAAACCAAGACTGGAAACTCTTCTTGCCTTGCAAACCAGCCAGGGAATCATAGAATCCCAGAATGTTTTGGGTTAGAAGGGAACCTAAAGCTCATCCAGTTCCAAACCCCTGCCACAGGCAGGGACACCTTCCATTAGAGCAGCTTGGTCCAAGCCCCTGTGTCCAACGTGGCCTTGAACACGTCCAGGGATGGGGCAGCCACAGCTTCTCTGGGCAACCTGGGTCAGTGCCTCAGCACCCTCACAGGGAAGAGCTTCTGCCTTATATCCAACCTAAATATCCCCTGTTTAAGTTTAAACACAAATTAGCAGTTTTCATCCAAGGAGCTGCTGCCAGAGGCACAACCAGCAATAGAGCTGAGGCTGCAATATGTGGGGTGGATACTGTGCAGATCCACAGTGTCCTCTTTGCTGGACATGCACCTGCTGTGATTTTTCCACTCTCAAACAGCAACAGCTCAGCATTCACTACAGCAATCCACACAGCCACATCAGGCAGATCCAGAGGAAACATCAACAAGCTTTCAATACATATGTGCAAAAAAACAACACTTATATAACGAGGAGGAGCTTTATCATGCAGCGAAAAGCAAAACATTTTGCTTTTCATTACCAGAAATGTTGTGCTTTGTTTTGAAGCTCCATCGCAGAGCAGATTTAGGCGAGGCCAGTTCAGGTGCCCCTGCTAATAGGCCGGTCCCATGCAGTAGTACCCCAAGGGCTGCCCTCGCTGCAGGCTGCCAGCCCCAGCTGCGCAGCAGGGCTTCACCTTAGAGAGCCTCACCAGCCATAAAGACTCACAGTTGATCAGCTTTGTTTCTACTCCGCTGTCCCGCAGGGAGAGTTGCATTTTAATAAACATAATGATAGTTAGAAACAGACTTCTTCAAAGGGCTTTACAAACATAACTCAATCCTGGCATCACCAGGAGACAGGGAAAGCGGTGTTTGTACAGATGGGGGATGGCAAGCAAGGGAGGTCAGGCGTGCTGCCTCCCCTCAGTGCATCCATGATTCAGGGCTCGGATCAGGCCTCGTCAGGGGACACATTAGATCGTATCCACCTGCTCCAACCGTGCCAGCAGCCCACAGGCCACCCCGGGCCGCCTGGGGAGCGCTGTTTTAAGTGACCATGTGCTGCTTAGGCCATTGCATTCGTTCTTCAAGCAGGTAGAAAAGAGCGCAGCAGCTCCTAAAGACCCACTGCTCCTTCCTCTTTCCCCTAGCCTGGGCTCTGGCATGGTCCCTACGGGGTATCTCCGGAACACCTAAGCATCAAAACCAAACACAGCCCTCAGCAGAGAGCAGGGGGGCTCGGGCGCCTCAGCCAAAGGTGTGGCTGGGCGGTGGAACCCGGGGCCCCACGTCGGGGCCGGGTACTCGCTCAGGCGGCTTCTCTGGCAAGAGGTGAATGCACGCCAGGCACGGGCAGCTCGGCGCGCTAGGACACTTGCGCGGCCGCGAACCGGCAACCTCCGCACTGCGAACCAACCGCTCTGCAGCGGCGCCACCGCACAAAGTGAGCTCCGTCCGGCCGCAGCACCCCGTGGTTCTCGGCACCGCCCGCCCCGCGGCGCAGCCCAAGCTGGGGCTCTGCTCCTCTTCCGCCCGCAGCGCCCAGAACCCCGCACCGAGCTCCCGCCTGCCCCGTCCCCTCCTGCTTCTCACAGCTTTTTCCCCTCGGGGTGAAAGGAGCCGCCTGGAAGGGGTCCGTCCGTGGCTGCGGAGAGGAACGCTGTGGTGCAGGAGGAGGCTCCTGCAGGGCTTCCGCCCTCTTTCGCACAAGTATTTTCTCGGAGGGACAGAGGCTGCAAATCCCACGTGGAGTTCACTGTTTCTTGCAAACCAGGAGCTCAAGTAAAGACGGAGCTCACGCAGGCAGCCAACACACAAGTCACATCCCAGTCTGCTTGTAATGCAGAGGAGTGATTAACTTCTAACTTGGGATTTGTCAGTTTTTCCTCTGGGGCAGCTTACATTCAGAGTGTTACATAGAGAAATGCAGAAAATGGAGTAATATAGAGAAAATGTTACCAAAACCCAGTGTCACTGCATACCTCTGGAACTGCTTACCTAGGCAGGCTATTGCAATCAGAGCAGTCCTCTTACGGAGCTAAAAAAATAGACATTTACAGCAGACTTCTTGCTTAAAGTGAAAATTTCTTAGCGTAAAACTGTTCATAATTAACAACTTTTATATTTGCTGAAGGAAATTGAGTTGACTGAAAGTTAAAAAAAGCCAAAAATTACGAACAGAAGAAAATGAACCTGTCTTGTGCCTTGCACTGTATTCCAGCATTGCCTGTGTAATGGAATACCCTCCTCCTAAAATTTTTCAGGATGTGCAGAGCCACTTACGATGGATTTAAACATTTTGTTGTAATGTTTTCTGGGAAAAATGGCACATCTGTTTTTCTCAGCTACCTTGTGTAGGTGCTTTGGTATCCCCAGGTCCTTCTCATCTCCCACAGATCCAAGCTCCACAGGCTGGGAAAGACTGTTTCTAACCACATGGAGAAAAGGAAGGACTATAAACTACTTTTTAGACCACTTACCATATAGGAAGGAAGCAGCCTTTAATTGTTTCTCTCGTCTGTGGTCTTATCTCACAACTACTTTGGTTACTTTATAACACATAAACACACTCAAATGTATTTATTTCAAGACACAGTTATCAAAATAGTGATCTCTGAAATAAAACCAGCTGGAAATATAAATAACCATATCTGCAGAACCTAAGTAGTAACACTTCTCCATCCCTACACCCACTCTCTTCTATCCAACCATGGATCTCTTCCTTCCCCTTAGTCGTACTTCATCCAGCTTTTTGACCACAGGGCCAGATTTTTTTGATGTAGCTGCATAGCTCTTTAGTAGAGCTTGAAATAAGGTTTCAGTATCCGGATGTGTGCTAAGAAAGGCTTTTTCCAGCACGTACAAATCAACTCCTTTATCTTCTGGCAGTCCTGAAATAAAACTGAGTCCAAAGTCTATCAGCACCAAGTCCAGCTTCTCCACAGGTGGCCGCAGGAGTATATTGGAAGTTGTAAGATCCCCATGTATAAGATCTTCATCGTGCATTCTCGCTAACACCTCACCCATCTTCTCTGCTAAGGTAAGCAGGCTGCTGGTATCATTCTCACTCCGCTGTACAGAATTAATATGATCTTGAACAGTAATTGAGCCTACAATATCTTCAAGATATATGGAGTTGGTGACATAATCCACGAAGTAGACCACTGGAGCTGAAATCCCTATTTAAAAGAACAAATTAAATGCTAGGAGTTAACTTACAGGATTTTCCAACTTTAACAACAAAACACAACCAATACACGCCTTAAGCTGAAACGCCTTGAAGTCCTGAGCACACTTTTAGCCACCCTCAGCCTTAAAGCTGGTTGGCAGCTCGAGTTGGCGACAGGATCAGCCCCTCCCGGGGCGAGTCTCCCCGGCACACCACACACAGGGGCTTTCTGGCTGAGGACAAGCTGTGTTTTAGGGGGGCACTCTGAAAAAGCAGAGCAGGATGCGAATGCACCCTGAAGCAGGAAGGCCATCGAGTGTCTGTTGTTTGCTCTGAGCGCCGCGCAGAGCAGTGAGGACGCAGGCCCCGGGGCCCCAGGGATCCCCGTCCCTTCACGGCAGCCTCGCCGCACGCCTCACACCGCCCCGGCCCCGCCGCCCCAGGGCCCACCTGCCCGCCGGCACCGCAGCAGCGACCGCGCCTCCTGCGCCATGCGCCGCCGGCTCAGCCGCTCCTCCAGCGCCGGGTGCCGGTACCGCTTCGGGATGCGGAGCTTGGCCACCGCCGCCCGCCCGAGGAAGAGCCCGCGGTAAACGCGCGCCTCGGCGCCCTGGTGCACCAGCTGCAGCCCCGGCAGCGGCGGCGCCTCGGCCTCAGGCTCGCCCACTGCAGCGGCCGCGGCCGCGGCCCCGTTCGCGTTCGCGTTCCCGGTCTCATCCATTGCGGGGTCCGCGGCCTCGCCAGAGCGCACACCGTCAGGGCCCGCTGAGGCGGCAGCCATGACAAGGCCCCTTCGCGCAGGGCGCATGCCCGGCGCCCCTCGGCAATCTTCGGCAGCCCTTGCCGGAAACAGACGAACTGCCCAAGCTCCACCCGCCGCAGCCCGGACCGCTGCCGGCGCCCTCGCTGTAGTGCTCTGTGCGGCCCCAGCTCCTCGTTCTTGTCCTCAGCGTTGCCTCTTCCAGAACCCCTCTCTGTGCTTCCCCTGTAAGTCCTGCTGCCCTCTGCCATGCTGGGGGCTAGGGAGTAAACTGCAGAATGGTGGATTTGTGCCTGAGCCTTCCCCCGCTGGGGTTTCTTGTGTTTCTGCCAGCGCAAGCGTGAGACCTGCCCCAGGGTCTGCAAGAGAGCTGCTGGGTGTGCATCTTCCCAAGGTGGCAGCTGGGCTGTTGTGGTCTCCCTGAGGTGCTCACAGCACCACCTCAGAGCCACCTGCCAGGCTGTCACCCCCACGCATCACCACCAGGACACCACCGCCAGGACATCACCATCATGGCATCACCATGGAAACCATCACTGGGGCATCAGCAGCACGTCATCCCCACCACCAGGGCTCCACCACTGGCTCCTGGTGCTTCATGTGCCAAAAGCCTTTACTGGAGGCTGTGCAGATCCACTAGAACTGCCCAGTTCGTGTCTGGGGAGAAGGTTTCCTGTAGGCTACAAGAGATCACAAGCCTGCAGCAGGGCATGGTGTCACCTTAGGTTCCCGCACTGGGCAGCACCAAAGCTTCTGTCGCAGGTAATGGCACAGGTCACTTGCAGTGAGTCGGGTGACTCCCCCTTCCTTAAGCATCCAAGCCCCACATCTCCATGTTAGTAAAAGATGGACATTATCTCATCATATTGGGACCACAATTTGGACTTTTTATGGCTCCCTGAAACCCCACTACTCTACTGGGCAATCTGCATGTACTGCGATTTATAATCCTCAGAAGATACAAGAGGCTTTAGCCCAGTCCACGTAAATAGGTTTTCAATTGTTGGCTTTGGAGGTGCCGCAAGTCCATTTTGTCCCTGTTTTCTCATCCACAACATTTGTTTCCTTTTCAGAACATTTCTATTTTATTAAGACATTCCATACAGCTTACTTGTCATTGCATGGTGGGATCACGCCTGGCAAATATTTATCTTGCTTCAGTTACAACTTTTAAACAACCTTCCCAAGTTTTCAATGATACAGGTAACGCATCCCACAGTTCTGCCCACCTATGGCAGGGAAAACAACTGTAGCTTGGCCAAGGAAAGAGATTCCTGGGCATTGTGTCTGGAATTTGCAAATGCCACAAACAGTCAGATAAACAAAGCTTTCCTCGTGTTGTGAGCAGATTTTGCCTAAGCATCAGGGCAGAACACCCCCCAGACATACATATATAGCCTGTGGGCAAGTGCACACAGATGCCCTCACTTCGTTGTTCTGGTAAATAAGATGGTCTTCTTTCATGCTGGCCAAAAACACCCTCAGAGCTTTCAAAATAGGAAAGAAAATATTTTTGCTTTATTTTTCCTATTATTTTATTTTTCAAATTTGATCTTCCCTGTGATTTTACTCATTCTCTTCTCTTTGAATGCAATAAACAACTGACATAGCCCTTGGAAACCATCTAGAGCCACTTACAATATTTATGGTATCCCCCAGTATTTTTATTGGAATATTGATCACTCCAGAGAACTGCACTTTAGCCACAGACTCTGCTGAACTGTTTAGTTATGTAGCTTTGTTCTCCTGCTGATGAGCATTCAGAAACTCTCCTTTTACAAACAACATGAGTAAAAAAACTGCAGCGCAGCAAACCAAGCTAATGGAAACCAAGGCAGATCCCATGGGTTCCTCCATTCTGTCCTGCTGATCCCTCAGCATCAGGCAGGCTGCAGCTCCCCCTTCACCCCACAGCTTATTTAGGGATGGAGGCTGCCATCCTCAGAGCTGGACACACTGGAAAAGGGTTGAATTTGGGCTGCATCAGGGCTCAGGTGGCTCCTTGCACCCAGCTAAGGCACTTGTTGGCTCTGAGGTTGTGTTCTCAACCTGCAGAGTGTGGGCACAGGGATAAACCCTCCTGCGTGTGAATTCACAGCTCAGAATTACGGATCTTGGCCAGCAAGAGGATGCTACAGATAAGGACCGGATGCCAAACAGAAGGGTGCAGGGGTGCAGGGGAGTACCCTGGGTTGTGCAGGCTGCCATGCTGGAGGCATCCCTAAAATGTGCAGGACCCCTGGGGCAACCACCAGTACTGAGCAGCCACAGACCCCCCTCCAGGACTGGGATAACATAGAAGGAAACATGCACAGCCTGGCATCCTAAAGAGACAGCTCACTGGTCTGTAAATGAGCATTCGATAAATGCAGGTGCATGGCACTGCTGAACCGGTGTATTCCTTTTTCCAGGATGGATTTCTTTCTGCTTTTGCTTTTATATTTTAAATTGTGATTTTAAGTCTCTTTCAGCTGCTCCAGCCCAGAGGCAGAGAAAAACACTTTCAGTAATCACAGCCGGGTTGTGTTACCAACACAGGCTGCTGTTCCAAACACCAAGCTCTTCAGGAACCATGTTCCTGCGGCTCAGTCCTGGGGATGTATTGTTCTCTGAGAAGCAGGAACCTGCCCTCACACCAGCCTGTCCAGCGGCCAAGAGCTAGATAAGGGTCAGATGGGGCAATGACACTGCTGAGACACCCAGCCTTGAGAGTGGGAGGAAAGCATCACAGGAGGGAGCAAGGCTAGAAACAAGCTGGCAAACACAAAGCATGAGCCAGTCCTGGTGGATCCAACCTCTTGTAATGCGGAGCTTAGGGACAAAACTACTGACTTCAACAGGCCCAGAACACCCAATAACTACAAATGGTACGGTAAGAAAGATGTACTTTAGAAACCACAAAGGAAGGTTTTTCTCACACACACACCCCATTATCCCAGCTGTACATTAGAGCAGGTCTTCATCTTCCTTTTCAGAGGACCATAACCTCCAGCCACACACAGTGTTGGCGCAGCGGCCGTATTTCTGTACATACTGATGTCATTTCTTTGACCACCTTTTGTAAACATACCATAAAGCTCTACCTATACTCCCCAGGACATTGCTTCCGTGCTGTCTGGGCTGATAATATTTATTGTCCTGCCAGAGAACAGGAAGCCTGCAGAAAATGGTGGGGTGGCACTGGAGAAGGAAGGAATTGTTCAGGTAAATTGCAGATCACGTAGCCAAGGGTGGGTTTGCCCAGTGGCTCCTTTGGACTGTAGGTCCCATGGGAAACCATGCATGGGTGACATCTCCTGCAGTTCGCAACACAGCTCACCCAAAATGCCTGGGCTTGAGCTCTGGGGAGTAGCTGTGGGGGCCAGAGATCACAGGCAAAACCACGCTGCATCCTCATGTTCCCAAAATGTGGAACATTAGCCCAGGCACAAAGCTGTAGAGTTGGCTGCCCATCATGAACTGGCCCCATATGCAGAGTCTTGGGAAGAGAGAAAATTGCAGTCATTTCTCCAAGTGTCATCAGAACTGGTTGTGATTTCAGAGCTATTTAAATTACTTTCATCTGAATTGCAAATCCTATTGAAAAGCTTTTTCCATTAACACCATTGGTTTCTGGGGGCTGGTGTTCATGTTTGAAGCCATTCTTTCACCGAGTGTGTGATCCCTGTGCAGCTGTCTCTTGCATCAGATAATAAGTTTTAAAAGAGGTATTTTTACATAATTTATTTCCATTGAAATTAGAGTGTATGAATGAGAAGCATTTATTTAATCTATAAACCAGGTAGATGATTTGAAACATCTTCTATATTCACTATGAATTTGAGAAGGAGCAAAACCAAATCCTTTGATCAACTGCTGCCTGTGTTGCAGACCAGATATCCAACAGACTAAAGCTGAAAGGATATGCATGATTTGGTGTTGCCCATCTCAAGCATCCCAAAAATATGAGTCAGAGCAAAGACAGCACCACTGGTCTGCAGAGACTTCCACAACTCAAGCTGTAGTGTAGCAAAAACTTTACCACCGCAGGCTCTACAGAGCGTTGGGCTGGAGCTTGTGTTGTTATAACTGTGATTAGAATCATAGGATCCCAGCCTGGTTTGGGTTGGAAGGGACCTTAAAGCTCATTAAGCTCCAACCCCTGCCATGGGCAGGGACACCTTCCACTAGAGCAGCTTGCTCCAAGCTCCTGTGTCCAACCTGGCCTTGAACACTGCCAGGGATGGGGCAGCCACAGCTTCTCTGGGCACCCTGTGCCAGCGCCTCAGCACCCTCACAGGGAAGAGCTTCTGCCTCAGAGCTCATCTCAGACTCCCCTCTGTCAACCTAAAGCCATTCCTCCTTGTCCTGTCCCTGCCTTTATAAAAAGTCCCTCTCCGGGTTTCTTGTCATTCCCTTTAGGCACTGGAACCTGCTCTAACGTCTCCTGGAGCTTTCTCTTCTTCAGGCTGAATAACCCCAGCTCTCTCAGCCTGTTTTCTACTTGGCAGTCCCTGTTGCATGGCTCTGGGTGCAAGCCCACCCCAGGCCGGGGATAGCACATCTTCCCTGCGCTGGTCCCCACACCAACTAAGTTACAGCAATCTGAACATCATGCATACAACTGCAGTTTGCATGAAGACGACCCAGGGAGAATGTTTGCATTGTGTTAAAGAGTTTGGAAAGCACTTCTAGGCCTCTCTAGTTCTGCAAAATCTGTGTTTTGCAAACTGGACTTTGCGATTTATAACTTTAAGCTCAGTCTCAGAAAAAAAATCTTTGTTTCCAAGTGCATGTCCCAGTGTCTTTTATGCAGCTGAAAGGTTTCTGTTCCACTCAGCAGAAAGAGAATGTTAATTGCAAGGGAAGTTGAATGCTGAAAAGCTTCCCCTACTGAAGCACGGTTCAAAGGGAAGGAGATAAACTGGAGGGACCGTGGAGAAAGTTGAGAGTGCAGACTCAGTCATACTGCTCTCTTTTTAGCTTTGAAATGGTTCCTCATTTCCTATCAGGCTTTCGTTGGCTTTCCAGCCGAGCTACCTAAGAACGATCATAAGCTGTCAATCTCTTGTGAGCTTTCCAGAGACTTTCTAACCTAGAAGGGTGAAGCTCTGCAGTAGAGGGGGTCTGCGGTCAGCGAGGAGATCCCTGTTCCTGGCCCAAGTGCGGTAGCCTGGGGACAGAGCTGTCAGTCCAGCGCCCGGAGCCGTACCCCGCCACATCCTCCCTTCTATCCCAATTCGCAATTGTCCCCCCGGTCACACGACCCTGGGCCCCTGCGCCGGCAAACCGCGGCCGCACGGAGCAGCCCCGCGGCCCGCCCGGCTCACCCACCGCGCTCCGGGGCCGCGCACACCCCGGCGGGGGGCGGGCAGGGCGACTACAAGCCCCAGGCTGCCCGGCCGGGAGGCTGCGCGGCTGCGACGTGGCGCTGTGCGGCCCCGCTCCGGCCGCCGGACCCCGGCCGCTCCGCTCCGCCCTGCTCCGCGCCCGCCGCGCCATGGGTGAGTGCCGCGGGGACGGGACGGGATCGGGATCGGGATGGGGAGGGAGGGAGGGAGGCAGCGGGACCCCCGTCCCCGGGACCGGGCATCCGGGCGGGGAGAGGGCGCGTCCTGCCCCGGGGAAAAGTTCCATCCCCCAAAGTTTCCAACTTTTCCTGAAGGCTGGAACTGCGTCCCCCTGCCCCCAGCGCTCTCTGGTTTGGTTTTGCGCTCCCCGCAGCACATACCGAAAACGTGCAGTGATTTCCCGCGGCGCAGCCATCCCGGGAGCGGAGCGGGGAAAGGGGGGCAGCCGGCGGGAGCGCGCAGGGAGCTTTGCGCGGGGAGGTTTGGCGCAGGCAGCGGCCTTGGTGTGTGTGCAGAGAGGGACTGAAGCTGTGCAAAAGGCAGGTCAGCAGCACGGGCACTGCCCAGTCCTGGATCACTGCCCTCCGGCCGGTTTGACATCGCCAGAGCTCCGTGAGAGACCCACTGAACTAACTGTCCTCATATGGTGACCTGGAGTCCCCAAGTTCCCCAGCTACATCGCAACAGACTATCTACAAAACTGGCTTTTCATCCAAGTTGCATTACTGCTCATTAAGTTAGCAGTGTTTTTAACAAGAACTGCAGCAAAACGCAGTAGAATCGGTGTGGCTCTGTGCATCTGATTGAATTTGTGGCTTGAAACTAATGGCATGCCCACGTTAAGCAAAGCCTTTTGTTCTCAGTGAGCAAATATTTTTCTAATTATCTGTAGAACATGCGTACAAGGTGATAAAAGCAGTGCTGGTCACACAGTGTGGTGGAGGGACTGGTGTGTAGCTGGGATGGGGTAAGTAACACAAACAGAACAGAGGGTTACAGAATAAATACAAATATAAATACAGCCATCACTGAGAAATAACCTTTAGAACAAGCTCCAATTAAAGGCCAAATAGAGACACCTCCTATGAAACACAGCTTGTGAGGGGAAAAAAGCCCTTAGGCAGGGTGAGGAAAGTTTTCCATGATCTGGTAGTTGTGTCCACATTTTTTTCCACATGCAGTATGCTAAAGAAGTTGAGTATTTCTAATTAAACAAAGCCAGTGTGAGGATACAGATAACATTACATGCTGGGAACCAGCACAAACTTCGAAGCTAATGCACTTTGCCTGCGCCTTCAAAACTGTAATAGGGGTGTCCCTGTCACAACTGGTCCCAGAGGTCCCTACATCAGCACTGGCTCTCACACCACGTGCAGTCCCCCGTGCCATAATATGACTGATGGGTCACACATGGTCACCCTTTCATCCTCTCCCAGGATGACAAGTATCTGCAGCAAGCACCTTGGTTTTCTCGGGTTATTTGGTGTGGGATGGTTTGGGTTTGGCTTGCTTTTGCTGTTGTTCCTTTTTCTTATTTTAGCTAAATTTAAATACTTACCAGACTTACATGCTCAGTTATGTGGGAAGGTCACGGTCAAAGAATCACTTCTTGTATTTGGGGCAGGCAACAGTGAGCTTCTCAGCTCATGATGAAGTTTGTGCTGTAGTCCTGGACCAGCCTGAGGAGGCTGAGCCTGTCTCAGGCATCCCAGACACTGTTGTGCTGCAAAAGGAGAGATGAAGAAATCCGAGCCACCCCCACAAAGTCATGCTGAGAGTGCAAGATTAACCAGGAGAAATAAACTCCTGCGAGCAGTGTTTTTAACAAGGTAGGGGGTGAGAATGCGGAGCCTGCAGTGGGAACTGGTGGTGCCACATGCGCTGAAATGTGATAACGCAGAACAATTTGGAATCAGAAAGCAGAAGCTGCCTTTTCTGCCCAGAATAGGTTTTGTAATTGGAATGAGGGGAGACCACAGAGGAGCCCCCTGTACAACTCCAGGCACTACAAATTACTGTCCTCCACTTAAATACAAGTCTTAACATTGTTGACAAAGTCCTGTTTTCATAGTTCCGCATTCCAGATAAGTGCCCCTGCAGCCAGTGGAAGTGCATTCAGGCCTGGTGAGTTATGTGACCATCTGCAAGTGCCTCTCTACACATGACTTAGCGACCTGTGGGGAAATTCACCATCACGGCTTTGTAGATGGAAAACTTTGGGTGTCCTGGGAGAGCTTTTTCCACCCTGTGCCTGCTGATAGCTTGCCTGCTAGCACCAGAACACTCAATGTAGCATTGCTTGCTTGTTTTCCAGGTCCTGGACTGTTGGTTCTCCTCTTGTCTGCAACAGTCTCTCTCCTGGGTGGGCTGATATTTGGATACGAGCTGGGCATTATCTCCGGTGCACTGCTGCAGTTGCAGATAGACTTTCACCTCAGCTGCTTCAAGCAAGAAGTTCTTGTGAGTGCCCTTCTTATCGGAGCTCTCCTCGCCTCTCTGGTTGGGGGGATCCTCATTGACCGCTATGGAAGGAGGAGAGCAATCCTGGTCAGCAACTTGGTCCTGTTGGTTGGCAGCCTTGTTCTTACACTGTCAAGGTCATTTCTTGGTCTGGTCATTGGGCGCATGACCGTGGGCTTTGCCATCTCTGTCTCATCCATGGCCTGCTGCATCTATGTCTCAGAAATGGTGGCTGCTCATCAGCGAGGACTCTTGGTGTCTCTCTATGAAGCAGGCATCACCGTAGGCATCCTACTGTCCTATGCACTGAATTACATCTTTGCAGATGTGGATGAGGGATGGAGGTACATGTTTGGATTGGCTATTGCCCCGACAGCCATGCAGTTCCTCAGCATCCTCTTTCTCCCAGTGAACCCTGTTAAATTAAGCTCATGGGACTCAGACTGCCAGAAGGGCCTCATTCAGATGCAGGACACTGAGGACAAAGCAGCAGGAAAGCGTGAGCCCTACAAGAAGGATTACTCATTTCTCGACCTTTTCAGAACCAGAGACAACATGAGAAGGCGGACTCTGGTGGGCCTGGGACTGGTGCTCTTCCAGCAGTTCACTGGGCAACCCAATGTGCTGGGCTATGCCTCCAAAATCTTCCACTCGGTGGGATTCCAGAGCAACTCCTCAGCAATCCTGGCTTCTGTGGGGCTGGGGGCAATAAAGGTGGTGGCCACACTCGTCGCGATGGCCTTTGCAGACAAGGCTGGCAGGAGGGTGCTGCTCATGGCTGGCTGCGTGGTGATGGCCATCTCCGTCACCACCATCAGCCTCACCAGCCGTGTTGCTCCACTGGCCATGGCCAGGGACTGCAAAGCAGCCACAGACCCCAATGGATCCCACAGCCTCACCCAGCACCCCCTGACACCTCTATCCTCCCAGTCTGCTGTATCACCCATCCCACCAGCATTAGATGCTGTCAGAAGTCAGGCAGACCCCGGTTTCGCTGCCACGAGGAGCCTTACAAAACTTTTTACGAGTACTCAAAGCAGAGAGGTTGTTCCTGATTCTTCCCTCTCTCAGAAAAGGGGCTTTGTAGGTCAGTCCAAAAGAGAGACAGTGGCAAGCACAGGCCCTCCATTTGGTGGTGCTCCTTGGGCAGAACATATGGTCTTAAATTGGATTACGCTGCTGAGCATGATGGCTTTTGTGAGCGCCTTCTCAATTGGATTTGGACCAAGTAAGTATGGTGTTTATATCTACCCTTGCACTAACTCAGAGAATAAAACTAGGGCTGATCCTTACAGTCTGCTTGAAACATTCATTATGTGTCTGCTTTACCAAGCAGCTCAGTGTCTGGGAACCGGAAATACATCCCCTTCTGCCCACAGAATCATTTTCTAATGTTGCATCTCTTCAGCTACGGGGCTGGTACAGCACTGGAATAACTCATTCTTCCTGGCACCCTGGTGAGGAGGGAAATAGAGGGCTCAGGACTGAGGGGCTTCAGCTGTCTGATAAAGTCAGTGCAGAACTGGAAGTGGGACCTCTTTAGAAGTTTCTCTGTATCAGTTGGTCTTTTCCTAAAATCATTATTCATCAGACGAGAACAGAGATTAGCTCTCACTTCCATGTAAACTCTACTGTTTTCTGCCTTTTATTGCTTTAAATGCTCTTTGATGGGAGAAACAGCATCTAACCAGAAAAAACAGAAGTGAGCAAGTTTCAAGTGAGCAAGGTTTGACAGTGACCTTGTCAATTATTTCAATCAAAATAACTCTGGGATAGCAGAGACTAAGACATGTATTGCTTTAGCTCTGACTTTGGCCCAAACACGGTCATCATCTCCCTAACCCTACCCCTTTCTCATTTCATTTTTTACTGCAAAGTGCATGTCCTGACAGCAGGTACGCCGTATGTTTTCCATCTCCATGAAAAGAATAATCAACTCCCCTGCTTCCTTCTTTGCCCCATGGACCCATTCACTGGTATTTCATTCTGTGGAGTTCTAAACATGGGAGTTTGAAGTGTTCTGCAGTGACCCGACACTGAGGCTGATGAATGTTTGACAACACCAGCAGCAGGTTCTGGGTGAAGCCTAGTTTAAAACCCCTGCTGAAATCTCCCTTGCCCATTTCCCAGATAAATTGCTTAACCCTGCACTTGTGTTCCTGATCTCTCTAATCCATGCAGTGACCTGGCTGGTCCTCAGTGAGATCTACCCTGCTGGGATAAGAGGAAGAGCCTTTGCCTTCTGTAACAGCTTTAACTGGGCTGCTAATTTACTGATCAGCCTCTCCTTCCTGGACCTTATTGGTAAGTGGCCATTCTGCATCCCTCCATCTCCCACAGCTGGTTAGGGAAGGTGGCTGCTACAAGCTGTTTGGAGATGAAGTGGCATTTTGAACCCTGGGAACTTGAATAGGTGTAACCCTGATGCCTCTGAGTGCAGAGAAATCAGACACCAGCAGCACTGGTCTGAGCACCTCTGTCACTGCTTCCATAAGAATCATCCATCGCCCACTGGGCTGCAATGAGGTACTGCAGTATCAGGAAGCTGGATTTTTCAGCTTCCATACCAGCAGCTTTACAACATTGCTTTCTAGCAGATCTCTCAATTGAGGCACATTGCTGGGCCCTGGAGCTTGGCTGCCTTCCCCTTTCCTCTTGTGTGCTGCTGGCAAAGCCTGGCATCTTCTCCCTCTCCGATTCCCAGTTCAGAATTTGCACATAAGGAGCTTCCCTGCCCTGCTGGGAGCTTCTCAAAATAAGATGCCCCTCACAGTAAGCAGCCAGCTTCCTTCATGCCTCATGATGTAACCTACCTCCAGTGGACCCTTCATGCACTTGAATCTCTCTGCAGATGCCATTGGTTTCTCTTGGATGTTTCTTCTCTACGGACTGATGGGAGTGATGGCTGTTATGTTCATTTACCTTTTTGTTCCGGAAACAAAAGGACAGTCCTTAGAGGAGATAGAGCAGCAGTTCTCCAGGAAACGGTACGTGTGCTGCAGCACCAGCACGAGCAGCTGGCTTTGGGAGCTTCCCACCAGCAGTCCCTGAGGTCTGTGGCACTGGGCAGCTCAGGGCTGTTGCAGAGTCTGGTCAGTGCTGCCAAGAAGCTCTCAGGTTTGTGGCAGGGCGATGGGATGGGGTGTAAGAGCTGCAGTGTAGTTCATCAGCAGGTCACTGTCCTGAGCCTTATGGCCGTGCTGCTGGAGGGCACTGGTGACACTTGGGAGGAAAAGGGCTAAAACCAGGGCTTGTGGTTGAGGGAAGGAGAACAGGACCAGAGCACAGGACAGGCAGCTCAGGACAGCAAGAAGGCAGCAGGGGACAGTAGTCCTGTCTTTTCACCATAGGGTAATCCTGGACTGATCCTTCTCCTCTGGGGCAGAGACATCTCCTGGTGTAACACAGGCTCTCACCCAGTAATTTCCATGCCAAGCCTGTGATGGGGCAGGGCAGATCAGGAGGTGTTTGTGCAGTTCTGGTTGTGAAGGAGGTGGCAGGGCAGGAATGCTGGAGCAGAAGGAGGTTGTGCAGCCACACGGCTGCGATGCCAAGGGGAGGGAGCACACGCACATGGAGGAGGTGGTGCTGCAGACCCTTGCCTAGCTTCTGGCTCCTCATGAGCTGCTGCTGACCTTTGCCATTCCCAGCAGAGTGTGGGAAGGAAACGTGTTGAAGCAGAAGCGTGGAAGAGGAGCGAGCTGCACACACGCGCAGTACCAGAGAGTGGAGCACGGCAGCAGCACGTGAAATGTGCCCACAGCATCGCCCTGAGGAGAGGAGCAGGCTACACCATAGGGACAGTTCTCTTCCATGGCCTTTAACTGGTAACCCGTGCTCAGAGAGGGTTCTCCCCACAGTGCCTTGGGTATTGGGACATGCCAATAGCTGTCCTTTGGGCCCTTGAAGAATCATTGGTCCCAGGCAGGGAACATATCTTTCATTCGATGTATTTTTCATGGGTTTGGGGTTTTTTTATCACCTATCATTTAAGGGATTAATGGTTTTGTACACGGATTAAAGCACAACTTTTGCTGGCAATGCGCAGTTCATTTGTGAGCAAGGTGCATTATTTTCCAGTTCTTTGAAACACTTGATGCTTTACAGAGAGCTCAGCACTGCAGGAGGAATGCGTCAAACAGCAGCATACATTAATACTCTTACCCTCTGTAACTTCTATGTAGGAGCCTGGAGTCAGAGCTGGGAGCTAATGCAGATAAATGCTCTGTTTTAGCAGAGACAGAATGAGTGCTGCTTCACCACTTCCAAAAGGGTCAAAATCCAGCAGCTCACCCACCTGACTGCCCGAGACTTGTGCCTACACAAAGAGTAGAAGTCCCTCTCGTGCATGTCGGGCTGCTGCTTTTGTACACAGAGCCTGGCTTGCATTCATGACCAGGGTTGACATGTACAAAACCACACACAACATCGTGGTACCTTCATGAAAACATCACCAAGTTTTCACCCCTTACAACTGGACATTCTTTGGTTAATTCACACCTCCTTCTGACACATCTGCATTATAAAAACCCCATTCTACTGACACAATGCTCACTCCCAAACCCTTGTGAGATGGGAGGAGCTGGTGTCTGCTGAACAGCCAGCCTTGCCTCTTCTGAACCCCCAGAGAAACCAAGTCCCAAAATTCAGTGCTTTGGGGACCAGTGACTACTACATTGGGCTGCCTGGCTGGCATTACAGGGACAAGAGAGGATGTGGCCATGTCACCCAAACCCTTATCTCAAAGGGAAGCCCCCAAAACACTGGAAAATGATCTGCCCTTGCCTATAATTTAGTCTGTGGCTGTCAGGTGTCTGCCTGAACTACTTTCAGGAGGTGCTTTCCTCTTCCCTCTGAGTAATGGGGGTCACCCACAGCCTTCCTCGCCCACCTCTGCATCGACCTCCCTGCTGCACCTCAGCTGCACCTGGAACTTGGCATTTCTGAGCTCCCTCGTGCACTGCAGATGCTGTCATGCCAAAGCACACAAGGACACCTATAAAACAAAACCCAGATGCTCTCTTTCTGCAAACAGGCTCATGAATACTGGGCTGTATCAGGGGTGACTCTGATTTAGTGGGGGAAAAAACACTGGTACTGTCCCAGAAGTTAAAAATTAGCCTCTAGATCACGGCTCTAGACTGTGAGCGGGGTGGCACATTCAGCAGGGGATCCCTGGCTGAGAAGGATGGGAGCCGGAGGGCATGCTTGCCCGCACACCTATGCGTTTGGATGGAGGCGGGGGGCTGCGAAGGGGCCCCAGAGCTCAAGGGCCGTTTGTCATCACGAGCAGCGTCCTTCAGGGCCCTCCAGCGCCGGAGCGGGGTGCACCGCGCCAGAACTGCCGCGAGGGGGCACCCCGGCACCGCGCACCGCCCTGCCGGCCCTCCCCGGCACCGTAGGGTCGCCGTGAGACGAACACCCCATCAGGACCTAAATCTCAGCCCACCTCACCCTCGAACACAGGTCTGAGCCTATGGGACCCCCGCCCCACATATCTGTGTGCTCCCTCATACTGTACCTCCGGGCTTGATAGGGCCTGGAAAGAAGGGTGATGTGAATGGGAATTCAGGGGCACCCCTGTGTGGTGCTGTCGGTGTAGGTAGGGCTACCCTGGGGAACAAAGGGATGGGGAAAGGATGGGGACCCTTGGGCCTCCCAGGGGGCTTAGGTCAAGGGGCTGGCTGGCTGCTGGGGCAGGGCTGAGGGGAGCAAGTTAGCCCTGAAGCAAACAGGGCTACTGACACTGCCAGGCTCTGTGGGTGATGGTGTAGAAAGCTGGAATTCAGCTTGTAGCAAGGAGGATTAACAAGCCTGCAGTAAGAGGACTGGTTTTCCTGCTTTCTTTAGAAAATCAAAATGCAACCTTCCAGACCCAACAGCTTCAGCCCATGAAGGAAGAAGAATCTGCAAGGGGCTGCCCAGCTCATCACACAGAACACATCATGGTGGGGTGTCTGTGCCTGCAGCAAGCATGAGGCAATGGGAAAGGAGGCACAGGGAATGCCTCTGGGATGTTGCAGGGCAGAGTCCCACCTCTGCTCTTGTACCCATTGCAATGAAGACGTATAAGCACCCAGGAAGGATCCCTGCCAGGAAGACCATCCTGAACCTGCCAGCTGGTGTCACAGGGCCCTGCACCTCCATCGCAGCACAGCTGGGCTGGTGACACTGGAAGATGGAAAAGCCATAAAGGAATGTTTAAACGAAAAGCTGAGGGAGAAGTCCATGGGTGTGGAAATTCAGACTTGCACCCCTTGTGAGGAGGGTGTGGCCAGTATCCAGGGTAGGAGCAGCAGGGAAATAAATGATGCAGCTGCAATGAATAAGGTGAGTTTGTGTAGTCCTGGCAGACCCACAGGAACAGTATTAAACAATCAGGTAAAGGCTAAACTTAGAGGTGCTTCTGCCCCTGTACCAGGAGTTTAAAAGAAATAAGACAATGCCAGGCTTTCTGATCACCCTGAATGACAACCCCAGTACCAAGATGGGAGATCCCCAATTCCATCAGGAAAAATACAGGGCCAAGACTGTGTTACTGACCCCTGATCAGGCTAAAGGAAACAACCAGCAGATACAAAAAGAGATTAGAGAAACCAGCCAGCTCAGTGATCGATCAGGAAGGAAAAGAGTGGTTTGGGATACAATAATGAATCTCGTGGTCCAAGCAACGCTGGAAGCTGTGAGGAAGCCTCCTGCTCTGGGGTTGGTGGGGAGCGGTGCACAGGACCTGCTTCACAAGGTGTTTGTGGGAGAGCTGTTCTCTGCGAGTGACCACAAAACAACCAATTTAGTGCTGTAGTGGGAGAGAGCACACCAAATAAATCCAGCCTGTGGCTCTACGGTTTCAAGAAAGGGAACTATGAAAAAAGAAGGCGATTGGTCAATAACAACAAACCCAAAAGGAGCAGACAGGGAGCAAGGAGCCTGCGAGCAGTCTGGAGGCGATTAAAAAGTGCTCTATTAAAGCCCAAGTAAAACATGTGCCACAACTCAGAAAGAACTGAGAGGTCCTAAAAAACACCCTGCCTGACTCACTGCTAAGGTTAAGAGGGTATCACAGGGAGAAGGTCAGTGTTTTAAAAGTGGAAAGGTTTCCCACATGAGGAGAAAAGGAAACCCCATAAAACACAGCAAGTAAAGTGTAGACAGAGCATTAAAAGAGCTAAAAAAGAGCATGAAGAGCTCCTTGTAAAGATGTTTTTAAAGAAGTTTCTTTAAATATATCAGAAGCAAGAAGCTGGCTAAGGAAACATTGCTCAACACAAAGGTACAACGGGGTACCAAGGAGGATGGGGCAAGGTAGCTCAGGCATGACTGAGTGCTGGTCTTCACTGCTGCAGGTACCCAGGAGATCCTCACACTCAGTTCATTCTTTGTAGCCTGTAAGTTAAGGAACCAGATCAATTTGGCTTCACAAATGGCAACTGCACCAGAGGACTGGCAGGATGCTGGCATAGCTCCCACCTACAAACAAAGCTCTGGAAGGGGACCCTGGGAGCTGCATGGGGTCACCTCCTTTCCTACCAGGGTGGCTGGGTCTCAGCAGTGAGCAGAGATAGGCAGGTGAGAAAGAGCCAGCGGATGCGGCTTCCAAGGAAGAGAAGCTGCATTGTGAGCGTGCTGGGATGCTAAGAAAGTACTGGCTTGTGTCTGGATAGGGAGAACCCAATGGACAGCAGAAGGAGAAGCTGCATGGTGAGCATGCTGGGATGATAGGAAAGTATTGGCTGTGCGTGGATAGGGAGAACCCAATGGACAGCAGAAGGAGGAGAAGCTGCGTGGTGAGCATGCTGGGATGATAGGAAAGTATTGGCTGTGCCTGGATAGTGAGAACCCAACAGACAGCAGAAGGACATTTACAGAGATGTTGGCAAAATTATTTTTAAAGATTTACATTGCCATGGGGTTCAAAGAATGGTCCTTTCACGGATGGAAACCCAGGTAAAAATTATTCCTGTCTTGTAGGTAGCAAAGTGCAAGGTTTGACAGACAGGTTTTAAGGATAAATGAGCTTCAGCAATAGGGTTGCCCAAGAATCTCTGCTGGGTCTGGTTTTATTCAGCATCTTCATTTGTAGCATTGGAATGGGAAAGGGCAGCAGACTCTCCAGGTTTGTGAGAGATGCTAAGCTCTTTCGGGAACGAAACTGTTTTGCCACTGACAATGGACTCCTTAAGAACTTTGCAAAAGTGAGTGGGCAAAAATGGCAGAGGGATGGATGTGCCAGGGAATGCTGCAGGCTGGTGCCAGAGGCCCCTGAAAGCTGTCTGGGGTTAGCATGGGTCGGAGGAGTCCTTGGTTGGGTGAGCTGGCTCCTTCCATCATCCTCTGACTGGACAAACGTGTCCCTGCTCTGAATTTGTGACCCATTAACACAGCAACAGGCTGTTTCTCTTTCTCTCTCCCCTGAGGCCGAGACCTCATAAGACTAGAGGATACAGAAATGCCTGAGGCAGTGATAAATCTTCTTTAGTGGGCTTTTATTTCCTTTTCTTTCACAATATTTTCTTTAGTTTCCTAGCCAAATTTTTTCTAAGGAAAGATTTCTGACTTCCTTTGAGCCACAGCTCAACATCTGTCCACATTGGGGGCTGAAGTAATACACTGTTAAGGGGTTTTGATGTCAAGCCCAAAACCCCACCAGGGATTTATGCAGCTCTCCCCTTTCCTCCCTCCTCCTCTTCAAACAGCCTTTCATTTGCTCTCACTAATTGTGCTGTCATGCCTTTCTTCCCCCCCCCCCCCCCCCCCCCCGGTTGTGCAGACAGCCTTTCATGCAGACAGGTTTCAGTGACAGATGCCTGTGCCGTGAGCTTTCCGAGGAGGCGGGTTCACTGCAGAGCATGAGCATCGTCTGAAAGCACCGAGCAGCGCTGAAATGATCCAGGCACCCATCCAGCCTGGGATGGATTAGGCAGTGGCTTCCCTGCTCCCCCCTGCCCCAAGTTGCTGCTGGATAATCGCTGCCGGTCAGTAGAGCCCCACCAGCCCCAGCCCACCCACAGGCACCACTTGCTGCTCTAAGTGGGTAGGGAAAGATTAGCTGAGAGTCACTTGGAAAATGGGCGAGTCTTCAGGAGGAGTTGGGCTGGGGACAAGGGCACTGCTTCCTAAGGGAAGTGGCTGTGAGAGGAGCACAGCCAGGATGGGGGGGATTGCATGGGGTTGAACAAAGCAGTTCTGGGCTGTGCCCCTTCCTCAGGCATACACAGCAAGAGCCTTACGGTGGGTGTGAAGACCAGTGCGAGTGATGACTTGTGAAACAGGGCTCTGAGCTGGGGAACGTGTAAATCAACCTGCTCAAATGGAAACCTGCTCTCTGGCTTTGCCTACAAGAGGAGAACAACACTTTAAAGCAGTTATCACATCAGAAGGCATCAGGGACCCAACCAGAAGCTAATACTGGAGAGGCGCAAAGCTTGGATTTCCTCAAGGCTGTGTTTGTGCCCAAGGTGACTGTTTTCAGCAGGAAGACTGGCATATACCAAGTGGAGCAATGCACAACACAAGTGTGTAGATGATCCTTATCCTGTTATTTGTTTTCCAGGTCTTCTTTCAGTCAGAGGATAGGGAGGACAGTGAGGGGCCAGCCTTCATTATTGGTCAGCTCAGAGAGCTCCTCAGAGCAGGCTGGGTACCCAGGTCGGGGCCCTCTGCAGACCCGCTTGGGTCCTCTACTGCCCCTTCCCTGCAGGGTCCCAGTTGGGTGCCACCTGGCAGCCCTATTCACCTCCTAGTGTCCCCAAGGTCCTCATTTCCCTGCTGCAAAGGAAATAGCTGCAAAAGCCACTGCCCTGGGCTCTGTACTATGGGGTCAATACCAGAGCAGGAAGCAAATTATTTATCCCTTTTTTAACCTGATAAGGATTTTTTCTTGTTTTAAATGCCTGTCTACAGAGATTTCCAAGACAAACAGAGAAGCATTATCTGTCCCAGAATGCACAGGGATGGGCTGGGAAGTGGTAGGGGCAGGGACACTGTGCACTGAATTGCAGGAGATTTGAAGTGAAGTCACAGTGCACTGGTAGGGTTGCCTTTTGAATAGGACTGACAATTCATCCCCCGCTCTTACATGTGCTCCTGTAGTGCGCTGTAGTCAAAATCTGAATGATGTAAGAAATAAGTACAGACCTTGGCTTGCTACTGTTGGTCCAGATGGGCTGCAGAAACCAGCTTGAACACAGGCAATGCAGCGTTTGAGGGACAGGATGTATCATCACCAAGTCCTCAAGCTCCAGCTCTGGTAACGTGACCTAGGTAACAGGCAAAAACCAAAAGGTGCTGTCAGTCCGTGCTGCAAATGCTCCCAACAACTCAGCAGAGAAGTGTGGGATGGGGATCCATGTCCTGCTTGTGCACGTGAAGGCAGCAAGCTCAAGGGCTGGATCCTGCTTAGTCTCCGCTTGGGGGAATATGGGGCTGGATGAAAGGAGCCAGGATACATGAAATACGATAACTGGAAAAAATACAAACCAGAAGATGGGCTGTTTAATGCACTACAGATCCAGCAAAACAACCAGAGCTGAACAAAAAGCATTCTTCATATAGAAACAAAGATACCAGCTCAACCCGAGGAGAACCTGGCAGGAGAAGGGTGTTCTGAGATGTGTTCTCTTAGCTTGTGTTTCCCAGCACTGAGCAGATCAGACCCAAGCCTAGTATGCAGTGGCGGCTTCCTCCTTCCACTGCATCTCTCTAAAGTGCTTCTTTCAGCACAAGCACCTCCAAGCTCCGTTTCTTTGGTGTCTATGGCTTGCACCCTTGTTCTTCCTGTTCTACCTGGCCTTCTTGGTACTGCTTCTGCCTCTGGCCTCAGCTTTCCCACCCCTGAGGTCTTCCCTCTGCTGATTGAATTAGTAGGAGAGTTGCTGTCACATTTAATCACAGGGGTAAAGTAGGGACACAAAGATAAAGTCTTCCCCAACCATCAGGATGTTGATGGTTTGCAGAGTGGGTTGCTCTGACAGGTCACCCACCAAGAAAAGCCTGTTGTCTAGGGAGATAAGATACCTTAGGCTGGGAGTGAGACCTCAAGTACAGTACTGGGCGATGCAGAAATCACTGCTCTGTCCCAGGACCTACCAAGTCAAATTCTGTCTGTGGATAAGCAGGAATCACATAATTACTGGTGAGTTTTTCCTGTTGTCTCCAGGTCCTTTTGAGCCACTGAGCCGAGCTCTCCCCGCCGGGGTTGGTTTTCTCCTTGCCATGATGGCAGGAGCTGCAAGGAGCCGGCAGTTGTCAGGAGCTATTTCCTCTTGGAAAAGCCCTCTGCGAGGGTCTGGGGGAAATCCTCACGCTCAGACACCACAGCCCCACCGTGACAACCCTGGCACCAGAGCCCTGAGGGTGCCGGTGCTCAGTGACAGCTCCTGGGGGTAACAACCACCCTTTTGTTCTCGCTCAAGCTCACAGCTGAGTCCTGGTGCACGATGTGACCTCCTGCAGCAATACAAATACAAACGTCAGGACTGTGACTATTAATAGTGTTTCTATTCCTGCTGCCATTATGATTGCTTTTTGCTACTATTAGTAATAATATTTACATATGCAAAACCACAGATGCAAAACAGATGGTTTGGTTGGGACTTCTGAAAAAAAGCCTTGTCTCTGCCACATCTATTTATGACAAAGAGAGAGGGTTAACCACACAGAGGGCCATATAGAGAACAAATAGATGGGGAAAAAGAATGAAATAATTCCTTCCATATTCCTGACAGAGGCCAAAACTTACCCAATCCCTCTTTTCTGCTTCTCTCCTTTCTAGCATTTGAGACTCTTTTCCAATACCAGGTCAGGGATGGTTTCCATATTTGTTCAGTCTTGTCTAATTTTATTTTCCAGTTCAGCTATTATTTTTTCAGATGCAGCTTTTCCTGATGGGTGGAAAATACAAAAGGAATCACTCATCTGCTCCCTGCAAGCTTTTTCCTGACCGCTGGGAAGCTCAGGAACTATTCCAGGCCTGGAGTAAACCTTGCCTTGTGGAGAAAACTTGATCCTTGTTTGCCGAGTTCACACGTCTGGGAATAATTTAAGCTAAGGGGAAAAGTAAAAGTGAGAAAGACTACCACCGCCCTGAGCCCATCTCATCCCCTCCACCGTGCAGCCCTGCTTAGGAAGATGGCTGTGGCCATGCAAGACGAACAACTGCATCTCCACAACTCACCAGCACTGCAAAGCAAGAAAGGGGCAGCACGGGGCAGGGCAAGACTTTTGGCAGCTTCACCCAGGCTTTGTCTCACAGAGATGGAAAATACTGGAGAGCCTGCCAGCAGCACGGCATCCCCCTCTGCTTCCAGTGGTGGCTGCTGTAGGGCTGGGCTGTCTCAGGGACACAGCCAGCAGCAGGGAGCTGAGGGCTTGGTTTGGGCAACCAACTTGCTCTTTGCTCCTGGTTTTCCCGCAAGGATGAGGAGGAGTGGAAGGACAAGTCTGAAACAAGGACTTCTCTGGCCCACATTGGTAAGTAGCTTTGAACTGGAATTCTGCAAGAGTCCCACCAGCATGAAGAGCTTCCCTGTGGGCATGCTTTGGTCTCCTGTTCATGTATTTATGGTTGAATGAGCACCACCAGCTCCCCCGCACCCATGGGTGTCATGTTTGTGGCCAACAGGACTCCCCAGTTCTCTCCTACTGACAAACACCCTTGGGGACACCCTGATTTCCTCAAGCAACCCCAGGCCCAGCTGCTCCTCCCATGAACAGGAGGAGGAAGAGGAGGAAGGGTCTGTATGCTCTGCCACAGCACAGCAATGCTTAAATGGAGAAAGGCACTGGACAGCATGCTGAGTAGAGTGCAGCATCCCCAAGCACTAATGAGTAATAAAGTGCCCCACAAACTAAAAAGGCCCCAAGTGCTGCTGAGGACTAAGTAGTCCCTGAATACTCACATCTCTCTCAGGTCAAATTCCACTCTTTAAACCAATCCCCATTACACTTTACACATCAGGCTGTAGGAGGCCTCAGAGGGGCTGTTAGGGTCTATTGTAGGGGAATAAAGCAAGTGTCAAAAAAGACTTTTAATGCCCAGTTAAAAATGGCCAAAATCCAGCCTGCAGTTACCTGATAAGCTGCAAGGTCTCTACTGGGAGAAATATTTTGGTTTTTAAATTGTCTCAACCCTTGCACACTTACAAGAGGCTGGCCTTAGCTCTAAGCTAAAGCTTTGTCAAGTACATTAAAACAATATTAAAAGCCTGGCTTTTGTTCCATAAAGACTTTAAATGCTCGTTGGTTTGGGGTTTGGGACTTTTTTTTGTTATATGTGTTATAATGAGTAACTATTGAACACATCAGAGCACTGCAGACCTCTGCAGCTTTGTGTGGTTTACAACATCAACACTTCTCCCAGCACAGCAGCAGTCCCATCACTGCTGGTTCCCATACCTGCACAGTGGGGACAAAGCACTTGGGGGATTAACAGCTCCAGAGATGCGTAACAGAGCAGTGCCAGTCCCATGTCCATGGACTCTGGTCATTACAAGAGAAAATATTCCCAGTGCCCTCAATGTGAATTCACCTCTTACTCTTTACAGGGAAACTTTGAATCATAGAATAGTTAGGGTTGGAAAGGACCTTAAGATCATCTAGTTCCAACCCCCCTGCCATGGGGAGATTGCACCCGTTTACTGGTTCAGATAACCTCTTTAGTGAACAATTTCCCTCATGGGCTCAGGACTCTGCCTGGGCTGTGGTGTCCTTCACCATGGCTCTGTTGGTGGTTTTTATGTAGACATTAGGACAGCTAGAGGTGTTTTCAAAGCAGATCTGTAATTCATTCAAAGACTCGGTGTGTCAACAGCCAAGAAACCCAGGTTCACACTGCAACAGGCTATTTCTTACCGTCCCATGTTGTTCTTCTGTGCTGTAAGGGCTCTCCTGGGCAGCCCAGCCTCATGGTGCTGTTTTGCTTCCATTGCTGTGCTTTGGGAAGTGTGTTTGCATAGTAGCGAGGGAGGCCAACACACAAAATTAATAGCAGTTGAAGTTCAGTGCAAGTCTTGACTGTCAGGAATGCAGCATTAAAAACAAAACTTAAGGCTTCCATATTGCAAAACCTATTAACTGCTTTACCATTACTGCAGTCATGCCAGTTCAGTCATACTGGAGCTTTTACCAAAGCATGACAGCTCATTTGTTTAGCTTGGGCCAGGCTTAAAGTTCTGACGAAGCCTAATCTTGTGACCTTTATTTACTTTGGCCAGGGATGCTTTCTGCACAGACGACTTCCTATCCTTCCTAATCTTTCCTGCAGGAAAGGAGCTGGGAGTTACGAGTCAGGGGAGGAAGGCAAAGCCAAGCAGACATGCAGCCAGAGAGAACAAGCACTGCACATGTCGGTGAAGTGGGCCAGGTTCAGAGACCTTTTCTGTTAAAGGAAGGAATTTAAAGGGAAGTCAGCACCTCTGCTGTCATCGTTTGAGATGTGTCAAATCCATCATCATTTCTTTGGAATTTTACCCATCTGGAAATACGGCTGGCTGCAACTGCGAAGCTTCATGGCTTAAGGATGGAAAAGTCTCTGCTTGGCTCAAACCTGTCAAACCTCCCACTGAAACAGATGAAATTTGTGGGTACAAACCCCTGGCAACTCCCTGGGATTTGTCACTGAGGGGCTGCTTACAGGTCTGGGCCACCCATTCCCTACTGAGTGAGCTGGCTCTCGGCTGATCTGCGAAGCACCCATGGAAGGAGCTGCTCTCTCCTGTGTGACAACAGAGGGAGCATGGACCCTGCATCAGGCAGCCTCGCTGGATGTCAGCAGCTCAATAAGGGGAGCTCTCTTGCTCCTCACCTCCATCTCTACAGGCTAAAACCAACTCGGGAGAAGCATGTGTAAACACCAGCCTTGGGCATCGTGCTTTTACCATCCCTCTAAAATCTGCCTCTTCACATCCCCTACAGCTACAGACCCCTTTTAACGTTATGCTTCCATTTGATGCAAATTCTCTAAAAGAAAGCAGGGAAGCTGAAGCACTTCCAGTCTTTGCCTTCTGCTTTAAAACACAAACCAATGTTAAGGGCTGTGGACAAACCACGTATGGACCCTTCTGATGCAATTACAGCTTAAGCTACACACAGGAAACACCCAACTTTCCCCTGGCCTTTTCTTCAATTTGCTTCCCAACCCATGAACAGTACCGGTAAGACTAGAGACAGAAGGGGAAAAAATAAGAGAGAAATCCCCAGCACACACACTGGATGTTTCCTAAGAGAAAGGACCCTGCAGTGGCATTTACCCAGCACAGGAGACACAAGTCACCCTGGACATGACACCATTTTTCCGCTGGAAGTCAGATGCATGAAGTACCAAACCCCTTTGTTAAAATGTCTTTCTCCTGTTTTGAAGTAAAATGGTTAACACAAACCTACCTTTCCAATGCAGCGGTGAGGCACTGTGCACCGCGCTGGTGAGCCTCACAAAATCACCGCTTTATAGTGAGGAATGCAGAGACAATGGGGTGGAGGGCATTTTTAGAAGACAAAAGACCAGTCAGGTTTGGACTCTGATATCTTGGGTTTGACCGGTTCCCATGAGTTGAATAAAGAATTCTGAGTATCTGGAAATAGTCCCCAGTTTCATTCCCACAGAAGAGAGTACTTAAAAGCATTCTAAGGTTAATGGGAATGTGATGAAAGAACCATTTCTGTAGAGCAGTATTTTGAGTACATGCCACCTTTAAATGCATTTTCCAAGCATTATAGCAGAGAAATTTGGGATAAGGTTCAAATCTCTCTCAAACTTTTGGAAAGCAAGTGATGAGGAAGCAATCCATCGTGCTGCTGCAGAGATGGCTCCAGTTGGTGGCTCAAGGGCTGTGCAGTGGCTGAGCTTGGGCAGCCAGGAGCAAATGACCAGCTGCCAGGGAAACAGCACCCAGGTTTGCTCTGATAGAAGCCCTGAAACTGAGTGCAACCATAGGAAAGGTACATGCACGCTGCCTGCAGGGATTTGTCCCAGAATGACAGCTTTCCAAAGCTGACTGATGCTTCTTGCCTCAGAGGGAAAATCTGTCACTTTCAAGCTTCCCAAATCAAACAACTGGGGAGTATGTGAGCATGTGGCACCCCTAATTCCCATCTAACCAAGAACTGGGGTTTGGAAAGGCAGTGAATCTGATCGGTAGAGGGGGTACACTTTCCTCCTGGTGTAAAACAGCATATCCCAGAGGGGCTTTACAAACCCAGGAGTGCACTGGAGCAGTGCACGGTGCCCCTCTGCAGCTCAGAAGACATTCATTACTAAATGAGCCGTAGCAATGAGTCTCCCTCGCTACCACTGTGTAGTTACCTGCTCCGAGGAGGGCTGGGATTTGTGGAGGGGGGCATGAAAATTGCATGTGCACATGGGGTGCTTTCCCTGCCTGCACCAGCAACCCAAGCTGCTTATGCAGTGGCTGTGACCACTGCAAATGCTGGTAATGCAATTACACACATAACACGTTGATTCATTGATACCACTGCTTTTGTATTTTGTGGAGAAAAAACTCTAGCATCAAAACCATTTGAATAATTATCGCATTATTGGGGTCTTTTTGCTGTTTACAAATACTTCTATCATTAAAGACTATGATAAGGATGTCAAGTTCACTAGCAATGTTAGGAGAAAGCCTGTGAAGGCCACTACTTTTTAAACTGCTTAAGAGCAGCTTAATGTGAGCTGTGCATTGAGTTTAGTTCTATAACAGCTGCCTTGCAAGGTTTCCTCTCTATAAAACTGTGATTAGTAACAATAAACCTTAAAAAGGCTTCAACATAGATATACATTTCAAACGCAATGGCTCAGTGCAGCGAGTGATATATTTTATGCAGAGCAAATGCAGAAGTCCCGTAGTTGTTTTGCTGGATCAGGACCTTAAAGTGGGAGCTAATTTCTACCACTGCATAGTGCTTTTGGAAGGCACTGGATTTTAAAGGACCCTACAAAAATGAATGCTGATCTCACCACTGGTGTGCTCGTCCCCTCTGCTCCAGTACCACCCTGCCTCCCTGCGCCCGAGCCCAGAGGTGGGGGCACAGCAGATCAAATCGATTGCACACTCCCATGCTATGGGTGTTAGTGAACAAGCTCCTCGTGACCCCTCACCTTTCTGTCATGGGAAAATGTTAGGAGACATTTCCCCCTCTTTGCAGGAACAAACAGCGGCAGTTCTACATCCCAGGGAAAGGTCATATTAATGAGTGTGCTTCCTCACATGAGGTGCACTTTGCAGTGTAGCTAAGCAGTTCTGCAAACCACCAAGCTACCCCAGCAAAGTTCTCAAGATTCATCAGCCTGAGGAAATAAGACACAAGTTTTGCATTTCTATTGACTTAGCCTGAGTGCCACGTAAGGCACTGGGAAGAACGGCTGGAAAGAAAGGCTCTGGTGATAGACTGATCAAGCTGAGGTAGTGAGAAGCAATCAGACCAGAGCAAAGCAAATACGAAGGCTGCCTGGAGGCAGCCGGGACCAGGCGGCTGTGCTCGTCTTCCTGTTTGTGTTTACCAGGACACAGCTCCTGCTATTAACCGCATTGTGCTTGCAGGGAGCAGCGGCTCCAGTGATGGATGGCTTCTGCAGAGATCCTTTGTACCTGCCAACAAGGCTGAGCAATAAACAGCCTGAGGCAGCATCCACTTCGCTTCCTTAGCACGTAGGTGAACTGTGCCCAGCTTTCACATCACACACAGGAGCCAGCTTGCAGCTGCGAAGTTTACATGTGTCCAGACAGCTACACACCAGCAAGTTCCTACAGCTCCCTCCATCTTATGGGGGAGGTGAGATACAAAGGGCTGAAAGCCAAAAGGGAAAAGCAATAGGTGCTTTATCAATTACCTGTGGATCACTGACCATGTACCTGTGCAGGGCACATGTGGAGAAAAGACTCATCTTGCAGCTTAGCAGCATTCTCAGCATGTGGTTACATTTAGTTAGGAAGCTGTGTTGAAGGTTCAGGCATTGGATCACCTCTAAAAGCCACCAGTCAGTCTCCTGGTCCACGGTGCTAACAACACTGATGCTGCTGGAAGAGTCTCTGGGAGGCAGGCACAATGTCACAGCTCCACGTGCTCTGGAGCTCCACAAACTGTGTATCAGAGAAAGGGCAGGAAAAGGATTTAGATTACCTGTAATCAAGCATTCATTACCAAACCACCTTAATCCAGGGAAGTGAAGAGACAACGTACCCCTGACCTCTGCATCCGCAGTCACCTCCCCTCTGAGAGCCTGCCTCACATTTACCCACTCAGACAAGCAGACCCCTCCAGCGTGTAGCCAGCCTGTAGCCAGCATGGGTGGCTCTGTGCACAATCCCACAGTCTTTAATTTAGCATTGACCTTGGCCTGCATAACGTCCAGCAGAGAGCACAAAGGTGTGTGACCCCAGCCTGTCCTAATCCCTCAGCCGCTCCAGCCCCGGGATCCCTGCGGATGGTGGTGGGAGCTCCCAGCCCCGAGCAGCTCCAGCCTCAGCCCCGACCGCTCCAACTTGCCAGCGTGTTTGCAGAGCAGAGCGTGTCATGCTTCTAAAGAGTGACAAATTACCAGGAAGGGCTCCCCCCGCACCCCAGCTCCGCTATGCGCAGCCGAATTCCCCCGTGCCGCATTAACAGCTAATAAAACAATAGAGCTTTTAGTGGAGGACTTCAAAGGGATCTCAGGCAGATGAATGAATTTAACATTTCTTCACTTACTGTCAGCGCTGAGGGAGAGAAGGGCAGGCTGAGGTCGAAGGCTTCGGCAGCAGCAGCAAACAAATACAGGCTGGTATTTGGGCTACTGCAGAAAAATGAGTGGTAAACCAGCTAAGCAGTTCGCAATAACCAGGTTTTTCTTCTCCTCTATTGCTGCTCATCCACTTCAGCTGCCCTATTTTCTTCTCTTTGTGTGGGTACATAACCACTACAAAAAAATACCATCAAAACTGAAAAACACCATAGTTACACCTAAATCGTAGGCCAAGTCACCAACAGCTTATTATGGTGCAGCCTGGCCCAGACTCAAGCAAACATGATTATTTTTCAGCAATACATTGTATTTGGTCACATTAAGCAGCTACATGAATTAAGCTTTCAATTGTGCAACTAAGAGTGGATTAATATTGTTTAAAAGTTATCTCTCTTTTAGGAACTGGAGAAGGAAGTATGAGAAAGCAGGAAAAGTAAAAGAGAATAGTATTTGTCATAGCTCAAACCATACCTCCTTGGGTGTGTAAAGACTCTCCAGCAGCTTACTCCCACATGGAGCAAGGGAAACACAGAGCTGAACATCATAAATTGCTTGCTGGCTTCACAGCTCCCACCAGGGAGGTTGTGCCAGCCAAATCTTCACCAGGGATAGAACCTATGGGGCACTTTGGAAGGGACTAGAGATGGAAGAGATCTTAAACAGATGAAGCATCATTTCTCAAAACTGCCACAAGCGACACGGCTCAGTTTCTTGTATTTCTCCTCCATTTTCTGACCAGCTCGTGTAAAGTCACAGCCTTTACTCCCACAAAGTATCTGAGGAAGAAAGAAGAAAAATCTGATTGTTCTGTGCACATTTTTTTTACCCTCATGTAGTACACGATACCCAAAACAACAGCAATAAATTATCCTAGTTTGTAGAGCTGGCATGTTTTAGCCCCTTGAATACCATCATCTATACTCTACACATTCCCCAGTCCAGCCCAAACGGCTTGCTCTGGAAAACGACTTTAAAGTTCACAGTCATTTATGTCGCATTCACATCTGCTGCCAGCTTTTCAAAGCATTCTCCTTTTGGCTGTCCGACAAAACACGTCTGCAGCGGACACTTCCCCAGCGCTCACCGCCACCGTGCAGCGATGGCATTTGCATGCAGTCAGCTCATGGGGAGCTGCGGCGCTGCTCAAAAGCAGCCGGCTCTCAAGCAGGGAGGGAGGCAGCCTCCTGATAACTGAGCTGACAATTTCTAGGTTCTCTAAAACCAGACCCTTCCAAGAACGCCCTTTGTTCAGCAGTTGCTCCATTCAGTCTCCCTGTTTGCTTGTAATTTATTCCTTCTAAAAGCCTTGCCCTAGGCTAGTACAAAATTAAAACAAGGAGCCAGATTTTCTCTTTTTTTTCCCCTCACATTTGCTCTTTCATCAAGAACAGTGAAAATTTGGCACAGTTGAATATTTTGTTCAGCTCTTTCTTTCAGACTTTGAAGTCCCCTAAAGCCTTGGTAGGAGTCTAGGCTTCCACTCACATCTGCTTTGCATGAAGCCATTTACCGCACTTTATTTGTGCCATATTAGATTTTTCAGGACAGGGACAGAACTAACGAAGCATTTACATTCCTGAGAGAGTGGCATATATACAACTACCACATTACTCTGATAGAAACAAACTACAACTGACATATTGCAAGATCTCAAGCAAGGAGCCATGTTGTACTACAGGGAGCAAAGGCTCCAGTGCTGCTGGTTACTTCTTTTCAATGCTCACTTAACATAAAACACCCTTAGTGGCCATTTTACTTTACCTTTTTATCAAGAGATGCTGTAATACCTGTAAGAAAATGAAAGAAAATGTCTTATAGAAGGGAGAGCTCAGAGGGAAGCTTAATGAAAACAAATAGTGGCAGAAGAGAAGCTGCATCAGAGACAGTATCAATGACACAGAGCACTGTCAACAAGATAATGGCATCATGCTGCTAACAAACTGCCAAGGCATTTCTTTTACAAGCAGAAGTCTAATCCCCTGACAATGCTCCATTCCAAGGACTTTATTGCTATCAGAGCAAGGAAAGGGTGTTGACTGAATGTTTTTGTCAGATGGATCCTGTCAAACTGTATTGATTAGTCTGACTATTGATTATCCTGCTGGGTTTTATTTTGTATTTCTAATTAAAATGAATAAATAGTCACATATTGACAATGTTATTGAAATCGTTCCAAGTCAGAGGTGAAAAGTAGCAACTGAGAAAAATATGCCTTGGAGGAGTCAACATCAAGAGCCCAGCAAGCCCATTCTTTGAGCATAATCTCCCATAGCTGCCTGAGCCTAAAGAGGGGAAGATTGTTAAAAAGCCAGCTGGGACTTGGAAAGCTCATCACAGGATTGCCTATCCAAGCTCAGCACAGCTCCAACCACTGAAGCTCACAGAAGAAACATTTTTTGGAATCCAGCCCTTTGCCATGCAGGCAAAGGACCAAATCATAACCAAATGACAAAGTGTGAAACGTGCTTACATTCATTCAGGCTTTGGAGGAAAAAGTGATTTACTGGCTAAGCTTGATCACAGGGGCTGCACATCAGCTAGCAGGCAAAAGTCTTCATAATTACTGCTTCACATTTGTTAGAGCAGAAACGGCCAGATCAAGCCATTACGTGTTCTTTGAGCAACCAAGTACCTGGTTTGGTTGTCTAAACAGACATGAAAATCACAGCCCAGGTATAGCTACGAACAGCTGCAAGGAAGGTGATAACCCCATGCACCTCAGTTTCTCTCTCTGCTTGAAAGTGAGAGAGTAACATGTCCATAGTGGAAGTCATTTACCATGTCCTGTCACTGAGAGGTAGGATCATGACTATATACAGGAGGATTATCCTGGGTTTGATGGGAAATATAGAGAGGGCGTGTGTGCCCCATCTGTAAAGCTCCGTTTAGTTTCCCCCACCCCAAGCAGAACTGTACTGGTTCATCAACTGGTTTTCCAGGGTCCCCTCCCTTCTTTCCGATGCATCCTTTTTCCTAACAGTTTGTTTCTTCATTTCTTTCCATGGAAAAAGTTCTCAAAGCAGGAGGGTATTGAAATAAACCATGAGACAATCATTGCAGTCTGCAAAAGATGACCATCCCTATGTCTCTTCTGTTACAAGAGATAACCCATACCTATAGGACGCCTTCACTACTGCCATGTATTTTGGTATCAAATAGCACATCCCTTACAGAAATACTGAGATGCGAATCAGGTGTTTAAAGGTACTGCAGATCCTGAAGTGTTCCCTAACTTGTGCAGGGGATCGGGTGCCCCAACAATGTTCAGGTCTCCCCTGTCCACAAGAGACATGGGTCTTGCTGGGAGGTGCTTGCAGTGACTGAAACAGGGGCTGTGGTGGATACCAGGAGGTAGGGGGCCCGAGAAAGGGATGCTTTTTCCTGCTGCCTAAGGGAGTTGAATTATTTCATGATGGCAAAAACCAGGGGAGGGAAAAACCACAGCACTACATTCAAAAAAGAAAAAACACGATTTAAAAAAGTGCTGTGCCAGGTAAAACTCCTCTGCTTTGTTATTATGAGGGTTCCCAGTATTGATAATTTCTCCTGGTTGCTGGTTTGTAAGTTACTTCTGAGTAGAAAATTCAATTACATGGGCCAAGTCAACAATAATGTTTTTCCTGGCAGCGGTTCCATTTTGCCAGTGGAAACATTTTTCCCCCTTTTCTGGATTCAGCTCTGCAAAGTTGCTAAATTCTTCCAGATCCCTGGTCTGATGTGATCATAAATATCCTGATTGTATTCCACTGATTGACAGACTGGGGATGGATTAAGTGGGGATTACAGCCTGGAATGATCAAAATGTGCTTTCATGGTCAGTAACTCTGCAATAAGTCATAGTTCCAATGTACATTAACTATATAATCTAATTAACATAGCTGTTTATGTATTTAATATTATTCTTAAAACTTTTTAATAAAAGAGGTTTTAAGAAGAATTATCTGTTGTTTAAAATATAAGAACCTGTTCCTTGAATGTACAGTAGTTTGGGGTTTGCACTGTCATTAAGACAACTAATAAAACTATCTCTTACTATTACAATGTGATTTGAGCAGTATAATGGGCCTAATTCTACCCCCACTGTTAAGCGGGTAAAACTCAGGTTTTCTCTGTTTTATTTAAAGTCACCTTGGGTTTACATTTTAGTAATTCAGGGCAGAATTTAGTTCATTAGGATTAAAACCCTACGTTTTTAATAAACTGAGACTATTAAATCCATATAGGCACATAACCAAAAGCATCTGAATTTTCTAAGGTCCTTGGCACTCACAGGTCTCAAGGCTGTCATTACTGACTGAGTAGGAGCAGCAGAAGTTATTCTTATGGGTACAAACCTTAGATGTTTTACTGAACAGGTTAACATACAGAGAATATATACCTAATGATATCAAACCAAATTAAACAATTCAAGGCCAAACTCCAAACTACAGCAATGTGTTCAGCAGCTGCACTTGTGAATATAAAAAGAGCTTGCTATTTGATTGCAAGGTCAAGGAATTGTAGTGGAGATGTTTTGCAGTTGTCCGTAAAAACTGAAATCTGAAACGAGTAAATATTTTGCAGGACTGTGGATTCTCTGCTGTCTCCAATCCACCCAGCCTTAAAGTCAGCATCTCAGAGCTCTGACTCATGCTGCTCTGCACCAATACCTCTACTCCAAGACCAATTTTTAGCTTTTAGATGATTTTGCATTTTCACTTGCTTTTGCTGCCTCTGGAACTGTAACTGAGTGTCCCTGAACCTGCTGCTCTCCCTTTCCATGCTCCTGCTATGAATGGGGGCATCACAAACCGCGCTGGCCACAGCTGGAGGCTGCAGCTTCTGCTTAAAGGGCTCAGGAAGGTATTCAAGCTGCATCAGTTGTCTCAGGACGCTGCATTTGGTGGCCCAATGACAGGCTCCCAAGTTTAATATGGTAAGTGCTGCTGAGAAATACTGATGAGAGGCAGGGTGAGATGTAGCCTTTCTGCCATGCTCCCTCTCACACCCACTTTGATCATCTCCTTCCACTGCATGGCCACCCTCTCACCTGCCTTCTTACAACTTTTTCATGGCCTGGGAACTTTTAAAACAAAAAGGAGCTGAAAAGTTCCAGGATGCCACCCTCTGATGTCCCTGCTGCCCCCTTGATCGGAGGGACTGCTTGTTCTGATGCATGGACATCCCTAACCGCAGATCAGGATGGACGCCACCTGACTCGGACTTAGAACCTGATCTCGTGATCAGAGGAGGGTTCATCCCTGTGCTCGCCTGACACCTGGGGTCCTGGCACAGATCACAACCCCACTGGCTGTCACCAGAGGTGGGGTGGTGATGGCTTGCCTTTAGACTGGCCTTGTGCAGGAGTCAATCCATCAACCCCGGATGAAGCGCACTTTATCATACCACCAATCCTCCAAACCGCACAGAAAGCTCTACCCAAAGTCCCTTAAAATGAAGTAGGAATGTTTCAATTTAAAGGAATTAGAAGCATCTTTAAAATGTGATGGTTCCCATCATATGAAGTCCCTGCGCAGTGCACTGCCCGACAAGCCTGATTATTCCCCAGCCAGCCGGGGGCTTAGAAAATATGTCGAGCACTCAAATCATTTTAGATCCTGCTGCACTGTACATACCCAGAATCCAAGCAGGGTTCACATTCGAGGGCTTATAAAAACTTGAATACGCTCCAGTAACTTAAATCACTCAGTGAGGTTTATAGTGATTTAAGGCCATTGGAACTCTCCACGTTTGGTGCACAAGGGCTCCAGCTTGGAAGAGAATCAAGGCATGTTCCAGCATGGCAGCTCCAAGCATATTGAATCAATTTCAGCATGTAAAAATAATTAACAATGATAAAAATACATTAATAATACTGTAATTATAAGGCCAGACCAAAGTTTCAGCCTGAAGAAAAAAAAGGCTGCAGAAATTCAGCAAGGTTCACGAACAGCTTGAACTGGGAGTAATGAGTGATTTCAGTGACAGGAAAATAAACGGAGGCAAATGACGGGTAAGGAGCAAAGGAAGATCACATTTATCAGTATTTTAAACATTTTACTGGCCTGCAGGACTTGCCACATTCTACCCTGTAGCCATGCCAGCACAGCATTGGTAGGCCAAAGGATCAGAAATTCAAGGTCCAAGACCTCTCAAGCCATCAGGACTAGGATCAAATGCTATATATCATGGAGCTGGCGCATAAATCTCTGCTTTCTAGTAGCATACAGCAGGAAGGCCAAATTTAGCACCTGTCTGGAAGGGATTCAATATCATCCCAAGGATGCTTTTCCAGAGCGTCCCAGAACCAACTCAGCCCCCCGCAGGGTGATGTCAAGCCCCAGGGGACAGAGCTCTGGCTATTTCTACATGAGCTTTCCAGCACCTGGTACATCAGCTTCCAGCCTGGACCAGCACCAGGAAATGCCCAAGGCTGCAGAGATAAATATGGATAGGGACATTAACCACCAAATGGTTTTGTCACATCAAGCAACTCATCTGTTCTGGTCAGCAGTCCAGGATGGATCTTATTTCATCAGGGCTGATTCATCCAGCCCAATTTGTTCTGTACTCAGCCATCATGCAGGTGTCTTCTGGAGCCTTTCAGTAATACCATCCCAGCCTGCAGAAAAGTGTGTGAAATAAACTAACAGCACAAGGTCTGCCCAAAGCCTGTGGGGAAAGGACATGCAAAACAGAGCATAATTTCCAGTACATAAGGTAGACAGAAGGTTGGCCATGGACAAATGATGTCTCTTTTTGTAGCAAAAGACATTTTCATTCCCCTGGCAGAAGAAGGAAAGGTGGTTTCTCACTGTTCACATTTGGTGAGTTTCTGAGCACAAAAGATCAGGACTCTGCCTCCAGAGGTACCAGCAGAAAAATAAAGCCTAATCTTATGCCATTATAGTCACAATTCTACTGTGGTTTTGAAATGAACCTTTTACTTTGGAATGAATTCCCAGCTCATTTTCTGTGAAATACAACAGAGCTCAGGACAACTGCAACCCAGAGAGAGCTCTGTGAAAAGAAAAGAAAAAAAAAAAGCCTGTAAATCCTTTACTATCTTTAATCATGAAAATCATTCAGTTGCTGCAAACCTGATATTCATGGCTGGGGCCCAAGGACCTTGCAATTCACAAAAGCACTGAAGGGATCCATAAAAAGTGGCTGGCCATGAGGAATTTACACTTGTTTTTTAAAGGGAGTAAAAATGTGGCTCTAGCAATTTAGAAGAGTTTATGTATTCAAGCCTTAGAGAGGTTTAAATCACTCAGTTAAGGAAGATGCATTGGTGCATTAGTGAGCCTTCAGGCAATGCAAAAAGCCAGAAGAAATTATAGGACAGAAACGTTTCTGGACAGAGTCTCCTCTGAAGGCTGATCTGCCCACAAAAGGGGTCCCCAGCTCAGCTGTGGTAGACTCCAGTTTATGGCACCTCACATCCAAAGCATCCTCTCAGCTCCCTCCTTGTCCCTTCCACCCCACACACCGTTGGTTAGGGACCCTCATAACCCGTGCTCACAGCCCACAGCTCTCCTTGCATCTCCCACCCTCTCTCAGCACTGCGGAGGTCCCTCAGCCAGCATGGCTGAGGTCCCCTGGGATGCCCAGGAGCCTCTGACCAATGGAAGCATCCAGGACAGGGAGGAGGAAGTGTGGTTTCAAAGGGCTCACTTTAAGACAGGGTCTTTGAGAGATAATGGCAATCCCCAGCCTCACAGCATGCAAGACTAATTGCAAAGCCCATCTCCCTGACCCAGGTTTCCCACTCTAAGCCCTTCTCATATTCACTTGCTAATTCTGTTCAAGCATTTTAATCCCACCTACTGCCAGGGCAGAAAAGTAAGAATTTACTGTTTGGAAATAAAGCTAGTAAAAATACAAGAGTGCAGGGAGGGAAGAGCTGCTGGTGTGGAAGAGCTGTGGTTTTGGAAGGTCCCAGGGCCCCTGACCCAGACACCCCATGTTGCCTTCAAGTACCTGAGGGAGATGCTGCCCCTCTCTGCAGTGTGGATTCGACATCACGATTGTTTGGGCTGCCTTCCAGTGTCACACATCTCTCACAGCAGTGTCAGACACTCCTCCCCAGTTACAAAGATATGCTGGAAGACTGCAAGAATTTGGGGCACTACATACCTTCAGGGGCTGTCATACCACAGCAGTGCTCCTTGATGTTACAGCAGAGGGGATGGCTACCCCGTACCTGGAGACAACTGAGAACTGAGGGGTTTATACCAAGACATTGAACTGGGTATAACACAACCTTGGCAGAAGCAGCTGGCTCTCAAGTGGCACACACTTTGCAGCTTAAAGGGCCATAACTCCATCTCTGCATCGCCTAACACTGCACTCCCAGGAAAAGCCTGGTTGGCTTTGCCAGCTGGTCTTCGTTGGGAGCAAGTGTGAGGAAAGGCTCTTTTCTTGCTTTAGCTTTGGGTGTACATTTTGTTTTCCTTGCCTTGGTGCCCTCAGGGTGGTTGTTGGCTGCAGTAGATGGTGGGTTTTATTTTTCTAGCTTCTTGCACCCCTCGTGGGAGAAGTTGTTACAGTTGTAGTTGTATTTTTCCAGCTTTTCCAAGCTTACCAGCTCCCCAGGGCGCTGTTTGCCTGAGAGCTTTGGTACAGTTTTATTTTTACAATAACTATTACACTTTTTAATTTTATTTTTGTATGTTAATTAAATACTTTTTAATCACAATACAGACACAGTCACAGGGGCCAAGAAAAAAACAAGAAGAGAATCCAAACATATATCTGCCCAGCGTGGTACAGAAAAGCTTTCCAAACCCAAGTTCAATCTAGCCCAGTTCTCAATCTCTGCATCAACAACTTAGTGCAACCCAGCCACCAGTAGCGTATGCTTCATTTCACTGTAAATCTTTTCTTGGGTTATCAAGTAGGAAGATAAAAAGCCCAGAGAGCAGGCAGTGAGCATATGCAAGAGAAATGCTGAGCTGTGGCACCAAAACTGCCCATCCACAGTTCGCTGCAGTGCTTGAATCATAGAAAAATATCCTGAAGTTCTTTTAAGTAGTGTTTTGTCAGATCATAGTGAAGACATGCTGAAACTGCACAGCAAATTGACTTGTTTCTCACCCAAAGCCAGACACTAGTCGGGTTAGCCAGTTCAACCTAGTGCCCTAAATAGTTTCCCCTATTGTAGTATTTGCCACTACAAAATCCATAGGGAATTGCCTTGCCCACCTATGCACATGCAGCAGAAAGGAAGCAAAGACCGTGGACATCTGGAGAGACATGTCCTTGCCTACCACGGTCAAAGCCACCTCTTTAAAGTGCTATTGCTGTAAAATTCTTGCCATGCCAGAGAAATAAAACGTGAGATTTAATTTAAAATGAGAGATACAGACAGGAGAGCTGCAGGTGATGAGGTGATGGCATTTCTTTGGCTCAGGGCCAGGAGGGTAGGAAAAGAAAACAAGCGAGATGCATTATATCCTACATACCTTGGCAGCTCAACAAAGTGACACTCATGTAGGGCTCATGAACGAGGCAGTTAATGACAGGGAAGTGGCATTAGCTGCAGCGTAAGGAGCACTGTAAGAAATTAAAGCTGAAGTTCGGTCAAAGCACAGGAGAGACAAGGCCAATAAAAGCCAATCCAGCAGCAGTGGGTAAGTGAAAAGTCAACATATCAGGCATGCAATGGAAGCAAGGAGATATTTCTTCTGAGAACCTATGAAAGCTCCTCACATGCCCGCCACCCTTCTTTCTAAAAAGGCTTGACTATGCAGTGATTTCTCCAACATCTGCATGTACCTGCTTCATGTTAAAGGGAATGGTGCCGGATGGAACAGGTAACTATGAGGACCCCTCGTCCTCAAAACCAGGTCTGCTATTATATTCTCAAAATTACACGATGAAAACCGCAGCAGTGGAATTATCCAGATACGTACAAAACCTAAATAATAATAATATTTCAGATAGATCATTGCAAGCACACTGCACACAAGACCATGCCACCTCAGTGATGAGTGGACCATACTGGGCACAAGCACTGGGTGATTACTGTCCCCCATTTTGGCATTGCTGGCATGAGCTGTGGCTCTGGCAGTCCCTGGGCTGTGAAGCTGCAAGCTGTCCTCAGTAAGAGGCTTGCTAAGGATGTGTTACTGCTCTCTCCGACTGTTGTGGACCCAAGGAACTTTCCAGTCACTTGGAGAATTTTTGGGACTGGGCCATGTTAGAAGGATGTTTCCCTACTATTAATCTTTATTACTAAAACTACTTGTGCCATTTAGCGTGAAAATGTAATTCTAGCAAACTTGCCCCATCTTTCAATTTAAAGGCAGGCAGAAAAATCAAAGCAGTTTAACTTCATAAACCATGTTTTGATTAAAATAGATTGTTTCATGGTATTACAAAGAACATTCAAAGACCATTTAAAAGACGAGATTTGCTTGGAAATGTCTATTTTTAGTGTTTTCCCACAATTAAGTCTTTTCAAAGTTTGTGTTATTTTCATGCTGTGGGGAAATACAGCTGTGCCTGCTCCCTCAGCAGAGACTCTGAAGTATGCCTAGCATGCGATGAACTTCCCAAATCTGTTGTAAATACTCTTTTTAGCAATTTATAGCAATTAGATTAGAGAATTTCTAAACAGGCAGCAACTCTTCTGCTCTTGTAATTTGTCCAAAAAGACAACAACAAGACTCAGCTGCTTGGCTGCCAAGCAGAAAGGTCAAATTACTGACCCCCATTTTGGGGTATCAGTTACAGCCACCTCAGCACTCCCCATGGCCTGCTGCAGTTGTCTGTCTGCTAAATATAGCTGCTCTTGGTTGCAAGATGTTCTCCTTGTGTACAACAGCAATACAGTTCATCACTGCCCCAGAAGAGAATATCACAGTATACTGGCAGTATTTATCATTAGAAGTCACAGCCTGTGTGCTATTTTATTTACTGAGTGTTGATGCTGCTGGTGTACCCAAGACAGCACTCTTTGAATTGTTTAAGCTTGAAACTGCAAGGTTGGGCCATATAAATTGGCCCAAATAAAGCCGAATGACAAAATCTCAAGTCATTTTGAATGGGAAAAATTAGATTCATCGATGTAAAACAATCTTCAGTGTAACACAGATCTCTTTCAACCATCGAAGCACAAGCTGACCTGAACATGATTCAGACAAACAAGGCAAAGAAATGCAGGGCTGGGAAATAAGATCTAAACAAGTCCCCATGTAAGTAAATCTGCTCCCAAATGAGCCTCCCTTCTTCAGTGCAGTGGATGGTGGGGACAAAACCAGCCCTAGAGCTGCATTCTGGCTAGTCCTATTTTTAGACACAAAAACGTTATTCATAAGAAACTCTCAGGGCGTCTATTGGTTTGGGAAGTCACAACAGCAGGAGACTGCTCCACCTGCCTTCAGGGAAAATCCAGTGGTGTTTGCCAGCATCCCACAGCCTTGGGGTAACCAGGGTCTGAGCAGCACATTCCTTCCTGGTGGCTCCCTTTCTCTCCTACAGTAACAAATGTCCTTAGAGGATCCGTATCTTTGACTAACAACTGGAGTTATCCCTTAGTACCAAGAGTTATCTACAGAGCTCACCCTGCAAGGATAAACACTAAACAACTTCATTACCCATCATCTGAGACCAAGGCTGGACTTAGCGAAAAAGATTAAAAGCCTTTGAAAATATGCAAGGGATAAATGAGGAAGTTTGGCTTGCACAAGGCATTTTTGACATTCCCACATGTCTCCAATGTCCACAGCTTAAACACAAACAAAAATCAGTGGGGATTAAAAGAGCTTTGACCCTATATTCATCTTGCTTTTCATTTGAAAGAAAGAAAGAAGCCAGAAGCCCCTCATGCACACTCGCAGACACATGCACTCATCCAGCACCCTGGCTCAGGCCTTCTTTGCATCTCTTCCAGGGGGATGAAACTCCCACCTGGAGCCTGGCCAGCTTGCCCAGGGCACACTGTGCTTGTTTTCATCTGTGCAGTGTCAGCAGAGCAGTGAATAAGTGCTGTCAAATACCATGCCTGATTTCTCACTAGGCCCTTATGGGCTCAGAACAAAAGCCTAGATCCGAACCCACTGCAACTTTGGGGCATTTGAAACCTGGATTCAGATCTGAAGCTTGTGGGTGGACCACCATCTCTAGGGTTTCAGTTAGGAGTTCAGTTCATAAACACTTTTGCCACGACCTTTTTCTGCTCTACTCCACCATGAATCAGGAGTTAGTGCTATGAAATTAAGTTAGACCTGACCACTCTTCTAACCAGCCACACCTTTTCACTTTTTCATTTCTAGGTATAATACACAGTTAAGGACAGTGGCTCATATATATATATATGTATATATGTACATGGTGCATATAGTCCTGGGATAAAGGATGGTAATGCATTGATAGGAGGTGGTTAAGTTTAGCAGGACAAAGACACAGCACAACAGAAAGTGCTCAGCAGTGGACAAAAATTCCTCTGCTTCTTCTGTCAAAGGATCAGCACCAGCGCAGCAAGCACGTGCTGCAGTCTTCATTGCCTGTTACAAGCGCTGCACACATCCACCTTGGTGCTCTTACTCTTGAGCTCCTCACCAAAAGTGTAGTTCCTGAGCTTTGCTTGTCACCCAGACAAGGCAGGAGTCACCAGGCAAAGAGCTTCTGTGCCGTCAATGAAATCAGCATTTTAACATAAATTGAGAAAAGCTTCCTATGGGCCTGTAACAGAACTCCAAACCTGCACATCCCCTGTCCAAGCATTTTGCTTTAGGAACTACTGTAAAGCTTTTCTGCTGCTCAGGCACCTTGAAGGGAAGAATCTGAACTGGAGGATGCTCCCCAGTCTGCCACTAAACCACAGCAAAACAGCGAGCTCAGAGTACCAACACACTGCCTCCTGGACCACGGGTAGTCCAGTGAGCCCAATGGTGCTTTGGTGCAGGTTTCAGCAGGTGATGCTATCAGCCTTCTTTCTCCCCTTGACTTTTTGCTGCTGCTGGTCCCATCCCTGCAGTAGAAATTCCCAAACCACTGAGGACTTCCAGGCAGAAGGCCTAACAAGAACTTTATTCTTTGCTGACCATTTTCATGGGATGATTTATTTTAAGTTAAAATATGAGTGATAGATAGTTCCTACACTTAATGTAACCAGCCTGTGTCTCCTCTAGGATCCAATACATTCACTGAATGCTTCACTATGACTGTCAATTACCATAAGTGCAGCGTATTCTTTTCTATTCACAGAAGGAAAACGGAAAATAAGCTGATGGTGGGGGAAGCAGTCAGCTAGAAACCATCATCCAGTTCATCAGCAAACTCTTCACTAACCCCTTGCTTATTCAGTGCTTTAGGGGTTAATAAAGTCTCTTAGAAAGCAAAAGGTTTCCATCTGTAATTGGATCCTTTGTATGTGCTTTCCGCTATAGGAATCAACTTAGCATTGACATCCTCGTAAAAATTTCCATTAGATTGAGGACTGAATGACCACTAAGGCTCTGTGTGGTTTTGCAATTGATTCACTGAATGAAATCTTATCTAAAATCTTTTTATTTTATGCTATTATGGACACAGGGGAAAACAGTGATGTAAAAATTTTCACTGCTTAGTTAATGCACAGTGCCTCTTGGAAATGGCCTTAGGTTCCCTAAAAAGATTGCCATTTCTATTTCCCACTATTTTGTTTCATATTACCAGTAATTGAAAAATGTTTCATTTGTTACAAACTTACATATTGACATTTTGAATTGAATTCAGAACATTTACCTTAAATCTTCGTATTCGACAGCTTCAGATAGCAGCTCACGCTATGTAGGGTGGGCAAACACAGATCATCGGCTTGCATTGTTTTTTCACAGGACATATGTAAAACTGTTCATGTGCTTTAAAGCTGTGAAGAGCAGTCTGGCCCCATAGAAGCTACAGATCAGACTTTATATTGCTAGTGTCCCTGTAGTGGTGGTCCTCCCAGTGGCTCTCCAGAGAGAACACAGGGATAGGTCAGAATATCACTTACCAAAATGTCAAATCTTTTACTTCTTTAAAACAATGCCCAATCAAGAGCAGGGATTGCTGAGACAGAGGAACATTTGGCCTTCACTTAAGATCTGGAGGCGTATATGGAGTAGCTTCTACATCTTTTTCTTCTTGACATCTATGAAAAATAATCTCCCAAACCAAACTGAGAAGTTGAAGGCAGAATAAAGGCTGAACTGAGGAATTACCAGAATTGTTTGCAAATATTTATGTCCTTCCAGCCATACAAATTGGACATTCCCATCTATCCACCATAGCCATAAAGAGAACCATATACTTACACCATGTACATACAGTACACACAGCCATAACCTCATGAACAACTGCTCAAGCCCAGGACAGAAGCATGTGTACAACACCTGCACATTCACACCCTGTGCACAAGTGCTCAGAGATACACTAAACACAAACACATGGGTTATACAAATATATGCATTCTGTTGCAGCACGTGGACATATGGTATGCATGTGGTTCCTACCCACAAAGTACATATTGGAAACTAACTGGTTTACTTTCCTTTTCTCTTTGCTGGTTCTGGCCTGGGAACTGCAAATGTCCCAGCAGCAGCTGTAGCATCCCTTACTCAAAGATATTTGGACCACTAAGTAACACCATGTGGATTTAAATGGGAGATCCTCATGGCCTGCTCTTTGTGCACATCACAAAGCAGAGGGTAACAACAATGATAAACTTTATCTGCTTTCCTGCCTCATTTCAATTGCAGGAGGTCTTTGCAGTGCATAAGAATAAAACCAATGCAATCACTTACCCTCCTGCTGGAAGGAAGGCCAGTGAGTGCTAAAGCAGCCAGGAGCAGAGTAACACTGTGCCAGCCTGGAAAGCACTGTGCACATCCCAGGATGCTGAGTGTACCCTGCTCTTTGGGCTGAATGCAGACAAAGTAAAGGATCAGCAGCAAGCCACATTCATGATGTCTGGATGATCCCTGTCTGCCCAAGCTTCTCCGCAGGAGGAATCTCCACTTTCTGTGATATATGGTTCCTTACACAACATTTAATTGTAATTTGGAAATGTCAATTCAGCCTACTCCAGTGGTGTTGTATTGTCAGCTTTCCAAGCATTTATTTCAAGCTGATCTAGCTGGCAACTTTATAAACCTTTCTTTCTGAGAAAGCAGTTTTCCTCATATTCTTTCAGGTAACCTTAAATTTTCCTTTAAAATAGATAGATAAATAGATAGAGAAATAGATCTCAGATTTCAGAATTAAAACATGCAGCTTTTATTCAGAGTGCAATGAGTGCTCTACCCTTTCCTCTGCCTTCCCTCACCTCTTCAGTGCACAACCATGAGACAGTAAGAGGAGCAAGATAGCAGGAAAGAAAGGATACAAACCCAACCAAGGGCAGAACTAAAACTGTGATTTCAAGATCATTTTTCATATCTTTACGTGTTTTTTACTGATGATGCCAAACCCAGCTTTTTTTCACAAAACAATTTTTAAAGTAATATTCATGAAAATAGTTATCTTCCCTAACAGCCCACATCTGGCCTGACTAATCCTGAAGGCACCTGACATGAGACAAGCCACGGGACCCTTGGCTCAGCAGTGATATTTGTCCTTCGTCCAGGAAGAAACCTCAAACTGGCAGAATTTTCATTCTCTGCATACACGAACACACACAGTGCGACCACAGCCTGGAAACTCCCCAAGATGACAAATGAGCTGAATCCCAGATTTCATTTCAAAGCCAACCTCAGAATTTCCATAGTGCATTGAACCCTCCAGCCGTACATCCAGAAATCAATGAGGTGACACTAGCATAGAATAAAATGAAACAGGGCCCTGAAGTACTGAACAATGACATTTTAAAACCAAAATACATGTAAAAAAAATGAAGTCAAATGCCCTTTAATCTCCATGACTCTGCAGTGTCACACTAATTAAATCCTTGGCCTTCTGCAGAGTTAGAGCTACACCCACTGAAAAAGGATGCTCTGTGATAGACATTATGAGGTGAACTCCTCCATCTCAACATCTGTATAACTGCCCTTAGTTCTAATGAATGCACATGCTAGAAGAATGATGGGATTTCCTACAAGCTCAAATTCACCCCATAAACTGCAAAGCATTGCTAATGTTTCTGTCTGTCCTGCTATAATCCTGTCCCTGGATCAGAAACGCAGAAGAAATGAGCTAGACCCCTTGACTGAAGTTCCTTGAAGCTCCCTTAATACGAATCTAATGCAGAAATAATGGCAATTTATAACTCAGGCAGCCAGAAAGCAGTGAAATGAACCAAGCGGCTGGTTTATAGCCTCAACAGTGCTTCTGAGAGTGAAATTCAATTTCTTGCCCCAGAGGGTGGTTTTGGGAGAGCAATACCACCTTGCACACATTCCTGCTCTGCACCGCTCTAATCCTGGCACGCAGACCTGCTGAGCACAGAACCCTTCCCCTTGGCTGTGGCCTTTTCCTCATCCACTTGAGCAAACCCATTGTGCACATTCATGGTGTGCTGCCACTGCTGTCTCCTTTGCTGAGACACCAATGACAGCACACATGGTCACCCATTGGATACAGGGAGGTGTCACCCACAGAGCAGGGTACCACACTGTTGAAGTTTCAGTCTCAAGCATCAGCTTAATTTGGCACCCTCCCTCCTGTCACTGGACTCTACACCTTTGGGGACACACCTGTCACACGACTTGACACCACGTTCCCTCTGTCCCCACCCGAGTCTCTGTAGCTCAAGAACTCTGCAATATTACATTTTAAAAAAACAGTAATACTCATGAGTTTATGATCAAAATGGCCATCTCTGTCCCAAAGAAGCCCTTGACATTAAGGGTTAAATGTCCACCTGGTCCAATAGGAAGCACGCCTATTGTTTCAGACAGAAAAGGACAGGTTTGTCCTTCCTTCATGTATTTATCATTGAATATTTCCATTACTCAGCATTCTCAATTTGCATCCAGATCACAGATGCCCCGCTTTGTGCTAGACACCACTCAAATACCTTGCATAGAAACCTTAGGAAGGATAAACAATAATAACGAGGTGTTAAAACACACCCATATGCAGTAAAGATCCTTAATCACAGATCACCCAAACACAGAGATCCTGCAGTCCAGTCTGAGACATTTCTAAGGTCACTCAAGCAAGTCAAGGATGGACTAGAGAAGGCTCGTCTCCTTGAAGTTAGCCCTACAACTACTTGCCCTTCCTGAGACTAAGCTGCCTCCCCAAGGTGAATACACCCAGTGAGCCCAGAACTACTCTGCCAGCAAGCAAAGACATGGACCAGGGGACAGCAAAAAGGAATCAGGAGGAAAAGCTGGCTGGAGTGGCTGGACAAACCAATGGGAACATCAGTGGGATCATTCATGGATGAGCGCACCAAAGGAATCCCTATTTTATGGATATTATTGAGTACAGACAGATTTTTCAAAGCTGGTTTGCAGGCTTGAGCCCCAAGTCTTGTATTAAAAGTGAACCTCCACACCTAACCTGACAAAATGAATGCTTTTCATAGGTAGGTGCTCCTGGCTTCCTTCTCTGTGCACCTTGAGAGGGAAGTGGGCACTGGGGGGCTGCAGAAGGAAAAAGCAGTCCACAGCATCCAGCCAGGCCATCTTATTGCCTGGAATAGAGCACTGGGACCATGCTCTGTGGCTGGCAAATGGGGAACCTTTAGGAAGAAAGCAGCAAAGAACCAGCTTCTGTGCTGGCATCACTTAAGCAACAAGAGAACACATGTCCACAGCCCACACCACTCATGATTCACATCGACATGACTGAGATCAGAACCAGGCCCTTGCACTTTGTTACGACAGTAAATACAACAGGGAGACTCGGCCTCTCCTCCTCAGGGTATATGCCTTCCCTACCCCTTTGTGGTACCAGCACAATAAATAATGCATTCCTGGAAAAGGAGATCCAAGGAGGTTTCCATAAACAATTCAGGACTTCTCCTTTAAAAACCTCTGAACTATTTTCTTAATGGCTGAGCCATGTAAGTCATTAGGTTTCTGTCAGTGTGCTCAATACATATGTATGTGCCAGAGACCAGAATCCTGGTGGAGCCTGTACTGCAGGACATGTATAAAAGAAAATTACAGTTTAAGTGTCCAAAACAATGATCTGTGGGTGGCCCTCTGTTTAGCAGATGGGTTTCTACAGTGCACATATAGCTATTAGCAAAAAACACCTCCTTGTCTCTCTCTCAGTAGCCTCTACATAGGAAGAGGAGTTAGTGCGCAGAGGATTCACTGCCTGCAGTTTAGCAGTTCATATCTGTTTGCTGCATAGAGTGCACAATCCTACCTAGGCAGGTCTGATGGGTCTAATAGCAATTTCACTCAAAATGGAGCTACTTGTAGTAATTTATTGGTGTAAAATAAATAGAAACAAAGCCCACACACTCCCACGTAACAGTATGTCTTCCATTGAAGCCAAACCAGAATAAATAGGGTGGAAAGAGTAGTTAAAACTCCTTTTCCTTAGATACACACAGATAACCACACAACCAGTCAGATGTTGCCTACTTGACTTACCAGCTTTGACCACAGAACCTCTTCAGTCTTGGAGTTTCTTTCAAAAAGGCCATGAAATACCACCTGAAACTTCCCAGTTCCGGTTTAACCTGAACAAGGCTGGTCTGATTTGGAGTGTGGCCCAAGGAGCAGTTGCATAAAGCACACTGAGGTGGAGATAAGCATGAGGGATGGAGAAAGGGAAAACAGGAGCAGGCAACTCAGAACCCTTTTAAACCACATTTGCACCTGCAGAAAGTGCATCTTGGAATCACACCCTGAGGGCATGTACCCAATGTATCCATTTGTTCCCACACCTGTAGTGAATCTGAAGTTTGACTCACCCACTTTGTTAACCAAAGTGTTAACTCAAAGCCTTCTCACAAATGTTATCACTATCAGCAGCAGGCCAGTGATTTAATACCATAATTAGCTGTTGGGATCAGTAGTGATGTATACATATATCGAGTTTAATACAGCCTGTTGGAAAAGCTAAAAGGTAAATTATGGCTCAGGATATGCCACTTTTTAGCAACCATTTGGGATCTGTTAAGTGACAGGGTAAGGATAAGGGAAGACCTGTGGCCATGGCCACAGGAGACCATCAGTTTTAAGGAAGCCACTGTGATCCTTGTCCCAGACTGAGAAGGAATACCCACCAGCAGCAAATATAACCATAGAAGAAAGTAAAAACTTGGTGTTAGGAGACCAGAGTCTGCCCTGTGAGTGGGAGGAACAAAACGTCATCCTTCAAAACAGGAAAAACAGGGTGCTAATGAAATAAAGGCTAAGGGGATGCACGCAGCCTGGCCAGAGGGAGCAGATGTACAACTGGTACTGCAACCAGAAGCACAGTAGTCTGTTTCCATCAGTTATTTTGCCCTTGATCCCTCTGGCAGACACCCTGGGAATAGGCAGTGATTTGGGAGCAATTAAGATGTAAAGGTGTACTCTGAGGAGAGATTAGCTAACACGGTCTAAAGCCCGCAAAGGCGGTGTCTATGCACCAGATGGCCGGATCCTGCAGGGATACCCGCTCCCTCCGAGTGAGCAAGCTCAGGTTTCAGCAATGGGCTGGCCATCACCAGCACTGCACACAGCATGGGCTGATAGATAAACTGAAACCCGGGATAAATTAGCCTCCACGGAGCTCTATATTGTGCTACCTAGACCACTACCAGCATCTGTACGGTTAACTGCCCACATTACACTGCCAGCTCTGCTGTTACTGCTGTACAGACACGTTTACACCAGAAAAACAATCACTAGGCAGTGCAAAGGGTAACAAAGAGTTCGGTGCTGGAGCTCTGCTAATCCCCTGAGAAAGCGCTGCTGGTTTATAGCTCTTAGTGTGTTGGCTTGAATAGATCATCTCTGGCCAATGCATAAAGAGCCAATCACTTCCAGGTCCAGGAGCTGGCTGTGTCCTATCAATTTTCTGACTATAATTACACATTAAAGAGAATACAATGAAAGATATTTTGCAAAAGCTTAAAAAATCAAGCAGATGAGAAGCTGCTGGAGGAACTGGAGCTGCCTGCCTATAAAGGCTCACACCTGCCAGTGAGAGCCAGGAGACAGGGATAAGGCTTTAACCTACGTGTGCTCTCAGCTATGTGGCTGACAAGTGGGCACAGCATCACCCAAAACCACTGCATGCTTGGATATAGCCTGGACTTTCCTGTATGTGAAGAGGGATCACCAGTGATGAGAAAACAGGACAAAGAAAGACCAAGTCTTTTTGTTCTGCATTCCCACAGAGAAATGTTGCCTCTCAAAGGGCTTTCGGAAATTCAGCTGAAGTGATCAATGGATCCCTGAAACTTTCTTTCCTGCCTCCATAGTTCTTTGAAGAGTAAAAATTAACTGGTAAAAATGAACTGATTTTGGTGTAGAGTTCACTGTTTACACTATCAGAGATTACTGTACCTCTCTTGGCTTTAATCATTAATCAGACCACAAGGATCACTGTTGGAATGGGGCATTTTGGCTAAAAAAACCCGCTGAAATTCTGAATGTTCTGAAACTTTAGCTCCAAAGTGAATCAGTTCAGAAGCACTTCCAGGGCACACAATGTCTCATCGTGCAGAGCATGTCTTAATTGTTCCATCTGGGTGTAAATCCTAGAAGAAGATGTCACCACTCAGTTCTGAGAAGTGAGAGTGTCATTAGCACGTTGCTCTAATTGTGTTTTAAATATCGTATTAAGCAATTTTTTGTACATTTCCTAAGAAGAGTCTTCTTTCACGAGGTGTCCCAAGTCTCATGTCAACTTACTGCGGCTCAGATGTGTACGTGAAATCCAATTAGCACATTCCAAACTTCATTTCCACTGAAACACAATCAATTGTAACTTATTTTCGAATCACGCTGCTTTCTCTAATTGTTAGCTCCAGCCTCTGCTGAATAGGTGGTTAAGCAAATTATTCCATCTCGCATATGAAAATTGTGCTATTTATGCTGGCAGCTTTCATGGTTACTGATGAGGTTTCTTGAGCTAATGAAATAATGAAAACACAAAACAGATTTACTTTTCTTAATAAGGAAAAAGATAATGAACTAGAATTAAAATTGAAACTCTCGCTATACACAGCGTTACTGTAATATTGTTTCTGGTTTAAATTAATGCCTGTGCTTTTTTACTTTATTTTTACATGCCAGTGGCAAAGCTGGTTAAAAATCCACTCCAACAACGCATTGTGAGGATGCTTTTACTTTATTGCATTTTTTTTATAATTGGATTATGGGACATATAGTTTTGGTGACTTTTCTCTTCCGTGTGATTTGGCTTACGTGAAAGGGCGACAATCTGTGCTGGGCTTCAGGGAGATCCGGCACTGAAGGGAAAAGGGAGGATGGATGAAAGTGGCTTTTGGTCTCCTTTGCATCCTTCTATCCATGCCTGGATGCTGAACTGGCACCTCCATGGTGCAAAGCTTCTGGGGTTTGCGTTGCTGGAGCCCTGCAGCAAGCCAGCTTCCTCGCATGCCCACTGCCCTGCTCCATTTCCCAGCCTGTGCAGTGATACGGCTCAAGAGGAAGCTTTGACAAGGAGAAATCACTGCCATGTTGTGCTTAAAAAACCCACCCTCTCACCCCAGGGCCAAAGAGAGGAGGAAACCTCAAAGTGCTTGTGTTGTCTGTCTGGCAAAGCCTCCTTGCTTCCTCCAGTTTACACATACTGAGCTTGAAATGGTCCAGCAATGTTTTGTTGTTCACTCCCTCATGGCCCCCTAGGGAGGCCAAGGACTGGGTCTGTGAGGCTCCAGCTAACGCTGAGCCTGGGCTTGATGCTGCACTGGGCTGCACTGGGAAGAAGCCCGGTCACAGATGCACAGGCTGCAACAGGAGATAACCCCTGGCACCACTTCAGAGCTGGAAGCCTGCAAGAATGCAGTCTCTCTGTTTTTTATATATATCTTTCCAGAGATGGACACCACCGGTTTTCACTGCACAGAGATCTTGGCTGGGAATACAAGACCTGAGAGATTCAGTATGGGGCAACCGTCAGGATACATTGCTATTTCTGTCAAATAACCTGGACAGCAGGTCCAGGAGATGCTGCATGTGTCCATGCCATGCAGCTGGAGGTTGCAGGTTTACCAGATGAAATCATCCTTCAGACTTCTCTGAAAGTGAGTGAAGTTTGCTGGAGGAAGGACAAGGAAGAGGAACACCAGCAGAGACCAGTGCTAAGGGACCTGGGTACACTACCCTGCTCCCAGAGGTCCCGGCGCTGGCGCATCCTGCAGTGTCCCTGCTTTGCTGTATTAAGAAATTGTGCAAAAACTCCTCAGGCTCCTGGTGTCTCACTGAGCTCTCAGCTCACACATCCCTTCCCCATGCTCCAGCACCCAGTTTTCTTCTTAAATGTAAAACAATTATACATTTCTGTCAATAAATACCACGCCATAAATTAGCGGCTTTGCTGGCTCTCTGCCTGCCACTGGGGGAGGAAATGGCCCCATAAATATTTGTGCAAGACATCAATAAATTTGAAGTGTTGACTTGATACTCAGCTTCCCTATCTGAGACCTGGAGCAGAGCTTCCGGAGTTCATGTGTTTCTGCTATGAGAGACCAGTGCTGGAGGTTAGCAATATCCCCAAGATGCTGAAACTGGAGATGGAGAGAGAAAACCCTTACAGACTCCTTCCCTCTGCAAAGTCCCTTCATGTTACTGATCCAAGTAGAAAAAGGTCCTTGCAACTCAGACATGGAAAGTTTTGGGACGGAAAGCATTCCCCTGGCTGACTGCTGCTCTTCATTTTCTCTGATCTTTTTGATTTCCCAATTTGTACTGGTCCTTACTACAAAACCACCACTGCTGTAGAGTTTCATGTGGCCAGTAAGCTGGACCAAAGCTCCTTCACCAAAGCTGCTTTAGGCTGTGCACAAGGACCAGAGAAAGATGGGTCAATGTGCTATAGAGCCTCAGGACACAGGGACATCAGCTTAAGAAGCCCACCGTGTGCTTCTAGGATGAGTGCAATATAATCCGGGTTTAAAACATTGCTTAAAGTTGGCTCTACTTTCATCATGTTTGACTGGTATCAATTCAAATTGGAGGCTGTTTTGCTGGTGTTGCAGTACTGTTCCCTGCCCAGGCATATTCAGAAACCTTTTGACTTCAGTAATGACTTCTCCAAGTTTGCAAGCTTTCTGTTGGGAAGAATTACTCCATTCTGTCATGCTCACACACTTATATTAGTGCTGGATGCTCTTCTCCAGCTGAACACAGTTTTCAAGTGTAGGAAACGGGACACAGTCAATGCATAGGTTTTATTGTTATCTCTGCTTTGTCTCAGTGGTGTATGTACACATTTGGACTAATCCAGGAAGTATACCCTGGGAAACACCTCTGTTCCATCCTCACAAGATGGTATGAGTGGTTTACTGAGTCTTTTGCTTCTTGTAAGTGGAATATTTGGGAGTTCTGTTAGAAGTGCTCTCTTGCTGCTTCTGTAAGATGTGAGAGTAAGAGAAATAAGAGCCTGAGGATGAAAGAAAAGGTGAGGATCAGGAGGTTTCCCTGGCTCTGCATGGGACTCCTCTCTTCTCCTGCCAACAGCCCCATTCAAATGAAGCAACACTGATTGCAAAGACAAATGTGACTTTTTTGCTCCTATATAGGCAGCAGACTCTCTTAGATTCTCAGTGTACAAGGCCCCAGATTATGACAACTAATTAGGAATAGCTGAGAGTAAAGCACATGTACAAATCTTGGACCACGGGGTAGAGCAGATGTTCTAGGAAGGTACTTGCTTTCTCTGGTGTTCCCAGCTCACTGTCTAGACTCAGCTCTCCTGGGAAGAAAGAAGCTGAGAAGTCTCAAGTTAAAAAGGAAAAAAGAAAAACCGAAACTCCAGCTAGCAATTGTCAGATTTGTGATAAGCTAAATTCCATAATTATTACCCAGGCTACTCAGGAAACCGTTTTACAAGGCTTAGTAGACATCTGGGAGTGAGGTAAAAGAGATATTTATTAAGCCACTCATGTTTCCAGGTTTGCTAAAGCGATTGCTTTATCTCTTACTTTCCTATGTACAAAGACATGGTTACTGAAACACAGATCTAGAGACACTGCTCATGAGCCCCCCATCACATCAAGGGCTGTGACACATGCAGTGGCACAGCACAGGCATCATTCAAGACACCATTTGCTGGTGCTCAGGGTGGCCCAGGGACCAGCTCGCTCCCCATGGTGCCATGCGGCTGGCCCTGCTCCCAGCAGCACGTGGCCTCTTCTCCTGACAGCAGAGAACTCCTGTGTAACGGGGGCGCTGGCTCTGTGGTCACAAATTGTTCACGGTTCGGCATTTCCTCCAGTCCAGCCTGGCATTCCCAGCTTCTGCACTGGAATTTGCCATTTCACTGCAGCCAGGAGCTCAACATCATGTTCCCTCTTCCCTGTTGGGACCTGGCTGTGGATTATTCTTTCCGTGTTGTTTTCAACACAAGAAAGAGCACTTTTTTTCCCGCCCAGCTGCCCATAAAAGAGGAAACCAGGAAGCAGGACAAGAATTCTTCTGAGTTTTGGGGGGGTCTTTTTGTTATTTTGCAACAGTGGATAAGGGCTGGCATGCAGCAACTGAGCTTGCGCCCCAAGACATGTTTCATGCAATGAATGTTTCAGAGAAAAGACAAAGCACTGCTGGTGAATTGAGACCCTGAGGAGGCTGTAGAGCTGCTGCTTGCATAGATGTGTGTACATCAGTTGTGTTCATGGCTAGGATTTCACCATTAGTAAACTCATTCTCAGCATTTCCCCACCTTCATCAGCAAGGGATTAAAGCTCAACCACACCAGTTGGTCCTCCTGGCTAGTAAAACATGAATCTTATGGCCCTTGCCCAGATGAATGTTACAACAAATTGGAAAGCTTCATTGAAAATACAGCTACAATAAAATCAACCTAATACAGCCAGTGAAGAGTGGCTGAGGGAAGAGAGATGAGTGAGAACTCCCCAAAATCCACAAACAGCCATAAAGCATCAGCAAACTATTCAGAGAAGATGTCATATGTTAACTATTACATCTGGTTGTCCTACTTACTATCTACTCTCTTCCTTATACTGGTTTTCTTTCTCTTGTTTCATTTTGTTCTCTTAACAAAAGCAATGTTGCAGAACAGTAACATTAATGCATAGAGGGAGAACTGCTGACTACGAGGATTTCTGCTGGCAACATTATGCACAAAAGTCATTTTTCAAAGGGAAAAATTTATGCCACACTCATTGGCCACTAGAGATCACTCATTTAAAAGGGAATGTTTTCAACCAAGTGATGGGAGAGACTTTCCTTATCAGCTGCTTAGAGGAGACATTGGCACCGCACCTGCAACAACTTTCTGAAGTTCACAACTCGTAGCCCAATGCCAGACCACAGAAGAAAACAGAAAAGGGCAAGAACAGCCAGATATTACGTCTAACTATCTCGACTCACTAGGGCTCCTATTCTCAATTCGCTGTGACCTTTAGAGCGGTAGAGCTGATACTGAGCAAACAATACGGCTCCATCCTCCTTGGGAAGCCCCCACTCCTGCCCTCTGCCTGTCTCCGAGCGGTTTGCTCAGCGCTGCCAGCCACACACACCGCACGGCCCGGCTGGAGGAGCGGGAATGACGCACCAAGTCAGTTTGATTTGTAGCGTCTCCCCGAGTAGAATACGCAAAATAAAGACAGATGGCAATGGATAAACTCCAGCAACTGTGAAGCCACCATTAGCAATAGCTCTCACACTGTGCAGGGTGCCCTCAAATGAACTTCCCTGTGGCCCAGAGTCCCTGGTGATACACAGAGATATTGCAGCTCATCTTTTAAGAACTTCAGTGCCTTTTGCCATGTTACCATTTTACAATCTCATTTTGCCCATTTTTTTCCCCCCAACCTCCTAATTTTCCTCTTAAAAGACACCAGTTTCACACAGTTGTTCCTGCCAGCCATCACTGTCCAAGTGAATGGTGGCACCCTGGCAACAAGGCAAGGAGGCCTTTCACCTTCAGGGTCTACATGGGAAACTTCCTTCCAAACTGAAGCTTCAAAACGCCATAGGAGCTGCAAATTTTCCCACATGTTCCCATCACTAAGCACTGAGATGCTAATTCCTTAACATCCTTTTCTCCTAGGATTTTTGCAGTTACCAAGCCATGCTGCAAAAGGGTCCAGGTGATAATCCAGGCTCCTTTCTGCCATGGGGGCAGTTTGGCTTCTCTCTTTGTTCTTCACGTTACCTCCAAGTTCATATGCCTGAAGTCTGCAGCTGATGTATATGCTACTTCACCTAAAATAAATGCAGGCACATTAGTGTTTACCAAAATCTTTTCCCTTAAATATATCAATAGAAATTGACTGCTGACAGTCAATTCCTGCTGATAGAAATGAAAATAAGAGGTAAAAATAAGTAAAACCCAAAAACCATGCTGATGTAGCATTGAGCACAATAACCTTTACGGAGTTTAGTCTGATTGTTATCAGCATGGAAGACACGATAAAGGAAATCCCGCACATCTTTTTTGAACTCGAACTAAGAATGAACCCCATGTCAGGTCCCCTGCCCACCACAGGCTCAAAATTAAAGCCTCTAGTAGTCTTACTAACAGATTTCCAAGCCACTCTGGTGAAGGCAAATTTTCTCATATGTGCAAACATACCTGACGATTGGCATAATCCCAATGAACACACATTAGGTCAGTTAAAATATTCCAGTGTATTGACATTAATTCCACAGCTCAGGCCCAAGATCATGTTCTCATTTGTCTGAATAACAGAGCATTTAAATATTTAGTTCAAATATAAAGAATTTCAGCTTGTATACAGGGTTGGGGAGGGGAGGGATGGAAATCCAGGGGACAACAGTTTTCCTTGTATCACGCACTGTGCTGGGTTCCAAACTTTGGCAGCCATGAGCACAACACAGCAATGGCAAAAGTCTGGCCAAGACAAATCTATAAACTTTGCACTGTATGTACACCCCCTCCATGCACGAAGGTCTAATAAGCCCAGTTACTTCTGCCTCTCCAAACAGTTGAGCTGCAGAGGTTTCCCCATGGATCCTAGCAGGGCCAGGAGCATGGAGACTTTATTATGTCATAACCCACATTATTTAGTGAAAATCTGGAATACACCTTATTAGTTGGGCCTTTGTTTGGTCAGGAAATACTTCCAGACAAATGTGATGACACAGGCATTTTTAATTTGCCACTTCACATTCATAGCAAATTAGGTGATTTTACTTGTTATTCCCTCCATTAAAAACGACAGGCTGCAAGGTTAGCAGTTTCCCTCAGAAGCTCTTGATGACATTACAGACACACATAGAAAGCACGAGCACATCAGAATGAATTAAGATCACCTCCCTTGCCTATAATCTGAAACACTCCATGTGGTCTCTCTTAGCATCAGTCCCAAATGCCAACGCGCTGGAACAGCATGTGCAAGTGGTTGGAGGTAAGGGAAGGAGAGGTCAAATTCTGTGTGCTCCATAAGATCAAATTTGTGGTATAAAACCAACAATTACCAGCGAAGTGGTGAGTGAAAAGCAAACGTCCTATCTATTACCCAATTTCAAATGCCAATGTGATGCCCCCAGGACTCTCTGTCCTCAGTTATTTTTTTGACATATTTGGTAATGTGTCAAGTCTTAATACCTGCTCTCAAACTGAGTTGGGTTTTTCCATTTGTGAGCTCAAAGTCATTTTCTTTTCAGAACAGATGTAGAAAAAGGCCAGCTAGGCTGCTGCTGCAGTATAATTTGAGGATTTATTCCTCTGTGAATTACACTTCTGCTTAGGATAAATAGGAAAAAAACGTAGGAGAAATGATGTTAAGTACAAAATATTTAATCTTGACTGAGTATCACTGAAGCAGCTCAATGCAAACCCAAAGGAAACACTGGTGAAGACCAAAAAAAAAAAAAAAAAGGGGGTAAAAAAAGCAATCCTAGCTTTCTGTACAGTGAGGATTAGGAACTGAAATGTGGCCAGCACAGAAACATGCGCTTTTGCTGGACTTCAGTCCAGATAATATAAAAGAAGTCACAGATTATGTAGAGCTGGGTAATAAAAGAGGTAGCCGTGGTGAGTCTGCAACTGCATGTTTTTTGGCTGGAGGTGTAATGAATGAGGCTGAAGGTCTGCCAAACGGTGCTGAACGAGACTGACACAGCCACTGGGGTTTGCTTAAAGAGGGGAAGCATCAGTGGAGGTCTGCAGGCTGGCCATGGCGAGTGGGTGGGAGCTGTGTGGAGGACCTGCTGTTCAATCCATTAGCAGCACGGGACACCTCACCTGCACACCGATGTCTTCTCAGGGAGCACCGGAGTTACGGCTGTTTGTGTAGGCTGGAGGACTCTGTGAGCTCCCTCCTCGGTTGCACATAGCTGTTTTATGGCCAGGCAGTGAGGTACGCCTGGGATTCTGAGGAATAACCAGGTGTGTGTTGGAGAAACCGATTTCCATGTTGGGAAAGCCTCCTGCACATGGAGCCTTCAGCCTGGCTGGCTGGGTGGCCCTTTGCTTGCCACTGGTGTTCCCAGGAGAGCAGGAGTGCTCACCCAGCCAGTCAACTGAGCCAAACACCAACAACATGCTTCGGTGTGATGGTGCAGGGAGCAAGTGAGGAGGAGGAGATCAGGTCTCAGCATGTGTCGTGGTTTAAACCCAGTCAGGTAATTCGTTCGCTCACTTCCCCCCCCTTTCTTGCCCTCCCCCTGCTCTCGGAGGGACGGAGAGGAGAATCAAAAAGAATGCAACTCCCATGGGTTGAGATAAGAACAGTTTAGTAACTAAGGTATAACACAAATCACTACTGCTACCACCAATGATAATAATGATAAAGGAAATAACAAGGGAAGAGAATACAACACCTCAGCACCAGCTGACTGATAACTCAGCCCCCAAGCCCGACCAAGCTCCGACCGATACCTCCTCCAACCCTGCAGTCTCCCAGCCCTTCCGGCTAACTCCCAGTTACATCCTGGGCATGACGTGCTGTGGTATGGAATACTTCTTTGGTCAGTTTGGGTCAGGTGTCCTGTCTCTGCTTCCTCCCGGCTTCCCCTCCTCCCTGGCAGAGCATGAGGCTCACAAAGTCCTTGGCCAAACCAAAACATCTCTATCAGCTCTGTTCCCGAGCCGAAAGTCAAAACACTGCACTGCACCAGCTACCAAGGAGGAGAAACATGACTGTTACTGCTGAACCCAGGACAGCATGGAAGTTGTCTCGCAGGGCTAGGAGCTGCAGACTTCCATCTCTTCCCACCTCCTAAATGGTCTCAGAGCCTGTGCATAACCTTTTTTCCCCAAACTGCTCTGAAGTTAGGTAGCTAAAGCTGTCAGTGAAACTCAGGCTTCAACACATAAGGAACAATCAGGCTGCTCTCTACACATGTACTTTTAAGCAGTACTTCCACAGTCAGTTTTGGGTTCATTTCCATAGAACAGCTTTGTACACTGCGACCGCAAACACCCAGTGTATAACTGGGCAGAGGCGAAAAGTTAAAGCGAGCCTTTTTACTTCAGATCATGTGAATCTGGACTGTGGTTTTAATCACTACATGCAGTTTCCAGGTGCTGGACAGTCACTGGCCCTAACAAGCCAAATGTCCTTTCATAATTCATTTCAATACCAAAGAGATAACCCATGATGAAAACATCATCTCAGCAGCAAGGCACACTTCCTTGGAAGTCATCTCAGCAGATGACACATAGGTAGTTTGCAGATCCTTGTCTCCAGCTCTCAGAGGTGCATGGTGCAGGTCAGTGAGGTGTGAGCACAGCAGCAGCAAATACTCACTCCTCCTGCTTCTGCTAGACAAGGCTAAAATGCAGGAAATCGCATTCCTGCATTTTTTCCAGCTTCAGATGAATAACCTTTATTTTTAAAGCAAGAAGAAGTGCCAGATGGATTTTCAAACATATCTGCCCTGCTGTCACCATGCCTCACCCTCTTGCCACCTCTGCTCTGCTCACCAGCGTGCGGTAAGCACTCTCTTGTTGACTTTGTCTGCCCTGCAGTATTTTAAGCCTATGTATAATTGCTGAGAAACTCTCTCTACCTAAGAGTCAGAGGAGTCTCTTTCTTTGTGTTTCTTTTTGCTCAGAAGAGGCTGAAGCAGCAATCTTGACTTAAAGGCTGACTCTGATTGGAAAATAAACAACTATAAAGTACAATAAATCCCATTGAAGAGTCCAGTCAAAACATCCCAATGAACAGCTAATGCTCTACTAACCAAATCCAGATGTCACTGCCTTGTCTGGCACTAATTGGTTGACTGGAGAGCAAGTAACTGTGTAACCTGAAGGAAATCTCTACTTCTTGCACTTGGGATGAGTTGCTAAGGCCGAAAATGGTTTAGTTTTGTTGTGTTTCTTAATTTCCTAACTACAGAGGAGTCACAGGCACCTGCATCCATTAGAACCTTTGCTAACATCTTCGCAATAGCAGAACACAGTCTGACTTGAGGCTCTTTAAGGCACCTCACAAAAAGTTTCTCAAGAGCACGAAGCTGCCTTTGACATCTGATGTTCCTTCATTCCCAAACATTTCTGGGTTTATTTGTTTAACCAAAGGACATGCCCTAGCAGATTGCAGCTAAATTCTTAGATAAAGGTAGTTGCAAATTCTAGCTGGAAGTGTTTGAAACACCAAAGCAAACACCAAAGAAAGTAGTTGCTTTCAAATATAATTAAAAAAAAATAAAATCAGAAAACTGGAGATGACTTTGGAAATAGAAAGTAGATTTTAAAAATAAGATTAGTCTGGTGCACCCTAATTCCTACAGCCTGGAAATTCCACGTCTGCCTGAGAAACTCTGTATTGGCAAGGGACACACAAAGGATTTTCCAATGATTTTTTTTTAAGGTATAATTGACAGGATCGTATTATATATTCACATTTGAGAAACAATTCTGTGTAATACTACAAAGTAATGTGTGTGTCTGGAAATATCTTCTCTGTTTTACCAGAATACTTTCCAGTGCCATGATTCTGCACACATGTACTTACGATGTTTAACTTCAAGCCAAAATATCTCATTGGCTTTGGTAACTTCCATAACATCAAGAACTGCTATTTGTAAATCATTCATGGGGGTCTAGTCATATCCTGAGCACACAGAAGGAGGTTCTGTGAAAGGCAAAACGTTAGTTAATAAGATTAATTTCATTAGTTAGTAAGAAAAAATTACTGTTCATATTCCTTACTGGTTCAGATTTGTCAGTAATATTAATTTTATCTTTAATTAATTTTATCTTTAATTTTACCATGTAACTTGCTAACATTACTTCTAAACCACATTTCCTTTAGCATCACTGACATGTTGTTCATACTTTACGAGAGCATTTTAGACCTATGTAAATTTGCACACCAAAAATCTAATGTTGAGCTTCTGCTCACTTATATGATTTTTTTAGTGCTTAGGGAAAGAAAATAAAGAAAGCCTACAAACTTAGCCCCAAGTGACAAAGCCATTTTTTCAGTAGAGCACTGTACTCTACTGTGCTGGGGCATCTGTTTGGACACATCCAGCCATATCTTTCACTCATGATCTGCAAGTGAATAACACAGGATTTGAAATACAGTAGACAATTGTGCAAAGCATGAACAATGAAAATTATATCCAGCCTTTAATCCAGGGGATTCTGGGCTGAGCTCAGCCTCCGTGGGTATACATATCCATTCTGTATTTAGTTCCACGTATTCAAAAACTGGATGTTCCCCTAGAATAGTCACATGGGAGCAAAAGTGGGATTAAGTAGCTTTGTCTCCATGTCTCGTTATTCATATTACACATGTAATATGCAGTCACATAAACAACTGTGCTGCACAATCATCAGCAAAGAAACTAAGTTTTACTAAGATACCAGAAGGTTACATATTTCAAGTATCATTTTTATTTTGCTCTCGGCTTCGGGAGAGAAGGGATGGAAAGGAAGAGGGAGGTTATTCATACACTAAACATTTGGTCAGAAAAAAATTGATAAATCTTCCTCCATCAAGTCTGAGCAAGGGACTATTTCCTGCCAACAGGACTCAATATAAAACCCTCTCCTTCACCAGCCTTCTCCTTCCATGCTTTTAAAATTGCCAGAGGTTGACCTGGCTTTGGCAGTGGTGATACAATCAATGATTTATCTCCTGTGCATGCTGAATATGTATCAACTTACACAAAACTACCACCTTCCCAGTATAAAGCGGTACCTGTGAGCAACCTCACAAAAAGGCCAAGACAGAGCCGGGTCCTCTCCTCCAGTTTTTGACTTCTGGCTTCTCGAAGGTCTCAAGCTGGCATCTCTTTCCAGCAGGAATTAGATGTGGAGCTTCAACACCATCAGGAATTTTTAAAAACATGAAATGCAGAAAAGTACCAGATTTAAGGAGACAGATATTGAACTGCTCCCCATGGGGGAAAGGAATTCAATGTTCTCTTCCATTTTATCTCAAAAGTTCCTATAAAGGAACTGTGGGATGTTAGGAAGAAATTGCTTCTAGGAGTTCAACTTGTGCTTTGCTTGAGCTGAGTTAATTAGATGAAATGGTTAAATTCTGAAACAGGTTTTTTATACCAAAGTGCAGAGCATCTTTGCTTACTGACATTTAACATTAAATATCTCTCTTTATCACTAACTGCTTTATTGCACAAAAGCATGTCTTTAAAAATCAGCCTTCAATTTTGGCAGCAAAGTTGACTGTTAAAAGAAACTGTTAACATTCAGTTGAGTGGCATATGGAAGAAAACTGGCAAAGTAAACTCAAGGGTTAATGAAAGTAAATGAGATAATCCTCATTGATCCCCCATAATCCCCGCGGTCTGAGTGCAACTGTCAATCATTGGCTGAGACTTTTTTCTAATCTATCCCTCTGTGAGTAGGTCATTCCAAACCGAATATACTTTGTATAATGACATATATTCAAACGTACACGCACACTGAACATGTAACAAAAATCTTAGCAGGGTAAATTTCAAAATGAAGGGGAAAATAAAGTATAGCTAAAAACATGGTGTGTAAATTCAAGAAATATAAAGTTTCTTTTATTAGTTGAAATATATTCAAGCTGTCTGCTCATACCAACTCACTGCTTCACATGTAAAACTAGTAGCAAGTAATGAATCTGTTAAACCCCTCCTCCATAAGGGAAGAAAGACTGCTCCCATAAAATTAAAACTTACTGTTTAACAGATTGACCTAAGCAACATATGGTCTGGAACATAAAAGGAATTACTTCAGTCCTTTTCAGAGAACTACTGACATAAGAAATGTATTAAATCAAATTATGGCATATCTGAGGCTTAGAGGACCCAGCATGCTGCAGGAGGAGTAGTGCATGTGAGGGAATGGTATGGAGAGGTGCGCAGGCAAGCTTGTCCCAGCTCATTCAGGCAGTGTGGTGGCTCTTCCTTCGCAGTGTCCACTCCACCAAAATTGCCTCTTCTTTTGGGAACAGCATCGCTGCGGGGCAGTAGCCCATGGGCGTCTGGGCACTGCGGCAGAAGGAAAGGGCTGCTCTGTGTCTCTGCAGCGAGCTTATCAGCTCACTCTTCCGAGAACTGCACTGTATTCAAAGGTAGTCTGAGGCATCAGTCTCTTTAACTCTTGCTTTGCTTTGGTCCTTAGCTACTTGAGCAGTACTGTGCCTTTCCAGGGAGGGATGTGTACAGACAGGCACCAGACTTGCACTGCCAGAGCTGGAGAAGGAGTTGGCTCAGGAGACAACATGATCCGAGAAAGTGAACACATCTGGATTACAAGGGCATCAGTTCTGCAGTCCAGATTTGCCACAAAGCTCAGTTCTATACCCATATTTGATTTTGTGAGAAATACATGCAAGATGCCCAATGCACAGAGACACTGTTGTTATTTGCAACATTTGTAAGTACTTTTTTTATTCTGAGAAATTTCCTCCTTTGCTCCTGGAATTCTTGGTAGTATAGGTGCTTAGGGACATGGTTTAGTGGTGAACTTGTCGGTGTTAGGTTTACGGTTGGACTCCATGATCTTAAGGACGTTTTCCAATCTAAATGATTCTATGCTTCTATACTATAGCAATCACTTACAGAGAAAATCTATAGGACTTAACAGAAAGACAATCTTTCTACAGAGCACTCAGACCCACCTGTAATAATGTTATTGCACGCTGCAGCAGAAAAGGAAATTCTGTGTCAAAGGTTTGGGACAGAAATGCTTCACACCACCCAAAGGTACCTCTTGATAACCCAGTGCAACAGCCATTTTCCTCCTGTAAACATTCAAAGCAAACTTTGCTGCCTAAGCCACCACTTCTAACCTGAGGCTGAGTTGGAAATAAATGCCCCACTCTCAGGTTTAAAGGAAAACCAGCTAGGTTGCCATTTGGCCTGCAGCCAGGATTAAAGTGTTAACTCCACGTCTGTCAACCTGTCACTTAAACATTTACTAAACTACTGACCACTTCTATTAAAAGACCATTAAACCAGGATTAAGCTTTTCCAGAGTTAAGCTGATGTAAAAATGCAAGGAATGTCACACCAAGGGCAGTTCATTTTATTTGTACTGTAAACAGGCAAAAGATGGAGGATAAAATGTTACATGTTTATTAAATATGGGGATATACCCCTGCTTTGCAGAAGTAGGGATTCTTTCAGCTTCCTAAACCCTGATCCCATTACTCAGTGCCCTGACAGCTGCAGAGCATCTGCATGAAAACCTTCAATTGCCTTAGAACCAGCACTGGCTGCTTTACAACAGGTCAGGGCTGCTTTGCCTGGAGGAGGATGCAATACAGAGTCCAGCCATAGTGGGGGGGAATAGCCATGGTTACAAACACATTTGGTTAATGTGTCATGTCATAGCCAGAGACCAATTGTTAAAAAAGGACGGTCTCATCAAAAGCAAGAGTCTATTTTGAGCAGGCTGTGAGTCTTTTCTAGCAGTGTTTGCAGCCAAAGACAGAAGGCATATGCACAGGCAGGGCACAGGTGTTGCTGCTCCTTTCAGGTTGTTTTGTTATCTCAAGCAAAATAAGTCCTATAGGAAAATGCACAAAGTTCTACAAAGCATCATTTCATTAACTAGGAGAGAGTATTACCTCAGAAAATGGTCAAAGGTGTGTCTTCCTTGTGACTTAACATGTACTTAATGCACTGACTTCCATAGAGTACTATATGTAAAGCAATAAAGAAGTCCACCGAGGGCTACCAAGTCCCTGCAGCTTAGCTCACCGTGGAGAACTTAGCTGTGATGGGACACATGAGGTTGCTTCTGTTCTCTTACCCTTACCCATTGCCAGCCTTTAGTAGAGACAGGGTGCAAGGCTAAATGGACTTACAGCCTGATCTGCTTTGGGTGTTTGCATCTGCCACCTAATTAGTTCCGAATAAAAGCACGTTGGCCTGTCTGAACATGGGTGCAGAGACGTGACAGAACTGTTGGTCTCCACATTTATTAACTATTATCTTGCAGATTTTCAGAATACAGTAGCCATTGAGCAATTCTGGCTGCATAAAGATGATAGAACTGGCCATCCCTAAACAGGGAGGTGCATACATTTAATGAGATTCCTCCCCTTCCCCTTAGCCCTCCCCCTTCTGTAGCCTGTTATCCATATTAAATATAATTTTGCTTTCAGGAAGTATCTATGACACTTCCATCTGAAGCAGGGCTTCCAGTATTTACAGATATCAAAGAACTGGTCTTAATTTCATCTGATACTTTAAAAAGCCTTTTATTCTAAAATAAATTATTGAAATGTGGTATTGGTAAAATGGGTTGCTCTAGTAATGGATTTACTGTGATGGTGCAATCAATTTCAGAGATTGGATTTCAGGATAGAAACTGTTCATCACTCTCCATGTCAATGGAAGGTTTACCTTCACACTGCGGTCACCCACTGTAGCTTACAGATACCAAGGGCGGAGAAAGATCTATTAGAGGAAAACTTTCTACTGCTTTTATCATTGTTGCTGAGGTCAAAGCCTCAGGAGTTTGCACAGTTACAGCAGCTCCAAAACATCACACAGACATCCAGGGCGATGCAGGGGTACTCACCTTCACACAATAGCAGGTATGCTTAAATATCCTGTTTACTTACTCTGCGATGACTCAAACGCAGGCTGTTACATGTGTTTTTCCACTTCTCTGTCTTATTTCAGGATCAGCAGAGCCTTTCAGTAGTTAAAGCCCTTCAGTGGTAGGGACTACAACAGTTTTAATAGCAGAGACCTTGGAGTGCTACAACTTCTTCCCATCCTGTAACATAAAGCACCCAGCATGAGTGACATGAAAAATGCAAAAGCTATTTTTCCATCCTTGTCTCTATCAAATCCTGTTCTCCATTCCTAGAAAGAAAACTCAGCTCCATAAATCAAGAAGTCTGTGGATTTGGGGCTTTACATTAACACCTTCGTTCATACTTTACAGTGACCTCCTGGATTGGGGTGAACTATTCTACCGTGCTGGGAAATGGCAGCTCCAGAGCCAAATTTAGCACCTAGAAAATTTCCCTTGGCTCTTAGGTGACATAATTTTAAACCTGACTCCCTCTTTAAAGACAAAGTCATGTCTACGTTTGATTTTAGGTGTTACACACAATAATTTAAGAAGTTAAATGAGGACCTGGCAAGTCTCTGACTATGGAGGGGGTTGGAAATTATTATTTGGAGCCAGAAATGCAGCTTTTTCAGCTATGGTCTGTATTCTCTCTATCAATCTCAGCTCTGCATTTAGTCTCACCGACTTTCTCAAGTACTACAAATAGTGAAGTTTTGCTCAGCTGGAGAATCACCATCAATAGGTACATCTGGATTGGAACACCTAATGAAGGGTGAAAAACTTGGCTTCTGATAGTTATGTATAATGCCTCTTCAGACAGTTAAAAGTCTCTGGAGTTTTAGAGCTTTCTTTTCCCTCCACTCCACTGCTTCCACACCTCCTTTTGCTGGTTTTTTGTATGAAATATGGTGTATCCTGGAAATTTATTTTAAAACATCAAAACTCTAAGGAAGCTCATAAAAGGCACTTTGCAATGGTTAAGACAGAGCGAGCCACAGCAAGAAAGCTACTGATGATGCCACTGTGATGACTGCAAAGGAAGGACTCCTGGAAGGGCACAGTCTACCAGATAGAGACTTTGATCACAGCAAGTGGGTGCTTTAAGGTTCCTTAAATGTGCATTTAAATGCACAAATCCTACATTTAAATTCACAAATTCTTCCAGCCATCCAACACAGAGTTTCTGCTTCACTTACTGTCAGACCTTGACAACAGCCTCAGTAAATCTGTAAGAAAGGTAGCTCAGTTCTCATTTCCTTAGTCACTGTTCAGAGCATTTGATTTTATTCAGGGACAAGATGATGCTGCTGTATCTGTGCCACAGACTCAATATTTTCCATCTGTGGTAACCACACTTGAAACACTTTAATAAATAAGCTCTTGGAGTGCTTCACGTTCTGCAGTCCAGTGCTGACCACAGCAGATCTACATACTCAGTGGTCACCAACACCAGTATATCTGCTTCGGAAGTAGGAGGTGCTGGAAGGGTTCAGGAAGAAAAGACAACCCTGAAGGGGGAAGAAACTATATAATGAATTAGATTTTTACTCAGGATTTTCAAATTTTGTATTTTTAAAAGGGCAGCAACTCCAGGGATGAATGAAGAAAGAATTGCTTTATTAACAATCCAGCATTCCTCACTGCTCAGATAAGATGTAAAGATGCCAACTATCCTAAACAAAAAAATAATCTATTCCCAAGTCTAACCATCATGCTCTAAAGGCCTGTTCCTGCAATTGCTTTGTGTTTCTTAACTTAGTAATTATCAATGGATGGAAAATAAATTAAATCCAGGGTATTCTTTCAGCCTTCTTAATAAACTGTAAAAAGAGAAAAGAAAAAGTATTCATAGATACAACCACATTCAGCAATAACCTGTAGAACTCATAGTGTCAGCTGGAGTGCAGGATGCTATCAAGTTATCAATGCTGTACTAGATAAATGCATATCTAAACAAGATATACATACATATATATATATAAAAAAAAAATATATATATATAAAAACTTTAAAAACTTTAAGAGCCATGAATCTTTCTCTGGTATAGTGCCACAAATACATTCCTTGGGATCTCACAGACCATATATCTGGTTCATCTGCAAAGAGATGGCATCTCAGACCGCTGGTCTTCCCTCAGTGAAACAGCAGTGCCTCCTGCTGTACTCCAGGCTGCATTTATTCCCAGGCTTCCCATTCTGTCTGGTTTCAGTCACCAATGAAGCTATGGTTGGCATTTTGAGAAATGAGATGAGTAATGGAAGATGTGTCTAAGTGGCCCCAACACCTCTGGAAGCATCAGCCTGTGTCACAGAAACACAATCTGCACAATTCAGTGTGGGACAACAGGGAGTTGTGCAGTGTGTGAGGCAGCCTGAAGCACCCATGAGATACTTTGTCCATAAACCGGCTTTTAGAATCATAGAATCAGCTAAGTTGGAAAAGACCTTTAAGATCATCAAGTCAAGCAGTTACCACTCCATGACTGCCAAGTCTACTACTAAACCATGTCAGTTTCGATCCCTTTCTGAGTATGTTTTGAGTATCACAGTACACTGGGGCTAATCTGTGGCACCCAGAGGGTTTCAACCTACTCAGACATGCTCCCCTCCTTTTGCTTTCACACATTTCAGTACTAATCTGCAGGAAGCCATGCTGCAGCACTGTGACCTTCTGCTGAACAGACTCTCACTTGTGCTGACCCATGACAAACTATCACAGTTGGAGAATGCTGACTGTATCATAGCCCATGTGAATGCCAAGTCTGGCTTAATCCAAAAACATCAGAAAAAGGAACTTGGGGTCAATCTTACTTAAAGGAATGTGCTTAACTTCCTGGAGGCCACAGCAAGAGAGCAAGCCCAATGTTTCACCTCTGAAACAGAGAGACAGAGAGGTTTTAAATCCTTTTGAGTCATCAGCCTGTAAAGCAGGTAGACTGGCAAAATAAAAGAGGGGCTTGTTTCTGCTCTGGGCTGTAACTGGGAGCCTTTCACTGGAGAGGGTTCTTCCTCTCCCTCAGGGTGGTTTTCTGCATATCAGGTAGAAAATCTCTTTGAAAAACAGCAAGTCAAATCTTTCAAAACAATCATTATGATAACAAAGAAGAAGAATAACTTTAAAGACTACTCTGCTGCCACAGCTTCCACCCAGAAAGTTTCTGAAGGCTCTGCAAGAATCTATTTATCTGACCTCAGTGCAGGGCAGCTGGCCCTGGGGAAGAACGTCAACAACAAGCACCTCCATGACTTGATGTGGTCATTTCTCACTGCAGTTGGATGAGCTTTGCCAGTAGAGACTGCTCCAGCTTGGAGCATGAGGCTGTGTGCTGTTCTCAGAGTATACAGACAGGCCCCAGCAGCCCACCACCCTTCTCTCCCCAGGGCATCACTAATATTAATAATAAGCCCCCAGTAGTGAATATGTAGTTCAGATGATGGCACTGCTGAAATGAATGTCTGCCTGTCCCACCCTCGCACCATTTGAATCAATCCCGTTTGCCTGACTTCCAGGCTGTGGGGCTACGTAATGTCTGCACAGTGGTCTGAGATCTTTGACTCAAAAGATGCCATGTATATGAAGTACAGCCTTTTCATTCCCAAGCAAGTTTTAGACTTAAGTTTCACAGCACATCTGGGAGACTTCTACATTTTATAATTGAAGAAATTGAGGCAGAAGGTTAAATGGTTTTTAAAGATCACCATACAAAACCTGGGAGTGCCCAGAGCTAGGCATAGCTAACTAAAGCTCTTCAAATGATCTGTTCCACTAGGTAAGTCTCTTTTCCTCTCCTTTCCCATTAAGGACTGAAAAATACCCTAATGCTCCAGCTAACAGAAAGTAGATAAGGACATTTTTACCTGAAACAAGTTTCATCAGGAAACAGGTTTCACAAACAACCTTCTTCATGCAAGTCCTGGTTCAGTGACAGGGTGGAAGGGGTTAGTGACCTGAAAGCTTCAACACCTCCCTTGACAGTACCGCCTGCAGCCACAGTGCTGCCGCCAGCCTGGCTCTCGAGGCTTGTGCCAAATCCAGCTCTGCTGCAGTAATCCCCCATCATCAGCATGGCCAGGAAAAATGTAGTCTGCAAACTGTGATGCCAACATCGCTGGAATGGTGAGCCCTAGGAAGGAGTGCTGGCATGAATGTTAGCTCTTCTGTAAAAGTTGCAGAAGTGGTGGCTAAAGACTTGAGCTGTGCTGCAAAGCCTTGTAAGGATGGCCTCATATAAGGAGAAGGTCGAAAAAGCAAAGAGTGATTGGTTTGGAGGCAGAAAGATGTCTGTGAACACTGGCAGAATCACTCCAGACTCATTCTGGGATAAATGAGAGAAAAATCTTGATCTTGTGCATGTATAGATACAAGTGAATGTATGCAAACCCTGAGTAACAGGAGGCAAGTATTTCTCCATACCTCTTTCCCCCTTTAACCATTTTGTACCTCCTTTCTTCCTTATCCTGGAAGAAAATCCTGATCCATCACCAGACAGGCAATACACATATGGCTTCAAATTTCATTGACACTCTCCTCAGAAACACTTTTCCTTAAGAAATTATCTGCTCCTGCAGATCAAAGAGACCAGCATCTTCTGATCATCTATGCAAAACAAGGCAACTTCTAAATCTTTGTCAGTTCAAAACTCACATCATAAAACAGAGATTTAAGGAGCTCTTCATGGCTGTTACTGAATTCTTAGAGCAGAGCAAGCACTGCAATTGGGCAGTCATGTAAAATTAGTAATTTGCAGTTTTAAGACAGTTTTTTTTCAGCTTCATTGGCTGTCTTCTTTCCAAAATTGTACTTGAGAGTAAGAGTAATCAGAAAAGTAATGCTTCTGACAGCAATAGGAATGGGAGCATGTGCTATTCTTTCTGAAATGTTAACAGTTGATGCTCACTGTCAGCCAGAAGAAGCAAGATGTGACCACAGCATCCATCTGCATTCTTATCACAGATATTTGGTGGGCAGCAGCAAGAAATGCTCAAAGTGAAAGGTTTTATAAAGGAAGGAGAAGAGGCTTCTCTGCTTCACACACTAAGATCTGTCAAAGAATATTTACACAAGGGAATTTTTAATTCATTTAGGAAGAACTTCAGAAAATATAGTGTGGAATATTGAGCTCTTTAGAGACTAAAGAGACTGGTGGCAACCATCAGACTCTGTAGGTTCACAAATGAACTACACCTACAACTTAAGGAAGCAATGAGTGTGCATCAGGCTTCTGCAAGACAGTTCAAGGGTACGACTTGGAATGTGTTAATTGCTGTTAATTTTGTGATCTGCTTTATCTGTTCCGCTGTCTTTTTACTTAATTGTGTTTTATTCTTCAGTGAATTTAAGTATCTCAGCTCCATCTCCCAGGTCACCAGTTAAAGGGTCTTACCAAAGCTGGATCCTTAATTTTGACCAGTGAGATAGGTCTTGATATGATTGCACATCTTCATTTATCCTGCCTGGTCAGCAATTATATTTCATGGACTTTCTGGCTGCCACAAGTCTTCTAGAGCCTCCCTGGCTGAGCAGTGCAGCAGCTTCCATGATAACCTGAAAAGGTTCAACCAGATGGCCAAGGTCTCATACTTCCTATCATCTCTTGCAGGGTTTTTTTAGATGAAATAGCCTGGGTTTGGCTTTCTCTACAGAAACCAGAAACCAGACTTTTCCTAAGTCTTTTTCTTTCATGTGTGTTCACAGCTTTGTGCCAGGATCTAATGAGACTCTGAACCAAAGCTGACACAGTCAGTCTCAGACAGAATAATCTTTTCTTGCAGTGCGCGTAAGTACTTTTTGGACTGGTTTCCTTTTTCTCAGGCAATTATAGGTGATTTTAAAGAGACAGATGTTTTCAGATTCCTCCTTTGTCTGACAAGCTTTTTTGTTCCCCTTAGTTTTCTCTTCTCTGAAAAATAATTAAAAAGTTGGCATTTCTAGGGGACTTCCCAGATTTCTCACCACACTCACCACAGGGTTGCATACCAGCACAAAATCCCAGCCATTTCCTGGTTTTCCTGTCACAACTAGTAAACAAGCACCCCAAAAATCAGCATTTATAGCGAAGAGCTGAGGGTAGTCTGCTGGGAAATTACTGCAGTTAAGTACAATTCTGTATTTATGAAGAACTCTCTTCTCATGCTAAAAGATAGAGGTATTTTTCCTACTTACTACACACTTAAGAATGTCATCTAGTTAAGCATTTAATACAGTCTGATAGCCAGAAATATCCTTGGAAATATAAAATTACCTGCTACAATCCCTATGAAGAGCTTGGCAAATAGAAACAATTAAGATCCCTGTTAGCCTTTCGTAGCTCCCACACAGCTGCTTGCTCCATCCTCTGACCATCTCAGTGACCCTTCACTAGATTCCCTCCAGTTCACTCGTGCCTTGAACCATCATTTCACTCCAGGAAGGGTCACACAGTGGAGCAGAGGGGAATCACCATTTTCTCCAACCTGCTGGTTGTGCTTTTATTAATACAGTCCCATGTGCCTTCATCAGCTATGTATTTGTTGTTCCCTCTTCTTTCTTTCCCTGTAAGGAGATGAACAGATTCCTTTAATTGAAGATAATTTCTATCTGTTCTTTATCTTCGCATTGTGGAAACAATAATACAGATATATGATGTGCTATTGGTTTTGCAATAACCTCACAGTTTCTGAGAAACTTCAGTCTTAATTTAACCTACTTTGCAGATATTCTTTGGTTCTAGGAAAGCCTCAAGGAATTGAAATGGGGCCCAAAATTGAGGGCTTGAGCAAATGTTAGACAGCTGCACAAGCCTTTCCAAAGTAAAACAGATACTGAATGTAGCTGCTTGGAAATGAGGATTTTCTGCTTCTGCTATGCTTGTCATCTTGCAAGTTCGTGTTGTTTTATTTATCAGTTTGGATGCACCTGACCCTGTCTGTTCTGTCTTGAAAACCTCCTTGTGCAGAGACAGCAGCTGGGCAACTGTCCCACTCACAGCCTCGAGCAAAGCAAACGAATAACTCAACAAGTCTGTAGATATGTTTGTTTCAGACATTGTTTTAGCAAAAAGAGGGGTGAAAGAACTTAGTGAGGTCCACCAGCCTTCACCAGAACACAATGCAGAAGGAAACCCCTCTGGGTGGCTCAGCTCACTATAGCTGCTGTCCCGTGGCTCTCTTTGATCTGACCACCCTGCCTCCTTCCTCCCAGATGCCCCTTCCAATGTCCTTACCCATCTGAAGTGGAACAGTAACTCATCTGGGTGAAAAACACACCCCGTAGGAAAAGAGGAGTCAATGAGTCAATCCTTGTACGAATTCCTGTCCTGATGATGAAAATGTCAAATGAAAACACATCTCCCTTCCAACCACAGGAAGATGCCAAGCACTCAGTCTCTTCTCCCTGCCCCTGCTCCTCTCAGTGTCTGTTGGGTGATTCTGGGGAGCTCTCCCCTCTGCACAGGCCAGACAATGCAGGAACCCAATGGAGCTGTGGCTGCACACCCTGGCCCTGTCTTGGATGGCAAGGTGGCTGGCAGGGGCTGATGAGTGATGAAGCAAGGTCATCCCACTCCTGGCCTCACTAAAGACCCTGGCAGTGAAGCCCAGGCTAGGCCACAGCACCAACCCTGCACTCTTCAATAATCTCATTTCACCACTTCTTTGTGTATTCAAGCATTGCTAGAGCCACTTTTCAGGTGCCCTGCAGTGAGAACAGTCTTTTTCACCAAGGAAAAGTGTCTGAAAAATGTCTTTAAAGCAGAACAACAAAAGCTCACATCTACTTTGCAACAGGCAAATGAAAACATAAGCATGGAGGAAACAGAGGATCAGTCCTCTCATGCACAGTAAACATCTTCTCCATCCCCAGGATTATTTCTTGGCTCCTCTCTCTTTAAATCATCAGTGTCACAGTAGAAAAAAAAACAGAAGGACTCAGTCCCTTAAAGCTCTTTCCTCTTTTTGCCTGTTGTTTAATTAAATTATCCTATAATGAAATCTTTCCCTAATGAGTCAGTTTTTAATAATTTATGAGACACTGAAGCCCTGCTTGGAGTCTCATCAATTATGTATCACAGCACCAGGCACTTTCAATCTCTCTTTTTTCTTTTCTCATTCACTTCATTAAAAGCCCCAGCCTTGCTGCCTCTGGGTTTCAATTCACTTGCCCAGACTCAGAGGTCAGTTCATTGATACCTACTTTGTCCAGCACTCAACAACAGCTCTGTGTGTGCATGTGTTAGCTGGTCTAAAATTACATGGGATATCTGTGTACATACATGTGCATACATGAACCAGAGCATGAGTACCTGTCTTTCTGCTGTGAGCAATAATGTTCATTTGTCACAGATTTATACAGATTGTCACATAGGGGGGGGGGTGTTTGTAGATTTACATAATCTGTGCATGTGAAGGTGTGTTTCTGTTAGCACTTGCACAGCTGCATCCATAAGGTTATATTTGCTTATTACATCCATGCAGGTGTATATCAATACTGACATTCCTGGCCATTGTGCCAGCACACACTTCAAATTGCAGTGAACAAGTCTGTCTTATTCCAAGATCTTTTTCATATTTGTTCTCTTTAAACCAACAGTACACAACCTGGACGAATCAGTCCAGTAATATTATACATGAGCTCTAAAGACAATGAGTTTGCACATTCTGAAGAGATCAGGATGGGACAACTAAGAACACATTGCTGCAGTCCTGACCATCACCCATAGAGTAATGCAGGAAGGGGGAGCTGACACCAACACTGGGAGCAGGGATCAGTAGCACTGGCAGTAGAGGAGCAGATCTTGATTTTGAACTGACACTGCCCTGTACAGGTAAAGAGTTCTTTGGTTTCTTTTCTTGAGCAAAGCCATGCCTAGTCCATACCTAAATTTGAGCACACTGAAGCACCACTGATTTATCACAATGTTTTAAGGTTTCCTGCAATTTTGGTAAGGGATTCTCCAACTGCAGAGGATCTGCTGTTTTAGCTTTAAAATTACACTCGTTACAGTAGTCAGTTTGAAAAGAACAGAGAAGCCATGGTGTTGGTTTCCTTTCGCTAGAGTCAAGTCCTGACTTTTGAAAAGAACAGAGAAGTCATGGTGTTGGTTTCCTTTCGCTAGAGTCAAGTCCTGACTTTTGAAAAGAACAGAGAAGCCATGGTGTTGGTTTCCTCTCGCTAGAGTCAAGTCCTGACTTTTGAAAAGAACAGAGAAGCCATGGTGTTGGTTTCCTTTCGCTAGAGTCAAGTCCTGACTTTGTACCACTTTCCAGATATTCCAAGAGAGAAACAGAGACCCACAGCACATCCTCTGGGTCACCACATGTTCCCACTGATCAGACTCAGACTGACCAGGAGAAAAACAGGGGAGAGGCAATCCCTTCTCTTCCTCTGAACAACCAGCATAGCCTCAGCACAGCTTAGTGCTGCTCCATCTGACAACTGCCTGAGTTAGATCAGGGCTGCTCCCATCCCTAGTGACATGGGGTGGGGATGGTGTTGGCCCACTCTGAAGCTCCCACTTACCAATATTTCCAAGGATGGGAAAATCACACTTACTCACATGTACATGCATTTGCATTTTGAATACTTAAGTAGACAGCTGTGCATGGCAAAAGATCTTTTTTTGATCAATTTATATCCCAAAGCACAAAATTTGATTTTCTTTTTAACGATCTTATCAAGCATTTCCAAAAGAGCTGTTACCAGTAACAGCCTCATCAGGCTCTTTCAAAAATCTACTGGGATTTTAGAAGGTCTTTCTTTACCTCAAGTTGTTTCTTTCAAAGTGAACACTTCCCCACAGCCATAGCAAGCGAATCTGTAACAGACATCAATAAAACACATTTTACTAATTAAATGATCATCTTTTTTTCTTAAAGGAAAAAAAAGGTTGCAGCCTTCCAAAACAGCCCTGTATTGATGTCACTGGAACCCTGTGTTGCTCATCAATAAATATTCTGTGTCAATAGGCCATTAACTATTAATCCCAATGCCGGCCATTTGAGAACTTTACATCAACACACTTGTTCTTTTACACATTGCTTCTCATCTTATTAAATGACTTGCACATATGGACAAGAGCAGAGTCTCACAAATGAGCCCACGTCAGTAACGCACAGGACACCACCTCCGATAAGGAAGAGGGAGAATCGCAAGAAAATTAATATGTCTGGGGCTATCAGGAGTATTTATTTACACTGAGAAGAAAGAGAATCCACTCTTGAAGAGCTTATTGTATTACCTAAGCTGAACTTCAACATATGCTCACTCTCAACCACATTCTAGCTTCATTTTTTTTATCCTTAAAGCAAATTTGGTGTTAGTGAAAGATGCCAGACTGACGAGCAGAGCTCACTGCTCACTGCTCACTGTGCAGGCTGCTGCCCAAATGAGCTCGTCTCCAGGCTCAGCTGCCTGCTGCTACCTGATGCAGACAGATGATTTCCAGGGTGAGAACTGAGCTCCCTGATCCAGCCGTATAGTACTATCAAAGACTATCACCTTCAGGAATGTGTTGTCTAGGATAAAAGAGACGACAAGGGGAGAGCTTAATAGTTTTGATTCTCATCCTTTCCTTCAGCAGTATGTTACAGCTAAAATGCACTAAATGCAAAAAGCAGGAGCAACATTTTATTTTAATGGTGAAAAATACTACATCAATAAACAGTGTTTTGATTTTTCAAATTATTTCAATATGCTGAACATTGTTCCTCACAACCAGTTCTCTCCAGGCACCTAATTTATGATCTCATATCAAACCCTGACCTGTTGATTTTAACCTGATTCTTCAGTAAGTCACCCTAAAAATATTTTGATTCCCCAACTGGCTTTTCCCTTCCTTCCAAGTAACAGTTGCGCAAGTCCACAAAGCTACTCCAAGCAATTACTCAACTGGACAAACTACGAAATACAATATCCTGTATCCAGCTACTAGAGATGTCCCTACAGTATTCCTCAGGCTGTTATGGAAGGTGACTGACAAAGTTTTGAAAAGTCTTATTAGTGACATATATGGTGAGACTGAAGGGGAAAAATACTCACTTTCTGGTGTAACTCTAGCAGAGAAATAGAAGTGAGGGGGTTCGCCAAGAACAGAGATTTGCAGTAGGTGTCAAGAGCATGTGGCAATGGGGCCGCCAGATAAACACACACACACAGATAGAATTGAGTAACAGTGAAGTGGCAATTGCTACTCTGTGGTTGAGTGTGTCTAATTCCTGGCATTTAGTTGGCCAGAATTCAGCAGGAATTGGTGTGTCTTCGATGGAGAGAAATGATGACAGTGCAACAGCTGTGCTCTCCAGCAAACTGTAATGATATTCAGGTTTTATGGCTCTTTGGTTTGATTCCCTATAGCAACTATCCTGTTATCCGTGGTTGGGACAGGTTAGCACCTGCTAGAAGCAATTTCTCATAAATCAGTTCGTGGCAGCTCTTGAATGGCTGCTAAAGCCTGAGGTCTGCCCGCTCCCTGCCACATGGCTCCGCTTGTGCAGATGGCCTCACCCTGCAGCTGGGAGCCCGCACAACAATCGAGGCAGCCTGCAAGCGTTGCCAGGTTGTGCAGTGTGCTTGCACGGGGACACACACCTGCACTGTGCAGATGGTGGATGTGCTCCTTCCCTCCCGGGGATTGTAGAGAAGTGTGCAGAGCTGCTGCTTGCAGCAAAACCTGGGTGTCCCAGCAGATGCATTTAGGAGAGGGGTTAGTGGATGCAGCTCACTGCAGGAGGCAGGGCCCACACCTTGCACTGGGTCCCTGAGCAGCCTAAGGGAACTCTCTGTGTGTCTGGCACTGGGAAATGTGTCCTCCCTCAGGATTCAGCAGGCCCATGGCTCAGGCTTGACTGATGAGTAAAGCAGGGCTCATCCAGACACACCAGACTTTTGCTGAACATTTGCCATTATTTTTGTATAATGTATTTCCAGCCAACAGTTGAAGGAAGATCCTGGACTCTCGTTACTAAGCATCTCAGGCCAAACTCAGGTTTAAGTTCATTCTACTGTGAAGAGAAGGATGGTCCTTGAGTTAAGAGCAAAATCCCTATCATTCAGCTGTAAAAATGCTGAACTGCCTCCAGTTCTCCCTGCCCTTTGGCTGCTAGAGATGAACATGTGCTTCATGCTCTCAGCAGTGACCCACACATGTCTATTTGTGCCCAACACCAGAGACAACATCGTACAAGAAGACCCATGAGCAACAGCTTTGCAGGCTGAGAGGCCAACGTTGACCTTGGCACGGACGAGCCATTTGCAGGACGGCGCACACATAGGTGGATCATTTCCTCAACACAGACAGACCTTATGTTATACAGAGTCCAGTAGGTCACTGTAAGTGCTTTGAATCAATGAGGCATCTCACGAGAGCCCGTGCAGGCCCCCAGACTGGGATGAAACCTGATCTTGGAGCTCAGTGTGTTAGAACAATTTTTCAATGCATTGAAAGCAAGGGGGCTGCAGGGAAAGCAGTTGTCTCTCCTGAGAAAATAGCCAGAAAAGGATGAGGTTTACACGAGGCGTGTTCAGAATCATCAAACTTGGACTTGAACAGGCCGAACCGAAAAGGAACAGTTGTGAACAGGGGGAAGTAACAAAACATAACACCAGACAGTGGTCAGAGCCTGAGTGATCCGCATGACACATTTGCCAGTTATGGTGATTTCACTGACCTGTCACTATAGAGCAGCATTTCCTGCAGATGCCACAATGATCACATTGCAGACCAAGGAGCCTTGTTTCCACATGTGCTACTGGGCTCCAGTCCTTCCCTTCACTTGAACAAAGTCCCGTCCCAGCCAGTGGCAGCTGCAGAAAGCCTGCACAGCCTGCCCAAAGGAGGCACGAGAGCTACTGGGAAACACTACCTTTTTCCTCACTTCCATTATCACACCTGTTTTTACTCATTTTATAACTCTAGACTTCCTTTTCTCTTTCTGACAGTTTTGTTACCGCCTTTGTTTTCATTTCCAAGGGATAATTTTCTCTTCAATTTTCCCCCTGCATCTGGTCTTCCTACACAGTGTTTCTCATTTTTCTTTTTCCACTCAGTCCTACCACCTTCTATGATCTTGAAACCATACATTTCCCCAGCTCCTTCCTCCTTTTTATTTGTAGACAGCTTTTATATTTAACACAGCGATTTCTTTAGCTGTTGGACAACATACTAAACACTGCCCAGAGATTTAGGTTTCCAACTAGAAGGAGGCTGAGCAGACCTTTTACCCTTCCTGGGTGGGAGTGACAAAGCAACACGTTTCTCAAGCTAAACATGGATGACTTGCTGAGTGGTTTCAAATTCATGTTCGCTAACAACCAAACTGGACTGACACAGCTTCATCCACAAAATGGATGTTTTTATAATCTTGAATAAAACAGTAAATGTCATATTTTACCTAGGAAAAAGTGACCACTGGAGCAAACACTGGATCCTGTAATGGTGGTGTGGGGGTACACAGAAGTGTACAGCACCAGGCAGTCATCACTCCTACAAGCCAGTATTTTCAACCCATCCAATTTCTCAATAGCTGAACCCCAGCAACAGCAAATACAAGCAAGCATACAGCATGGGTGCTCAGGAGTTAGATGCTCACAGGGTTAGATGCACCACACAGGACACCATCTGCTACCCAAGATTCTGGGCTCTCTGAAAAACAAAAAGTAACCTGGAAAGATGGAAAAAGGCATGACAGTTAATGAAGGAAAGTCACGGTCAGCAAGAGAATAAAGACCTCAGTTTACAGCACCAGACAGGGTGACAAAAAAAAGCAAAAAAGAAAAACCTACCAGAGCCAACTTCATCTGTCATAGGCAAGCTGATAACCATCAATAGACACTTAACGGTCTCCCAGAGTCCCATCTGGGCAATTAGCAATAGCATTAAGCAAGCGAGGACGTATTGTAAGTCTGTTTCTTCAGTGGAAGTGACAGAAAAGAGAAATAAGAAACCAAATTACATTTTTGGATTCAAATTCTTCTCATTAATACTGCATGGAACCTACTGCCACTGGTAAAAATGGAACAAATCTCAAAGTTTTTCTATTCTTTCTGCAAATTTCTGACTGATTTTTTTTGTTTTAAATTTAAAACATTCAACCTCAGTTTCAAACAGTAATAAAACCTATCAAAGTCAGGAGGTAAATACGAGTGCCAGTGAAGGAGAGAGTGGCCTTTGGGGTATTTCTTTTACAACCAAATAAATCAAAACCAATGATTTTCAATGCCCCAGACTTCATTAAAATCAAAGAGCAGCATTCATGTTTTCACTTTCTCAATCCTAAAATGCAGCAGGTATCACCCCAGGCTTTCTGAGGATAGAAAATAGCACTAAAAATAATCAAAGGGACAGTTTTCTCTACATTCTTTGTTTTGTTCATGGTGAACACTGAAGAATAACTTATTAATTAGGCAAAAATACTTAATGTGCTTTCAGTTTTATTAAACATGACACTTCTGCATTATGAATGACAAAATTATAGATCTACAAGTCGTGTAACTAAATTACTGTCTCCACTGTGATCTCAGGACACTTTTCTTGAGAAATGGAGTAGATCCAGTATCTTGCACAAATTTAGTTGATTGTCCTGTATTTTTCTCCTGCAATTCAGTTGACCCACTATTGTGCAAATTTTGACCTGTGATTTCATAGAAAATCAAGACTCAGGCAGTTGTTGGATTGCAATAATGTTTTCTATTATAAGTTTTGCTCTTTTAGCGTCTACCAATCCAGATCTTAAAACAGTACCAGAGAAAGTAAATTATGAGTATGTGAATTTCCTGTGTGACATGTTCAATTATTATCACACAAGCAAAATAAGGATCTGTGCACACAGCCACCAAACTGCGTGCAATAAATATAATTACCTGTTTTGTGTGCCATCAGTGAGCTTTCACAGATAAGAAAAATTATCATGCAGAAGTATATAATATGAGGAAAATAAAAATTGAAAGCTTTTTTATCAGCTCAAGACTCCAGAGTCTGTCAGAGAGGACAGTGTTAAGCTCCAGAAATTTTGGCAAGTTATTAGCACCTCTATATCCAAGCGGGGCTACCAGGATCAAATTTGCAGCAGATGCTTTTAACTTCATCTGTGGAATTTTGCAGACAAAACAGACGAATTGCACAAACATCTGCCAATGGAAAGCCATTCCTGTGTATTCATAAGTTATGTTGAGAAATTCAAAAGAACTGGTGAAATATACATTCCTTATGCATTTGCTCCATGGCATACCTATGAATTGAAGATGGCAATCTCAGAATGATAGAGCAAAAGACCACCACAGCTCTGACCATGTTAAACCTGTATTATGGTAACTTACTGCATGACTTGGGCCATAACAAAAAACTCCTCTGAGCTCGATGTTGCCCCCCTAAGAATCAAATTATGTTTTAAACCTGTAGTGCTGCTATTTTTCTTATCTTTGATCTGCTGTACAAAGCAATTTTTAATGTATCCTGAGTGGACCTGTTTTCAACAAACTTTTAACTATTGCAATGGTGGGGAGCTCTGAACACCTATTAATTTAATTTCTTCTTTAAAACCCCTTCTTTTCCTCTGCCATAATGAGTTTTGCAAACATATATAAAAGATGGCACTGAGACACTTATAACATATTGACTGGGTTAACCAGGTTTGCCTAGAAGGGTTTTAGGTATGAAAGTGATACTGCAAGCAATCCTGAATCCTGGCTGCTCATTTCTAATTGATTTACATAAATGTTTATATCACTCTGATTTGATAAACATTACATGCAACGTTAAGGGATTTGTAGGACAGATTTTTACAGTTTTCCATTTGGTCTCCATTTATCAGCAGAGACAGATCAGACAGAAAAGTTCCAGAAGGAGAAGTAGAGAAGGACAAGGAGATCTAGTGTCAGAGATACTAAATGTCAGATCAAGTTTATAATTTCTGTTATTAAAGGTTTCTGGGCTCCCCAGTACAACAGAGACATGGACTGGAGCAAATCCAGCAAAGGGCCTTGAGCATCTGACATATGAAGAGAGGCTTAAAGCTGGGATTCTTCAGCCTGGAGAAGCCTCCTGAGGGACCTTATTAATATGTACAAGTATCTGATGGGAGGCAGATGAGAAAATGGCTCAGTAGTATCCAGAGACAGGACAAGAGGCAGTGGACACAAAGTCAAATAAAAAATTCCATTTAAACATATGAAAAACTTTTTTTTATGGCAAGAGTAGTCAGACACTGGCCAGGTTGTCCAGAGAGGTTATGCAGGTACTCAAAACCTGACTGGACATGCCCTTGAGCATCTTGCTCTGGCTGACTGTTTTGAGCACTAGATGACCTCCAGGGACCCCTTCCACCCCCAGAACTGTATGGATGGAGTCCAAGTAGTGATAAACAGTTACCTCATCTTGACTTACACCATCAAAAGGTTGGCTCTGTAGCAAGATACTGAAGGCAAAAGTGATTTTTGTTGTATTCCTGATTCTGTAGATTGATTTGGTGGTACAAAAAATAAGTTGATAATCTATCATTCATTATTGTCAAACACAATGGCAGCACAATGTTTTCTGAACATGGAGTAGGTGCCTGTATGCTAATGACAATATCCTAACACCTGGGTATAATTGTCATTATTAATACTGATGTAAGTGAAATGTTAATTCTTACTAATAGATTAAAATATGAAATTCTTTAAGAGCAGAATTGCTACAATAAAAGGAATTGGGTTGTTTCTTTGTAATTTGATGGCCCACAGAAGTACAGAAACATATCTTATGGCTTTACAAATCTGTGATAATTTCCTTCAACTTTTACTTTTATTGCCTTGTCATTAAATTCACATTGAGTTCTTTTAAATGTTTAAAACAGATGTGGCTGTTAAAGTTACAATATGGATTTTACAACCCTAAATTTTATGACACTGAAAGAAATTTCAGCCACCAAAGTGAGAGACAAGAATGGAAGCAGAAGGCAGCTCTAAGAATGACAGATTTCAATAATTACCAAAAGCTTATGTTAACATAATGCATACATTGTGTACCATTTGTGTAAGTCAGTGTTCAGAAAGAAGACTATCCAAAACCCGGTGAATTACCAGGATTGAATAGCAAGCAAACAAAAAAATGAGAGGTAAAACTTTAATGTCTTAGTTCCACTTCTGTCCTTTATCATTTTCCCCTATGGATCTAATTTATGGGACCTAAATAGTTGGTTGCACAGTGTCTTTCAAGCAATCCTAAGGCAAAGATTCATTCTAACAAAAGTAATCATTTTTATGGTATTTCAGAGAGCAAATTCAACTTCCATTTAACCTGACTATAAAACCCCTGATATCTGATTTCACCAGCAGTTCCACTATGGGTAGACAGATGGGCAGAAGTGTAGACACAGTCTCTTTGTGTCTTAAAATAATTCGTAACAAGCGTAGGAATGACCTCTCGTAGTATATTATTCCACACAATATGATTTCTGATCTTCCATGTGAATGGCTCCATGCTAATTCCTCACCTCCTGGATTTGAGTCTGTGTGCCACAAACCTTTACCAATATGTGCACGTTTCCCTTTCAGCAAGAAACATCAAGCTGAACATTCTTCTCAGATCAGGTTCAGCAGGAGTACGTCATGATTATCCCAAGTGTGGAAGGTAAAGGTTTTACTTCAGCCTTACTTCTTGTTTTCACTTCCTCTCATGATTAATTGCCTTTCCAGCTCTACAGACCTCTAAAACTTTGATTGTCCTAGCAACTTTATATCAGTCTTTTCAAGGCAGTTCATATTAATGGTCATTTGCTAGTTCAAAGTTTAAATATTTCAGATATGGACTCTCTTTACAATAAAACATCCATAATTTGGGTTAAATCTTGTCCTCATTTTTGTTTATTAAGTTCTACATACCTCAGCTTTGTAATCGGCTTAAGTGGTTTTAAAGGGGGTTTAAATCTCATAGAATCATAGAATCATAGAATAGTTAGGGTTGGAAAGGACCTTAAGATCACCTAGTTCCAACCCTCTGACATAAGCAGGGACTTCTCATACTATACATGTCATGAAAGGCTCTGTCCAACCTGGCCTTAACCACTGCCAGGGATTGAGCATTTACCATTTCTTTGGGCAGCCTGTGCCACAGCCTTACCACCTTGAAGTTGATACAAGGAAAACTTATTTTTCAATCTATATATTCTCCATTCATAGTTGGCAGGGTGCTGTTCTTTAACTTGGTCTCTCCCAGACAGCATCTGAGAATCCCCTGTCAGCAGAGGTGTTCCTCTATCAGTTGCTCTGTATTTCTTCTAACACTCCTGCAAGCCAGCTCCTGCAGACTTTTTCCTGTTCTTCAGCTCCATGTTCTTGCTTATATTTTGCTAAGAACTGACCAGAGGCTTTCCAGCCTTGTGCTGGTCCTTGATTACTGCTTTTCTTCCCATGCACTTCACAGTAACTTCCTCATGCTTGTTACTCTCATAATATCAAGCACATCCCAGAAAAGGCAGTTCCGTCAGTCAGGCACATTATGACATAATTTTGGCTTCAGCAGAGAAAAAACCTTTTCCTCTTCTCTCCCAATCATCCTGAGCTCCAGCTCCTCTTCACCAGCAGCCACATTACCTCATGATTTCGGCAGCCCTCCCTCTGATCTCCCCTTCCCTCGTGACTGATCTCAGCGCTGGCCAGGTAACTTTCCATATTAGCAGCTAATCTCTCTGCTCCCATATGGCTGGGGTCAGTCATCATTTCCATGACTTATTTGTTTCAATATCCGTAAAAAGTGAGGAAGTCCTTGGCATCAAGTAGCTTTAAATGATGTCAGGGGTCAACTGTGTCTTTCTTTCAGTACCTTAAATGTTTCCCCATGCCTGTGCTCACCTCCAAATTCTGCCCTGTAGTGAACAAGGGGATAACACAGGTGTCCTTCCTTCTCATTTAATTTACTGCAGACATTATTATATCCGTAGTAGCTTGGTTAAAACTAATACAGTCCCTTTTCTATCAGCCAAGTTGTAGATGCCTGAGAAACATCTGTAAGATGTAAGGAGTGTAAGTCTGGGGCTTGTAAAGGAATCTGATAAAATACTGCCTCCATTGCCAGCATCACAATCTCAGCAAGTCTCAAATCTCTCTTAAAATCTGTATCATCCATGCCAGGTCACAAAGGGAAAAGGGGTGGAAACAGATATATAAAACGATCTTTGGGGGGGGGGGGGGGGGAAGTGATCTAAGGTGCCAGAAAGCAGAAGCTCCATTGCTTAAGGGAGGGAGGTAGCTCAGTTTGACAGTCCGTTTTGATCAGGCCTTCTAAACTTCACGTGTTTTAAAATCATGTTCTTATAATTCCTGCCTCATTTCTGTGTAATGATCTATGATTAATGATGCTTTTACAAGTATATATATATATGTGTGCATATATATATATATATATATATATACACCAGCATCTCAGCTCCCTTGTCATCTCAACATGTTCAGAGTAGGACTGAATATCTTTTGACAAATGCTAATACTTGATTAGTGCACTAATGCTCCCGTGAATGGTAGTCAGCCATCGTAGAGGAGTAAGTATTACATGAAATTTTTAGAGACTGGGAGGAGAACGGGATGTAACGGGCACCTTAACATTTTAATTTTTGTAATTTATTGCAGTTGATCTATGCACAACTTGCCTGCTAAAGTAGAGCATTAACGTTATTTGAAAACTCAGAAGTCTCTCACACTCACGCAAATATAAAAGTCACATATATACTGAAATTCTTAAATAGCCTCCAGGCATTTCCAAGCCTAGCTATTGCATGTAGCTTCAGAAAAGGTATTTCTCTGTAGAAAGTATAACCACCAGTTCCTGTTCACAAATAGCTTGGACACAATATAATAGTGACATTGCTTCGAATCAGGCAGCCCCCAGATTTCACAGATGTGCTGCGTAACTGGCTGCCACCCAAGCAGCAGTATACTCACTCCAGTCAGAGCAGTGCAGAGAGATTTCACCAGAAAATCAGACCAGCTCCTCCCTAGGACTGCAGAAAGCAGAGCACAAGCTGTATTTGTCAGCACTGACCTGCATGTTTTCATCAGCAACAGTAAGATCTGGGACATCATCAACAAGTAATACTAGATGGGGGTCCTCTGAGACAGCACTACGTTTCCTTTTGTGCTTAAGGAAAAGGAATACACAAAAGAACGATGGGAATAAATTCCACCTGCTGTTTCAGGACATGTTCAAGAGCTAATTAAGGCTCTTCTGGTCACAAGCCTACTCTACAAAGAGGTAAAACAGGAGGAGAAGCAGAGGGTCTGTGTAAGGTTTTCATCACATTAGGCAGCTCAAAGTGTTGCATTAGATCCTGACATGCTGACCCACCTGGGTGGTGTCTCTGAAGCTTACAAGTGCTGTAAAAACAACAATCTCACACACATTTCACTGAGAAGTTCTTGCTTCCTCTCTTCTTTTTAATAAAGGCTTGACATTTGGTGCTGTGGGAGTCAGCACAGTGTCTGGACTTTCGCAGTCCCTAGTGGGACTACACCTTTGACTGTGTCTGCCTAATCCATACAGTTCAGAAATGCTAGTCTGCAAATACTCACTGAAGTCTCATGGAAGCTAAGCAGCTATCTTCTCTACTTAGTTGTAAAAGGGGGCTAGTAATATGATTGACTATTGCAGCATTGATGCAAGGGTGAAGTAATTGATTTTGGGAAGCATTCAGATATGATGGTGATACCACCACAGAAATGTACACAAATTAACTTTCATATTCCAGCAGCATTTGAATAATGTGGAGTACAAGACATCTGGGACCGCATATTAAAAGGGGATATAAAAATCCTGAATAGCCAGTGAGCATAGAGTGGATGAAGATGCACAGTATGATGCAACGATGATTTAACTGAACAAAGCATGGGAAAGAAAAAGGGGATGCATTAAAGTTACAGCATCAATTCTTGACAACCCTAGTTTTTGATTGCTTGAATTAAAAATTTCAACATATTTTGTGCATGTAATATAAACATGTTTTGTGTATAACTTAATGATTTCAATGGAAGTGCATGTAGGTATTACTAGACACTATATAGTATCCCTGACACTTTTCTCAGAGCTACATTATACTATGAGAAAGTAGAGGCACACGTGAAGTACAAACAGGCATTCACTTCTTGTAGCAGCTATGGCATTGAGGAATACCTTGGACGTCAGCACTGCTTCAAGTTTCCTGTCAAGCAGCTTTCCAGCTTTTCACAGCTTCCCTGATAAACCCACTCATATAAAATGCCAGTAGGAAAACTTGATATTACATGAAACTAATCTGGTTTCACATTCCATCATAGCCCCCAAACCAAGTACCTCCCTGCTGAAAGATTTGTGTACCTGTGACCCATTCTGAAAACAGAGCAAAGGCAGGAACAGATGGTTTAAACACACAGATGAGTCGATTATGACAGTTTAAGCTAAGCTTAACCTCTGGATTTGGGCCTTGTACTCTGCAGCTGAGTAGACACTCACACATAAAAACTGGGAAACAGTTTTGAAAGGTCCTGGGAAATTAAATATCAGAGCTGTAAACTGAGTCTTCCCAGATCTTCCCAAATATGGACTTAACATCCCCAATGCACAGTCAAAACTGTGTCTGTACAAAGACTGTCAAACTGTGCTTTGGGATGTGGTCCTCCAAACAGACTCCATAAGCTGTTGAAATGGCACTGCCTTTTGCTCTCTGGTGATGCAAAAATGAACTCACAGTGGCAGAAATTTCATTCTCACTCATTCTTCCTGCTCCACGCACACATAAAGGTGGCCACTGACCCCCATGCAGCCCCTTTCACATGAGCAGCTCAGCAGGTACTGAGTGACACCAAAGTTATCATTTGCTGATGTGTACACAGCAGCACAGGCAAATGTTCTTGTAATTCATTCCAAGCTCTGACAGAAAAAGCATCAGTCTGGTGCAATGCCCGTTCTCCTGCCATCCCGTGGCAGAGTTGAGTAGAAACACACTGCTGGGGATATAAGGTGCTTTCACATACGCAGCAGCTCAGCCCGGGCCGGGGCTGAAGAACTTTGATGGGGAAGATGAAATTTTTACCTAATTTTCACTTACTTTGCGATGTGCAAATGAGCACCCTTCAGTGCTGCAGTGGAAGCAAAAGTCCAGTTTGGCTCTGAACAGCATGTTTGTAAGAAGTCCATCATGGAGTATTTACTCTTTCTCACTTTGATTTCCATGAAAAAATATATGTATATTACAAGTAAATATTGTTTAATAAGAGTTACATTACCAAGACCAAAGTCTGGTTTGTGTGTGTGAGTTCTTTCAACCCTATACCTTCATCACCCATTATTCTGTAGGTCAGATTAGAATCTCAGCAATATTCATGGTACCTCACTGCCTTAATGAGTTTAAACAGGTGAATTCCGTGAACTTGGATGTGTATAACTGAATCCTCAGATTGCTGATTCTCCATTGTTTTGGTTCTTTCAGGCAAATAGAAGTAAAAATCAGTAAAAACTTATTTTTGGCACTGGAGGCAGCAGATCTGACTGAATACAGAAAAACAGCAGATAGACTGAAATGGTTCCATTATTACATGGTCATTTTGAATGTTGAACTTCACTGTAAGCCAAAGAACACGCTAAAGAAAATAAAGCTTGCATATATTGTTCCCACATTTGCAAACCACTAACATAAGAATATTTTTGAGCATCCTAAGTATTCACCATTTCTGGCTATAACTTTATCTCAGTCACCATCTCCAGTGCCAAGTTTATTTTTAAAGAGCAGCCTAGTTCCTGCTCCTTCAGGTTTATGCAGACAGCTGTTTTGTTTTGCTCTTCCCATGCTATGAAAAATCTGTCATTCGGTATTTAATTCTAGCACCTAACTGGCTCTCTTGAGACAACAGAGGAGCCTCCAACAAATATGAACCCATCAAGATCCCCACATAGGATAAAAACCCCCAGAGTGAAGGCTAAAGCAAAACAGCAGGTCAGGAAGCTCAAAGGCTTGTAGCATTGATTTCTTTGGCACAAAACCCACTGGGTTAGTCCAGTCCGTACTCTGATTAAAATGGAATTATCCTGAGGTAAAAATAAAGGAATGCAGTGGTGAATCAGGCTCATTGTCTAGATTTAGTACAAAGCTGAGATGAAGGCACCGGGCTGTGTGCGATGCAAGGTGTAAATGAACAACACGCGTGAGCAAGGCTTGATCTGTTCCTTATGGCGCTCCCTAAACTGTATGTCAGGTATTTGTCTGCACAGTTCCTTAGGCCACGCAAGACTCATCTGTTTTGTAAGAAAAAGATTTGGCTGCTACATCAAGACCTTAAAAAACAATTGGAGCCAAATGGTACAAAAAGACTCCTCCATTCCTCTGTCAAAATTTGAAACAAACCTCTTTTAATTGAGGAGTGTTTGAGACTGCAAGCTCATGTTTGTCAATATGTACTTGGGAGCAATTTGCTGTCTGTGCTTCTATTCCTTTCATGTGGCTGCCCAACAACTGCATTTGATTCTTTTACCCCTTGTGAAGGTTTAAAGGCTGCTCCTGCTGCTCCTCCTTCTCTTCTTGTTACTCAAAGCAATAGCTGTTCCCTGCCCTGAATAACCTGAAGAAAGCAGGGATTTGGCTGGCCAGTCACACAGACTGCAAAGTTTCAGGTGGGGGGAGGCTGTGGGGAGAAACCACACTGGGGAAGAGTGGAAGACCAGTAACTCATCAAGCCTTTAACATGGCTTTCAGCAAATATTGCTCTACTGTGCTTTATATCCCTCAGGAAAACTGATGGTGGGTGACTTAGCCTGACTTCAGGCATAGTGTGCATCAGGTGTTAGCACGAACAAGAGACATATCAGATCATCTGTCCTGAAACAGGACGGTTGCATACTCCTGGTAACAAGGCTTGGCAGACTCATCATTTTGTAAACTGACACACACATTGAGCATTTTTTAAGTGAGGCCCATAAGACAGAGATAACCAGAGAAGGACCCACTGGAATACGCAGAGCCTTTGCCCAAGTGTTGCAGTGTGTGAAGTTCCTCTTAAAGCAACACATGATATGATTTAATTTGAGATATATGAAGTATATTGAAAATCAGAGTTATAATCTAAACCCCAAAAATCTAAACCTATAAATTGCAGGATAATCTAAACCCTGGAAAGCTCAAAGAGCACATCATGATTGTTTTAAGCATCAACTGACCTTTTCTTACCCCAGTGAAGAAACCTCCCTGAGATGCTGGCTCCGGGATTAGCGGCATTGTCAGATTCACAGGGATTATGACCTGGGTGTACCCCAGATCCCAGAGAGGCAAGCAACACTTCTGGAAGCAGCTTCCTGCCTTTACAGGATACCTCATCTGGAGATTTTCATATCTCACTGTAATCTGTCTGAAATTTAAACAGAAACTTAGCTGAAAAGGGGCTTCTTGCTGTGTTTCACAATACCTGGCACTGGCTGCTCCAACAGTGAGCAAAAACGCCCTAAGAAAAACACCAGTTCAGCCATAATTTCCTGTCTTTCTGTTTCTGCTTTTTGGGGTTATGCATACCATTACCTAGAGCTTAGCAGTGTTGTGAAAGACACTAACCAAGCGTAATGACTTGGGGAATTCAGCTCACTTTAGAGTTTCCAGAAATTTTTCTCCCCCAAGAAGTTTTTCCAGCTATTTTATAGGCACCAGAAGGAAAAAGTTTGCCCAGACAGCAGCAGTGTGAGCTATCTTGGATTCGTACTTGAAGGCATTTGCTGGGCAACTCTTGAAGTGTGCATGCCCCAACATTTAATCAAGGAAACTCAAGTCTGTGTCCCAAGTCTGTGTCTGTGTCTCAAGTCCCCAAAAGGGCTGGCTCCGGAGAAGACTCATCACTGCTGTGGAGCAAAACTTAGAGGGCAAATGCTTTAAGGTTGCAAACATCTCTACACTGCTCCTGTTCTGCCTGGTAACTGCTGGTCTGCAGAGCTGGGACCACAGCTGGTGCCTGGGCATTTGCAGATTGTGGGGCACTGCAAAGCCCCTTGGTGGGTCTTCCAGAAGGTCCCCCATAGCTGCTGAAAGTTGTAAGAAGTGTTTTCAGAGGTTTTGCTCTTTTGTTAGACAGATCACTTTGATTTGGAAATGTCTGTGTAGGAGACAGCCTAATTTGTGAAGCCCATTCTTTTCCGGGTTGTACCAGCCCAACTACAAACACTATCAACAAGCAAGGCACAGAAGAGACAGATTCTGTCATCCTTGCTAACCTAAACTAGAATTTCTATAAAATTATCTTATGGAAGCTGGCAGCTATTGAATAGTATCATTCAAATAATATTCAACTAGCATGAGAATCCCTAATTTTATAATAACAAAAACGAATGTCAAAGGTGATGACGATCAACATCAATAAGGTGCAAAGTATGCTTCTTTTTAAAGAGAAAACATCTGCTCTGTTTTGTTAGTTTTTTTCTCTGAACACTATGAAAATAGTTGGTTTTGCCTCAGGAGGTAGAAAAGGTTTCACTCCCCTAGCAATGCCTTCATTTTTCTTCTGACCCCTTGGATCATTTAATTGGGCTCCTTTTAAAGCCAGTGTGTAGGTAAACTGCATGCAAAATTAGCCAGCTGGGTCCCCTGCCAAGAGTGTGTCATTTAGTATCTGTGAGTGCCAGCAGGGTCAGGCATGACACATGGTGCAGTTCTGAAAAGCAAACAACCTTAAAGTCTTGTCCATAAAATATGGAACGCGTTCAGGGCTGCATCAGGCTCTTTCAGCAGTTTCTCATGCATGACCAGAGGTGTGGATTTTATGTGCAACTCATAAAGAAAACTCTCCAATTTGCACGCCACAAGCACTAGCAGGTGATGGCTCAGGGTAGCAGAGGAGTTGAAAAAACTTTGGCAAAGACATTAAACTGAATCTGCATGTAAGGAATATGCTTTTCCATTTAGTGCAGGCATCAGTTTCCATGCGGTGGCATAAGGAGCTGAGCAGCAGGTTTGAAACACAGGTGGGAATCACTGCTTCATATCCCAGCAGGACTACCTCAGCTCCTCTGGGAGATGGAATTATAAGAAACTACTTGTGAGTGCATTTTAATTTGCATGAAATGCTCTGGCAGGGTCTGTCCTTCGCTTTCAGTGCCAACATGGTGCTTTGCCCAGGCACCAGAGAGTTAATGGTGCTCTGGGCATGTGGTTACTGGCACTAAATCCTGGGTGGATTTTGCAGAAGGGTGCATGTAAACAAGCTCCAGGCATCTCTGCAGCCACTTGAAAAGCACTTGTAGTAGCAAAGCTGCATTATGCTGCACTTCTGCTTTTGCTGGAAGCTCAGTACTGATAGGGTCTGCAGCAATGAGACAAACAGATTTATCTGGAACTGATGAACAGAGAGACTGTTTCCTGACCACAGTAATTTAATCATTACTATACCATCTCTAGCATCAAGTCACTCTAAAGTATCTGCCTTGCCATCAATTCATTTCCTTCCAAAATCCAGATGACACTTGCTCATGATAAAGCGTTACCTGCATACACACAGTGAAGAGACCACCAGGCACCACCTCCAGAGGCTCCTGTTTCATCGGTTAGCTTTGCTCTTGACCTGGGTGACTCTGCCATCAGAGAGTCACCCGCTCATTTGAGGGTACACTGCCAAGTGTGGTGTTGTTAAATAAATACTTGTTTTGATGAGGAGGACTTTCACCCTCCATGTGGGAAGCAGAACATGGAAAGCATTCATAAAAATGGTGATCAAGAGATGAAGTGACATTCATACCCTGGCCATCACAGACCCAAGACCCAGATGTGGATATGTACTCATCAAGCAGTGACATTGTACCTCCTCACTGCCTCACAATCAGCTCTGTAAAACACAGACTGAACACCTATGCATTTTCAAAGAGCCACAGGCAAAGGATGAGAGGGGAATGTCCGAAGGATGTCAGTGTCCCGAGGTGCCCATACCACCTCTTAGCACTGACATTTCTGTGTTAAGGTAGGCACAAACTTGATGGTTCAAAATACAACGATCTGCCTGATCTGTAGAATCAAGAACTGTTACTTCTTTGTATCTTTCAGAGTCTCATTTCTAAGCTTCTCTCCACAAATAGGAAAGCCAGTAGCTCGTCTGTGTGCTGGCTTATGTAAGATACATGGAAACACTGACAAATTCATCAATTCCAGAAGCTGGAGAATTAAGAAAAACACCCGGTACTGTGAGACTCTCAACAGTCATAAGACTTTGATGTTTTGAATGATGGAGTTTCCACCACTTGCACTGGAGACTACTCCATAATAGGTCCCTGCATACTCATGTTGCTGTTACTCAGCAGTTTTGTATTTTCACTACAAAACCACTCCTTTCATATCATTATTGACATCCCATGCAAAGGAAAGCCAAAGGATGGAGGTTTCTCCATTCTCCATAACACTTAGGGATATGAGATTAATACATTTATGTGGTCCACTTAAGGTTATCACATGATTGTCTCCAGGAAATGAAAGGGGCCAGAGCTTTTACACATTTTTAACCATATACCAAAAATCATTATTAAACAAAACCCTGTCCAATCTGCTTGTTCCACAAAGAAGATATTGTTTGGAAGATAGAAAATAAATTAATTTTCAACTATGACCTCATTAAAATTGGATTTAAGTTCCAACCCAAAAGAATTTTAGAACAACATTAGTCTCTTGCCCTTAAATCTCCATCTATTGGATCTGTTCTGTTTATTAATTTCCCTGCCGGAAAGCATATTTTGACTGGCCTGCGAGCTGAGCAGACAGTCTCTCCCCAGAAGCTCACACAAGGGGCATTTCCTCATTCATTTCTTCTCAGCAAAGAGAGTGTTTCTAGCCGTATCATTTTTAATCAAAGCACTCTTGACTCAGACACAATTGTTCACGTTGATGGACAGATGCGGATTTGATCCCAACCCAAGAAAATACAAAAGCACAAAGGGCAGCACCTCTCTTATCTGCAAGGAATGAACGAGATTAGCCATAACCTGTTTTCTTTTTCTTCTCACCATACAACAAATCCAGTGTGTGCTCTCAGCACAGCCGTAGATTCACATCTTGTAATTTTTAATACAAGACATATACAGCCTGAGGGAACAAATGACTCTTCTGTATTCAACATGCTTCAGTGAATTTAGAGGACTGTGCTTGAGAAACAGAGTTACTTTGCTTGGCAGGAAAAGCCTTTGAAAACAAAGGAGAGGGCGCTCTGCAATGAAAGTCAAGTTCATCCCAAAAGCAACAGAAGAAAGCAGTTTGGGAAGTTGGACAAGCTTTAGCGGAAAATTGTCAGGACACGAGTTCACTTTCTAAGCGGCACTGTGCAACAAATTGTTGTTCTGTGCAATCCCAAAGCATGACTGTCTTAAGAGAAAAACACACACACAAAAAAAAACAACAGTTTGAAATCAGCAAGACTCTGTATTTCAAACTGCCTCCTGGGAACCTGGAGCTGAGCAGAGAGGACAGGAGAGCAGGAGAGGTCCCCACTCTGTCTGCTGTTAAAATCTCAGCTCTTCAGGACAGGCAGTATTTTCTTATGTGAAAGTGCAGGAAATCGGGAATCTCTAATGCTACTGAAATAAAAATACCAATGAGAGATGAAAAATGTGTAGGACTCTAAATAAGACAGAGTGGGCTTGCTGTCTGATACCCTTCTGCAGCTGTGCCAACCATGTGCGCACTAAATCATCACAGTGTGAGCCTCCACATTCAAAATGATTGTATTAAGAATCACGAGATTTTAAAAGTTACAAGGTTTGAGAGATCTCATTTATTTCATTCAGCATGAGGGGTTTTGAGACTACAAAAGCAATGAAAACTGAAGACTTATTCTATCACAAGATTAAGCAAGCAAGAAAGAAAGACTGAAAGAAAAAGAAAGCAGATTTTTGTGTAATTGCCTGCCTTCAGAACCAAAACCCCACAAACAGTAGATTTATTTTTATTGAGCTAGGAAATCAGGGTCTTTCTGATATTGAGTATTTGACAAATCACATCAAATGCTCCATTTGAATTTCCTTTTCCCCATGCTTTGCCACATGAAGATCTATATATAACTGCAAATGTCAAATACAGAAAATGTTTCAATTTCTCTGACTGTAGTACTTCACATTAAGTAACCTATAGTACTTCGACTTATAGTTGTATAAGTACTCTTCATAAGAACCTTTTTCAAGAAAAATCCAATTACAAAGACTGCGCTTTTCTGTTTTCCAGAGATGTTTCCAAATATTCTGTAATTCTATTTCCATTTTAAGTGGTCCAAATGCAAATATCAAAATATTGCTGCTATATATTGCACCCATTCAGAGCACCATTTTAGGTTTTGGCAACTGAACATTTTTGTTTTCCACCTCTGCTGGCAGGGCAGGAGGGTTTCCAGTTTCTGAACTTTTTCTCTCTGTACACAGACCACTGTGGCTTGTAAGGATCATGAAAAGAAAGAAAAAAATAAAAGAAGGGTAGTATTGCTCTGCCTGGGGAAAGTAAATTGTGCTTATTTACCCTCCTGTCTCTCTTGAACTGTTTAATTACATGCCATTTTCAGGTATGGATTCTTCGCTTTTTGTATATAATTGAGATTTTTCTATGCATTTAAGTCCAACAATTTCAGTTCAATTCCAAACTATGGTCCTATTTTCTCTTAAAAATGAAACCCAGTTCTATATTCATCTCTCCTTAAACCGTTCCACAGGTTTGGGAACAGTGCAGGCTGTATTTTCCAGTTTACAAGCAATAAAATGTAACTTCCAGGAAGGAAACCCAGGATAAAGTATCTGGTTATCTTTTCGTACAGTGGCTAGTAAATTCATTGGCAGAACTAAGAATGCAAAATTATACTCAGACAGCAAATGTCATTTTAGCATCCATACAATTGCATGGGTAATGACGACACTTCTGTGTTAGTTTGTGGGCATACTTCTTGAAGTGCACTATTTTTCAGCCTGTCCTGAAAACTTGAATTCACGTACACAAATATTCCATGAGTATCTTTCTTACTAACAACTGTCATAACCATAAAGAAAAAGACCATCCAAAAGTTTACATATACCTATTAACACAGACTCAAAATAAACCCTTGCAAACATAGTATATATACTCCCTGCGGTGAATTTGATTTTGTCTGGTCTGTGACTAAATTCCCCTGATACCCCAGTTTTATGACGGTGTGATGTAGTGGTAAATCAGGGCCATACTGATGATCTAAATCAGAATAACCAGCATGTTTTTCATTTCAGAAGCAAAAAAAAAAAAAAAAAAGGAGTTTGTGAGAGAAAGTTTGCCAGTTTCAGCACTTCCTGGCTGCCAAGAACATTTACTGAAAATCAATGGTCTGTCCAAAACCTAATGTGAGCAGGAATCGTAGCGCAGCTGTTCAGAATCTATACTGCTTCCTAAGCAAAGTTTCTAAGCCTTTTCAGTCTTTTAGAATAATAAAAATGATTAATGGTCTTGAACACTGTGAACCAAGTGTTTTGAAGTGTAACCTGCTACTTGTAATGCACTCAATATTTCTGATCTGTATTGTACTGGCATACGGGGCAATGTTTGAAATTAATGGAGAGGGGCTTATGAAGTCTGATGGCCAAATAATTTTCTCCAAAACCAAGAAATTATTTTCCATCAGTTCATAAAGGCAAAAAGAAGTGACTGCAAATACATTTAAATATATATATCATTTTCTATAAACATATATTCTAAGAGAGCAATACCACACAATATTTTATCAGCAAAATGATCCATCTCATTCAGTGCAAGAGACTGCTATAAAGAGACCTCAATTTGTTTTGGTGATACAGGGGAGGGTTGGGTCTTCTCAGAGACTGTGTGCAGCAGAAAGAGGCTCAAAAGATTCATGGAACAACTTCTTCCACTTCCACTTGGGCTTTCCATATTCCTGCCCCTTTTGGGTGCACAACCCTTAGAGGCAGTTTGATCTATGTCAAGAGTTGGTAAATTAACCTAATGTTAAAACCCAGTGAGTAAGTAAAACACTGGTGACCAGCAGATACAAGGTACCTGCAGCATACAACTGCACAGCTCACCACGGAGCACTTTGATTTGCACCAAGGCCATCATTAACTGCCGCAAGCCTGATCCCCAGATCTGTTCTCACAGAGGCTGCAGTTGCACAACCACCTTCTTCTGAAAAACTGGACTCAAGCCTAAGTCGTCAGTTGGCTCCCTGTTGATCCTGACTTGTTTGCTCATGCACTGTACCAAACTCAAGCAAATAAACTCATGAATTTGGACCTCACCTATTACCAGATATTGCCAGTGCCATGAATGTAACAAGAAGCCTTAATTGCCCTGACCAGCCCTACCTGGGGCCTCCACACACAGTCCCTGCCCATGGTGCAGGAGCTCAATTTAAGCTCAGCCACAGAGCACCTAGCCCCTGCCTGGGCTGGAGGTATTTGTATCTCCAGCTTTGACTCCTGCATAGACATCGCCCCTGTGCTGTAAGGGGTTCACTTCTGGGCTCGATGGATGGACCCTAGACCTGGCTCATTGCTCCCCATGTCTGGGGCTCTCAACAGGCCCCATTGCCAGCATCCACCACTACCTGTGCTGAGGTGACACTTGTTTCCTGGGTCACCTTTCTTTAGGAGCTATTGGCATTTGCTGCTCCTTGAAAACCATAAACTTTAAGTGAAAAGCTGTTGAGGCTGGAAAAACAGCAACAAAGTACAGAGGAAGAGAAGAAAGTTTGACTACTGGATTGGACTTCCACTGCTGCTTTGGCATCCCTACTAGCTGTACTTCCCCCTCTGCTTGTCAGGTGTAATGAAGCTTGGGAAAACATAGTAAGGAACACTCAGTTAACATCCATAAGAGATAATGTGCTATGTTCGGTTTTGAATTTTTTTACTTTAAATTTGCAGGCCTTATATGTAATATTATTTTGGGGACAGCACATTGTATTGATTAGATACTTCAAATGGTATAAACAAGGCAGTAGAAGTACTCAAATTGCTGCAAGCCAGATGGAGATCTTATCATACTACCTCGCACAATTTGGAATAACTAGTTTTTGAAAGCCTCAAGTCATTCTGTTTGTAGTGTAACAGATTCACTCATCTCCTGGGTCAGTGCTGGACTATGTTGCATGGAGCAGATACTTAACAGCCTCCTCTCTGCTAAGGAAGGCCATGAAGCACATCCTCCCGCTTGAGCACTCACTGCAAGAATGCAGAGTAGTGAAAGATGCACGTAGGCTTAAACAAAACCAAAGTAAAAACTAGATCATGCAAAGTCACATTTCTGGAGCATAAGGAAACATTTTAGTCTAATTATCTTCTTGAGCACAGAAAGAAAAGGAAACATTTTACCATAGTCAGTTTTTAAAAGAATTATCCTAGGTAAATTGATCTGCAGAGAATTGCTCCCAAAACTATAAATCATATTGATTTACTTGCTGTACACTTCTAAAGAGTGACCAATGAGTTATCAGAAGGGTGCACAGAGCCCTCAGCCTCCCAGATTGAAGATGTGGCTTATTCCTGCCTGTAAATGGATTAGAAAGATGCAAATGATCACCCTGTCATAATAAACAGAAAGGGAATTACTGCAACCTTGATTAAAAAAAAAATATGATTATACACTTTGTGATTACCTAGGACTACCTGACTAGATCAGAGTTTCTTAAATTTCACAGTATTCGTATAACAGTTAGGAAAGAGCATTTATTCCTTTGCATTCATTAAATGTAGTATCAGTTTCACTCTGGAAGCATTATCTCCTTTAGTACTTCCCTGTCCTTCAGTATATAACATTCTGCCCTTTCCTTAGTTTGTAACACAAATTTAAAAGTCCAATGACTACTAATGCTGGGAAAATAGCAACATAATTTTATGCATCTATTGTATTCTCAGATTGTTTAAAAATAACAGCCATGTTTTGGAGCAATTATAAAATATCTCAAGATTTCTAATTAAAGCTTTGAGGTAGTCAGATTGACTCATCTGAACAGAGCAATTAGTTTGGCAGAATTGACTCATGGTCATTCTACCTGACAGGATTCCCTTTTGTGGGAATGTAACTCTTACTGTGAAAATGTTGTACTAAGCAAACCTTAGTTCCGCTCGTAAATCAGTTTGATGAAAGGTTTGAAAGCCTGTTTCTATGGTGCAGTTAAATTACATTCAAAGTACAACTGAATTTGTCCCTAGTTTTTCCATCAAGTATAATGTGACTTAAAAGAACAGTTCGCTAAAGATAAAGTACAGTTTAGAAAACCAGATGAGATTTCTTAAATGAAAGTAGATAGAATTTAGGTAAATATTCTCCAAGATTAAACTAACTCACTGAGGCATTTGTCTTTGATTATCAATTTTAATTGATGCATAATAATGAGACTTTATTCCCACAGGGACTGGTATGCTACAAAAATTTCCAGAGGGCTCGCATTCAGATTCCTAAAATCAAACTCCTCCTTGCAGTCAAAATCTGATGTAAAGTTGGAAGAAGGACAGCTTTTGATTCATGTGTGAATGAACTTTCCAAATACTTGCCAATTCTACGAGAAATTAAATGGAAGGTTTCTGCAAGACTAGTCAGCCATTCTGTACTAGCAGTGTTGCGGAGCTGCTGTTGCAGCCACTGCTGAGGGGTTCTGATGTTCTTGCATCAAAAGTTAACAGTGCCTAATTTGGAGCCCACCCAAAATTCAGCTGGTTTTGGCTTACTGTAATAGCAACTACCTGGAGGCAGATGCAACATTATATGGGTCAGAAGCAACTTCAGTGATGTCCCTGAATTACGTTTTGCCTCATGCACGCTGCTCTAGTTGTAAAGAAACAGAGCCAAAAGTTATAATTTATGAGTAGGTTTGCCAGTCTGTGGAATTCATAAGTCTTCCCTGAGGAGGAAGCTGATATCTACAAAATGCTTCACCTGAAGTGTAAGAAAAGGAGAACTGGGGAAAAAAAGCTAATAACCCATGAGGAAACAACTGCAAAAATACCTTCCATTTTCCCTCACAGCCGCATAAGTGGAATGTATCTTCCTTTTGGACCACAAACACATCTATTTTCAAATGGAATGTTTTTATTAAAAACTAATTTTTTTTTCTTAATCTGACCTATAATGCATGTATGGATTTGAATTTTAAACTGGCCATTTCCTAGTTCTGCTCTAGTATAAAAAAAACCCACAATTGTGCATCTCCTCTCCAAATGGATCAATGTCCAAATTCTTCCTAGTAATTTTTTTTTATTACTGGTAATTGAAATAACATATCAAACCTTAACTTTAAAATATTGCTCTAGTTCTGTCTTAGGTCAGGCTTTTAAATCTCTCCCACAGACCATCACTCCTTCCACCAGCAGAGCCATGGCCATTTCCCATATTCAGAACAGGGCTCAGAATTCCAAGTGCCAAAGTGAGTCAGCGGGAAGTGTGTATTTGCATATAAAGCTCTATCCCAAGCTAAAAAGCACGACACAAGAATTTTGCTCTCCCATTATGTCATTAAAAGAGCTCTAAGGAAAAACTCATGGGAAAAAAAAAAAAGAAAGTGGACACAGAACTTACTTTCCATTTCAATACCTTTCCATGCAAACTGTTATGCAGTTGTGCTCGCAGGTGAAATTGGTTTTATTCCTATATTTAGAGATGGCTGGCTGCAGTGAAGAGTGATAGCATCCCACCTGCAACAAATCATACATTTTTTTGTCATTGGATGTCTTTTTGTGAAATTTCATTGTCTTCATAGTAGAAATCTACTAATGAAATGTAGAAATGTACTAATGCTAAAGTACAATGAAACAGGAAGGATGGAGTAGAGGGATCTGTTGTTTCTACAGGAGAACTTCCAAGCAAAATAGCAGGAGGGTATTTTAAAAGAAAGGAAAGAAAAAGTAAAAAAATTTGGTTTCTTTTTTTTCATTTCAAGCCAGTGGTGGAAATTGATTAATGAAGCCCGTCTGTAGTTGGTACAAAGGGCCAAATCTTAACTAAATATAAAATAGCAAGCTCCTAGTTCTAAAAACCAGAAAGAGGAAGGGGACATAAAACTAAAAAACAAACAGGCATATTTGATCATTTAGTGGTGAAAAGATCAGGCACTCCTCGGTTGCAGGGTTTTATTTTTGTGCATTGTGTCAACGATTGGAAACCATATGTTTTAAGACCAGCTTCAATAGTATCAGTAGCTACAGCCCTCCTCTCAGATTACTTTTTACTGCCTGCCTAATTTTGAGCTTTAATAGCTAACATGCACTTTGTTTATCAGTTACAAATGTTCTGAGTTTTGATGAAATAGGCTAAACAACATATATTGGTTTATCATCAGTACTAAAGACCCAACTAAAAAAATTGTTCAATGTTGGGGCCTGCAACTTTGCAAACAAGTTGTTCTTAGAAATAAGAAGAATCATCTTAAAATGGATGGCTCTGGTTCTGAGTGTGAGCTGGGATCCTGATGTAGCTCTTGTCATCACTGGAAGAATCGACCCTACAAGGTGCTGAAACTTTTGGCATCAAAAGTGCAACCAAGTATAGCACAATTAAGTCCCCTCAGATAACACTCCTGTTAAATAGCACCATATTAAGTGCTTTATTACACTGAGGTCAGTCTGCCGGTATTAAAATTAATCTGTCTTTAAAGTCTTTCCAGAATCAGACCCTTAGTACCTTGCAGGATTGAGCATGAGATGGCTCCTTTTTAAGTAATTCTGTTGAGCCATACACCAAAGAAATTCAAAATAGTTTCTGGCTTGTGTTATTTATCCTCTAATTGCTTGAGGACAGAGTACCTCTCCCCTGTTTTTAAAGCACTGCATAAATTAATGATGTTCTAACAATAACAGCAGCAGCAATTCTGGGCATTTACCAGAGAGGAAGCCACCATTAGTCTGGAGAATGAAACTTCACTGCAGTCCACAAAATAATGTGTTAGGAAATTTTATGGTTGCCAACTTTCGCAATTTTGTTTAAAGTCTTCTAAAATGTGAGGGTTGGGGTGTTTTGGATTTGGTGTGGTGTTTCTTTTCCCCACAAAGCCTGAGCTCTGGCATCATGTGAAAACATGAAAATGTGAGATTCTCAGTTTTAATTTTAGAAGACAAGTAAGTTACTCAGCATTGTGGTTGCAAAGAGAAATTGAAAACATGAACCCAAGGGCCGGAGAACAATTAGTAAGAGCCCAAACTGCATTGCTTTTAAAATCTTACACTTTGTAAAGCAATTTCATGACACTCAGGGTCTGACTCCGGGTGTTTCTGTGCTTGGGGTCAACCATAGTCAGTACCCCAATAAATCCTCTATACCCTTTTTGAGGGCTTCTCACCCTGGTTTGCGCCAAAGGGTAGAATCATGTCTTAATGGTCAGAGGGGACACTGAAGTTAAATACTGGCTCATTTCTTGGTTTTAGAAATGGAACCAGTTGTTTGTACTGATGTAACTGTCCATTTTGACAATGAGGTGGACAGCAGAAACTGGACATATATCCTCAAATGAAATACATTTTCCACAGTGACTAAACTTCAGGATCCAGCTTCTTGCTTCCTCTGAGGAGAGGTTGAGGTGTAGCTGTAGGCTCTCCCACACTATGGCACATGCTCTGTGGATCCCAAGCTCTGAAAGAAGGTGGTTCCCCATGTGCCCCAAGGACAGGGTATGGGCTGGCTGCTCCAGTCTCCTGGGGTGCCCAAGGAGGACCATGAGCTCCTCAATCTGTTCAGGACACTGTCACCCAGCCAGAAGACTGAGAGCATTTCTGTTTGGTGGGTATGCAGTTTCCCTTTATTCTTTAAGTTTATGGTACATGGGAATAAGCAGAAGGCAACAAGTCAGACAAACCCCCTCTCCAAACCTGCCTTGGTCTTTGACAATGAAAAATTCCACCACTGAGAAATCCCTGGCATTGCAACGCTGATGATGACCCAGCTTGATAAAATGGAGACTTTTATTAAGCCAACTACTAGAACTTGCTCCTACTCTCTCTTGTCTTGCAGCCTGGTACTCTATGCAGCTGTCTGACCTGTGCACCCCAGCCCACAGTCTCATCTATGGGCCAGAAACCATTTTGTTCCCTTGCCTTTCTAAATGGCTTTTAAGATCTACAGGTATTTTGTTGGATACTAACAATGATGAAAATCCTTATAATTCCTAATTGAAAAATACCCTTTATCTTCCTTTTTGCAGCCTTTTCCCACTGTGCCCTTATCTACTTTTTGAAATATTGCATACAATGTTTTCAGTAAATAAAAGGGATATTACAGTAGACAAATGATGTTTACCCACCAGCTCAAGAAAGGTGTTTCTGGCACCAATTCACAACTTACAAAAATTACTTATACTGAAAGGGACAAGGAGTGTCTTTTTGTGTGCAGGGTGCTGTGCAAACAGTGAGGTCCTGGTCTCTGACTGGCTTGCAGTGGCATTACCACAAACAATACTAGTTCTTAAATACCTGCCTGGCTTTAAGCACTTAAGTAAATAATTGTATTGATTGTTGCAGGACTATTCACATGCATAAAACTAAGCATATATTCAAATATGTTGTGAAATCAGGGGTCAAGTGTGTTTTGCAAGCAAGGCATTTTTAGACAATTAGTGTATATGAACTTACTTGTCAAGACCAGCTTCAAAAGGAGCTAATGTGGCAATCGGGGTTTGGGGCAGGGCGGGGGGGTGGGGGGAAGGAAAAGTATTTTTGTTTTATGTTTTTCAAAACTGAGCTAAAGGCTTTCTTGTACTTCAGAGACTCCTCACCAGAACCACGGTTACAGGCATGAATAGCAGCAAGGAAGTCCCCCAAACCAGCAATCTCTCGGAGTTTAATGTGAGAGCGGTATAAATGCAGAACTGCAGATAATCTGTGGGGAAATCGGGGGGTTAGTGCTGAGAACTGATGGGGAATAACAACTGAAAGAGCTTTGGTTTTTCTAGGCCGGCGGGAGGTAGCTCATGCTAGGAAGCCGGCCAGCTCCGAGCTGATGCTGGGAGCTTTGTCTCCTTTGGATTGTAGAACACACTTTGCAGTCAAACTGATCTGAGAGATTTTGATAGTAAAAACAGCTGTCTCGTTGCAATGATGTTTTTGTTCCATTGTCAAAATTTTGAGTTAAACCCGTGAGTGGGCTGCAGCTTGTTCAAACCCTGAACTCAACACCCTTTGTGCTCCTTTGGCTTTTCCACTGCGGTTCATGGGATATCTCCTTCCTCAGGAAAGGGCTAGGTATAATAAAAGCCGTCGGGGTGAGGACTTGCAGGTCTCCTCTGATGCCTCCCCAGTGCTGGAGACAGAACTGGAGAGCTGCAGACTGCCTCAGACTGGTGAGAAGCAGGGAATAAAGAGGAAGAGCAGGTGAGGAAATGAAACGCCTCAGTGCCACTGTGCCCGGGCTGCGTCCCCAGCGAGCAGGTATGCCAGTGGGAAGGGGCTGCTGTATGGTGCTGATGCTATGTGTAGGGACAAGACAAGCACGTGAAGCTGTGCACATGGCGTAGAACACAAGAGACGTGTGGAAGGTGGTGGGAGGCCCCAGCACATCTCACAAGCATGAGCCTCCAAAGGTGCCTGTTGCCCCTCTCTTGGGTGGGTGGAGAAGCTGATGATGTACCTTCTAGAGGAGCCCATCACACCAGACAAGAGCAGAAGTCCCCCTCAAGGTGCACACGTGAGGCTGTCTCTGATTTTGTGCTGGCATGGGATAAGGGGCAGTGCGTCTGTATGGCCACAAATCCATTCGGGTCCCCTTGAGGAGATCAGAGCCAGAAGCAAGATCTCCCCGGGGCCTTTTGACCCTCTGGGAGCCAGGAACTCTGTGATGCTCCATGTGTGCGAGGGCAGGGGGATGGCTTGTGTGAGTGAAGCTATTTCTGCAGGTTTGCAGGGTCTATGGCTCTGTGGCACAGTATGCGTAAGAAAAAGATGTCCACACGAGCTCTTCCTTTTAGATTGCTATTTAAAATTGTCACTAGAGATCAGTAACTCAAGGACTGTAGCGAAATGGCTGTTTGCACGGGAGCAGAGCCTGCAGATAAGGTGTTTTCCGGTGGTATCCAAGTGTCCAAATTTTATGCCATCAATGTAAAAACTTGCAGCTAAATGTACACTGATGGCACCGACAAAGGTAAGACTGTAACTGCGAAGGCAGAAAAGCGCGTTGGGAGTACCTGCTACCAGCGACAACACCGACCGCCGGCTGTTGGAGAATGCGGGGCAGCGGCCGCCACCGCTCTCCCTGCGTCCGGCAGGGTCTGGACAACCGCGGAGGGGCCGTGCGGGGCCCGCGGGAGGCTCCTCCTCTCCTCGCCCCAGTCCCGCACCGCGGGAGCGCGGCCGTGCGGCGCTGGGACACGCCGCGGCCCCACGCGTGCGGTAGGTGCGGCGCGGACCGGCCGTCCCCGACGGCGGGCAGAGCGGGGGGGAGGCCCGCGAGGGGCCGGCGGTGCCGGTGACAGGCTGCAGCGGGGGGCGGAAGAGCCGCGTGTTCCGGGCTCGCTACCGGGCAAGCAACAGGTCAGATGAACCGATTAAAAATCCCCGCGCCGTCCCTCGCGCTGCGTGTGCCGGCGGGACCAGCCCGGGCGCACCGCAGCGCTTCGCACCCCGCGGGCTCCGGCGGGAGGCGCAGCGTGGACGGGGGGTGGGCGCGCCTGGGGCGCAGCGCGGGGTGCGGAGCCACCGCCCCGCTCCGCTCCTTTCCGCGGGCATGCGCGCCCGCCTCGCACATGCTCACTGCGCCCGCAGCGGGCGCGCACACTCCGCAGCGCTGCGGCTCCGCGCTGCACCTCCGGTGAGTATGGGCAGGGGTGTGCGGTAGCGAAGTAGCTTCTTCCGCGCCTGCGGAGGGAGCCGGAGGCAGCGGGTTCTGAGCGGAGCGTTGCGTGCCCGTGGCAAATCCGAAGTGTGAAGCCGCTTTCCGCGGGTGTCGCGCCGGGCGGTGCGCGGAGCGAAGCGAATCGCTCGCCCCGCAGCCCGTCCGGGGACGGCGGCGGTGAGGGAGCCGCTTTCCGCGGGCGCGGAGCGCGGAGGCGTGTTTGGGTCCTGCGTGCGGACTTGCGACCCAGAATAAGAAGAGGTAGCGAATTGAAGCGCGGCGCAGCGTTAGGTTTTGCTTTAAGCCCAACTTCGTTTAGTAATGATTTAAAAAGCCGAAGCGTGGGTTTAAATAAAATGTGTTAATGCTCTTTTTCGCGGTTGCTTATACGACGAAAACTCTGCACTGTGATTTATGCCGTTTAAGTAAACTTTTTTGAGTGTTAAATTATGCCTGAGCCCAGTGGATGGCCTCTGAAGGAAATTGTTCGTGTCTGGTTTTCAGACGTTTCGAATAATGATATATTCTGTTGTATAAAATGGTAATTGTTAAATACATATGGTTAACCAATAAACAATTTATTGGTTTACATCAAATATTAACAGATTTTGTTTAGCGTGGTATCGGATTCACACATCCCGCAGCGCCGGTAAAGGCGATGGCAGGAGGGGTTATTGTTTAATCTTTCTCATGAACTTTACTAATTTATTGATTTACTGAGGATTTTTATCCCTGCAATGCCCCTTATAGAAGGGTTCCCCCCCAGTATATCGAGAAACCATGTCTAAATTCCTTATGCATGTCTACATCTGTGTTTATTAGGGCGGTCTGGTCCTCAAAAGATGGCATATATTTAAACTAGATGTGCTGTGTATAAATGAATGTTTCTTAGATCGTTTCATATATTTAGTGTTCCTTGTCTTGTGTTACTTGTTGCTACATGCAGCATAAATTCTTTCTCCTCATCCTTTTTGACATGAATAAACCATTTCTATTCTTTAAAAAAGGCTGAATTTTTACTTCTGCTTTGAAACTCAAGTCATCATGTGGCCTCAGAAGTTACACATGCAGGCAGGGAAGACTGCCTTGAAAATAATCAGCACTTGCAGCTTTGGAAACATTCCAGAAACTTTTTAAGCATGTTTTGAAAATTAACTTGAAATGCCACAGCAGCTGATAACTACTCTAACTTAGATATTTTAATTAAAAAAAAAAAAAAGCATGATGCAAAATTAAATTGTGAGTTATTGAGTCAAATTGTCCATGCAGTTCTCATGCATTTTCTCCTCCTCCAACCAACAGGTCAAAGCATTGGGCTAAATAGCAAGCGGTATACTCTTTTGGGTTTAGACTCATCGATTTGTTTTGCTTTGCTTTGTTTAGCCTGCTCTCCTCAGCTCATTTTCTTCCAAGATACTACGTAGAGACTTGATTCCCCTGACTCGCTAATCTTATCACCATTATTTGGTTGAAATGTTGGAAATGGGCTCCTGTTTCAAATATCTCACAGCCTTGGCAGTCTTAAATTTCATTAGAAAAGCTTCATTAGGGAGAAATAAAAATGTTATTGATTATTCCCTCTCCATAAGCCCCATATTCAGCTCTGCGATGTATGCGGATACGCCTTGATTATACAAAGGAATTACACTCAGGTATATATATGAAGAACTTGATCTCAGAACGTCACTTAAAGAATCTTGTGTGTTGCTGTGGTGTTGTGCTTAGCTGGCTGGTATGCTAGATTTTCCTGAAAACTGAGTAATTTAACTATTAATCCTGCAACAATCAGTTGCATGTTTAACTTCAAGCCTGTAAGGCATCGTACTGAAGTCAGCGGTGCTGTATTTGGATGGCAGTGTGTATATGTACACACTGCTGACAAAGAAAGCAATTAAAGAAGTCAGTAATTTTCTGCTGTCTTCTCAACTGTTATTTATGATGTGTAGTAGTAAAACAGCTATTTTGAAATCAGCTATAATTCTCTTCAGTAAGATTTGTTTCTTCTGTGCCAAATTTTGCAGTGACCAGATGGTTTTAAGGTGTCTTCAGCTGGAGAACAAGCAGGAACAGTGCTGAAGACTAATTATTCCTTGCAGTAAATTCCTTCTGCAGTAAATTCACAGGTTGTTAGATTTAAATCTGTGGAAATGGTTGTTAAGATTACCTGTGCAGTGAAAAATGTTCTTAAAATTTTGGGAAAACTAGCAGAAGTTTCTTAGAATGGAAAGAAAATACATTTTAATTAATTTTGCCTGGCTGGGGTAACTCTTACTGGGGACAAACTGTTAAATGAAGTTGCAAATCCAGATCGTTTTCAGACCCCATGGAGCACTGCAGTTTTAATCCGAAGATTTTAAATATATCTCGTAAGGTCATTTAGTAGATCAAGTAGGGAAATCTTGTACTGAAGTTTCCAATGTATAGTTACTGTATGCATGCGTATCATTTACAGCAATAGCCACTTGATTTGGTGTCATCCCCTGGAGTAACAGTGAGGTTCTTTTCATCAAATTCCACGTTGTACCCAGGGGACAGAAAAATGGTTATACCAAGAAAAAACAAAAAACATTCAGAGCTGTAAACAATGGCATATACAAAAGTGAAGCCATTCAGGTTTTACATATATCCTCCTTTTCATGGCTTCATTTAATGAAAGTACAAGATTTTTTTTTGAGTGTATATCTCTAAAAAACAAAAGCAACAAAAAAACCCTAGCCAAACCTCTTGGCATAATATTCACTATGATATAAACAGGGACAACTCGGCATATCTCTTTCCCTCCCTTTTCTACTGAAAAGCCAGAAAGACCATCCTGGTTGGGGTTGTTTGTTAAGAGCTCTCATCAGAAAACAATTGTTCATGGCAGTCTAATTCTTAAAACAATACTTCATCTTTGTTTGCAGATCTTAACTCAAGTAATGATGTTTAACAAACACCTTGTTTTAATCAGGTGAAGATAAGCCCCTCAATTAGGATGCAAATAATTGCTCATCTCAGTTGGGTCATTTGAGGCCTGGAGGTGTTGCCATTTGCAGGTAGATTTGTTGCTGCCAGAGTGTTGAAGCTGGAGGGAGGAGAACGCGGGAATAAGGGTTTAGGACTCTGCAGTCATTGTGCAAAATATTTCTTTGCTCACGGCATACAAAACCTGATCCAGTTTCCTTCTTCACAGGCTCTTCAGTTGCTCTTGATTTACAGCTGCAAGAGGTGTGAGAGGAAAGTTGGATCCAAAATAGTGGTCACTGCATAGATGGTTCCAATGAGTGTGTCACAGAGAGAATATTTAATTAAAAATAGTCAAACGTCTTTTCACTCATTCTTTCTACTTGGACTTCAGTTACGTATCTGAGTTATTTCAAAGGTGTGTAGAATGAGAGGAGAAAGATTACATGGCCATAATCCTTCCCATTTAAAATTATTTGTCTGAAGCTTCTTAAGTCCTAGCATTAGGAGTCACATATAAACATGTTTGTTTAACATCAGCATTATCTGTTAGATTGTACATGGTTCATTAACATGGAGAGAATACTTTTTGTTTAATAGTGCGTGGGAGCTGCCAGGGGTCAGAGGAGGTTGTTTGCCTGAAGTCGAGATGGCATCTTGGCTTTGGTCTTATTCTGTTTGTCACTTCTGCTGTGTCTGGGAAATACTTCATTAGGGCCGTGCTAAGGTATTTTCCCTTGTGTTTATGTACAGAGGCTCTGTGGAAAGCCAGAAGTCTGCTGCAGGGTTGCGGTAAGGTTTATGGGGAATTTTAAGGAAGGCTTGCTATAATTTGTGGAGGATTGTTTTAGTTGGGGTTCGATTAGAAAAAGCAGCTTGGAATGGGAGGAGCAGCAGGGGAGAGGGGAGGCCCAGAGGTTGTTGTTGTGCCCGCAAAATGTGTGGCTATAAATTGTGGTATTTTACAGCATCAGGAAGTTGGGGGTCTGACGGCTTGGGGAGTTCAGTGCATTTTGTGTGCCAGTGAATAATGTTTTGTTGGTGTGGCTAGGTCATTGTTGGACTTGAAACAGCTGTATCTGGTGGTGATGATGAACTGAGGCTCAAGAGCAGAGATGGCACCTCCATCCACAGGGATGGAGCAGGAACAGGCCCTGCCATCTTGACCAAGCTTGTGGGCTGCTGTCCACTCTTTCTCTCGTTGATTAGAAACGTGCTTGGGTATATCAGGGACACTGGAAATACCTTGTGGAGAAGTAACCATGGCCTCAATTTGAAAAGGTTACTTAAAATGTTTTAAGATGATTTATGTATACAAGCTAGCAGCCATGCACTGCATGCAGCGTAGAGGGAGAGATATGCATGTACACAGGCATACACAATTTCATTATTTATTTGAGCTTCTTGAAAATGTTTCTGAACGTGTCTAAAAAGTCAGTGAATTTCTCCAGCCTGATTTGGATGGTGGGGGCTGTTCCAGCTTTTTTTTTGCTTTGGAGGGAGAAGATAATTTAAATTTCTACTAGAAAAGAAATAGAAAATTAACTTCTATGGTTTTTCTCAAGCAAAGACCCCCAGTAGATAATAACCAAAAGGCATTGACTAAATCGAGCATTACTGTAGAGATCAAAGTGGCTGTGGAAGTTGCAATGTGAATGAAGCATACCACAAATGTGCACTTTTTAAAAAGCGTAACAGTAAAAATAGAAGGGATTTAAAAAAACTGTACTAAAGTCCTGTGTTGATTATAAGTTGTAACTGAAGGACACTGAAGGCCTGGATATTGTTTTGAAAAAGCCAGCAAAACAGCTATTCCTAAAAAAAAAAATAGGCTCCCTCAGAAGGTTGGAGAGCGAGGACAGAAGTAAGTGTTACACTTAGGGGGAATGTCTGGTGTAGGTTTTTTTCTTTTGAATTATTTTTAACAAGTACTTACTCTGTTCTGTATTTTTAAGGAATTATGTGGACAGCAATTTTGTTTCTTTACCAAGGCAGTGAAAACACCAAGAATCCTTTTTATAATTTGGAAAGAATGTCAAAAGAATGAAGTAGTTAAACCTTAAGTGTATTAGATCATACGCCTTAAATGCATAAATAAGCATAACTGCAATCACAGAAACCAATGTTAAAACCACCAGGAAAACTCACCCACAAACCCTAATGACTTCAAGGGAATGACCTCAGCCATTGTGAAATTTGTGCCTATTTGTTGACTGACGTTTTTTTTTGTAGAAGCAGAATGCATTTTTCGTTGAGGTGTGGGATTTTGTTGTTTGAAAGAGTGCTGGGGTTTTTCTGTTGCTGCCAGGTTTGAATACAAAGAGTGAAAATGGGATTGAGGCCAGGAAAGCCTGGATATGAGTTGGGCCTTAGCAATCTGAAAAGCAGGTGAAGGGTTTCTTATTGGTAGACAGAGACTAGTAGAAATGGATTGAAGTTTGTTGTTCAGATATTAGAAACTTCCTTGATGATAGCCCATTTCTAACTTATTTATTCCCAGCTAGTTTCCTCTAAAGGAAATGAAGGTTTAAAGTGTTTGGTTACAAACCTGAGATTTCTTCACGTCTGTGTCTTTGCGTGAGTGCTACATGAAATGTCATTCATCTCCCCTCTGCTTTTTGTAGAGGAAATTTATGCACATTAGAACCTCAACTTGCCTTTGCTGCAACATCACGTAATAATTCAGGGAAATGGAAGTCTTGAATTATTTCAACAATAGTAGACTTATTTGGGAATGTCTTTAAATAAACCAGTGCTACAGACGATAAGCCTGGTCAGAGTCAAGTCACTCTGCAGGCAGGGTTTCTCTCTGCTGCCCATTCCTGGCAATGGGCTTCTGCTTTTCTGGGTGGCAGTAATTAAAGAAGGTCCAAATTTAATTGTCCTTAGATGTGCAGAAAGGTTTAAGAAAATGGGTAATTTTCTTCTTTGTGGTGCCTAACTCTAGGTGTTTGGTATTGTGGTGCAGAAATTCTCATTTGCCATCCCTGCTTTTGAGAAAGAAAACAGCCCAGATAAATAAATAAAGAAAATCCTAAATAAAAAGAAGGATTTAATATCAGTCAGCCTAGATAGTAACTAGTTAACCAACAGAGGGTTGGTGCCTCTCTCTGGGCAGACTTCACAGAGAAACTCAACCAGGGTAGGAAAGCCTGGTACTTCCAAACAAAGACAAGGAGACGCGGGGAAAATTTCTTAAACTCAGCAAATGCCTTCAAAACTGGAAATGCCTCCAGGATTACTCAGGCACCCACAAAAAACTGTGAGGGGAAAGTGGGGCAGGCATCTGAAACTTTTTTGTTTTTAAATAGGTTGAGTAAGCAAAGCAATTTGGGGCCGAAGTTATTTACAACTTAGGCTGTGCACCACGCAGAGACTCATCAGCTGTCTTAAAGGCAAGTTTTGCATCTGTTGCAAATGGTGTCCATCGATGACACATTTGATTCAGCTTTTTGCTGCGTAATTGTCCTACAGCTACTGTGAAAGAACTTTGATCAGTTTTGCATATAGATCTGTATCACCAGTTTTGATTCCCCTTGTAACTGCTCTTCTGTGCTCAATTACCAACTTTAGAGTTGAATTGTAACTATCTGACAATTCTTTGATTGCAAGTCAAGTCAAAATGTATTTACAAAATACTTTCAGTAAATGTTGACAATGTGTACTTCAGTTTTGTAAACTATGCAAATTTATTATTTTTTCCCATTTCTGTGGCTGAAACAACTCAAAATCTTGTTTAGAATTGAGCAATACTTCTTTAAAAAAGAGATCGTTTTCTTCACCCTTAAACTAAAAAGCACAATTTTTTATGAAACATGACACTTTTATAAGTAAAACATTTGAATGTTATAATTGCTGTGTCCAAATTTTGCCTTTTTTTAGCAGGCTAACTTCATTATTTGGATTTATAAAAGCATGGGTTTTGCTAGCTTACTTTTGGTAAGTGCTATGTTGATGCTACTGCTTTCCACTGAAATATAAGAGTTAGCAGTAGGTCAGCCTTCATGCTCATAGAAAGTAGATAAATTTTCTCCTTGCTTGTGTTTAACTGGGATAAGTATACTAGGTTCAGTCCTGCTGCCATTGCAGTTCACTCTCTTACTGAGAGGGAGCAGTTTTAAATCTTGTGTACTTGTTGCCCAAATGCATAAAAAACCCCAAGATTTTTTAAAATCGCATTGTAACTGCTGTCAGTACAAGTCCAACTGACCGCTTCAGTGCCTTAGCCTTGCAAAACAGGAGCAGGAGTCACTGTCTTTCTGTGCTATCCACACTTACAGGTCTTATATGCAACTCGGCAAAGGTTTTCAGCAGCAGTTAGCAAAAGCTAACAAATACAAACGGGGTGTGAAGCCAGAACAGGTCCCTGAGAGAGAGGTACTGCAACCCGTGGTAACAGTGGCTGTAACCTCCTGCACAGGAAGACCTTTGTCATGATATAACTTAGTACTTGATACGTCTCTTCTAACCTAATAATCTTAAGTGTGTTGGTGGAGTTAGGTGTGTAGCAGGGAAATAAGGCAGGCACCAATTTGTTTTTCAGTTACTGAAATAACATTATCGATATCCTCATTCTCTTTAACCTTGGTAGCCCATTGTGTAAATATCTACTTTAGAGGAATCTTACTTTTAATAAAACTCAGTTGTCTCTGAATAAAAGGCAAGCTTAGGTCTCTGAGCTGAAATATGTAATCGTTCAGCAATGCTGTAAATGTGTGTAACCCTGTACAAGGCAATATAAGATGTCTTCTGTGTTAAAACTTTGACAGACTTTTGCTTTCTCTCCTTAAAATTGCCCTCTTCAGTATCTCTGCACCTGAAAAATTTAAGCTGTGATTCAAAAGAAGGCCTATTCTGCTTATTACATATGACTTCATTTTGTTTGTTTGGCAACCATCCTTCCTGTTCACTGCAGGGGGTGAATGTAAATTGTGGAAGAGAAATGGATGGGGAGGGGGACTAAGGAAGCCAAATATTTTACAGAAGACTGAATCTTCTGTAAAATATTTGAGATGCAGCAAAACTTCTGGGCTAGATTAGTTTTGAAACAACACTTATGCCCCCCTGCAAAGTATGGGGACAAATGCTTGATTTTGAATTGAAAGGAATAAAGGATGATGCTGCTAAAAGTCAGATGCATTGATGTTAGAGCCTGGTGTTTTACTTATTAAAGCCCAGTGCTTCTCCTTCCCCTAGTCCCCCCTGCCACAGATCAAGATTATTCAATCACAACAGTGGTTTAACCATATCTGTGGTGGAGCAGGATGGTTGCTTAACGATGCACAGAAGCATTGTGCCCTGGTTTAGTGCAGGAAGTGGAAAATGATTATTGTTTTGAACTTGAACTTTGTGAGCAGACAGAAGATAATTATCAGAGCTGGAACTCCCCCGGGAAAGTGGGGGAGTGATGCACTGTACTTGTAGGAAGCACTGTGGGATCTTAAATATCTAGTAGTGTTTAACACTTTGGTTTTACATTTCTGCTTTTTAATTGATCTTCCTCCACTCCTCAGGGAGTGCCAGGGAAAACCCTGGCAAATGGAGGAAAACACAATTGCATGTAGACTTCATGTATTGTATTTACTGATAGACACCCTCCTGCCATTCCTTTGCTGGTGAGGCAGGACTCTTAAATTTCTGTCTTGATCCTGGTGTTACTTTCACTTGTAAAATGAACTCTTTCACTGCCTGGTTTACCTATATATATTATGGACCTATTACAACATGGAAAATTGACTTAATTGGTGATTAAGAGCACAATTGTATGTGAAGCCATTTAATCAGAAGCCGTAAGCCACTTGTGTAGTATTTATTATAAACTGTAGTAGTTTATCTGCTTTCTTAAGTGGAAAAACCCACTGAAATGTCACAAAGTCTGCACAGTTGTGAAGTTACCATTTTGAGTATCAACTTTTTCATAACATATGAGTGTTAAAATATCACTGACCACTTTCTAGAAAAAAATAAGGAAAAAGGCAAAGCTGTGCCTTCACTGGATGTTTTGCTGTATTCCAGGGGCCTGTAACTTTGGCAAACTACCTGCGTTTTTCTGTTTGGTTTGGGTTTTTTTCCTCTATTTTGGCTGCTACTTTACAAGTTCTTCAACAGAAAATAGTCAGTGCAAGACTTCATCTTCTTTGCAGACTGCAGCATCTTCTGTAGATTTTTTTTAAATACTGTTCCCTATTAAGTTAGGTAATTACTGAGGGGAGAAGAGTTTTTGCTAACTTACTGAAGGTGATACTTCTACCTATGGCACGTACATGGGCTTTTTATTTTTGTTCTCAGAAAATAATTCCTTATTTTAAAAATATAGTTTAAAGTTTCAAAGTAAAAATACATTAATTTTCAAAGTAAAAGTAAATATGTGTTCTTTATGATAATGTTTCCCTGATTAAGTTAACAAGACTACTTAATTTTACATTAACACAGTTGTGGCATTCTTATTTGTGGTGAAGTTTTCAAGGTAGTAAAATTAAGTCATTTTAAAAGAAAATTGTGTGATGATTTATTGTAGCAGAGTAGGGGAAATTCCTCTAGAGATTTTAATATCTTCCACCTGGTATAGAAATGAAAAGAAAATATTCTTTAGCCGGTGACTAATTTGTCACTAATACCCAGGGGTTCCTTCATTACAATGCAAAGATGTCAGTTTTAAGAGAAACGTACAGTGAAAAAACCCAGTGCAACTTCCTGTTGCAGACACTTACCAAAAGGAGAAAAATAAAGGTCTGGAAAGCAGCCGAAGTGGTGTGAAGGAAGGCTCTAAAGCTATCAATCAGGGCAAAATGGTTGAAGAAGGATTTTACCTGCAGGCTTCAGTGGAATTTATTAGGACATGTTTGAGGAGGAAAGTCACTTGATACAACTCCAGAGGAGGAGCTCTGACATGCAGTAATACCCAGGCTGATGTTCAGTTCTTCTCCAAGCTGCACGTACTGCATCATGGTAATTGTTTGAGTAGGAACTGTTTGTTAAAAGCAGTCACATCCTGCTTACTGCTGGCTTTTTTACTTTATCACAATGTTAAATGAATCTGGTCCAAGACTTACTGTACAGATTAAAATGCTGCTAGAGAACACCTGTAGCTACTGACAGCTCAAAGCCAACACCAAAGATCATAGTGTCCCTTCCACATCAGTGTCTTGACAAGTCGTTTTTCCCAGCGGAGGATGTCCAGACACTTGCATAGTGTCATCACTTTGCATTTTCTGCAATAACAAGATTTTGACTCAGCTTATGTCCTTCCAGTACTGTGATTTCCAACAGCTCAGTATGCGGAGGGGGACCACCAGCTGTCGCAGTGTCTGGAGAGAGAATTTTGGTCTCCATTCCTTAAAAACCAGTTCTGCACTCATGTCACATTTGAGTAGGCACAGTAAAATGTGAGCATGAATACTGGATAGAGGATATCTGCTTATGACCAGCTTCAGAGTTTGAAATAGGTGATTGGCAATAGCAGCAAAGTGTCAGCCTGTGGTAGCAGAATATCTGCAAGCAGCCTCTGTTGTTCACTTTATGGGTGCAAGAATCACAGCAACGGGTCTAGTTTCCAGCGGAGGAGTGGATGCATTCGGATGGAGCAGGTATCGCCAGCCTGTACCTCTCCAGCAGTCTAGCTTCTTGAGGGCTTTCTGGTTTACTCTTCACCTACTTTTTAGTACAGCCCAAAATGTCACGCGTTAGCAGTGTATGTCTGTGACAGAAGTAATGATTCAGTGTTAGGACTGCAGTGATGTTAGAGGTTTGGGAAGAAGTAGCCAGTCCTGCACCGAACAATGTACATGTTAGAAACGAGCTGCCTGACAACACTGTGGTAAAAGTGTTTGTTTAGAAAGCATGTCCTGCAGACTCCAGGCCATGTTAACACAGTTCTGTTTCTTGCTAGAAAGTAAGATTTAGTCTCAGCCATTCTACAGTTAGTTGGAGAAAAGGAAGATTTTATGTTCTGTCAGAACATTATTATTGGAAAGGAAAATTATTGGTTTTGCTCTTTCTTTCAGTTTCAGTGTATTCTTGAGAGCACTGAGGTGAATAATGAACATTTTTGTATGTGTGGTGGGTTGACTTGTGATGGCAGCCTGACATCCACCTGGTTCCTTCCCCACTCCCTTCATGAGCAGGTTGCGGGGAGAAGATAAGATGAAAAACCTCATGGGTCAAGATAAAGACAGGGAAGATTGCTTGCCAGTTACCATCACAAGCAAAACAGACTTGGGGAAGATTAATTTATTGCCAACTAAAATAGTGTTGGATGTTGAGAAACAAAGGGAAGAACTAAAAAGCACTCTGCCGGCCCTCTTCTCTCAGGTTCAGCTTTGCTCCTTCATTCGCAGTTCCTGTACCTCCCTCGGAGCAGCGTGAGGAACAGGGGACTGCAGCCATTGTGTAACGTCCCCTTTCTACCAGTTCTTCCTCCTCCTCACACTTTTCCCCCGCTCCCTTCGGGTTCCTGTCAGAGCCGGCTGCAGCCTGGTCTCCTCAGGAGCTGCGGCGCCTGCAGCGCCCCCTTCCCGCCTTCCCCTGAGGCCTTGATGGGCCTCGCAGGGCTGTTTCCCTCACGGTTTTTCTTATCACTGTGCCAAATTTGCCCTGTCACGGAGGCACCACTGGCTTCTCCAGCGGGCTCAGCCAGGTCCTGCTGTGGGTCTGTGGCGGAGCCGGCTGGAACCGGCACAGGGCAGCCCCTCACAAAAGGCCCCTGCAGCCTCCCCTGGCAGTGTCTGGGCACAGACACCCAGTACAGGATGACAAAATCAGCACGTTATTAATTCATATTGGACTGGGATCTGGAGCAATTGCACATCCCATCCGGTGGGAATTGGTGGCGGTTTTGGAGTGACTTGCAACAGGGAAGGAAAGGGAAGTGTGACCTTGCTTATCCTGCCTCCCGCCTGAGGTAAGAGGCAAGTAAATAAGCAGCAGTTCTGGCTGGTAAAACCTAAAATGGGATCCACCTTTTCAAAAGTCTCAGAGTTGATGCAGAAAGGCTATTGGGGCATCTTGTGGGCAATGATGATCCTGCACAGAATGCTGAAGTTGTGCTTTACTGGTGTTTTAAGGATTGATATTTTTTTAGAAAGCAATCTAAATGCGCTTGTAACGTGCTGGCTGTTGAAATGTGGTGTCATTTTTAAATGACTACCTGAACTAGGGACACCTTTTTTTTCCATGTTGAGGGTCTTGTATTTGCTAGATATAATTTTTTTTTGAGAGTGTTGTGATTTTAAGTTGCTTGTAATCTTGTAACTGCTCTGAAGGTGGGAAAGGCTATTGTAGAGGACCTGTGCTCCCTGCCTCTCCAGAGGCAGAGCCTTTTTAAACATGTTGGATTTTTTGCATGTGTTCTATTAATATTCATATCAAGAGTATAGAAACAGGTGGCCATCGAATGGTGGCCATCATCTGATCTTAATCATGTGCCCAAGGCTTAAATAACATTTAACATTTTCTTCAGAGGTTGGGCTTCAGGGCTTTTAAAGCCATTAACCTGAAGCTTGCATGGCATCATTCTCCTACCTGATTTATGCTACAAAGGAAGGTATGTGTTCAGTTCCTTATGAGCCATTCCTTATGGTTGATGGAGGCTCTGTGCCAAGGAAGAGCCTGGAGTGCACAGGGAAGAGGTTGTCTGAGGAGGGCAAAGGGTTCTGCAGTTCTCTGTGGTTTTAGGTTTACTTTGAGAGGGATCTTGCCACTTGTGGCTGCTAACAAGGTGGTAAGTAAAGATGACTGCACCGTGCTAGTGTTATCACACATAGTAATGCACCAGATGCTCTGTTGGCAAACTAACATTTTGTTGAGCTTCTTTTGTGTTCTCAAGAGAGCCTTAAATTTATGAGTTTTTTTCTGGGAAGCAAGTTAGAAAAATCATTTGAACAGCAGTCAGCTCAGGAGAGAGCTCTATGTAAGTATTTTTTTTTTATGCTTAAGCTGACAAGCCAAAGTCTTGCCCCAAAATATTGTCTGCTGCTCTACAAAGAAACTATAAGTCTTTCATTAATCATTTAGTGATCCTTTAACTATATGGTAAACAAAACCCACCAGGCCTGTGTTGTCCTGCTTGCAGCCAATTCTCTTTTGCTCAACACCTCATGCAGAACTTGGTTTGAAACCCAATCTACCGAGGTGCTGCCTCCCCCAGCAGACATACAATTAATGACCCCAGATGTCTCCTTAATGAAGGGGTTTTGTTGTGCCAACACGATGCTCGCTGTCCTTCCTCAAGTGGATGCTGTGTTGATGCAGATAGCATTACCAAAAGAAGTAGTATGGAATCTGCAATCTTGTGGTCACTGGAATTTAAAATCCTGAAATTATTCTTGGCATATAAAGGTTAGTGCATACCGTGCTTATTTCAGAGTCACTGAAAATCAAGCCCTGAGTTGTGTCATGGGTTTGGTTTTTTTTAGTGCTTCGTGTTTTTTTTTTTGTAGTGCTTCAAACAATTGATGCATTCTTGCGACCTTTGGAAGTACAGCTTGGATTGTAATCCACGAATCAGATGTTAGCAAAGAAGAAATAGCTAGGATGTGACTTGTGGAGGCATTTTCAGATGGTCCCCGACAATGAACAGTGAAGTGCTTAGAGTTGGAATATTACTTATGCAAAAGGGAAGTTGAAGCTTAGTTGCCAAAATCTGACTACTTTAACTTGCAAGTTGACTGAATATAGGTATGCTTTGCCCTGAAGTTTTAGCCTAGAAGTTGCGAAGCAGTTCCTGACACTGTAAATTTGAAGATTTCCAGGCTCACTTAAGTGCTGTCAACCAAAGCTTGTGTTCAGTCTTAAGCATTTTTCACTTCAGTTAGGAAGGCCTGAAATAATCAGTCCTTGGAAGGAAGTTGTGTTATCCTGACATGCATTTAAAAGAAATATTTTTCCTAGGTTGTAACTTTCTAGTTATGTAGTAGAGCTTTTTTGAAAGGTCCAAGCTTTTTTATGGAAAGGTCCAAAAACACTGCCAAGGTATATGCGTGACTTGAAGTAAACCCCCAAAGTAGTTTGATACCCCTGCAAATAGAACAGTGCTGCAAATACCTAAAGTAGATGTCAAAATAAGAATTGCTGACTCAAAGTCTGCACATGACTGTAGTTTATGGATTAGGTGGGGTGGGCATGGTGCTCAAAGACGTTATTAACCTGTTTGTCAGTTAACATTAAAGTAGTAAAAGTGGTGCCAACTTCAACTGTATTGGAGTACTTAATTGTAATCCTGTGTTTACAGGGAAGTATTGGTAGCTGTCACCTGAGCAGTGGAGTTAATTTGGGCAGATTGTCTTACTTGGCATTAGAACTACAGTCACCCTGCAAGCAGTGGGACCTTCCTCACAGAAGTCATGTTGATAGATTGCAGGTATGGTTTCAAGACTGGATTAAGCTGACTGAGAGCTGTGTTAACATTAAAAGAAGTGGCTTCCTCAGCTTGACTGCATGTTCCTGTCTTCTCCTCTCTGTTGGTGCTATTGGACATGCTACAGTCATCTTGCTGATCCAGCTGAGAAGAAAACCAGAAAAAAGATCAGTTGCTTGGTCTGACTGTAAACAGACTTGTGCCACTGCCTCTTGCAGGAGCTTGTGGCTGGGCTGGGGAGAGGACAGGGTTGCATCTTTGGTCAGTACTAAGGTCTTTGATTACAATCATTTGAAGCTAATCAGGTCCTGAGACAGATGATGATACAGTTGTGGGATTACCCTTAATAACTGAACTTCTAGGCAACAGTTTACAAAGTGTAGTTAACTTAGTTGTTGAGGGTTAATCAGCTCGATACTTTAGTTCAGGCATTTTTTCGTGTTCTCTTTTATTTGTGCACTTAATGTATAAAACTCGTACCCGTATCTGGCTTGCACTTCCAACAGTATGTGCCAAGTCCTGTCCTGCGCCTTCACCTGTTTCCCAAGGGCACTTTTAGGTAGATATTTTTAAAATGTGCATCTTAAGCACATTCCAGAGGAGCTTCAGAGTAAAATGTCAAGTTTTCTACTACTTTCTTTTAAGACAGCCAGAGAACCTGGAGAATAATCATGGTTGTGCATTGAATGAAGCACTTCTCCCAGTCATAGGAAGCCCATGATGATTTCCTCCAAGTTCAAGCCGTGTGTGACATCCTAGGTGGATAATAGTAGCACAGCGATCCTGATTTCATCCCTATCTGGAATTCTGTCAGAAGTGACTTGCCCAAAATGTTAACACCAAGTTAGTAGGACAGTGTTGAGAATCAAGAATCCTTAATTTCTTGGTTTCTGAATTCATCGGTACATTGACTATTTAAAGACCTTACTGAAATGAGCTATACTAATCCCAAATTTTGGTTACAATTTGAAAATTATCTGTTAAAGTAGCATTAACTCTCCCTTCAAGAGGGGTTGGTAAGATTGACTGATTAGCTATTTTAATTACTGAATGTGGGTTACATATATACAAGAAAAACTTCTCTCTGACGAAAGCATATTATATCTTGGCTCTTAGTACTAACCAGCTCAACTTTAATTTCACAGCTTGCTGCCAACAGCTGCCTTACTAAGACAGTACTCATAATAAATGAAATTTCACCAAAAAAGAAAAATGAAAACTTCGTTCCAGCTGGATTGAAAAGCAGTTGGAGCATTTCTATCCTGCATAGAAAGCTGCCATCCACATAAACATTTCAAATTACTTTTTCATTTTTAATAATCAGGATCAGACCTTTTCTTATTATTGAGGCAAATGCAAGATATTAGAAACATAGAATTTCATTCAAAGTCCATTATATATTGAATCCTGTCCAAAGCTAAGCAGTTGAAGTGTTTTGGAAGAAACTCACCTTTTAGTTTCAGGTTTTCAGATTTTTGACAACTTACTTGGAAAGGACCCCTGAAATGAGCAGGCTGCTCTGATGCCGCTTAGTAGTGCTCAGAGGGACATTAGTTGCTAGTTAGGTTGCTCTTGGAGCTGTTGCTTGTGTATTGTTGAAAGCCCTGCAGCTGATGAGGGCTTGCCCGGACTACCAACGGGAATCTCAGTTAAATTATCACACAGCCTCTCTGCACATGGAAGAGATTAGTTCTCATAGCCACAAACAGAATGAATGCTTTGTACTTAGTACCATAATGTTAGCTCACACTGAAATACAGTGCCAGTAACCAACTCCTTTACCAATAAATTCACAGTTCTAATAACCATGTGTTTTTACAGCATCCTGATCCAAAAGGATCAAAGAAACATTGATTTATTTAGTTTTGGGTCCCATTCCCTGTTGTTCTCGCTCCTTCGCCTTGCTCCACATGAGCTCAAAAGAGCCATATATGAGATGAAACCCAACTGTTGTTGTATAGTCCACAGCAGGGAGGGACACTTCACAAAACCACAGAAAAGAACATTTTAGCCAGTAGAAATGACAGGAAGTGTTGTGGGCAGACAGAACACAAACACTAGAGCCTGCTTTGACCAAGTCTGTATCAACCTGTCTAAACTGCTGTAAAGTTCTGTACTGATGATAAATGGATTGAAAGCTTAGAAATTCAACATCTCTGCTGTTGTATAGAAATATTTGAGACAGCGCTGATCTTTCCAAAACCTGATTTAGAATGCAACAGTGTTAGTTCCGGACAATGAAGCTGAGAAGTGTTGATATGAGTGTCTGATGAAGCAGGTACTCATTAGTCTGTAGAAGTGCCAGAAGCAGAAGCATTTTATCCTTCGGTTAGGAAAAGGTGAATAATGCTCAAAAGGAGCATTACTGCCAAGCTGTTGGTAATGTGATCATGTCACCAAACCTTGGTAAAGGCCCCTTGTCCTATGGCAAGCACATGCTAAGACATCATGTAACATAAGTAGTAAGTAGTCCATGGGGGCTGTTTGGAAACCCTCAAGGTATAAATCCCTAGTTGTAGGGCTGGTTGATGTTCCTCATCAAAAGACCAATCTAATACAAGAAGGTTTCTGAAAACTTGAGTTGACAAAACCATTTAGCAAGCAGTGCTGAAATTACTTTCCAGAAAGGTGGTTTATGGTTCAGACAATATTTGGTGGCAATTGTATTACAGCAGCAAATAGAGGTCCCAGCCCCACTCTGTAGGTAGGCACAACTAAAGTACTTCTTGCCTCAGAGTATTTATTTCTCATGGCCAGTGAAAAATATGTGGAAAACCAGCATGGACACAAGATACAAATTGCCATGACCAGGTCATTATTTTGTTAGGAAGTAAACCAAATATTTGAGTTTTGCCTCTGAATTACACAGCTTAGGGAAAGCTCAGTAATTCCTAATGGCTGAACACTATTTCTTAAGCCTAGAAATCCTACTTCTGACTTTAAAAGCTTTTTAAAAGAAGAACCTGTAGCTGAGTAGCTGCAACTTTCACTGTTTTCAATGTCTTTCGATCCCATCTTAGACCAGGGTAATGAAATAGTTGTTGGTTGTATGAAGGTTGGAGGGTCTATCAGAACTGGCAGTTGTTCAGGGAAAAAGAAATCGATACACTGAACAAAACCCCTGTCAGCAACTGGGGAGAATCCTTTTCTGGCATAATTCTTACTTCAGCATATTTATGCTGTTAAAGTATGTTGTCACCTGGAGCTTTGTTTGCTTGTTTATTGCTACCTAGGGTCTCTAAAGTAGAGATTGCAGCCAGTACTTGAAGCAGAGGAGTCAGAAAGCATTGTGGGGAGAGAAAGATGACATGTTTCTGTGTTCAAGAGCATGTTTCTTAGGGGTTTTTATGGAAAGGTCCAAAAACATCTTTTGCAAAAACACCACTACTCTGTGTTTTTGTAGATGGGAATTGGCTGAATTATGTCCATGTGCCTGTTCCTAGATAGAGAATGTATGTTGGAAATACTTAAAAATTAGAATGATTGAATATCTAAAACTTCCCAAGTGTAATAGTTCTCCTGCATCCAACATACAGTGCAAACCTGGTTTTGACATTTGATCTATACTGTTCATAGGTCTTTTATATATGCAGAGGGATTTACTGCTTTGTAATCAAGCTGCTGAAGAAAAACATTGTCCTCCCATTCACTAGGGATGACTGTAACAAATTAAAATGTTTTTCCATTAGCCTTCTCTACTTAGCTGAACCACTTAAAATTACTTTGGACTTTGCCCTTGTCTGACCTCATCACCTTTGCTCAAACATTTCTGCTTCCAGGAGTGCAGTGGTGGGTTCTAGAGCCGTACTCTGTGACTGATGTTACAATTCATCTGAGGTTGGAAGCAGAATACCAAGGTGCAGCCCATTCGGACTTAAATACTTAGTTTTAAAAGCCTAATGCACTGCCTAACTTGCAGGTGATCTCTGGCATAGTAGATTGCTGTTAGTGTTAGGAGCTGATTGCAGCCTGAGTGCATGCAGATATTTCAGTTAAGACTGCATGCAGATGAAGACAGGTTGTTTCAGGTTTAGGTTGTTGTTTTTTTTCCTATATTGCTCCTGTGAGGTTCTGTGGCAATAATGGCTTTACCAGCTTGTGCTCAGAACTGTAGAGTTGAAACAACCAAATCTCTGAGGTTTATCTGAGCACAGAAGTACATTTAAACTAGTATATATGAAGTTCTCTCTCATTATGCTGCTTGTTAAATGCAACCAGAATTACATTGATTTACAAAGCAAACTGCAGGTTTAAAATTGCTGTTCTGTCAAACGTAACTCTTGTTTTATAACTGACAGTGCCCAAGTGTTAAATGCTTACACATTAATCAGTAATGCTAAAGTAAAAAAACCATGCCAAGTTATTAGACAGTATGTATGTAATTCAGTTCTGGATTGTTATTTTTAGTTATGATAGGAATGGAAGACTGATTTTCTTACTGAGTTCCCACATCTTGTGTCCTCCTGCCTGTTACTTCTCTTTGTATTCAGGTTCTCATTCAGGTTTTATACTTCTTGCTGGCTTGGAGCAGTAACTTGGAGGTGATTTGAGATGGTCTCAATGCAGTGTCATAATCTGGAGAACCTTAGAGAAGGTGCCATGCTTGTAACAGTGTAGAGAAATACATGGCATTACTGAATGGGATTCTTTGAAATATTACAATGAAATGAATGTACAATTGGAATGCATAGAGGAATAGTGATAGAATTAAGAAGGCTTTTAACAATATAGAAATCGCATGTTTACCTGTAGAAGTCTGACCAGATTGACTTGTTCCTGAGCCAGGAAAGCATGCAGGTCAGGCCCAGAGTGACCCTGTGTTTGTGGCGTACAAGGTAGTTCAAATGTCTGACTTTGGAGGCACTGCTAGTAGAAAATCCCCCTGGCTAACCTTGGGTATGCACACCCTGATAGATGGCATGTTTATTAATGCCTACAAATTAATGCCTTGTTTTATAGACAGTGAAACTGGATAGAGCTCCAACTATGTCTCAGTACACCCATATTGGAGACAAGTAAATGCATGAGGGAAGGAGCTAACTGCACCCTTTTGGAAACACTGCACACTTGTGGGAAGGGAGCAACTCAAAAACAAGCTCAAATGGCATTCAGCAAATAGATCTTGCAGTAACCTACTTTTATAGGAAGTAGTTGCTAATGCCAGTCTATATAATTCAGAAAAACCTCCAAAACTGTCCTATAAATCGCTGCTATTCCAATTTTGAAGTATTTTTGTTAAGCAAGGGCTCACTTGTCAGAACAGAAAAAGCAGCCATAGGATTCTTGGCTGGTCGTAGTGAAGATCTCGCATTCTAAATATTTTCAGCTATCTGTGATTGTTCCACATAAGTAAAAATAACTGATAGTCTGCATAAATTTGAATAAACATAAGGAAACCACAAGCTGACTGCAAATGCTGCTTGAAGAAGAAAAGTATAACCTGTATGTCATTGATAAGAGTAATCAAATCATAGCTGAGGGTACTTTGGTATCACTTAGTGTTTTCTGGTCAAGAGGATGCTGGGACTGGGGTAATTTGTGGGGGTCATACAGGTTTCAGGTGCAATGTATAGGATAGGGAATATTTGCCCAAGAAATGTGAAAGATTACTGAAGTTTCTGAGGCTATTTTTGGAATCTCTACTCATGTATTTTGGGCCATTACAGTGCCAAGGACAGTATCATGAGCAGTTGAGGAAAGGAAACATGTTCTCTAGATTTGCAGTTGCTGGTGTGCACTTGCATCTTGGGAGGAGAACAGACCAAGCGGGGTTTTTGCCCAGTGATGCTTGTTTCTGTTCCAAAGCACACTCTTGGCTTTTTGCTTATGCAAGTATGCAAGAATTCATAATCTGACCTTCTGTATTATCTCTGTGTGTACATAACCTGCAATTCATTAAAGAAATCCTTGCTGCCTCTGCAGTGTCTGGGAGCAATGCAGAGATGAGAGTGGTCTCAGCAGTTGGACGAAGTTGCACACAAAACCACCAGCTTGAAAGAGCTTATCACTGGTGAGAGAATAATCTCTGGCATTTCATAAATCAGCAGCAGTACTAACATGCTGTTTGGAGATTCATATCACTAGCAAATTAATCATGTTCAGGAACACTCCTGTAGCAGTGTTGGATGAGATGCTGTGCAATGCCTTTCTGCCAAATAAAGTACAGAGAGAGGGGCCTGGGGGATGGGAGGCAGAGAAACCAGGCTTAGCTTTCATATTACCTCAGTGTTGTCCTTGATAAGTCTTTTAAAATGTTTAAACAAAGTCACAGTGAAAATCTTCCTAGCAGCTTGACTGATGGATGCTATTGGCAGAATATGAGGAAGGAATGTTTTCTGGTTCTGACAGCCTTAGTTTCCATCTTCAGAGGAAGCATCCACAGAAGTTTGCTCAGTTGCCTTCCAAGCCTGTAACATCTCTGCCATCCTCCAGCCCTGGAGTGGAAATGATCATAAGGCTGTTCTCGTGTAAGGAAGAGTAGAGATGGTAGGGGGTGCAGTATTTTTATAGGCCACAGGAAAACCCCATTTTGGAGTGAGAACTAAACCTGAAGTTCTCCCCACCTGAGTACTCTTCTTGAAAACCATAGAGTTTTAATTGGCGTGAACAGAAAGGTTTAGTGTAACTGCAAGTAATTTTGACAGCCTTTCTACAATATCGCTTACAGTTATTCATAGATTCATGTGGTATTATTGTAACTGTTTGGTTTTTTTTTCCCTTGAATTCACCAAGCTTCAGTTTTGAATTCTAAAACCAATTAGCAGTATTTCCCATGCATTGCACTCCTGAATGCATACTTATATCTAAGTTTCCACACAGCTAAGGATAATGTTTATACCACTGATGTTATCTCCTCTTCCCTTTAAAAAATAAACATACACCAGGGGGAAAAAAAGATGTGTTGGACTATTAAATCATGCCAGTTCTCAGTTGTTGGGTGTTGCCTGCACATTCAGTGCTGTAGCAATGCTAAAGACCCAACAGAATCATTCTGCATGTAGATATTTGATAAACTTGTATATAGCCTTTATTTGGCTTTTTTTTCTTTGACTGTACTTTTGTACTAACCAAAACTGAATACTTCCACTAAGAAGGAATGCAACTAACTTCAGCAACCTGGAATCAAGAGAATACTTTGCATATTACAGTACATCACATTATTCCAGAGACCACCACTACTCATTTGTGTTCTGGTTTAAAACAAAATGTTAGTGACTCAACACACAGTATAAATCTGCTGTGTTTCAAGGCACCTGTTAGATTAATTCTCTCAATTATGCTGTGCCAGTGGGTGCCAGCAAGTTCCAAATTTAAATGCTTTTTAATGCTTTGTATAGCACTGGGCACATTTTATAGAGCTGGGTAGGAGATATGCTATATTGTACCTAATAAACTGCTCTTTAAGATATCCGTGATTCAGCTGCTTGTATGGAAAAATGTATGCTTTGCATTGAGAAAAATCTTAACTCTTACAGCTGTCAGTATCAGGCTGTTGATTTTAAAACTTTGAATTTTTGCTTAAGGTATTTGTATGTGCTTTTCAAAGTATTTGTCCTATGTATTTACTGGCAAAGCAGTTTGTGACAGGACAAGGAAAAAGTTGCCTTTTGCAATTAGATGTTAACCTTTTCCTCAACAAGCCAGAAACTTCAGTTCTTGTGGACAGTCCTGTGATGGAGGGAAAGAGATGGAATGTAATTCTAGCAGAAAGTTGTTTTGTTTGTTTATAAATTGCACTGAAAGTTTTTGTGGTTTGTTTTCCTTGGTGGTTTTTGGTTTTGGGGTTTTGTTGTGTTTGGCTGGGGATTTTTTTCAATCCAGTGCACAGAAAGGAGCAGGGATTGTTTTTCACTAGTGCTCCATATCATTTCCAAAGGCTTTTCTCAGGCCCATGTCCCAGGAGCTTTTTTAACTTGTATGTCACAGATTCTTCTAAGCTTGTGTGACTTTCTCACTGATCTGTGTCTCAGCTTCCACTCTATTGACACATGCGCTCTAAGGAAGTAGACCGGTTTTAGAGGGAGAGGTTCTGGTACAGGCTGTCCTCTTGTAGTTTGGCATCTTTGTTGCACCCATTTACTCTGCAGTATCTATTTCTGACAATGTACCCTGTTAACCTTCAGTAACTATGTTAGAAGTAAAAAATGCAGGATTTTGAGACATCAGACAGACCTCAATGCTAGTTTGTGAAGAGGAGCTGAACTAAGCAAAGCTGGTTCTCTTAATTGTGGCATTTCAATTCCATGCTTAAATTTGCAGCTGAACTGAGCTAATTCAGTTGCTGGGCTCCTAAAGAATGGAAATCCTACAAGGAGGCACACAGGCAGTCTTTGTGATGACAGCCTGTAAAACCAGCAGCTGTCCAGGGGTTAGCAGATTGGTTATGCTTCATGTGAACCATGGCGGGACGTGTGCTAACAGAAGATGCACAACATACCTAGCACCTATTGCTTGAGGGTAGAAACAGACCAGCTGGAGCAGAATGACTGGGATAGAAGAGTTAAACAGCCACATGTGAATTAAAGGGAGAATTTAGCCGTGCAAAACTTGGGTGTAGGAAGGAGGAGAGATTATGTGGGCTAGGAGAAAATAGGAATGTGAGACTTACGCTTCTGTATTGACAACTGCAGGCAGTGTTTATTCTCTGCATTGGCAGAAAAGCAGAGAAAGGTTGTGAAGTAGTAAGGGAGTCAGAAATACGGTGGTTTGATGGCATTTTTAGTAGGTGGAAGGTTGCTTTCCTTTCTTTGGCATTTGTTTAGTTTTGTCTGTCATGCCCTTATGCTGACTTACCTGAGTGCAACACATTAACTTCTGAGCTCAGCATGCTCAGAAGTGGAAAAATGCAGTAATCCCCACTTTACAGAGAAGGGAAATAGAGGCAAGCATATTAAATATGAGTTGGCTTTGTAAAATACTCCAGTAACAGGAAACTTGTGGCTGATACAGAACTGAATCCAAGTCTCCTTAATAAGAGCCTTAGCCACTGGACTGTGTCATCAGATTTGCCATTTCTGACAATTCCACTTGAGAAAAAAGTAATTTCTTTTTTCCTAAGTGCAGTTTTATTGGTTTTATAGGTGCCTTTCTAGTAATTCAGGGAAATCATGTACTACTGTGATAATGTAATTTATCTGAGGTTTAACCCCTTTACTCCATATTTTGTTTTATTCCTGTACATGTGGTAGTGAAAGCCCCTTGGAATTAGGCATGGTCTCCTTTCTCCTTGTTTTTCACTCTACTTACCAGCACTGCTTTTCTGGGGAAGAGAGAAGAGAGGTGAGCTGCTGCATTTCCTTTGGAAGCCAAGTACTGCATTCATATAGTTTGCACGGTTGATTTTTCTTGTTGGTAGCTTACTGCTGCAAACAGTGGGGCTCGGCAAGCCCATCTCTGTAGGCTGCTTATGAGTGAACTGGATCTATCTGTGCCATCCTGTAGTAGCTGGAGGAAGGACATTATTTTGATTCTTTTGTCTGTTGTAGAAGTTAGTCCATAAAAGTGTCAGAAATAAACTGTGATGAAGGCGGTGAGCTGAAGTTAATCCAATGTCAGGAAACACATCAGCTGTTGGAGCAGGCTGTTGGGCTACTCTGTGGGTTCTGAAATGGTGAGGGCCTTTGAAGTCCCACACGTGTGAGAGAAATTTTCCTCTAAGCTAGGGATATTGCAGATCAGATCTGAGTTTGAAGGTTAAGGCAGTTACCTCCTTAATGGCACATGTGTGCTTGTAACTCAAATATCCAAGAAGTTGAAGTTGGCTTTTACTTGCAGCTGGATTTCCTAATCTGTATTGATGATAAAATTCTTAGATTATTTGAATGAACTCTAGATAGCTGCCATTTTCTGTACCTACAAGAAATTTTCCTGAGCTGCCTTGCAGTCCAGTCAATGAAGTAGTCACCTCTGTTGCTGTCTTGGATTACAGCACTCTTGTGTTTAGAGCAGTCCCCTGATCTGGCATTGTGCTTGAGCAATCACTGTTGACAGGCAGCCTCAGAGGTGATGAGCTGCATTGCAGAGTAGCTTTTTGAGAGTTGGACTGGTGATCCCAAGGGCAAGTGGTATATAACGTGATTGGAGAAAACTGCTCTTCAGTGAAACAAAGTGGGCTTTAAGATGCTAATTTGGTCATTGAAGCTTCCAGTAAAAGATGCTATGGTTTGTGGTCATTTAAAGGTTTCCTCTGGTTCCAGATTTGACAGTTTTATTTAAAGAATTTGAAGCCACCAGGGAAAAAGTTAGGTCAGAGTAATCAGACCGTATTTTTTTTCAGTTTGTTTGATTTTTTTTTTTTTTTTTTTTTCTGGGGGGGTGGTGGTGGTGGGAGTGGGGCAGAAAGTCAGATTTTCATCTTTAAACCAATTCTTGCTTTTTGCCTGTGTCTAAACAAGTTGCAACAGGAGGCTGTAACTTCTGTATGCGTCCACACACAAATACCATGTCGGATATCCCATTAGGAGTGCTTGTTGGTACTAATTATGGAATTGAGGGTCAGATAAGTTGCTTGAAATCTGCTTTGAATGTTCTTACATGTTTTAGTAGTAATCCGATTGGCAAAATCTTATGGCAGCGCACAGACTTCTGACTTTTAGCTGCTTGGTGAAGGTGGTTTCTTGTTTGAGAGTTGGTGCTTACAGAATTTTAAAATTTTGGGAAATTTGGGGTGGAGTTTGGAGTTTTTCTGCTAGATAATGAGTTTAAAACACCAAATCAATAGCAATTGAAAAATGCTGCTATTACATGGCTGTCTAGTTGTCTGTGTGAAATAAGCTGGTGGCATCTGTCCAGTTGCAGGGAGATGTACATATCACAAATCATCAGACCCTTATATAGAGCAGAGAAAATCACCCCCCACTTTTTCAGTTCCAGCTGAGAGAGAGGGACACAGTGAGGAAAATTTGCATTTCTCGTCTCTGTTCCATCTGTATTTAAAAAAGAAAAATACTATTTCTTTCCAGAGCACTGCTCCAGCATCACTGAGTAGAAACAAATTCCCTCTTGGGAAAGCATAATTGAAAAGTACTGGAAAGAGAAATGTGTTGAGACAGATGTGTTCTTGAATGGATCAAGCATTTTTCTTTGAATAATCCAGTGGAACTTGCAGTTGTGCACAGAGATTCTCGTGGCTAATGGGTAGGTGGCTGGTGGGTTTTGTAGGCTCAGTCTGGAATGATGGACATTTGAAAGGCACTGTTATGTTACACTTTGGTCCCTGCTACTGCCCTTAATTTTGACTTAGTAAAACTCTTCCGTTTTCATACATAAGTAGGTGCTAGATTAAGTGGTTGGCTAATCAGCAGCTTTGTTCCAGGAACAAAACCATGGTCTGTTTCAGCACTTTTACTGTTCTGTGTGCTGCTCATGGCAGCCATTGCAAACCTTTTTGGGTCTGTCTGCCAAATTTATTGTAAAGATCCTGGTGTTTGGTGCCAACCCTAATCTCTCTTGGTGCCAAACTTGGCTCCAGCAGCGGTAGCACTACATTGTAAGTCTTGTGCAACAGTTGCATTACATCATGATGGAAGGAGGAAAAGGGATTTTAAAAATTCCAGTTGTTCAAATGCAGTAATCACAGGAGCAGAGGAAACAAGATGGAAAACAAAACTCCTGCAGTTCAAATGTCAGTGTCCCTCTCTACTTTGGTACGTCATTGGAGGCCTGTTTAGTATCATAAAAATTACACTTTAAGGAAGTGTTTTTCTTTATCAGGTCAGACTTTGCAAAGTAAAATAAGGACACTTGTGTGAATAATACTATGCTGGTGCATTTGTCATCTGGTATTTTCACTTCTATGCTGCCCTGTAGCAGTGACCAAATGGCAGGATCTCTTCCAAGGTGCTCCATATAACCCTTCCTTCTTTGATAATATCATCTGGTCACCCCAGTAAAAATCCCTTCCTTCTGTCTTGAAAATAAACCTGATGGTAGCAGCTTTGGGATCTTGGGTCCATGTTAGCTTACACCTGGGCTTAAAGAGAAAGCATCAGCCTATTGTGATACCAAAACTCTTAGGAAATCAGAACTCAACCAACCTGAACCTACGAAGTGAATCAGTCTGTCCCATTTGTTATTTCTATGCTGCTATTTTAGCCTCATTTACAAATATCCACAGAAACAAATCATTAATGGAATAAAACCCTAGGAAACATCATGTGAACATTTGCTCTGAGTAAACTCTTTCTCCCAGTGGCTGTTTCTGCACTATGAATTGGCATGAGTGACAAATCAGCATGCAGTTACTTCTCAAGCACTGCTTTTCATTAGTTGTCTTTTTTCCTCCTAACATTCCCAAGATATGCAGCAATTAGATTGTTACTTTGTTCACCACTGTTGTACTGTAGCTCTTTAAAATTAGAAGCCTGCTCCACTTCACTTAACTTTTATCTACCATCATCAGCCTTAGTTCAGAATATCCCTTTTTAATCTTTCAGTTAGTGATAAAGGAACAAAAAAAATTCCAACCTTTTGTTCCTGATGATGAAATAATCAACTCTCACTACAGAAATAATACTTACCAGCAGAGTAACTCCTACTCAGTTCACACAGATTCTTGAAGACCTTAACCTAAACAGTGACTTTTTCATGTGTTTTTAAAAGCATAGGATGAGCTCAGTGCTGTAAAAATGCGTATGTGGTATGCATATGTAGTTGCCAGTAATGGCAGCACAAACCTTTCTGCGTTTGTATGGGTAGATAAAAAACTACCACTTGCACATGGAGGTACTGAAGTTCCAGTAGTCAAGAACTGCTGCTGTTCAGAACTGCTCGCTCTGAAGTTAACTAAACCTTTAACAGCTCTGTAATAGGGAATGGGCAAGGGAGATGTGCTGTATATAGCAAATGAATTACTATTGGAGCTGGAAGTGAAAACCTTTGACTTCCTGACTGTAGCCTCTAGAAAGCATTTCCTTCTTCAGATAAATTATTTGAGATCAATAATCATTATTAATGACCACACTTGATTTTTATTTTATTTAGAGTTAGAAGTGGGGGGGGTAAAGATGGCTTTAATTATGTGAGTGAACAAGAGGAGGGCAGGATAACTTGAAGTTCAGGTGAGTGATAGCCTCTCTTCCAAGACCACCCTCTGCTCTCTTCAAACAATGAGAAAGGATTGTGACTAAGTGAATGTTAGAAGTTTATAAATCTGGTTTATTTAACCACAATATATACTAAATCCAGACTGGTAACCTAACCTACTTCAAATCAAAACAGGGAAAGTGTATTGGAGTACAGTTGGGCTTCCTAATCCAGGAACAAATCAGCTCTACATTCAAGCCATGCACTCAGAAAGCAGTGGTAATGAACAAGCACTTGTATTCATAGTACTCTTCATAGCAATTGCAGTAGTGTTGTACAAGCTTTGCCTACAGTATTTATGAAGAAGAGTATATAACGCAGGATCAAAATGAGAGGAACAGCTCTTCCCACATTATTAGGTTTAACTAGTATGAAGATTATCCAGACAGAAATCCACTGTTGATCACAAATAGTCTAAACTTTGTGAAATGGTATTTCCATAAACCTTAGCACCAATGAAGCAATTTTATTCGGAAGTCCCATAAGTATATGTCCCCGTCATTCCTGTTTTATCGATAAGGAGAGCAAGGCAGAAAGGTTGAGGGATGGCTTTTCCTAGTGGGAGCACACGGGCCTCTTGACTTTGGTATTAAACATGCTGTCCCAGTTTTGCAGAAGCAGGACAAGAGAGTCCTTCCCACCCATGGTATTGAGCCTCAGTGAATCCATCATCCTAGCAGCAAACTGCCTTTGGACCAGGCAGAGCAACTTGGGTCCCACTGCTGCCACAGACGTGCTTAATCAGCAGTTACTTGGGAATCACAAGTTCTGATTTAGTGATGCTTTAATTAAGACCACAGCAAGGAAAATCCGAAATTAAAAAGCCCTAACCCAAAAATCTGTCAAGCAAGGAGAAGCAACTGGGGAAGCCAACTTTGGTGGGGGTATTATAGTTTTTGTTTTCCTCATTTGTAGTGATGGACTACCATAATGACCTGGTTGGGACTTTGCTTGAATTCCAGACTAAGATCAAGTCAAAGCAGTACAGGGTTTTCAGACACATTGTTACATTATATTATATTATACTTCCTGTTTCTTAAGGAAGTGTCTTCAGTTTTAGAGAGACCACAAACTGTCACATTTCCTCCTGGTAGGTTGGGCATCAGTTGCATGTAAGACAACAAACCCAGCATTTGTGTTTTCCCTCATGAAGACACTTTACAAATAGAGGAAACTGTACTAAAGAGATGACATTTGTTGCTTCTGGATCCTTGAGAATGATCTTTGGCTTATTCCTGCAGACAGATGAGGGGTGGAAGGGGAGAAGAAGAGAGTCCCAGTCAAAGAAAGATGCTTTCAACCATCTACATGTACAACAGACCTTCCTCTTTTCTGTCTTCTCTGGTCAGAGAAAGTCTGACTTGAGGGATTTAACCAAGGAAAGGGTACGTCATTCTCACTCCAGCCTCACCTGTACAGTTATGCTAGATATTTCCCTCACATCCAAGGTCCTTTTACTAACGTATATTTCATAGTTCTTTTCCCATAGCTCTTTTTGAATTATTACTCCCTGAATGCTGCTCCTTTACAGGCTGAGAATAGAGGCGCTGACACAGGCCTGTTATAAAGGGGCAGGCTTACCTTTCTCACTGGGTTGTTGCAGTCATTGCAGGGCTCTGAGATTTTTAAGAAGTAAATCAAAAGGGTGAAGAAATTCTCATAGTCTGGGAATGGAGAGCTTTTGGACCAAAAATGAGTGAGAGAACATGCCCTGAAGGACAGCGCTCGTGCCTCACAACCTTCTTGGCTGTCTCATGTTCTGGATTGTCGTTATTCAGCGGCATGGGTATTGATACTGTAATGGTGTAACAGACTTCACCTAAGGATTTCAGAGCACTTTCCAGCCCCTAAAACCAGCTTAATTGGCAGGTTAGACTGTCCCATTTTATAGAGGCCTTAATGTAGTCCTGAGAAACTTGCCTAATCAGTTGGTGACAGAGCTTGGGAGCAAAACTGGAGCTGCAATCCTCAGTTGTCTCCTTCAGCACCTACACATGATGTAGCTGTGAAAGTAAATATGACTGGCAAAGATATCCAGGCCAGTACAAACTGTGGGTTAATGCATGCTTGGCTCATACCCTGTTTAGCACACTCCATGTCTCCTAACTGTCCATGAAATGATGCTTTTGTGGGACAGTGTTTGGCATCATCTTCCCTGTGGACAATTTGGATGCAAATGTGCTTAAGGCGTACAAGCGCGTTTTTCTAAAATCTCCTGCTGTTGATGCAGTGTTGGTAGCAGTGCTGTCTGACATGGTCCAGTCACAGGGGATGAAACTAAGTGCTTTCCACATTAAAGAACTTGGTAGAAGCTGCTTTGTTTTACTTCAACGTAAACTGCAGTCATAGGGAAAATTAATCTATTGTACCAGTTGATTCTTCACATAAACAGAAGAGGAACACTTATCCTGTAGTCTCTGTAAGGAAGGAGCACAAAGATCACAAAGCACAGTGGAGGCACAGAGGACTTGCCAGAGGATCAGCTGAGCTACCAGGGGCATGGTGGGAAGAAAACTCCAGGTCTGAGCCTCAGACCTAGGCTTGTTCTTCTTTTTGTCTGGGCAGAACTGATTTGTTCTAGCAATGTCCTGTGTGGGGACTGTTCCCATGTGAGCACCACTCTTTCCTGCACACAATTACCTGTGCGTTTTACGAGCATTATCTCTCAAACATTGTGGGCGAGTATTTTCTAGCACATTCATTTTTCTGTAGGAAGTTCATGCGTGATGCATTGCTACCCTTTGAATAGGGAGTTGTTCTTTAGGATCTGGTTGGTATAAATGTTTATGGGCAACCATGCACATTTAAATCTACAACAATGTGGAGCCATCCATCTGTCGAGAAAGACAGTTGCTCCTCTCCACAAGGTAAAGCCATCCTGCACTATACTTCCTGGAAAATATTTCACTTTGGCACTTGTTTCAGCTAATGGCCAACTTTCACTGTGGAAGGAGTTACTTTATTTGTTTTCTTTAGGTTTTCTTCTTCATGGAGGTTATTATTCAAGAATAGTAAATTACTTAGTTTCTCAGAGCTTCTTTTTCTATAAATTTCAAAGCTAGATGAAATCACTGACTTTACATAAGAGGAACATGCTAGAAGACAAAACACATTCTTGCACACTCCTGTACAGAACCCAGGTGATTTCAGCACGAGTATCTAAGTTATAAGCTGCTACTTCCTCATTCCAAATCTGATTGTTTTTCTTAAACCATATTTTTGTGATTGACATTACAGTGAGTTTTTAGCCTTTGTGATTCTGAAGAGAAGGGATAAAAAACATAATTCTTCAGACTGGAGATACCTGGGTAGTGACAAAGAAGTCTCATGGGCCTGACGCTACAGGACCCGGTTAGGGAAGCCTCTGTAGGCAGTTGTTCTGTGTTTTGGGCCATGATTCTGCAGCTGGAACTGCCAGAGTGGTTTTCTGCAGTTACATGTAGCCCTGGTGTGCTTGAGGAATATGAATGGGAAGAGGTGTAAGGGAATTAAAAAGCTTATGAATTTCAAAGAGAAATATAGAAACTGAAAGAGATACATGTACATCTGTGTGTATGCATGTATATCTATACACATACAAATTTAGCTTTCAAATGACTGTAGGCTATAAGCTTGTAGTGTTTCTTTACCTACTTACTTTGTACTGATTGTCCACAGTAAGACAGCTCAATAATTCTATTCTTTGGCAAATAATAAGGTCTTCTGCAAATGTTGCTCTATGTAGCATTTCTTATTTTGACTTATTCTAAGTGAAATCTCAGTGTTGAATTTCAAAAAACAGGGACTCAAATTATATACTGTATTTCCTGGTTAGGCTGCCAGATTGAAAGAGTGTGTGAACCCTATCATGAGCTTCCTTTGAATTTTCAAAGCTACCTTTTCAGCCTGTGCCTTCATAACAAACAGTGAAGGTAGCTTGGCTTGTTTGTTTTTATGTGTACTGAATCCCCTTTACCTTGGGCTGCTCAAGCAGAAAACGCCACTGCTTCCCTTAGTCTATCTTCCTTCAATCTCTTCCCCTGTTAATTGCAGGGGGATGAATCAGAGCCCAGGCCAGCCTCCCTCTTTCTTAGTATTGCTCTGTCTGCAGCATGGGGGTAAAGGAAGGAGCACCTGGAGAAGTGAGTAATGAAGCCTTGCTAGGAGGAGTAGGAAGAACATTCACTTGTATGAAGACAGCCTGCTCTTTTAAATCAACAGCTCTGGGACAAGAAAGAAACTGTGTGTTTAAAAAAAAAATTTAAAAATCATTGACAAGCAGTCTAGAATAGCAGGTGATGGAGCCTGGTGAAGCAAGCCAATGCTTCTGGAAATTCAGGATTCTGGAAACAAGACATGCAATTATTGTTTTGCCAGCCCCAAGCGCTCAGAAATCTGAAGGCAGGTTTTCCTCAAAAAAGACAAAATACATGGAGTTGACTCAAAAAAATGCATGAGACAGGGTTTTTCATCTGTTTTTTACTGTCTGGTCTATGGGTTAGAGCAAGACAGAAAATTTCCAGTGAAAGTAGAATTTTGATCAGAAAGACTGTCTCATTTAAAAGAAAACAAAATAAAATCCATGTGGGGAAGGGTTTTAGAGCTGTTGAAATACTTTGGGTATTTTTAAACAATAGTGGTTTCTGAAGTGTGACAGAAATGGTCTATTTCATTATTTTCTCAGTTATTTTTCTTAAACTTGTTTAGAATTAACACATTTTAAAAAGAAAAAAGGAATTTGAAAATCTTAGTAAACCCAGTTTTTTTTTTTTTATGTGAATTGGGTTATTTTAGATATACAGACTCAATATGAAAATGTAAGGGCTGTTTTGCTTTGTGACAAGCTTTCCATTTGACTACTTGACTTAACGAACCTATTTGTGATCTATGTCTTAAGTGCTTGTGCTCTTATTTCAAGTTTTGGGGATGGTTGCTTTTTTGTTGGAGTTCTTTTGTTTAAACTGAAGCACTATGTGTATGTCTATTTTACTTTGTTAGCGTTGTAGTTTTTCCAGTGCTGGACTAAAAAAAAAGATGAATGTTTCAGAAGACCCACAATAAGATGTAAAATCTCTGGGACAGTATGTACACAGGGAACTGAGCTCAAGACCGCTGTCTTCTGGCCAGGGAGGGCTTGGATGTTCCTGCATGCTCCATGCACTGCCTCTGCCCAGCTTTCTTTCAGCCACACAAAGGCACTGCTCAGATGGGGCTTTCTCCCCAGCTCTTTCAGAAACAAGTGGCATTCTGCTTCAGTTGAAATGAAGATTATTTTCATCCCGCTGTGGGCTGAGTTTAGGCAGTGCACCACCCAGCTCCTTTCTCTTGCCTACTTATTTTTTCTCCTCTCTAGTACTTGCCTGAATCTTATCAGCAGTCGCAGGAAAGCTTAACTCTGTGTCTGTCATCTGGAGCAGCCTCACTACCACCTCAGTTTAATTTCTAGTTTCAATCTGATGTGCTTTGTCCCTTGTCTGTCTGTCACATAACTTTTCTCTTGTTCCTCTTGGTTTAATCATTAGCCTGAGATACTATGTGGTGAAGAGTAACGCAACTGTGTACCTCCACCCCGAGGTGCTGTACAAGCCGTACTACTATGAGTCCTCTTACTTTTGTGTCTGGAACAGGCTGGGCAATGATAAATCCAGACAAGTACTGCAGCTTCTATCGTCGCACTACGTCAGCAAAAGGCAGCTCTCAGGAATATAAACAGCCTGAGGCTTGCCGCCCTGCAGGTCACCTTGGAAGGATATCTTGTCATCGTGGCTGTACTGTCAGTCTTGTACATGAGCATTTATGCCAGCTCAGGTTTAACTTTATGCCTGTTCAGGCCTTTCCTGCTTACATCTATCAGATGTACTTTTGGATGAGCCAAGATTCTTCATAAAAGAGAAAACAGCATTGTGGTTTTCACCTGCTGAAGCATTTTTGAGTTCTTGAAATGGAAAGAACAAAGGATCTATTATAGATGGAGAGAAAACATCCTAACAGTGTGGGGAGGAATGTACTGACAGAGGAAATGAAATTGCTTTCCTCTGCCTTTGAAATGTGTGGATAAAAGTAGCCAAAATCTTCAGTATGGGAGATACACTATTATTATACCACCTGGAAGGTGGCCACAAGACAAGGTCATTTTTTCTGCTTATGAATGAAGTACTTTTTTGTGCAGGAGCAGAGTGAAATGTGGAGTATAATTTTGCAACCAGCTAGTTCTGGCAAAGCTGCCATGCTTCCCAAGGAGTTAAAACAGTTGAAGGCTTAATTCCAAATGAAAATTAATGAGACAGAGCAGGTGCTTTTGAAAACTTTACCCATGTGGAAAAAAATTACGCTAAATCTTGTGTTTCCTAGGAATGAAGGAAAGACAAAATTTTTAGGATTGGGTGTTTGTTTTCTTTGTATCAGAGACTGAAAAACCTGTCTTACCGCTTTTTTGCCGTTACTGTTCAGTAGTTCACTGCTGAAACTAAGTGGGAAATCAGATTTTCTTCTTTCTTAGGATGAGTAGCACTGGAATCATAAAGCTGCAGATCTCTACATACTAATCTGCACTATTTTTTTGAGAAGAATAAATGTGAAAGTAGTTGATCAAGTAACTAAAAACAGATAAAGTCATGGAAGCAAGACAAAAATGTTACTCTTGCAATTAGGCTGCAGTTCATTTAGGCTGCAGTTTCTGTCTCTGCTCCTCCCCTTCCCAGCAAAGCCAGCAGCAGACTTGGCTTGTACCCCTCCTGCCTAGGGCTCTGTGTTGGCATATGCATGTGTTTAGAAAGATCTAGTGGTTTAAGCTTTGTGCTTGGCCTCTAGCCAGATAAGAGTAAAAATTCTTGAGAAGATCATCACATGGAGTTGTTGCAGGGAGAGTAATTTCTAGATTTGCCTCTTCCTTCATGGGAATGCAGTCCCTCTTTGCAATTTCTTACTCCCTGAAAGTGTTTTGTCTTTCCCATTGTAGGATCTGGCAGGCTTTTCTCAAGGGCAGGAGTCCTATCTTCAGTTTCTCACCTGCTTCATTCTGCAGAGCTCCTAACTAATCGGTTCCTCCACTGATGGCAGATACAGTGCTCATCCTGTTTATTTTCCACAAGTATGCCATCTTTCCCCCCCCCACTCTATACTGTCTTCTGCTTCTGGTATGTCCTTTCTGAACTCTACCATCAACATGCTGTTACTCAACCACTCCTGCAGGCTGCTGTCATTGCAGGGCAAATGCTCTGCTCTTCCGTGCACATTCTCCCTGAAACCTCTTCATCACTTGGCAATTGAGTTTACCCTGGTACTACTTACTACCCCGGTGTCTTATTTACTGAAAGTGTCCTGGAAGTTCTCCTTTGAATGTTTGTTCTGCTTCATGTAGTTGAATGTATTGAAGCCAGAATGCTGTCTTCTTACCCCAGGAATGAGTGAAATATTCAGGCTCCCAGGAACAAGCCTGCTGCTTCCACAGTGAGGATGGAAATGCCTGTGGTCCTGAGATGATGCCTTTAGTGTGTTGTGGAGAGGATGTTTAAAACAGGTTAAAGCAGGCTGAGAGATGCTTTAAATTATGCCCGGGTAGCAGAGGTCCAGGCTTTGGAAGGAGTCTCCTTCCTCTCTTGCTGATGCCTTCTGGCTGTGCTGAGCAGAGCTGTAGTGTGGTTGCATCTGCCCACGATGCCATGGTGGTTTCCTGCTTCATCCTTTCAAAATACTGTCCCTGAAGTTCTCATCACCATTGGTATCCAGAGCACCTTATTGTCTCAGTCGGCCCGCTGCATCCTGCTTTGGCATTGCACTTACATCCATCTTTGAGCATTTTGCTGGAGAGAAATGCAATTGTTAAGTAGATTGATGTTCAGCATACCTTTGAGAGTTTCAAATTGGGGTCTGGAATCACTGCCTTCAGAACATCATTGTAAAAGAAAATGTGATTTGCAGGTTACCCCAACACCTTTAATTTGTTGAATTTGGCATTCCTAGCTTCAGAATGACTGAAAAGTAGTTTTTTCTTTTTTTTCCTTCCTAAGCATTAGTCAAGAGAAAAGTTTCTGTTCTTGGCAGAGATTTTTGTGGACCAACTTTCAGGGCAAAATATTGGGTTTTGAGTAGGGATTCTAATGGAAAAGCTGAGTACCAAATTCACACAAGGCTCTTCTTAATTACAGAAGCCAAAAGCTCTTCCAGATGTCTGTCAGCCCAACATGCTAGATGCTGCCATCACTGGTTTTAATAAAAGCTCATATTCAGCAAACTTTTTATTACTGATTTACTGTACATTACTTAAGCCAGAAAATGTTTTTGCTCTGAAAAGAAAGCAAACAGACCTGATATTTTCATCATTTGCACTCCAGCATGTCATTTACGGTGTTAAATACCATCCCAGTTCTGTTATTTTACTGGAGATTTTCTGTAGATTTCCATTGTTAAAACTGGGCTTTCAGAAACTCCTGTGAAGAAGTACAGAGCAAGAAATGCACACAAACAAATCAGTAAATGGTGCATGCAAAACAGGCAAAGCCACTAACACCACAAGCACATACATGACATGCACTAGACAGGCATTTCTGTGAGAAGTTACCTGTTTGTACCTGCAGTTAATATGTACCTTAAAGAAAAATGGAAGCTGGAAAAAAAAAAAGCCAGGAAAATGTTATAGAACAAATACAGGGAAGTGTGATGTGACAAAGTGAACAGAACAAAACCAGTAGGAAAATCATCAGTCAGAGAGTAGCTAATGAAATCTCTGAATGATGATGTAATTAAAGTACATTAATCATTATAAAAGATCATTTCCCTTTAAACATCTGCTCCCATTCACTTGGCAACAGTCTGGCTAGTGTCATGAATGATGGGGTTTTGGATTATGCTGAAGGGCATGTGTTATCTGAGAAACAGTGTAGAGCATCCCCAGCTTCACAGGTTCTGGGACAGGACTGCTCTTCCTCAATTCAGGTATAGCATTAAGGAAATAAAGGGGAAAAAAATCAGATATTGCTTACAGTAAAAAGGAAACCCCACTATAAAAGTGAACCCTGCCTTCCCAGCCAGGCAGACAGAATGTAATTGGGTGCCACTGGATTCAAATAAAGTATTTCCTCTGGGAAAAGAGACCCTGCTCAACCTGCTGCTTTGAAGAGAATCTTAGGAGCTATAGTTGCTTGTCTTCATGATCCGTGGCAGCCTAGCTGAGCCAGTGAAAGAGTGAGATTAGCCATTTCAGGAAAAAAAATCTGTTTTTCCTCTGGCATAAGCAAAGTGTGCAGAAGGGCCGTGATGATCCCTCACTGCCTGACAGCCTGTGGCTCTGAGGCATCAGCCTGCCTACCCTGTGCCCAAGATTGCCGGTGAAGCGGGTGCACATATGCTTCAATGGTGCCTGCAGGTACCAGCTTGGAGCATGTGATTTATTGTTCTCTGCTTCCTAAAGCTGATAAAGTCATACAGTGGTATTTAAACAGAAAATCAAAACGAACATCTTTGCTTCTCCCAGAAGCCCAGAGATCAGTATTTGAGAAGCCCAGTGTCAAGATTTCAGGTTTATGTGTTGTTGTCTTTAACTTCATGATGTTTTAGGAGTGCTATGGATTGCTACCTTTGTAGTCCAGCTCAGATAGGTCCCAGTCCACAAACAGTGTGTACCAGATGCCTCCACAGGTAGAGCGTTCAGCAGAAAGGGGAGCCCGTGTAGGCTGCAGGAACGTGCTTTGGATCCACTCACCACCGATCTGCTCCGATCTCACCTCCGATCTGCTCTTGCCCAGGCACTGCTGTCCAAGAGCACAGTTACGCTTTTTCGTAATAGCCCGGATTAGCCCCAGTAGCATCCAGGGAATTGAAGTAAGGACATACTCTGTGTGTCTGCAGACAGCAAAGAAGCACATATCTATGCACTTAATGCCAAATTTTATATCCATCCAGTACTTCTGTGGAAAGCAAGCAGCTCCGTTTCTTTGGAACTCACTTCTGAAAGATGTATAGCTGGAGTTACACATGTATTGAAAATCAAGGTATTTGAATGAATGAACCTGTCCATGTTACACATAGGGTATGAAATAAGGATTTAGTCATTCTCTTTCCTGAGCTGTTTCTGCAATGCAGAGGTCGTAAGCTTTCATTATAGCATAGGTTGTGCACACACAGTTATATTTTTTCTTTGGAGATTCAAGTCCTATATATTGTTCATTTGAAATATTTGGTTAAATTAGATGAGGTTATTTATGTGAAAGGGACTGTCCTTGTATCGCTGCCACCTAATGATCAGGACATTGTAGATAAGTGCCTGGTTTAGGTGTCCCCTCGACTGATCTATCAGCAGTCCTAACATTGTAAGACTAGATAATGCTGTTAACTGCCCTCAGCTTCATTTTCAGCCTGTAGTAGTCTGTTCTGGAAGCTCACTGGACACTGGTGTGTATGTTCTCACTCTAATAGCATATGAGAGATCAGGAAATTCAGTTTTTGTACAGCAAAATCCAGGAAGAAGGAGAAATCATTAATCAGATGAGTGTAATCTCCAAGGGAACGAGTGCTGCATTTTAATTCAGCATTTCCCTTTGATGAAAACTTTAGTGAATGTTATTACGTGGAATTCATATGAAGCTTGGGTTTAGGTAATCAGCTTTAATATTTATACTCTTAGGGAAAAAAAAAAAGGAGAATCATTAGTAAGCATGCATAATTAATGAATAAATTATATTTTTCCTTTGTTTTCCTTCAGGTATAAGGAAATGCTAGATCTAGTGATATCACCCAGCCTGACTGTAAATAGAGAGTGCCCTGACAGACTGAAGCTTAACCTTTCCAACATTTATGCCACGGCTCCAGATGACATAGAAGGTAGGCTGCCTCTTCCACTGACTTTACTGGCTTTAACAAAACATGTATGTGTATGTAACCCAAGGGAAGTGGCTACATGCAAGGCCTCTGCTTCTGACAGTTAGTTCTACAGCATAGTGAGCAGCTGAGATTTTGGAGTAATTTTTTTGTAGACACTCCAGTTGTGGCTGAATCCTTTATTACGGCGATGGTTTGAATTCAAAGGGAATTGGAATATCTTATATGTAGATAATTATCTGTGCATAGTAGGTGTATATGTATATGTACACATGCATGTATATGTTTGTTCCACTGGAATAATTGCAGATATAAAACATACTTTGTGTAGGGCGTTTTTCGGACCCCTTGAGCCCCAGTAATAGTGTAAACGTGAGCCCTGGGCTTGTGTGGCTGTGTTGCTGCTGTTGAGGTGGGGGGACTCCCAGGCCCAACATTGTATTGTAAAGCCAGGAAACCTTTTGCCAAAGCATCTCTGTGCCCCAGTTTGCATTGTTCTGAGATCATTGCTATCATCTCCAAACGGTCAGCCCTGCTGGCGTCTGCTCTGAAGTTTCACATTTGGCAGGTACCAAGGACAAATTCTTTCAGTGGCTGAGGCTCTGATGGAAATTTATCTGCTCTTCTCCTCCTCCCCCCACATCCCCCAACTCCATCATACTGTTCAAGTGAAGGAAACAGAAGAATGTTAAATCTGCTAAAAAAATTATTGGCAAGTGATGCAGCTGAACTAGTTCTTGCTAGTACAATCCCAGCTATTGTTTGCTGCGGTCAGGATCTGTCAGCCTTCCTGTTAGAGGGGAGTTAGGAAAAGGCACTGGCTATTATGTTTTAGTAGTATGTTTAACCCTTCATTTCTAGGCTCTTAGAAGCCAAGGAGGTGTTTGCTTGCATGTTTGCTGAGGCATTAGAAACTGCGTGATTAAATCACGTACATCGTGAGCTGCCTATTTACAAAAGCAGTCAAAGGGATAACAATCTAAAGGAAACATCCTTTTAAATCTTCATGTTTGGAGAAAAGATTAGAGCTAGAAATGATTTTTGAATTCAGCATTTTGTAAACTTCTTGGTGCAGGAACTATTCATTATTATTATACAATATAAATAAGAGCTAATATAGACAGTTAACCTAAGAGCTAACATAAGAGTTGTACTGTTAGACACCAGTTTGCTAGTGGCAGCTCAGGCTGATGTGTTTCTTACAGAAGTATTAAGGTTATTTTTCTGCAGGATGATCCCTTGTGCTTCCAAGATTAAGCTCTTTCCCTTGAAAATACTTCTTGTTAATTTGAAGAACAGGAAAATACTTGCATGTTTATCAAGTCTTAGACTGACAGAGCTTTTAATGCAATAAATGCACACAAGTGTATGCTCTTTATTGCACATATAATTTTAATTTTACTGAGTCTGGTAGCAATACTTATTTATGTAGATGTGTGGCCTGCTCATTTTATGGCTGCTTATCATGAGATATACAGTTATCTCAATATAATTGTCAAGTGCACATTCTGCCTGTAGTCCTACACTTTTGGTTGTTTTGGGTGTTTTGGGTGCACGTGTCAGTTCAACTTGCCTTTTTCTGGCAATGGCAGTACCATATTGCATATTCCATGCAGTAAATTCCCACTTGGCATTCTTGGCAAACGTATTTACTCTTTCAAAATAAAAAAGTTTGAAGATTTTTTTAAATTTCAAAATAAAAAGTTTCTAAAGAGAAACGAAACTTATGCTCAACCTGTCTTTTCTGCCTCCTTTCAAATGTAAAAGGCATGAATGAAACTAAAAAAGTATATGTTTTCATTATATTTCTGTTTGGTAATGAGGATCAGTAACAGAATGGTATAGGTTTTCTTTTCTCAATCTAAAAATCTAATTTTCCATAACTGTTCTCTTTCAGGTAAGTCAAAGCGAATTTTTCATAGTGACTTTGAAGGGGAGTCAGGTAAGTGCAGCTTTGGATTTAAAAACAGTCTTTTCCTCTATATCTGTGTGTAAAAGAATATGTACGTTTGTATAACACTATCTTTTTTCAGATTTTATTTTTTATCTTTTTTTAAAATAAGCCTGCCTGCCCATTGCTTGGGAAATAGGTTACTGTTACCCACATTTCATGGGGAGAGGAACTAAGGCAGGGTTGGTGGTAGGTTTTATTTTTCCAAGCTCTTTCAGGGTTGTAAGAGTGTGAAGAAGGAGTGAGTCCTTATGGTTCTGTTTCTATCAGTGCTTAGGGTGATTCTGATAGTGATAAGGGCTGTGCAGGTTTCATTGTCCCTCCCCTGGCACACTGTCCTACCTGAGCTATCCTTTGCAAAGGGATTTGTGCAGACATCAGGTAAGTATATGCTGGGGGACCCTGGAGGAAAACAGAAGAGGATCATAGATGTGATATTTGCCCTTCTGTGGTGTTTTGGGTTGTACACAGCCAAAGGAAGAGCTCTGGCAGAACTGGGGGACAGCTTAGCAGAGGTGGGATCAGAAAGGGCACAAGGATTGAATTTGTTGTGGAGGAGGGTACAAAGAGTGGAATATGGCACAGGAAAGCACTTGCAAGTGCTTGCAGTTTTGAATTCAGATATTTTTATTTTAGTCAATTAAGCCTAAATTGATCTCTAAATAAAGGTGGTGGCACATTTTTCTTCAGTAGTGTTCTAGGACACAACTGTTCGGTACATTGGAAAGCATCCTGTACGTGTAATTGGTGCAATACATTTCCTACTGGTTCAGTATTTTGACTGCTGGCAGGTTAAGGTAGGTGATAGAGTAAAAAGAATTACACTGTTGTGTTTTTAATATTTATTTTGATTTGATATATTTTAATAACCTTAAAGAAAGTGAGTCATGGTCTAGGAGAGTACAAAAAAACCCTAAAAGGGCAAAAAGTGCAGTAAGCTTAAATCACTTCGGTAATCATAATAGTTGCTTTTGTAGCCTTTAGCATATGAGTCATCCCACCAAAGCCTAGCTTCGTGATTGATATCAGTCCCATGAGAAGAAACTGGTAGTTCAATCAGTCAGTATCACCCTAAGTTAAAAACTAAATCTATATTTGCTGTTAAGTGGAGAATAACTTTGTTACCTACTTCAGTTTATGGAGATTCACTAAAACCAAAGTCTTCTAATTCCTGTATATTTTTCTTAAACCAGCAGTGGTAAAAACAGTGGTGTTGGCTTGGCCACAGAACAAAACATGCTGAAAAACTAAGACCCTTTAATTTTGTTTTCCAGGCAGCAGCAAAGCAGCACCGCAGTGTCCGCTCCATCTGTACTCGACAAAGTGAGTGCTCATACCAAGCGCTCAAACTTCAAAAATGTGTTTTGCTGAACAGCCATTTTGTGCAGACTTCTGTCACCTTAAAAAGCATTTGCCTTAAGCCCATCCACCTGTTCCCCTGCATGTCTCTGGCCCAATGAAGTAACTGCCTCTTAATCTTGTTAGATAGAGTGAAAGAAGGTTTGAGGTATTGTGCAGGGGTACTTCCATACCCCGGGAATCCAAACCTTATCAGTTTAAATATTCTTGTGTTTATGAGTGACCACAGAGGAATATGTTGAAATGTCAGGCACTTGCTTGTTTGGCAAAATCAAAATGAAACATGAAAAATGAGCATTGATTTTACTTACTTTTTTTTTACTAGCACATATTTTGCACTGTCTTGAAGTCCCTGTGCATTTAGCTAGCTTAATCTACTAGCTCATATCAGGAGCTGTATACTGAAACTAACTTTCGCCCCAGTTTAGTCAGTTCTGAGTCCTAAAATATTCACTGTTGTAATTTGAATGTTATTTTATGAAAATATCTAGAAGTGTTCTACGTGTGTTGTAGAAGATCATGTACAGGAACTATTGCCTTAAACTTTCTATTTTCTTGTTCTGAATAGACATTATCCCCATATAGTGACAGTCCCATCTTTCCCAACAATGGCAACGTACGGACAGACTCAGTACAGCACAGGAATCCAGCAGGCTGCTGCCTACACTGCCTATCCTCCTCCAGGGCAGCCCTATGGCATACCCTCCTACAGTGAGTGCTCTGATGTCATGTTACCTTTGAGGACATTGTCCTCTGGCTCTTAAAAAAACGTATTTGAAGTCTTATCTGACTTGATTAAAAATGTTAAGATTATTTTGAACTATCAGCCCTTGGTATCTTGGGTTTTGATCTTACAAGCTAGGTAAGTTTGGACCAGTCTGTAGTAGGATATGAGGCAGCAGGAGAAAGTCAGGTTCAATGGGATGTACCATTTAGGAGTAGTAGCTGGTGAGTGTTCCATGACTCACTGCCAAGACAAAGTCTTTTGCAGTAAATGTGATATTTAGGTAAAGTACACTTTACCTTCCTTGATTGTTCCAGGAGTTTCAATGATAAAAGCTACTTTAAGAGAAACTTTTTGTATATTATTACAGAAGAGCCAAGACACAGGCATGGGTGAAATGGTACAGAGTACTTCAGTTGTGGAAGGTGGTTCCTATGTGAGGGCTGCTTGTTAGCTATAGGTGCAGTAACCATTCCTAATCCCAGTCAGCCTTGTTCCCTGCTTTCCTGCGCAGAGCCTTGCCAGCAGCTGCGAGGAGACAGTGCTGGGCAGGAGCAGCTGGGGGGTTCAGGCAGGGGCCTAATTAAACCAGCACTCCTGACAATGGAATGCCTGGTAAACCAAGTGGTAAGAGTGTACTCAAGCTCTGCATAGAAATAGAAAGTCCTTGAGGGAGCTGGGAAGTACTTACCACTCCTAAAGACCAAGGAGATACTGCTCCTGCTTGGGTACAGCTCTTTAACAGAAAGCTTTGGGCTCATCCTGTGAGTGTTGAGTCTTGTAGCATTAAGATGGCTTCATAGTTCTGTTTCCACTCCTGTTTTCTCCTGTGCTGTTAAACACCTTTTGTTTGCTTGGCAAATACAGTATCTTTTCCCAACAAGAAGTTTTTATACACCATTGACAAGGCCTTTACTGAAAGGAAATTCAATGCAATGCTCTGGAAGCCAGGGAAATGGACTTGGCAGAGCCGAAGCTCTACCAGGATGATGAGAGAATGTTTTGAGACTCTTTCCTGGAGCTACGTATGTGTTTGCATCAGCTGGCTGATTTCCAAGGCAAACTCTGAACAGTTGTCCTGTTAGAGCAGGTGAAAGTAGATCCATTTGCTACTGCCTAGAGTCTTTAGGGCATACATGTGTCAGGCCCATATGCTGCTTATAAATCCTGTGGATGACCTCTTAGCATCCTTGAGCAGTGATTTCCCTCCCCCAGCCCATATACCCTCTCTAAGATACTCAACACAGCGTATGAAAAACTCCACCTGGCTGACAACCAAGAACAATGAAGCAGTATTGTTTTTAGGCACAAAAATAAAACTCGGCCAGTTTCTAGACAAAACAGAACATTGTGTGGAAATTAATTTGGTGCTAAGTTATTTCGCTGTCTGACAACAATTTTTAGACTTCCAAAAAGACCCATTCGTTGAAGATTAATTGTAGCTGGGGTAGGTTGAATGCTCACAAGCAGAGTGCTGATGTCATTGAAAAGCATGGGATGTTATGAAAGGCAGCTTCTCTGCACACACTTGCAAATACCTTCCCTTCCCCAGCAGTAATGGAACCGAATGCTTGCACCATCACTTGTTCATTCACTGTTCAAATAAACTTCCTGCATTTCACAATGCAGCATTGTCATCTTGTTGCTAACTTGTACTCAAATTGCATTGCACCTATTCACACCTAAAGCTAAAAGTGATTTTTATTAGAGAAAACATTCTCTGGGAGAGCTTATTCTGTGCAAATGCAGACTTTGCTTTTAAGATTCATTAAGCTAAAAAACAGCATCTTTGGTGAAAAGCACATGAATTCTACTTGTCTTTTGGCAGGTTTGCCTACAAGTGTTAAAAGATGACAGCAGCCTGGGAAGTGTGTAAATCCAGGACATCAAGAGGGTCTTTGTTTAGTCCCAGCACTCGGGGTGTGCCCAATGGCCATTTTTTGTTTTGTGAAAATAGGTACATACGGGAGGGAAGGATCACGCCCAACCCAAAGGGTTCATAATAAAACACACCTTTCAGCTGTTTATTTTATTAATACAGCTGTACAATCTCAGCAGCATCTCAGAATAAAATATCAACCCCTTTCACTACCAGCAAAGGTTTCATCTTGCAATGTTTAATTCAGCTGTTGCTGTTCCCCCTATAAATTGTCAGTTTAATTGCCTGATTTTAGTAATGAAAAGATTTTTGTGGCTTCAGGGCTTACCTGTTGTTCCTGAACTGTGTATTGTACCTAGTTGAATAGATGATAACCCTCCTCTATAACTTGCCAATAAATATTTTACTATCAAAGCTGAAAATACAATGCAAGTAAAAGATAACTCTGTTGAGAATAGAAGTCTTGAGGTTAATTCGCTGAAGGTCCTTTTGCTTTGTTAGTCATTGCTTGCTTCTGGTAGCTGTTCAGAAAGCTCATGAGTCAATGAGTCTGCTTAATTCTAAAACAAAACTATTTGTTCAGAAATTGTTTTTGAAAACAATATTTTTCATGGTTGTTTACCCATCTTAGCAAAAGTTCATTTGGGTTCATACAGGATGTAGTGACTCAAATATTATTTGTAATGACTCTATGTGACTTATTGAAGAGATCTTCTTGGGTAATGCAGGTAATTAAAAATGAAAGTGTAGGAAAAAGGAGTTTCTTAGGTTAAAATATATCTGAAAAATTAATTCCTAAACTTTCTTCTTCACGCATTTGTATGACAAACACTCATGTTCTGCTCTTGGTTGTTACGGTATGCCCCAAAGGCATTAAAACAGAGGACAGCCTGAGCCATTCTCCAGGACAGAGTGGGTTTCTTAGCTACGGATCCAGCTTCGGTACCCCGACAGCCGGACAAGCACCGTACACGTACCAGATGCATGGTGAGTACAGCTTGTGCCTTGCAGAATGATGCCCTGTAAGAGAGGTCAGAATCCTGTACGCCCACATGAGACGAATTCTTCTTTTGCAATTACAATGAAATACTTAGGTATGGGCACCAGGATAGGGAAGGAGGTAAGTCTTCATAGATCTGTTTTGCTCATCAGAGCATTAGTTATTGGCTTAGGTACTGGATTTAGCATTAGTATACTATAGCAAAATGTCACATATGATCAATATAAGCTTTGCCTTCCTGCAGAAGCTGCGGGGTTTTTTTTTGGGGGGGGGGGGGGGGGGACGGGATGGGACGGGTAATTAATTTGTGACTGTGTGCCTGGGATTGTTGTGTTAGTGTGAATTCCCGGCTTCTGAGTGGGAACAAAACAAAGGTGGTTTTACACTTAATGCTGTCCTGAACACACTGCTCTGTGGTTAAACTGCTGTATATTCTCTCCACTAATTTTTCATTTTAAAAAGCTGATACTTTGATACTAAAAGTATTTTTTTTAATACTGCTACAATGTAACTGATACCTGCAAAGATACATCTGCCTGGTTTAGTTCCCTGAGTACCCATATCATTAATAACCTACATACTACTGAAGAAAGAAGAGCAGAGCTGAAAGCAGCTGTTTTTTCCTCAAGGTTACTGAGCTAGGATTTAGTAAGTTTAGAATAACTGTTTTGTGTCTGTCAGAATAATAATTGATTATAAAATACTCAGTTGGATTCCCTTAAGGCTTCTAGAAGAGTGCCTTGTACTGGTGGTAGCTTTATAACACTTAGTTTTGTTGTACAACCAGGAAGGCCAAAATATACTTTTATTTCTAAAAATAAAACTTAAAAGTTGTTCTCTAGTCATTCCATTTGAGAAGCTGTTTGAAACACCAGCTCTCAGGGAATGGAATGTTGACTTGTCAACTCAAGAAAGTCATGAAAGGGTTTAAATCTGAATTGCCGAGAAGTGTAAAGTAAATGAAAATGGTGGAATTTCATTTTTGTTTCCGTTTAACTTATTTCTAGAATGTTATTTGATTTCTTTGAGCATTTTAGTGCTGTTGGAGAGAAACCTGAACTGCATATGGCACGTTGTCATTATTGAGCTGGTGTTCTATATACTTTTTCCTCCAGTATGTGCACTTTTCCTTTGTGAATTATGTTGAATTTTATTTACATATTTATTTATATTCCTGGGACTTGCTGAGTCATTAAGCATGAATTGGAGGAGGAGCACTAAAATTTGGGTGTAGTCTAAATTCTCTGGGTAATCTGAAGTTAAAACCACCTTGAATGCCTCATGGAACATGCTGGCATTCAACATCTGGGTTGAATGTTGCACCAAAAAACAATCCCCAAGCTATATATAAAAGCTATATATATATATATATCCCCAAGCTATATATATAACCTGTGGTTGGTTTGGGCATTTTTTTTAATCACCTTGAATCCTAGAAGTTTCACCTGTCCTGTTCAGTTTTTGGCTTCTATTCTGCTCCTTAAACTTGTCTTGAGTCTGGCTGTAACACCACTATTGACAAAGTGCTGGCATTTTCTTTTGCTGCCTTGAAAGATTGGTGTATCCTGTCTGGGTTTCTGTTGTTTTTTGTTTCCCCAGAACATGTGCTTTGTGTTAGCTTAGAAGAATCTGAGCTGTTTAAGAAGGCAAATTCTCGACTTAGTTGGGACTGCAGTTTTTAAGATGGCCCCTTCATCCAGTCAAGAGGCTTAGACAAGCAAATTTTGTGCACTTGAAAATGTTACACTTGCAAACAATAGTGACACAATCGTGTGTTGTACCAAAACAGGCTGGGAGGAACTGCATGCATATGTGTGTGAGCATGAATGTGCCCAAGTGCTTTCAGATAGTGTTCCCTAGGGCAATGCTGTGGTATTAGGAGAAATCTAACTTCTTTTCAGATTTTTATGCCAGAAAGATCATTTCAGCCTGTCACTAAGCCTTTAATGCAAAAGAAAATAGAGAAAAAGTTTCTGCAAGTGGCAGGTGCTTACTCCAAGGCAAAGGGAGCAGGAGCAAATGTGTCTTCCTGTTGTAAACAAATATTTCCACCCTTCTTGCTCATGAGAGGAGCAGTCTGAAGCTCCCTGACAGTACGGTTTATTTACCTTGCTGAGTGCTAGTGAAAGGTTTAAGTGAGAAGCCAGGAGCCTTCCTGTGCTGAGTGCTACCGAGGAATGTGTGCTCAGTGCTTTCCCACGCCACAGCACTTGGGGGTGGGAAGGTGATCACTCTTGTCTCCCTAATACAAGCAAGCAGCTCTCTGTGCCACCCAGCTCCAGGGCCATTGAGGCTTTTGCCAAGTTCACATCAGTCCTTTAGGTCACCTCATTGCTGATCCAGGCAGGGACTCTGGGTAATGGGCTAAAGCAGCTGAAAAGGGCAATATTTTATATAATACTTTTATAAAACCAAATTTCAGGGGACTTTAAGAGTCAAGCTCTTAACCCTCACTTCAAGGACAAAATGTTTCTTGCATCACACTGAAAGCGATCTTGAAGAGGGTGACATGCAGGGAATCAGCAAGGAAAGGTATCTCCAGGAGTGTGTGCTGCTCAGTTTTGTGTTTTAAAGTATAAGGAAAACATGATTTTCTTAAGGTAATCTCTGCAAGTATTGTAAGATGGTAATAGCTCAATTATATAAGTGGAGTAACTTTGGACTTGTTTGCCTCCATTGAGAACCAGCTCCCAGAGCAACATAGTGAAGTCATCTGCAAGTGGGCAAGTGGCCAGCCTGTGATTCCTGAGCAGGTTGTGTAGCCTGTGTGATTCCTCCTCATAACTGAGTTACATGGTCCCACCATCAAATAGGCACCCATCATATGTGTGTTACACTGTTCACCAAGGGATAAATGATCTCTTGAGTGACAAATACTTAGTCTTACAGGGCTCTAGGACAAATGTTCTCCTTCAGTAAGTGCCATGTTTCTTTGGTACCAATGCTAACTGTGGCTAGGATACATGTGTCAGGCTGTAGCCTCCCCTCTGTGATGGCTGTTGTCAGTAAAATGGTACTTCAGAAGACAAATTCTGCTCTCTCTTAAGTCATTTCATTTTCAATACAAACACAGATGAGGCAGGTGTGATGTGGTAGCATTTAGCTTTTTCATCTTTAACTCCAATTATCAACTGTACCCCGGTTCTTGAGCAAGAACAGAATCCACTAAAAAGCAAGAATGAGGATAAAACATTCTTTTGGTGATTAAGTGGTAAAGAAAAAAAAAATATTTTACTGTCAGCCAGAAGGGGAAATCTATTTTCATGTTTCCCTAGCATGAGAATAAATAAAATGTGGAAGGGTTTACAAGCCAAATATCTAGTGCAATATGTCACACACACATATAAATACAAAAGATGAGATTGGTGAGTTCCATAGCTCATAAAAAAAAAACCTATATCACAATGGTAGATTGAATTAGTGATTTTAATTGCCATGTAACAGTGGATATGATAGTGTACTGTCAGAGCAACATTCAAATAGACTGAAATCTGGCAGTTAAGGATACTGTAGTTGCTGAGGGTCAGGGAGAATTCTTTGGAATATAAGAAACTTAACATTTAGTGAGCTATGTAAAATACAAAGAGAAAACCCTGCCAGCATGTTAGCTAACATAGAAAACTATGAGCTATGCAGAGAGAGCAATAGAGCAGCCAGCTTATAGAGCATTTCCTGTGGTTGCATGAGCATGTGTTACCCCTTTATTGCACATCAGGCCATCTCTTCTCAGCTTGTCATTAATTCCTAGACAATGCCTTGCTCTTCAGTTATTATTGCTAAAATGACAGCTGGTATGAAACTATGAAGTTGCACAACAGTTAAAGTTGTGGCCAAAGACCACTGTGGATACTGTCGTTGGGCAGGGAAAGATTTGACCACTTTTATTTATATTTTTTTAATATCCAAATCTATCTACCCACAAAATACTTTTTACATTACAAAGGAAAATTTAGTTATGTAACTGGGATAACTTTCCTTTGCCAAGGAATTGCAAAGCAGTATTGAGTTCAGTACAGACAGAAATTTGGGGCCAAAGACCTACGCACTGAAATTCTTTGCTACTGCTGAGCATTTGTTTTCTTTGTAGAGTCCATTCTGATCAGCTGTCAAATAATGAACAGAAAGAAGCATTTATTTGGTGCAACACTGATTTGAAATGGGCTAATTGTATTGCTTATATTTGTGGAATTAATTGTTTATGAATTGTTCGCTTGGTCTAAGACCAAAATCTGAATATTTAATCAATTGAAATGTTTTCTTAGGCTGGAAACATTTTGGTTCTTGTTGATATCTAGATAATCTGGACAATTACTGCTTCCAAGTGATGCCTGAATTTTGATGGCAATTGTGTGCCAGTTTGTGTGTTACGTAGTTAATATGAGGCCATACATATCTATTTGGCATGAATGGTTAGCTCTGCATGCGTGAATTTTGCAAAGGAAGTGGCATGTTTGATTTTAAGCTTAATTCTTTAAGTACCTAGTGATGGAACGTGTGAGAATCTACACTTGAGAAGTATGGATCACACTTTGGCATCCAGATAGTGAATCCATTTGAAGTCCCAGAAGATAAAGGACAGCGAGAGCATGTCCTCAGCAAACTGTCACTCAGATGCCTTAGATTCATAAAATTAAAACCTCAGTAGAAAACGGGTAGTTTCTTTCTAAAGCCTTTGCTTTACAGCTGGTTTGCATTAGTTGCAGTTTTAAAAGTATGGCAGTAAAGCTGTGCTCCACTCTGTGGCGAGTTCAGCAGGGAAAGGCCTCTCTTCAGGAGGGGTCAGACCTCACTTTTTACAGTGTAAATACAAGGTTCATAAGAATAACAGGCAGTCTCCCTTTCAAAGATTTTTTTAAACACCAGGGGCTGACCATGCTACATTTACATTGTTTTAGAATGAGCTGTCTTACAGGAGGAGGAAGTCAAGGGGAGAGGCAAAGGTGTTGACAGTGATGCACTGTATGCTGCAAGGATCAGTGCTACTGCAACCCAAGGGAAAGCCCTGCTCTACCTTCTGCCATTTACTGCTTTTATGAGGTTCCAGTCAGAACTCATTCTTTGGTTATTGTTAAACAAGGGAAGAGGATATGCTAGTGGAAGGAGTAGGCACCAGGGTGGATGGTCCTGAAGTTGGGGGAGCAAATGTGTTTTTGTGATAGAGAGATGGGCTGCTCTGTCTGGGCTCATCAGAGTATTTAGAAGTTCACCCTGATCAAGGGGAAGGTAATTGCTAAACATGTAGCTGTGCTCACTGGCCATATTTTTATCTCCAATTGCGTGATAGTCGATGTTACAAGGCTACTCAGATTTTAATGCTGACCTGGGAACTGGAACCCTCTAGCCACTAAAGAGCACAGGAGGTGGCAAATCCAGCTTTCCTTTATCATGTCTTATGATCTGTCAGTGGAGGATTGTGTTCAGGATGAAACTGCAGCTGAAGGAACCTTTAATCTTTGATGTCTGTGGAGTCACCCAAATAAAGTTAGGTTTGCTGGTTGTTTTTTCAACAAGGGATTGCACGGAGACAGTGTACATCACTGTCATAAGGATGTTCACATTCAGGTCCAAAACATTCCTTGTGATTGGTTTTTGAAGAGAATCCAGTGTGATTTCTTTCTATAGCTGCAGCATCATTTCGTAGTAGTGGTTAAAAGAAACACTTTCTCAAAAATACGATAAAATGTAGTTGCTTTCCCATGTTTCAAATCCTGAGAATAAATATAAACCATCCCAGCACCTTCAACACCATTGCCGAGCTGGATTGAGCAGCTCAGGTGAGCAGGCTCAAAAGGATGGTAAAAGCCAGGCCCTTAAAACTGCTCTGGTCATCACTTATTAAAGCCTTTTGAGGCTCTGTCGGTTGAGTACTCCCAGAAGCAGGCAGCAGGGGAACAGCCTGGACTCAGAAAAACTGTGCCATGAAATGTGTTTTATATCACACTGCCCGCAAACACCTGGTCAGGCCAGCAGGGCTGAATGGGGTCCCACTAGTGGGAGACCAGTGGACATAATGACTGGTTAAATGGGCTGCATATCTGAGAGTATTATCTGCAGAAGGTGTTCATATGTTTCTGGGAGCAGTGTCTTTTAATAGACACTGCTGATGTCAAGTGCTGTAACATTGTAGAAGCATACTTTTCACCTAGGTTAATACAGTGCGCTCTTCCCTACAGTGTCTGAGCCTTTCCAGACAGAAATGCAAGACTGGTTTTGGGGAAGGGTTCATTATGCCTAATGGCAAGCAGTTGAGCAATATGCTGCAAAATACATATGGGTTGAGTTTTTCTTCTCCTTTCACAGGTCAGATAGTCCTGAAATACCTGCACAGCTGACAGCCATGCAACATTTTATGAGTTTTCTTGCCCAGTAAATGCAGGCAGATGTTGTAGGATTTAGAACCTTACAAGGCACTGGAGTATAGCTGGTGGGAGGTAATTTTGATGAGTGCTTAACCTCTCACTAAAAAAGTAGCAGCTTGGAGAAGGCAATATTTACTGCAGGAAACATTAGCTTGTCAAAGAGCTAAAGCACTGCAAAGAACCTTTCTGAACAACACGCAAGTCTTCAGCCAGATGTTCTTCATAGCGTAGAGTAATGCACACTCTTCTGGGAGTTAAACTAAGGCCTTTCCTTGCATCACTCACAGTCAACATTGTTTTCTGTAGGAAAACAGCTTGCTAATGTAAGAATACACAAGCCATTATATGCAAGCTTGTAAAATACCATGCAGTTCAGCTGAACCCTGTAGGCATTTATTTTATTAGTGCTAAGTGATCAAATAATCCTTTGAGAGAACTCTTCCCTGGAACCACTGTGAATGTGTTTCATCTACAAGTTAGAGGAAACGCTTGGATCTAAGCTTCACTGTTCTACGTCAAGCCTATTCAGAAGTGCCCATGGTAGCCACCCCCTGAATGCCCTCATCTCAGTCCAGTGTTCCCTCTTTGGAGTGGTCATGGACTCACAATTGCTGCTGGCAATTGTGAGCTGTGATAAATGCCCTGCTCTTCACCTGTGTGAAACCTGGCTATCTCCTCCTCTGATTGTTGAGTATTTTGGTGAATACTGGATGTTCAAACCAAATATAGCAACTTACCCTCTTTTGAGCAGTACAGGAGACTTGGAGAACTCCTCCCTGATGTTGGGGCCCCTAGCTGCATGAACTTCAAGGACACAAACCTGATTTTCAAAGTTTCCAAAGCTTCCTCTGATACTGATTTGAACTATACCACAGGCCCATCCCATCACTGTAATCATAACTCCCTAAGACACCAATATCCTTTTTTTAGCAATGCCAGAGCTTGGTTCTGAAGATACTGAACATAACTGTAAGTATTTCCTTAGTTTTTGAATGTGCTCTTAGCTGGGAAGAGGGGGAAGAAATGTAGCCTGTTGTTGCAGTGACTGAAAGAGAGGGAGAAACTGAGAAGAAGGAAAGGCTGGCATGAAAGTTTTTGCAGGAGCACAGTCCAGATCACGCAGCATTGAAATCATCATTGACTGTGGCATAGATTTTTAAAATACTTGAATTAAAAAGGGAATGAGGGGAAAATAGCAAATGAAATCCATCTGTGAGAACAGGAACATACCATCAATCAGCTCACAAAGAGTTTCTCTATACGTGTTGCCCTTGGACATCCATACAGAGAAGGGCCACATCTACTTATCAAGGAAAAGTCATGACACTGAATATGTGTAGCATATGCATGCCTTTTATGCGGTATCTTTTCATGCAAGTGTGTTTGTGATATACATACTTTACAGGAACATTTACAGTACCATACATCTGAAGAGCTATTCTACTCTAGAGTCCAGATTGTTTTATTACCAGCTAAATGTTCTTTAAGCTACCTGTGAATGAAGGCATTGTGACATTTAGCAACTGGTTTGATTGAATACAGATGTGAACCATATTCCAGATGGAGAAGATCCAAAGGGAGAGATCCTCGGCTTGTTTCTGATTTGGAAGTAGAAGTTTGAATGCAATTACTTGATGTTGAGCTAGCAAGATAGAAACAAATCACTTGCTTGCAGATCTACAGTATTGCAAATGTAAAATCAGCTGTAGTTTGAGATAGTGTGCTGTCCTCAGAGGTCAGGGGAAAAAGCCAATATATATGAAAGCAAAAGTCCTATAGAAGTGTGCAGTATCCACTCAGAAACGGGAGGGGGCCAGGCATTCATGAACATTCCTTACCGAGAGGTTTCCTAGGAGTGTCTCATTCTGCATAAGTAGTGCTTTCTAATGTCATTTCAGTCTATCTCTGAATATTACAGGAAGTGCTGTGACCAGGTTGGACAGAGCATTGGGTGACATGGTTTAGTGTGAGGTGTCCCTGCCCATGGCAGGGGGGCTGGAACTTGATGATCTTAAGGTCCTTTCCATCCCTGACTATTCTATGACCAGGGAAAGCCCTTAAAAAAAAATGGTTACATGGGGACAGGGCTAAATTGATAATGCCAGAATGCAGGGTCTGTTGATAATTTTATAGTGTTTAAGTGTCAGATTTACTGATGCAAAACTGAAATTGCACTAGGCAGAATTACTCCTATTGTGGAAATCATAGAATCATCGGGTGGCTTGGGTTAGAAGGGACCTTAAAGCTCATCTAGTTCCCTGCCACAGGCAGGGACATCTGCAACTAGACCAGGCTGCTCCAAGCCCTCTCCAACCTGCCCTTGAATACTGCTAGGGATGGGGCAGCCACAGCTTCTCTTGGCACCCTGTACCAGCACCTCACCACCTCACAGTAAATGTTTATTTGTTATCAACAACTTGGGGAGGAAAAGCATTTGGGGCAGGTTCTGATATGTGTTTTGAACTGCTGAATTCTACAAGGCTGCTCACTGCTCAAAGAAACTGTAACAAGCTGACCTCTTTCTCTGCTCATGAGGAGCAGTTGTGTTTGATCTCAGTTTAGCCCAGCTAAAATGGTAAAAATATATTCTCTAAAACCAGTGTAAAATCCACTACTTAAGGTGTAGTCACAGTGGACTGTGGGAAGCTATGGAGCATGAGTTGTTCCCCATCACCTCAACCCTTCTGTTTCTACCCTCCTCCCTGCTCACATTCCTGCCCTGTTTGTGCATGGACACATTTGCTCTTCATGGCTAAGTTCACTTCAGTTGTGCAGATCTCTCCTTTTTGTACTTCTCTCTGATTGTTTGGAAAACAGGAGGCTATGGTATCGTGCAGGTAACACAGCAATAAACTTGTTCTCATCACAGTTTACACATAAAGCATGAGTCCCTCGAGGTAACTCATCCCCCTCTTGACAGCTTTAATAAAGGATGATGGATTGTTTAAATGACAGTTAGATCAAAAATTCCCCTTGTATTCTTTTGAGATCTGGTGTAAAAGAGCTGTTCTGTGTTCTGTGAAAGTTGTTTTCGCCTGTAAGCACAGGGGCTCTATTACTTCCCTTCACAGTGGTGAGAAGTGCTTAGTTACCACAGGAATATATTCATCCTGCCACATACTCATGACATCTTGAAAAACTGCAGAAATTAAAGCCTAGCATGGGTGGGAGGTGGGGAAGTGCCAATAGCTGAATGCGTGGCTGTCTTTGGGATGCTGCTCTGGCCAGGCTCCCCATATGGGTTGTGGGGAGGAGGAGGGATTGTATACTGATCCACCCAGAACTGCCTCCAAAGGATGATACATCACCTGAACCCGCCTGCCCAGCATGTGCAGGGGACTTGGGAGACCCCAAGTGCCTGTCAGTCACCTGCGCCCTCTTTTCCCTCTCTCTGCCCTTTTCTTTTTAAGGACCGCATGTGGCAGCCAGTTAGTTCTGGAGGGCAGAGTCCTCCCTCTTATTTCTTTTTGGCTTGAGATTTATTTCCCAGGGCATGTGCTTTGTAGCTGCACTTGGCAGAGTGGAGTTTGTTCAGCTGTCCATTCCCTAGCTAAGCTGGCGTCTTAAAATAAAAACAAGCAAGTGGATTTGGGGAGAAAGGTTGCCGCATGAAAACATGCAGAATGTCATATGGTTAAAGCAGCACTGCTCAAAGTCATTCATATGATAAGAAACCAGATAAGAAAAAAAAAGCTGAGTGCCTGATTAGATCTTGTTCTTAAGGTGCATCGAGGTGACAAAATGAAGCTCAGATGGCCACGAAGCACCAAAATCATACCTCTTTCACTGCAGAAGTAGTGGGGCTGAGTGCTCTTTGGAGTCGCTTTCCATTATGATAGAATACGACGTAGTCCAGTTTCTGCCTCCTGCGTATGAACAAGCCAGCCTTTGGAGCAAGCACTGTTGCAAAACACTGGAAGAAGACTTTTGGTATAAATTCTCATCAAACCACACGAACTCCAGAGGAAGTTCCCTACCCATGTGAAATGGAAAATTTTGAAATAGAAAGTGGCAGAGACTGAAGTTAAATCAAGGCTAGAACTTGCCAGGGGTGCAGTATCGAGGGGATGGGAAACTTGCAGCTCTCCTACCGCTTTCCTGATGGGAAGTAAAGGAGGACTGTACCTGTAGATCTTCTCTGAACCTTTAATTCTCCACCCATAAAATTTTTTAGTTAATCTGTCATCCAGCTCAGGAGGCTAGGCTGGACATAACCTGCTTTGTTTGGAACTGAACTATGTAAAACTCACATGCCCATCCTTTCTCTTCCTGATGTTCCAGGATGAAGCAATGGTTTTTCTCCTTCCTGTCCCACCAATATTGTTCTTACATTTGGGCTATCAACACCAGGACATAAGGACAAATTCCAGGACATACCTGGAATCAGAGTGTGCATGGTTCTATACATACTCTGACGGAGTTTCCTGCAGAAGATGATAAAAAATACTCTCATTACTTACTGGAAAAAGAACTAAATAAATTTTAAATTTGGGTTGAATCCTTGTTTTTCAGCTTTGTTTCCTAGTTTTGTGTTTGGTTTAGTATATATAATGGTTGTCTTTGAATGCCTTTCAGTTAGCAGACTCCAGTAATAGCCAAAAGTCTTTACAGCCTGCAATTGTTAAGATTTGTGATATACTTTCTTCTACTGAGCCAGTACTTTACTTCCTGTTGGAAATTATTTGTATTAATATATCCTGTTATTTTGATTGCTGGTGTGTTTTATGACCATGATTTTCTTTCCCTTAGGCACTACAGGGATTTACCAGGGAGCTAATGGCCTGACAAATTCTGCAGGATTCAGTGCTGTGCACCAGGTATTGTTCAGCATTTAGTATTGGCAACCTTGGCACTTATTCTAAACACCTGGAATATTGGTAGATCACAAAGATTATTCTGGTGTTTACATATATTTAAGGAAGGCATTGCCCTGCATTCTGCTGAACACCATTCTGCTCTACTCCTCTGGCCTGTCCAGGACTTCTAGATATCTTAATTAATTTTAAGACGTGTATATACATAGAGTTCAGTCCTTGCAGGAGGAGGATGCCCTGGCAATCTCTGCCATGCTGCTGTAGCAATGCCAAAAGTTTCATCATTCCTCTGCCATCTTACAACTTTAAGCTATGTTTTCCATCCTCTATAGAGAGCTTTGCTTCCAGGATCCTGTTGTCTGCTGTCTTGGCACTGTGTAATACATATGAACAATTTGAAAGAGTGTTGGCAGGCCCTGATGAATATTGAGCCATCTGAGCTGCCTGTGTGCTTCCTTCTTTGAGAATACACCTGTCTATGGGCTTCATGCTTCAGATACCTTGATAAATGTGTGTGTATAAATAAACAGCGTGCGTATATACACAAGACAGATGTTTTTCAGTAGCAAATGGCTGGTTTTGATTGGACCAAACAAATGAGTACACTGTCCCAGAAAATGTGTTTTGGTTGCCAGTAATTTCAATTCCTTTTTTGGAAGGTGATGGTTGACTTGTATTTTTAATTACAACAGTGGGCAAGATCTTTATTACTTCAGTTTTGGCTAAAAACATCAGCATCTGCTGATAGAAGTGCATGTGATTGAAGTATGGAGGTTACCTAAAAAGGGGAAAAATAATTGGGCTGTTTTCATTGTTTTGTTATGTTCCTTAAGAGAAAACAATGAAATTCTCTCATTTCTTTTTCAGTTTAATCACTCTTATGACAACTTGAGTCTTTATTCTTGAGAGCTCCCTGGTGACTGAAAGTTAATGAAATAGCTGTCACTGACAAGATGTAAGCTGTTAAGGAGGAAAGTGCTTTTAGTCTTTCTAAAGACTATTTATTATTTAGTTTTATTTAATACCAGAGACTAGTTAGCATTTTTGAGGAAATAAAAACCTTTTGCTGAAAGACAGTCCCTAGAGAACGAACACAGTTCTCTATCTGAAAAAGCAAATAGGTGGACAAGAGCAAGAGTCGCAGTTAAAACCAAACAAGTAAAACTTTTTATGTTTTAATTGTCCAGTGAGTTTCTAATCTATTTTTCTCATTAAAAAAAAAAAATAATCTATATGAGGATGGACTAAAGTTTGTTTGAGAGGCTTAAAATAAAGCCAGAGGGATCTGTGATACCTCAGCTCCCCAAGGTCACTTCCACCTTGTAGTTTTAGTTATTTTTCTTTAGGTAGAAAAGACCATTCAGGCATTTCGTTATTGCTGAGATAGTTGGACAATCTCAACTGTGAACATTGCTGCAAAACAGTTGCAACTTTTTTTTTCTTCATTTTTGTAACCTATTCTAATGTCTGATCAAGAAATGTTGCTGATCATAGGAAAACGCAGACATTTTTGCTCCTTCTCTTACCCAGTTATTCATTCTGTTCTTCTGATTTCTTAGGTAATCTGTTACTTACAGGGAACATGTGTATTCCATCATGGGTCTTTCCAAAAAGCTGCCCTACTTTACTTTTGCATAAAATTGTTGAACTCTTACACAAAATGTGTCAGCACTGATAACTAAAATCCTACAGAAAAAGCAGATTAGTTGTTGATTAGTTGACCATAATAAGCCAGCAGTATATTTGGGAGAAGCAGAAATCTAATGAGACATGGTTCTTTAGGGAAATATTCCTGCTGCATGCATAGATAACACCGCCTCTGTGGTGTCTTACTCATTTATAAAATAAATCCAGATACGCTGATGTCAGATGTTTCTTTTTTCCTCAAAGGAATATTCATCATATCCAAGCTTTCCTCAAAGCCAGTACTCACAGTATTACAGCTCCTCCTACAACTCTCCATATGTGTCTGCAAACAGCATCAGCCCCTCAGCCATCCCAACCTCCACTTACTCTCTTCAGGAGTCTTCCCACAATATCACCAGTCAGAGCACAGAATCGCTGTCTGGTAGGTGCATCTCTTCTGTTTTCAGTTTGTCAGTCTCAGTCACCTGTAGACATAAACACTGTAACCTTGTCATTAGAATGTACTAGAATGCATATTTTTACATGGATAAATCGGATTTCCTAGCGTTTAAGAGTTCTGCTTACATGGTGCAACACAGGGTTTTGGAAAGATTAGAACATCCACACTCTGTAAAACCATCTTGTGTCATTTTCATGAGTTTGTGAGATTTGATCTCTTCTAAAGGTAGTACAGAAAGATAAAACTATTACATACAGAACCCAGATCACGTCTGAGGGCTAATGAGGGTAGCACAGAATTCAAAGCCAACAGCAGTCCTCAGAAAAAAAAAAAGAGTTTCCTGATTGTCTGATGATTTTTTAGCCCTTGTCAGTGTTGTGGTTTATATTCCCCTCTTACAACAACATGTAATAAATGCTTTCATAAATAAGTAAGTACAAGAGAAAGTCCCCCTTTTAAAAATCAGCACAAATTGTTTGTCTGAGTTGGAAGTTCAAGATGAATTCCACACATAAAGGTTTCAAAATTTGTGGCTTCTCTTTGAGTGCTTAATTTTTAAACTCTCAAAGCTTAAATGGTTTATGGAATTACTGACAGATTATGATACTCAATGTGCTGTTCAAGTACAATCTTCGCATATCACTTGCCTACTAAAGTTTTCATTGGCATGCAATAACATTTATATAAAACACCACATAATTTGTGGATGATCACAGTCTACGCCCATTGCAGGTCTGCTGACTTATGAAACAAATCTGAACATCTGTGGTTGCTCTAAAAGAAAAATAAACTAATATTGTTTTTTAAAAAGAAGTGATCGCAGATTGCTCTAAAAGCAGTTGAAGGATTTTCTGTTCTAGATCTTATCTTAGCCTTTTTGAGAAAGGGTGATTTCAGAAAGGCTTGTTAGGCACAATCTAAGCTTCTCTGAAGAAGAATACGATTATTCCAGGAAGCTGGAGAGGCCACAACTTAGCAAGGTGAAAAGAAAAATATGTTGGAAAAGGATTTGTAATGTAAGGTAAGTGAAATCCGGACAGGTTTGTGAAACTCAAGCCAATCAAAACAGATACTTTATACAAGGGAAGTTCACCTTTGACTGTCTTTTCTCAAGTGCTATCCTCTGTGAAACGGAATATGTCTAAAGAGACTAGTTCTGTATTTTTAAACAAAAATTCATGTTGAAAGTGTATTTTTAATCATAAACATTCATCAAATTTAAAACTAAAACCAATTTTTTTTTTAGAAGTTGAGTTGGTTTTGGTGTCCTTTTCCATTGCTTTCTAATTCGGGGGGGGAATAAAATTCAAAAAGGTATTTTTTTTCAATGAAAAATGTGATAAGGTTTTTGAAGTGACACATCCATTTTAAAATTTTATTCATACAGTCTTGGTGATTTTTGAAATTGTTTTAGCAAATCTGACGAGTTAAAAGTTACTTCTCTAAAAATGTCAGCTGTTGACGTGAAATGAGTAAGATTTTCTGGTGTTTTCAGAATGCTTCTGGTGGTCTCCATTAAGAGTTTTCATGCTCTAATTATAATGATACAGTGCAGAATTTAAGTTTACAATGGATATTTTTTTTTTCTTATAATAGGGGAATATTCAACAACACCAGCAAAAGATGTAGAAACAGACAGACATCACAGAGGGTCGGATGGCAAGGTACGAGCCCGGTCAAAAAGAAGCAACGATCCTTCCCCTACTGCTGACAGTGAGATTGAGGTAATAACTTTAATTTACATTCCCTTAGTAAAGCCAGCAAAAATAATCAGTCACATCTATTAGCAAATCCCACCATCAGACTAGTGAGTAGTGAGAACCAGAATAAAATGAGTAATACAACTGGAGCCTACATACATCGGAAGTCAAAATAATTCTTCAGTGTCTATATTATCAGGATCTCAAGCTATTCTTCAGATGTTCTTTGATTTTTTCCTTTAGGCTTTTTAGAAGTCTGCTGATTTGTTCCCCTGACTTGATGTGCAACAGGGGATTTCAATAGTTGTTAGCAGAGCAGACGCTCAGGATGACCAGCACACAGAGTTCCAAAATTCCCCATGTTTCATTTTGCCTGCTTTCACAAAGCATCTACAGTCAGTGCTCCAAATAAGTTTGTGATCTTAAAAAGCTCTATTCCAACAGGACATATTTCCTGACTGAACGAATTCTTGCAGTTGCTTAATATGTAACTATATTTCTTTTTTCCACCCCATCTGTCATCACAGCGTGTGTTTGTGTGGGATTTGGATGAGACGATAATTATTTTTCACTCCTTACTCACGGGAACCTTTGCATCCAGATATGGGAAGGTAAAATTTAATTCTTTTAGCATTACTGCTTGTCCAGCCAACTTGTGTCGGGAACTGTGGGGGCAGCTAATGAGACAGCTTTGCAAGCAGATGCTGCTGATTTTATTCAGACATATTTGTATAAATATGTCCTGTGGTATTTCCTTCTAACATGCGAAAATTTAATTTACCTCCCTTTCATGTTGCAAGTAGCCCCTTGTTTTTCAAAGGCTTGTATTGTTCAGCTGCTGCTAGGTGGGACATCAGGATGTTCTTTCAATGTCTGTCTTCTGCAAGAAAGAGTCTATCTAGCAGCCAGACAACATTAACTCTCATTTGAATGAGGTAACACATTTTTTATTAGACCATATGAATTTCAGACAACTTTGTAAGAGAGATTTTGTGTTTGTCAGTCTAGTCTGCCATGAAGAATACTGGCTCTGCTTCCTTACTGAAGCTCACAGTTTTAAGGGGATTTAGGAACCCTATCTTTAGCTATCAATTCTTTAGATACCCCCTTTGAAATGCAGGCAATTCCTTTTTTTTTTTTTTTTTTTTTTTGAGGTAACTGTGGCTGAACAGACTGAACTTGGCTGCTAAGGAGAAAATGCTGGCTCTTGGATTTAGTACCAGGTGCTTCAATTTCTTCTTAAGGCAGCTTTTTATGATAAACACTTAAGTCACTTTGAATTACAGAATATCAAACACTTTTAAATGGGTAGAAAAAAAGACAATATCATTACCTAATTAAAGGTGGATGACCTAGTTGGCAGCTGTTTCCACACATGGCTTTGAACAGTCAGCTTCATCAGGAGACTGGAAAATAACCCAGCATCTCTCTAGAAAGCAGAAATATGATTTGACATCATTTCATGGCTTTACCAGCTGTACTTGTTTTACGATTGTTATAACAAGCTGAATGTGTAATTAGTAAGATAGATTTATTGTTCGCTGTTAGATGTGCACAGTTGTAAAGGATATAAAATGGTGTTTGTGGTGTGGAAGTCTACTGCAGCACTTGGAATGCTGCTAACACTTCTAACAGCACCCTCTGAAAACCAAGCACGTGTTTCCAAGCAGGGATTTATTCAGACCCATGTTGTACAAGGTAATTGAAGCAGTTACTTTTTCCCGGACGTAATGAAGGAGGTATACTTGTGTAAGCTCAAACCTTCTGCTTGCAAAAAACAGAAAGAATTAGGCAGGATCAGGAAACATAAACTTATGCCGTGTAGATCTGCTATGTGATCACGCTTTGCATTGGATAGGGGCTGCAGTATACATATGGAGAATTCCCTTAATGGGCTGACTTTGTCCTAGCATAAAACCTCCGAAGCAGATGCCTTCATCTGCTGCCTCCTGCACAAGTTTAGAGGGTACACAGTTGGGATCTGCTGCATGGGGACAGGAGATGGTGGACCAAGCGTGTGATGGACCCATGGAGGTGTACTTGCCCCTGCAGTACCTGCGAGCTCACTGATGTGCTGCCACAAAGGCAGGAGCTGCCATCCCTAGAGGAGCTGGCGTGGGGATGAAGTGGGGTCAGGGAGTGGAGCCAGAAAGGATTTATCAAAAGCAGTCTCCACAAGCTGTTTCTGTCAGCCATGAGAACCATTTCCTTTATACAAATGTAAAGAATGATACAAACAGGATTTTTTTTTTTAAGTAATTAATCACCTTTTCTATGAAGTTACAAGAGGCTCTTTGAGAAACTTCTCTAGAAGGATTTTTTTTTTTTGGTAGTTCTTCATTTGTTTCATCAGCATTAAATTCCTCAGGGCTTTCCTATAAGGGAAATGGTTGTGTTATAAAAGTATTATAGGCTAACAGCTTGATCCAAAGACAACCGGAGGCTTTGGTGGGCTTTGAAACAGACCTTAAACCAAGAGGGAAATACAGCACACTCTGACAGGCTGTCCTGGGAACCATTAAATAGTAACACAATTCAAAAATGTTTAATTGAGCTGAACTATCGAGTACAAGTGAAGCAGTGAGCAAGAGGTTGATAGAGTTTCAGAATCTCTTACTTGAGAAATGTAGGAAGTGTTAATTTCAAATTAAGTATCAAGACTAAAAATCTCAGGCTTTGTCCATAATTCATTATAAAACGTTCATATGCCTGTAACTGGACAGGCACATGCTTTGAATTAAATCTCACACATGGAGGTCTTGGTTCTGTATGTCTTCCTCCAAAAGTGTCAGTTTATATGATCTTCACCATTCCCCTGACCAACATTAATGCAACAGTATCATCCTGTCTGTTGCATTGGTAGAGCTGCTGTGCAGGCACTCAAAGAATTAGTCTATAACGTCAATAAAGCTGAAGAATAGCACCTCTTTCTGGGATGATTTATCTGGGAGTAGGGGAGGAGGAACATCAACCATAGCTTCAGAGATTTGGATCTAAACTCCTATATTCTTTAGCTACAAAATCTCAAATGGTTCTGTTTAATGCCCCTTGGTGATGGCAGCAATAAGGAACTGTCCAGAAACCTCTTGATTTGGGGAAAAGTGAAGAAATCACAAAAAAGATTATCAGTTGTAGTCATATTATTAATCATTAATGCCTCAATGTACGTTTTCTGACATAATTTCATGGGAAATGTCTTTGTTTGGTTTCTGAGAGGAATCTCTATGGTCTTTGCCATAGGTATGGGCTCCTCAGAGCATGGACAGTTCATCTCAGGTGTTCAGAAAATAATTTGCTTACATCACTGATAGAAGTTAAACCACCAATGGAAGCATGAATGAATAGGCCAGCCTATGTTACTCCTTTTTTGTCTCCTCTACCCAAACTCTTTACTCTATCCCATGGATTACAGTCGTCAGACATTTGGTCTTAATGTTTTCCCCAGACGGTCACTTCAGTATAACCTTTATAGTGGCAGTCAGAGTGGCCTGCAGCTTCACATCTCCCTCTGCTTTCTGCCCATGGTTGAATGGATGCATACTTGCACAAACAGACGGAGTCACGGTCTAAGTGATTGGGGCAGCAAAGCTGTCAAACCCAAGGAAATCTCTCCACCCTTTGGTTTCTCAGCAGGAGGCCCTCTGACAAGAAAAGGTAAAAAAAAAGTTCCATAGGCAGTTAACCCTGGATATTATGTTCAGGAGAGTTTAGAAACCTGTTTTGCAGGCTTGTGATCACTGTATGGGTGTAGGAATATTTACCGTGTGCCTAGAGACCATAACAGATGTAGACCATCATTATAGCTTAATGTACTGTCCACCCAGTTCTTTTAATCCCTTCAGGCATGTATAATAGAGCTCCCAATCAACAGGAGGTGGGCTGTAGTCTTTACTGTGTCTGCAAGGATCTGCCCACCAAATCACTGACAAAACATAATGGGAAAAAAGAGTCAAAATCTATAACAGTGATGCTGGCGTTTCACATGAGTTCGGTAAAAGTCAAGGGGCTTTGTGCATTTGTTTGAAGCAGCTAAGCAAAGAACAGACAGACTTTCTGGTGGTATTAATTCAGACACAATAAAAAGAGATTGCATGTACTCCCTTGCCAAAAAGAAAATCATGGGTCTATTCCCCTTGCCCTGACTAAGATTTGCTTGTTCCATAATCTGTGCTGTCAGAGCATTAAAGAAAAGAAATCTACATCTCTTTCAGCCTGAGAAATGTTAAGTATTATATTGCAGATTCATTCATATGCTTTTCAGAGGACTAGTATCAAAGAAAAAGGGGGCCCTGGGTGTGTTGTTTTCCCTAGCTGAGGGGTAGATGTGAAGCTAATACCTTTCCTTAGTGAGAATTCTTGTTCTGTGTTGGTACACTCCTTGGGATTTTAGTGTCAAAATTAATTGTGAGTAAAGTAAAATCTGGAGTTAAAATTGATCTTTATGTGCAAGTTACTCTGAAATTCTGGAACCAAATGGAAAGGATTTATTTTAGCACTGACTTAAAGAATTGAATACATAGAACAGTCTAAATTCTTGAGTTGTGTTGGACCTTTATCAGTACTCTGACCATGTCTGCTGATACCTGGGAGTTACAATCTATAAAATTCCCTGTAAGATGCATAGCAGTTTCTGAGATTGTTCAGCATCTTCAATTGGCTTGAATTGAGAAAAAACATACTGCAAAAAATAACAAAGCACATTATGTCACAGATTTTAGTTCACCTTTGCTGAAAGGTGTTTAGATTGCCTGTATTACACCATGTCCCAGAGCCTGTACTGTAAGGTTGTTTTGCCTGGAGTGGCCACTGCGGCTGCTTTCATTGGGTACTCGCAGTTTGTCTTGTAGTCACTTGATTGGTACAGAGGTTTGGTTGATGTAGATATGATGGCCATATTTTTTTATTGCTTTTGCATTTCAGCAGTGGCAACCTAAGATGAGCTGTGAGCAGACAGGTATCAGTGAGATAGAAGCAGGACATGCACTCAAGTTCCCAGCCTGTGCGAACATGGGCTCTGCCTCTCTGCTGAGGAACTGGCAGAGGCACAGGTATGTGAAGGACTAGGAGAGTGTCCTCCAACAACAGCCAGGCCTCGAGACCTTTTAGACAGAGCAGCTAAAGTCGCTGCTTGACCCAGTTGAGGTAAAGATGATTTTCTAGCATTTCAAGCTGCTGTGTGTTGGCTGTCTGTGAACTGGACTATGTTGTTCTCACCAGAAATGATGGTTTGGGTCTAAGAAACTTCATTGCTCAAAAGTTTCACCAGCAGTTACATATTCCTACAAAAAGTTTTCCTTAAAGTGAATTAGGATTTCCAATTAAAAGAAAAAAAAAAGGTCATTGAAAAGTTCCTGCTTGGATCTACTCGAGATCCCTGTAAAACCCTAGGGTTGACTTTTTTTTTCTTCTTTTATTCCTGTTCTTATTGAATGCTTCAAGCAGTTTGTGCTTTTTCCCTCTTGTTCTCTCACAGGACCCTAAAGCCAGGACCTGATTGAAACACCATAGGGATTTAATCAAATCTGATGGTGATTCATGCTTCTAATGGCTGAATCTGTCCTTTACTACTTTACAAACTGAGAAGGAATAAAACCCCATTTTATTGCTCGGCTGTTAAAAACTATTTGTAGAAGTTGCTAAGGTTCAAATCAAAAGCGCCCTCCCTTGAGAACTATTAGTTAATTCTAAGTGCCATGGCATCGCCTTTTTCCTTCTTCTCTCGCTTGAGATGTGGCCTTATATCACGACTGCTGTTCAGACATCTGAGAGTTTTCCATTCCTTTGACAAACATGAGCCAAAGTGCTTAAGGACATCTGTTTATTTTATTTCTTTAATGAGAAAACCTTCCAATTTCTTACTGGCTCAGCTGTGTTTATTTACATTTTGTTAGTCATATGTGTGGGGCACCTTGGGACGTTAAAAACCTGCAGAGGCCTATGCTGAGGGCTGCTAGCAGGCATCCTGGTCAGAAAGGCAGAATAAGCCCTTCCTAAGGAAAACACAGTCTTTGGAACTCCATAAAATAGATTTTCAAAACAAATAGTGCCTAATTCACTCAGTAGATCATGGATTAAGTCAAGATGAATACAATTTGGAAAGGATTTTCTGAGGAAGTTGGAGATTTTTTTACCCACTGGAGGCTAAACCTTGTGTTTAATGCCTTTTTAAGTTAAATTAAAAAAGCATTCAGTCACTGCAGGTAATAAAGAAGTCTGTTACTTTAGACATGCTGCTATATCAATTATTAGTTCATTATTGGAGAGAAGGGAGTAAATAATTCCAGCCATTTGATTATTTCAAATGTGTATTTCAGGAGCAAACATCTGTGTTTATCATCTGTAGTCTTGATGAGAAGCAGCAGTAGAAACAGCAAAACCAGATCCACAACAGCTTAGATGGTGGGCACGGGAGATGCTCTGAGCTCATGTAGATGTAACCTCTTGTACTAGAGCTTAGGAGAGCAGAGGGTTTTCTAAGCAAAGTGCACATGTGGTATTTGGAAGTATTAAAGGATTAATTTTGACATAAAATATGTATCAGAAACAATGCTGGATTGTCAAACAAGCGTGAGCGAAGGGACCCTACTTTCCAGTATCACTGAATCGTGACTTGATTTTAAGGGAAGAATAGTTTGAAAAACAGAACAACATAACTTGTGTTAGGAAGTTGCATGTGTGAAATACATAGTTGTGCAGAGGACTGCACACAGTGATGTGTTTCCACCAAGCTTTCCAGGAGTTCTGTATTTTTCACAGTTATCAAGGGCTTGCATAGAGAAATAGAGTGATTTTGCAGTGCTGAGGAGAAGGAATGAAGGTGTATTTGGTTTCAATTTCACTCCCTCTTATGACCTGTATAGTAAAAAAAAAATCTGTAGATTTTTTTAATCTTTTGCATTACTAAATTGAAGTAATTTACATTTGTTCTCAAGCATCATGGCCCAGCTTTTCACCTGTATTTAAGTACAGTATTCCCACCGGACCAAAATCCATTTAAGAACTCATAGATTCAGACACTGCGTAAATTAGTGTAGTCATTACTGCTTGTCCCTGAGCATAGTTCATTTAAAGTGGCAGGAGAACCTTTTCAACCTCCATGTGATCTTGAATGTAAGGATTTAGTGACTGACATGCCCATTTGCTTATTTCCAAGGTGTAGTCCCGAACCATTTCTGAACAGCTACATGCCAGTAAAAAGCTAGTCCTTCAGTAAGTAATAAGCAATAATTTGGAAGTATCTCTCAAGTCACAGTAAGGGTGACTGTGAAAAGCTATCTGAAGAAAAACGATTAAATGGTATTTGCTGTCCATCTAGCATGGACCTTTCACAAGCTTGCACTGTGCTGACTGTAGATGCTATTCATTTAAATTTGGGAGATTGTCTAATAAACCTGGATATATCAATGTTCAGGTAAAACAATGTCTTTGTTTTGGGGAAAAAAGGTTTAGAGCCTGAAAAGCTGAGTGATTCTATTTGAATCACTTATTTAAGAAGTCTGAAGTGCAGTTACTTCAGTCACTTCTGAAAATGGGTTTTGATTCTGAGCTACTTTGGTTATTTAAAGCAATGTTTTTCACAAATACCTGCTCTCTCAATTGGAAACTCTGAGAGCCTGGGTCTGGCTGTAGCCTGCATCTATTAAAAAGATAAAATTGCAATCTAAGCTACTGAAGTGTAGTAAAAGAGATAAATGTGTTCTCTTCCTCAAGAAGACATGGACTTACTTGAACTGGAGCTGATGCACATGTCCTATGATGGGAAACCCTTGTTCATGTCTCATTCTGATCGAGGTATAAAGTGTTACAGTACAGGAATTATCATTCTCACAGACTCTTTCTGTTCAAACATGTAGCCCAGCATTTGGATCTTTGCTTTTTTTATTATTATTTTTAATTTTATATAACAACCAAGCTGGTCCATTTTTCAGGAGTTTCCAAGTAATTAAACCCAATTAAAACTATTAAATTCTTTCTTTTGGTGACAACTTCATTATTAAGAGCTAACCACAAGGAGGAGATTTAACTTGGAAAGCCCTTGATTGTATACTAATCCGTCTCTCACCTCTGGCTGACACCTGTGGCAGATAAACCCTAGAGAATAGGAGTCTGATGAATACTCTTAATTAATACTTTCTTCCTTGTAGAAAAGTAATTATTTGCTCATGGCATAAACAGGTATTTGGCAGGGATTTAAAGAGACTGATTAGTTTTAAATACTAGGGCTTTATTTTGTTGGGTATTTTTTAAATGGAGGGGAGGTCTGAATCCAAGATCCATGCTCAGAATGACTTTGTCCTAACATTCTGAATGTCGGGATAATTGGCACATTGCTAAATAGAAGCAGAGTCAGACAAGAAGCTGATTTGTTATCCATCTCAAAGGAGCCAGCTTTGCCCCTTTGCTAATGGCCTGCAAGTCTGAACAAGGTACCTGTAAGGCAGAGGCTTGGAATGGGCTTTGGAGCCAAGATTGGAGGCGAGAGTGACTTGCACTTGAGAGATTGCCAGAGATAAGTCTTTTTCTCTCTTCCTTTTAAAATTACAGTGTGCAAGAGGGGAGAGTTGGCTATGGACATCCAGCCAACTGGATTAGCAGTAGCTGCAGGTGTTAACTAATACATGTCTCTAATGCATACTGTAAGACAAATATAAGCAGGTTATGAAAAATCAATCTCAGTGATTTGGGAGAGCAGTGATACGGTTTTAATACAGATCCATTTGGGAGGATCCTGACAGTGCAATGTGAAGTGTGGCTGCAATGCACATGGGCTTTTGTGTTGGTAATTCCAGTACCTTTAGTAGTAGTTCAGTCTGGAGAAGAGAAGGCTCAGGGGGGACCTTATCTCTAAAAAGCCTCAGAAGAGAAGGCTCAGGGGGGACCTTATCTCTAAAACTACCTGAAAGGAGGTTGAAGTGAGGTGGGTGCTGGTCTCTTCTCCCAAGTAACAAGCGATAGGACAACAGGTAACAGCCTCAAGCTGCACCGGGGGAGGTTCAGACTGGAGATTAGGGGCAGTTTCTCCACCAAGAGGGTGCTCAGGCAGTAGAACAGGCTGCCCAGGGCAGTGGTGGAGTCACTGTCCCTGGAAGTGTTCAAAAATCATGTAGACGATGCTCTCAGTGACATGGTTTCATGGTGGCCTTGGCAGTGCTGGGGAACAGTTGGACTTGATGATTTTAAAGGTCTTTTCCAACCTGGTTGATTCTATGATTCTATGAAACTACTACTTCTCTTTGTTAAAAGTGGGAGTGAAGAGTGCATTGAGGAGGAATATCAGTCTCTTTGAGAATGAATACTTCACAATGACCACTGCTCCACTGGTGCCTATTTCCCCCAGCCGATGGGAAGAAGCCTGTTAAAGCTGTGCATTGGAGGGTCAGGAGTGCCTGGACTGTCATGTGTGAGCACCAGAGGTTAACACTAAAGTAATTTGTGGAGCTGTTTAATTGCGACCCTAAAGGAAGCTCCAACAGTGGTGCTTGGCAGAGGTGAGGCACATAGGGATATGCTGTGGTGCTGGAGGTTTTGTTTACAAAAGGAGTTCATTGCCTGTTTTGTATCCCTGCCTCTCATTGTCCTTGTTTGTGAAAGCATGACTCCTAGATTAGCAGAGGGGTAGGACCTTGCTTTTCTAAAGTTACTAAACAAGCACCATGGGTTCAGTTTTTAGATTAATCTGTTTTCTCTGTAAAAAGTGGTTCCTGGAGGAGATTTGATTTCAAGCTGTCTGCGATCCATTCTTCCTTGGGCTCGTATGCATCAGAAAACTAGATCTGTTACCCAGAAGCTTGTTTGCAGGGCTGCAGGGTGCAGTTTTCTCGTGGAAGGACATGTTAGCAGGAATCATTGGTATGAATGTGGTAACTTTGTGTTGCTCTGTCAAACTTACACTGCTCTAACATAAGCATTAGCAGCCCACAGGGCATCTCCTGCAGCACAGATACCCTTTAGTGGTACAGGATTTCCCTTCCTCAGAAAAGCTCTTCATCATCATCTTCAGGTAAATTTCATAGTTCTTGTTCAATTTACACACTATACACAGAATTTGGACAACATGATTGATAAACCTAATCTCATTTTGGTGCTTTCTCATCAGTCTGATTTTTCTGTTTATTCATACTTGAATTGAAAGCTGCGTTGACTGTGTCTTTCTTCTGTGTGGGTACAACCTCTAGCACAGCAGGGTTCAAGTCTGGGTCTAGTGCTTCTAGATGCTACAGTAATGCAAATAAATTAACTGCCAGTGAAACCCTGGCCTAGTGCCTCTAGACACCTATAGTGGGAGTGCTGATTTGCCTTTTAACTTTATCAGCCTCTTTAAGACTTGGAAGTGTGCCTTGCTGTAGAGGAAATGTCCATACTGTGAAGGCAGTGATGCCAAATCATTTCCCCAAACGACTTCCCCTCTGGGTGGTAAAGTGCATTTTTCTGTTTTATTTTCATTCCATCATATTCGCTATCTCAAGAGAAAGATTTTACTTTTTTTTTCTCCCCCTCTCATCTACATTTCTGTATAGTTTAACTAAAGAGAAGGTAACTTCATGCAGTGTGGAAATGTTTCCTTCTCCCCATTAGTGATTAATACCAATGAAGTTGAAGACAAAACTCAGAGGATAAATGACAGATACCAACCAGTGAGATTTCCTGAAAGAGGTTTAAAGGCTAATGATCCTTGAAATGTATAAAAATAAATTGCTTCATTAAAAACTATTTTACAAAATAATTTCTTCCTAGCAGCATATTTTCTGCAAAACAGTTCCCCTGTGTAACTACACCTGGGTAGTAAAATTTGATTCAGTGCTGCTCATATGGGGCCGCAGTCAAATGTCCTGATCATGCCTGTGTCCCTGTGCCTCATCAGGAGAGGAGGTTTGGGGCTTAAAATTAGAGACATGTTCAAGGCAAGTCTGTTGAAGTTTACTTTTTGCCCAGAGGAGAAAGTGCCCTTCTTTCTGGGACAGCAACAAGCATGTTTAAACATGAGTGACAGAGTTTTTCTTTAGATGGGCACAATGCTTGTGAGTCACACACATGGCTGAAACCACAGCCATTCTGCTCTAATTAAAGAGAACTACACCAAGAATGCGTAATAATTAGGTTAGTGTGTAATACACCATCCATGTCAACAGCATCTGCCACAAAGGTTGATTGAAATGTACTCATCCTCCAAACATTGTGCTCCCTGTTAGAGCTCCTCAACTAATTCATTACCATCCTGTCATACAATAACATGACTCCACAGAAATCTGCAGAAAATTAGAGCAAAGACTACGTATAGATCTGCCCTGGTTTAGCATGTAACTTCAGTGAAGGAAAACCACCCACATAAACATAAAGATGAGAGATCTCCGTCCTAATGAAGATGAATTACCAAAAAAAAAGGGCTGTGTGGGAATACTCTATTTTTTCCAAGTTGTCTGTTGTTGTTTAGTTTGAACAGACACGATGCTTTTGAGCTGTGAGTGTTTATCAAATTAGCCACAGATTAGTTTTTGCTTGTGTTTTTGAAGTATTTAATGAATAAGGAAATGTTCTGCTGGCGACCTTGTTTGCATCAGTGTGTTTCTGTGCTTTTGCTGTGGGTTTAGGAACAAAGTTAGTTGTTCGGGGGCAGGAGGGATGGTTGACTTTATGCTCAAGACACATGGAACAGTTACTGAGATTCATTTAATACTGCAGTGCATGAGGCTGGGTACAGCAGGTCACTTGGTGGTGTTTCAGAGTAACAGATTCGTGTAGGCTGTGTCCAGTGCCCAGTGGGCAGCTTTGAAACAGTGAGCCAAGAGCTGTAGGAGCCCTGCAGCCACCATCCCCATCCAGGCGGCAGCTTGGAGGACCAAGTAGATCTGCTGTGCACATGTAGTCAGCTGTTAAAGTAGCCTTCCAAGCCAAAGGATGAGAAAGTAGCCCAGCCAAAAGTCGTTTTTGCCATGTAGGATTGTCTGTGGGTGGCTTCTTCAGCTAAGCAGAGTCAGCCCTGTCAGCCTGACACAATTTAAGTTTGCAGTTACTGAGTTGGTGGGGAAATGAAGTGGCAGCCGTCTCACAGGTGGTTTTGTCTCAGATGGGTAACAACAGGCAGGGAAAAACACTAATTTTCTAAACCAAATCAACTAAACACACTAAAGTAGAGCTGCAGGTAGTGTAGTTCTTCTCCAGAGGAATTTAATTAAGGTTTTGCCACTGATGTTGGTAGGAGCAGGATCTGGATGTGAGAAAGTTCACACATGCTTAAGAACATGTAGAAGCCGTTTTAGAGCTGCTGGCATGTGTGTTTTCACATTCTCTTCATCGTTAAAAAAGTGTTTTAAAAGTGCTGCAGGCAGCCAGAGCTTCTGCATCATGTCCTTCCCTTTTGGGAAGCAGTTTGGGACCCTCTCAGGGAAGGGCCAAGTGAGACCCACACTTGGGTAGGTGAGGAGCTGCTGGCACAAGGAAATGGCAGAATGAGCAAACCTTCACAGTCAGCCAGCCCATGCAGACCGGAGCGGCGCATGCAGCAGTGTGGCTGCTCTTGTATCTCCTGTCTGGGGGCATGCCTGTTGCTGAAGACAGTAGATGCTGTTATCGTGCTGGACTCTGATGTGGGAACAACACATCTGCCTTTCTGTCTGGTTCTGTGCTGATCATCTAAGTTATGGTAGTAAAGACCTAAGCCAAATGTGCTGAGACACATGGATTGCACCCTCTATAGAAAGAGACTGCATTTATGGATTCTGTTTTCAGATTTTGCTCACCAGATTGCTGTTTGACATTAAAAGAGAATAATGCTGACCTTCTAGGGCTGGTTTAAAGGACAAAGTCAAGAAAGGATCACCCTCTGTGTACTCTGTTGCTTGTAACGCTCTCCTAGCCATTCCCTAATGACACTATTGGAAATCAATTCTTGGTCTAAACTACTGAAGCAATTCTTATATAGTGTCAGGTGTTCAAAGGTTCTTGTTATATCATCTGAAGCATGTGGGCTATTACTGATCAAGGCAAGCCATAGACATCTTTCAAAGAACAGAATTTAATTATCTATGAAAGCAGAAGAAAGGATAGGAAAACCATTTTAAGATACACTTGGGAAATAAAATCACTTTAATGAGCCTATCTTCAGAAACAGGACTGTGTAGATCCTATGTTTGCTCTAATCTCCTACCTCCCCCTCCCAGAAAAAAAGATCAAAGTGAATGGATAAAAACCTGGTTGTATTTCCCCTCACAGGACACTACAACGTCTGTGCGGATAGGTCTTATGATGGAAGAAATGATCTTCAACCTTGCAGATACACATCTGTTCTTTAATGACCTGGAGGTATGTAGCTGCTTATTTTATTTAACATCTCTCTCTCTAATCATTTGCATCTGGTCTACAAACTTGTTTTTCTGGCCAAGAAACTTTCATTTTTGACCCCAAAGAAATGGGCCTTAGATGTCTTATTGGAAGCATACTTCACTGTGTCCCTTTGACATCTTCATTCTGTTAAGGAATTTTTTTTCTAAATACACAGTAACAATGATGGCTTTTGGCAGTTTTACTAAATCTAATAATGAGGACATTGCTGCTGCTTCTCCTGAAATTTGCTATTTAATAATTTTATTAAGCTAAATTAGCAAAGATCCTATGGGGCAGGTAGCAATTAGTTGTGAGCCACTGCAGAGGATTTAAAAATGGTCTCTGTTCTTGAGGATATTCTGCTTCCACACACAGAGCAGGAGGTCTGCTCAAGCTGAGGCACACTGCAGGATGGAAACTATGGGAGTTTCAACATTAAAGACCAACAGGAAGAATCCTTCCTGTTTGTGGCTTGGTTAGGTCTGACTGTGCCTTATACAAAGCAGAAATCCATTTGAATACAGTAAAATTCAAGCAAAGCGGTGCTAGCAGATGATGATAAAAAAAAAAATCTAACATCCCTGGGTAGACTTTTACAGTCTTTTTTTCACTTGAAAAAGGAGGAATTTTTTTCTGTGCTGGATGAAATGAGATAACTTTTTGTGTGCCTGATGAGTTCAGTGTGAACTTCTAGTTCCTTCACTGCTTAATTGCACTGTGGTCCTTAGCATTACAGGAGGTACAACCTTTCCTGCCACCTGTCTCCTTACAATCTGAGGTTTCACTTGCTGAGAATTTTCATTTCCTTTTGAAGACAAGCAGTGGCCAACACCTGAACTGACAGATATTTCCTCTTTCAGCTCTTTTCAAAGAGGGAGTTGGTGATGAGGTTATGAGAAGTACAAACTGAAAAAGTCCTCCTTCGGGAGGGGGAAGGGGAAGCTGCTGTTTGGAAGTGCAGGGTACTATATAAAGAGTGATAATATTTAATATGCAGCCAGCACTTTCCACTCATCAAATCTTAGCTCCATGTACTGCACAAAGTCACCCTCTGGAAAACCTCTCCCTATCTAGACTCTTGCAAAAATATAAGCTGGCAAATCATTTTAAAATAAGTTTTTTCCTTGCTTTACTTACTGCTCTAAAACATGAAGTGAAGTACGATTAAGAGGGACGACACAGGAGGGCATACAAAGATGATAACTAAAACCATTTGTGTAAGTAGTGCTATTTTGTGACTGCTTGAAAAAATAGAAGCAAATTTCAGTGGAAGAAATTGCAGCAATAGTCATCTGTCTCTGTTCATTAACCACCCTACTCCTTCATTTAGGATGATAAATAAAAGAAAAGTCAGAAAGTCATCTTAAGGATCATACATCACCAAGCGCAAGGTTTGGACCAAAACAAAAAAAGATGAATTATGTTCTTAGAACAGAAAGAAGAAATTGGTAAAAAACAAGCACAGAAGCTGATTCGGTTCTAGACCCACGAACATTACCATATACATTAGCACCATCATGTGGTATAACACTGGTCTGTACAGGACAAAATAAGCTAAAAACACTCAAACCCTTTTCGGAGCATCTTCTGTGTTGGGGCGGCGTGAGAGAAGCAGCAGGGTAGCTGCCCAGCTGTCTGGATGATGGGGCACACTAGAGATGTGCTGCCCCAAGACAAAGGATCAAGGCACCAAACCTTGACAAGGGCAGGCTGTGCGTTGCACTTCCAGAGCATGCAGTGACACAAGCATTGCTCTGTTCAGGAGGTTATTTGCAACATAACCCAGGCAAGCAAGGCCTCTGTTTTCTGAGCCCCATGTTGAAATCATACAAGCGTGTGTTTGCCACACTAATTTGTCCTCTCATACGGCATATAAGCATAAGTATAGGCCACACAAGAGGTTGTGTACTTGTGTGCAGTGATCACACTGCAGCATATATCAGGAAATATTCAGTTGAAAGGAAGTATTCTCACTTTCTGCTCCCCTTTTGGGACACTGGGGAGAAAAGAAGTTGCTCAAGGTTACAGATCACAGTGAAGTTAAAATACAAACTCTGAGCTTTCCAGGGTTGAGCTTTTTCTCCCAGATGCCTTTTGTTCACAGTGCAATGCTGGCTAAAGAATAATACCTTCTACCTCCAGTCCCTCTGGAGATATTGTTGTCTAGCACTCTGGAAAACAGGTATTAAGGACAGGAGGACTGACAAGGGGGTGAGGAATTAACAAACAAGGGGATTAGTGTGTTTACAAGTTACTGCCTTTCAGAGCCATCCCTGGAGGGTTTGTGTTCTGGGAACTGTTAACTCCCCACCTAATGAGGGATGCAAGCTTGGCTGATAAACGAATCCATAAGATGTTTAAAAATCTCTCACACAGTCCTGATATGCAAACAGTGACAAGCTGTGCATTCATCAGTTGTTTTCATATGTGCACAAGACATACCTCAACGGCATTCAGAACGAGCATAAGCGATAACAGAAGGCGCTTCTCTACACATCCTCAGGAACAGCTTGTGTTTCACAAGGAGGCAGCAGAGGCTTTCTCCAAGCCTGCAGTACTATTTCAAGTCTGCATTAGCTCAGGCTCCTTCACATGTGGGTGCAGGGGTCTGGTCCCACGTGGAGGCAGGTTGCTTGGCACAGACTGACCTAGAGATACCACAACAATAAAAACAGTTCAGTTCCCAGAGCTGTGAGGGTTGGCTGAGGTCTCAACAGGTTTGACTCTGTTACAGGCTGTATGTGCCACACATCATATCCCTCAGAGATCCTAGAGCATCATTTTAAAAAGTCAGCAGATGTGAAAACTGGGATGTGTTCCCACTGCAGACATCCACGCCAACAATCTGGTCCTCCTTTGCAGCAGCCCAGATATCCTGCCTTGATTCCCTGCTCACTAAAATTTCAAAGAAATTCTGCAAGAATGAAAAATTAGTCTTGTAACCAAGCAGTAAAACATGGTCCATGTTCTGCTTTAACCAGCTTCCCTGAGTTTCACCCAGTAACACGATAGGCTCAGCCGGTGCACTATGAGGTAGCGTCTCACCAAGTGTCATGGTATTTTATTAAGTTAGAAATGTGATAGCTACTGTTGTCACACTTCAGTGTACAGAACAATTCATTCACAAATGAGAAAAACAGATCTCTCTGCAAATACCTTTCCCCTGACTTAATGCCCTGCATCATACAACTGAAGTGCAGTGGGCTGCATCAATATTTTCCCAGCATGGCTCACAACAGCCATTGGCAGGGGAGCTTAAAAATGATGGGCTAGAGGGGAGAGAGAGAAAGAGATGCCAGCAGAGATCTGCTATTCAGCCTCTTGGCTCCAGTTATGTACAGAAATACACACCCCAGTTATAGGTTGATAAGAGGACAGGAACAAGATAAAATTGTGTCTTTGAGCATTATCTCAAATGCTGCAGAAAATCTCATGATCATGAACAAGAGCTACCTGTGCCATTTCACCACTGATAACAAATTTGGTTAATTGTTTGAGGATGTTTTTCTTTTTTTGAAAGGGGCTAGTTTAAAGTATCTCATAAACTCCTAATTGTATAAAGAAGGTAAGATAAATTCTGTGGTTTACAGAATAGTGTAGAGGTGAAAACTAACTGTACCTTGGTTAGTTGCAATTCTTCTGACTTTGGAATCCTGTTGTACCAAGCACTTTTTTCTTCTATTGAAAAATCAACCAGAGCAAAGGATAAGAGTTCATCAGCTTGAATGAAGGCTTTCTGTCTTGTTCTAACCTGCAAGGGTCATAGAGAAAGGAGATTGAAGGTGGTGGGAGAAGCTTCCTGTTTTTAACTCTTTTTAATCTTAATGCTAAGACTAGGAAAGAGACCAAAGAAATAACATTTCTCAAATTTTTGAGGCAGGGCCTCCACCATTCAAACAATGAAGAATTTTGGAAGATAAGATCTAGAGTACATGCTTCATGCAGGCTGAGCTCCAAGTATATACTCTGGTTAAACTTCCTGTGCATAGATTTCCTCATTACTGACACACATTCTTCCTTCACTCTGTCTGTGGCTGGGGCTATGAAAGGCTGCCGCCTTCAGTGCTTCTGTCCAGGTTCCCTGTACATCAAAGGAAGCTCAGCCCCCTCAGAACAAACAGTGAAAACACTGGCAGGACAGGCATCTCTGGAAAGTTCTTTGGGACAGATCTCCCTGTGTAATTATGTGGGCATACACCTCCTGTCGAAAGCAGTATTCTCAAAGGGGCACAGGCTGCCAAATCTCTGCCTTATCTTGCATACAAAGTTTAAAAACCACAGTTTTCCTGGCAAAAACCCAAGCATCTCTCTCCCTCCTGTTGCATAGGAGAGAGTTCCACTTACTGTAGTATTCAAGAACTGTTTTGCCCTTAGATAATGGCAGATTTCACATACACGCTCTCTGTCTAGTCATATTTTGTACAAGTGCTATGTGATGCTTGTTCCTAACAATTAACTGGCTAGACTATGCCAGACAATACTAAGATTTTATCTTCTTAATATTACATTTAATGCAGTTTTTCATTATGTTATTTCAGGGTTTTTTTCCAAAGCATTTGCTTACTGCTATATTTTTTTTCCATACGCTTCTCAGGACTGTGACCAGATCCACATAGATGATGTATCATCAGATGATAACGGTCAGGATCTAAGGTACGGTATCTCCTGGAAGTTGCAGGTCAGGTAGTCCCCACCTGTTTGAAAATAGGAGGGGGCTGGTCAGTGTTGTAAAATAACATTCTCAGTCATGCACCCCCTCCCTTTCCTGGCTCTATGCTGTCTGCATTAAGCACACAGAAGCACAGAATCCCCTTTCTCACATTAATATGCATGTGCCTACTGTCAGGCCCTGACTGTACTGAGCTTTGAACCATTCTGGGAAATATACTTAAAATTAGCTTAAACTCCAGTCCGTCTACACTAGTTTCTGATGTGATTTGGCCAGCCACTTAGTGCAGGTATGGCCAAAATGCTTCAAAACCATATCGAAAGATTTCCCACTGCCTAACCTGTAACACATGGGCTCAGCAGTGAGATTTATGGACCTTGCCATGCCAGAGTTCTGTTACTGGTAGAAACTTATATCAAAATTGCTCCAAACATTATTATCTAAGTTAGATTATCATGTACCTAAAAAATACTTCTGAGGAATTACATCACCTTTACTAAAGCATTGGCTGCAGAGTCATGATAATTGGCGCAAGAATTAAATGGGAAGAGCTCATATAGAGCTTTATATTTTATGTTTTTCTGGCTGGTGATTATGAGAAATGGGTGCAGAAACAGCATGGAAAACTATTAAGTGTTTTAGGGAAGAGACTTTTTCTTCTGCAGAGAACACTTGAAAGATCTCTTGCAGTAACTGAACTGCTAGTTTGTGCTCTGCAGTGCACTGAAGTGGCACATATTTATTTAGGTCCTTTGCCTCCAGTGGCCTGTAAGCAGGTGAGGCTAGATACTTGCTCAGACATTGATTAAAACATTACTTTGGGGTTTATCTCAATCAGTGCACTTACCTTGAGTGAATAAAAAAATTCGTATGCTAACAACACATCTTGAATTCTGTGAAAAGCCCTCCCTGAGTGGTTTCTGTTGTTTCAGAAATACTTCTCAGCTGCTCCTGGTTTGTCTGTGTGGGAAATGAAGCTGAGCTGACTTCAGTATCTTAAGCATAATAACTCCTATCTGGATGCTTTAATGCAGAAATACAGTGGCATCAGGGCTCTCTAGATGGGGAAATTACTGTGCAGTAAATCAGGATGTGAATGTACAAGCACTGGCTGCTCCCCCAGTGAGGTGTCAGAAGCACTTTAAGCTGAGCTAACTTCAGGCTGCACCTGAGAAGGATAGGTCTGTCCCCCTCAGCCTTTCTGTCCCTTCCTTTGCTCTGGTTCAAGTTGAGTTTGTCCAGATCCACTGGGTCTGTGACCTGATCTGACTAACTGTCCCCCATGAGCTGCAACTGCCCTCTTCCATCGCAGCTCAGTCTGAGACCTGCTCAGACCATGAAACCGGTCCTGATGCTGTCATCCAGCAAACATTTGAAGATGACATGAGCTCATACTGGCTCTTTCCATGCCCCGACTCCCAAACCAGGGAATCCAGATGAAAAGCAACTTCTTTTTTTTTTTTTTTTTTTAATTCTGTTATCTTTTAACTGGAACAGTTCCCTGATCTGATTCATCTCAGTGCTGAAGAAATCTTTGTACCAGCCTGTGCTGGTACAGAGAAAGGGACATCAAGGAGGTCTGAAGACAGGAGCAAATGCCTGGCAGAAGGCAGGATTGCTTTCTTCAGAGAAACTGTCTGTTTAAGGTGTTTGTGGAACTGACACTTGCCCCAGTTCATTGTGGTAATTACTCTAGAGTTGCTTTGAAGCATTAACTCAGCTTTAAAACAAAAGCAAACAAAAACTTCACACATTGCAGGCAGTTAAGGCTCCTTTAGTTAATTTCTTAATCTGTTTTCTTGGTCTAATTTGTGTTCAGAGCCTGTGTAGCCATATAGCCAAGTAGTAAAAGGGAACACCAGGATTTTCTCCTTTAGGATGTATTTCTGCAGTTCCTTCAGCAGCCTGGGCAAGAGGCAGGTGAGGAAGTTCAGTGACCTGAGGACATGCAGATGTTTTGTAGTCCAGAGAACTGGCAGGGAGTGCTGAGTAACTTGCACTGTGTTTACAGTCAGAACACCTTTTAATCTGTGCTAGTAACCATGCTAGAGATGAACTCCAGTTCTGCACAGTGTGTCCTGAGCATGCTGCTGCTGCCGCTTGTCTTGACATTTCAACTGCTTCCACTCCCTGCTGGCACTGTATAGACTGCAATGTACTGACCTTTCCCCTTCCCTCCTTCCTTTCCTAGCACATATAACTTCTCTGCGGATGGCTTTCACAGTTCTGCTGCCAGCACAAATCTGTGTCTGGGCTCCGGTGTGCATGGGGGAGTTGACTGGATGAGGAAATTAGCATTCCGCTACCGTCGGGTCAAAGAGATGTACAACACCTACAAAAACAATGTAGGGGGTAAGTGTCTCTGGCCAGGCAGCAAGTTTGCCTTTCAACTCCTCAAATACTTCTGACCCTGCTAGGGACATCTCTGGAGGAGGTGTAGCAAGCATCCTGATAAGAGTATTTAACAGAGCTGAGCAACTGTTTCAGCAGTCATCCTTAAAGAAGGTTCTGCATAGGATTTGCAGGAGATGTGCTAAAATACCTGGTTTAGTGGTTCAAGAGGGACTTAAGTTGAAGTGTGGGGCTTTATTTTGTAATTTCTTAGGCAGGAAAGTGACCTCCAATTTTCCAGAAAGCTTAGTAAGCAAGCAAACAGTTCAAAATCAAATATGCCTTTTGTTTTCAGAGAACATGTGGGTGATCTCTGTCTGAAGGCATTCTTGTATCATAACTACTTGTTTTCAACTCCCCCAAAACAATAGCACCAGATATCTTCCTTCCTCTCCAGACAGTTCTCTCAATAGGCTGCTCTGCTTACCTTTTAGGACATCAGTGCCAGGCCTCTGACTAGAAAGAGAAGGACGCAAAACTCAGGTCTCTGTCGCCACAGCCAGGGGCTTGTTTTGGTTGGAGAAGCCTACCCACATGTACTGGAAGTGCTGTGTAGCTTTTCAGGAGAAACAAAACCATCCTGGCTTCAGGTGCCTCTCAGCTCAGGCCACTACCTACTGCACACAGCTCTTGCATCCCTTGCTCACTTCCCATGGAAGTTCTAATGAGGCCCTGCAGCCTGTGGGTGACTGATACCATTCTGCTGGAGAGGAAGGAAGCTGAGCTGCAGTCAGGCTTTGTGTCCCTCAGGGCAGCCTTGGAGTGGTGTGGCAGTGGGCAAAGGGATCAGCCTGCACCAGAGATAAGAGAAGGACAGTGGGAGAGTGAGGGTTCAGAACTCGGACAGAAGCCCCTTGGCATTCTACATACAAAGCTATGCAGCTCCCTTTCTGTGCTTCTGCAAAGATGCTTTCCCTGCTTACAGGTTTAATAGGCGCTCCTAAGAGGGAAACCTGGCTGCAGTTAAGAGCAGAACTGGAAGCGCTGACTGATCTCTGGCTCACACATGCTCTGAAGGCGCTGAATTTGATACATTCCCGGTAAGAACAACTTAAAGAATTGCCTACAGGCTTGATCCAGGATCTCCTTTAGTTCCCTTTATTCCCCCCTCTAAACAAATCAAGACACATTTATAGTGACTTTGCTGGCCAAATCTGTGGAAGCCTTGTCTACGTATGTTTGGCAAACCTGAATAACAAAGGGTTGGGATGAGCTTGAGATGGTGACCTGAGCAAAAGAGGTAGTTCTTTTATTGCCTTTCCTTGGCTGCCTCATCTGTGGCACACTTTTCATATGAGCATTTACAAAAGAGTAGGAAAGGGAGAAAAGGGTCTTTCTATCCCTGAACATGTTCACTCAAAGCACAGACACTACTACATGCGCTACTACATAGTGTTTAAATTCCCACAAAACAGCTCCTGGCATGCATGCAGTAAGGCTGCATCACTGCTACTACTTTGTTTTATGTTTTTTCATTCTACTAAGCTGCTCAGAGACATTACCAGTACTCACATTATCTGCCTCTAGCTGCATAATCTCCCAGCGGCTTGGGAACTTCCAGTGGCAAGACAGATTTTCTTCCAACCATCTTTCAGACTAGAGTAAAAGAGAGAAACACAGACTGGAAGTACTGGAAGTACTAATATTCATCAACGATTTAGGTGAGGGAATTGAGTGTACTATCAGCAAGTTTGCTGATGACACTAAGCTGGGAGGAGTGGCTGACACGCCAGAAGGCTGTGCTGCCATCCAGTGAGACCTGGACAGGCTGGAGAGTTGGGCAGGGAATAACTTGATGAAATATAACAAGGGAAAGTGTAGAGTCCTACATCTGGGCAGGAACAACCCCAGGTTCCAGTATAGGTTGGGGAACGACCTGTTAGAGAGCAGTGTAGGGGAGAGGGACCTGGGGGTCCTAGTGGACAACAGGATGACCATGAGCCAACACTGTGCCCTTGTGGCTAAGAAGGCCAGTGGCATCCTGGGGTGTATTAGAAGGGGGGTGGTTAGTAGGTCGAGAGAGGTCCTCCTTCCCCTCTACTCTGCCCTGGTGAGACCCCATCTGGAATATTGTGTCCAGTTCTGGGCCTCTCAGTTCAAGAAGGACAGGGAGCTGCTGGAGAGAGTCCAGCGCAGGGCAACGAAGATGATTAAGGGAGTGGAGCATCTCCCTTATGAGGAAAGACTGAGGGGGCTGGGTCTCTATAGTTTGGAGAAGAGGAGACTGAGGGGTGACCTTATAAGTGTCTATAAATATATAAAGGGGGAGTGTCACGAGGATGGAGCCAGGCAAACAGTGGCAAACAATGATAGGACAAGGGGTAATGGGTACAAACTGGAACACAAGAGGTTCCACTTGAACTTGAGAAGAAACTTCTTCTTAGTGAGGGTGACAGAACACTGGAACAGGCTGCCCAGGGAGGTTGTGGAGTCTCCTTCCCTGGAGACATTCCTGTGTAACATTATCTAGGTGTTCCTGCTCCAGCAGGGGGATTGGACTAGATGATCTTTTGAGGTCCCTTCCAATCTCTAGCATACTGTGATACTGTGATACTACTTCTACTAACTTTTGTTTTCCAGGCCTAACTGTGTGAATGTGTTGGTCACAACAACTCAGCTTATACCAGCTCTTGCTAAAGTGCTTCTCTATGGACTGGGCACTGTCTTCCCCATTGAAAACATTTACAGTGCAACAAAAACAGGTAAGAGCAAACTAACGTAGGCCTCACCAAAAATATACCGAGGTTTTGTCCTAAGTCAAGTGAGGAACTTCCATCCAACGCTATTGCAACAAACAATGTACGAGGTTTTTTTCTAGCTCCATGTTTATATATGGAGCTAAATATATACTTATAATTCACATCCTGATTGCCCACAGTTCAGCCAGTACAGACTTGGGGGGAAAGAACAAAAAGGAAAAAAAAAATCAAAGTCTTCCAAAGAGTTTCCATGGGGGAATGAGCCTGAAAAATACCCACCACCCTGGGTGGTGTGGGATGTTCAACTGCACCCAGCTAGGAGGAAGGAAGTCTGCTTGGACCTGTTACATACAGGAACACCGTTTGGATCCTCTTACTCTTGCAGAGGGGTCAAGTGTGCTGGGTGAGCTTGAAGCTGTGCGAGTAAGAAATACTGGCAGGGTTGGCTTGGGGCTTTTGTTGCGTTCTGTTCTTTCTGGTATAAGTGTTAGAACCTCTGAGGTTTGCATTTTCAGATTTTGACTGCAACCAGAATGAAGAGAAGAGGGCTCTTGAGTGTCACATCAGTCAAACAACTGCAGGTCTAAGCAATGCATCAAAATCTCACAGCTTACAGAAAATTGGCAGCACCTGAAAGTCCTTGGCTGATAAAGAAAATGCTAGTAACTGCCTTGAGATATAGACAGTCCCTCTCAGATGGAGATTCAGTTAGGTTCTAATTCCAAAAGAAAGCAAGGAAAATAGCAACAAGTTTAGTTAAGTCACAGCTGCAGTTCCAGCACCTGAATGTATGAATACAGCCCTGCTGTATGTGCTTAGATAAAAAATGTCTTCTCTTCTGTTACTTAGGGAAAGAGAGCTGTTTTGAAAGAATAATGCAAAGGTTTGGAAGGAAAGCCGTGTACATTGTAATAGGAGATGGTGTTGAAGAGGAGCAGGGAGCAAAAAAGGTACAGTTTGTGGATGTCATGCTGGATTCTTCCAAGTTTTCATTTCAATGACCCTTTCTTTACTTAAGCATTTAGTGAAGCTCCCTCCGTTTGAAACAGTTTGCAATTGGTCTCAGTTTTTAATATGCAAAATACTCAAAACCTTAGGAGAAATTTCATACAGTAAATCCTCCCCACTTTGGCAGCTGATGCTGTTTCTCACGTAGTTGCTGTGTCACATGTTCATGGAATCATTCTTTACTTAATAAAGATGGCTTTAAACGTATGAGAAGGAAAACTCCAATATGTGATCTCAGATCCGCAAGCAGGCGAATTTCTGATCTACATATGTTGCTTCTGTAAGTTCCGAATCATTGGAATTAGTTTTCAATTACTAATTCTAACATGCATGTGTTTATATTTATGACTCATGGAGATCATAGGGTGTAACATCTTTAGAGTGAACAAAAGAACTAGTACTGCATTGCTGCCTTTATCAGTGATCTGTGGATCAATGTGATTAATTTCACAGGCACAGTGAGATTGGGAAGATGTACTGAATACAAAGTAGAACAGAAACTACAAAAGCAGCATGGTCAGCAGTAACAAGCCCTCAGTAGTATTTCATGCTCACTGCAGAGATGTGGCCTGCTGGCATTCATAGCCTTAGAAAGAATTAAAAGGTCTAACCTGTGCTTCCAGTTGAGTCTTCGAGTCATTAATATCCCGTCATTGGGAAATGAGAACTGGAGTTTTAGATACCAGTTGAAGCTTCTTTGCTTTGTGTAGACTGTAAGAGGAGAAAAGCTGGAACCCCAGAGCCTGGAAAAGATAAAAGCAAAATTTGAGAACACCAAAGCTTGCAGTCTGCTTACAGTAACTGGGGGGTCATAGCCAGAGATAGAGCAAGGAGTACCTTCTGCCATACATGCAGAGTATCAGTGTAGGAGCCTTGGAAACATGGAGAGCAACAATCAAAGGCCTGAAGGAAAACAGTCAGGTACATCAGCTGGGTTGTACAACATTAGAACTGGACAGCCAAAGTTTTTGTTTCCAGCAGAAACCTGCCTGAAATCTCCATTTATTTGGTTTTACAGGGACAGGAATACAATTTGTTAATGGCAAGCATTATTTGCAAGATGTCTTTGTGCATCCTAGGTCTTGCGCTCCTGATGTGCCTGCAGAAATGGGATTGAGCTGCATTTGCTTCAGGAGCATTGCACATGAGTTGAGGTGCAAGAACTGACTGCATGAGTCCTACCTGCAGCAAACTAGTTAATTTTTAATAGGCACAATGGAAGCAACAATACCTGTACCCACCTTGTAAAGCTAGCTAAATCTGCAGCTGGTTCTCTAGTTCATGAAGGGTTAAGGACTTGTCAGAGAAGAGTCCAGAATGCATGAATGAAGTGATAATAGCCTGCTGCTTTTGACAGCCCAGCGCCATACTTCAAAGGCAGTGGGTCAGTGAACATGACTGCATCAAAGGCTTCGAGGGCACTCTGGCTCTATGAAGAAGTGGCAAGGTTCAACAATCCTCTATGCCAGGATTTCAAGAGCCCTCTTGCTTGTGTCTCCTGGCCTAAGCAGCTCTCCCATTAGCAGAGCACATTCTTTGCTGGGCTGTCACCTCCTTTGATTGATGACAATCATTAGTCAAGGCTTCTACACACCTGAGCTTTACACACACACAAAAAGGGGGGGCAGGCAGAGCCTTTCACTGTTTTGCCGACAGCACTGATAATATCTCCATTTTAGTGGGTTGCTTTTCTTCACCTGTCTGATGAGTGATAAATCTGTAAATGCTGAACAACGGGAGGGGCTGAAAGGCCAAGTCTTCTTCTTGGTTAAGAAAGAAAAAGATAATGCAATGGAAGGGGTTTAATAACAACCAGAGCAGCCAGAGGGAGAAGGAAATAACTTTTCCCCATAAAGTGAAATTGCAAAGTAATGGAGTCCAGTCACTTCAGATGTGTTTGCTTGCTGTCTACACACGGATCAATAGCTTGAAGGAAACATTTGTTTACTGATAGGCAGCATAGCAAAGGGAAGCTTGAGTTGTATTTAAACATTAGAGGAGTGTAAATAGACACTAAAATAAACTTCTGGAAGCACTGGAGGTTTTCACACAGGCAAAAGGGGCACCCACGGGAAAGGCACAGCTCCCATCAGCAGAATCACTTGCTAGGAAGTATATATTCTCTAATTCTTTGTCCAGAGTATTTATCCAGAAGCAGCACATCTACAGTGGAATTTTTTACAGCGATGAAATACTCAGAAGTTTTATTGCCATGCTGGAAGGGCAGTAAGCTCTGTCAGTTAAAGCTTTCTGTACATCTGTTACTGCACACACATCACGGACTGTACAGAGATGCGTATTTTGGGAGGAAGGTGAGAAAATCCCAATCTCAAATGCTGTTAGAAGATCTAAGTGCAGAAATGAGCTGTGTCTTTGATCTAAAGTAAAACTGCTTTAACTATTTTGGAGAAGAAACAAATCCAGCTCAAACTCCAGGCTCACCAGAACACTGCAAGAGAAGTCTTATGTAACATCATAAAGCAAGTTCTAATTATTTTCATGTTATCTCTTTGCAAGCTATTACAGGGGTTTAATCCATTGCTAATGACTGCAGAATTGTGTTGTTATCATGCTTTCAAAGAGTTGTTCATACCTTGCCAGATTACACTTCCCACCTCAGGTCCCTGCCTATCACACCTTTCTCTGAGCAATGAATAATTGATCTGAGCAATGATGCCAGTTCCTACATTTACAAGAAAGGGGATATGACCTGCTCTTCCAGTTAACTTGCACAGGGAATTCTTAGGAAGCATTTTGGCTGTGTGGGATTTTATTCTTTTGTTTACATTTTTATAAATTTAATAACTTCCTTTTATGATATTTCTCATTGAGTCTGTGAAACACTGACAACAGCTTTCTCTGGTGATGCTCACCTGAACCTCTAGAACTACTGCAATTCTAGAAACATTCCTAATTAATCCATGTTAAAAAAGCACAGGAGAGTAAAGTTTAGTAGCTAGTACTGTCACAAAGTCCCTGCATCCTCCAGCATCCCTGAAGCAGGGCACTCCTAAATTGTGGAGGGTCTGTCTTCCTCTCTGCATAGAAAGTACGTCACCAAATAGAGACTTCCCCCTGCCTGCCTTCCTGACAAGCCGCTGGCCCAAGTACTAAGCTTGTTCCTGAGTGTGCAAACTAAGAAAGTTGCTTTGATCTCAGTATTAAACAGAAACCAAAAAATGCCCTCTTTTGGTTTCACTCTAGCACAACATGCCATTCTGGAGAATCTCTTGTCACGCGGACCTGGAAGCTCTGCGGCACGCCTTGGAACTTGAATATTTGTAGCAGACCCCCCCCAACATCTTAGAACTGTGAGGGCTTCACTCAAACTATGGCATCGGTTCCACCTATTCCTCGAAACTTTCCTAGTACAAAAATCCCACAGCAACTGCAGTTGTTCTGGTTTTTGAAGGAGAACCCTTTCAGTGGAAGCCTTTGAGAACTTGCAGCCAAAGAACATTGTATCAAGTCCTTCTTCTTTGGACAGAGGAAAAGCCTTCAGATAACTCACTGGGGGAAACCTGCAGTTGAATGGTTAATGGATGCATAGAGCTGTGACTGCCGTTTTACCATCAGCACCAAACGCTGTGAGACTTGGGTCTACTTGTCAGTCTTCTTGCTTTTGAAGGGGGAAGAGGACACAAGAAAGGAGTCTCTGCACAGGACATCCATCAATGGGACCTTCTGAAAAGAGTGAAATGGTTGATTTCTCTTTTTTTTTTTTGTATTTTTTTAATTTATGAACTAATCTCATTACTCTGGTATTCAGCTCTGTACCTGTGGTTTTCATTTGGCTTTTTGGGGTGGGTGGGTGGGGAAAGTCTTACCATTCTAAATTAATAGTTCATTTCTCCAGAGCGTACTCTGGGGAGAATCATATTGTGTACATGAATAATAAGGACACATGGTCCTTGGTAAGAACTATAGCTGTGTTTTTAAATCTTACATAGATGGTATGTGGACTGTGCATGTGTCTACACGGTGCCTTATGCTGCCATCTCGGTTTGGGGAGCTGGGGGTAGGGGAAAAAAAGTACCTTGTGATGAGTGAAAGGCATTAAATAAAAACATGTTTACATTTTGGGGGACTAGCTTACCTGCCTTCCCTTCTCTCCAGCCGCTCCTGGACCTAGAGGTGTATGGAGGATACATCCTCCCTGTTGCAAGGTGAGGGTAGGCTCTGAACAGAGCCCCTCGGGGGCAAACTGGAGTCTGTGGCCAGCAACTCTCATCTGTTGGTGGGGCAAAGACTGAAGAGAGCCGGTGACTGTGCCTGCAGGAGAGAATGGGCCACTTGGTGAATCTGACTTGTCCTGCAAAGGAAGGTAAAGGGCAAACAAATAATGCAGCTGTGCATATTTATTTTTATGTAAATAAATGCATCTACAAGTAAGCTTCAGCTTTAGGATTTCTGCTCAGCTGACCAGTTCCTTCTGCTGTCAGAACATTGCGATTCTGTGGGCCTGGATGAATCTCATTCGCTTTCAAAACTGCTCATCCTTGCTTGATGGGGAAGGATCTGAGTCCCACTGAAGCAAGGTGTTGGAGAGAGATGAGGCAAGTAGTACAATCCCTTCTCTCTCATGTGTGAATCAAGATCAAACAAGGGGGGTTGCACAAGTCACGAGTGTGACACAAGCGTTACACAGCCCAAGTGATGCTCTGAACGTCCAAAGAACATTCACCTCAAGAAACAGATTCATTGCTAGAACTCAGAGGGGATTTTCTGCCAAACTAAAATAGAAAATCAAAATAATCTGATCTCAGTCTTTGGCTCAAGGTAGCAGCCATAAAACTTGTCAGCTGCACTTGCCAGGAGCAGGCATGACCAAAACCATCCTCTCATACCTGCTCTGGCGGCATTGGCAAAGAGCTGCTTGCCAGGCCGAGTACCAACCAAAATGGGGTGTTTCTAGCAGAGGTGCTGCTTGCTGAGAAGCACATGGAGCAGAATTTTTCCTTCAAGGTTTTCCAGCTGTAGGACTGTCACAAATGGGAAGTTTTAACACAAGTCCAGGAAACCAAACTCAATGCAGAACTGACTGATGCTTGCAAGATAAGCACTCAGCTAAATAAAACCTTTGAAAGAGGAACAAATGCCAGGGATGGAGACTCCTAAGAAAGCACAACTTCAGTGGTTAGCACCCTGTCAGTCACCTCATTGCTGCTCCTTGGAATTCCAGTTTTGACACCTGCCTTGAGTCAGTTATCCGAGTACCGATTTATTTTTTCCCTGAAGCTTTTCCTGAATGTGTTGAATGTTTTTTTTCAGTAACCGGTAGTTTTAAAAAGCTGATTTCTTTTACTCTGCAACGCTGTGTTCATGCTCGTTACCAGATTCCCCTTCTGCCAGTGCTTGGGTCTGGTGAAAAGCTCTGCCAGGTCTCACAGCTCAGCGGGTGCGAGCAGCAGCTCCTGCACCTACCTCCTGGGAGCCACCCTGCGCCTGCACAACCGCTCCTCTGGCCAAAGCCTGATGCCGAGTCACACCGTACCCCCGCTCATCCCAGCATCCCCCTCAGGTGAAGGGCTGAAACAAAACACCCCACCCCACCTTAACCTTGCCCTTGGGGTCTCTGCACCCATCTGCTGTCAACTGCCTGGGAAGTCATGGAGTGCAACACAAAGTAAACGTAGCTCTTACCAATCGCAGAAGCCATTGAGATGACACGCTCCAAAAGGGACACGTTTCTTGGGTCTGGTCTTCAAATTTCTATTTGCTGTGTTAAACCAGAACCTGGATCTGAGGCTGTGTCTGGAAAGAGCTTGTACAAAAATCCCCCTTTGCCCTAGCCCAGCTTTGAACAGTTCAGATGCAACAACAGAACACAGCCGGGAAACTGCAGAGAAACAGTTGGCAAAAATACACCCATCACTGAGGGTGGAAGAACATGTCACAGGCTCACTGGTTTGCCCATTTCCTATAGGGAGTCTTCCCTCTGGCTCCCCTGCCTGACCTCCCAGAGGCTGCAGGGCTACTGTAAGCTGCACAAAGCAGGAATACAGCTGTCCCATTCCTGCCCCAAGTGCCTCCTTCCTGCCCCAGCCAGCTGTAGTTCATGAGGTGCACTTCAAAACCCTGCAGTCACAGCCCTCTGACCAAACCACCCCAGATTCTCCACATTTGGCCATTATCCTATGAGGTGCACCACTGACAGCCAAGGTGAGCACAGCAGCGCTAACACTGGGCAACTAGCCGAGTGGTGGTTTGTGTAAAATGCATCTTTTAAAAGGGAAGAGAGCAAAAAATCTCCGTGTTTCTAAAGCTCTTTGAGTTGAGGTGCAGCTCCACAACTGTTTTATGAACTAGACTCCAGATTCCTAGAGAAAGGGTAACTGTTCTGAGGGACTTGAGTCCCATATTTCCACCTCTGTAATGGATCAAGTGCTACATTCCGGGTACAGCTGAACACACACATTAGAACCCATGTCACCCCTCTGCCCTGACAGACCTGCACCGAGGAGGAACTTGGAGTCTGTGGCTCCGGATGGACTGCATTCCTCTTGGCTGCTCCGTGCTCCTCTACGACTTAACCACTTCCATTTCTGTGGTTCAAGCACTGAGCAGCTGATTCAGTGAGCACAAGAGGTGAGAGCACAGCTCACCCTGCATGCAGAGACCAGCCACAGCGCTCCCACCTGAGCGCAGCAGCCGCTCCGCAGCGCGTGTGCCTGCACTGGTCTGACCATCTCTGCCTGGCTCCTCAAACTCCTCCACCAGCGCCAGGCTGCTGTGGTGAACTCCATCCAGAGCAAACCGTTCGATGCTAACGCTAAGCCTCACAGCACCCCAGTGCTGCAGGGTTCCTGCCTGCCCAAGTTACCCTAAAGCTGGGAAAATGCTGCCACCGTTTGGCAAAACTTTGGAGTTGACGGGCCCAGATGAGGAACACCGGCACCCACCTGCCCTCCTTCCTGAAGGCTCGAATGACAATGGAAGATAATAATACAGAGATTTCTGTGCTCAAACTCCAAGTTAATTCTGCCTCCAAAACCAGAGCAATCAGCAGTGATAACCCACATGCCTTTCAGGTGGTTATAATAGAGGATACAAACCCAAAGGACATCCTGTGCCTGCAACTGAAGGGGGGAAACAAGTCTCCCCAGGATGGGATGTGGCCAAAGGGGCTTTTAATTGTGGACAGTGAGCTACCCCTGCCCCGATCAACTCCATACCCCATCACCGCATCCCTCCATGCAGCCAGACAACAAAAGGACGACCATCCACTCACAGCCCAGGACTGAGCCTGGTATCCCAACTGAGGAACCTGCACCATCAGAGGTAAAAATTCCAGCCCCAGCACAGGGTATTTTGCCAAACTTGGTTCCAAAATAAACAAGGGACACACTCCGCAGGGAAGAGGGAGACTCTAGACACAAATGATGGATGCAGCTTATGCATAGTCAAAGTGTTCAATCATATATTAAATAAAGTTGCAGCCAATCTTTTAAATTCACATCACTGTCATCTCCTCCCATGATGTCCAAGCCAGAGATGCATTCTTCCTTCACTTAACACAAAAACAATCCTCAAAACCACAGTTAACTTTGTACCATGACTAGCAAAAATACACAAAAACTACAGTCACCAGAACATAGACTCATACAATAGTTAGGGTTGGAAAGGACCTTAAGATCATCCAGTTCCAACCCCCTGCCATGGGCACGGTCACCTCACACTAAACCATGCCACCCAAGGTTCAAGATGGTACCTTGGATCTTGACCTGGTAACTCTTGTTGGGAATTATAACTATATATTTATATAAATCTTTACTAGGATTTGCTCACCTGTTATTTTACACAAGGAAAGAAAACAACTCTTTATAGAAAAACCAATGCCCATAAAACCAAGCAACCAACCGGTTGGAACAGGCTCCCAAAAGCCATGAGGTTTCCTATAACAATTTGTGACTTGGCCATCTCTTTCCTTTTTCCTCCTGACAGAAGAGCTTGTTTCACTGATACCAGGATTCACTTTACATAGGGAAGGCCAAGACATCATTCCAAGCTTTCAAGATTTGGGCTTTTCTTTGTTGGAACATTAGCTGGTTTACAAGAGCATGTAACAAGGTAACTACAGGAGCAGAAACTGAGGACAACATTCACAGTAGGATTCTAAAGTCAGCAATTTCCTTATGTCCCTGTTTCTTCCAGCAGATGATTCAGACACACACAACAGCTTCACCCAGCTCATGCCCTCTTAGAGGGCTACAACCATACCCACCACCGAAATCCCCATTTCTAACCCACAAATACACCCGACAAGACAACGTGTGTTGGTGCAACTCCAACCAGAGAGTGAACAGATGTGACACAGCAAGCACCGGCCTTTTGCAGCTGTTAAAACTGACAGAACATGGATGTCACTGAGGTTTGTACATCAATGGCTTCTGTTTACTGACTGCCCAATGCAGCTTAGGCTCAAAGGTGCCAACACAAGTGAAGCTATGGAGGATCTGCAGGCTGCAGAACTGAACATTCACTCGGACTGGAACGGAGCTGGAACACAAACCAGTTTTCTAAAGCAGTTTAATAAAGGAATGGTGACGTTTCTTGGAAAGCGGGAGGAACCCAGCGGGCATTGTGTGTGCCACCTGCCCGAGTCACAAAGAAACACAACTGTCAAAAAAGATATTTAAGTTTAATACAAATTTTATACAAAGAAAATGTGAAAAAATACTTCCATATGCTAAAAGCAATTATGCTTCACAAATAAGGCCAGCTAGGCTATTTCTGACACAACTGCAAGTCACCAACAGTCTGTTCTCGCTTGTTTTCTTCTAATATTTTTTCCCTATAATGTGGGTTCTAGCTGGAGACTGTACAAACCGCATTCTTTTATAAACAATGGGAGAAATCAACATGACTAAAATGTACAACAGAATGTACTGGAATGATATCATACAATTAATTTTCTCATATACATACATCACCTTTGCTTTGTTCAATGCTTTCGTTTTACACAACATACAAAATGGTACTACAGTATAAGTGTAACAGACGGCATTTTCATGGGTTACTTTCTCTCATACTGTACTGCTTCATGCTTACATAAAAACATAAATCCCATCATATAAATAATACATGCTCTGGCCCAGCATCAAAAGTCCTTTGCCTGCCTTTCCCCATCCATGTTTTTCTCCGCCCCTGGTTCTTGTCCAAAGTCCTTTGGGAGGATTTGTACAAAAAGAAAACTGAACTATGAAGCATAGGAACAAAGTTTTCAATCTTTGCTATCGATGATCAGACACTGCGTTACACCCAGCTGGCATCATCACACCTTCCAACTTTTCTGATACTAGACTGAATGAGATTTCAACTTAATCTGTAAACAATACAAATCTTACTGGACTGCTCATTGTAAAAAACAATGTAAATCTTTATGTATTTCAGGTCCACAGATTAGAAATGTTGTAATCTGCCCAATACAAGTAACCGAAAAAAGACTCTTTTCATCACTTGGTTACTTAAAGAAATTCTACAAGAGTTTCAAAGTGCAGAAATTGTTTTCAATCCAAATGCAAATCAAATTGTTCAGCTCTCATGATCATATTATTTGATGCGTAACGGCAGTTTCCCAAGACCAGTTTTCAGCGTCAGCTTGTCATACGGCTGTTTTAAACCTTCCTTTTCCAACTCCAAACACTCTTTATAAGTTAAAGTCAATACAAATATAAAAAGGAGATGGTACTCTAATGACATCCACAAATTGTACATTATTTACAAAAGAAGCATAGATTTAATAGGGATCTTACCTGTCCTCAGCTTTTCTAAGCCAGCGCTAATGCTTTACATTAATGTAGTGTAGTTAGTGCTTTGTACACATATACAAAGCTAAAGTCTGAACCTTTGAGGTTAATCCAAAGAACTGTGTTTATTTTTCACATTTCTATTAGATCTATTTATTCCAACAATTGTATGGACTTCTTGTTAGCAGTTAGACTCTTCGTACTTGGACTGGCATTGTGGTCTGAACATACTGAACTCCAGTTCGCATTGCCACTGTCCCAGCAGAAGGACTTACCGCTACAGGAATGGTCTGTGGATTAAAACCAAGAGAAACACATTGTTATGTTACAGGTCACAAACATGACCACAGAGAGATTTCTTTTCCAGGGGAAATCCAGAACAAGCTCCAATTGTGTGCATGAATTAATACCTTTATTACTGCAGCATTACCTCATTCCAGGGTAGGAAGTAGTGTGTTACTTTCCTGCAGCCAGGAGTTTTTCTGTATTAGGATTACTACTACATAACTACAGGGACAGGTGGTCCTACGGGTACTGTACACACTTTGTCTGTGCTTGGAGAGTTCGGTTTTCATAGTTACATCCAGTTCTGTGTTTTCCCAAAACTAATGCATGGGAAGAGGAAAAAGGGCTAAGAAAATCCTTTGTCATTTGAAAAAGTTCTGACAAATCAAACTGGAGTACAAAAATACCCTCGTTTATAAGTATATTCTTGTTACACATTACTTAAAGATTTTTCCCCAAAAGGAACTCCCCCATGCATTCAGTCTACACAGAAGTGAACAAAGAACATCCATCTGAACAAAAAAGTACTTAACTTTTGCACAAATCAATAGCAAAAACATCAGCATCACTGGGAACTGTCTTACACACCCTGTAAAAATATTAATATAGAATAAACTTTTCACTGCCATCATACAGATCATGATTTATACATCTCGACAAATGACATTTCAGCACATCTCTATAGGTGGCAACTGGTTCTACAGATGCAGAGACAAAGGCACGAGAATGTTAAACAATCTGGTCAAGGTCACGTCACTCTGGAAGATCTGGAAAAGGATTTATTGGATCTCAAGTCTGTGTCATAACCTTCCTCCAAAAATGTGAGAAAGTCTAGAAGTGTCTGTACCATACAAACTGCAAGTATGTTTCGACACAATCCCAGTGCTGCGCAACTGCATCCGTTTCAGTTCACAATACGTTGTTGGAAGAGACAGGAAGTGAGATCCTGAGGAATCTGAAAGGGATGCACAGATCTTCCCCCTGATGGTAGTGTGACATTCCAAAGAGAACACGGAAGAAGAAATACAAGTTCACTGAAGCCCAGTGTTTGCCCACACTGTTTTAAGAAACCACGTTAGTGTCTTGATGGTATTCAGCAGGGACTGTGAGTATCCCTACTGAGATGGGTTGCAGCCTAGAGTGCGTATCAGCTCCTTTGTGACAGTCTGTGCCTTCCAGAAGCCTACTCATCCCATTCCCTGGAATGCAAACATGATGAATTTGTATTTTTACATTATTTTAACTGCAGAAATAATAACACACAAACATGGAACCAATTTGCTAAATAAATTAAAGATTACTGCCATTTTGCAATGATTTCAGATGTGTACAGAGGGTTCAATGGAAATGGTACCCAGAAGATACACGGGAAGTTGTTCAGAGGAGGAAGTTCCTAGTTGGACACAAAGTGCAAATTGAACCCTAAAGAAGCCACTGTGTAAGCTACTGTTAGTACTACAGGTGGGGAAATTCAGGTTGCCACAGTCACCTTTTAAATACACAACTACACAATGAAAATGTTTCCATTCTTACAGCGATCGGGACATGGAATGTGCGAGACTCCTTAAGTGTGTTAAGATCATTCCCTGAGAGGTAAATTTTCCACCTCTGCCAGTTTTACACATATGTACATTTTGCATACATATTAAACATGCACTAAGGTTTAAAATTACTTAAATTGCACGTGCAGGCATTAGAATACAGAGGTGTCTGTAGCTGTGCAAGACTAATGCAAAATGTGTACAAAGATTTAAACATGCACAAATAAAGGCTGAAACCTTTCAGACACTCCAGTTATGCTGTACAGAACTCAATACACTTGGGTATTACAGAAAACCAATGAAGGGAACTGCCATTTTTCTGGGTATTACACAAAACCACCTTATGATCTTACAACCTCTCAGCTACTCACAAAAAAAAGCCTAATGTCTTTGATGTTTGCATTTAAAACACACAGGAAACCTTGTTGTTACAGTAATTCAGTCCAAACAACTTCAGGCCAATGCTGCAAAGGTGCACAGTGCTCTCAGCTGAGACAAAAGGAGTTGAGTTAAAATGCTCTTAGGAATGTGAAAAGTCATGATCCCCACGAAGAGCAGTAACATTTGTGTGGACTCTAATGGCTATGAAATACTGTGTGTGTGCATGTGCGTGTATGCATACATACACACACAGAGGCATGTATCCTGCCGGTGGGGGAGCTGTGGGGTGTGCACAAGGAGAGACAGAGTAACTTCCATTGCAAACCAGGCCTCACGGTCACAGTGTGATTAAGGTACACTGTTCCAGTGGTTCACAGTTGCTATATAAATCACCTTACTTTAGTCAGAAAGGGAACTGAAGTTACATGTGGGCTTCTCTGCTGACGCCAGCCCTGAGGCAGAGCATACTGTTCAGCTACTGGGGCAGTATCAGCATGTGCCTCTTAGTAAGAAGGATATCAGCTCAGTTGCCACGCTGACTCCAAGGTGAGCTCTGAAGAACATGACCAGTTGAAATTATGGGATATTCTGATGCATAAAAGACAAAAATGGAAATCACTTGTGTCCCATCTCCTGGGGGAGACACCAGGGAGTTCATGTCTCCTTGGTTACATCTTTGATGGAAAAACCAGTCTGATTCCAAGGCTATTTCTCATGATTTCATAACACTAATGTGCAAGGCTGCATGGGAGATACTGATGAATGCACGTTTCCTTTCAGAGTTACTGAGATGTCACAGGAATATCAAGCATAGCTCAGAAATAATTAAATCTCTTTAGGATACAACAGACAAAAAGATATTTAAAAGATATTTAAAATGTATTCTATATATTTACACTGATGTTGTGGCCAAGTATATACATGAAACAGAGAGATAACCAACATAATAATGTTGTAAAGAGGAAGTCTGACTGCCCTCAATGCCTTCACTATACTTAATGACAATTTCTGAATCCTTGTAATAATGAATGATGAAATGAAAGGGTGGAATGTTGCACAGCAAAATAAGACATTTTGCACTGCAAGTTGAGACTATACCAGTGAATTCATCTCTTGATAGAACAGCAGACGGAGACAACCCCCCAGAAATACTGAGCAATTTTAATGCCAGGAACACTACTACTGCAGACTTGAAATGATGATATTGTACTTACAATTGTGGGTTGAGTAGTTGGAATATAGGTGGTGGTCTGCGGTACCTGGACCAGTTTTATAGGCTGGTTGCTTGTCACACCTGTTGCTATCTGCAGAGACAGCACAGGCAACCTCAGTAGAAGTCTCAGCTTTTACATAAATTCCACCTAGTTGTTATTATTATTAGAATATGAAATTTATGTGGGATGTTTTTGTTTGTGTTAAAAATTTGCATCTTAATGAATTCACAGGTTACTGCTTTTGTTAATAAAACAAAATTCGAATTATGAACATGATCAATGCATACAGCATGATGTTTCAGGTAGAACATCTACGTGAAAGCAATTCCAGATATGTGTAACTGGAATATTCCCTGGCAAGTGTTTTAGGTAATTGATTTTCTCCCATCCCCTATTTCCCCAGTAATACAAAGGTTGTGCTGCCACAAACAAAACAACGTGTACGAACACTGACTGAGCCAGAGCTTAACTTAACCAAAGCATCCAAGTGGAACAGCACATCCTTTTTCCCTCTACAAATCTGTTTCCCAGGTTACTCCCTTAAGATGACATGTCAAGCCCAGAGATCTAACACCAGACAGTAGCAAAAGTGTCAAGAAATGAACACAGCTCTCTAGTTTACTATGCTTCCCAATTCTATAGGACTATCTCAATGAGACATCATGCTGGAATCACAATACTACAAAATTAGTTTGCTTTTAATATTTTAAAATACAACAAGGCTCCTACTGATGTGGGGGATCATGTGTAAGGGTTTGAAGGATTACACCACCCCCCCCAAATTTTTCATGTAACAAACCTTGCAAGGGCAGAAGAAAAACGATGCTGAAATTGCTAATAGTCAAGCCCTACCTATAAAGCAGAATCTTCTCTATAAACATTTTCTATATATGCAATGTTAAGTCCCTTTTATTAGAGCATTTGCTCATCCTTGCCTACTGAATACTATCAGAGTAGATGCTACGGAGGATTTCGTAACTGCTCCGTTAACTGTAGATCCAGGTGAATTGTTGTATCAGTGTTATGGAACATTGTGGTACCCTAGTGGCAGTCTGTTGTGATAAAGTAAGTTGATTTGAATGCAGGTCTTGAGCTTGGCCTCTGAACCCCCAGGCAAGAAGGGCTTGGAAGTGCTGCAGTCAGTATTGCTTATCAGAAGGCAACTTGTATCGAAAGATCCAGACCAGAAGCTACACTGATGGGTCCTGGAGAGAGAGAGAGAAAGAGGTCCAGTCCCCTTTGGCTGGAAGGATGAGTCAAGGCAACACAAGGTTTTATCAGGAATGAGTGAAGGGGAAAGAGGACAGAAGGAGATTTCTTTTGCCAAGATGAAGAAAAAACCCACAAATTCCTATCTCACTCCCCAAATCAGTCTTTGAAATATGCAAAATGATCATTAATTCATGAACTAGGGAGGCTTTTAGGGGCAGGTTTCAGAGGAATCTTACATACTGCTTTTGAAGGAAGCGACCACAATGATACTCACTGTAACACTCTCTTTGCTTTTATCAGCTGAACCTTCTTTTTCCTTAGGGGTGCTGGCTGTTTCTGTGGGTGTAGGCTGCGCACTTGAACTGGGCTGGGATGATTTATTTAATGTTTCTGTGCTAATTTCAGTATCTGTTTCTTGCTGTGTTGCAGTAGCTAAAAATAAAGGAAAAAAAGAGAAAGTAGCCACAGCTCCCATGTACCAGTCTACAGCCACGTTGCATCCATGCAAGTCAAGAATGTTGAGTCACGATGTGTTGCACCCACCCTAACCCTTCGCTGTGGAACAGGCAACCCAGAGCAAGATTACCTGACTGTGTGCAAGATTTCATGTGCTCAGGCCAGTGAGCTTGTTGGCAGGGATAGTCACAGTAGCTAGTATTCCAACAGCAATAAAAAATGGCCTCTTTCTTGCAGTTAGCGCACCACTGCTTCTTTTTAGTTTCATCCACTGCTTGCTGTTTTTCCAATTCCAGCTGCTTCTTCACTTCAGCGATCAAACGATCCCGTTCTTGTTCTAGACTCTGACGCATTTCAGCCATTGTCAGTTCTACTCAAAATGCAAAGAAAGAGGAAAGAGGAGTTTAGTATTTTCCACCCCAAGGAGCAAGGCGCAAAACAATAATTTTCATGAGTTTAAAGACAAAATGAAATTAAATCAAATTATTCCCTGAGTTCGGGCATCTCCCTGTTCTCATAAAAACAGAGACTCAACAAATGTAAGTCTTCCATCTTCTTTTCTTACTCCAGCACCATGGTTTTTACCCTTATCTTCCATTTGTTTAACACTTTAGTTCTAGATGACCCACAATGGATCACAATCCAGGTGTACTAGGTGCAACATAAACACAAGAAGGATGTATGCAGCTGCTGCTAAAATACTTTGGTAAAGACATGGAAACTAAGGTAACTTTGTTTACATACTCAGAAGGTGTCCTCTACCATCAGCACAGTACACTATGTGAGGTTTTCTGTCCTTCCCTGGGACAATTTGCAGGTATCATATGATGAATACATATTACAAGCATTTGGATTTTCTTCTATTTAGGACAACACCTGACACACTATTTTGGGCTGCCATTTTCATACCTAGATTATGCTTCATTTCTGAGAGCTCCTGTTGATGTAGCCATTGAAGTTTTTCTATCTCAATCCTCAAACGCCGTATCTAAATATTAAAGTATTAATAGTTAGCAATAACAGACAGGGTGCGGTGTATAGTAAGTAGTCATTATACAGAAAGAGATGCCCCAAGCAAAGAGCCTGATCATCACTTACATCAAGGCCCTTTCATATCAACATGAGGACAAAACCATTCATAGCATACCCCAAACTAGAGTCTAAAGCATTCAAAATATTTGTTTGCGTGATTTGCTTACCATACACAGTACAGAATTGTTGGAAAACAAAAAAGCACTTGTGTTAAACTTGCTCTAAAATTAGTTAAGTCTCAAATTTCTCTGACGGGAATCAGAAACCTATTCCTTCCTCCATTTTGTTTGCATTTATTAGTATAAATATTATTAGTTTTCTTTTTAACTATATGAGGCTTAGGAAAGCAGGTTTTTCATTCACTGTGGATTGGGAATACAAATATCATTGCTCAACACTGTGATTTTGATTATAGCAAGCAAACAAATCGTCACACTTTTAACTCTGAACACACTTAAAAGATATTAAGTTATACCTTTGGAGAGAACTAAATGCAATGGATAACACTGCATTAAAAATCCAAAAAGTATTAAATACTGTACTCATAATCACATCACTGGAATACGCGCCTGAACTAGCAGCAAATTCAAATCTTCCTCTGGCAGACAAACACATGGTTTAAAGAAACGATACTTGCAAAAACCTGCTTCATTTCTGACTTTAAACAAGGTGACACAAAATCAAATCTTCAACAGAGGCTTTAAGGAACTGGGCCCAATGGTTTCCTGCTTGTCTGACAGAGCCCATCGTTACTTCTGAAACAGCATAGAAATCAGAATCTCTACACAGTCCCAATATCTAACGCTTTGTAGGTACAGTTATATGGTACTTTTACATAGAAAAATACTTTTTGTAACTTTTAAAGTTACCATACAAGCAATACTGGTTTTCAGTCTTACACTAACCTCAGCTATTGTACTTCCAGTAGTATTTTTTGACAGATCATTATATATTTCAGTCATTGTTCCTTTGATGGCATCCATCATCTGAAAGACAAAATGAAAAATAAATTCTTTGATATATCTATTAAAATAGATACCCACTTTCACTTCCTTTCTCCTACTCTAATGTGAGCTTATATTGCTATCAACAATGCCCCATGTCTATAGCTGTTTATCTGGGTCTACTTTTAGAGAAATATTTAGAAGGTGGAACACAACACTTTTGATCAGGACTCTGATCTTTAAGTGTCCTCAACTGGTGAGCTGCTTCACCACCTTCTTTTGCAAGAAATTGGCATTGATGCAATTTAGAAACAGAAAAAGATACAACCATGAGTTTTGGAAACTATAATAATAATAATAATAATAATAATATTAAAGGCATTTACTGACCACTGACAATCCCACCAACACCATATGGTTGAGTGAGAATACTGAAAGTTGACAGTTACGATTAATTCTGGTGATTTTAATGCCCGGCTACTCAACTTTATTTCCTTATATAGCATTCATGTTGATTTTTTAAAGATCTAAGAGAGTATATGAAAAGCTAATGTCCCATCCCTCCCTGTCACTATTATGACACAAGTATTACACCACATCTTCTCTTTAACAACTTAGCTTCTTAATACATGAATACACACTTATGACAAGTTACCATCTGATGAAGTGTTTTAAAACAAGTGTTTTAAGTACATTTTTGTATATGTATTACTGGACACAAATGGAAAAATTAACATTTACTGTGAAGATGATGCTGAGGAGGTATCTGTACCTGTCCAAAACACAATACAATGTAAATAAGCAGCAGCAGTGGCAGAATGTGAGAAGGAGAGGGTCTGAAGTGTCTGAGCAGTTGAAGCCTATCTTATACACGCTCTGGCTTGGAAGGGCAGCATTCAGCCAACTCTAAAAAGATGGTTCAGCACTCGTGTTGAAATCTAGCTGTTCCTATCTAGTGGAATGAACTTGCAACATATGACAACCTGAGAATAATTATTTCAGAATCTGAAATGTCAAAAATGTGACAGTTCACTTCAAAATAAAATTTCAATGAAAACCTTGCTCAAGAACTTACTTTGCTAGTGTATTTAGCAATATCTGCAGCCACATCAGCTGAAGCTGTTGCAATTGGCAAGTCTGTATTAACTGAGGAAGAAAGTGTACTTGCAGATCCAGAACTGGTAACCATAGAAATAGGTTGAGTACTTGTAACCAAGGTTATAGTGGATGTGGAAGTGCTCTGGGTGATCTCTTTTTGCTGCACAGCTAAGAAAAGAGAACATACAGCAGATAAATAACATAAACAATTCTAAAAATCAATAGGCAAACTTCTAACTTTAATGTGTGCACCTAACCAGTTGAAAGACATTATCTATAGAATGGTGACATTTAATCAATCAATTTTACAGTGCCCAGCCACTGAACATATATATAATTTTAAGGTTTAATGGTAATGAAGGAAATACATCTTTGAAACTTACTATTTTAGACTGACCAATACAAAAGTCTCCCACAGATCTGTATTCCTCCCATTTTGGGACATTTCCATCCCACTTCCCAACCTCTCAATTTGGAGAACTCCCAACTAATATACGCATGAGCATAAGTTAGAACGTATGAGTATAAGTTAGACATTGACATTTTCTTCTGGCATCCTTTAGAAACATACTATTGAATTTCTTTTCTTTTTCCTTTGAAAAAAAGATTTAGTAGGCCCCTGCTGAAAAAAAAAGCCTACTTTAGTAATACAATACTTCCTGTCATTATTCCCATTCTTTTGTTATTAATGCTACTAATTATTATTAGTGTTGCAACATGTTTAGTATACACATATCCAGATCAACATTAGCCCTTGCTTGGCCAAAGAGTAAGGAATGCCAGCTTAGATTAACCCATTAAAGCAAAGAAGTTATTCATAGATTTAACTCAAATTGGATAAGAAAAATTTTCTCATCTCTGGTCAACAGTTCAAATAAACAGTGCATAATTTAATATTTTTTAAAAATACCTTTTCAGACAACACTTTTCAATCTATTTTTAATGATTCATATTATAAAAGACGTCTTCATTACCAATATCTTCAAAACAGGAATTACTGAAATGGAAGTTATTTACATTTATACCTACGTACCATGTTTTTGTTTATGCCAATTCAGTATGTAAGAAATCCCCACAATTTCTATTTTCATTTGATATATTTCTAGAATATGATGTTTAGGATGGAACATTGCTATGATGTGCTCATTAGTAAATATATTGCTAAAACAAATTCATAGGCTGAATGTTAAAATTTCAGCCAATATTATCAAGCTTTTATACTGATGTACGAGTCTGTTAAAAAAACAGCTTCACAGGTTTCACATTTATTTTTCTCACTGACTCTTTCTGTATTAAATCTGGGCAGTCTACCTGTACAAAGATAACACTTCTTCAACACTTCTTAAATGACAGTCACAAAAGTGGTTTGGGACCAGAGGAACGTATCCCTGGTAAAGGTTTGTATGTGACCCATTACCTACACCTTGTTCTGTCTGAAAGTACTGGCTTGCCAGCAGTGTTAGCAGACTAGAGAACATCTATTCATCAGGCACACCAGTAAAGAGTACTGTTTATTAACTTGGAATTACAAATGAAGCTAGATTTATTTAAATTGCTGTTTTGTGAAGTGAAGCAATAGAGGCATGGGTTTATACTACCATGTGCCTACTAATAGTGAAACCTCCAGCAACAGAATGGTAAGAAAGCAGTTGTGTAAACATTCTAATGTTACTGTTCGCTCAGTAAATAGCATCAAAGTATTGTTAAGAGTTAAGCAACAGGGGTTTCAAAGACAAATGTAGCCTGGGTTATTTCATTGTTGTCAAATTATACTCTGTGAAAAACTGAACAGCTCAGCTTCTTTGTCTGTGTCAGATAAAAGTGGATCCAATTTGCGGATATGGAGGTGATAATGGTAATCATGCAAGTGGAATAGTTAATGGTTTCATCATATAATCCAGAAAATAAACCAGTTCATTCTCCCAAATCTGTGATGGCTAAGAATGGCAAAAATATTTATACAGATACACACACAAACTTTTTGTCATTAAAATAAGGAGATATGACTCTAAATACACACCAGAAAGAGCAGGTATGGTGAGTAAGTTGTTGTATTTTAAAGTCACTTATCAGAGTAGAACCACACTTTGAGATTTTGTTTATATAGAAGAATTCCTGGGTGGGCAGCCTTGGAGCACTGAGATCACTACTGGGGAATTATGGCATCACAGGCACATTGAGTTACAAAGTGTATACCTTTAACTGCTTGTCTTGTCTGATATCTTGTCCCTTGAGAGGACTGAGGTTGCTGTGATTGAGACTGCTGGCTCTGCTGCTGCTGCTGTCTCTGCACCTTCTGCATGTGCCATTTCTGAGAAGATGTCTGAAATTTATTCGAAGAATTCCACACCACACGCTGCACAGCAGGGGCTGTTTCCTTCGGCAGCAGAGGCCTCTGCTTCTTCACAGGGCTTCCAGTGGCTGCAGATGGAGCGTTAACAGTAGAAGAAGCACTAGTAGTGGCTGTCACACCAGCTGGTGGAGTCTGGGCTGCAGAGCGGGTAAGTACTGGAGTTTCTGGTAGAGACTGGCTGCTTGCACTGGAGGAAGGTGGAGTTTTACCTACAACTAAACAAACATAAAATGTAATGCCAGCCTTTCACCAACACATTGGACTCATCGTTTTCTATTTAATTTTTGCAGGAGTCAGACATGCAACCTTCTGGCCTACTTTACATTATTTTCCTCATAAGGTAATTGATATTCTACAGGTAAACTCATTTTGGTGTAGTTGAAGTTGGTGGCAATTCAGAAGCACCAGTCATTAAGCAAAACAAAGAAGTTCAAAACACAGCCTGATCTCCTGAAGAAGGTATAGGAGTACAGGAGAGGTTAGTGTTTGTTAGGATGGTTCTGGGTTACCTGTCATCCCAGTTTCTTTCAGAAGAAAAACATTATTACTAATAGCACTGACACTGACTTCAGTGGGACTGTATGCGATTTCTTTGTTTTATAAGTTCCAACTTCTACACCTGTAATTTTGGGACATCTATGGAAATTAAAGATTCAATTGAAAGTCATAAAAACTGCAACATAAATTCTACATTTGCCACAGAACAACTGTCACCGATATTCATAGTTGTAAGCTGAAAGGAAACTCAAAGAAATGTGTTTTATTTAAAGCAGAAACTATAATGGGGACTGAAAACTTCTTTCATAGTCATAAAGATTTAAAAATCATTCATAAAAATTGGTTTGGTACATGTATTTTTATGTCAATGCAAAAATAAAGGTGGTAACTCTGACTTTGATAGCAGCTCTAGAGAAGAGGAGGAAGGAAAGAATTTTGGCCTACCATCTTGTTTAGGAGGAGTTTCTTTAGGGTCTTTCTTGGTTTTCCTTCCTTCACGGCCACAATGATCATCTCCTAGATCGATGACAAGTTCACTCTCTGAATCAGAGTCCAGTCCTAGATGCACAGTTGGGGAATCTATTTCATCTTTACCTTTCAGTTTTTCTTTTGCAGGATGCTGTAAACTTTTTCCCTTTTCAGAAAATTCTTTTTCAGTGTCTGAAATTGCCTTTTCTTTGACCAGGTCATCTGTTTTCTCCACTTCTGGACTTGTGCTTTTAAGTTCCTCCTTGTCTTCATTCTGTGCTGGGGGCTTAGTTTTTTTTTTCAAGCTCAATGATTCTTTGTCACTTCTTGTACCTTCCTTGTCCTCTCCATCTTCTTGATCATTCTTTGATTTCTGATCCTCATCACTATATTCACTGTCACTGGTGTCGGATTTTTCAGAGTCTTCAGAGTCACTGTGTTCTACTGCAGTATAAACAGCTTCAGATATTTCATTTATTCCTAATTGTGGGGAGGAAAGTACATTCCATGCTGACATCAGACTGACTGACATTACCAAAACAAATACTCTATGTACTGGAACAAAGTATATACATACCATTATCTTAACTGCCAGTCCTTACGCTATAATAGTGCCCTATTATCTCAATGCCAGCATGTGCAAGAATTACCTTCCACATATTCTAATCCATATTTATTTCATTCAGTGGCCCTCCTTTCACTGTTTTTTTCCACTACCTGCAAGCTGTTTTGTTCATCTCAGGACCCTATGCTGGCAAATACAAAGAGGAATTCTTTTTATCCACAAGAAGCCACCTTAAATTCAGTAACACTTCCCCTGCTTAAAGTCACTTACATGCACGTTTGCAGAATCAGTTTTAGACTATGTAAGGTTTATGAGGAGTATCTCTAATTTTTTTAGTGTCTAGAACATCTTTAAGTGCTAGACAACACTAATGTTTCTAAGAGAATTCAGCTCCTGTGTGACCGGATGTACTAATTTTTCAGTTTAAAAAGCAAATAGTAAGAATATGTAATTCTGTCATTCTATCTACATCAGAATGGTACAAAAACAGATTAAAAATTAAAGCTTTTGCCAAAGATTTGAAACATCAGGTCTCACTGTTTTTCAACAGTCCAGTGCATTCTACTTGCCTCAAAGAATACAAATATCCTCTTATTATAATGCAAACAATAGTTAAGGTTTTACTATATGAGAAATTCTTTTGAACTTCAACATTTCCTCAAGTGTATCCTTCAGCTGTCCACTGTATCCTGGAGATACACTTACCAAGTTGTGCTTTACAACTCTCTATTGTCTTGTCAAGATTAAGCTGGAACCTACTACGTATCTGTCGTTTGGGTGAAATGAGTTGCACAGGAGTGGTCTGCTGTTGGACTGATTCACTCAGCTCTTTCAGATCCATCTCAGCTTTGCTACGATCTGGAAAAAGAAAAAGGAATAAAGAAAAATATTTTACAAAAAGAAGAGAGATATAGATAAAACAAATCTGACCAAGTAACAATGCAGATGGTCTGAAACACATTTCATTTCCTTTAGAATTACAGGCTAAATAATAATTCCAAACTGACTTTACAACAAACAATGGATTCTTCCTCTCTGATACTACATATTTCACAGGCAAAGTGCATGCATCAATTATGTGGATATTTTCTCTGTCAGTACTTTTGGAAAATGTGTTCCTTGTGCTGAAAATGTTTGCTACATTAGGTTTTATCTTCCTGGGCTGTATCACCCCACCCAATCCACACTAATTCCATAGCCATAATAGTTATATCACCCTTAATACAGCATTTGTTTCAAGGCCTTCATAGCCTTAGTTTACTACATGGAAGGATATAAACAGAAGAAAAAATGGAGAATGGAGGAAGATGAAGACAAGACACTGTAATACCTCTCCAAGGAACCCTACATACTCAGACATATGAAAAGTCCTGCAATCCAAATTTCTCTATCTAATCTACAGGGAGGTGTCCCTGACCTGGATTTCCACCCTCCCATTAATGTCAAAGTATTAGTAAAAAGACAAGCTCATTGTGGAGGAATTTTAAGTACTCATCCCTAAAGTCTTTATTTTAAAGCCCTTTGTTCATTTAAAGCCACATACAAGAAAGTTTGTTCATATTATTTTGCACTGACACCATACAATTAATTCAGTTATAACAGTATCAAGTTTTCAAAGGTCAAGACTAACCAAGATTCAGATTCAGAATGCTTCCTGGAGTGGAAGTTCTTTCTTGCTTAGCAGAAATTGGTGTTGATGCTTGAGGAGAGAAAGGTTTGGGGCTGCCTGACAAGCTCCCTGCTTGACCCGTTCTTGTTGGTGCTGGAGAAGCTGGGAAAAGTACAAAATTAATAAAACCAGATTTTAAAATAATCACAATAAAGCCACATTCATGGGGACAGAGCAGCTTTTAAACCTACACAAGCAGGGAAAGGATTTTTGTTTACTGTTCTCAACACGGTGTTATACCTCCTTTGCAAGTTAAAACTATCCCTTTTATTTTAGTTTAATAAAGATGGATTTTAAGGAAAATAATTTTAGTGCAGCTATATAATTGGGCCAAATGCGTGTTTAATCTCAAAACTACTCTGCAGTGACAAAAAGCTTCTACCTTTCAAGACCTGGTTATTTTAAATGTTACTTTCTGACACTCTGAATCACTATCTATCTTAATTCACGCATGCAAGTACACATAGAAACCCCAACCTACTACATTTTCTAGCTACAATAACAGAGATAATTAACATTAACATTATAAATCAGTATAAGTTTAACGAATGGGAAAACACTGACCAAATGTCTATGATAAGGTAAAAGAATATTCTAATTTAAGCAAAATTCTGTTCTCTGGGCCTTTAAGATCTCCATGAAATAATGCTTTAAAACCAAACTTCTGGAAACAGCCAGTCCAGAAAGGGAAGCATCTGCAGGCCATTACCTAAAAACATGATTAATTCTTATCAGCAGGGGACCACTTTCTGTCTGTTAAATCTCTATTTCATGCTCTGAAAGCGTCAACCTAAACTCAGTAGTGGTCACTTTTTTTTCCTTGGTACACCCGGGATTGTCTATACATTTTCAGCTTCTTAAATGGTAGCAATATTTGCTGTTTCAGTAACTGTTTCCAAGTTATCTTCTACACATCACTCAAAATACACAGCCGGGGTACCCAAATAAAAATGTTCTTGTTCAAGGATAGTGCAGTCATATTACTTGAATTATGTTTTACATTTTAATTGAAACATACAGATCCCAGTAATAGGACAGCTAAGTTTACACATAAAGTAGATATCACAAAGTTAGCATTTGTAACAATATATAAAGGTAGAAATGCCAGCTAGGAAACCGAATGTTTTAGTTTAACTGCTGTTAAGTCCAATCCAATATTTCTATGCAGGAGAATAAGGCCTGAGGAGAAGTTAGAAAAATTTGCCAGAATTGCTAATAATGACGAATCCAGAGTAATGGGATAACAGCTGTCATCTTCTGTTATCTTTAATTCACAAAATAGCTTTCCACGATTACCTCCGCTACAACAAAGAAATAATAACATAGTATACTAAAAGCTCTGCATATCTGTTAGCTGCACCTTATATATAAAAGCTATACACATATATATACATAATTTATGTATAAAATTAATTTTACCTCTTGACATATTGACAACTGACATATTACCCTACTAAAAAATCCAAGTATTTTCATACATTTAAATTCATACAGTCACTTTGTCATCACCTTCTTAAGATAGACAGGATCGTATCACAAGACACTTGGTATTCAAAGACAGTTTCACAGCCTATCCTTTACTGGCTAGAAATAACATTATAATTAATAATTTAAAAAATGAATAGACAGCATTTTATCTAAAAATTGCATGGAACACACTGACTGAGTTTTCTACACAAAGACATCTTTTCACCAAAACTAAAGTTTTAAAGCACTCACATTAATATACTGCTTAATCACTGTTTTCAGACAGCAATGAACTTTCTCTTATGGATGAAAAACATTAAGATAAATTAGTTTGCCTGAGTGACACAAAATTAGCTAACATCTGACTACACAGAAGTCTGAGAAGTCTAAATTCTGTATTCTACACTCCTTTTTCTCTTTATCCACTCTGCCAATGGAACTGTAAGTTTAACATATTTTAGCTGCTCTCTCGGGAACAATATAAATTAAGCTCATTGCCTTGAAAAAGAGCTACAAAATTTTAAACAGAATACCTCCTAATCCTGACAATTCTAACTCTTTCTGTATTTACTTCTACTCCCCATTCATTCTGATAGTTACAACTATTTCCTGATATTTAAACTGAAGGGGTTTGATCACTTTTGGGGATGATTTATTCCTCCCAATGTGACAGAAAGGACTGCTATTTCTTATCTGTGATACTGAAAGTTAAATACATCTCTTTTTCTAAAATTTCTGCATAAAATAAGTCATAATACAGTCTGTCTATGAAAAGTACATGGAACAAAACTAGAGCACGAACCAAAGGCAAAGTCCTGTGTCCCCCCTTCTAGTCCCCCCTTTTTTTACCTGTATTTTTCTCAATAAAGTCCATGGATTCTTCACTGGCACTAAAATGACTGGAAGTTGCTTTTTTCTCCGCATCCTGCTCAACATCAGATCCAGTGTGAACTGATGAGTTTGTACTCATTGGTGACCGTGGCATATCTGTCAGTGAAATCCTACGACCAGTACTACTGCTCAGCATAGACTTGCTCATTAGAATCTTAGGCGATGCTGTCATATCAAAGTTCAGTTTGATTTTCTCTTGTTTGTCTGTCTTTGCAGTTCCAGCAGTTGGGTTTGCAGGGTCCAGTAACATTTGGTATTGATTGTTGGGGGTATATGGTGTCCGGAAAGGTGCATAATTAAATACTCCAAATTTTCTACGAATGTTATCAACATAAACCTCCATTTCTTGCATTGCACTATTGAAGATGCTTTTAGTCTTTTTCACAGAAAAAGGAATTTCTTTAGACATGAGGTAGCAATTATTTATAGGAACCCAGGCCCTATATAAAACAGACAAAGATAATATAACCACATGTCATACTGTGGATTGACATGCACATACCACTTTATTTTAGCCTAATCATACAGTTATGCACACAGATCATTTCAGCAGACCACCTCTACCTTCTTCTTTTAATAGTTCAGTTAGCTTAGTTTTGGTAAGCGAATTGCATGTCTTGAATTATCACTAGCTCATTTACTCTACCTAATAACACATAAAACATCAATAAACACTGGTCAGGCATGACAAAATATTCCTGATTAAAATAGCCTATGTAACTGTAAGATGACCATTGCTAAGCAGTCTTTCCATCTGTCACAGTTATCAGAAAACCATAAAAAGCATATCAGGGAAAAAAAGAGACAAAAAAAAGACTTCACAACCACATTTTTTAAAACATTTTATACCCCATGTCAGATTGATCCAACTCCTCAGTGCCTGGAAAAGTTCTATCAACAAGTATTGGACAGGTATTGTTTATCATTAAATGAAGCAGACTCGAAAACTGTGCCTTCCAAGACTCTTAAATACCAGGAAATTTTACTTACTTATTTCATGGCCCTATACAGTTGGTGTGTTTACAGTACCTGTTTTTATAACTGAATAGATTTTATTTTCAATTCATGACAAATCAATTCATATTCATCGTGGCTTTCTCCATCTAAGCAGAGAGTTCACAAGTACAGAAAACTTAACTCCTTTCAGAGCAAAACCAGCATTTTCAACACATTATATTCTCTATATTTTTTAAATCTAAAATTGTGTGTTTATTCCCACAGACAACAAACAACTTGATTGCCCTCTTCCACCTCTAAGAACTACAGTTCTTTGCAGCACAAAACCAGAGACAGAAACTAACTTGCCTACTCACTGAGATTATATATGTATTAAACTTAAGAATGTGTGACTTGCATTCTATTGACATCATGCAAGAAACTAAACTGAATACACTACAGTATTATATCAGTTATTAGCATCAAGGTTCAAAAGACAGAATCCAAGAGCACAAAGTTACAACAAGAATTTTGTAAGTACAGTCAAAGACATAGTTTGGTTGAATTCCCACCTGTCGTGTTGGCCGAAGAAACGGGCATCAACTTGCCCATCTTTATCCCTCAGTGCTTTAGCAGGCCAGAATGGAAAACCTTTGAGTTTAGCCCAGACCAATGGGTGGGGATTGCTCTAGAGGAAGAGGCAAAATACACAGTAAGGAAACACAAGTATCTCAGTTAAACACATAATAATTGCACTTTTTTATTAATTTATTTTAGTCCCCTCCAAATATGTAGCATATGTTAGGGCAAATCTTGCAAATTCTCTAATTTTCACTTGGGCCCAAGAGAGAATGATCTGTTCCATACTTAATAGTCTTAAGGAGTTTTCCCAAGTTTGGTGCAGTATTAAACAAAAACAGAAAACAGACAATTTATTAATTAGTCACGAAAGAAAAACAAGTGTAAATTCCAAGATTCACGCTTACAAAAAGAGAGACATTCACATTTCAGAAATCTTGTCCTGAGTGCAAGCACCACATGCAAGCACAGATAACCCAGGAGGGGATCTCTTATATTTAAAGATAGAGAACCTCATGAACTGCTTGCTGACACCTTGAGATAGTCTGACTCCAGAAAAAGCATGATGTGCAACGACAAACTATCTGGTAAACTACAGCAGCTTTCCTTGAGTCAGTAACCACCACACATTTAAAACTGTGTGGGCACAGATAACAAATAACAGTCAAATGAGAATTACCAGGTTAGTGTATTAGCTAGACTACCATAATCCTTAACTTACACAAGGCTCACAAAACCAATTTTCTCGTTTTTGGCAAGCAGCTAAATAACATTCCGGACATACTTCAATTTCATTCATCTGAAAAGAAAAAGCAAACAGTTATCTGAGAGCTTAAACAGAGTCCAAAGCGTAATCAGTGTTATTATGTTAGCCTGTCTAGTTTGCCAGCATCGTTTTCCCACAAATTTGCTGTCATAAATCAACGTTTCCCAGGTGGCCAACAGCATCCTGGCCTATATCAGGAACAGTGTGGCCAGCAAGATGAGGGCAGTGATCACTCCCTCGTACCTAGCACGGGTGAGGATGCACCTCACATACTGTGTTCAGTTCTGGGCCCCTCACTACAAGAGAGACATTGAGGGGCTGGAGCATGCCCAAATAACAGCAACAAAGTGGGTGAAGGGCCTGAAGGATGTGCATATCTAAACAGAAGAAAGCCTGCAAAAATTACAGTTATGCAACACATACACTAGAAAACACTATTATTTCATTTACAAATACATGAAACACTTTAAAACCTACATAAAAATTAAGTTGATTGGGGCACTCATACCTCATGCTCACAGATCTTGATGATGACTTTTGCTGTTTGTGTCAATTTGTGATTTCCTGAGGAAACAATAAAATGCTTTAACCAAGAAAATTGTAATGCTAGAATTATGATAAAATCAACAGGTTTTAGACTTTAAAGTTCACATTAAAGATAAAAGAGAACATCTAAAGAGATGATGTAAAACACGTATGTATCAACTACATGCTTCAAAAGAAGTAGGTAGGCTTTTCTTCCCCACGTAACATCATAACAATCTTTAAATGTTCCTTTTTGAGACCTCTTGCAGCCTGCCCACCACTGCTACACTCTTTCCATGATGAAATTCAACAAGGGCAAGTGTAGAGTCTTGCATATGGGGAAGAACAACCCCATGTACCAGTACAGGTTGCGGGCTGACCTGCTGGACAGTAGTGAAGGGGAAAGGGACCTGGGGGTCCTGGTGGAGAGGAGGATGACCATGAGCCAGCAATGTGCTCTTGTGGCCAAGAAGGCCAATGGCATCCTAGGGTGCATTAGAAAGGGTGTGGTTAGTAGGTCAAGAGAGGTTCTCCTCCCCCTGTACTCTACCTTGATGAGGCCGCGTCTGGAATATTGTGTCCAGTTCTGGGCCCCTCAGTTCAAGAAGGAAGGGAATTGCTTGGAAGAGTCCAGCGCAGAGCCACAAAGATGATTGAGGGAGTGGAACATCTCCCTTATGAGGGGAGGCTGAGGGAGCTGGGTCTCTTTAGCTTGGAGAAGAGGAGACTGAGGGGTGACCTCATCAATGTTTACAAATGTGTAAAGGGTGAGTGTCAGGATGATGGAGCTAGGTGTTTTTCAGTGATGTCCAGTGATAGGACAAGGGGCAATGGGTGTAAACTGGAGCATAGGAGGTTCCATGTGAACATCAGGAAAATTTCTTTACTGTGAGAGTGAGAGAGCACTGGAACAGGTTGCCCAGGGGGGTTGTGGAGTCTCCTACGTTGGAGATATTCAAGGCCCGCCTGGACAAGTTCCTGTGTGATGTACTCTAGGTTACCCTGCTCTTGCAGGGGGGTTGGACTAGATGATCTTTTGAGGTCCCTTCCAACCCTTGGGATTCTGTGACGTGATGTCTGAGTTCAATTAGGCCTCTTATAAAGTGCTGCATAATACAAAACAAAGCAACTTGGGAGTTGGAACCAGCTTATCATTAAGGTCTCTTCCAACCCAAACCATTCCATGATTCCAATTCACTTGAAATTTTTTCAAGGTGGAATGAGCAAGTGACAACACCGGCTGTATTTGGTCCTACAGTTTCATGTATGCCAGTTAAAAAAAAAATCTGTTGTGTTTAGGCACTATGCTCGATGACAGGAAGATACTTTCAGCATTTGCCAACTAGAAGCCTACAAATTGCTCTGTCACTTTCTGAAACTGTTTCAAAGTTTCATAATTAAGGACATAAGTATGTATTAATATCTTACCCCCATTGTAAATAATGCAGTTGTGCAAAATCCATTTGGCATCAGCCAAAAATGCTTCAGTGCAACCGTACATTTTCTTTTTAACATTCTGCAAAGAGAAAATTCAGAATGTATTAGGAAATAGAAAATTTCCTGAAATTTCAGAAGTGAGTAAAAAGTGATGGCTTCTTCCTGGACATTGTTTCCTATCAAGCATACAATTAGTAAAAATGACTACTTACATGCTGCAAGACTCACGATTCTAAATACTTAAGAATCTGTCAAATTCAGGGCGCCTTTTGACTGCCCTGAAAATGTATGAACTGTCTAACTCTAAATAATGAATTATTTGGATCAGCATCTTCAACATTTAAAAAGTGTTAATTTCCTGAAACAGTATTTCATTTGATGTCCGCAGAACACTAAACTCTTCATTTCTTCTACTGATGTTATCACTCCAAAGCATTTTTATTTTTTAATTTTTACAAGTTCTAGGAAAAAAATGTTGCTCATAAAACATAAGACAGTACATGTGATATTTCAATCTACCCACTAGGTAAAGTACTTCCATTAGACAAAATCGGTCACATGGTTTTGTTACACCTTTATACTATTAAGACATCAACCTCCACTTAAGGACATGGAGAATGACAATTTGCTGTGTCTTCACTAGGTCCTAGCAGAACAAAACTCTGCAATACTGCACTCTTCATTAAGCAATGGAATATGGAGAACTTCCTCATGATGTGAAATTTATTATTGAACTAAGAATTAAAATTATATTATCCACCTCTTGACTGTTTCTTTTCTCTTTTATACCTCAGGTGCAGTGGAGATTACAGCGTTTGTTGAATGATCACTAAAATCAGTCTGGAATGACCCCTACATCTACATCTAATGGTCCCAAATTAATGGACCAGTGATCTATTCATAGGTTACAAACATGATGATCACATGCAAACTCTGATTAATGAAGTCTCCCACAGTATCATTCCTGGAATTAGATGAATTCATACAGAAGGAAGCAATCAGTGTAAGCCTGTCTTTTTCACAGTGTTCTTCCTGACCATTTACGTGTTACTAGATCGGACAAAATACTGGATTTGTTCAGTTGGCACGTGATTGTTTTTAAACTGTAACAACAACAACAAAAAAGCATTAAAATAATTTCAAGCAGCCTATCTCTCCTCCCATCAAACACTCCAGAAATACCATTGACAGCAATCAAACTCAAGGAACCTTCCTCCTTTAGCTTCATACAAACCTTCTCTAATGTACAAAGGTCCATTGGATGAAAGATATATTCTGCATAATCTGGGTGTTGATCCAGTGAAACTGGCTTTTGAAATGGCTCTGTCTGTAAGGAAGAAATCAGTGCTTATTAATACCAAACAGTTTCATTAAGGACACAATCCTCATTCGTTTTCCAGTACTAATTCCAACTGTGATGTGACAGAAAATTCTTTAAAAGTAATTATAAAATTTTGTGAAGTAATAAAGTATTGTCAGAACAAGAGGAACTAGAAGGTCTCAATTAACTGGTTTTCATATGCTGGAAGTAATGAATTGCAGAAGTCAGGAGCTTTGTAAAATGTACTGTCACTATTTACACTGGGATTTTTTTGTTGGAAGTATCAGATGAAGCTCAACAGACAGTTTATAGCAGAAAAAAGACACCAGACTCACAAATACCTCTTTCTCAGACTTGTTAGAATCTTAACTTTCAAAATCAAGGTGGCTTGGTAACACACACACATTCAAACTTTCATCAATGGGACATATTAGCATCTGCTAATGTGGAGGTTACTGCAATTTGTGAAACTCAACGGATTAAAGAACTCAGGTACCAAAACAATAGGTGATAAGTAAAATGTGTCAACATTAGGGCAAAATATTTCAATAGGATCCATTAAGCTTTCTAACCACCTTTTGAAAACCTTTTGTGAACTCAACATAAACAAACACTGATACCTTGTTACTGAAATGCAGCACTTCAAGCTTCTCCATCTAACAGGATAGTATTTACCACTCCAGAGTAAAAGGACTCCAAGAACCAAAATCTGTCAGTGCTTAAGAGTAACCTTCCCAGAAATTGCCACTATTGTTCTACTAAAACATCACAGAGACATCAGAGTTGCAGACAGCCCATGATTCAGCACATATGGTTTTCTCAACTTATTTTACTGTAACACCGCAGGTACAGAGACACCCTCCCCACTCCTCTAACTTATTTACAGGAACAAGAAGAAAAAAGGGGTTATTGGTAATTCATCACATAGAATTCTGATGAAGTCAAAACTTCACATGAAAGCTAGGCAAAGCTTACATGGTGAAGAACAAGTAGCAAGAATTGTTGAAACTTAGAAGCAGGGATGAGTGACTGGAATAGCTGAAATTTTGAGACATGGTGTTTTTGAGAAGCGAGTCTGAAGGCAGACACATGAAGTTAGGTACAAATTGGAGGAAAATCAATTTTACCTTCATGATAAAAATTGAGAGAACAGCAGCCTCGTATTGCATAACAATGAACAGCACAGGTTTTCACCACACTGAGGAAGATTCCTTCAGCGTTTTAAAAGTATATGCTACAACTAACTTTTGGGGTAATTTCTACTAACAGAAAGCAGCCGGGTTTTCAACAGGTATAATCAATAATACAACAGTGCCTGTACCTAAGGGTCCTGCCCATGTAACTGTATTGGTGAGAGATCATGTCTCCTCATGCCCCTTGTATCTCAGAGACATTATCAAAAGAGTAAAAATCCACCCTGTCTCACACTGTATTTTCACACCTACTGAAACTACATCCAGAAAGTTACATGAAGAAACTACATTTTAAACACAGTACAAAATAGTTCTTACAGCCTAAACTAACCTGCCTGTACTAGACAGGTGGAAGACGGCATAAAAGCTGTCCCACAGAATCTGATAAAACAAACCAGGTTCATAATCTACAAAAGGAAGAAAAATGCAGAATTATGACAAGCATTCAATCCAAGCATTAAAAAGAAAAATAAAAAAATAAAGTCCTTCTTACCCCTGGCTGTTTCATTTTCTGTAGTGCAAACTTCAGTAAATATGATAGCTGTTCAATGGTGAGCATTGTCATTGCTTTACTCTGTGTTTCTATGCATTCTGCAACTGTGATTTTCTAGAAGTTAAGATTAAAAAACATTTGGTCAGGAAACATTCCTAGGAAAATTCTTCTCCACTGAAACATTCTAACATTCAAATAGAAGACAACAAATATCTTATAAGAAATAAAACATTTCTGATGGCACAGTATAAGTACTCTGGATGCTTGTTTTACTTGATTATTGTTCTGTGTATGTTAAACAGAAAAAATAAAAGCGGGGAGACGGGGAAGAGAGAGAAAAGGGAGAGAGGGAAAGGAAAAGACCAGAAAAATAACCATCATGAATGTAAATTCCCACATACAATGAGTGTTCACAGCAATATGAACCAGTGGGAAGGCCACCTGCTCTGTAAAACAGTAAGTGACCAAAGAAAAATATGCGATAAACCAATTTCCTTTTGTTAAAGATACATCAATGCTAAGGAATGATTAAGTTCTTCCCCAGGCCTGCAGAAAAAACTAATAATAAAATCTCCACTTGTTTGACCCTAGAGTACAATTTTTTTCTGCACTGCTGCAGAGCTGATCAGCTCATTAGAAAAAGCACAAGTTGAGCTAGTCAAAACCGCAGAATGTTTTCAAAATAAGAGGTGTCTGATGAAGAAACCACTCTTCAAACTGCACAAATTTCTCTGGTACCTTTACCAAGAGGCAATACAGGAATAAACCAGCAACATTTCAGAACACAAAACCACCTGCTTACATCTCACAAACAATAAAGAAATCCACTCCTTATATCAACTAACCTCACATTCTGGGCAAAACCAATCCCCCTCTGGTTCCGCTGTCAGTTTCAGACACTTAGCATGATAAACCCGAGGACAGAGTTCACAGCAGAGGACTTGGCCTTCCCGATGACAAACCCAGCAATAGAAATCATTCCGTCCATCCTGTGGTACAACATCAACAGGGTCTGTGGTGAGTGGCTGCTTCATATAGTAAAACGGACCATGTCTTAGTTCTGACTGAAATGTAGGCAAGAAAAACAGGTTTGGTTTCAAAACAAATTTGCATTTTTTCAAATAATAGTATTCATAATATATAAGCAAACAGCAGTTTACAGAGTTTGATTAACATTTATGCAAGCACAGTATCTTATTAATTGCACAAAATCATTCATAAAGAAGTTTACTGCTTATTCAGATGTCAAATGCCAGTTTGCACTCAAGACTGAAAATAAATCTTTGTGGCAAGTAAGGGCATCAAATGCAAGACATGCAATCCAACCAAAGTCAGTGAACACTTTTATCTTTGAGAAAGAAATACTGCCATAGAAGCTATTAGGTCCTCTAAACACAGAATTCCATGGGGCTGTGCAAGCTAAATACTGAGATATTTAGTCATGGCTAAACCTGGGACAGCTGAAGAAGTTAGTCCTGAAATAAGAAGTTGATCACCATGCAAATCTGTCCTAAATTGCAGCAGTTCACAGCTTTGTACAATGAAGCAAGCCAGTGCTGATTTTGATTAATAAGGCAAACTGTAGAGTAAGATGACAAAGGAGCAAATTCACATCCTGAACAGCCACTCTGCTATAGGAGCAGGAACACGGGGAGAGATTTAATCCACCATTTAAATGCATATCAGAATTTAAGACTCACGATCTCCACTGGTTTGCCTGCACTAGAAAACAGTGTTAACTTTGTAAACTGCATGAACTAGTCTTCCACTTGAGCCCCAGACAGCTCAAAGATGACACAGCTGATGCCAAAACACAAGCAGCAAATAGCCTAGGATAAAATGGGTCCCCAGAAACCTGAAGTTTGTTAGATCAGCTTTGAAGAGCTGCTGACATTTACTGAAAAGCTACATTCAATTGATCCATGACAAGTAAACTTAAGTTTTCTATTTGGTATTACTTATAGGGGTAGTTTGCTGAGGAGAACATGGAGAGAAGCAATCTTGAGTTTTAGGCAGTTTATTTACTGTGATTTTTTTGCTTGATGTAAAACCATTTGCTCATGACATTACTTATAACTATCCAAATGCTGGTAGTTTGCAGAACCATTTTGTTAGGTTCTCAGGTAATCTGTGTAATTGGGCACCTTTTACACATCTGCAAGTTCTTAGATGCTTGAGCTGTCACATGCCCACGCGACTCATAGAACAGTGCAACCATCTGCATGCTCCATGCCTTTGCAGCATCCTCTACAAAATCAGTCACACAGGGCATAAACTAATGTCACCACAAACCACCAGCTTGGATTGTGATATTTCCAGATTTCTACAGTTATAAACGATATTATTTGCATGAATAAAGCAACTTCAAGGTTAGGAGACACAGAAGTGACAACCCAGCTGGAGATGTTGTATCTCAAAGAGAAGAGATATCATCTGCCAGAGGACGTTACCCACAAACATTCCCAAAGCTCTGCTACCTAAAATTTCACTCGATTTTCTATTAGCTTTGGTGTTTTTTATTTTCTAATCTTCAGATTATATAGCTTCTAAAAAATACTTTATTCCCACCATGGAAATGGGAAAAATGTTTTTTTTCTATACTTTCTCTGTGTAAATATATATACAAGCATATAACATAACAAGACTCTCAGAAGGAAGGTTCTATCAGATCCTGTGGAACAAGAGGGACAGCGTAAGTCTTTAACTACATTTCAAATGTATTACTACTACAATCATTTAAACAGACACAGAAGTTATGGCAACCCAGAGTGAAGAAGGGAAAGTTGCAATTCACAGTGCACAAACATATTTTGTTTGCAGCTATATGCACCACAGCTGCGAGACCAAACAAAATGTCAACGGTGTATATACATGGAGTTGCAGCTGTGGGGCATTTCCTCAACTGAATAAATAAAGGAATAAAGGAAATTACCAGATAAAGGAAATTACCAGAATAATTTAATACATATCCTGACTTTGAAGTGGATATAAGCAGTATATCCACACTAACTTCCTAAGAATGAAAGATACTGCTTTAAGACAAATACAAAGGCTATGAAACTATTACACAGAGATCAGCTCATAACACCCAAACTGATGTCTTTGTTAGAGCATGACAAGAACTTATTGTCTGTTCAAGGATGCTTACTTCTTGTAGATGTTTATCACCTTGTTTTATCTAAGCCACGTTTAGAAACACCCCACTCCCTCACAAAAAAGGTCGTGAGACTCAAAAGGTACACAAACAACAAAACTAAAGGACTGAATATGAATGATACAACTGTATCAAAGGACCTTTTCACTTGTTATATCCAGAGCAAAATGTTTCAAGAGTGTATCTTTTAACAGTTATTAAAGAAAAGCTTTGTTTCCTCAACTGTTTCACAGCTAGCTAATTCAAGCTCAGATATGTGGTAGTTTGTTTTAAAGTCTTTCATAAAGTTACTAAGACCTGTAGAATGACATAGAAAACTGAAGAAAAACCAACAGTATTTTAGTGCTGTTTTGGGGAGAAGAAGTTCACTATTTATATTCTGTTTAAATTAATATTGAAGCTAGTGGTAAAACAAGATGATAACTCCAATTACGTTATAAGTGACCAGTTAAGTGTCAAAAAGTTCCTGATTTTTAACCTGTCTTAGCTACATTCTACAATTCCATAATTCTTTGCTTGTATTTCAACACTGTAAATACCTGTTGGCACCAGAACAGTAGATCTGTTACTGCATCCACAACATGTAATAGGAAACTTCATGCAACTTTAGTAATAGTATCTTGAAATAGTCAAATATTATGAACACTTTGTAACATAGAAACTTAAGTTAGAGGGTTCCAGTGATGCTGTCACACCTCCAAATGCATTTATCAGCCAATCAGAACCGTAGCTATTAGCTACTTTATGCTTGAAACTTGGCCTGAGAGCAAAATAAGTAACGGTATGCTTAGCGCACATCTGTTCAGCAGTGAAAGAATCTTTCAACAACTCCTGCTACCATATAGAGCAGTTTTTTCACCTACTTTAATCTTCAGGCATGCCCGTATCAAATTTGACATGCAATATAATATTAAAAGCAACTTAGAAAAGCTAAACAAAACTAAACATGTTTGCAAAATAAGCAAGTCCGATTGCTTTTCTTCATTAGATATACAACTTTATTCTACCCTGTAATATTTCAGGTCTGAGATACCTGGAAAATAGAACAGGATTTACTGAGGAGAATGTATCAAGTTCAACAACTGCAACTGTGTTTTCATTTATATTTTTAAATGCATGAATAGAAGAGGAAATTAATACCCTAAGATTCAGTTCTACTGTAAAATTGTCTCTACACTGCACAGGTTGAAGTTCAGACTTCAGTGGGAAAGCATCTCCCCAGGAAATGTCCAGGATATGGAGGAATTTATACAGCCTGAAGTGAAGCTCAGTAAGGCCAAACTGACCACATTAAACTAATGCAAACATGCCTACATATGCTAATTCTAAACCTCCCAATTATCCTTAAGTAAAATATGCTTGATGCTGTAAACCTCTTCGCTAGCACAGCCTGATTCATTCAGTCTTCATTCCAGGACAACTGCAGTGATTAGGAATTTCACTTTCTTTTTTAACCAGTGTAATTGTACAAGGACAATATGTAATGTGGATGCTTTTACATCAGAAAAAGGTGCCTTAAACCCTCAGAATTTAATCCTGGCAAAAAAAAAAAAAACGCTGGCACAGAAAAGCACTTTGAAAAATAAAGACATGTCATTTTTAAATTAGATGAGAAATTTCATTAATGCTAAAGACTGCCTTCATCTAATCTTGTCCAAGACGATGCAGATACTTGCTATTCCACAGACTTCATACAATTCTTTTACTTGCATCCTACAATGAATCAGAAATTGTCAGAGTCTTCTGGAGTTAAGTTCTAAGAACTACAAGAAGACACCAAAAATAAGGTTTCAATCATGAAGACTGAAAAGTACTGTCAGTGTGACCCTTTGATTTAACTAGCTTGGTAGGAGGGTATATTGCTCAGCAGCGTAAAGGAAGGGGTGGGAATCTGCAGAGTATCAAGGAATGCGCTAGACCTTTGTTAATAATTGGCAGCAGGACTAAAACCAGATGAGGGACTTCTGTTGATATGAGACCGTTTTTAATCTCGGATATCATGCCACTGAACATTTCCTTCCAATGGTTTTCATTAATAACAGCTATCGCTGTTATTATTGTTATTACATACCTTCATAATACTTTTGTTAAAAATTGCCTTTATTGCTTACACATCTTATTAGCTTTGTAAAATCAGAAACCAGGACACAACTTGTCTTTCTCATACAGACGTAAAACAATAATAAGAGAACGTGCAAATCCAGCCTATAATGCCAAATCCTACACCCACTGCATTCAAAAATGAAAATCTACCTCTTAGAATACAAGAATGGAGCTTCCTAATAGAGGAGAGAGCTCCTGATCAGCTTTCATCTACATCCTTTATTGTGTCATATTCTAGCACAACAAGACCATGACTTCTCTTACCTGCTCTTTATTATTACTGTTCAATAGACCAGGTTTCTTTTTCTTTTTTATAGGACTTGTGGATGCATCTTGTGGTGAGTGGCCATTAGAGGAATGTGGAGGGCTGGGAAATTTCCTTTTCTGTGCTGCGCGTTCAGCAGAGCCAGGATCTACAACAGATAGACAATATGGTTGAAGAGTTCATATTGATGAAAAACATTCCAGCAAGGCTGTGGTTTGTCATTCACACTCCTTCACTGAACAGAATAAAAATTCTCATTGTCTTCCATCCAGTCACTGACAAAACCGGAAACACAGACTTGCTGAGCAATGCCACTGTTAAGTGAATTCTCAATATAGTCATTTAGATTAACATTACATAATTTTTCTTTTCAGGCCATTCATCTCAAATTCTAGTATCTTTCGAGTATAACAATTTGTTAGTAGTAGCTTAGAAGAGTGCTATGCTGTATACACTTTAACAACTCTGCTTAAGTAATTTAGGAACACAAGCAACAGAAGTTAAAACACGGTAAGAGTAAAGTCAGTCCTCATTATTAACCTCTCATATTTAAATAAAGTTGATAAAATACATCAATAGAAAAAAATTAAATTGTCCTATAGTGCAAAAATAAATATGCCACTTTAAATACTTAGTCATTTGCAAGTACCTGCTAAACTGGACTGTAAAAAGATAAAATTAAGACAACACTACCAGTCAAGTAATAACCTTCTGACAGCAAGATAGAGCAACAGGCACGGTCAACAGAGAGTTAACAGAGCTCTCACATTCAAGCAAGCAAATTATGGGAGTAATTTCATAAGTTACAGTTCCTTTCTATGACTGGTTACTGTCCCAAGTAACAAAGCTGGCACAAGGGAGCACGTGCCTGTGTCTCAGCTGCTCTAAGTCATGTATTGTCATCTTAGTGTAAATTCATCACACCAGCAACTTCAGCAGCGCCAGTGGCTCTGAACTGCATTTTATGAAACATGCACAAAATTCTTTAAAACATTAGAAGGAAATTGAAAGACTGTTCTACCAAATTAACATCTACTACAACAATCATTCATGTCTGCTTTGCTCCTCTAACTATGCTCAAGTATTTTAATTCTTCAAAGGTTTTTAATTCCTTTTTTTGTTTGTTTGTTTGCTTACTTGGTCACTGGTTTGTGTTCTTATAATATTCAGAAGGAAATATTTACAGCCTTGATAAGAGTTAATACACTTCAAAAAAAAAAATAAATCACTGACAAACTCATCAGAAATACCCAAGTAAAAAAAAAAAGAGCATTTGCAACTTCATTTTCTCAGAACAAAGTTTAAATGATTCCTAATGAATATGGACTGTGCAGCTCTATTACAAAGATCAAGTATGCAATCAGCTGTAATATGTAATCATAGAACAGTGAAACAACCTTGACAAAATACCAGTGAAAATTCAGAGTTGGTTTAACACGTTTAATTTTTCCTTAAGCTTTTAATGCATGCCACAGAACAAAATGACAGATAAAAACATAGGGATCAGAAGTCATCAATATCACAGAGAAACAACTGAACCCTCCCCAAAGTCATTCCCATATCTTCAATCCCATTCTCACGTGCTAATGTAAATGCTTTGTGGCTGCATACAAAAACAATGTGGCGCTATATGGTGACTTCTGACTGACCAAAAGCCTGGTAACGTGTCAAGATAACAACTAAGAAAACTATAAATAATATGAAAAATAGATAATAAGAGATAGATGGAATAAGATATAACCGGAGGAGGGAAGAGAAATATAACAGCAATTGCCCATCCTGAGTTTTATTGATCCAGAATAGCTGCAGAAGAATAACACTACATGCAATTTCAGTAACCCCCAGAAAAGTTCTGCTACTGGAGTTCCATAGGCACAGCTCTTTTAGCAGTGCTGCTAAGCAGAAATGGAATGTTAACTCTCAGAGAAATTTCTCTGTTGACATAAGTTAAAAATTTTGGCAAAACGTAGTGAAGCTGCTTTACATAAATTAACAAAAACTTCCTATGTTTTCAGTTTTCTTTCACATCAAGAAGTGTGATTTTTTTTTTCCTTTCCACCCCCCCCCCCCCCCCCATCCCTTTTATAACTTGCAGGCAGCATTTTGGACCAGTTCTATTCTGACATGCCTAGGCCGAATTAAACCAATACAATATGTCCAAGACCATTATTGTTACTTGACTTGTTTCAATTCAAGCAAATCTGCCTCCCACTCCATTTAGGCCAAAATTCAGATGGATTTGACAACACCAAGAATTGCCACGTAAGGTATGGCACCTAAACATGTGAAAAAACATGCCTGTTTGCCTCCTCAGGCAATTACAACAATAAAAATCCCAATACAGGTACAGCTCCACTGACAGACTAGCTTGGGTTTTTCCCCAGTTCAGATAATTACGCACAGAAGGTGGCAGAAGAACTCCTTTGGCTGGCATATGCTTTGCATATCCCAAGAGATCTGAGCTAATACAGCTGTCTGGAAGAAACACTGCAGCATCAGTGTCAGCTAAACCAAAACCCACAACATAACCAAAGCGATCAAACCGAAAACCAGAACAAGCTCTGAATTCTATTGTTTTCATTGAAGTAAAACGGATTTATTCAACATGGGATCTGTTTGCATTCAGAGGGATCAGCAAAACCAGCATCATACCACACTTCTTCTCATCTGTCCATCATCAGATGGCTCAGAAGAGCATGTACAATATAAGTCTTTGTTTCTTTATTCTAATTCACACTTCTCAACAGAGACTTTCTGTACATTTGTAAAGGCAGTCATAAGTAAACTAATGTTACTGTTAAGGGCTGACCATGCCCTATCTTTTGTTTTCCCAATGCAGAGATAAGCAGAATTGTCCCTCCCAAAACAGCCATTTGAGCAAACAACATCCTCAAAGTACCTGCAAATAACGCCTTCACCACAACTCACTGAATAGATTTTGGCTTTTATTTCCAGACTGTACATATGCAGGCACAGCTTAAACCAGGAGAGTACCATGAAAGTTTCTGCCCTTTGGCTTCCATTTCTCACTACCAGGCACAAAAGAGCCACCAGTGGAGCACACCAGTTTCTTTTCAGCTCTTTCACCTCAGATTGTGTGGATTGACAAGAAGCTGCCTGTGATACTGCACATTGTGCCTTGGCTCCAAGTGTGAAAAAAGAAAATCGGCTGCAAAGTTCCTCATCATAGGCCTGCCCCCATAATATGGTGCTTCTCACTTTAAAAGCTGTTTTTTTCCAAAAGCAACTGAGTCAGCGTCAGAAAAAGTGTTAAACTGTTATTAGCTAAACCAGAATTACAATTCAGTCACCGACAAATCCAAACTGCATTTCAACAGAAAGGGTACTGATTCAATACTGATGAAACCAGATGATCACACACATATATGCTTAGTTAAGTGATTTCACAAACTACTTAAAGTAGTGCAGTTTTCTCCTGTGATTCAAGCCTGAGCATACTGGGGATTTTTAAATAACTAGTGGTGACTCATAGACAGCATATAGAAACTGACCAGAAATACAGCTTTTTTTGCTTCTTCAACTGGCAGCTTATTAAAATGCCAGAGATGTTCTTGAAACAATGTAAGATATAACTGGAAAAATTAAGGACTAAACATGAAAACAGCAATGCAAAGGCATCTTCTCTCAGATTTACTTGTGCTAGTGGAACAGGCTAATGTCTTTATCACTGAATGTTGCCAACTTACCAACCAAGAGGGACTTAATAATATGAACAACCTTCTAATTTAGTTCATGTAAAGTAAAAATGGTAGCACCTACTTAAATTGCCTGAGTTACAGTTTCCAATTCTAATTAAGACAGAAAATGCTCAAATTGCATTTTGTGTGAATTTCTTTCATCAGCAGTGTTCCATTCAGCACACACTGTCTCTTCTTCCTCCTTGGCTCTTTCTGCTGTGTTAGCAGAGTTTGCATAGCTAAGCTGTGAACCAGATCGAGAAACTGATCCCTGTTAAAATAACCTGTCAGGAGGAAAGTGAATTTTTAACCTGGATCCCTTCTCCAGTGTAATTTAACTTAACATTTAGTACTTGAACAAAGTGAAACAAACCCAAGAGGAAAGAACAAAAAAGACCAAATTTAAACTATGCAATTATTTGGTGACTAGGACAGTTACTTGGGAGGTGGAGTCCAGTTTCTGTTCCAAAAAGGAACAGTGAGAATTTGTGTGATTTCTTCTCTGTCAAGCAAATATTTTTATAAAGGTGTTTAATGAGCAAGAATGGTGTCACTTTGGAGAGTATCTCACCATGTCAGATAGGCACCAGCTGGCACATATCCCTGCAATCTCCCTACTCCTACCGTGTACTGAACAAGTCAACCCAACCCGAACTTTTCAAATCAGCATCAACTGGCACACCCACCTTTTCTAACTGAAAAGGCTGAGATCACTTGCACTCAGGAGCACCCAGCAAGAAGGTTAATTAGAAATGAAATGTTCATGAACTAAATGACAGGCATTACTGTAAAATAATAAACATTTCATTGATAAACCAATTGTACTAATTAATTTGTCAAGCAACCTTATTCCACTTATTTCTTCATTTTTGAACGTGTGATTTTGCTTTCTTAGCATTATTCCAACATTGTGCTTCCAGCACTAGTGAAAAAATGGACACCTGAAATAACTTTTTTAATTCTCATTAAAAATTACCTGGGTTTACATCAGCAGGTTATTATTAATTGCTCTGCAACGTTGCCAAGCTTGACATATGCACCTATGAGTGCTCTCACAAACCATCTGTTGGGGAGCAACAAGCTAACCTGAGCTTCACCTAAAGTTTAAAACCTTTGTTTCAGTATGCCATCACGTGACTAAAGGATTAGTAAGTACTGTTCCCAGGAGACAGACTAAAGCACACTTAAACCCTAAAGCAACTTAATTTCATACTTTATGTCTATTTCAGAAGTCCAATTTTATGTGATGGTAATGCAGTTTTTAAGCAAACTGTGATAGTGACTTAATACAGTTTAGTTTAGAAAAAATATAAAACCAATCAAAAGTACATTATCACTGTATACCAACAATCTTATCTTGCTGCAGCGTATGGAGCATAGACCACATCTTTCATGATGTATACATTGCCAAGTGCTGCACTGTAAGCATGCAGTAACAACTGAGAAGTCTCATTTTTCTCAATGGAAGCAGGTGCCAACTCAGAAAATATGTAAAAGAAAAATGTTGTTTTCCTTGGTTTTCCCATGATACCCAAATGTAATTCTCCCTGAAAACAAGTAACATCAACACGCCTTACTGTAAGAACACAGAATAAACTGCTCAGTAACAAGGACTTGCCAAGTGTCATCTTAACGCCCCCTTATACCTTCCTTCCCATATACCTATTTTTATTTAATTTAAAACCTTGTTTAAGCTAAATGCTAGCGAAGTATCCAGACTAAACCCAAAATTAAAGGGTATGTATATATGTATTTCTAAGCATCTATTACACTTGCATTATTTTCTCTAGCAATAAGGCCTTAATGAGAGCTGAAACCCACATCAAAGTCAAGGCTTCACAGTATCCTTCCACCAATACTGCTTCCCTTTTCGTTTCTCTCGCACTGTTACTTGTTCGCCCAGGAAGCAAGATGGAATAGACAACTGATGTGGCCAAAACAAACCAACAAAACCCTCAAAAATCCATTTCAGCTGCACCAGTATACCAACCTATCCCAAAGGTGACAGTGCCGGTATAAAGGAAAAGGCTGGCAATGTGGCTGGCAGGGCTGGCTTCGGTCAGCACATACGGCCCTGGTGTTGCATCCCAGTGCAGAGGAGAGCAAGCCAACTAAGAAAAACCTGAAGAATTCAGTCTTCCTATGCGCCATGATTTGCAAATTCAACTTCACAAAAAGGTGAGGCAAACAAGAGCTTTCCTCAAAAGTGTGGAAATTGCAGGATAAAAGCTTTCTACTGCAGCAAAGAATTACACCCTTTTTTTTTTTTGAGCTGGCACTGAGGGGAAGAAAAGTTTTGTATTTCAAAATTAAGCACAGAATAGAAAAAAATCTTTAGCTTAAGTACATCAACTTTCTCTACTTCCTTAAAGCATGTTATTTATTCAAATTCTGTACCTAATTTTCTTGTATTTTGAACACATGTTCTATGAAAAATGAGCTGTTATAAAGTGATAATATCTATTCCTTGTAGAACAAAACTTTTCTATTCTGGAATCTTTCAGAAAGTTAGAAGAGGAAAATTCAGAAACATGTTTGTTTAAACAGCTTTTCAGCATGAGTTATGGTAAATGTGGTAAAAATAGCAGTTATTTTTGTTTTCCAGAAGCCAGAAACAGCAATGCATTTTTCAGTGAGAGCATTATTTTAGTCTTCCAGGAACAGTACTAGGTATCAATAAACTGAGACAGTCACACCTATAAGGTTTTTCTGTGATGTGAGTACGGATTTGATATCTCAATGCAAGTTGGTCAGATATGCAAAATTCTGAGTAATGTTTCCAATTAGATACCTATCAATTGTTTTCTGTAAGTTACACTCTTGTTACTTAACCAGAGCCAGCCCAAGGCTACTTCTGCTAGACTACTACAGCTAGGCTGGCTTAAAAAAGAAGGCAGCATGAGGGAAGGTGGAAGAAGTCAAAGGTGATGGAAGGCTGCTTAAGCTACCATTACCCCATAGAAATGTGTAACTTTGCCTCTAGAAGGAACAGGAGCACAACCAGAAAACTGACTTCCACCCAGACTCTCAATTCTCTCTTCTTTCCTCTTCCTCAAAAGCTCTGTATGTAAGTACTTTAAATGGTGTTGAGGGAAGTCAATGGAGAATTCTGAGAGAAAAAGCAGCAACAGTAATTCCATTGTCTGTATCATTACAGTCCAATTTGACAGAACAGGCTTCAATTTATAATTTATATGGATTCCAGAACTGAGAAGTCTCCCTGTTATATTTACTACTCTGAGTGGTTGCTAATGGATTTATGATTTTTCAAATCCATTACCTTTAATACTATAGCAAGTTTAATTATCTTCAAAACACTTAACAAAATAATGGATAAATCTGTTAGAACTTATACTCAACTCTGAGGCATTTTAATCTTATGCCAGAATTCTGAAACATGATGCAGCTGCAATCAACCACTAAAGCCCTATTTACATTCCAGAACCTTCAACTGATGCAATTAACCCAATCCAGACACTTAATGTACTAAATAACAGGGGTTAGCCCTGGTTGTGTAAATCCTGATGAACTCCTACTACACTAGGATTTTATAGAAGTACACAAAGACACTGTTACTTGTATCTTCATTGTAAGACTTCAGAAGATAAAGAATCGCTTCCCATCATCTTACAATATAAGAGATGTAATCTGTTTATAAGCTGGAGTCTGGCTGTAGGGGGACTTGCTGCCCCAAGGCACTTCTGAAGACACCCTGTTGATTATAAGTAAAAAGGGCTCTGCACTGCAGATGAAAGCCTGGGGCTTCACTACTGTTCACTGGAAGGTTCTCAAATTACATTTCACATTGGAGCGAGATCTCATCTCTATGTGATTACAAACTTGGTATCACTGCAAAGAAAGTCGATACACAATGTACTCTTAAAAAACCGTTACAAAATATGCAAGGTATTCTGGAAATTCCATTTTGCATTTATGTTCATAATATCCAAACTTTTTACCACTGAGAGAAGCCCCTAAGCACAAAACCTTCAACACAAACCTGCAGCAATCTAAAAGCTGTAAAAGTCAGAATTCTCACCATTAAACAATAGTGTCTCAGTATACAATTTTGTGACAAACTAATACCATCTAAGGACTAGTTGCCACTGATGAGGGCAAGTCTGCTGCTAGAAATGACATCTATCGCCCTAGTAATCTGGTTCAGGGAGATAAGCAGTAGAAAACTACTTTTATACCCAAGTCCTGAACTGACTCAGAGGAGGACTTGGCTGAGAGCCAGCATAGATGTAAAGGCAATAAAAGGGATGTATGACTGAGAATGGGAAGAAGAGAGTTCCTTCTGAGCAGTCACTAAAAAGCCAATGGTTACAGTACCAGCTGAAATACATGAAACCTAAATGGAAGCCCATCCACCACCACAGCTAACTACTGTCAGCAGCTAAGTAAGATAAACCAGCAAAAAAACCATGAGAAACTAAAAAAAAAAATACTAAAAAGATATTCCAGGTTAATAGAATGAAAACACCAGTGGAGAGTTCACTGTACTCCAAAGAGAACAAGTGCAAGCAAAGAGAGAACTGCACCATACAAGTAGGTTTGTTCTGCTGCTCTGGAACCACAACCTGGAAATATTCAGAAAATCCTCCAGAAAGCCTTGCAAGCCCCATCTTGAAAGGTTTAATAAACAAGGTTAAAAAGCAGACCATAGGGCTGGAACAGAAAATGTAACAAGATGTTTAGTGTATCTCATGCAAAGGACAAAATATCATCTAATCCATGGCTTTTCTCCTCAGCTAAACAGCAATCTTCTGTTGATTTCAATTTATGCCTTTTTGTAGTCTCTTTAAGCTGTCATTTCCCATTTCCAGTTCTTAGATGCCTTATGCCTTCTTGTTCTGATCAAGAGGGAAGTATATTTTAAAATCTCATCTTTAGTAAAGCTTCACGTGCACAGTTTATAAGCAGATCTTGTAACTGCTACAGTAATGCTACTGCTCTTCTTTTTGCACCTCACCAGAATTTAATCCCCACAACTTTTTGCAGGCAGGAACTTGTATGTAATAGTAGGATTAATCAGTTCATGATTCAAGCAAAAACTAATATTACAAAACTGATTACTTTTGTGCCAGATCAGCTGCTTGATCTAGCTTACTATGCAACAGCATAAGTATCAGTGGCAGCCTGAGAAGGGTAGAAAAATGCAGCTGAAGACGAGCATGTAGAGCTGCACAACTCTGACCACAGCTATTGGCTCACTCTTACGTATCACAATGTAAAGCATAAGCAAGAAATCTCAGCTCAGTTTTAAGCTCTAACAGCCTAACACTTGCAAACAAAGCTCTATACTTCCTGCACCCAACTGGCATATTCCTGCCCTCTCTCTTAAAGTTCTGGCACACTACCTAGCCATTTCAGAACCCTAAGCCAGTAGAAAACTATTAATGTTTTATGGTTCAGTTAGTTTCCTGCCAGCTTAGGTATGGAAGGAAGTGGATAAAACTGCTGCACCGAGCAGTTGGACCAGCTTAGGCTGCTTTGAAACCACCACCTTACTGCAATCAATTCAAAGGCTATGTTAACATCCTTGTTACAGATTAAACAACGCATGTTTCAGTTTAGCTTAAACTCAACTGGAATTGATTTATTGCAATTAAATTTAAACTGCTTATAACAAAACAAGAGTGATCATGAAGAGATCTGTACCAGGCCAATTTTTTTCTACAGCAATTTACCTTCCCACAACTTTCTCCAGACCTGGCCTCACACCAGCTGTAGAAATTGTAGCAGAGCAAGTCAGGTTACAAAGTTGCAGCATATAAGCTTCTCCAGGCGGAGTGTGAAGTCATACAATACCACTGATTGATCTCCTGCACAAGCTTCTCAGACCATCAAAAAAACCAAACAGACCAAGAACAGCTGCATGCTTCCCTGAAGGGTCTATGTAAGTTTGACTTCCTCATCTACATCCTTTCTAAAACACACTAGGCAAGATTAATGTTACAAGTGGAAACATGGTTACCAATATCCCACCAGTTTAGAAACTTCTGCCTTAACACAGAGCGGAACAGTTTCAAGATTCTGGTCTGTGACTTCTCTACTGTGCAAGCACTGCACTGAGCTGAGAAACCTGCCTCAATCCACATAACAGGAGTCCAGAAAGACTCATTTTGGCAAGCCTCTAACATGGCCAGCTCTTAGCAGATGACATTTATGATACTTTGACTTTCTATACAAAACTATACATTCAACTCTTAGAGTTCTACCACCAATTCATAGATCAGATTGGAAATACAACATAGCAAAATGGCTTACAGTCAGAACAGCTACCCAAGCTACCTCATTAAAAACCAAAGGAATGCAGATGATGTGTGCCACACTGATAAGACAATTACATCTGCACATTCAGAGTTAACTAGACTTCTGACCCCTGCAGTAGAAATGTGAAGAGTCAGTGAGTATGTGCCAGAATTTAAAAAGGATGGCAATAACCATTTTACAGAAAGGGCTTTCAAGTAAACTGAGCTGCAAAGTCAGCTGCAAGTACAAAAGGAGATGGACAGGCAGCTGGCAGTCAGTTACAACGAACTGAGGTAAACAATTACGTGCAAGTATTCTGATTGAAGGGCATTTCTGTGCCCCCACTCCAAACAACAGTGGGAATATTTACACTGATATGGATTGTTACGTTTGGCTTTCCTTATATTGACAGATAACATCATTTCCCTGTAGTAACTCACTCACAGGGAAAACTCCAGAAATGAGGACAGAAATCATCAGTCACCTGCAATTCCACCAACAATTTTAATTCATGTCAGGAATGGATATGTAAATATCCATGAAATACACACTACTCAGAGGACCAGTTTTTGTGGAAACAGAGATGGTACCGTCCTTTATTCAAGAAAATTAGGATTCATTACTGTAGGCACTACTACCTTATTACTACTATCACTAGTGTTTTCTCCTATACTGCAAAGGAAGCGGCGAGGAAGCCATGATAACTGAGATGATACAAGACACTGATGCTCTTTCATAATCTGTTATTCATAAACCAGAAATAATAATAGAGTATGCATAGGCAGGAGGTTTGAAATACAATGAAAACCAAGTAATACATACAATACATACAACAGTATGTTATAAAAGTACAACAAGCCTTGAGGCTTCACTCAAGAGCAGCTTCATGGTAGATCAGTTTCACTATCCTGGTTTACAAATATTTGTATATTGTAGAGCACAGATGAAATATTCCTTCTTACTCACCTTTGGATCGAGTGGAGATATCCATCCCCTCCACCACCTCCTGCTCTGCCTTTATTTCCTCTTCAGCCAAGCTGCAGGATTCAAAAAGGTGAATTAGAATAGTTATGGACCACATTATTCCCATGTCTAACTTCAGGGATAGACTAACACTGTCAAACACAACTATATCACAAATTTCTAAAGAAACGAAAGGCCTGCTGTTTGCAAGAGTACGCATTGACCAAAACGTGTAGAGAAACAACCCAGGTGCACATTGTATGCTGCATGATGCCAATTACAAAGGTAACGTTTTCATAGTAATGACAGTCTTGCAACAGGTAATGAAGACTATGTCACTGGATGTATAAATTATACGTGACAAATAGGAATTCTGTTCCTTGTAGCTCCTAATCTAAGGCTTCTATAAACTGTGTGGACAGACGCCTGCTAACATCTAAACCCTCATCAGCATCAGTGAACAGATTAGCTGAACTAACAGATTTAGTGACACAAAACAACTAGCAAAATTAGAAGGTAAACTGCAATTTTAAAAACTATTAAATAATTTCAAGGAACCCAAGCCATTCTCTGATTCTGTGATTTTGAAACTAGACTATGTAACAGAAAACTGAATATCTGTAATTTATTAGCAATATAATTCCACCAGTTATTAACTATAATAAAGAATAAACAGAACAGAGTTATTGCTATTATTCAACAATTCAAACTTACATAGACAGTTGTAATTTACTCCAGCCAGGATTAAATGATTTCACAGATGACAAACTATACCTGACTTCCTGATGTTCTACTTTCTTGCAGTGATGCCATTCAAGAAAATAACTCAATGAATTTGCCTAGTTAAGTCAGTTTGGGGAAGGAAGGTGGAAAGGAGGGGAAAAAAAGAACTAAACTGAATATTGAATTACACACCAGTTTTGGAGACCTGACTATTGTAGATGAAAGATAAAAGAAAACATTTGATGCTGAAGCAAGTCCGAATTCAAAATGACAGACAAATGAGGTTATAGTGCCTAAAGCAGGTATGACCATTGTCCATTAATACCACCAGACACAACAGCCACATGGGATGTAGATCTTTTCCTCTGTAATAACAATTGACTGTCTAGTCTGTTAATGTAAGTTGCTGCTGATACCAAGTTACATTGATATGGCAGACTGTGAATTACCACTGGTACGGAGTGGACGGAGATTCTGTTCAGCCATCCCAGCGCTGGGGACAGCTATATGTACCACAGAGGCTAAAAGGCCAGTTAGAGACCTTTGCTTTTAGCCACTGTGGCTAAACCTGCTCGAGACAGCTAATCAGAGCTCAGAAACAACACTGAGGACTTGGCTATGCTTATATCAGAGAAACTCTTCAGCCTGACAAACAGTTTATACTAGGAGTTTTGTTTCTGGTATAAGTGAAAACAGCTTCCTAAATAAAGTAAAACCTACCAGCAGAAGGACTTTTGAGTCTGGTATTTGCCAAAACTACTTTAATCAACTATCAGCTACTAGCAGGTCGGGTTGCAATTATTTTCACACTCCTAAACAGTACAGTTATGTCAGCAAAAATTTTAAATACAAATTTACTGAGCTCAATGTATGGAAGACCCAAAGCTGAGAAGATCCATGAACTCCAGAAATTATCATACTTTGCTTGTCATTTGTATAAGGCAATAATTTATAAATTAAGCACTTTAAAGTCATAAAACAGTGAAGAGAAGACTATGCTGCTACTTTCTGCAGCAAGGAAAGGTACCCATGTGACCAGAATTATGGTAAATGTGTAGCACAGTTGACTGTAGCACAATGCTTCTCAGGTTTATTTTGCATAGGCAGATTAAATGCATAACATAGTTGACCATACTACAATGCTCACCAATTTACTATGCATGGGCAGATCGATTATACTGCACATTTGTTACACCCTTTCTCAGAGGGCCTCCAGCAAAGAGGAGCTGGCAGTGCGCTCCAGACACCAAAACATTTCACGCACCACTTGCCGCTGCCCATTCTCTTTCCTTAAGCAATGGGAAGGGTTTGGCTCACAGGATGGGTTCATTGTTCTCTTCCAATGTTGCATTATTTTTTTCTCCCCCTCTCCCCTTATAAAATCCTATTTTAATATCACCAAACCGTAACAAAAAAAGCATATTTTTTAAAACATTATGTATATATGATTAATGCATAGAGGTAAACATGTAATAATACCCACTAATTCTGTCAAGAGTAAAGTAGTTTGACAGTATACATTACCTGCTTTTAAAAGATAGATCCAGTTTCAGCTACAGACTATGACATACAAGTCTTTATGAGACTCAGGCTAAAGTCTTAAGATCATTTTACACAGGTTGTGACTAAAAGGAATGGTTTCCCCAATCCCTAACTTCATGTTCCAGAAATCGTGTTCATTTTAAGTGAATCAGTTCTGTGATAAAGCTTCCTGTGCAGCTGGATGTGCAGAAAAGAGGAAATGGGAATATACCACATGTGGGCAAGGGGTAAAAGGGGTAATATCCTTTCACCAGCAGCTCATGTTTAAGTTACATTAAAGCAATCATAACATTCCAGACTCATACAAAGCAACTGGTCTTTTTCAAGACCAGGTTGGATGAGGCCTAGGGTGATATGGTTTAGTGTGATGTGTCCCTGCCCACGGCAGGGGGGTTGAAACTTGATGATCTTAAGGTCCTTTCCAACCCTGACTATTCTATGGTTCTACGACCAGGTACATTTTGTTCAAAGCAAAGCCTCAGGGGAACATGATACAGCAAGAAAGATACGTTAGAAGCTACAAGTCAGTATTAAAAGACAGTGTTGTGCATTAAACCTGGCTAAGAAGTGGGGGTGACAGCTCACTACAGCAACACCATAGTGGGAAACTGCTCCTACATCCTGACCAAAGTAGCAGGGGAAGTTGCAAAGCTGACCAAAGATGCTTTGCACTTGTGGGCCCAAACCTATTAGTTTGGTGTCAAAGGTCAGGACTCCTACACATTGGTTACAGTAGATGAGGTTTCTTCAGTTCTAAATCTGTCTTTTCCCATCTAATGAGCTTAATTCAGGAAATTCAGCCAGTTTCCTCTACCACTTCTTTGAGTGTTCTTTCAGTAGATCTATAGAGACAAGAAAAACGTTCTTCATATGCAGTTCCAAGATGAACAAAGTGCCTTGACTTGACACATCTCTCACAGATCACATAAGAGATAGCTGGAGACAACTTCAACAAATATTTGAAGTCTAAATGACCAGTTAAAAGAATTGCGTTCACTTGCATTCATTTTTCTAAGTAAGGGAGGTGCACATATCCTATACACACACATGCACACTACACGTCACCCACAGCTAAAATAAAAATTCAGCAATTATCTGCTATACCATGAAAACTGAGCTTTAGAGAACCAGATTGCATGTCCATATTCTCTGTTATAATTAACCTTGTTCCATCTTTTCAGGGCACAAGCATTCAAGTATGCAAGAAAATCACTGATATTGTTCTTGATATTTGAAAAAATCTAAAGGGGGGGGAACGGTTAAATAAGTGTAACAGAGAGAGCTATAAAAAAATACTTGAAATTCATAGCTCTCCAGAAGCTCTCCAGAAGCATCTCCCATTGTTTTATTTGCTGTAATGTATTATGACTTGCACAACTCAGCATTGTTTGAATGGTGGTCGTCGTGATTGTAGTGGTAATCTTTAAGACTTAAGTTTTTAAATACATGCTAGCAATTCACAGCAAGTTTACAGTAACTTTTCTGAAGCTGACACCTTTTCACCTTTGCACCTTTCATCAATATAAGCAATACTCTTTATAAAACACAGACTTCCAAATGCAGAAACTTCATTACCAAAAGATTTCCAATTAAATAATTCAAGAAAAACAGGTCCTTAATTACAGGTACCCTACTATTACCCACAACAAAATAAAGAGAAAATTAAAACTAGCAGCCAAATAACTATAAACAAGCATCTAGTTCTATGGAAACACTAACTGTGATCGAGTAGACTGTTCTAGAGAGTTGTATTTTGAGAATTCGTTTCTGCAGGGCTTAGAGCTGTTATTTCAGATAGCATACATTACTATCATGCATGTGTACTATGAATGTGATGCTCTGGGGCTGCAGATCAGAAATGATATTGGTATATACTCAATTAAGTACCTAGATGAATACAATAAATACCTTATGTCACTCTGAAAGCCACTCTTATTTCTTCATTAAGGTGAATGAACACAGAGGAATATATTTTAAGAACACAACTGAAATCTAAGCTTTGCCAGGTTCACCGTCAATTGACCAGAACACCAATTCATCATTTCAAACTTCCCTGCTCATATTGACAAAACTTAAAAGCTGATTTGTTTCATACAAATTAGTTTAACATGTCTGAATGAAGGGAGAAGGGGTGGAGGTTATCCCTTTGGGGACAGAAGGGAAACAAAAAAAAAGATTGCAAACATACAAAATTTATTGACTTCAGTAAAAATGCAAGAAGAACTCAGCTGCCTAACTTTTAAATATGTTCTCTATTAGACTGAGGAGAGGGTGAGGTTTTCTAAATTCAGTTTTTCAAATATCAAACCAGTAAATAAATACTGACTTTTCTGTTTAGGAAAATCCTCCCTGTTCCAGTAGTAGTACTTCCCTAAAAAAAAACCCTACATATACAAAAATATATAAAGCTGTTCTAAACTATATTAACTACAAAGAGCAATTAAAAGTTGCAGATGAACTACTGCACCTTGACATTTAACCAAGGAAAAACTGACAGATATGGAAAACCACTCGAAACAGCTAATGCCCACACACACAATCTAGATCTACATTAGGGAACAAATACATTAGTTTAAAATAAAAACCTATATATATTTATGGAATTCATTTTTCCTTTTAATTAATAGAAATACAAAAAAAAAACCCGACTGATTTAAGACTACAAGCACTAAAACTGAATTTCATCCTTCATTCCTACCTCTCCTATATCACATTTGTGAGTAGCAATTCTAAGGAATTATTTCAAAAAACTGCATTCAATAAAAATTAAAAAAAAAAGAAAAATATTTGCATGCCATTGCTGAATAAATAGCAGCTTTGTATAAGCACTCACCTATAACAGTCTCTTACTCATCGGTAGCTATGCTATTTATGCAGGATTCTTAAAATGGCGTCTGACAGCACTGCACTGCCTCATTCCTGTACTGTAGCTAAAATGGTAGCAGTTTATTCAATATCAGTTATCTCTTGTTTAAACAGCAGTGCTATATTTGAAGCAAGCATCCAAACATCAGAAATGGTAAAGTGTGACAAAAGGACACCTGACATCCAAATGTTTAACTAAAAAGGCACAAGACAGGGGGTTTTGTGAAGTCACAGGTTACTAAGGAAATCACTTAATTTTAGATTCATTCTCCAGTTGGAGCACCTCATATTTTACATTTCCTTTTGCAGAATTGCCTGCAAAAGGCTCAATTTATATTAAGCAATTAACATTGCTTAACACAAATGCATGTTCAGATATCTACATACTGTATTGTTTAAGATAGTTACCTTTCATAACAGGCAAAGTAAACATGTATTTTTTTAATGCAAAGAGCATTTAGGTTCTTTTTAAAACCTTATACAGTGTGCATCCAAAATAACTCTACAAAAGAAAAAAATCAAGGGAAGGAGTGAGGGAGATCCTTGGTGTCATACAGTCTTCCTTAAGAGCATAAACTACAGAGCTGAGGCCCAAGCAAGGCATCCAGAATAGCTATAGGTTTCAGAGAACAATCATGTTTGAAAGTAAAGGTTTATAGCGGCTAGATTAAGAATGTTCACATCCTGCTACAGAATGGTTTCAATCTCACAGTATGAAACGCATGCTATGACAACTGGCAATAAAGGGTTAACATAAAAATGACAGACAACTTCCACCAAATAAATAAAAGTAAAACTCTGTTCCAATGTAGCTGTTTCTAAATGGAACTTTAACCCATGAATACAAGATGTGTATTAATAAATATATTTAAAATCATTTCTAAATACAATTTAAAGGGCCAAACTGATGGCCTACTACAACAGTCTTCAGTTTCTGCTTTGCAGACCCCTCAAAGAGAGTGTACTAAGGGGTTTACAGACAATATCTAAGTAAATCAAACCTAGTCGATCAGTCTTAAATTCATTGTAATGGGATTCACATGCCTATGGGAAAAATATTAGGGATCTACAAAAACTAAAATTTGAAAATTGCTGTCTGTTCCATTCTACGTGGACAAAGGTTACGTTCAACGTTCAAATTCCAAGATATTTAGGAGATTCAAATTAATACCCTGAATCCCACACAGAGGAGAGGAGAGCTTTTACTGAGATTTATCACCCTTTAACCAATTATGTTGGAGTGGCACCATTACTATGGAAAACTGACCATGACCAACTTCTTAGCTACTGAATCCACATGTCCAGTACACTTGAAAACAAAGCAAAAAGGAAAAAAGACAAATGAAAAAGATAAAACAACAGCCAAGAAAAAGTGATATCACAAAATGGAGGACAGCTCAGGAAAACGAGCCAATCAAAGTTTGAGGACACTGATACAAAGGGCTAAGTCTGCAATGCAATCTACCTTATTCATGATTTTTGAGACGAAGTTTCTTTTATTACCTGCTTCCTTAGTAGCTATGTAGGTTTTCTGCAACATTTCAATACTCCTGCCTGATGCAAGGGAGGGAAATGTCACATTTGGAGTGGTTTATGCTCTGCATTTTTTTCATTCTCAGTATGTTAAGTAGTGTTATTTGTTTAAAGAAATCACTCAGTTTTTTCCCCAGCACTATTTAGCTTCCAACTAAAACAGTCTGCCTGCAAAGAATGAAAGAGGCATGTAGCTTTTAAAAAGCTACTGTTTTCATCATAATTTATAATCCAGAGCACTCCTTTGTTTTCCCCCCACTGCATTCTTTGTCCAGCTAATTACAAAAGTAACTGGATGTTGGCACTAAATAATAATGGCTAATCATATTCATCCTGGGCAATTCAAATTACTCTTTAGCAGCCAGAAAACTTAAAGTGCAATTATACGATTAACTACTAGTTACATTAGAATAATGGCCATTTGCTACAAGCTGAATAAACCTCAGCTACATTGCTTCATAGATGTCCTGACTAACTGTGATATTAACAAGATCCAGTCCTGTAACATCTTGGGTAGAAAGAATACGTGCTTTTTCCCCGCATCTATCACTTAAACAAAACCCCACATTCCATCTGTCCTGAACAGCAGAAAAAAAACAGCACAGAGTGCTTCTTATTATGCAATCTATGAAAGTGAGTGATAACATCATACCTTGACAAAGCACCAAAAATATATGAAATTCTTCAGCTTGGCTGAATTTGCTTTACTTAGATGGAACAAAGATGGTAGAAATTTCCAGAAGGCCTTTCTCAGTCTTGCCACTGCAATTGTCAATCTTTAACCTACCCTCTGCTTCTATTGGCTCCAGTACTCCATGGAGCAGTGCGATTGGGCTGATCTGTAAAACAACACTGCTGTCTCTACCTTGCCTCAGACATCTTGCTGCAATGCAGACATTTATTTTTTGTGAACTATAAAAGAATTATATTTGAGTGATTAAAAATAGTGAACTTTAACAGACTCATGATGCTATGTTTCATTACATGCACAAGGGCAGCTTATACAAATATGCTTCACTGTCAGCAGTGTGTCTGGAGGTGCAGATTTGAAACAGATCCTAGTTTAACAAAACCTGTGGGAGCCATTTTAATACAGGCTTTCTGATTGCAGATCACTTACTCCTGCTTCCTCATATTAAACAAATATTATGTTGTGCACTATTTAAGACTGAAAGTAAACTGCTAATGTGTATAAACTGATGATAGGAAAATTATGGCCAAATGTAATTTCTGTTTTAGCAGCTGAAGAACAAAAAACCAGAATAACTTCTTAGCTGTGTTAGCTCTTCTTTGTATACTGAAAAAAATGCATTAAAATTGCATTTAAAAATGCTATCACATGAAACTCAATCATAAACCCAGAAGTGCTTCAGGTTGCAAAGTGAACTAGACATTCTTATAATCTAATGGGGGGGGGGGGGGGGGGAGGAAGGGGGGGGGGTAAGGATGTGAGCTGTTAAGCAAAGCGAGATATTCAAAGATACTCATATTGGCAAACAAGTAACTAGAGGTAAATTGCTACCTTATGGAACGTTATCAAATACATGGCAACCCTCTGTAAGAGTCAGCATGTAACTGTATCTCTGTGCAGTTATTTGCAAAGCTAGCTTAGCTCCAAGTTCTTTCCTAAAATTGTGAATGTGTGTGAACTGCTAAAACAAGTGCAAAAATGGCATTAAAGACACGAAAGAGCATCCCCTCCTCTGCTTTTGTAACAATACTGGTGATCACTGAAAAACAGCTTGTTAAAACAAGCATGCAAGTGCTACAAATAAAATCTTAATAAAGGGCACAAACTGTCCTAAACTAGGTATATATCAAGCAAATCTGTCTGAGATTATACTTTGTATAGTATCAGAAGCATATGCTCATTAAGCATTATCTACTTTACTTCATAAGGTCACTTCATTGCTGAGTACTAGCACTTTCATCACACCTCAAAAGCCTAAGGAACAACGAAAATGCGCTTTGCCCTGCAAACATGGTAATTAATGATCTATGAACAAACAGCAAGTAGAGCATTTTTCACTGGCCTGAGATAAACAGGAAGTATAAGCTTCAAAATTTACAGGCAAATTATCAAAGATACAGTGCATTCAAACTGGAACAGTTTACATGTCCAAGTCTCTTAAAATGGACGCTAAGCAAATCTGGTATTTTGCATGACTAACATTACTTCATCTAGTGGTCTAACTGACCCAGGAAAAACAAAATGTTTGGAAAACTATTAAAAATGGTCAGAAAGTAGCATGCTGCTTACTTACCAACTGTTCAAGCACCCACTTCAATTTTCCAGTTAAGAAGATACAACAGGCTGGCAGATTTGGGAATTGATCAAAAAGGATTTTCTTGAAATAATTACGTAGCATTAAACCAAAAGTTAAAAAAAAAAAAAAAAGGAAAAAAAAACAAGAACGAACAACATGTACTACTGTCATGAACCACACATGATTTTATATCCTCTGGACTCTACAACACAGAACTGTGGCTGACACAGTGTAAAACAAAAAGGCACAGATAAAAGGTACATTAGTTTATTTGAACTATGTAAAAGAAGAAAGCTAACAGTTCAAAAACATTTTTCATAAAGAATCAGATTTGTAAACAAATATACTGCAGCATTTTATTGAGCAGCAACCCATTTCCAAAACCTGCAGCATAAAAACTCCCTTTTAAAGGAACAAAATATTAACCATACATTGTCCTTCAGAAAGAGAAACACGTTGTATTAATTACTCCTGCAAGAAAAAAGGTTCAATAATCATTTTAAATTAAGATAAGCTGCATAAAAAACATGATGCAACAGCACACCACCACCTAGGCCCAATATCTACAATCTGCCATTAGCATTTTTTGCTGATGTCTAGGTTTTTAAAAATCCCATATTTTTTCAGAGATAACTTATCTTAGCTATTCCATTCACTGTTTAGAAAGGTAAACTTGCCTGTTCTTCTGTCTGCCATTATCCCTGCTTGACTCCCTGTAGGGCAGTTAAATGCATCTGCTCCCTAGCTTCCATTTTCTCTTCAGCAGGCATGTGACACAACAGACAATAGTGCTGGCAAACTGCTCAGAGAGAGAAAGCTTCTTTGGAATACCAGGATCTTGATAAACTCTAAAAACACCATCCTCCTGTGAAGAAGTAGGTATGCCAAGGTTTTGCCAGTCTGCAAAATAAAGCTGTGGCTAATGGCTACTAACCATGTGACCCAAGAAAGCAAATTTAAACAGTTCCAACTTAATAAAGTGCTGTGGTGTGAGTTTTGCACAACAAATCACAGAGAATCACACTCTCAACCCACAACTCATAGGTCTTAGAGAAAAAAAAATGTAAAAAGTAAGGCTTACCTCTGTGGATGCATTGTTAACACAGTGTTATGTCAATACTTATAAAACATGGAGGACAGGCTCTCAGTACTCAGGCAGAAAGGGCTTGGCACTTAAGCTTGATGATCTGTCTTCCTAATAAAAGCTAATCCCGGATTGGCTGCTTTGGTAAATCTGAATGTAAAGCTTCAGGGGATTGGCTGAAACACTTCCTGAGCGATTATCTTTGTGCAGCTCTGGCAAGCAGGAGCCATCCTGTGCGTAAAGACAGGCTAAACTAGGCCCGTTTCAGCAAAAGAAACTTGAAAAGAAACCCCAAATGTGCCCTCCCCGGACAAATTACACAGATTTTCAAGCAGAGGGAAGCGATCGCGAACAGCCTGCCTGAGCAAACGTGTCTCAACGTGCCATTTACTGAAGGTATTTGGATATTTTAAACCTGAGGGAGGAAGAGTTCACCCAGGTCACAAAAGCTGTTCTTTCTAAACAAAAAGTTAAACTCACTTTGCTGGTGCTCTGCACGGAGAAAGCAAGGCCACCGAAAGAGACCACAACGTACCGAAAGTGAGCATGCACAGGAGGGGCTGAAATTACTGACTGAAAATACAGAGCATTCTCCTGTTCTGGAATTCAGACACCGGGACACCTAGCATAGCAACCACACACCAGCACTGTGAGTTCTTTAGGTACTATGATAAACCATAAGCAAGAAAAACTTAATGTCTCATTTCCGCAAAAACTAGGATAGAATTGAAACTGCATTATCACAGAGGGTGCTGCCATTCAGTGCGTGCCCTCCCTGTTTATAAAAACGCTGCAGAGCATAACCAAAGCCACCAGTATCAGAGCAGACACTGTCCTCCCCCGGCCCCCCCTCCCGGCCCCCACCTTTCGGCCTGCTCAGGCTGCCTGTTACACAAAAATCTGACTTCCGTGTTAGCCGGCTGCAGCTGCAGTTTCCTGTCTGTTAACCCTGTAGGACTTGGTTCTTTTTAAGATACAATACAGGCCCTAAAAAAGACGTACATTTGTCTATGTGGCAAGTTATCCGTCTGGTCTACCAAAACAGCTTCTGGGATGTTTTTGCTTTACCTTTTATCTTATAGTAAAATTCTGCAATTGAAACAAAATGAGAAAGCGGCATGTAAGTAACGAGTTTGATCTTGGGCCAGTTCCCGAGCATTTGATTCAAAACTGTGATTCAGCTCTCTTCCCTAATGCAGTGAAAGTGGGAGGATTTATTGCAGGAAGCCTTAACTCTAGATGAAGATTTTAAAGGTTAAATCTTTAGAAAGGCCTGTACATTTTTGTTCAAAATTTTAGGTATTAGGTAGCTCAGCATTATCATTCCATAACCACCAATAAATTACAGTGGAAACCATAGATGAAAAGGTGATTCTGAAGCATGTTCATGTTATCAAAAGATCATTTATTATTAAAACAAAAAGGGAAAAAGAAGAAAACCAAATGGAGTTGCAGAAGGGGAGGTTTAATGCTGAAATAACAAATATTAGATAATACACTAAAATAACCAAAGCAAAATAAACATTCTTCCATACAGCATGCAAGAGTAAGATTGTGCAAAACCAACTTAGAAACCCCCCTTCCATAAATGAAGGACAGTTGGAAACACAATATGCACTTCATTCCACCTCTGCCCAAGTGCTAATGATCCCAGAAACCACCACCACAAATAAAACTAATACCCCCCCTTAGTTCCAGCCAGCACCTTTCATGATACTACTTTACCACACGAACGAATGAGTCATAACTATGCAGCTCTTGGTAAAATTAATAATCCTAGTCTGCACTGTCCCACACTGCATCTAGATTATTTCTTGAGATATCACTGTCCCAGGAAAACTGCCAAACCACCCTATCACTGTGCTTACATTTTTTGTGTTCTTGCGATTTAGGCTGCAACAGTGGATTACCAGCCCAGAGTATAAATTCTGATCTCATAAGTAATTCTGGAGTCCCTGCTGGAAGCATTTTCCCTTTTTAGCTTTGGCAACGTTTTTCAGGGCAGGGAGCAGGAAGGCTCGTGGATTACACTGGCAGTTTGTTCTGTTTTAGGAATGTAGCAGAAACTGGAGAGAGTGCTGCTATAAAGGGAATCATACAGCCCACTGCAGCAGCAAGAACACACTGGAAATGCATGACATTCAAGTGCATACTTGCATCAGTGTTAACTGTTCAAACCATTCAAGGCAGGTTTCTCTTTAATTGCATACCTAAAGGCCTATGTCACTCAGGGGTATCACCTCCCCAGCACACAAACATCCAAAGTTCGATTCCTCCATGCAGTAAATGTGAGGACTGTCAGACATTCACACGTGTGCTCATTGTTTGACTTCTCTACTCAAATATTATTCTACCTAAAATAAAAATAATAATAAAAAATCCTAATCCCTATGAAGTACAGCAAGGGAGCAAAACTAATTACACTGGATTTGTCAATGCTTTGTGCTAACCCAGATCCGGCTCTGGGAATGCAGTAACGCTGATGGTGACTGGGAACACTGCCAAGCTGACACACTTGGACCATCAGAGAGAATCAGCATGCAGCAGATAGAAGCAGAAGCAGCCTCAGAAAAGGCCTAAGGTTCTGTCCTCTTCAAGGAAATGGTGGCATAAATGTAAAGGAAAAAACTACAAACCTTCAGTCATTACCAAGAACAAAAAGCCAGAAAGCATATCAAACAGAATACAGCATTTATATTCAGCCACCAGGCTACTCTGCTGGAATAGACAAAAGCATTCTGTCAGGATTCAGTAAGGAAAACTTGACTTATCTTCGTTTTCTTGTCCATACGCATATTTTGCAACAGCAGGGACAAGTCTGGTATAATGACATACAGGTACATCTGGAAAATTTAGAAGGTTTTGTCTGCTAAAGTCAAAATGGTTGCATGTCCTACTGCAGCTTGGCCAATTCTTTTACACAGGAGTGGTGAATTTTTTTGGAGGGGGAAGGGAAAGAAAGGTAAAGAAAACAAAGGCAAGAGACAGGGAAGCTAAATGCTTTGTTAAAGCAGAAGAGAGGGCGGAGAGATTAGATTAGCTTGTATTTGTCCTTTTCAATGCTTTGGAGATGTTAAGGGAAAACAGGGCTGCGAGGCAAGAAAAAAAAAAAAGGCTAAACAGAGAAACCAAAGGAAAGATGGAAAGCACGAGTTCAGTCAGAAGGAAATTAAAAGACAATACTGCTAGAAGTGCAACCTACTATATTTAGACTTCTTTGCAAAGATCTCTGCCTGCTGTGCAGAATCTCCATAAAGCACACACATCAAGCACCACAGTGTTATGAGGGACTAGACTATTTAATATATACTGAAAGCCTCAAAATTAATCAGAAACCCATGAGGAAGATTTTGTGTGACAGAAACAGGGGGTTTGATATGTACCCCTATATAGGGAGTGAATCATCATTGACAAAGAGGGAACACTAGGTGACAGACAAAAGATGGAGGTTTAAAAATAACATTTTGAAGTGATACATGAAATGAAAGGGGAAATGTAATCCTTTCAAAGGATAATACTGAATTTAAAAACAAAACAACAGCAAAAAAAAAAAAAACGGGAAAGAAGTTGCATTATGGTCATGTAACTTGGTCCTTGATTTCCAAGTCATTGACTGACAACCCTAATTTCTAGAATAAGAACATGAAACACTGTAATTCAGCACCTTTCCCTTCAAGAATTTTTCCACCTTTTCCCTTTATCCTATGTCTGCCCAAGTATCAGTAATCACTTAGAGACCAGAAGATAAGGCTGCCATCTGATACAGAATCCAGCAATAAAGGTCTATAAGGCAGTTCTAGAGTTTTTAAATGTAGAATGGATGCAAAAATCAGTGATCTAAGAAGGCTGGTCATTTTGCAAATTATCAGAAACTAATGGAAAATGTGTTTATACCAAGTAAGTACCTGATTTGCCCAGAGGTTCAAAAGGCTTTGTGGCCAGATGCATGCATGAACAACATCTTTGAATACTTCTCATTTACATTACTTGTTCTGGATCACAATGGTCACTGTCTACAGGTAAAAAGCTGATTTTGTTTGTAATATACACTGGATATCTGGTGCATTATAAAGTTTCTCTACAGCTATTTTTAGTATTCTGTGCAACTACCTCATGTACATTTCCTTCTAAAGGAAATCTCCATTCATGTCCAATCATCTGCCAAAAATACCTGGGGAGGGAGGAAAAAAAAGGCCACCTTGAGCCCTTTGCTTTAGCAGCTGTAGCTTTTTAAGAGGTGCTACAGCCTATGTTCTCTTAGGACATATGCCTCATGTATTTCATGCCTATCACCCCCAGTTTGAACCAGTCTCTCCACAGTTTAACACAGCTGGGCTGTTGGATATCCTGTATAAAATAGGACTTTCATTACTATATATTTAAATTATATGTTCTATATTAAAAACCTAACAGATATAATTTATTTCATATTTCATATGCAGCCCAATACATTCTCAGTTACCCGAAAAGCAGCTGTGAGGCGTATGCGGATATACTGCATGTCGGACCTAAACCATACCCCACTGTGCAGCTGAACAGCACCAGTGAAGCAAGTGGATTTATCCTGCCTGCTGTGCGATAACATGGCAATGGGTCCAACTCACTGCACGTGCAAGGTCTGTGGCCATGGGAATGTCTATACCCTGCATAAGAACAAGGTCCAAAGTACTGAAAGAAGTTTGTGTTTCACCAAAGGATTCGAATGCCCAGGTGTGAGACATCCTGCCTGTAGCACTTACTTGGACATGACGGTCCTTCCCAAGAAGAAAGTCACTAGTGTTAAGGGAAAAATTATTCAGGACAAGGTCTAGGAAGCACTAAAAGCTAATCTTACTACTGCAGTTTCTCTTCTGATTTTGTCACTTTCAGGAATCACTTGGTTAACAGTACTGTGATAAGTGACTTTTTGGCTGGTTTGGGTTCTTTTTCAAAAAAAGCTGATTATCTCACAGAAGATTCCACCTGCTGAAGCTCATATCAAACATGTGAAGTGATGGAATTACAAACATGCTGCTATTACAATGGTTTTCCCTCTCCTAGGCTTATGTCTTATCACAACCCACTGCAGATTTAGGTTATGTCACTTTCACTTTTGATCTCTTTCCTGCCCCTTCACACACTATATATACAGTTTTGCTTTAGCTTTAAGGCTCTGCATAGTCACACCTTTCTCTTCCCTATCTGCTATTCCGATTGCTATATTCATCTGATTTTTGTGGTTTGCCTCTCACCAGCATTAAGTCCTTCTTTCTTTTTTCACCACAAACGTGCAGTACAATCACATTCACAAAGGCTTAACTCACAGTTTTAACGAGGTGGGGGGGGGCAGGGGGGGTGTTCACATTTTTTTAAATCAGACACACCATCTTAAGCATCTCACCACTCCTTCCAGCCACAGCACCCAGCTCAGTTCCACTTCTAGCACAACTCTCTGTATGGTTACACAGAGAAGAGGATCAGTGAATCAGGTATTTACTGGGTTAACTTTAACCCAGGAAAGGCAACAATTCACAATAGTTCATGACACTCCTGCAATAGCAATGGCAGTGGTATGACTAAGAGAGCAGGAATGAGCAGCTTGAGATAACTTAATCACTAACAGTAAAAGAAATTCTTGTGAAACTATGTGACCAAGCACTACATCCATGTTTTCACCAGATTTGTGTTATTAACTATGTTTTCTTAAAGTACAAATTACACTGTAGATCCTTTCTTGCCTCTTCAACCTTATGTAAGGGCAGGAAGAAAGCAAGCCTTTGAAATATAATCGCGTCTCTGAAAAGAAACAACACGTTTCCCAGCTGTGGCCTCGTCTGCTGAAACCAGGTGAAAGACTTGCCCATAATTAACTAACATCTGTATAAACTGTTGAATTCATTTTAGCACCTTTACATATTATTATTTTTCATGCACTGTGGGACTTATAGACTATGTTTACTAAGCCCTCCTTATCAGGTGACAGACAAGAGGACACTCCTGAGCTAATGCCACTGTCAAGTTGTTTCCACAAGGGAAGCTTACTGCAGAGAAATCAATACCCACATCAAAAAACATAATACTGAAAGGGCAGAACAAATCCTGTTGTATTTATTGTACTTGTCAGTAACATAATAAAGTCCAAGTGTGTGTTAATTAGATACACAAATAAGTCAACTCTATGACTGGTCTCCAAGCTTTTTTATTAAATGAACTGTTACTTTTTTTTAAAGCCACCATATTCCCATGTGGCATTAGAGTGGACCAATGTCAGAGGGTAGGGGATTCAAAGTGAAGTTGTGTGCAACATCTCAACTACATCAGGAGCAACACAACAAAAGTATAGGGAATATAATTTTTTTTGTGTTGAAGATACTACAGACCCAAAAAAACCTCCAGTACAAATGTCAATTTACCCATTTACAAAGCATTACTCTGCCTTATCTGTCTTGCTTAACCCTGTTTTTTAAAGATATGTTGGAATAAACCATTCCAAGCACTACAATGCATATTGAAAACCAGTTGCGATGTTACTCTGCACTTCAGAGTGTCATTAGTAATTCAGGAAATACCAAGGAAGAGGAAAAATAATCCTGCAAATATTTCTTAGGCAGCTATACAAAACATCTATTGCCAGGCAGAAGATAAAGTTTGTACTGCAACCCCTGGTTTACCGTCTTTCTCTTGATCTCTCAGCTGTATTTCTCTTAAAATCATTCAGATTCCAGTCCTACACATTTTCAATTCCTTCTGTGCATTCAGATAACTGCTTATTATAGAATCATGGAATCATAGAATAGTTAGGGTTGGAAAGGACTTTAAGATCATCAAGTTCCAAGCCCCTGCCATGGGCAGGGACACCTCACACTAAATCATGCCACCCAAGGCTCTGTCCAACCTGGCCTTGAACACCACCAGGGATGGAGCATTCACAACCTCCCTGGGCAACCCATTCCAGTGCCTCACCACCCTCACAGTAAAGAATTTCTTCCTTATATCCAACCTAAACTTCCCCTGTTTAAGTTTGAACCCGTTACCCTTTGTCCTATTACTACAGTCCCTAATGAAGAGTTGCTCCCCAGCATCCCTATAGGCCCCCTTCAGATACTGGAAGGCTGCTCTGAGGTCTCCACGCAGCCTTCTCTTCTCCAGGCTGAACAGCCCCAACTTCCTCAGCCTGTCTTCATACGGGAGGTGCTCCAGCCCCCTGATCATCCTTGTGGCTTCCTCTGGACTGGTTCCAACAGTTCCATGTCCTTTTTATCTTGAGGACACCAGAACTGCACACAATGCTCCAAGTGAGGTCTCACGAGAGCAGAGTAGAGAGGCAGGATCACCTCCCTGGACCTGCTGGTCATGCTCCTTTTGATGCAGCCCAGGATACCATTGGCTTTGTGGGCTGCGAGCACACACTGCCAGCTCATTCTCATTTTCTCATCGACCAACACCCCCAAGTCCTTCTCCGCAGGGTTGCTCTGAATCTTTTCTCTGCCCAACCTGTAGCTGTGCCTGGGATTGCTCCAACCCAGGTGTAGGACCTTGCACTTGGCATGGTTAAACTTCATGAGGTTGGCATCAGCCCGCCTCACAAGTGTGTCGAGGTCCCTCTGGATAGCATCCCTTCCCTCCAGTGTATCAACCGAACCACACAGCTTGGTGTCATCAGCAAACTTGCTGAGGGTGCACTCAATCTCACTGCCCATGTCAGTGACAAAGATGTTGAACAAGACCAGACCGAACACCAATCCCTGAGGGACACCACTCATTACTTTCGTTATTCTTTCAGGGGATGAGAATTAGGAAAACAACCAAGCCTGGACAGTAGCACTGTGCAAACATTTCAACACAGCAGAAAAACATGATTCAGAGGCAAAAAAAAAAAAAAAAAATCTGGTTGTTATAATTCTGTTTTACAGCACATTTTTCTTTGTTTTTATATAATGCAGAAAAATACTTAAAAAAGGAAAAGCTGTTCTAACTTTAGGCTGCAGATCAAAATAATTTTCATTACTTAAATAAAGCCTGTAAAGCTGACATAGAGATAAGGACTGATGTAGAAAGACAAAGAATATACTTTCTAAACTGTGATTTTACCAGACCAGGGACACTATCAGCACATATGTTTCAAGTTCAGCTCCCAAATAAGTCCTTAGAATTTAAACATGATGGTTAAGTTTTATATAAGACTTCACTGCTACTGAAAGGGGTACTATTATTACCAATCCCATTCCCAGCCACATATTCCCACTTCTTCCATTATTTGTAGAACCCTGCAGTGAGCCCGTTCAGTTTGCTTAATCAGCAGAAAAGTAGATGCAATGGTGGGGTTAGACTCTGCAGCCACAAGCAGTGGAGGGAAGGAGGGAGATTACCCCTTTCAACAGTGAGGGGCAATTTGATCTGTTCAAATTGTCTGTATGTCCCCATTTTCCCAAAGTCACCACTACAAAAAGAAAACTATATACAAATATTGACCAGTTCCCTGGACTTCCTGTGTTTTAACTTCAAAGTGCTTCTCACTGATCTACAGTGTTTTGACAAAGATTAGTTCCTTGCATTCCTGTGAGCAAAATGAACCTTTTAGCACTTAGCCTGTTCTTTTTTTTCTCTCTTGAGAGTTTACATTAAAGCCAAAACAAAACCATAAGCCACAAAACCCACAATATATTTGCAGCAAACACTTGCATTTATGTATGCATTTGTTTAGGAAAACTTAGACATTGATGGATGGACAGCATAGAGTACCACCAGCATTTCAAATTGCACCCAAAACCCCATACTGATGTTTTTCTGAACAAATACTATGCCTTCTTTTTAAGGGCTGAGCTGCATGGCTGTACAGGGCAAAAAGTGCAGCTGTCTGAATAATGTAAAATATATTAAAAAAAGTGATCCAATGCAACTAATGCATAATAATTACAAATTCCCTTTAATATTGCTTCTATTTGCAAAGATTTGTAAAGCAAATGGTGTAAGAGGCAATTTCTTTGAAAGGTAAGGTTGTAATTCCTCCTTAGTTACTTGTTTTTTTGTTTAATTAAAAAAGTCATCTACATACATGTTTACACGATTTTGTTCTTAGTGGTAAAATGATGAAAGTTTATGTAATTGTCCAACATTTAAATATTTCTATTTTGTATAGTTTCTACAAGCACTTGAAATCAATGTAAATTATTTAAAGGAAAAACAAGTTCTAGTGTGGAACAGCCAGGCTTGTCCTGTAACAAATTTCAAACCCCTAAGCTGTTCTGTATTTATTGTCAAAGGGTGTCAAAGTTTCTAAACTGGACTAAACAGCTATGTGGCTTTGTATACAGTATCTGGACTGTTCTTCACGTACTTTTGCATGTAACCTATTCAGATGGTATCCTGATCTTTATTCAGATGTTTCTAGAGGATAGATATTGAAAAATTAACTTCTTTATACTTACCTAATAAGGATGTTTCCCCCAGACATTTAGTAAAGAATTAAAATATTATGTATTTCTTCTCACTCAGACACGTTCCAATAAAATACCCTTATTACATCAAATGACCAAAAGCTGTTTTCCTTACTTTTTTTTTTGTGTGTGTGGAAAGGAATGGCAATAATTTCACAGATCTGGCAGGTTCCCCCGCCCTGTCCCCAGTCCCGTAACTTTGGTAGAAGTGTGGCATCCCCTAGCGTTCATTTGTAGGTTAGGACACTGGGAAAAAAAATGCCGGCAAATAATCACCCACCTCTAGCAAATGCTATTCAGAACAGTTTTCACTATAGGATTCAATACTCATTTTCACATCAAGATTTTAGCAAAGACACTTCACTGATTTGCCTGAGAACCATTAAAAAATCCTGAGGGTAAAGTTTTCCTCAAGGGGCACAGCTATCTCTCTATCATAGCAGCATGTAGAGAAGCAATCAGAGTGTGTTTAAACTGGTTAGTGTCAACACCAAGACTATGGATGAGCCATCCTATACTGACCTGCGTGGCTCTTGTATCAGCAGTCACCCTTCTGGGCCTCTAACAGAACCCTACCCGGTAGTGTTTGATGCTTTCTTAGTGAGGCAATCATGGAACAATCTGTCCTACGCTTCAATGGAAAAGAAGAACTCTCATACCTCTCATTACGTTACAGCATTATCTTCTTCTAGCCACATCAAATGCCTCAAGTGTAAATGCAATTCAAGGAAGACAAACAGGCAAATGCAAAATCCTTCCTAAGTCTCAGTCCAGACATGCTTTTGCCATGTAATTTACAGTTAAATGTCTAGTATTCTGTAAACAAATCTTAGTAAGCATGGATAAAAGGACAAAGGCTAGAAGCAAAATGGTTCTTGTATGGTAATAGCAGCAGAGAAAAAAATAAGGCAACTGGAACCCCTCTATAGAATGCATGTGGCAACCATGACCAGAAGACACACACATAATTCCAAAGAACACACATTCAAAAAAGCTCAACACACCCCAGACAACACTTTCTGGAGAAAAGGAAAGCATATGGGCCTTCAAAACACACCTCTAATTTCATCACAAATTATGACCGGATACATCTTACAAGCAGATTCCTTCATCAGTGCCTCATTAATCTCACTAGTAAAATAGATCTATGTGGTTACCATGTAACAGGAAAGAACAATATTTTTCAGCACACACTAATCTTATGAACTATAAGTAAAGGAAGAAATCTTATGAACAGACTAATCTTACAAATCTGTAAGCAAAGGAAGAAAGAAAGATAAAGCAGATGAAGAGCATTTCTCTGTGACTAAAACCATTATAAAACTCCTTACAAAATTCTAACATACATACATACAGCGGAAGCCATGATGAACACACCTTGTACCATACTCCACTAATTAATACATTTTAAATGTACAGACAACTAAATCACAGAAGCATAAAGTGAAATAGCACTACATAGATTAATTTCTCCTTTAACGGTCCTAAGTGTACACCTTACATTATTCCAGCCACTGAAATACAGACTACACCTTTCACTGTTTGTATATACACATGATCAGGAAGCATTTCTTCTCAACATTAATATCTCACTGGCTGTTTAGCAGAGTAAGGTTTTAGCTGTGAGAAACTGATTTGATAACAGATTTTGGGGGAGAAAAAAAAGAAAGGAAGAAAAGAGAAATAAGGCTAAGTTTAAACTGTTCAGTCTTGCTTTCTCATATTGTTACAGTAGCAAGAGACCTGGTTCTGGACAGAAAAGTGAAAAACAGATTCTTCAGTATTTTTTCCATATTTCCTTTTGTGGGTTTAGGTTATAAAATTTATATTCACAAGACCACTAATTCTCTGTAGTTTCTACTTACTAATTTTCAATTTTTCTTTAATGCTTAATTGGTGTAACCTTTGTACAGAAGAGAGATGATGCTATTATTTGTGGAGAATAAGAACAACTGCTTCTACAGAACATATTATTGGTCAACAGCTGTGATGAATATTCTCTGTTACAAGATAAAAGCTAATAGGGGGAAAAAAATCCTGAGAAGGATATCAGGGTTTTTGTGTATCTGCACTTAGCTATTATTATCTGCACTGCCCAGGCTTGACTGACAAATTGCATGTGTGTGATATCAACCTCATGGTTTGAAATATTCACACATAAACTTTCAATTTGTAATACGAATATAGTCAGGATATAAATCCAGGATAAAATAAAAATTCTCCTCTCAATTCCCTTTTAAAGTTTGGTGGTGTATTGCATTTTTAGGAGTGAAGAAGTTCAACAGTGGATTAAATCTTTTTAAAATTGTTTTATCCCATTTTAGAAGACTTGCTTCTAGGTCATACCACAGCTAAGCCATAGCAGAGTAATACACTGACACACAACTACAGAGACACTAGCTCAGGAAATTTTCAAGAAAGCATAATACAGAATCATAGAATGGTTTGAGTTGGAAAGGACCTTAAGTTCATCTAGTTCCAACCCCCCTGCCATGGGCAGTGATGTCTCTCACTAGACTTAGGTAGAACAATCCATAGGGTTTATCCACCCAGATAAAAGATAAAGAAATATCAGATTAAAAAAAAAAAAGGTTTATTTTCAGTTCAATCTTTTCTAGTCATTAGGTTTTTTTTCCTTGACAGACTGCTTAGCATATTAATGCATGAATGAAATATTAGTCTTTGCATTGCAGGGTTATCCATTTAAATGTCACATTAATAGCTTATTACATAAAACCCTAGGGTGACATCCAGGCCCTGTAATATCCAGTGAGTCCAGAGTTTCACCCAGGACATTCATCTGTTTTTTCAATGCATGGAAATTATCGTCTTTCAAGGACAATAAAATATCTCGTAAGCAAATTAAAAATTACTAATGTATCTAAGCCCTTCTTGTGTCTATTGAGTAAGTTGTGAACAATAACAGTTAATAGAAATGTTGACAGAAAATTGAGAGGAACTGGAACAGTTTTTCCAACTGTCTAATAATTTATTTCTCATTAGTCTGTTTTTGTGTATTACTGTTAATAATTTGCAACTAAAAATACTTTGCTTTTTTTCATGCAAAACACTTCGTACAAGCATTACTCTACCCATTTAATAAATGGCAAAAACATGAAAAGGAGAATAAATTACTTTCCCTCCCTGCATATGACAAGGTGAATTCAGTGTTATGGCCTTAGTGATCAGCTTGGAATGTAACAGAAGGGAACACTGGGATGGAGAAAAGGATGTGCATTCTCTCTTCCTTTTGAGTGCAAACATCTGAAAGCCTCTGGAAATGGCTCGCTATTTCTTCAGCTGGTCTCATTTTTCATTATCCCTTGGTGAATTGTAAGATGTAAGACAAGACCTTAAAACCCAAGTCTTTTCACTCCTTAGTTTAACTATATGCTTACTACCTTCAAGCCATCATAAAAACAAACACACAAAAAGAAAGAAGGTAGGCAATATCAGGTATTAGAATTTGACAGGCTTGAGAGGGATCTGGGACAGAACTTCAGCTTCCAAGTCCATTCTGTAACAAGCAATGTATGTTGCTTCTGTGTAGTGCTATTATCCCTGAAGCATACAGGCATGCACTCTGCAGCCACAAAAATAATACTGCACCAAGATGGGACAAGGTTTTCTTTGGAAGTAAAGCTAATAGGGAGTTCAGCACTCTAAATCATTCTGGGAACCCTATCAGCTTGGCTGTGAGTTGTAACAACATAACTTCACAAACCAGGTTGGATGGTACTTGTTTGTGACACACATATATGTCTTCAGTCTGGAAAAAGTAAACAGAGGTGACTAGTAATGAATGGTCATGACTCCTTGTTATAGTTGATTTCTAAAGGCCTGGCTGAACATCATTCCTGCCTTAGCATCTTTTTTTTTTTTTTTTTTAGATCATATTCCATTGGAGTTTTTCAAAGACTCAATAAAGTAATGAGCAACCTAGTCTAACCTCATAAGTGGATCATGATTTGAGTAGAAGGTTGGCCTAGAGATTCCCTAAGGCCCCTTTCAGCCTAACCATTTCTGTAATCTGCAAAACAGCATATATTTTTGTTTGTCTACTAATACAATCTTAAAGTTCAGGTAAAGTAAGCCTGGAACATTCATGGGTTTTTCTAGTTATGAAGTGAAATAATAGTTCTAACCTGTGCTTTCATTCTTATTTATGTTTTGGTGGCACTTTTAGTTATTCAGCAAGAATGTAATACAATAAAGAATTCACTTTCTCTGGGAGGGAAACATGTAGAGGAAAAAAAGTTATTCATGAATTAATACCAGTTATTGGATCATTGTGCAGTCTCCATATATCATATCAGTAATATTCCAGACTCTCAACCTGCTCTGTGTCCAGGTGTATACATTGCATTTGAAGATATTATGCTCATTCTTCCACTATTAGTCAGACATTAAAAAATTGGGAAAACAAGTAAAAAGTGCAATTTTTTGTTTGTTTTACTGCTATATTAACCCATCAGGGAGGAAAAGGAAATGGTTATTATGAGGGTAGACACATACCAATGATGACAAATACTTTTACAAAATAAAAATGCAAACGTGAAATGTTTTATGGAAATGTTTTAAGAGGGTATTTTAGTTTAAATTTTCCCTAAAACAGTTTTGTTTGAAATTAAATCTGCCCCACACATGGCTAAAAACGTAAGAGCCTGAAAAGAGGTCACTTATTATCATAATCCAAGCTGTAGAAAAAGCACATATTACTATGACAATATAACATTAAATATATTAAATATAGTCTTGCAAACTAGACTTCATCACCCAATAGACACCCTTCAAACCAACAAAACGATACCAGATTTTCAGCCTGAGAGGAAGAACCAGTCTCAGAATGAAAGGAAAGGAAAGGTTTCATAAAACCATATGGATACAGGGGTTTGTATTCAATGTATGATCTCTTCAGAATGGACTGCTGGTTTAACGTATGCAGCAGATGTTCCACCTGCTCTGTAAGTAGAATATTTATTTTCTTAATGGATTCTAAATAAAAGTTGCAATCAGTCCCCACAGAAATTGCACACATTATGCACAACATAACAGCCAGTAATTGCTTACCAGATGCAGACATTGAACTGGATTTCTACTTTTGTTTTTTATAGAACAGCAAGACAGCTTTTCACTCTTACATACTACCTAAAATATAGTACCTGATCCTTTCCTGCCTTTCTTAAGGCTCTACAGTTATCATCCAATTACATATTATAGTAAAATTATTTCAACTGCTGTTTAATTGTGAATGTTTTTTTGATATTAATTATATGACACAGGCAAAAATCCACACTTGCTTTACCTCCCTGTCCCAATTATATGACTTACCCTGCACATTCTTAACACAGTTTTCTTTTTTTCAGAGATAGTAGTATATCAAGAAATAGGCAGATGGTTCTCAAACTGCAGCACAGAAGCTTCAGAATTCAGTATTGTAGAGTTGATGCTACAAATGTTATTCCCTTTCTGCACAGTTTCATTTTTGTAAAACTGGGAACACATTTACCCAAAGACTAAGTCCAGAGTTTTAATTCTTACAAAATAGAAGCCTATCGGTAGTGGTTTATGAAGAGGAAAGAGAAGCAAGAAATACCATGCAGAAACATATCAATCAGTCATCTACAGTCCCGTCTGCAAAAATGACTAGACAATATACTTTAAAGGAAAGCCCAAAACTATTTCTTCATATGAAAACTTATAGTGTGACAAAAAACCTCTCTTCTTAGCTCATTTTTTAAATTCCTTTATTCCCCAAATGGACAATGCTTAATAGGCTCTTGTAATTTTAATCCCTAATAATCACTTTCTCTCTATATATATAGCTTACACTGTGTTTTGCTTCATATCTGGCATTATCCTTCTTAAATTAAGGTAGAACCCTTTATGTGCCATAAACTAGAACTCAGTGAGCTTTAGGAAGACTGTGAACAGGCAAAACACTTAGCTATTCACCCCAGGCTGACTTCTTCAATGATTTACACAGGTCCCCCGTCTCTTCTGTTTTCCCATCTTATCTTTCCTAAGTTATTTCTCCTCCCTCATCTCAAAGTCCCAAAAGAACACTGTGAACGTGTTTTGATACCACTGTATGGCTTACAGGGTACCATTATTCCCCACAGTGAATTTATCTTGTTTGCTTAATCCTAAATTCCATTAGAGAGTCTCTATGCTATCTTGTGTTTAAGCAGTGCCCAATAAAATTAAAAAAAAAAGAATAAATAAAAAATCCCAATCTTGGATAGTCTTTTAACACACAGAAGAAATCATATAGCCAATCTGCCTTGTGATTTGTAAACTAGGTTTACTTACGCCATGACAATAACTGGATCTTTTTTCTTCTCTGGATCCACTCAAATTCTGAATTAGGTCTTCTTGTTTAACTGAAGTACAAAGTAAAGGAGCCATTCTTAGCTACTTCCGTGTGGTAAAGCAGATCTCCAATTGATTTCTACAATTCTGTAAAAGACATTAATTTCATTTTGCTTTCTATATAGAAGAACAGCAAATCAATAAAACTTAACAGCAGTAACTATTAAAGCAGTTAGTAACAGTTATTAAATATTAACAGCAGAGTAACTATTAAAGCAGTTATATAAAGAAAATAATTGCAGTTATTTTCAACCTAGGTGGCTGGTGGGACATAACTTTCTAATTTTCTGTTTAATTCCTTGACTAAATAAATAAAATGACAATAGAAAAGTGGAAATATTTTTTTTTTAACTAAAGGCCATGGGATTTTTTGTTTTGCTTACTTTTTTTACCAGAAAAAACAATCATGAAAATATGAATAGCTGCGTTTGCTAAGTTTGTTTGTTAAGAGGATAGGGCAATGGAAACAACACAGTGGGCTGTAAGTGAAACGGGCCCACATATAACAGAGAAACACTGGAAACAAAGAGATAAAAAACCCTCTGGGTCTTTATACCTGGGACTTAGAGCTTAAATAACATTTTTCAAGGCCTTACAGTAGGCATCTTAATATTGCAATAAAAATCTTGACGAGCTTGCTTACTCTAATATAGTGAAAAGAACAGCATAAAGCACCTCCCATATGAAGACAGGCTGAGAAAGTTGGGGCTGTTCAGCCTTGAGAAGAGAAGGCTGTGTGGAGACCTCATAGCAGCCTTCCAGTATCTGAAGGGGGCCTATAGGGATGCTGGGAAGGGACTCTTCATTAGGGAATGTAGCGATAGGACAAGCGATAACGGGTTAAAACTTAAACAGGGGAAGTTTAGATTGGATATAAGGAAGAAATTCTTTCCTGTTAGGGTGGTGAGGCACTGGAATGGGTTGCCCAGAGAGGCTGTGAATGCTCCATCCCTGGCAGTGTTCAAGACCAGGTTGGACGAGGCCTTGGGTGATATGGTTTAGTGTGAGGTGTCCCTGCCCATGGCAGGGGGGTTGGAACTTGTGATGATCTTAAGGTCCTTTCCAACCCTAACTATTCTATGATTCTATGAAATTAGTATGTTCTGGGTTCCAAAATTAAGTTCCAAGTTCCTGTTTCTTGTTTCCCATTCCTACTCAGCATTCCTTGCTCCTGTCTCTGATATGTCCCAAGAAGAAATGAAACTGGTTTGAATCACAGTTAATTCTCAGTCATTATTATTTTTGTAGGTTTAGAAAAAAGGAAGCAGCAATTATGCTCAACAATTACAAAATACTTTCAATTATATTGTTTCTTTTTAATAAAACCCCCCATGATTTGTAAACAACTTGTTACAAGTATTTTGGTTTTAATTCCTCTTTTCAGCTGAGAAAAAGAACATGCATGGCAGTTGCTTCCCAAATGAATGCTCCAAGTAACACCTGTGCTCTGTAGCAACTCCTCATTTCAAATGTCAAGTCCAGTTTCCGAATATATTAGCCTGAAACTCAAAAAAGAGGCTGGAAAAAGCAGTAAGAACATAGCAAAACTTAACAACTAAGCAGGACATGTAACAAAGCAACTCAGGCACGCTAAAAACTAGCTTCAGTGAGCATCACCTATTTAAATAATCGATAGGAAGCAAATATGCTTCACAGCTGAACTGAATTCAGGTCCTATTTGTTGCGTGGATATAGGCAGACCTTATACTCAGCTGAGGCCAGTCAGCACAGCAGGGGGGGGACATCCGGCTGCCAGATGGACCTAATTCTTATTCCCTCTTCCAACCCTGTTCTCTGGATGCTATGCCACCCTGTAGCCTTCACTCTTCCCTTCAGTAGTTTTTTGATAACTTGGTGTGTTTTTTTCCCCCTAAATTCCACAAAGCACTCTGAATCTTCTTTCTCTCATTTTAATGGAGAGACAATAGAGTTTTTCAACGTCTTTGTCTAGTCGCAGGTGAGGGAGCACAGCACAACTCCAGAGGTGGGTGATGAGGGGCCGCTTCCCACCACCACAGCCCTTGGACTCGTGAGGATAGCAGTCCGACCAACGTGCATCGCAGGGCTTTCGGAGCACAGAGCTACTTGGCCACCACCGGAGCTGCGGCGAGCCCGGCCTCCGGAAAGGCCACACCGGGTTGAACCGAAGAGAGGCAAAGGCGCTCACCCCACTGAGGCGCTGCAGGCGGGACCCCCTCAGCTCAGAACCCGCCACAAGCCAAACCCCGCCCACTATGGTCCGCTGCGGCCTTGCAGGGGAGCACAACCCAGTCCATGTGGGATTGGCAGGGAGCCGGCGGCCTCAGAAACACCGCCTCCTTTAGAAACCGCTCTTCACGATTTGTTGCCAGAACTTGCCAATCCTAAGCAGCTTTAAGGTTGATTCGCCCGAACCCGGAAGCGGGGCGGGTTCTTTGTGCTGGCGGTGTTTTACTGTGCGTGAGGTGGTGGTCGCTGAGGTGCGGTTTGTCATTGCTATGAGGCTCCGCAGGAAATACAGGACTCCGGCCGTGATAAACCATGAGGTCATCGTTCAGAACCTCGAGGATATTGCGTCCTTCCTGGCGATGCTCATCCTGATGGGGTTCATAATTGAGGTACGGGGGGGGGGGGGGGGAGGAATTCTCTGTCAGTTTAAAGCCATTCTCTTTTGTCCTGTCCCTACATGCCCTTGCCAAAAGCCCCTCTCCAGCTTTCCTATACACCTGCTTTTCTGCAGTGAATGAGGCAAAGCTGCAATACAGAGGTCTAACCTGTAACATAGCACCCCTGTTCCTCCCATAACAGAGAGGTATCTCGATCAAACAAATGATTTCTGCATCAAAAAGAATATGCAGTTGTTTAAATTGCACAATAAGAAGTATAATAGTATGTATTCAAACAAGAACACTAAAAGCATAACACAAGTTACTTATGGTTATCTCAATAACTATATGTAACTTACGTGCAGCATATTAAGAAATGTATGTGTTAATATTAATAGGGGTTTTTCTCTCTCCTGTTTTGCTAGGTCAATTTTAACTTGTATAACTTTGCTGTCCAGTTCACCATGCCACTACTTTTGATCACATAAATGTGGGACAGAGACAAGGAGCAACTGGCAGTAAAGAGAAAGGCAGAATTGCGCCTTTTGATAGTAGTGCTGACTTTTACAAAAGGTTAGATTGCTCATAGAACTGCAGTGTCTGAAAGTCAATTTTGTATGCCAGGAAGATTGGTACTTTCGTTTTCCTTAATAAGGCTCCTTCTTAACAGAACTTTTCAGTCTTATGACTCTTCTACTGCTTAATTTCACAGGTGTTCTCCTAGTATACTGAAGCAATTCGCCTTTTCCTCCCTTTTTTTGCTACATATATTATTCTGCATTGTTGTGCCTCTTGCTTACTTTGTAGCTGGATAAATTAGTGCTTGTTTCATATACTCATGAATGTTCTTAATTACACTGTCCGATGATGTAACATCTGACGAAAGTAGCTTTCTGGTTTCAGTTTCTATTTCTCTGTTTTAAGTCATAGCTATGAAGATCAGCTGAAGTGAAAGTGCAAAAAAAACCAACCTCTCAACAATGTTTTTTTTTTACACCAGTTTTAAGATTATGCCTGTTGTACTTCTCTGATTTATGATCTGGATAACTGAGTGCTTACAAACATAATAAATGCATTTGTTCTTGACAGTGTAGGATGTATTGCATTTTTAATTTATTGATTTATTTTTTTGCAGCAAAGGAACCAGGGGTGGGTTTTCTCGTTTGATTGTTTTTATTTTCCACTTGTATCCTGCAAGAGCTTATGACTCTTTCAGTTATATCAGCACAAATGTTTGTTTTTAAAGTTGTGCTAACCAGATAATGTAATTTTTAACTAAACCAAGCAAACACATTTACTTCTTACAGTAATCCACTTTATGTACAGTTCCATTGCTACAGATGAGGGCTAAATATACTGCAGCATAGGAATGGCAAAATATTTTGAAGAGGTGGGGATGGCTGAAAGTGTTATATTTGGTTTTGGGGTTTTTTTTTTGGTGGCTTTTAATTTTTTACTAGTTTTGCCATTGGAGAAAAAGTAACATGAAAGTATAACATTGGTTACTTTTATTGTAATGTTATTTTTTAGAAAATGCTTGATTTATCATTCAAGAAATTGATTAACCTTGTAATTCTACTCTGATGTTTTGAATTATCTATTTACTCATGGGACACTTAGCCAGAGCATTGCTTTTTTAGTATCTTGCAAAGTTAGGTGAAACCTTCCATCTGATTTAATTTAAGAGTTTTTTAACTTTTTAAAAAGATTAAAGCCATTTACACTTCTAAACACTTTAGAATGTTATTTAGTAAAAGAATCAGTTGTCAGGTAAAGGGACATAATTCAACGTCTGACCCTATGCAGTAAATGGTAAAGGTTTTGTAACAAGACGAGCCTCCATATTGTGGAGATGAATAATACTCTTGGGACCTCTTTGATTTAAATCATGTAGAAGAACATTTTGATGGAGCTGATGGCATAACCTTCTAGTTTTAGATGTTTATAGTCTAGCTTGTTGAAAACACTGATACTTTTTCTCTGCTTCTCTTTTTAATTTCAGGTCCCACCCAAGAATGCCATTATGTTTGTTGCTCTGCAGTACAATGTCACCTATACCATTGGTGAGATTAAATCATGTCTATTTATTCTTGTAATGCAAGAGCTGAACTATTAAAAATTACTTTATTTTTCCTTTCATTGCTTCAATTTACTTTTATAATATAGTATTATTCTCATATTTGTCTGACTAATTTTGGATTTACTAATACTATATTCACTGATACATTCTAGTGTTTGTGATACATTCTGTTGCTTGTGAATAAGTGGGTTATTTTTCCCATGGCTAACACTGCTACTGACATGCATTTTAATATAAATTTAATATGAAAACCATGCATTCTTTCCATTTTTTGATAAAATCAACAAGAGTTATCAAGTAACGATAGTTTTGTACTCTTCTATATATTTGTTCTTTATTCATGATTTCTTGTGTCATTAGTAATGGATTTTGTGGTTTATATTTAAAAAATATCACATTATTATTCTCAAGTAACTGATGTTGTTGCTTCAATCATACTTTTAAATAACAAAGGGAGACATTTCTAGCTATTTTTTTCCCCCCAAAATTAGTAAAATATATGACTTTTGTTCTAATCTTGACTTCCAAACTTGAGATGTCTGTGCTGTGGCCCCTTCAAATAATGTAGTACCCTGACTGCATTCAGTATGCTCAAAATAATTCATTGATCAACTTTGCTTGCAGGAATGAATATCTATCATATTTTGCAAATATTTCCCACGATATTTAGTGTTGAAAACTTGAGATGGACAGAGTGAGTTTTACTGAGCAGCATCAAATAGAAATAAAATAGCAGAGACAAAAGTCAAATCCATGTGTCAGTTATCAAGATGCCTGCAGTGTGATTTCTATGAAGAAGTGGCTTAAACCACGACATTGTTGCATACATATGTGCGTATATATGTGTATGTATATATCTACAATGGAATGAACGATGTATAACCTCCTTTAGTTTTAATAGGAGGTGTGGAGTTCTGCACAAGCAGTTTTGAGGCGTCAGTGTGGGCCCTCCGAAAACAATGAATATACTGCTAGTAAAGATCCACTTTGAAAAGGAGTGCTAGGGACCAGGCAGCAATAGCATTTGCTATGCAATTACTTGTTCATTGATTATACCACAAGCCGCTTTCAAATGTAGAAGTAGGATATGTGACACTTAGAGATGTATGAATGTCCTGTGCATCAGGACCTTAATGTATCATTCACGATACAGGAAGCAGCAATTGCTTCCTTGACAACTCACTGAGTTTCCTTTAAAGAAAAAAGAAAAAGTTGTTTGATGTCTGTATTTCTCTACTTTGGCTTTTGGACAAGGCAAACAGTTTCACAAGGGTAAAGGTCGTAAAGGTAACAAAATTCCTTGATGTTTATGAAAAGTGACTGTATAGATAAGAGACATCGAAATTAATGCCCTCTCAAGGGAAAACTGAAAGATGGAAATGTTAGACATACAAGCCTGTAACTCAGGATGAGCATGGCTCTTGATTAGTTTTAGTCCAAGTTCTTTCTTTTCAACTGCAGTGTCTCAGGTGTATAAAGAAAAGTGAGGTGGCTATGAGTCCCTGTGGGTCAAAAGACAGACACCTCTACAAAATACGGCTTTCTTAGATCTACTGCTCCTGGTACATGCTTTTTAAATTGAATTGAATTGAATTTCACTGGTATGTTTTCCCGCTCTTAGTAAATAGGAACATCTCAAGTATTTTTGTAACACGTGTGAATGTTATTTGCCTCCCTTCCGCCTCCCTTCCGCCTCCCTTCCGCCTCCCTTCCGCCTCCCTTCCGCCTCCCTTCCGCCTCCCTTCCGCCTCCCTTCCGCCTCCCTTCCGCCTCCCTTCCGCCTCCCTTCCGCCTCCCTTCCGCCTCCCTTCCGCCTCCCTTCCGCCTCCCTTCCGCCTCCCTTCCGCCTCCCTTCCGCCTCCCTTCCGCCTCCCTTCCGCCTCCCTTCCGCCTCCCTTCCGCCTCCCTTCCGCCTCCCTTCCGCCTCCCTTCCGCCTCCCTTCCGCCTCCCTTCCGCCTCCCTTCCGCCTCCCTTCCGCCTCCCTTCCGCCTCCCTTCCGCCTCCCTTCCGCCTCCCTTCCGCCTCCCTTCCGCCTCCCTTCCGCCTCCCTTCCGCCTCCCTTCCGCCTCCCTTCCGCCTCCCTTCCGCCTCCCTTCCGCCTCCCTTCCGCCTCCCTTCCGCCTCCCTTCCGCCTCCCTTCCGCCTCCCTTCCGCCTCCCTTCCGCCTCCCTTCCGCCTCCCTTCCGCCTCCCTTCCGCCTCCCTTCCGCCTCCCTTCCGCCTCCCTTCCGCCTCCCTTCCGCCTCCCTTCCGCCTCCCTTCCGCCTCCCTTCCGCCTCCCTTCCGCCTCCCTTCCGCCTCCCTTCCGCCTCCCTTCCGCCTCCCTTCCGCCTCCCTTCCGCCTCCCTTCCGCCTCCCTTCCGCCTCCCTTCCGCCTCCCTTCCGCCTCCCTTCCGCCTCCCTTCCGCCTCCCTTCCGCCTCCCTTCCGCCTCCCTTCCGCCTCCCTTCCGCCTCCCTTCCGCCTCCCTTCCGCCTCCCTTCCGCCTCCCTTCCGCCTCCCTTCCGCCTCCCTTCCGCCTCCCTTCCGCCTCCCTTCCGCCTCCCTTCCGCCTCCCTTCCGCCTCCCTTCCGCCTCCCTTCCGCCTCCCTTCCGCCTCCCTTCCGCCTCCCTTCCGCCTCCCTTCCGCCTCCCTTCCGCCTCCCTTCCGCCTCCCTTCCGCCTCCCTTCCGCCTCCCTTCCGCCTCCCTTCCGCCTCCCTTCCGCCTCCCTTCCGCCTCCCTTCCGCCTCCCTTCCGCCTCCCTTCCGCCTCCCTTCCGCCTCCCTTCCGCCTCCCTTCCGCCTCCCTTCCGCCTCCCTTCCGCCTCCCTTCCGCCTCCCTTCCGCCTCCCTTCCGCCTCCCTTCCGCCTCCCTTCCGCCTCCCTTCCGCCTCCCTTCCGCCTCCCTTCCGCCTCCCTTCCGCCTCCCTTCCGCCTCCCTTCCGCCTCCCTTCCGCCTCCCTTCCGCCTCCCTTCCGCCTCCCTTCCGCCTCCCTTCCGCCTCCCTTCCGCCTCCCTTCCGCCTCCCTTCCGCCTCCCTTCCGCCTCCCTTCCGCCTCCCTTCCGCCTCCCTTCCGCCTCCCTTCCGCCTCCCTTCCGCCTCCCTTCCGCCTCCCTTCCGCCTCCCTTCCGCCTCCCTTCCGCCTCCCTTCCGCCTCCCTTCCGCCTCCCTTCCGCCTCCCTTCCGCCTCCCTTCCGCCTCCCTTCCGCCTCCCTTCCGCCTCCCTTCCGCCTCCCTTCCGCCTCCCTTCCGCCTCCCTTCCGCCTCCCTTCCGCCTCCCTTCCGCCTCCCTTCCGCCTCCCTTCCGCCTCCCTTCCGCCTCCCTTCCGCCTCCCTTCCGCCTCCCTTCCGCCTCCCTTCCGCCTCCCTTCCGCCTCCCTTCCGCCTCCCTTCCGCCTCCCTTCCGCCTCCCTTCCGCCTCCCTTCCGCCTCCCTTCCGCCTCCCTTCCGCCTCCCTTCCGCCTCCCTTCCGCCTCCCTTCCGCCTCCCTTCCGCCTCCCTTCCGCCTCCCTTCCGCCTCCCTTCCGCCTCCCTTCCGCCTCCCTTCCGCCTCCCTTCCGCCTCCCTTCCGCCTCCCTTCCGCCTCCCTTCCGCCTCCCTTCCGCCTCCCTTCCGCCTCCCTTCCGCCTCCCTTCCGCCTCCCTTCCCCGCTCCCGGAGGAACGGGGAGGAGGATCGAGAGAGTGCAACTCCTATGGGTTGAGACAAGAACAGTCCAGCAACAAATCACCACCGCTACTATCAGCTAAAACAATGATAAGGGAAAATAACAAGGGAAGAGAATACGATACCACCGGCCAAGAAAACGAGTTCCACCCGGAAGCTCCTGTCCTTCCGGGTAACTCCCAGTTACCCCCCACCCCGGGCATGACGTGCTGTGTTATGGAATACCTCCCCGGCTAGCCCGGGTCAGGCGCCCCGTCTCTGCTTCCTCACAGCTTCCCCTCCTCCCTGGCAGAGCATGAGCCTCACAGAGTCCTTGGTCAGGGTAAACATCACTTAGCAACAACCGACAACATCGGCTTCACCAACACTGTTCTCAAACTAGAAGTCAAAACACAGCACTGCACCAGTTAACACAAAGGAAAAAACATGACTGCTACTGCTGAACCCAGGACAGGAAGTTATTACTTATCAATGTGTTGAACTACTAGGGATACTATCCTCACCATATAGTTTCTTTTTTCCTACATATGGTCTTACTTCTTAAGATGGAATCTCATTTGGTCTCTGCCAAATTACAGAGGACAGGCTACTGGTGTGTTGTTTTCTTTTTTTTTTTAATGGCCCAGAATGGAAGAAATGGATTGAAGCAACAGGTCAGTGTAAAGTGCTCTCAGTTTGTTCTAGGCTTTTATAATGGTATCATTGTATTGAAGGAAAAGAAGTTCCAGGTTAACTAATCGGGCATAGGAAGTAATTTTCAAAAATGTAAAACTTACGTTAAATGGATACAGGGCACTAGTTACAACTTCCAAGAACATTGGTCACTGCTGCCCTTTGTGGTTGCACAGGATACTCCTTCAGGAGAATGTAAAAATGCACACTTTTTCTTTTTTCTCTGTTTTTTGTTTTTTTTTTAGATGACAACACTGGGCAATTTGATTTTTACGACTATGGTCGAAGAGACATTGCCACAATCAGCTTCTACATGCTTGTAGCTATTAAAGTGCATGCTGTAATCCAGGAGTGCATATTAGATGTAAGTTTATTACTGGGCTGTCATTTACTTATAATCATGTTATTTTTAGCCATCAGTTGCTAAGAGTTTGTCTGCAAGTTTAAGTGTAAGCCATGGTACACAAATGGTTTAGCATTTAGAAGCCCTGTTACGATCAATCCTTTTGTTATTTGACAAAAATGCAACTAGATCTTGGTTTAGTGGTGGACTTGGGTTTGGTAGTGTTAGGTTAATGGCTGGACTCAGCGATCTTAAGGGTCTTTTCCAGTCTAAATGATACTGTGATATTTTTAAACTGATATTTCTTCTATTTATTGATGGTATAAACCACTTAATTTTACTTTCAGTCAATATAACTTACATTTTTCTGTAAAACCAGACATTAAATGTTCATGGTGTGCTCAAGATACCTGTGAATGAGGTCTGCATTAGATTCATAAGATATATTAGAACAATTAAAACCAAAAATTATTGAAGTGATGGATTTCTGGTTGTCAGCTGAGCTTTGCCTCAAAGAGAGGGCTGAGGCTTCAATGTGTGCTCTTTCACACCAACTCAGTTGCGAAGTAAAATGAATTTGTTAAAGCCATTGTGAAAACCATCTATTATTGAATAGTCTTAGAAAGTCTTATCAAATAGATCATCTGTACCACAGAAGCTCAGCTGGTTTTTAAATGTGCAAAGAGATTGCAAAAATTTAGCGCTATGACTGATTATGGGTGAAAAAAATTAGTCTTAATACATTATCTGACTATTTTCCATGTGAACTTTACCACAGTGGTGAGTCTTATTGAAGCTAATTGTCATACAAAGTTTTGATCAAAGTCTTAAATGGTGGGAACTATGTATTTTGATTGAGGAATGGAAGATCAGAATGAGGAATCGGGAGTGAACACTAACTCCAAAATACCTTTTGTGGTTTGGAAATTACATTTATTGATCTGCGTTTTGTTTCTAGAAAATTAATAGGTATCTGCAGCTGTCAGAACAGGAGAAGACCAAATTCAATGAATCAGGACAGCTTGCATTGTTCTACTTGTTTTCATTTATATGGGGAGCAAGTATTTTGAATGCAGTAAGTAGCTCTGTTTGCTGATTTTACTTAAAAAATAGGCTTAAAATATTAAGAAGGTCTTTAAATCAATGACCCTTTTCTTTAGGAAGAATTCGCAATGAACCTAACCTCGTTCTGGAAAGATTATCCCTTTTCTCGTATGCTGTAAGTGTTCTATTTTAAATTTGAAAAAACTGTGGTTATTCCAATTACTGAATATTTAACCACCCCAAATTTTAGGGAACCACTAATAAGGCAGTGACTGATATTATGTCATTCTTATGACATAAGGCATAAGAATGACAACTTGGTGAAAGTACTTTGTTCTGCTTGAAAATTGCTGTTTTATCCACAGGTAATTTTTAATGAACTGCACATCAATCCAAGAGATACTTAACATGTGTTCTCAACTTTCTTTAACTTAACCATGGTAGCTCAGTTAAAGTGAAGGTGTTTGCAAGATGGGATATATAACAGGACTGCTGAAATGTTTCACGCTAAGAAATGTATTTGTTGGAGAATGGATCTTCAAATTAGAGAGGATTTATAGCTGGGGGGGGGGGTGTATTTATTTTTATGTAACATGACTTACAAAACGGTGTTGTTTGTCTGCCCCCCCAGTTCTGTTTTTCTCCAGTTAGTCTGATGGAGGGAAGGGGGCTAATATGCATTTTTAGGGAGTTCCACTCCTCAATTGATTAACTGTTTCTGTGTGTTAGATGTTTTGGTGTGTTTTTTTTTTCCTTCCTACTGTCTCAAAAGGTGATTCAGAATGTGCTATCAAGAAGGTTAATGGATGCTGATTCAAAAAACTGTCACCAGAGTTGTTTTGTATTTGTGGTTACTGTGATTTAGAAATCATAAACTATAATGAGTCAGACTGAATTAATCTAAGATAATAAAATAAAATCTTGTGTCTCATGTTGAAAGCTTGTGTTTTCTTAACCTGAATTATTGCTTAGTTTTCAGGAAAAATTCTTCTATATATGCCAGATAGCCTATTGGCTTCATGCACTGCCAGAGCTATACTTCCAAAAGGTCCAAAAGGTATGGAGAGAAGTTGTCAGTACAGTTAACTAAATATCGATTCTTTCCAATTATTTGTATTAATACTTTTGTTTATATTAACTATATAAACGTCCACATATTTGTATTTTTACTGCAAGGGTGTTGAGGTACAGGCAGAAGTTGCCCCATCCCTGGCAGTGTTTAAGGCCTGGTTGGGCAGGGCTTGGAGCAACCTGGTCTAGCGGAAGGTGTCCATATCCATGGCAGGGGTGTGGAACTAGATAAGCTTTAAGGTCCCTTCCAACCCAAACCATTCTGTGATTTGTGTTTTCAGTTACTTATGTATATTTAGTCTAGGGGGTCTGTAGTTTTTGATTCAGATACTTCTTCCAGAAGTTTATATAGCACTGTGAAAAAAAATAACCAAAACTAATGAATAAATAGATTTTTTCCTTTGGAAAATACAGTTAAACTGTAACAGTATTTATTATAATTTCTCCAATTTTAGGAAGATATACCAAGGCAGCTATGTTATATTTGCCTTTACATTACTCATATCTCTGGTGCCTATATATTAAAGTAAGTATTTGCATGTTTATTATGAATAGATCTATTATTTTCATAATTTCATTGAAATTTCTAACTTTTCTGTTTTATAGTTTGCAGCATTTGGGGCTAATTCTGGTGGTACCTCACTATTTTGTGGAATTCATTTTTCATGCCTTGCGTCTCTTCTACTTCCCTGATGAAAACATGCAAAAAGGGTAAATCTTGCATACGATTAATTTAAATTCAGAACTTTGCTACTAATTGTGTACAAATGGATTTGCATGTATGTAAATTATATGGAGAAATCACATTAATTTCATTGTTTTGTTTCAGATTTATCATTTGGGCTTTACTTTTCATAATGGTGCGTCTTTTAACCGTAACTTTATCTGTCCTCACATTTGGATTTGGTCTGGCAAGAGCAGAGAATCCAGGTTTTTCCATAGCAGATGGAAACTTCAATACACTCCCTGTGAGGTATACCAAGGCTAGTAGACATTCATGTGTGTATAATGGCGGATTTCAAAGAATCTTTTCATAAAGCAATATAGGAGGATAATGTGTTGGAATAATTTCCCTGGGTGATGTTTTCCTCTTGAGTATTTAAGGGATGGGGAATTTTGTTCTCTTTTTCTATCTCCTTTTCACAAAAGAAGTAGAACAGAATTTTTGTGGGGGAGGGAGAGAGGGAGGGAAATGAAAAACAATTAAAAATAAACTTCCTGGGATAATAATCTCTTTAAACTCCCCCCCCCCCCCCAACCTTCCCATCCCAATGTCTGTACTGGACATAGTATCATTTGGTGATATTAATACCCATAATTTTTTAACTAGTTATTTGTTTGGTGCCTTCCTAAAATTTTTTTGTGCATATTTTCTTTTTGCTTGTTAATTTAAAAATTTTATTACATTTTCAGCATAAGCTCATCACTTCAACATTCTCTCTTATAACTTAATGCCTGTAATCAAAGGAGTGGGAGGAATTTTGAATCTATGTGATTTCTCATTCATAGATTGCTTGGCAGAAGGGGCCTCAATGCCACAATTTCCTGTCAGCCAATGAAACCTATGGCTATAGCTCCTTGACAAACCCAATTGCTTCTAGTAATATGCTTGCATACAATTCCCATTCACTTCTTGTGTGCTGCATCTTGTCTTGGGCAAAACCTTCTGATAGGTCTGTTTTCTTGTGGTATGAAGATTTTCATTGTTTTTATATTAGCCTGTTGGAGAAAAAAATAAAATAAGTACAGACTCATAGTCTGTTAATGGTTAACTGAAACTTTCATCTAAGTGTCTCCAAAATCTCGAATCTTACTAGGATTGGCTGCCTGGGTGCTGTTTGTCTAACACAGGCCTGGATGATGCAGAAATTTGTACATTTTCAGCTGAAGAAATGGAGGGAGTGTATTAAGGACCAGATTCCAGAGAAAAAAACAAATAACCCAAAGAAGAAACGAACAAAAAAGGAACCAGGCAAAGGTCAGTGGTGTAGATTTTTTAGATCGCTTCTAGGCCAAATGTTTTTATACCAAATGTATCACATCTTTCCATTCTATAAAACAGGAAAATATCTGTCTTTTGACATGCAGATAATATAGGTAATATTATAGTCTCTTCAAATGTTAGGACATCTTCTCAAATTCCCTATTGCTAAGAGGACAGCACACAGTGCTAGTTGTATTAAGCGTTAGGCCAGGGTACCTTTCAGGTTTATTCACTGAACTCTCTGTTAATCAAAATGCAAGTAGTATTTCATGAAACTGGCCTAAATTATTCCAGGGTTTTCTTTCCATTTTAAATCAGCTTTTTCCAATGCCACTAATATTTTTTTTTGGATTTAACACGGGGGGGGGGGGGGGGGGGGGGAAGTACCTGAAATCACTTCTGTATTTTATAAATTCTACTTCTATTATGTTTCAGACCATTAAAATAAAGTTAGTTCTTCTGTATAAAGACACGTCATGTAAAGAACATCAAACCTCTGAAAAGGAACATCATAATGTCTGGCAAAGGAGAACTAATGGAGAAAGGCTTTTAATTGAATGATGTTGTATAATTTCTGAATGCCAATGTTATATCAATTAAATTAGTTAAATGGGACTTGTGAAGACTTGGTAGAGTGAAATTGCATATTCTTGTTAGCATATATATATATATAAAGCTCTGGATAGCATTATGTATGAAGAATTGGGAATAACTTCTGAGGTTTGGGTAGAGCTTTGAAAAATGCGATTTCTTGAGAATTTTACCACAGGCTGGCTCTCTGTGAAGTTGATCTTTATATAATAGTTTCTACTAAGAGGCCTTGAAGCTCTTTGCATTCCGAGATTACTAGCTGAGTCAGCATTAGCTGAAACCAGTTGGTAGATTCTAGGCCATAGTGGTGCTCATAACATGGGTTTTCTTTATCATTCCAGAGCAGCCTTTCTGTTCTGACTGTACCTGCAGAGAATTTCTTTTTTCTTTTCTTCCTCCAGAAGAATCTTTAAGATTCTTCTCTTCTTTGCAGATAAATAACTTCATTGCAATTAAGCTCCCAAGACAGTTTATGCTTTGGAATAGCAGAAGTTTTACTGTATTTTGATTTCATTGAGCAAACCAAAGAATTGCACAGGTGTTACAGCTCTGGCAGCATATGTGGAAAGATGTTGTACATTGTTTATCAGTTAATTATTTGTAATTGCAAAAGTATTCACACTTGTAGAGATACTCTGAAGTAGAGCTTGGCTTCCACTGAAGCTTGGGTTCTACTTTGGTTGCAGCCAAAGCTGCAAGTTATTTCTGTAGTCTACTTGAAGGTAGACACCTCTTGTCCTGCAGTTCTTAAGATGAGAATTCAGATAATGTGTCTATACACTTGTTTAATGTATTTTATTTCCCTGGTCTAGTTTCTTTATCTTTTCATGTGAAGCAAAATTGAGTTTGTTTACTGTACTTTAAATTACAGCGAACTTTGCCAGCGGAGCAGCAAAGCCAGAAGACGGAGCATCACCAAGAACAAGAAAATCAAAAACAGTATGAGGATATAAGCTAGTATCAGAAAACATTTGATGGAAGACTTGACATAAAAAATTGACACCACAGAGCTGTTACTTGGATGTCTTATTATTTTAATGGACACTATCAGGTTATATTTTTTTAAATAAGTTTGTTGATAACTCTACATTTATGACACAGTCATCTCTGAGGTACCTTGGTAGGCATCTCCAAGATTCACAACAGCTGAATTGGCATGAACTTCTGGTTCAGTGATCGGAAGTTATTACATTTCTGTAATATTTGCATTACAGATGCTGCAGAAGGCTGTGTAAATCTAAGTTTATTTTTTTAAGTCTATTTGTTTGTTTTTAGAAAATGAGAATGCTGTACCAAAAAGATTTTACTGTGCCTGTCTGTCTCCCCTTCTCTTCCCAATAATTTTTTCTTTCTTCATCTTACATGGAATAACAGTTATATCTGAAGTAGCCTGGTAAAAAAGGAAACATGTTCTATACCTGATTTCTCTTTAAAAATTGCAGGTTTAGAAAGAGGACAAATTCTGACAGGACATCACTAATCTTTCAGTATGAAGGTGAGACTAATCTTCAGTAAAGATGCAAACCATGTGCCTTAGGAAAAATACTAGACTGCCTGTTGGCTTTTGCACTGGATTGTACTGTCTTGTATTCGCCAGGGATGGGGGGAAGGAAAGTAGCTGAATAATTTATAATATAATCTTAGTCCTTTTGAAATAAAAGCCAAAACTTCTAACTATTTCTAAAGAGCCAGTTTCATGCTTGTAGTTAGATGTGCCAGAAATTTTTTCCTCAACTGCTTGTCCCCCGTCCCCCCCCCCCCCCGCCCCTTAAGTTTATAATTAATGTTTTAAACTTCTGAGTCTATTCAGAAGATGTTCAAGGGAGGTACTCAAACCATATTGGAAAGAATGTTTCACCAAGCATAACCTTTTTTCTTTCTTAAGAAAGAAAAACCTTTTCTTTCTTAAGAAAGAAAAACCTGTAGATAATTATTTCCTTTAGACTGACTCAAGGGTTTTCACAGAATCACAAAATGATTTTGGTTGGAAAGACCTTAAGATCATCTCGTTCCAATGCCCTTGCCATGGTCAGGGACACCTCACACTAGACCATGCCATCCAAGGCTCTGTCCAGCCTGGCCTTGAGCTGCTGCCAGGAATGGAGCATTCATCGATTCTTTGGACAACCTGTTCCATTGCCTTACCACCCTCACAGTAAAGAACTTCTTCCTTATATGTAACCTGAACTTTCGCTGTTTAAGTTTAAGCCCATCACCCCTTCTCCTATTGCTACAGTCCCTGATGAAGAGTCGCCCTCCAGCATCCTTGTAGGCCCCCTTCAGATACTGGAAGGCTGCTATGAGGTCTCCACATTAGCTTCTCTTCTCCAGGCTGAACAGCCCAAATATTCTCAGTCTGTATTCATATGGGAGATGCTCCAGCCCCTCATCATCATCGTGGCCCTCCTCTGGATTTGCTCCAACAGCTCCATGTCCCTCTTATGTTGAGGACATCAGAACTGCACACAGTACTCAAGTGGAGTCTCACAAAAGTTTTATGTCGATGATGGTATTAATTTGCTTCTTATGTGAACACTTTGTCTGGATAAGATTTTAATATTAATATGATCATATTATAAAAAGATTAATGGTATTTTTCTAAGTAACCCATAGATCTCAGGCTGGTATCTCAATGTTGGATAAGTTTAATTGAATTCACTTTCTTGCTTGCCATAACTTTTCTCTGGTCAAATAGGTTGTAGGAATATTACACCAATTCACATAAGCCTATAAACTTCTCACATGGAACTGGAATACACTTGCACTTACTTTTTATCAACTTACATAATAATGAATGCCTTGTTAGATAGAAGTATAATCTTTTGTGCAGTTTGGGTGAAATTTGCTTAGCCTTCAAGTATTTCTCAGCATGCTGCACACAAGACACTTTTCTTTGATGTGTACTGCACCTATGAGCTTACGGTCCCTGTAGATTTCAATTTGTGCACATATATGTCTACAAGCTTTTAAAAGTGAATCCACATAGTGGTTTAGGTGCCAGTATCCAATTCTAGGCATGTAAAATAGTCAAGTTTGAACTCTAGAGATCTTTTTCTTTCAGTATTATCAGAAAATACTTTCCTAATATTGCCACTTCAATAAACTGATTACACTGTTAAATAGTCTTATAGCATAACATGCATAATAGCATGATGGCTATTTGAAAGACACTTGAGGGTTTTTTGGTTGTTTGGTTTTTTTTTTTAGGGAGAGTTTATTTAAATTCTAATTTTATAAATACAAAAACAACGCAAGTATATGGATAGCTACTATTGTGTTCCATGCACATGTACTTGATGTAAGAATTTTCTTACAACATGACAGTTGGGTTTTTTTCTTAAATTGAAAATCACTGTCTCTATATAATATATTTGGATACATACTTACAGTAACACCAAGTGCATGAAATTAATTCTATGCTTCTTATTATGAAGATGTTTAAGGAAAATGTAACAAAAAGTCTGGTTTTAATTTATTTAAACCAATGTTCTTGCAAATCTCACAGGGTAATTACTTTACAGATATAAAGATGAGTTTACAAGGAAAAATGAGCAGGTTGGTGTAAAAACTAATTAATTAACAAAAAACCCACAAATGTATATGCTTTTGGAAGTAAACCGAATTTGGACATTGATTCTTAAGTTTCTGTTTTTCATTGGCTTGCTATTAGAGTGTGAAATCTGAAATGCCAAGTGGTGGTTAAATGAGATGATGAAGACAATTTGGTTTTCTTTTAATGTCATATTTTTTTCTTTCTGGCTGAGTGGGAATGAGAAGTCAGACAAGTAGAACTTGGGTGAAAATGAGTACTTGCTCAGAGGTATTTTAAGAAACTTTAAAATTTACAAGACTAAGGTGATTCTGAGCTTATCTCTGCAATTACTTTTTAAAATCCATTTACACTGTTTAAATTAACATTTGTTGGTTTGTTCCTTGGTTAGGAAGAAAGCCTGCCACAGTCGGAGATTGTTCCACATGTTAAACACCATTTTATAGGGAAGGTATGAGACAGAGGTCATCAGCTAGGAATTCCCAAGTGCTTGGCAACTTCTTTGAACTGCAGCTTTTGGAAGCATTGCTAATAATGTATAATGTCTTCGAAATTAGTTTTCTTTAACCAAATACTTTAACCAGTCCCAAACCCTCATGTCACAGCAAGATCTGAGGTCAATCCAGGCATCTTGTTACGAAATCAAAAAACAAAAAAAGGCACAGTAGATTTCTCATACATAGGTGCTTAGCCAAAGAAATGCTAATTAAAGCCAAACCTAAGCCAGGGGTAATGAGAGTATTGCAAAGTCATGTTTATGCCACAGAGGGTCTTCAGAACTCTTACAAACACAGAGCCTAAGTGCCATGGGAGAAACGGGTCAGAAAGCCGCACTTGACCTCTAGGTTAGATACTGCAGCGTGGTAGGGTTGTGTTTAGTGAGGTTTGTTTTGTGGATTTTTTTGTTGTGTTGTTGGGATTTTTAAAGTTATTATTTGTTTAAATATTGCTTTGTCAGTGTTTTCCAAACTAAGCTGATTGTGTTTCTTACCTCTTTCAATATAAGGAATGTCACATACAGTAACAGTCTCATTGAACGCTTCTTCCTGTTTCAGTTTTCAAGCCTTTGCTGAAGCTGCATAAAATCTGTCAGCACAGATGTTGAGGCGTGTTCCCTAATGATGTAATATTTTAATGAATGATCCTATTAAGCTCTTTTAATAGTTAAGGGTTTAATTTCTGTAAATCAACTGTATGTTGTATCTTGTCACAATCTAATTTTAACCTGAACTCATATGCCAGAGGTCTTTGCAACGAGGCATGTGCACATCAAAATATAGAATATTACTAAGCATCTGCTTTGTTGAGAAACCAAAATTAGGTCCTTTTACTTTTAACCTTCCTTTCCTCCTACTGGGTATATAAGAGTTGTTTTATCTCCTAAATATTATTTTAGAGATAGAAGGAAGGGCATCTTTTAGGGAGTGCAGAACAGCTTGTTACAGATCTACAGGAATAAACAAGTTGTCTTGGTTTTAAAAGCACAGTAACAAGAAACCTTCTTTAGCTGGTACGTTTTACATTCTCTTCTTACTGAGGTTTTGATTTGGCCACAAGAAACGGAATAGAGTCGAGGTTGTAGGGTGGCAGAGCAATGTGGACGGTAGTGTTGCTCTTGCCTGCTCCTGTTCAAGTCCACCGAAAACTGAAATCATTCAGGGTAGGTTCTAAGAACGCAGGATGTTGTCTGGGAGCTGGAGCTTCCAGCAAGTTCTGAAAAATGCCAGAATTTCTAAATGCTCAGGCTTGTTGAATGCGAAGTAACTCTAAATATTAATTAGTTTCACCATTTTGTTGATAGATGAATTGGGATAGAGAAGGCAATGTTTTATCTGCATTTGTTTCTTAATGTTAAAATGGGCTGCTGCATCTACTTAACTGAAAGCATGTATGTACTGCCTTTCTTAATCCATCTCAGTGTTGACTTCTACCACAAAAAAATGTCTAGCAGTTACAGAAATGGGTGGAAAACCACTGATGTTGTGAACTGTGAAATTTTAGATGCTTAGCTTTAAACCTCAGTAGCTGGAACTGAGTTTATGAATTTACTGGCCATGGGCACATTTCACACATTTAAAATAAGAGATGCTCATGTGAGTGAGAACACTTCTTGTAGTAGAATAGATGGTGGAAAATGGTGACTGTCTGTGTTATTGTCACAATAAAACTGAATGACAGCATCTGAAAGGTGAGCTGTGGGTTACGTTTCCATACATCTGGGCTTCCACTGTCTTTTTTTTTGACTGAGAAAATGTTGGAATCAGATTGGATTTAATTGGTATGTCTCACAAATTCAGCTTATGGTCAAGAATGTCTCATGTACATCTTTGACCAAATTTTTAATACATGTGCGCTTTTAAAGCCTGCTTTAAATGAATATGCACCAGCAGGTGGAGCAAATAGACACAACTGTTAAACACTACAGTTCTACAGCTACATTTACTATTATTTGTGGGTTAATTTTTGTCAAGCATCACATATCAATGAAAAGTGAAAGCACTTTATGTAATGAAGGATATAGTGATTAAATCAGAACTAATTTTGAAGTTACCTATTTATAATCGCTAGAACAGGAACTAAAGGTTAAAAAGGGGTGAATAGATGCTCAGTATTTGTTCTCTATTGACACTAGAAGTTCTGTATTAGTCTTGAGTCTAAGGTATGCGATGTAAGTGTAATTTAAGGATTTTGTGGCCTAAATGGAAGAAATATGGATAATACGCAGTTTGCCAAAAGGAAAGAAAACTCCACTGTAACTAATCTCCAGGGTTGCTGCTGCTCCTCATGAACCTCTTCCTCCCTGCATGCTTCCTTTGTTTCTGCCCTCATAAATGCTCTAATTCATAATAGAAGAAGAGAACAATCTGCAAAAAACCAACCACCTGGAATGGAGGAAGTGGAACCATTAAACAGCAGATCGCATGCTGTGAGGAACAGGCCATCACACCTGTTAAGGTACTCTGACAACATGAACCCTTTTTCTGCTGTGGTAACGTGAGGAATCTGTCTCTACTAGCTGGCTAAATCTGAGTTTGTAAGTACGGACATTTTTAATCAGTGAGTTCTTGTGCAGCGTAACTGCAAGGTAAATAATGTGGAACTTGGTTGTTTTTTTTCCCCAGAACTTGACATATGTTAATTATCTCTGGATTTTATGGTTTGTAATGTTCACTTCAGAGATAGCTGGAGACTCATATTGTGCCAGTAACTTGCTCATGAGAGCCCAGCACTAGTTTGACATATCTTTTTATTTGGGAATTGCTGGAAGGTCTACTTAATGGCTCTACTTGTCTGTCCATCTAGAATGAGCTCTGTACGAATATCTTGGCAGGACTTCAGTCCATGCACTTTCATTATTTCACACATTTAAAGTAAGAAAAGCATTTTTATAAGGCTGCTTTATGACTCACACAACCTGAAGTATGCTGTGGTCTCCACCCAGCCTTAGTCTGCAAAGTTTTAAATAGTAGTTTTAGAAGTGTTTATGAAAATAGTATTTCTGCAAGCAACCGGTGGCATGGGCAGGTTCCATATTGCAAGTCTGCAGCCCTTCATGTCCTCGCTTTCACAGACAGCAAGTGAACCATTCTTACATGTTCATTTGAAAACCCACACCTGAGGTAGAGAGTAACAGAAGCTGTTTATGTGCTTTTAAACTTTTATTGTAACCCGTTTGCATTTTGTTAAACATTCTCTTTACTAGACTAGGTTTTTTCTTCATTGAAAGGGAAAGAAGTGGTGCTTGGTGAAGCTGTGGCTTTCACCTCTAAGTTGTGGTGGAGTGCAGCGCAGGGCTGATACTCTATTGCACTTTAATCCTTCATGCACGTAAACCGCTACTTACCGAGCATCAAGCACGGCCGGCGGCTGCCTTGCTTGCCGGGTGGGGACCGTACCGGCGGGCGGCAGCAACGGTACGGGCGGACACGCTCCTGCCCATCCCCGCCGGCTCCCGCCACCGGGCCGGGCGGGGCCGCGCCGCTGCCGCGGGGACCAGTGGGAGCGGTGGCGCTGGGCACTACAGGTCCCGAGATGCCCCGCGCGGAGCCGCACTACAGGTCCCAGAGTGCTTCGCGCCGCCCGGCGGCCGCTCTCGGGCAGGCTGGTTCCTATTTAAATCCAGGCAGCGAGGAAAATGGCGGCGTGAGGTTGAGCGCGGGGGAGACGGGGAGAAGGAGACGTAGCTGAGCTTTGGCTCCTTTCCCAGGTGAGTGGGGTTTGGAGGGAGGGAGTAACGAGTGGAGGGAGGAGAGTTGTAGCTCTTGTTCCCCTGCTCCCAGCGCTGGGGTGGGACTGAGATACTGGAGGGAGGTGTGCCCCTTGCCGGGGAAGGGAGCAGCTTGGGGCTGGCCCTGAGGGGCGGCTCTCCTCGCCCTCTCGTCCCCCTCCCCACTATGGATGTGTCTCCCTGAGGGGAGGAGGGAGAGGATTGCAGACGGGTTGTGTGTATTGAGTACTCGCAGGGCTGGGGATGAGGGGATTCCCAGAGCAGTGTGTAAATGCCTTTACCTCTTTCTAACCGTTGCAACTTTAGCGCTGAGTGTAGTTAGAAAGGGATTCCTGAGGCATCGGCGGGAGACGGGTGTGTTAAGCTGAAGGCTTCTCGCATCGCTGTGTGATGCGTATCTCGGTAGGGTGAGTTTGGGTGGAGGTTCCTCCCGGAGCAGTGAGAGACTTGGGGTCGCTATGGATTTGTGTTCGGAGCCGTCTGACCCTCGCCTGCGCACCCGGAGCAGAGCGGGTGGGTGCGGGAAATACCTGGGCTAGAATGGCCCCGTCTGCCATTCATCTGGGTTTATCTGATAGCGAGGCGGTTCCAAACACCCTGCTATCTGCATTTTCCTCCTGATCATCCTGTAGCCTCGGTAAGTTTCAGAGGTGACTTCTCTTGTCTCTGGTAATAACGAAAGGGATAAGGAATGCTGCAAATAAAAGGTTGATTTCCATGTGTCTTACCCATTTCTGCCTTGCAACTGCAATGAAATTCCGCTTTTGAGGGCTGGAGATGAGACTTAAAAAAAATTATTTATTTATTCCTCCCTCCCGCCCCCTGAGGTCGCATACCTCCGGAGGTGATAGCGATTCTGGGGTAAAACCGTGCTGAATATGGTTGGGGATGCTGTCTGAGGTTGACATAATTCCCAGAGTCCTCTTTGTTTGGTTCTAAAGTTGGTTCTGTTTGTCGTTTCTGCTCCTACTCTTTAGCACAGTGAGGTTTTCTTTTAAAAGAGAAGCTTCCCACTTTGCCAGCTCATCCGGTGAACACAGTTTTAAACCAGTCTCTGGTTCAGGCAGTGTCGCCTTCCTCTTTAACCTGTTAAGGAAAAAAACAAAAAACCAACAAAACAAACCAAAAAAGAATGATTCTGCCTTTAAATCTCTTAAAGTTAACAGAAAATTTTATGTTGGATTCTTTCTGGAATAACAAGGGAAAACAAGCAAATCTAGAAGTGTGAGAGGCAGTAATGTGTAGCTATACAGTATCTCTTATGCAGTTAAAACAGACACTTAAAGTAAGCTTAAGGTTCTGTCATCACTATTGTAAAAATAAATATTTTCTCGTGAAATGTTTCTGGCTTATAATGAGCCGCTACGCATGAGACACAGATGTGTATGTTCTAATTATAAATACAGCATAGCTTCAAAATAGTATCTGGGTGAAAGCCCCAGCATAAGAGCTTGGGTTTAGAGGAAGCAGGCAAAACAGTGGGTTGGGGTTTTCTTGTGGGTATTTTTTGTTTTGTTTTTTAGTGTGTGTGTTCTGGATTATTTTTATTTGTGCTTGAACTAGACTGCATGAAAGCATACAGTAATTTAATTACTGTTTGCAGTTGTAATGAGCTGTTTGACTTGTTCAGAATTTGTCAACTCTTTTACTTTCTTATTTATTTACTTTATTTTTAATTAATACCAGTGGATTTGTTGCTGTGATCTGAAGACAGAGACTGGGAGAGTGAGGGGTAAAAGAAGTGAAGGCAGGCAGAATAAACCCAGTATTCAGCCTTGCTGAAGTCCCTTTCCTCATGACAGCATGCTGTTTTCAGGCTGCTTTTATTTTGCATATAAGTTGTGTGAGATTTGGGTTTGCTTTGGCTAATTTTTTTTTTTTTTCTTTTAATTCTTCATTTGAAACCCGTGTTCATCCTGGCTTTGGGTTTAATAACTTGGAAGTTTGCATTGTCTGCTTATCAGTTTTCTGCATGGTATCACTGAGGCTAATGTATAGTTGAGACAAAAAGCAGAGTAGGAAGGAGAAGGAAATCTCCTTTACAATAGAACATTATCTTTTGATCTTGAGCTGGTTTTTTCATTAATAATGGACAAGAAATCACAGTCAAAATCTTCAAGATGAATTTCTGTGTTACAGTTGCATAGAAAAGGGTGTTCAGTCTTTTATTCTTTTAAGAACCCTGAGAATGAAGGGGTGTCTTCGTTCTATTTGTCTGTGAAATCAAGCCATTGGTAGCATGTAAAATGATATTGGACACTACAGTCTGACACTGGAGGTTGCTTCAACTCCTGCATTTAAATGAGCCTCCCTTGAAGAGGTGATCTTGAATGACTCTGTGATACAGGATATTCTGCATTATGTTCATGGACGGTTTTTGATCATGAGTATTTAGAAATGTCTTAAATATTCTTCTGACTTGTTTGTGTACTAAAAAATTGAGATGGGGGAGGAGAGGGATAGTATTCTTTATGCCAGGGGTATGAGAGTGGTGAGGAATATCTAAACCTGAATGCTGGGGCAGCATGCCTGTGTGCTTTTTTTCTCTGGCTAGATCTATTGATGTTTCTAAATGCAGTGTATTAGGGAAGAGGCAATTGTGAAAGAATTTAACTACTACAGATGTAAATCTGCTGTGGAATTTATTTCCATTCTGATTTTATATGCTGCATTTAGTTAAGAGAAGGTACATAAAATCCTTTTTTATGCCATATAAATGAGTACTTAAGATGGGCCCTATTACTTTAATAATACTTTTAGGTTAATTGGCAGGTTTTATTTTTAGCTGACAATTATCAATAAGCTGATTTTCTTTGAACTGGAACAAAATTACCTTGCCTCCAATGTCAGTCTCATGAGGGGATTTTAGCCTTCCATGTGCAGTGTGTGGCATTATTGTTGGTGAGGTTTTATGCTTTTAGGTGTGGACACACATTTTTCTTATGTTATCTACAGCCAGTCCTATTTCTGACATTGTACAGAGGTAAGAAAAAAGCAGTTGCTTAAGACAGTATGCTATTTAAACAAGAGGGAGAAGAGATCATGGGGGCCACCATTGGTTTTACTGCTCATCTTGCTTATACCCTGTAAAATCAGGCTTGTTACTGCTGATGATAAGCTTAGGATATGGTGTAAGTTGCTTACTTCTGAGTTTATGACTGCTTTTGCAATATACTAGGAAAGTGAATGTGATAAGGTCAGCTCTACAGGTATTGATCTACCTTTAGGTAGTCCCTGACTTCATGTGCTCTGTTTGTGTGCAGAGGCTTTTTGTTTGTTTTTTTGTGGTTGTTTTTTTTTCTTTTTTCTGATTTTGGTTCTGTCCCCACCCCCACTTTGTCACCACCACTGTTAAATGTGAGCCTGTTCAGGTCAAGTGTAGTTAGACTGTTTGTCCAGCCTTTTTTGTTGGGTTATGGATCACTGCCCTATGGGGAATACTATTTGAAAGGCTTTCATACTATCAGGTTAAGTTGTTTTTTGAAGATTACACACATGGGTACTGATAGGACTTGAAGGCTAAAGCCATCTGTATTTTACAGTGTTTTCAGACTTCTGGAACAATCCATCCATAAAAGTTCTCTAGAAAATGCTGTAATTGTTAGTTCAGGACAAGCAACTCTTCGTCAAAGTTATTACACATGTGGCTAAACTGCGGAGCTGTTTTGTCCTGATTCATCAGGTGCACCTGAAAATGGGGGAGGAGGGAGAAGGCGGCTGCAAACAATACAAGTGTTATAGCTATAATGACTAGCACCTGCATTAGCCTTAACTGACCATGACACTCTGACAAAGCCAGAACCCTTTACTGTTTCCACACTCGATCCATGTCAAGGTGTCTTAGAGCTGTGGGATGTGATAATCTAGTACCACCAGGTATATTCAGGTCTTCTAGAGGCATGTTTTCAAGGTAAGTTTGTTTGTGTAGTTTCACAGAACATTCTGTGTGTGGCTTCTGAGTTATGAAGATACTTCTATTTTGCCTTCCTCCCCCTCCTGTTCTCTGCTGCATGGGAGTGAGCAAACGAGTTGTCTGCCTTTTCAAAGGCAACACTGAAACAGGTTACCTGGCTAAAAATGTTACCAATATAGTAGGTTTCTCTTGGGTGTTTCAGTTGTAGCCTGTTTTTTATTTTGTTTTCCCTTGGCAGTGGTAGGAAGGGGACTGAGTGGAATAGGGCAGAAAGAAAAGGCAGAAGACTCTCTGGGATTTGCTTTGCCTAGAACCTGCACAGGGCTACACATGTGCTTTTTCTTGTGAGCTTTAAGCAGGGTGGAATGGAACGAGATACCCTGTCTTTGTGACTTCAGTAGCTCTGTCTGGGCAAACGCAACTGGTAAAAATGAAATTTTCTGGAGTACTTTATTGTTAGGCATGCAAACATGTTTTTGAATAGCACTACAGATATCAAAGAACTAAGAATGGACTGTGTTTCCTTCAACAAATGTGGTTCTTAAATTATTTCTAATGGAAGTCCTCCCCAATGTCATCTTCAACCTAAGTTTTACTATAGTTAGAAACACCTACAGAAGAGTGGTTAGTGAAAAGGGAAAGGCTGTATCATAACTGTAAATCAGTGGTTTCAGGTAGTGTATTAAAATACAAACTATGCTGTCCCCTCTAGGCTTTCACACTATAAAGCCATGAGACATCTGAGGAAGAGTTGTGGAGGTTTAAAACACGCACACGCAATTCTTGATTCTCTTGAAACCAGTATGGAGGTTTTAAACTCTTGTTTTTCTAGAAACTTGAACTTTCATAACTGTTGTGACAAACTTAAGAATTAGTGTGTGTATATACATATATTTTTAAATCTATAACTTGCTGATCATGTTCCCAGTCTACCAGATGGTGCAGTATTGAAATCTGTTAGTAATGGGCTACATAGTAAAATCAAGCAGACTGTTTCTTATTGCATGCTTTTTGGAACTGCACAGGGTGAGTAGGTAAATATATCTGCTTGTTCCACAAACGCAGCATAAAACTGGCTCATTAGCACCAGCCACTGCAAAGCTACCATTGTAGCTCTCTTATGCACTGCTTTGGAGACATGTCTTCCTATTAAAGGCTTAAAAGAACAAGAGCATAATCTTGGGGAAAAAAATGTGAGAAATAGTTGAAGCGTTTCTGGTGTTTCACTATGCCAAGAGTGACTAAGCAATGGAAGCCTCCGGCAGTGATGCACTTTTATTTTTTTTTCATTTTGCTCATCTGATAGCCTCTGAATTTTTGTTTTGCTAAGTCTTAAGCAGGTCTGTTACTGCTCTAAGCTCTGGCTAGAGCACTAAATATGAACTGTTGAAGCATAATAAGACTAAGCCGCTATATTTACCTTACATTGGCAAATGGGTAGTAAGTTCTAAGGGTGCTAATTTACTCTACTTTCTAAGTAAATGAGTGAAGTGTAACTTTAAGAATCTTTTGAGGATAAAACCTCTGGTATAAAGATGGGCTGCTTTCTTGATTTGCATAACAGTTCACTTTTTAGACTTCTTATTATTCTTTGTTAACACTTAAATTATTGCTGTAGGTCTAATAAGAACCTTGCAAAACCTTCATGGGTTTAATGTTTTGTGGCTACCTTCCATCGGTGAGCTGAGTCATTTACATATAGGTAAATGGGGTGAAGTTAAATCCAACTTCTAGTGCTGATTCAGCATTAAAAGTTTGGTTACGAAATTGCTTAACCTGCTTGCTCAAAGTACATCAAACAGCTTTTGGTTAACTCTTACATGAATGATCCTGGATATCATAAATGTCTTTCAAATGCTTTCGTAGTTAGCATGAATTGGAAGAAAATAGTCTTTCGGGAAGTCTCTAATAAAATGCAGTTAGAACTTGTTAAACTGCACACCTAAGAATATAACAGTTTGGTTTTGTTGCTCTACACACATTTTCTGTAGGATTATCATATTTCTACTAACAGAATGCCCTGCCTCACTGAAACATTCCAAAGTGATAGAACAGGGAATGGAGCAGGGAATGGGTTGGGTGGTATTTGTTAACAGTGGAAGGGTTAAGCAGAAGGCAGAAGTGATTTACCTTCCAAGTTGAAACACATGTTCTCTATGCCAATCAAGAGAACAGTTTTGTGTTCTTTTTGCACCAGTTTGAGAAGTAAAACCTAATGCCTCACTGATCATCCTAAAGTGTGTTTTATCACCGTAACCTTTCTGGGTTTGTTCAGTACTCAAGTTGTGTTTTCATTACCTACTATGGAGGCTGGTGAGAAAAAGGGAAACTCCTGTACTCTGCTTTCTTGCTACGATATGTGTGTATGTGAGTAGCAGCTAAAGTAGTCAACTTGAACTAACTTTTCCCAAAACTTTTTGGACAGCTGTTGAGGGTGTGCTATGTGAGCACACAGTTAGTATGTGGAAGCACTATGTTGTTTCTTGAAAGCTTATTGAAGAAGTAGTAAAGGTTCAAAAGCAATTTCTTCCTCTTATTCACACTTTAAAATGGTTATCCATTCTTGGCAGCTTGTGCATGTTAAGGAGATTTAAACAAACATTTAAACAAAACAAATTTAAAACAGAAATTTGCAACTTTTTTGCTATTGACTTGGACAGACTTTTCAGAGCTCTTCCCGTATAATGACTCCCTCCCATAAAGGCTGGGCTAAAGAGGTTAGACAGAATTAGGGAGTTATGGCTTGTATTGCACTTCCTTTTGTACTCTTTCCATCTTTGCTGCTGCAGTGAGCTAAGGCACGCACAGCAGTGCCTTTTGTTGCAGTGTTCCTTGTTTTTATCTTCTGTGGAAGTCTTCTTGATGTTCAGGGTGGAGATTTCTGGCTCAGTGGACAGACCACAGCATATAGGACCACACTTGGGGTAATGCTGTTAGATGTGCATGGATTTTTAATCCTTTTAACCAGTACTTATAAAAAAACACTTGCTTGGCTCACAGTTATCAAGTACTGTAAGAGAGAATCCTTATGTCTTAACGACTTAAGAAGGAAGTATAAAAATATTTGGTTTAGACTTCTCATTTGAGCATAATTTTGTAGCAGCCTTTTAAATGAGAAAATCTGAAAGAACAAATGGATTCAAGACACTTTAAAGGTACCTTACTTGGTTACATACTAGTTCAGTGCCATGCTCTGGTGTGTGCATTGGTCTTGCTTTGTAAATAACTTATGTTTCCTTATTGGCAAGTTCTGGTTTTCCATTAAAATCTCTGAATGGGAAATAGTATTTTTAGGCATTAATTGATAGAATCCCTCTTTAATCAGTATTTAAAGAAACTTTCTAGTAGCAGATGGCTCTAAAGGCAACAAAAGCAAGAGTAGTTCATCTGCAAATTGTTCTCTTGGTTAAAATGGAACAAAAGCAGGATCTTTCTGAACCTACAATGTCCATTTGATCCCCCCTAAAAAGGAAGACAGTTCTTCTGCTCTGTGCACAGAAAACTGAAAAAAAGAAAGCAAAAAGGTTGTAAGACTTGCAGAGGTGTGAGGTACGAGAACAAGTGCTGGCCAACTTTCCAGACTTATATTAGCTGTGTTAGATATCATAAGAAGGTAGTAGGGGTTGCAAATGAAATCCAGGGAGATGTAAAATGAGTGGAGATTTGAGGAAATTGAAGGAGAGACATCACTTGATAGAGCTGAGATAGCTTGCATTGTCACCCACTGTATTTCCTGTTTAAATGTACAGATACCAGGTAGCTTTATCCTGAACTGCTTCATCTTCTTTTGCCCATCTGTCTGTAGGTGGACCTCAAATGACCTTTACCCAGAGATTAATATGTAGTGGGATAATATTTCAGATTGGTCAAGCAATGCTTTTGGTGTCTGGTTACAGGTTTTTTTTCCTTCCCCTCATTTTAGCACTACTTCGTATTGATGAAACTTTTGCTTAAACTAAAGATTCCATCCCGGCAGGAGTGTTAAGGTGGCTTTAGCTGTACATTTGAGAAATCTTTTTAAAAATTTTTAAAGCAGTGGAAATTTCCAGGCTTTACAATTGAGGGGAAAAAAAAAATTAAAAAAATTGAAGTTCTGGTCTAGTAACTGCTTTGCAAGAAGAGAGAAATATGAAAAGGAACCGCAGACGTTCTGGATGTCAGCCTGTGAAATTTTCCACTATTCCTTTTAATAACATGCAGGCATGCTTATATTACTGGAATTCCAGTTAGAAGCCTCATTTTGACTGAAACTTCAAGCTACTTGGTAAGCAAATGCTCCCTGCAAATGAATTGTCAAGGAAAACAGTTCACACTTGTAAGAATTTGCATAAACCACTCCCATGCTGTATTTCAGCTATTGGTTGTATTAATCTTGCCTTCAGTTTCTTGTTTTACTGTTTATGTTAACTGTAGCTGTTAGTACATGGTCACTGCTACACTATCAGGTGACAATCCATCTTTTGCTGCCACCAATAGTGATTCTAGGCTAACATCTCCAGTAAGTGCTGTATGTTGTTAAACTAGAAATGTTAATTGTTGTATTTTTGTACTAAAGGAAGACATTAGGAAACATGTTCTAATAGTCCTTTGTAAAAGTTAACTTTAAAACATTTAATGGTGATCTATAAAAGGATTGTACCTTCAGATACATTGTTGAAAATCAAAGTGAAAGGATCTACAGGTTCAACCTCATTTGTCTACCTTGAAGCTCTTTTCTGTTTAAGTTGTTCTTGTTTACCAAAAGGCTCCCTGACCTTTCTCCAAGATCCAAAGCACTCCTTATGTTGAATGTGCCTTGTCTTTCTGTCAGTACCGATATTTATTGTTGACTAATGTTCTTTTAGGTTAGGGCCTAAAAAACCCTTTATAATGGGTTTAGTTTCGGTTTGGTGTTTTTGTTTGGTGGGGTATTTTTTGCTTAAATGCTGGAGTTGCAGCCGAGGCTGCATATTGTGCAAAAAGCAAGCAACATCCCAACAAACTAACTTCTTTCCAGTATTAATTGAAAATATAACCTCAGAACCCTTCAAACATATCCCTGTGGACTGCTGTCTTTCCAAGGTGGTGTGGTATACTTCCATTGCTCTCAAGCCAAGTCAGGCTTGTTGTGCTGTCTTTCTGTTACCTCTCCTTGCTTTGGGACTGAGGCTTTTGCAGTCAGCAGAGGTTTAACTCAGAATTGTCCATTCCCTCCTGCCCATCAACAACAACAAAAATGAACCCCAAACCCAAACAAACCCACCAAACAGCTACTGGCTGCCAGCTTACCCCTAGTTGCACAAACACCAGTACTAGTGCAAGGGCCTGGTGAGGTGTGACTAGAACAGACACAGTTGTACTCAAATGTAAACTGGATGGAGTTCCTGTAACTGTTCCTGAAACAAATGTGTTATAAAGGAGAGACTCGGCTGGTACTGGGTGTAGGAGAAACTAAGCACCTGTACAGCTAGGCCAAAATAAACAACTATGTGCAGAGCTGAAGACAAATTATTGTACTCTGATAAAAGTATGCTTACTGTAGGAAGCTATTGCTAAATAGAAACGTATTTAATGTTTATATGAATACTTGTTCTAAAGGAACCTGTCAGTGCCTGTACACAAACTGATAGGACACAGGTCAGTTTAGAATATTGCCATCTTACCTGCAGCCTCATACAAGTGGTGGAAGTGGGAAGAGTTGCACATATCAGTAATGGACAGAATCATCAATCTCAAATAATGCCTTTTTCAGTCAAGGTGGCAGTGTTTCCAGACCTTCAAAAGCAGCACAGCTGAATTCTTGATTGCTAATTGCACTGTAATGCACAGTTGCCAAAAATAATTTTTTAGTGGTTTTTTGGATTTAGGGCCCTGTTCAATGTCTGCTTAGTATTGTCTGAGCTACTTTCCTGTTTTCTGTATACCTTTAGGTTACAGTTATGGATGCAGGAGCTCCTTGCCCAGGTTTCAGGGCAGGTACTTGACTGACTAAATTAACTGTGGACCAGATTCTTAAGATTGGAGTGTCCAAAAGCCTAACTTCCCTTCCCTAACTTCCCTTCCCTTCTAATTCTAAGAATTAACTCTTAGCTGACAGAGATTCCATTCCTATGGAATTTCAATAAATGCTTTCTCTTATGAGAGGGGCAAACCCATGAAGTTAGCTGACTTCATCAGAGGTGGAGCAGTAGTAACTTGTTTCTAATTACAGTGCACAAATGTTTTACCTATAATAGAATCTTTTGAGCATCAACAAACTATGAAACTGATGTGATTGGCTTTTTCTGCTGGTTTGAGTTTAAGAAAAAGATGGGTCTTCAAACTGCAGTTTAGTTTTAAAGCAAGCTTTAATGTCTGACTGGTAGTTGTTACAATGAACTGTCTTAATCTGTTCATTAATCCTTTGAATTGAAGTGGTTCTACTGAACGTTTCTGTTAACTACAACTCTTTCTATCTAGATGTTTCCTTTTTGACAGTTCTGTAATGATTCACATTTCCATTCCTCTTTCAGAGTTCACAAGACCCAGTAGCATGCTATGTAGAGAAAAAGTTTTGGGGCAACACTATTCCTTAGTGCCAAGTTGGTTTGAAAGTTTATTGAGGGTGATGAGGTTGCACAGGTGAGACTTATAATATTCTGTCATGAAAAAATAATCCATTGTGCTTGCATTTGGCTGTAGGTTTGACACAGCATGGCTCCACAAAGTTTATTTGTATTAGAGAACCTGAGAAAAGACAAACTTTCTTTCTTAGTTATGTGCTTTTGCAAGGTTTTTCTTCATTCCTGGACCAAGGTCTCCTCTCTGGATTAACTCACTCAGTAGCTTTAACTTTCAGTAGAGCGTTATTTTAGCATACTTTATTTAGCTCTTGTACTGTGTGGACTTGTGTAGCCTTCCTCACTTGTATTTATACAGCGTAACCGGTGTCTGCCACAGCACAAGAGGGTTTGGAAATTCTTTTTTAAATTTATTTTATTTTAGAATAATCTAGTAACTTCCTCCTTAAATATCGAGATGCTAATACAGGGTAGATGTACTTATTATGGATCTGTTGCACCAGATTGGTGGTGTCAGCTGAGGATGTACCACATTTGTGGTGGTGTTACTATGGCAACTGCCTTCTAAGAGCTGTCTCAAGGTCACTCATCAGTTGTAGCCTGGAGTGCTTGCTGCTTAAGCAAAATATCTACACCAAACAATTCAGGAAATGATCATTCTGCTTTGAGAAAGCAACAATAGGGATGCAAAACAGTATTTTATTTTGGGGTTGAAGGAAAGGATTCTCTTTAATTACTCTATGTATTTATTCATCAGATACTTGAAGACTCTTAGAATCCTGGAGGGGTGTATTTTACTTGAAATGCAAATCGTAAGTATTCTAGTATCAATGATGTGCAAATTTTCTTATTTAAAAGGAAAGCAAAACAAAAAATAGAACCTCTACAAGCTGAAGAACTTAAATCAGAATTGATGCCCAAGCCTGAAGCTTATGGTGCAAAAATGACTGTCTGCACTGGTGAAAATTCAAGCACGATGCTTCTCAACTTATGTTGAGAATTCGGATTTATACTTAAGTGTTTCTTTTATGAGACATCCAGGTGCATTCTTACATCTAAATCCTTGTGGACATAGTTAGAGAATGTCTGATACACTTGCTAGCATTTTCAGTCTAACACACAGTGATTCAGAGAGAAGGCTAGAGAAGGGGTTGATCATGAAGTTGATCTTACGTCTGAGGTTACAAGAGATTTTCTGCATGCATAAAATTGAATCCACTAGAGTAAAACCTGGTTAGAATGACAAAGTGCTGTTTCCTTGGTTTGGATAGTTACCTGACTAGTAAAAGGCTACCATGGTTTTATGTGGCTCTTTATTTGTTTGGGTTTTTTTTTTCCTTTTTGGATTTAAACTTTTCTTCTTCTTGCATCATTTCTTGGACTAAAATGGTAGTATGAGAGCAACAGAAGCAGCCATTAGATTCAGCAGTTGATATTACGGCTGACTACATTTCAAACCTCTTTCAAAAAGCTGTAAGCTCTTGTTTTAAGAACTTAATGTATTCAGGCAGCAATTTAATCCTTTCTCTTGCTTTTTAGGCTGAACAGACAGTTCTTGTAGCTTCTTCTCAAAAACATGTATGAGCTTGTCTCCCCCACACACCTGTTTTTAACTTCTGATTAGTTTGTAGGTTTGGGGAATGTTGGTATTTTCCAAGTGTGTGATTTTATATCTAATACTAAGAAATATTTACAGAGAATAATTTCTGTTAACATCTCTGGAGCTGTGGGCCAGACTTCCCATGGCATGATCTAGGTTTGATGCCACTCTCTAGAACTTGATTTGGAGATGTCTGTTTTGAAGTAAACATTACCAAGACTGAAGTCTCGTCTGTGAAAATTGGGATTGAACCAAGTAGGTTCAATGGTAGTTGTCCACAGAAGCCAAGGAGCTCCATCTTTGGAGTATATCTAGCACTGCACAGAAATGGTAGGTGAGCTGAGACTTCTATTTCTAGAATAACAAGGTATACACATACTTAAGGAGGGAAGGAAAATAGAATAGCTAAGGATATTGGGTTAGTAATCCAGTCTATTTCCCCTTCAGTAAAACAAGCCTAAACCCTAGTAAGAGGATGGAAAAGAGTTGTGCATTCAAATAGTTGGTAAGAGGGAGTTAAGGAAAATCTCTGTGTTATTAAGGTTGGTTTTTAAGGCAGTCCTGTTAAGTGTCTGTATCATTTTCTTCAAAGTAAGCAGTCTGTTCAAATTTTACCACACATTGTAGCATTACAGTAAATGCTAGTGTATCCATTGCTATAGTGTGAAGCCAGAACAAAAGAATAATTTTCACCAGTGACCCAGAACAGAGGTCTCTGGGGTAATTCCACATGATACGAAGTAGTGGCATATACAAGCGTTTTGTTTGCAAAATAACCAGTCTTACACAGGCCACAAACAAATTGCAGGTGGGGTGGTATGAGAGTTTGAGCCCCGCAGGGCTGGTATTTCCATCACCGACTACTACAGGGACTTGCTTGGTACAGGCATATCTCCCCAGAGCTGTCTGTGCAATCCCCTACCTGTGCTACCACGGCAGGGCTTTGCACTGGGCTGTGTGCTGTCCTGACCTTCAGGAGACGTTTATCCAGATTGTAAACTAAATTCTTGCTGACTGCAACACCTTGTCTACACTGCTGGTAAAAGGTAACTTCAAAGCTACCTAAGGCTTATTCATGCAAATTGTATTAAAAGAAACCATTGTGGACCAGATATAATTATCTGTTTAAGAGAAAAATCAGGTTTGTTTTTCACTTTATGTGCACTCAAGAGGGTTTTCCAAAAGTGAGCAGGCTAGATTTGTGGGTCAGCCTTACACCTGAGCTTCTCATGGTGTTTTACAGTGTCCTGTTCCTATTTAAGAGCTGTCCAAGAGCTCATGAGAGAAACAGTCTCATCTTCCACAGCTGTTAGAGATTGCTTGAGGATGCAGCTGGTTGATAGCTTCTAACAAAACCAGGTGAGTTAAGATCCTAGACAAGGGTGGTATTTTATTCCAAGTATATTTACTGGCTATCACCAAAATAGACCCAAGCTTAGCTACACTAATGGCCTCAGCCACTTCAGAAGCATTTTTCTTTGCAGTAGTAAGGTTGTTTCAACTTTCTTATGTAATATTTTGAACAAAAGGTTAGGTACTTTCCTATAGTCATACTCACTTGTCTGAAAGTTTCTTCTATTATGGATCCTTGCTATTTAGTAATTCCAAACCAGTCTAGACTTGCTTTTTCTGGAATAATAAAAAAACTTGCGAATCTTCCAGGCTTTTCATCCACCCCAGAGAAAGTTAGCAAGGCACTTCAGGTCTTAATATATTGTTATTGTTAAAAAACGACAAAAAAATCCCACCCTGCCAACAGAAATAACTGCATGAAATAGAATGTTTGTCTTCTAGAGTTACATATGCTCCATAGCATCAACAGTGGAAAAAGATTAGTAACAGCCCTGGAGAGACTTAGCTGTATCAGTTGAAACAAAGATACAGCTAGGGCTATTGGTGAGTGTAAAACCAAAACAAAGCCCCACCCACAAAACACCACAAAAGAATACAGCTGAAAAGTGGCATGTTCTAGCTTGCCTGGTATATTAAGGTAGCATTTTTAGCATTTCATGCTAAATTAAAGGCCTTGCCTCCAAAGTGGGGATTTTGGAAACTGCTCTGACTTTGTATGCTGTGCATGGGGTAGTCCTCATGCATTTCAGTGTTCTGTTCAAGAGCCTAAGGAGGCATGAAGCAGTTGCCTAAGTTTTTTGTACAAGATTGGCCACCATCCGTCAGTTGAGAGCTGGTATTTCATAGTTGGAGGAACTTGCAGTGAAATTTTTTACATAAAACAATATTGTAAACATGTTTTGCAGAGCAGATGAAGTGCTTTAATATTAAAACTTTTCTTAACTCTTTTATGAGAGCATACACCTAGTAGACTTGACCAAAAGGGCTAGGTTAAAAACAAAAACAAAACCCCAAACAAAAAGTACCACTGGCACTTTTTTGGAAGCAAGTCTAGAGCAAGCCTAAGGTGTAAAGTTCTTTACGTGCATTGGTAATCGACTTAGAGGTTTTTTTTTTTTTTCCTTGGCACATATCTTAGCAGTTCTTTCCTCATTCTAAGTGCAAGAATTTCTTGACAAAGTGTGCTAGAATGTGGAGTTATCTTGAATCTGTTTCACTCCATGCACTCAAGGCTTGCAGTCCTAGATCCTATCTCTGTCTAAAAGCTAGAGAAACAGAAGGACAAAGCACAGATCAAGAGTCAGATAAAACAAAGAATACTTAAGTGCTTTAATAACTTTTAGATAAGCAGAAAATACAGCTTCTAGAATTAGATCCTTTGGTTGTTTTCCATTCGGGATAATTTGTTTATCTTGGTTTTGGTGCCATGTATCCAGATGTGACTAAACTGTCTCCAGGCAGAGTTCACCACAACATTCCTCTATTGCTCTAGCTCCAAAGATATTACTGTCATCTTGGAAATATTAAGTTCTGTATTAGCTACAATTTACCATGACATAGCAGAGAAGTTACTGATGTCAGAATTGGCAGAAGTTAGTTTAATCCTCTTGGAGAAAGTAAGTTACTGCTTCCATGGAGTAAAATAACATGGAGATGGCTGCTAATTCACTGTTTAGCTAGCATTTGTCTGAAAGATTTCAGTGTCATATCATATGCATATGAAAGTACCATGGTCTCTGCTACTGCTAACTCTGTCTCTTGGAAAAACAGGTAGTTCTTAATGCCCTAGACTTCTTGAAAGAGTTCTGGCCTCCAAACAAGGTTATCTGTCATGTGACACAGGTGCTCACACATACAGGAGCGCTCAAAACCAGTTTGTTATCTCTTAAAGAGAAGCAGATGGTCATGCCTCTTCCCTCTTTGTTAGCATCCTTGAAATGCAGAAGTCTTGGGCTTGTTTTCAAAGGCATTGTCTTTCAGTTCACTATTATGTAAACTCTCAGCTTTTTCCCAGTAAGTCAGTCAGGAGATTCAGGTTTGATTTGGTCTTGTGAAATGCTTTCAAAAGTATCTTCAGCAGGTCTTACAGCAGTGTTCTGAATTTCACTATTTAAAGGGTAGGTTAAGGAATTCTTCCATTAGTGTCAAACTATATGGATGTGAAGACTACTCTAGTGTGTGAATTGGAGCAAAATGGGTTCCAGAACTTGTTTGGTTTGCTGTGTGGGGTTTTGGGGTGCTTTTTCTTGTGTGTGTTTGGTTTTGTGGATTTGGTTTTTTGGGTTTATTTTTTTTTGGTGTGCTTTTTGCTTTTTAATTTTGGAATTAAACATATGAAGCACACATTTATCATAAAATAAAAATAACAAGCATCAATTGCTACATTCTATTTGTAAGCCTTGATTTGGCATATTCTGACAATGGAGGATTATATTAGGTGTCCAGGCCTAAGTAACTGTTTGTTGTGCTAAAATTTATATTTAAAAACATAAATTTCTACATCTAACTTCCTAGCTGCTCCAATCGTTTCTCCAATATTAAGTTACTGCTAATGAGAAGGGACTTGACTAAAGTTAAAAATAGAGTACATTGAACTTAACATGAACCTTAATATCTTTTCCAGCTTTTACAAAGATTGTATTGTGAATTGTGTATTGTTCACTTAGTTTCTCACTGATTAAAAGTATTGAAATAAACTGTGTATTGTGAAATCAGGTTGCTGTCCTTGCTTTGTTTACATTGTGCATATCTTATCTAAATGTCTTTTTACAAATTTGATGCAAAGTTCAAGATTGGAAATGGGATTTGTAAGTCTTAATAGGACTGTTTTTCTAAAGGCAAAATATATTGCTGAAGACATAAGACGACTGAAATGCGTTTATTGTCAGAGCATAAAACAAACTCATTTCATTTACTTGGGATTTGGATGCAGCCAATGTGGCAGATCAGATATTTTTCTATATGCAGTTTGTTATTAGAGCCTCACAGAAGTTTCCAGTGCTCTTTGAGCCTGGTTTTACATAGGTCTTTGTTTTTTTTCTGCTTACTGTAAATTAATTTTTTTACTTAACTGATAAGTTTGTTACTTAATTTGTAGACATAAAACTGATCTTGACTAAAATAATTCTGTAAAGCTTCTTGCCTGAAGATTTGGTAAACTCTAGAAGAAAACCTCTCTGATTTTTCCTGTTCTGGGAGGAGGTCCTAATAGTGGCTAGCTTACCTCTGCTCTTTTATTCTTGTCCTCTTAGAATGCAGATTTGGTAAGTACAGGTAATAATTACAGTCACTGAGTGGTCACTGAAGAAGAAACAATGGTGATTTAAGGGAGCTTTCTCTTCTGGGTGAGTGACTGTGTATCCCATCGCTTGGTTCAGGAGATTTCTTATTAGAGAGATGCTCGTGTCTTTATGCCTGCTGATGTAATGAAGGGAAAAGCAGGCTTGCTACAACATATAGTTTTGGGGTTTTTTTCCTAATTTTCTTCCACTCAAAAAAAAGAAAGTAAGCAATAAACCCTTCTGAACTAATTGTTCTGTTAAAATGACAAACCAGTGCAAGGTAGTATTGAAGAAGTGTGGTATGAGTTATCAGTAAAGAATAGAGAATTCTGTGGCATTATACAGTTATGCCTTCCTCTTGAATGTAAGTACTTGTGGTTTATGCAGTATCAAAAAAGTACAGTGGACTTTATCTTTCTCTGTATTGTTTTTTAAGATCAAAGCCAGCACTTATCTGCCTTTTTTTTTTTTTTTAAATTTGGCTTGAGAGAGCAAGGCGGATCTATACAAAATAACCACAAGTGTCATGGAAAATCAACAGGAAGAAAGTGTTTTCCTCTTCAGTTATTTCATTTATTCTCTTCCTCCTCCTTATTATCAGATGGCAGTTAAAAATAAAAACCTGATACTTTTGCATAGTGTAGAGCTGAACCACAGAACTGACTGGCACAGAATATTTTAGCTGTATGAATTTTCAGGGGTTCAAAAAGAAATGTATATTGCAGAGAAATCTAGCTGCTTGGAAACTCAGTCCTTTTGAACCAGGAATGTGAAGTTTGAGACTATGGTGAAACACACTCATCCTTACCTTTTTTTTTTCTAGGGATTCCTACTGGCTTCTGTTGGAGAGAACACTGTACTAGGTAAGTCTGCTGTTAGACTGAAATGTCCAGGACTGCTTTGATTTATAAGAATTGATCCAGAGAAAAAATTGATATTTAAAGGGTTAGGAAAAGGGAGAAAATTTCAGTCTCCTTAGAAATATAGAGGTATTTTATGTTCTGTATTAATATTGTATATAGTTTGCTCTCCTCCACCTCCCTTAAACTTGAGGAAATGCATGGTATGACCTGGCCCTCAGTACATATGACTGGATATAGTGCAAATAAGCTTTTGGGGGATTCTTGTGCCAGTAAAGGATGTTGCTCTTAAAAGTTGTGGGATGCAGTGGTAGCATCCTTGTGCGTGTACATCTGCCTTTAGTTTTTAATTCTCTGTATCACTGATACTATGGATTTCTTCTTTCTGAGGTAACTGGTGATATGGATCCTTTGCTCAGAACAGTTCTTTTGAAACAATGGTGATGAAATGGGATTTCTTAACAAAAACTGATTTGGGCCCAGAGTGGATATGATGCTATTCACTGGCGTTTGTTAGGTTGTTTTTTTTTTTTTTTGTCATACCTTCTGGGGTGACTATTTAGCCTTCAATACCCAAACAAATTAGTGTATCAATCTCCATACTTCTTGCTGGAGAGTAGTGAAACTGGTGACTTGTCTGGATGTTCTGTTCAGTGGAATTTTGATCTCAAAAAAGGAAGCAGCTCTTTCAGAATAATCTCTTGTGACAAGATCAACCTCTTTTATTATAAGGTCAGGCTAAAGCAAAATGAAGAAAATGAGACAGTGGAAGAAAAACCTTTGGAGAATGATCTCTTCAAAGCCCAGAAAAGAATCTGTTTGTCTCAGATAGCTGTGCTCATTAAAATGTTAAGAGTTCCTAAGCAATGGTCTGCAGATGAGACACAGAAGTAAATAATAGGTGGTGGAAAGAAGGGATAAATGACTTTTGCTCATGACTGGATGGAGACACTAAGTATATTGTCTGTCATAAATCTACTTGCAATGGAAGAAACCTAGATGACAGTATTTTTATTCTATAAGACAGAATTAATGACATCAGACTTAAGTGTTGTATGCTCTTGTGTTCCCTCCATGGTATGTTGTGTTTATCCTGTTATTGTATGTACACTGTTATTTATAGGCTTCATCTATATGGGAATATAACCAAGTAAGCTTCCTACTGCTGAAAGCTCAAGTGTATGTAAGGTTTTGTAGCTTTCTGAACTTTTATTGAACTGCTAGATACGCTAACAATGCTTATTGGGCTTTGAAAACAAAACATAAAAGCTATGCCATGCCTGGAGACAATATTTGTAACTTTTCTAGTAATTTTATCATGGCCCAAGAATATAAGATTCTGACTGTGGTGTACCTGAACATGACTTTCCTTCCTTTTAAGTGTTCTCTGTAAGTGTGAAGTACTGTAATAAAAGGTCACTTAACTGGACAAATACATTGTGGCATTTACTGACAAGAAAACACATTGAATTGACCATGCTGTATAGCTGATATATTCCAGTTGTATGACATAAGTGCATGACTGGTGCTAATCAGTTGCCATGTTTGATATGCTTATGAGATGCTAACATAAAAACCTCCCAATGCAGTGGTGTGGCTGATGACTAACTTTAAAGTATAGCATCAAGTTGAACCTTGAATTAAACTGCTGGATGACATGGAAGTGTGGTAGGAGAGAAGAGGAGTATTTTTAAATTGTGGGGGATGCATCCTTAATGTCTCATTGGCAAACAAATGCTCAAACAGTAGTTCCCCAGCTTAGGGTTTTATTGAATGTAGAATAGAATTCAGACTGTCTGCTTGTATAGGAACTGAAGATCCAGTGCATGTAAGAAAAAATAATAATAATAAAAATGAACAGCTCTATCCTGGTGTTTCCTCCAGTGCACTATATAAAAATACATGAAACTGCTTCCTAATGTTGTGAAACCACACAACTACTTAGCCATTTATCTACAAACAAGGAAGCAACTGGATCTGAAACAAACAATCACAAATTTTTTTTGGCACTTGAAGGAGAAGGATGTGATCCCTTCTTCTGGTTTTGGCAGTCACTGACCTCTTGTACTAACTTCCAGAATGGCTGCAAATCTGCCTAAAATTACTTGGCTTTTCTGTGTTAATGATGGTGGTGTCATTTTGGAGAGTTCTGCAGATAAACATTAGTGTTTGAGAAGTGCCAGTTGTATTTGTTTTCATGAGCAAAACTGATTTTTTGCCTGATGCAGGAACATTGGGGAGCTTGGTGTGAGATCAGTTGCAAAATGTCTTTTTAATAAAAGTGAAGGTATTGCTGCTTTAACAGAACATTAGAAAAATGAGAAGCTTAAGATTTTTATGCAATCAAAATTCTTTGTAAAGAACAGAAAAGTTTGGACAAAAAAAACCCCTCCAAACAACAAGAGGGCATTGAGAGTCTTATTCAAAAGCATGCTGCTTTTTCTCATAAATGGAGAAAAAAAAAACCTTGATAATAGGAATTAATGTTGTGGTCAGAGAAGATGGGAGTTTTAATGGATATATGCAAAATGTAAAGAGTACCTGAGATTAATAAAACATACCTGCTTAGATCAGTACTAAAGAGAATGTGGTAATACACCTTAAATTAAGACAAAGTAGGATCAATTGTAAAGTACTCTCTTGCCTGACTAGCCCTTTGTTACAGTGGTACCAGGTTATCACTGGGCTGCAGTACGTAATTCTCTGACTGGGTTTTAGTGACAATCGTACAACAGTGGTGCTAGCGTCAATCTAAACACTGCAAACAGAGTTAGAGCTGGTTGGTCTGGGGTTTGTTTGGTCAAATTTTGAAGGTCTCTTAGGGTAGAGGTTCCACTGGCTGGCTGGAACTGGTTCCTGTGTTCAACCAATATATGAAAAATAGAATTTCACTTGTTGCAGGCAGTAAAGCTTGCCTCTTGCCCTTTTGTTTTAGGCCTTGGAGGAGGCTCTGTGACTTTCCAGTCTATAGTATTTCTCCAAGAGCTGTTTTTCTCTTTTGCATAGCATTGAATAAAGGCACCAACCTTCAGGGTTTTTCCTCATCTGTTTTAGCTTAATTTTACAATAAGTGATCCCTGAAATCTAAGATATAAATCTGCCAGTGATGTGCAAAGTAACATTGCAGCTTTGTTTTGTGCAGTAAATTTTAGCAGGTGCTCCATGTTGTAACCATTGGTACACCATGAATGGCAGCATCTGAAATACCATGAGATAACTGTACTGTGGAGAGACAAATGAACCTGATCATTTTCTACCTTCAGTTTGCAGTTGGGCTGAAGGTACTCTGCTAAGCTCTGGTCATTATGAATATGAAATATAGTCATGTATATGAGGGAAAAAAAGAGAAAAGGATATTTTTAACTAATGAAATGCTTACCTTTATTGGTATGCTATAGATAGACAACTGTCACTTTGAATTTGGAATGGTAGTGCTTGTGTTGAACTAAATCAACACCACTTGCAGCCATCCGAAAGTGTACCTGCGTACACTTAAACTTAATCAGATTTTAATTACAGCACTGAGCTAGGAACATTTCCATATTTCAAGGTCAAACTGTGTTTTAGAAGTGTCTTTGTATTAAGTAGCTGTACTTGCTCCTTACAATGCAATAAATTATGTATAAGTACCGATACTATGCATGGAAAACTTTAAAATATTTTGATTTCCCTTCTTCAGTAACTTTCTTTGTTTTCCATCTATGATCTTGTAGTCTCAAATTTGAGAATCTAGTTTTGCCAAAAACTCAGGAAACTTCATTAACAGGCCTTTTATAATTAGATCAGTGAATAACAAGGTCTAGTTTTAAAAGCAATGGGGATGTGTAGCTTTCAATAAACTTTTTTTAAAAGCTATTTTAGTAGCTGAAGCAAAGAGACACCAAGTAGAATTCTCAAAGATGCTTTTAACACACCAGGCGTTTGAGTCCCATTGAAGCTGGTTGTTGTGAGTCTCTGTGTGTGTAATATGGAAACTGCTGGCAGATAGTTGCCTTCCACAGCACTTGGGCACTTTTTCAGAAAATTAATTTACATTTAAAAATGGTAATGTATCCATAGCTTTGATTAAAATTAGTTGGTTTACAGTGTAAAATAATATATTTATTGGCATTAATTCTGTAGCTTAGGTCTTGTGCAAACACATGACTAGATGTCTTCAAGTACTGCCTCTGCTGACTAGCAAACTGTCTGAGACAAGTGAGCAGCGTGATTTACAGACTTTCCCTCTACTGTGATCCTGCTTGTGATGGGTGTATTTCTAACAGTTAGGTCAGTGATTGAAATGTCAGTTTAGAGTCTGCTCTAAATGAATGTTCTTAATCGGAGAGATTACGATCTGTTGTAATCAAGACAAGCCTGTATCAGTGTTTACTTGTCACGGGAGAAACCCCCTGTGTTCTAATGTGAATGTCACTGAAACTCCCTAAGTACCCACACTGGGCAAAGGCCATGTTAGTATACAGATCCTTGACAGGCTTCAGTTCTCTGAGACCATTACCTATCACTATAGTAAAATGAGCAGGGTTGTTGAAATAGTAATGCATTTTGGAGATGATACAGTAGACACAAGTCTGGAATAGTCTTCACTGTGAGCTTATGGTGCCTGTCCCACACGGCAGAGTGCTTAATTTCATATCTGTGGTGAGGGTTAAAGGGAGAAGGTGTTGAGAGTTGAAGTCGACGATACTATTTTACATTTTTTGAATGATCTCACAACCTTAGTATTTTCAGCATAACTTTTTTTATGCCTTTAAAGCATATGGAAAAAGTAGTATAATTTGCAATGAGGAAATTTCTGACCTTTGCCAGCAAGGTTGTCATCTGGAATCCCACCGAGCTGGTTGACACTGCTTTGGTTGCCAGAGTGAGCATGCGTGCTGCAGGGGCTGGCTACTAGAGGGGCAGGAGTCTTTCAGCACTACGGGCTGGGACCTCCAGTTACAGTTTCAACTGGGTTCTTGAACTGGAAGGGAGGGGTGGCCTTTCCCTTGATCTCGCTGCTGCCTCCTGTTTTGTGGATGCTGTGCATGGGTGGGGCAGCACAACCTAGCAAAGGTCTCTGCACACTACCTCCTGTGCTGCCAGGCACTTGGACTGCTTCATAGCTGGCAGGTTTCTAGAAAAGCTGCTCTTGGTCTTCGTAATATGGTGATAAAGCATGTTCTGTCCTGTCAGCATGGAGGAGCTGTGCAGCAGCAAAGCCAGCTTGGTTAGATAAAATACTTGAGGGTCTTGGCAAGTGGTTTAAAACAAAACTGAGCATGTTCAAAGGCTTTAAAAGCACTTACTGTCTGCATAGGTACCTTCATTGGAGCAGCAAGATGAAGTTTAGCTTGTTCAGATATTTGATCAGGTTCCCTTCAAGCTTCAACTTGGACTGCATAAAAGGTTATATTTTGTTCAGTGGAATTCTCCACTGTTTTAAAATGCCTCAACCAATTTTATGCAAGTCTTCCACAAAAAAGTAATTCTGAGGGGTGTGAGACAGTCACTAAAGAATCGGAACAGGCGTCTGTGATGGAAAATGTGAGGCATCCTTAACCACAGCTCTAGCTGTGCCTGCATAGGTAATGATATGCTTTAGTGTATTTGCCTATTTCAGGCAAAGATGCCCACCCGAAACCAGCAATGTTCTTTCCTTTTAGTGACGAGTTTGTCAAAATTATCTTTCAGGAGATCCTCTTAACTTTAGCCTATTCTGAAACTTTAGTTGCAATGTTGGGTGCATAATGGCTGTTTTAAAGATGAAGTATATTAAATTGAGTGTATGTGTGTGTGTTCATAAATAATGTCACTTGGGCCCCCTTCCTAGACTAACAGATGCCCTGCTGGATATGTGTGTTGGTGTGTGGTTTTTCAGCAGTGTGCTCCACACCCCCCGTTTGGTACTCCAAATTGTAGAATCTTTATTTGTACACAGAAACAGCAAGAAATAGTCTATTTTGTTTGGTGTGGGTCTTATTCTCCTGACATGTAAGCTTTAACTGTGTTTGGGAAAGGAAAAAACTAACTCTGGCTGCATGCAAAATGCAAAGGTGGTGTGCTTTTACAATAACTGTTAAAATAGCCCTAGAATTTCAGGTGAACGTAATTTTGAATTGGTTTTGTAAACTATAGGAGTAGTCTTCAGAAACTGGGAAAATGCGGGCTGTGGACTTTGGGAAGGAGCTTGCGTGCTTGCCTGAAACGTGTTTTTCCTAAATGGCTTTGGAATAGGACACAGTGTAGATTGGGTGGAGCCTCTCAGTCTCCATAGGACTGAGACATGCCCCATTCAAGGGCAGACTCTTACTAGCTTCATGAGCTGCATAGTAAAGTGTACACAGTAAAAAAAAAAACAAACACCCCATTTTCAAGGGAATTGCATGAAGTTTAGTAAAGGGTCGTCAGAATTATTCATTTTTTTGCAGACATACGGGTGCATCATTGTGAATCTCTTTTTTGCTTGAGAGTGATTTTACAGACTCGAGCTTTACTGGATCACCACATAAGTAACTTATTAACTAAACACTTCTAAATATTACCCAGGTTTTGTAATTAGTGTATTTTTGGAGGCAGTGTTAGAAATTTCTGGTGTCTTCTTCCCATCCCCCAGCTCTTGAGCTCAGAGTAGTCTCGTTTGCTTGCAGCTGCAGTGGTAGGCATCTTTCAGGAAGTGACCTTGGCTTGTATTAATCAAATTCAGAACACACAGAAAAGCTTCTTGGTAACATGCTGACTTGATGTAAAATTTTATAGCATCCATTTTCTTTTAAAATGAGGCCATCTTATAAACCGGGAGTTTATTTATGATATCTCAATTTAAAAGAATTTGTGTAACATGGGGTGGTATTTAGGGAAGGTAAAACAACAGAGCCAAACTGTTCTTTTTAATGAGAGGAAAATAGCTTTATGTAATTGTAATTAAATCTTAAATTACTATTGGCAAAACTGTATTTTAGCCTGGCTGAACCATGAAAATACAGCGTTATTTGACGTTTTCCTTGGTGCCTTACCATTTTTGAACCAGAGTAGAAAAAGCTTGCTAGTGGAGCATGATCTCAATCAACAAAGACTCTCATGATGTCTTTAGCTTTCTGACTTGATGATTGTTTTAATCGCTTACTGCATCTTTTGTTAGCAGCTCTCAACTCATTAAGCTTAACCTCATAATAGCTGTATTGAGCTGCTATGCCTATCTGTGCATACATTGAGAAAGGAATCTCTACCTGTGCCTCCTCTAGAAACCACTGTTTGACCATGCTGGAAGTTGGTTTTCATTGGCTGCTCTTAAATCGAATGGTTTACTAGTCCTGAAGCAGGTTTTAAAGAATTTTGCATAATTATCTTCATGTCTAAAACTGTTCTGTGAATTGAGTATAAAAAGAGGACTTTTGGCAGTATTTAAAGGAGGCATAGCTGTTCATAAGAATGTTATCCTTTCTTGGGACCTATGTGGAGGGCTGAGCCCAGAATATCTTTCAATGTTACAAAATGCTGTGAAAACCTTTAAGGTTCTGTGATAAGATAATTTACCAGTTTTCGAACTACCTTTTTCTGGAGAATTAGTAATAGCTGCCACCTGACTGTTTTTTTTCCCCTTAGGTTGTCATGTGCATTCTCTTGAAAATCTGCCATCTGGTTGGTTTCAGGGTTTGGAAAACTCCGAAACTGGCATCTTCAGCATAAAACTCTTGTTTGACTGTGTGTGTCAATGGCATATATACTAGGTTTACCTCTTCATAATTATATTCAGATTCTTGTCATTCTTTCTGCAGCGTGTTGGAGGTCTGAATTATGGTAGCATACATGTTCGCAAGTGTTTCCTGCCTTGACTGCTGCCTGTTTTGGAATGGATAATTCCATGCTGCTTACCCTGCAGATGTATGCAATGACTTGCCATTCTACTTGGTATCACGTCACAGTTCTAATCATTCACTTCAAGATCTCTGTGTAACCCTACTCCTGTGCTGAACATACTCAGATTACTTTGCCACTGAATTTGTCTTAACTACATGCTTTATGTAGTCTCTTGATGCTGCTTCATATTGTCTGGTTTTTGCACCAAACTGAGAACTTCACATCTTCACGTAAGAGTACTTTAACCCTCTTGCCTTGTAGTTGGCAAGGCCAAAGAAGGGGTGATAAATCTGTTGCTCTCCGTGCTTAAGTGTATTTGACATTGCCTTTCCAAGAGCAAGTAGATGCCAAAACACAGTCATAGGATGTGTCATTCCATATTTGTGGTTGTCAGCGTTTTCATCAATCTCCCACAGAATAAAGCTGATCCCAACCTAGATTTTGGGATACCCCACCACAGACTGATTCGCTGAGTCAGTAGTCCCCAAGTCCCCCAGTCCACAACACTGCTTGTGATGATATTTTGGCTCAGGAAAGCTTGTGTCATAATTCTGTGTTAAAATTTTAAACCAGAAGTACTGATTAGGAGATGATGGAGCCACCGATACAGAATGGAGGTGTACAGTGGAACAAGAAGCCTGTTCTGTGTTCTTCCTTGGGTTGTGTAATCTTAAAATACACGGTGACTAACATGCATTGTGTCTTTTTTCCATGCCAAAGCAAGACACTATTAGAAACATTTTGTGTCTAGACCATTTTATACCTCTGTGGCTAGATATTACTTGTTTTCCTGTGCAAGACTGAAGACCTGATAATTTTTGTACTCGACAGCCACAAACTCAACGACTGTCTTTGGAGTAGATGAGGGGACGACTTGTTTTGAAGTCAGCATCTTGAAGCAGAGTATTATTAGCAGCACGGTGGGGACTGGCTGGGGGGCAGCAGCCTTATGCCAGGGCAGAGACGAGTCCTCGTTTGACAAGAAGCAAAGTAAATCACTGCAGCTCTTGACTGCACACTCAGAATCCTTTCCGACAATTCTGTGCTGATGTTCTCTCTCCCTCCCTACCCTCTCACAAGGTCAGTCTTTCCTGTTTGCCAGTACAGTCTCGCTGCTGTCACAGCTCTATAGCTCAGTGCTGCTTTGATACTGACTCGTATGAGTCCTGCCCTTAGATTACTGACCTGGTGTTCAACTAAAATGGGGGTGAGGGGGACCCGCTTCTGCAGCTTTTAACTTGTGACTCGCTGGCGTGCTGCTGCTTGCTGCACAGCTCCCCTTCCCCTTCATTGCTATGCCAGAAGAAATGCTGAGCTCAGCGGACGCTGCCGGGCACTCCGTGTGCGGTACGGGCAGGGGAGGAGAGGAGAGGAGCGGAGCGGGCCCTTCCCTCATGTGCCGGCGCCCCGGGGCCGGTGCCGCTCCCCGGGCCGGGCGGGCAGGAGTTAAGGGCCGCGCCGCCGCCCGCGGCCCGTTTGAGCCGCCGCGCTGCCATTGGCTGCGGAAAGGTGAAATTGAAACCACGGTAAACTTTTGACCCCGGAGCAGGCTTGTGGAACGCCTTCCCCTTGCCAAGAGCTGAGGGCTTTTTTCCCCCCTTTTCCTGTATTTATTCTCTGTGATCGTGCCGTGCCGCATGCGGCCTCTCCATGGGAGGGGGAGGACGAGCACAAGCGGGTAGTTTGCGTGTCCAGCTAGTGGAATACGTCTAAACTGCTAGTACCAGCTATCTCCTAAAACTGATCAGTAGACAAGGAGTCCAGTTTCTGTCAACCTCCAGCATGCTTTTTGTGTGGTGGAAAAACCCCAAACCAGCAGCAACAGAACAAGCCAGCCCTTACACCCCACCCTCACTCCCTCAGTACCAAACCAACCATACATACACAGATATTAAAGAATGGATGCTGCCTATCGGGGCTGATTAAGCTGAGGAGCAGGCGGGTGACTCCAGGCACACTGGCTGTTGGAGCTCTGCTGCTTAATAAGCCGCTTATGCATATATATTTTCTTTTTTAAAGGTTGAAGTGGTTTCTCCTTACTGAAATCCGAGGTAGAAGTGTCTCATTGTTACTGTTTAGTTCCTGAGTTGGTGTGTTAAAAACCTGTTTTCTGAACTGTAACTTTTTCTATTCTTTTGTATCTTCATTAAACAAAAGGATATGTTTGTTCAGTCCAGGGACAAGTAGCGCCAGCTCAACATCGTTGCCAGCTTACAAAGTGTCAGAAGCCCAGTGGTAGCCATTGTTACAAATTTATATTCAGGTAGGGCGACTCTAACAAATTCTGGACCTAAGCAGAGCTGTGTCACTTCCATACTATGCAGAGTTTGTTACAGAAAAATCGTAAATGTCTGTGGCCGAGGAAATTCACCTTCCCTCTGTAGCGTTGCCAAACCAGACAAATTAAAGCAGCATTACGTTTTCAATGAAGTATGAATATGAGATTTAGTTAATCCACCTTTCTTTCTCCTTAAACATGTCTGTCGTTTCACTGACAAAAGAATAGCTGACTTGGTTACTTTGTGCATCAGCTGCCGTTTCCTCCCACCCTGGTCCGGGCGCAGGTACTGGCCTGCCGGTCTGGCAGGAACGTTCAGCTTACTGAATGGTAAGTGCCACTTCGTCAAGGAGTCACTCAGCACCTTACTTAGAGATAACATTCAGAACTCTTCCCCAGCAAAGCAACTCGATTCCAGGCTATTTCAGGGTGATGTTTTCACCTCTCTACTGGCTTGTTCTTGCAAATAGTTTCATCGGATTTATGCAGTGTGTTCATTTTCCCAATGAGGATTAGGGTGGGGAGGAGCCCTCAGCTATTGTGATAGGGTTTTTTAAAATTGAGGGCAAGAAGTAGTTCAGTGTTACAGCACAGGAGGTTGTGGGGGTTCCGTGTGGGCTGTTGGCCGAGTGCTGCCGTTCTCGCTGCAGTTTGATCTGGGAATTGCGGGAGTCTCCTGAAGCACTGCCAGCAGCATCAAGGGAACAATGAATATAATATGATTAATAGCAGATCCCCTGCCCCCTCTTGTGTGCAATTCTCCTTGCAACTGCAAAAGAAACATGCGCTTGTAATGATAGTTGGTGGCCTCCCTGTTTGTTCCAGTTAATGTTCCCAAGCAGCAGACATTATATAGTTTATTTTTCCCTACTCCTTGTGATTCTTTGTTCTTCCCTCCCAGCGTCTGTGTGCGTCCTGTCTGCTTCGCATCGTCCATCCGTGGTGGTTTGCCTGCCTGCAAAGGGGAGCAGCCGTGAAGCTGCTCACTGCCTATCACAGTGAAATGGAATAAATGCTCTTTGAAAGGAAGGAAGAGTGAGTAACAACTGCTAGGAAATAAGGATCACTTGTGAACTCTATTTCTGAAGCATCATTTAAATGTCTGTGCCTGAAAGACTTCTGTTGAGCAGTTGTGTGATCGCATTGTGGTACCATTGGGTGCACGTGCCTTTTGGTGTTAGACATACATGATCTCTAAAGCTGTTAGTGCATGAAAGCAGTAGGGTGGGAAACTGGCAAAAAATGAACACGGACTCAGAGGATAAAGAAACACAAACCAGATTTGTAAATCCTACTTCTTCAAAGTAAACTACTTGGGGAGGGGGAGTGTTACTCTGAAGCGTGGTAACAAGAGCTAACTGCTGATCATGAGAAAATCACTAGTGTAACTTGTACTTCTAACAAAAATGGCCAGAACGGGGTATCAGGGATACTGTCAATTCATTTTATAACCAGAAAGCATTAGATGAGTAGTCACAAGCTGAAAATGAGCTATGGAGTTCTCTGCTGATTGATTCTGTATGCTTATTCAGAATAGATTTTTAAGTTGGCTCTATCTCCCTAGTTCCCTCGGGGGAAATTGCCAGCTGCTTGGGAGCTGCCCTTTCACAGTATTCTCCCCTCAACAAGATATCTGAACTGTGAATGAGAAATTTAAAAAGAAGTTCACACCAAGGTGTTTTCATCTATTGTTTCTGTTATCTGAAGCAAGCAGTTCCTATTGTCATGTTTTACTGGAGGCTGGAAAGGTAATTTAGAGAAAACTCTAAAGCACAGCCTCTCAATTTGGAAAATTATTTTATATTTTGAAACTTATCAGTACTTCTATTGTATGCTTCAGATTTCTCCTGGCTTATTTCCCCTCAGTCTTCTGGCTTTGATAATGGAGTTGTACAGTGAGCTAGACTCTGGTATCCAGTATTAAAGCTTGCTGCTTCTCTCTAAATCAGCTCCTAACTTTCATGCTGGCACAAACAATGCTGAAAAAGAGGTGACCTGTAGCAGTGGGAATGTAGGTTTTTGTTTGTTTTGAAACCTTATATTTGTGCCTCTGTCTTCTCTGCTTTATTTCTATTTCAGTTGGTGATGAAACCTACTATCTGCAGTCTAAGTGTTTAGTCAGGGGATGCACTAAGTGGCTTTTCCCCTTCTTCCTCAGTAGGTTTGTCTCAAAGCTGTTTTGTCTGCATCATTTTTGCAGATCTCCAGCGATGAGTGAGCTCTTGGTCTTCTGCAGCAATAATGAGTTGGGTTTCTGGAATGTAAATCCCTCTTTGAAGAGTTGTGTTTGATAGGGAGACATACTTTTTCTAAGACATTAGTCAGATCTTGAGGTCCTCAAAGCACTTCCAGCCAACTTTCAAGTCCAGTTTTGCTCTAGCCTTGGAACTGGTTTATGGCAGCAACTTCTTAGAAGACAGTAAAATAACCAGAAGAGCCCCCTCCCCCTCATAAATATTAATCTTCTGACTCTCTCTGGTAGCATCATAAGTTTTGTGAGTTCTCCTGCATGCTATTGGGATGTAGCAAGATGAATAGATGCAAAAAATTTCACGCTACAGATATGTTGATTCCTTTAAGCATATGTGTATGTACACACAGTCTTGTTTCTCTGGCACTAGAGTTCAGGAATTGGTATCTAAGAAATAAGTTTTTTTTTTTCCTCTTTACTATACAAAACAATATGTGGAAAGCACAGTGTTTTTCAGCTAGAACAACGTGGTGTGATCTGGGTGAAGCACACCTGCTGTGAGTGGCATTTCGCCTCCTGCACTTGCTTGGAAGATGTGCTGAGTTCAGGGCTTGGCTGCTATAGCTGAAAGGACTTCATGCATTTATGATCTCTGTAGGTTGTGTTATCTATACAGTTGTCATTGGTAAATGCTTCTGGGCTGATGTGCCCCAATAGGAAGGTTTTTTCCAGCTTCTGCTGTGGGCTGAAGTCTTTTCAGGCCCCAGGGACAGTAAATGGTAGCTTTCCTTACTAATTTCTACTGAAGCAGCAGACCAGGATATTTACTCTGCAGTTTTTGAAAAGGAGTTTGCTTTATTTCCAGCACACTTTAAAGCTAGTTTTAGGTTGTTTGTTTGGATGGAGGTCTTGGGGATGGGGGTAGGACAGGGTTGGTCAATAAAATTCCACATGCTAATGTAGAAAAACCTTCTCATTCATAATCAGCTTTGTGTATGTGTTCTGGAAAGCTCTGTCATTAGCTCTGATTTCTCTAAATCTTCCTTTGATGTTTATTGTGCATACAGTGGTTATCTTTTAGGATACTAGTCAGTATAACCTGCTATTTCTCAAAGAGTACGTGAATTTAAAATAGTAGAGAGACCACATCTCTGAACAGATGGAGGAAAGTAGAGAGACCACATCTCTGAACAGATGGAGGAAAGAAAACAGAAGATTGGCCAAAGTGCTCAATAACTGTTGCATTCACCCATTTGTGATATGTAGTTGTCCTTGCAATAGTCTGCTGAAGTCTAGATCTGGAAGGCTAAGACAACAGAAGGGATCAACTTTACAATTCGTGGCATCAAAAATTCTTGATGTATCACTGCACCATGCCCATTGTTCACTCTCTAATCAAATGGCAGTTTGAAATGCAGTGTTTTCTTCAAGATAAGTAAATTAAAAGCACAACACAATAATTTTTATGGTAATAAGAATACAGTAATCCTTACAGTGACAGTTTTAGTTCTCAAGGTACAAGTAGGAAATGTCCTGATAAATCAAGGGTCTGACAAATATGAATAGATTCAGAGCAAAAATGATGTGCCAGCAAAACTGGCATTTCTTTTGTGTTGCTAGCTCCACATGCTATTGTGATCTTTTGGTAATGATACTATGAAAATAGAAGATGAGTATTTTTAATTTTGGATGTTACTAAAACATATTCCCATTTCCAGCACTAGAACAGACAACTGTGAGCATTGTTTCATAATAAACCTCAGGGCTGTGATGTGATAGAGAATTAGAAAATCAGTGATACCTATCCAGATTTTTTTCTAGCGCTAAGATTTGCCTGACCTAGGGAGGAAAAAGAGCCACGGGTACTGAACATGGGCAATTACAAACAGTTTATTTTGTTTGAAGGAAGGAATTCTAATGCCTTACAAGGGGAGAAGTAATGTTGCTTTTTATTCAATGCCTATTTATTATGATTATAAATGGAGGGGGCGAAAGTGAATTATCCTGACTATGCAAATGGAGGAGGAAGGCGAATTGCAAGCTTTGTAATGGTCACAGTATCCTTTTGAATTGGTCTGTGAATGTTGTTAATAAGAAAATACCTGTGTAGATAGTGACATTTCCGATAATACTTATTCCAGGCATTTCTAATTAATACTTTAAAATTATGCATATTGAATATGATAACTTTATGCATCTTTTTTGCCTTTCCAGCTTCTTGTGTAGAATATTCATTAGGTGATTTGTTATTTCAAAAGCTGTCATTCCATTTCTCTTCCCCACAATACTGTTAAAGTAGGAAAAGCAGCTTTGTCTCTTTGTTTTAGATTCCTTTTGTTTTTCACCTTGATTCCCTGCCACCTATGTAATGTCGTCCTCCTGGGTCCTGTGTCAACATTGCTGGCATGTTGTTGTGACAGGATTAGAATTGAGGATTTCAGTCAGAGGAATCTTATTTTGAAATATCCTAATGCTGAAAATGAAGATCAATGTGGAGCTTGCTTAAGCTTGCTATAAGAGAACATTTGGAGAGAGAATAAATGTTTGAGGTTTTCAGAAGCTGAATAACAGAGCATGACACATAACAGACTGGAGTAGTGTGTGTTTTATGGGGGGAACAGTGGGGGCATCCTGATGAATGAAAAGCAAAACCATTTAAAACTGAAACCCTCGCTTATACACTTAACTTGGCAGATATCATCTGCCTGCTATTAGTGTACTAAAAACATTTGTATTTTTAAAAAGAAGAATATTTATAGTTATAAACTCTACTAACAATAAAGGCATTCTGTGATATGTATTAGCTTCCTAGTGATTCCTGGAAGCTAAACCTCCCTTTGATAGAGTCACCTTTTACCAGTACTGAATAAAGAAGGTTGTGATATGATATTGATATGGTATTGATAATGGAGGCTGTGCTGGAAACACTAGTTGAAGGAAATAGCCCTTTTATTTTGCTTTCTTGTGGTTTTCTGGGTGCATAATATAAACGTTAATTACATCTTTTCAGGTATGCAGGAGACATTTCTGATCTTTCTAGGAGTAAAGCATTATAAGTTGTAATTTTCTCTGTTGCTTGCTTTTACAGTCTGTCAGAGATTAATACTGTTTAATGGCACTGGTTTACCTAGTATGTTGTTCATGCTGTCTTCATAATACTCTTCAGTTAATGTTTTTGTGAAATTTCTGGGTAGCTTCTGAGAAACTTCGGAGGCAGCTGGTCACTCACTGGCTTAGGATGTTAGGAAAACATTGACTTGCTTGGCTGTAAAAGCAAAATCAGTTTTTCCTTTCAGGAAGCTTAATTCAGTGTCTTTGCAGCACAGCCATTAAAAACCCCAGCCTTTTAAAAGGTGTTTCAAAGACTTTTTTCAGTCCTATAAACTAGCAGACATAAGAACTTTTTGTTTTCATAGTGTCTTAGGCTCTCGGATGGGAAACTGAAGAACTTCTGCCCTGCTTGTACTTTGTGCCAGTAATTTGTCAGTCCTGAATGGTTGCAGTTTGCAGGATGGTGTTTTAAGATACTGGTTTCATTTTGCTGTGTATGACATCCCAGTGGCAATTTGTCAGTGAGTAGCTGGCCATGCAGTAACAGCAGGGCAGTAAGGGGTAACCCCTTCACTTGCCCAGAGAATTAAGAAATCCCTACTCATCATTCAGAGTTCTGCAAAGGTCCTTGAATTTTAAAGAACTAGAGCTAGGAAGGATGTGTAAAGCAGTAAAAGCAACTGTTTGGTGTTTAGTGCAGAGTTGCAGGATTTGTGGCCCTTTTGTACTCCAAGTCAGTGTTATCCTTGTGCCATTTAACTCTTCCATGGCAGGCAGATGTTTACCCCTCACCCAAGCTGAACTTCACTTTGGGTTTAGGTGTGACAGATTCCTCTTTAGAATGAATAAAATAATCTATTAATCTTTCTAAAATTTGTGAGGGTGGAAGGGAATATATCATTTAAAGACTAGAAAAACAGTTTAGACTTTCTCAACGTGTTGTACATCTTCTGTAATGCTTTAAAATTTAAGACAACCAGTTGTGACTAACTTGAATGAACTGTTTGCATTTCACAAGGTATTTTCCATGGTCAGTAGCAAGTACGCTGCAGTTCTTAACTTGACAAGTTTTGTCATTCTTAGTACCTCTTCTTTTCCTTTTTTGTATGTCTGTTGCACTAATATGGGATATATTTACTAATCTGTCTCTTTGAAGGTACTTATTTTGAAATGTTGAGACAAGGATTATAGCATTAAGAAGTATGTAATGTTAGATGTTTATTTTGAAACAGTACATAAAGATGTTACTTTTCGCAACTATACATCATCTTGGTGGCATTAATAGGCAATTTATTTAAGGTCACAGCCTTTTCATTAGATTTTCTGCCTTGATTGTTCAGCTCTAATTTCACATCACCATTGTTGGCTTCAGAGCAAATGCAATGTATATTGTAAATTAAATGTGCAGGGGGCCTTTTTTATACCTCATGTTCTTTCTTATGCCATAAAAGATTTGAAGAGGTTTTGTATGTTGCTGAAACTCCATGGTTTGATCTGATTAGTGCTTATACTCAGTTTTGCAGTTAAAGGATATTATTTTGATGTTTTTGCATTGCTACAAATGGTGCAATTTTTGTAGTAAATCTGGCAGTTAAGCTTTCAGCAGTGATTGTTCTGTTTCTGTGACCCTGGTGTTCAGTGTGGTTGATGAAAGATAATTTGGATTACTTTGCATAACTGTAAATAAGTAGTGGGCAGTTTGTGTGTACAAAGTGTGTATTTAAAATAAAATAATGTGAGCACTGCAGATTATTATTGACATTCTTAGAATATATCAAGTAGACCAGAATAATAATTTTAATAGGAGTTGTTCTAATTTAGGCACCAGGTTTAATGTAGATCTGTAGTTACCAGAACATTCTTAAAAGGTGTCAGTTGAGCAAACAGAGATATTACATCTGTTATTCTTGGCTCTGTGTACAGTGCACACCTATCTTTCTAAATGACTTGGGCAATACTTCTAAATAAAATTTAGGTCATCTGATAGGAAGTGACACATTTACTGTATCTTTCTATTTGAGGCTAATACAAAAACTCAGGTAAAAGATCATTTATTTTTTTTTTTTTCCCTGCTGAAGATAGAATTTTGAGAGGAACACTACTTTGAGCTTTAGTGTTTCTACTGGAGGTAGTGACAGAGTTCTCACTGAATTAGCAGAAACAGACTCAGGCCAATATTTAGTGCTTCTGAAAATCCCGGTAGAAGTGTATGAATTTTCAATGGATCAAAATACTACTTAAACACAGAGAGGGAAAGGCACTGATATGCATACTTCATGATCTTTCAACACATGGAGCTGTTAACCTGCTCAGGGAAGGTAGATAATACTTTTATTAAAAATTCACAGAAGACTGTCATAGTGCTTCAGGCTTTGCTGTGGAAGAAGAAACCAGCTTGTTAATGTGGTAATGGCAGTGAAATTTTTAAAGCACATTTCACTGTTTGGCAGGATAACCATAGCATAATAATAATTTTTCATATACACAAATGATAAATTATATGTGGTTTCAAAGGGGAGAGCCGGGGAACAGCTTTTAAGTGGACTACACTGTAGATAGGGTTGATTGACGTATTTATATCCCATTAAAAAGTAACATTTCTTCATGAAAAGTTCTGCCAATCTGATCCCTACCGCACCCTGTTATTGTACAGCTGGTGTGTTCCAAGACTTTGCTCAGTTCCTTGGGTTAATTCTGCAAGACACAATTAGAATTCTGTAATGAGTGATTTACTAGAGCAGAAAATGTTCAAGTAAAATTGGACTGTAAAAACACAGAACTGGTAATGGATATAGGAACAATTCTTTTTTTCTCTTTCAAGCTCCTTTTGAGTTGGTGGGAAGTTGAATGTGTCCGTTTTGGTAGAAAATATGTACTAGAGTGTTACATGTAACTTTAGCAGAGATTTTTGGAAACACTTCAGTTAATTTCAGTGTGATGATGATATCTGTGTAACCAATACCCTGCTCTGGAAGTTAAAATTTAAAAACACTAAACTTTTGACCTTGGGTAGATGTTGCCTTGTATAATGCATTATATTCAGCTGGTGAAGTAAAAATACATTTTTCTGGGCTTTAGTTTGTGGGGAAAAAATAGTGTGTATTGGGCTGTGATGCCTGACAGCTGACATTTATCAAGGGTAACGCGAACTTTACTCATTCTCACATTTTTAAGCAGCTTTCAAAGCTTCACATGTATACACATGTTCAGCATATGTCTTGCAGCTCTGAACATTTTGCTCTAAAGATGTTAACTCTCATTAAGATGAGAATCCAGACTATAAACCCATAATGATTTTCATTTATCAAATTTAGTCACAACGTTAACATTTTGTCAACTGGCACTATAATATAAAACAGTAAGAGTAATGTTTAAAGCTTAAAGATAGATTTTTTCCTATTAAATGTTTTAGTGAACTTTTGGACCAGACTCTCAGTACACAGGATTGTTTTGAATGTATGATGCTCTTTCAGAAGCATACATTGTCTAGAAATCATGAAGGAAACATGCTATTTCTTAGTAGAAGAAAGCGCTAATGCTTCTCTTTGAAACAGGAAAAAAACCCAGGGGATTCATTTTCTTCTCAGTGATGACCAAATTGTCTCATAGCCATTTTGATATCTTTGTAAATAGTTTGTGTGCATTGCCCCAACAATGAAAAACTTGTTCTACTTGCTTTAAATGTCGTAAAGAATTACGTGATTGTCTTGAAATGTTCCAAACTCTGTATGTAATTATTCTTGCTTAATAATCCTCTAAAAGTGAGGATTGCCTGGAAGAAATTATTATTTTCATACTTGACAAATTTTCTGGTAGTCTGCATAGTTTGCTTGGTCTATTTTTAGACTTAGAGTTTCCTGTTGCTTCAGTAACTCAGCATAGTGCTAAACAGATCACCCTGGTGTGATGCCAGGTAACTTGAAACTGTAGGTGACTCCTAAAGATAAAGTGGATGGGTATGATTCTGATCGGCATCATTTTAATTCCTGATCAGTGGTATAAGGTACATTTCTTTCTCCTTACTAATGTTCTTCATAAATACTTCATACTTATAGTACTAAAATTCATACCAAATACTTATAGTTTGTCACTTCTACATGGAGGTCATTTCAGGTGACCTAAGAAATAATTTTCTTATTTAAATAATAAACATTTTTTTAAAGTCAAAAGATAAATTAAGGTCCGAAGTCAACCTGGAATTGAGACTTTGCTGCACCAGTTTGTTAAAAGTTGGAAATTCAAGAAGGGATTTCTTTACTCCATCTTGGAAGCAGCAGGATTCTAAACAGTTGGTCTTAAACACTCCTAAGAAGCATAATGGATTCACTGTATTTTCTGTTGTTTTGGATTGATGTCAGTCAAAACTGTGGTCATGACTGTAGCAATCCTCAAACCTTCCCCATTTATATGCTGAATTTAAAATGTGGAGTTACTTTTGTTGGACCATTTAAAGATACTACTAGTGCATAACCAGGTAGTAAAAGTTATACAGGCAACAAAAAGGTCAAAAGTAACATGACAGTAGAAAATATGTCTCATTCTTGAGCTTCCTAGTCTTGAAATAATCTGTAGATTTTAATTACTGTCCTTAAAAGCTTTGCTCATTCATTTAATGAAATGAGTGCATTGATTTATGACATTTTAAAATTTGAAAAGGAGCAACACAAAAGCTGACTTTGTTTAATGTTTTGTTAGCTCATGAGAACCCTAAACTGGTGTCTAGTAATATTTGGTGTTGCAGACAAAATAAGCTGTATGAATAGCAGAAAATACCCTTTTATTAATAGGGATAAAATTTAACGTAGTTGTGCCTGTATGATTGTATTTAATTACTGGTGAATATCTATATAATATTATACAGGTAATTCAGAAGATACATCTTTTTTCTCTCATAATTTATCTGGTGTTTATGGAGTCCTGGTAGAATGATGAACAAATGGATTTCTTATGTGACATTTTTTCCTTGTCAGACCATGTTTATATACTTTTATCCTGTAAAGTCTTTCTTCATTTATCCCTTCATGTACACATCCTCCAGAAAATTAGGATTTTTGTACACATAGGAACCTCTTTACTGATGAAAGCTGCTCTTACCTGACTTTCCTTGAGACGTATTGTTGGAGACCCATATTATTTCTCCTTGCAATAACACACTGTGATCTTGGTGGTGGTAATGCTTAGGGTTTGTGGTGCTTTTTGCTGTTTGTTTTGTTTCGAAGGTAGCAAATTGGATATTTCATTGTAGTGACTTGAAGCTTGGTTGGCCTTTCCTGGCTAGCCCCAGTTGAAGAATTCCAATCTTTATTTCACTGTTGTAATGCACACACCGCCACAGTGGGATTGATCGAGAAGCAAGCACGTAAAGGTCTTAAAAGTGAGAAGCTTTCCTTCTGAGTTAGATTTTGGCATGCTTTCTTAATTTAATACAAGCTTAAACATATGGTAAGGTAAATGTTGGAGTTCTGCTTGTAACATTTTTGTTACTTTATTTTCCTCGTGTTCTTTCCCTGGTGAAGTAGCTGTAGGCATCATTATGCAAAACTGTAGATGCTAAGAATGACTAAGAATATAAGTCCTTTGTTTTAAAAAGCATTTTGTAAGGATAAAAATGGATGAATGGCTTTATTTTAGTCAATGCTGGTCATTGGTATTGAACTGCAAGTTATAGTAGGGAACATGGTGATATTAGCATGCTGTAATGAAATCCATTTTTGTATTCTACTGTTGCTACAATGATAGTGTGCAAACCCCGTGTTACTATTGGAAATGAGTGAAAGTTAAGGTGTATTGCAGTGTAGGTACAGTATTTTCAGTGTATTCTCCTATGGGTTGTGTGATTAATCTTAGCTTTTCTACTTGCAAATATTTCACATGTTCATTCACTTACTATCAGTTCAGAAAAGGAAGGAGATGATGAGCACATAGGTAACTTTTGAGTCTGTTGACCAGGCTGTATTATTGCTCCCTAGTTAAAGGAATCATATACCTATTGCACGAATATTTGTGTTTGCCTACATGGTAAAATGTATCAGTGTTACTGTGCCGCTGCTTTTAGACTTTTGTCACTATAGTGGCTGAACATGAAATTTGCTGTAAGTAATTAATATTAGGTTGTTATAAGTCCAATTACTTTGTTCTGAGGTAGGTGTAATGTAAATGGTGTTATGTTGGTATAGTAATGGTAGTAAGTCTTCCCATGTAAACAAGCATGTAGTTTAGAATTTCACAGCTCCTTTGTACGCATAGTCTATCACAGTGCACTGGTGGTCAAGCACTTCATCCATTTCTCTAAAATAAATTCTTTTTCTGGGTTTCATTGCTTATTTTTGCTTGTTCATGACCTAAATAATTGTAATATGTTTTTCTTGAAGTAGTTTTGATGATTAAAAGTCACAGGTAAAGTTGTAGTTTTTAATATTTTTCTTATGAAAAAATTCTTAATGTAGGAAGGAAAACACAATTGTTTTTTTCTTCACATTTGTATGTCTCTTGCAGGCTGCAGTACTGCCAGGGTTTTTTTCAGATCTCATTATATTTGCTCTTTCTCTTCAGACCCCAACTGTGACAGTGACACGAGTAGCAAAGCATCTCATTTTTCATTTAAACAGAAAAACTGATTCCATTCCCCAGCACTGTTAAAGAAAATTTGAAAATATTGACAGTTTACCTTGAAATCTGACTGAAGAAAAGAGAGAAGCAAGGACCTGAAATCCAGAAGCCACCATTTGGTTCTTTTTTTAAATAAGAAGAGAAATGTGACTTTTAATTTATACATAGTTGTAAAAGGGAAATTAAACAAACACCACCAAAACTCAGAGTTGCACAGTTCAAGGTTTCACTGAACTCTCTTCAGTCTTCCTCTTTCATTGACCTCTGGCTCATAAATGGTTGAAGCTTTGACTTTTAGAAATATTAGATGTTCGGAATGATAGTGCTTTGGTTATCCCCTTAGTCTCTCCTAGGCTTAACCTATTACTAGGTAAGCTTCCCTGTAAAGCTCTGTCAACAAACCTAAGTAAAATCACATTTCATACTGGTAAAGAAGTCTCCATACAAGTTTATTGAGTAAAATAGATTATATGGGTAAGTATATTTTTGCCACTGCACTAAATCAGTTAAAACCCCCCAAATATATGTATCTCTCTCTATATAAATATATAAATAAATAAATACTTTTACAAGTTTTAACAAATGTAAAATGTCAGGAAATACTAGATCAGTCTGGGGATCATACAGGTTACAGTAATTCTGTGCAACTTTCTTTCTCCTCAAATAAGCTTTCCCTGTTGAGAACCATACCGTGTGGGCTGGCTTTCTGCAGACTTTGTTTATTCATGTGCTCAGTGACACTATCCTTTAGCACAGCTTTTGCCATCTTACTGTGGATTGAAGACAGTTGAGGCATGACTGTCAGATCCATTGGTCCATAGCTCCTGAGAGTCTCTCTAGATTTTTTTTTATGCCAGCAGGAGCTCCACCAGCCACCTGCAAGTGTTCTGATCCAGCAGCCACTGGTGATGAGAGATTGTGCAGTTTGGCTTTTCTGAAGATGTACATTTGAACCCCTTTTCCTATGAAGGGTATTTGGTGACTGATGGATACCTCCATTGTCTGGTTTAATTCTTCCTCTGTACTTCCTTAAAATTAATTTTGCTTCTCCAGCCAGTTTGTTACAAAGAAATGATGTAAGTGGGACTCTCTCCAATGTCTTTGGTTGTGAAGACTACCATGAATTGATTTTCAGAGCTATGACTTTATCCTCTCTGCATGCCCATTTTATGCCTTTGCCATGAGGAGGTGCACCGTCTCTCTGGCTGGCTTCCTGCTTCCGATGTGTTGTTTAAACATCTTTTTATTATCAGTTGGAGTTGGGTGCGAGGTACACTTCTCGTTCTTTTTTTAGTCCTGTATTTCCTGTTTACATTCAATTTACCGTGTTCTAGGGGTGTTTCAGTTCTTCCCATGCAGACAAGCTTTCCACTTTTAAAATGCTTTTGTTCTCTGCTCCAAAGGCTGTGTAGGTGTACCAGCTATTACCCAGAGTTCGCTTGAGAGCCAGCATCTTTTTTGTCTCTCTCTCTCCCTCCCTCCCTTCCTCCCTCCCTCCCTTCCTCCCTCCCCATTGTCATCACGGTACAGTCATCCAGTGACAATGTAATCACTTTTCCATCTTAAGGGCTGGGGGTGTGTGGTGATGTCCTCGCATATCACTGGAGATGTGTAAATTAATATTCCACACTGCTTCTAAACTGCCTGTTGTTTTTAAAACACAACCAACCATATAGGAGTATAACACCATCTTTGAGAATGCCTTTGATTTCTGTGCACAAGCATTAACTGATTCACGTGCTGGCTTCCTCCCCTCTCCCTCTCCCCCATTAAAACCATTTAAGATATTTCATTTTAATACTTTGAACTGGAGCTACAAATGATGTGATAGAATGAATAAATACAATATTGTAATGTGCTAGCAATTTTAGAATACGTGTGTCACGCAGTCTGTATGTCTTTCTGTGGAAAAGGGTTTTGGCACAATTCTAAGTAGTTTTGGAAACTAAATCTTCACTCAGTTCATGTAACACAAGTCTTAAGTTTTAAAAAGCTGGGAATTTGAGGTGATAGTAATACTCAGTCTTTTTAGAGTGCCAATGTGTGTTCCTTCTAAAAAAGTCATATTAAAAATTAAGCTTAAGATTTGAAAGGCATTTTTGAACTCGTTCAAAGCAGAGTAATTTAATTTTAAGTAATACTCCTTTTGGTCTTATATCGATCCCCTAAATACTGTATCAAATTTGGAATGACATTTAGAAAGTCTTCTGTATTTTAATCTGTGAACATCTGGTGAGTTCTAGTAGGAATTTTGGTCTTTTTTGTTTTCTGCTGTCTTCAGTATTTCTCCGAGGTTGTGATCTGCTTTCTGTGATGGCCAGGCAATAATGTTTTTTGAGGTCCACAGAAATTGTAGGCTTTATTTGTTCCATGGGTTTGCCCTTTTGTTTGATTTCTTTTATGAAATGTGTCCATCATATCTAGCCAGTTACTTTTTCTTCCTCTCCTGCAAAGATTTGCATTTTCTTTTCCTGTTTCATGACTTCTGCCCAATTCTTCTAAAAGCCAAATTCAGCTGAGAAATCCAGCAAGAAGCAGACTAATTTAGTTATAGCACATAATGCTTCCTAACTACATTTTACAGAATTATTCACATCTTTATGTTGCAAACAAAAAGGCTTGCCAGCCTTCCTCCCCCACCCCTGCGCTATAGCTGTATAAGGCGCCTATTGTCTCCATTCACATTGAGATGTCACAGATGTGTTCACTCTTCTGGGTTCTTTTTTCTCTTGCAGCTCTAATGACCGCTACTCCTTTGATTCCTTTCTCAGGCAAATTGACATAGGCTATACAAAAAGAAATTTAGGTCACAAATAATCTTTAAATTATTCTACTTGAGTGAGAGGAAAGATTGAGCTGACTGTGGGTTTGGACGTTCTGGAAATGCATGGCAAGATATGGCAAAATTCGTTTCATCCAACAAATACTCTTAAGTCAAAGATCTCAGGGATGATTAAATAGTATCACCAAAGGTGTGTGCAATTTTTTGTGCAAAATGCGTGTAATTGAAAGAGAAAACTATATTTAAGCTTTTTTTCCCCCTAGAGATGTAAAGCAGGTGTGTTCACCTGTACTGCTAAAACAACTATGAGTATTAGGAATGACTGATATAAATAAATACTTTTATGTATTTTCATTTCAAAATAAATATAGATATTTTTGTTTTATTGAGATTAGCTACTTCACTACCGGGTTCCCTGTCTGTCAGGACAGTGTATTTAAGGTTTAGCCCTACAGATGGATGTAGCATTCCTGGAAGTACCTGGAATCCCACGTGTGGAGCCTTTTGGCTTCAAACACTGAGGTGTCAAGGAGGCAATTTGTGTTTGTTCGTGGATCATATTAGTTGCACAGATAGGCAGGTGGTTGAGTTGAGCAGGCAGTAGCAGTCATCTTCTATTCATTAAAAATGATTTTTCTGTAAGCAAACACATTCCTTTTCACATGCCCCTAAGACATGTTATTTGTGTGGAGGAAAATCAAGTGCTTACAGAAACAGGAAACTATTTTGTGCTGTGCATTACATTTCTGAACTGTCTTGTTACCAACATCCTTTTATGGTTGGGTGCTTTATTTTCCAGTTAAAACTAGCATTGTGTTTAAAGTGTACTAGCAGGTCACATTTTTCATCTCTTCTGTAGGGTGAGTTTTGCCTGTTATCTAGTCCTTTTAACTTCAAACCACCCAAAAGGTAAAAGCCCACAGCTACAGCATCATTTCTAGTTGTTTTACAGGATGCTGTGATTAAACATGTTAACTAAGTTACTGAAGCTGCTTCTCATTACTGTTTGTTGTTGGTTTGTAACAACAGAATGCTATTCCCTCAAATATTTGTGCCCTTGAAAGTGGTGTGCATTTCAGCTGGCTGTATATTTATGACAGCAGGCCAGAATTTATGACATGCTTTTTAAAGAGGGTAATCAATGCTTCTGTCTAGTGCTAGAGGCTTGGTATTGTGGGACGGTGTGCTTTGTAGAACTGGCTGTGAGTATTTAGGAAGAAGGACAGAAATCACTGTGAGTATGTTTTGGGTGTATTGTGTCCCAGTTCATCTGCTGGGGACCCAGTGCACCATTGGCAAGGCTTAGTTCTCTCTGTTTGTTTATAGCACACCTACTAATACCAAATCTATCTTTGAAGTGTCATAAAGACTGGAAACAAATATTTCATTAATCATTATGTGTTGCTTTCTTGGTATTTGTGCTGTGGAAGTCTTGAGAGATAGGAGTTTTCCAAGGTTAATAAGAGAAACTAATTTGTTGATTGTGTGACAAATTGTGTTCTTATAAATGCAGAACAAAATGATTATTGTCTAGACACTAAACATTAAAGATTTTTGAAACTGCAGCACTGGATTGCATCCTTTGCAGGCCTAATTTTGTGTCATTCATAAAAGTGAAAGGTTTGGGTTTTAGTAGTCAGAATCAAAAAGGCTCTTTCTGTTGATGGCCAGAACGTTCCAGTACATTTTTAAGTTAATCTGATGTATTCAGTGTTCAGGTGTTTTCACTTCAGAGGTCTTTATGGTAAGAACCATCAGTTTGGCTGAAAATGATCTTTTTGTAGCATCCACCCCACAGAAGGTTAGCTTTGTTAGGTGTTTGCCAAACGCAGAAACAATTATGTTTTGCTATTCCTCACTCCTTCCACAAAGGACAGAGCTGTGTAGAAATACTCAGAAGCATCATGACTCTTCTTTTTTAGGATTTGTGTTTCCAGCTGTTGATAAACTTTGGTGCTTCTTAATAATTATTCAAGTGCTGGGGAACAGCAGATGAAGTGAACAGACTGATAGACTAAATGTATTGGCATGATTAATGACAGGGCTGTTAAAGGCACATGAGCATCAACTCGATCACATCACCCAAGATGTACAGTTACCCAGGGTAGAATGGGGGAAACAAAGCAATTAGATCATTGCAAAAATTCTAAGTTACTTACAGCTTTTAATTGAGAGGTTTGCTTTTTAAATATGCGAACACAGAAAAAGTGCTTAAAGTCCTTTTTCAGCTGTACAATTCTAATTAAAAATATTTTTGCTCTGCAACTTGACACTTGAAAATTTACTCCTTCAGATAAGCAGTTTTCTTAATAGCCAATCTCTATACCTACTGAATTGGTGAATACTTCCAATTCACATGCACAATTTAAAGACTGGAAATACTTGGGGTGAGCATCCATTACTAGTAATAGCTGTAAAATACAAAAAAAATTAATCTGTTTTGAATGCTTTTCTGAGTATTGCTTTCGGAAGTTCAAAAGCTGGTATTAAGCTTGGCATCTACTTGATGGAGATCAGGTGTCAGAAACTGATAGTGTCTACAGTAAATGTTTCATTCTGTCAAAACCAGTCAGTTTTTCCCATTGTCTGAAGGCATCTTGGTATTGTTAGAGATTTTGAACCAAACATAAAATGACTTCTGTCTCTAAATTTAAGCTTGCAATGGAGAGGCTTTTGCAAGGAAAATGCTGATACTTTGCCTAATTTTTAACTGCTGCTTTGAAAAACTGTTCACATTATAAACATGGTTTATATAAAACAGTCATCTCTGTAAAATGAGTAAGATTTTGGCATGATATGCTCTGATTCTAACAATGCCATAGCGCTAAATGAGTTAATGCTAATTGTAATACTATAGTTGTGTTTAAGTTCTCACTCTCGACATCAAGCAAGCAGGCTTTGCTGCCCTGAGACCTTGGTAGAGTAGAATGTCAGAATAAAATATTGCATGCATATAATATATGAAAATGTACATGAACCCATTCAGAGTCACAGGAAGAAGAATAGACTTGCTGATGGCACATTTAGAGCTTCAGGAAAAGGAATGGGCTTGTTGATGACTTGGAGAAGGATCCATGTGTATTTAGTGAAACAATCTCGGTTTAGTTGATTATGTTTCCTGTTTTCACCAAGAACTTTGTAAGTACTCCCTGCTTTTGAAGTGTCAGTGTACAGCTACCTCAAGGAAAATAGTAATTGCTACTGAAACTTGCCAGTTGAATTCTTACTGTATTGAAGCTGTATTTGGGAAGTTGCTTCCTCCATTGTAAAAGAAAACTAATTTCTTAGTCATTGTTAAATTAAGGTATGGGCTCTTGTGTCTTTATCAGATCACGTTGGACAATGTCTCTGTCACTCTGTTACCTTCCAGGAGCTGCTCTGTTCTACAAGAAAAAAACACCCCATAGTATTGGGTGATTGTTTTTTTTTGTTCCCCATAAAAGAGTTGTCCCAGTTTTATAAGTTGTGCTGTGAATACCATCTAGTATCTACTAACAGTTATTGCTTTGCATTGGCATTTGATATGGTTGTTACTTAGTTTTAGCCAATCATCCTTTTGTATTGGACTTTATAATGACAGTGATTAAAGTTTGTACTGGAAAGGTAGTTAGATTATTGTAATGTCTCAAAATTGTGTAAGAATTGAATTCATATATTGGTAAGGCATGAAACAACCTTTCCTCAGGTATGTTGAGGTTAGAAGCCATTAAAAAGACATAAATAGTGTTTTCTCATATTTATGGTCAAACTGATAGTTCCATGTTGTAAGGCTTTTAGTTGATGTCCTTTTCTAATTTAGAGAGATTTTGTACTTTGGACTGATCTTTAAATAATTTAGGACTACATAATTCCATTTTAACAAATTATGTGAATAAATTCAAGCTTACTTCCTAATGAAGCTGACATTGTAATATGTAGAGACACGTCCTACAGCTTGCATTCTTCTTACTGACTTGCGGATTATGTCATGTATTAATTGGCATGGAATCACTTATGTATTAGTTGTGTATAGAGCTGGAAAGTGATTCTACAATGATGTTGATATTCTCTTGTGAGTTCTGGCAGGGGTATTTTGTCTTGCAAATGGAACACATATAAATATCCATTTTTATTTTTTTCTTTAGAATTTAATTGCTGTTAGTAATAGCGGAGAGGTTTGTGCACTGTTCACAAGTAGAGTCTCTTCCCATAGTACCCACTGTTTCTTGAAAGGATGGTGTGAAGAAGCGTTTTCTACTTTTAGAACTGCATTAAATATTAATATAACACCTAAATAGACGTGTATTTGAGTCAACTGCTAATTTGCCTATCTTCTGCTGTTAAATGTCTGGAGGTCCAGAAAAAGAATGGTGGTAGCCTGTGCTTTCTTACCGGTTCAGTAGTTACCAAATCCCATTATGGTAGCCCAGACATCCCATCCTATTTCTTTCTTTGTCGTATTTGAGCTCAGGATTTCTTTTCTTTCTATATGCATTTATTGAATCTTAAATTATTTTTTAAGTAACTGTTGTTACTAACTCTTCCAATACAAGTCTATGAGGATTTACCTATGTTAAAAACATTCTAAATATATTCTAAAACCACTCAGCTGATGCTAGCAGCAATATTGAAAGACCAGATTACCTCTTCCAGTACAGTGGCTTGGAAATAAATTAAGATTGAAGCCCTCTTCAGTATTATTTTGGCCTGCTGTTTTCAAGCATGCAAATTCTTGCTGCCAGCCTCATTCAAGTAGGTGGTGTGGCTGCATCATGCCCAGTTGCCTTTCACTTACAAGAGCTGTATCCTGACAGACATGTCTAGCCAAAGAAGTTGGCTTTTCACAGCTGAGTTACGAGGGCAGCAGTTGTTCTGAGTCTAAAATGTGGCTCATGTGTCTTTGGACCTGTGATGAGATGCAGAAACCACTTCACCACAGGGCTTGGTGCGGAAGCTGATGGGTAAGAAACTTTTACAAGTGTTCAGCAGTACATGGTGGAGGTGTAAGCATAGAGACTAGGGAGCCCCCCTTTTCTCTTTCGTTTTATTTATTATAGCAGGGTCCTGTATCTACTGCTGTGACTAGAAGCAGGGATGTATAGGAAACAAGTAACGATACTTCAGAAATAGAGCACACACATTATTTATCAGAGGAACAGGAGACGCACTCTGAGTGTGTGCCTCTGACCATCCTTTAACTGAAAGAGTCCTGTCATATTAATATATGCAAAGTGAACAAGGCTCAAGTTAATTGTCATGTCTGAAAAATAGCTCAGGAGTGCATAGTGCTTACTAAACACTGCAGGGGAATTGGTAAATGAAACCTGACAAGGCTCGAAGAATTATAGTCTCCCTAAGACAGAAGGTTTAATACAAAAAGGATGTGTGCTGAGTTAAGATTATTTAACATGTTGCAACAAGGTGTGTGCTTCACTGGCTGCGAGAGGTTTAATTTTTTTATTTTTAACTAACAGGCCTGACTCAGTGAAGGCTCCGAGGCAGTTATTTATTATCTCCTAAATGACCTTTTTGGCTGACGGGGTGGGGAAAAAAAGAGCAGAGAATGATCAAACACGTATATTTTGGAAGAGTACTTTTAGTTATTGTACTGATGGAAGCGCTAGATTAGGATAGTGATGTATCAGTATAATTTGCTGTTTGCTTCATAATGTAAGTATAGCTGCTTTAATCTTAAATGATAAGACTTTCCAGTACAAAATAGTTACAGTATGCCAAAACCTCTGTTAACTCAGTGTACTTGAGTCTCTTTAGCTGTTTCAGTAGTCTGTACTTTCAGATTCACAAAGCTGTAGTTAAAGTTCATTGGCATTTTATCTGCCGCAATTTTTCCCTCTGCCAGAGGTTTAAAAATATGTTGTTTTTATGTACTGTAGTTGGAAGTGTATTTGATTTCTTTCTTAAACAGGCTCATTAATTACTTCTGAAACATTTAAAGAGGATTACAGAGACTGTCCTTGTCATATCTTCTTTCAAAAAGTAACCATTGTGTTTGCCATATCTGGCACATTTGACTATGAATATAAAATATGTATATTTTTAACCGGTGCAGCCTTAGCTCTGTTATATTGTTGTTGTTGTCTGTGCCACAGGCAATAATATGCCTTGTCACTTAGCTATCCCATCCACGCTCTAATGTAATGTTCCTTCTTGTATGTGTTTTAAAAATTGAATTGAAAACTGGACTGTGTGTAATAATGAAAATTAAATTTGGTAGCCAGGCTCTGCTGGATGCCCAGTTTCTCTTTGGTGTAAACTGAGTATCTCTGTAGCTCATTCTGAAGGTGGGGAAATAAGTTGAAGGTCACTATGTTGAGCTTATTGAGACGAAAACCGATCAAACAATGTTTTTGTTTGAGCACTCGTGCTTTTTTGGTTGTGCAGGTTTTAGACACGAAATAGTATGTTCACATGTTGAAAGTGGTACTGGGGTAGTGAGAGCTGAGGGAGAAGCTGCTCCTACAGCACCAGATGCTGAGCTTTTAGAAGAATACCGAGACTGGCAATCACTTGGTACATGACTGTGCTTTGATGCTCTAATATCACTCTGATACTCTAATAGACACTGTAATAACCTAAACTAATTAATGTGAATAAGAACAGAAACAATGTTGAAGTAAAATATTTTATGTATTAAAAAGGTTAAGGAGTTGGCTGTTACCTCTGTACTCGGGAGGCATGTAGTAGGTTTAGAGTAGGGATAACCGAGTTGAGTGGTCAATTTCCAGTACGTAAAAGATATGGCTTTCATCAGCAAGAAAAGCCCAAGTAGTATTGAAAAAGAGGGATGTATTTTATTTTTTCATTTAAGTCATATAATGGTTTGGGTTGGAAGGGATCTTAAAGCTCATTCAGTTCCAACCTCCTGCCATGGGCTGGGACACCTTCCTCTAGACCAGGTTGCTCCAAGCCCTGTCCAACCTGGCCTTGAACACTGCCAGGCATGGGAAAGTCATCAGCTTCTCTGGACAACCTCTGCCAGTAGATGATAGCAATGTAATGACTTCTTAGATTATAAAATTTTAATAACCTGTTTTATTTATAGTGGTAGTAACTTGAGGTCAAATTTACTTTTGATATATGGCAAAATTTTGCTGTATTGTATTTTGTCTTAACTTTATGGCTTGCTGGTAAGGTTTTCATCTCTCCTTCAGGTTGGTTTAATTTCATCCTGCTCTGTGAAACACAATTCAGAGTGTCTGTCTGGGTTGCCCTGCAAATTGACAGTTCTCATAGGATGGGGCTCTGCAGCATTTGTCCGGACCAGATGAGTGAAATGCTACTCTAGGTGCCTTTGCTAACCCTTTTCTAACCCATTAGGAGCCTTCAGATTGTTCAGAAGGTTAGCTTTTAGTTACTTTACTGCAGTACTTCTTTGGGAAGTTGTATTCCATCTGTTTAAACAGCTCATATATTGACATCCATTGAATTAATATTTATTTGAGAGGAATATGAAGGGAATATTCTAAAGCTAATTTATACAGTGTCAAGGTTTTTATGTGGTCTTCAATTTAACACATTTTCAGGGTTCTTCTCTTTACCCTTGCATGTCCAGTCATACAGAATCCTTTTGATACTTGTGGGTTTTGAATCTTCCACCTTTAAGAGATTTTGTGATGTTAATTTCTCCTCCTTGGATCAACTTCTCAGTGAGATCCATTTGTGATTCTCTTTAATGGCTTTTGTTTATCCAGTTTACCAAGCTGTTGTAGAAATTTGATGAAAAAGCTTGCACATGAGACGGTGAACGTGATTTATAACCTTTTTGTTTAATAAATTCTGTCCAGTGGAGATCTCGGAAAATAGCCGTTGTTTGGCTATGAGACCATAGCTAGATAGGAAGCTATCACTGAGTGTAGTGTAAGTCTGGTTTAGCATTTTTGCAGAAACAAACAGCTGAAGAATTTCATTTTCTGTGATATCCAAATGTTTCTGATATTGCATCATAATATGGCTAAAATCAATCATTCTTTTTTTTTCCCTTCTATTTTTCCTTGTGTGTGCTTTTGTTCTGGTTTCCATGATCAGCAGAGGTTGATTTAGCATAAAATGGTGTTACAGAAGTCTTTAATTAGGAGACAATTTACTCTTGATGCTTACTTTTACGTGACCACATTGTCAATCAACCTTCTAATTGGTAATTCCAGTTGGTATAAATAAAGCTACAATCAGTATTGTCAGAGGAATGGTTAAACCAGCAGATGAATGCACATGCAACCAGTTGATACAAAAAGCTTCGGTTTAATTTCTTAAGAAATGTGGTACTTGAATAAAACTCATTTACCTGCCTGCTGGTGATTACCTATTAAGTAGTCTGGGTAAAAGTATCAATTTGGAAACTCTTGATTTTGGATAGGACTATGGTGTGTGCTTACATGTGAATGGCTCATAAATAATTCCCAAGAGCAATTTATTTTTCTAATTGGCTTCAACAGCCCCTGCTTTACGTAGTGCTTTAAGCAGTTTTCAGTAAATCAATTCAATCACACAGCTGTTGTTTAAAACTTTTCCTAAGTTACTGTAATTCTCTATAGAGACCCAGAATCCCACTAATTAGTACACTTAATCATACCTTGTATAAAATGCATGATAATGTGGATTAATCATTCCTACAATTGCACACAGAAACCTGAGTGTTCATAGCTCTGAAATCAGTTTGCTATTCTCAGGTGATAGTTATGTACCAGGCAGTGTGCACAGGCTGACATAGTGGCTACGCACTGAAGTTTTACATGCCAGTCATAATTTTACAAAAAATTAATTTGGGGCTGCAGCTTTTATATTAAGACTTAAAATTTACTAAAATCAACCATGTACAGCAGTTTTCATTATTTCTTCCAAAGTTAAAAAAAAAATTGTTTAAATACATTTAGTTGTGAGAGGAGATCCAGCTTACCTGTGACATTTGTGGTATTAAGACTTTTGAGCTGTTTAGCAGATAGCAGAGATGACAGTTAGTTGCAGTGATTGCGAGTTTTAAAGTCATTTGGCATTAAAATAGATCACTATTGAGTGCTTACTTTTTTGGCAAGTTTATTAACATTAGATGTAAAAATTCAAGCAAGCTTTTTTTCTTTTTTAATAAAGCCATTTTTTTGTTTTTCAGGATGTGACTTAAAATGACTTCTGATTCTGAAGGTCCTCTGAAAAATAAGCTGTGCTTGAAAGTTTGCTAAGGCCAAGTAAGTGACTGATTTTGTTATTGACCTCTATGTACCTGGATAGTTATTACATTATCGTTTTTAGAGTTATAATTTACAAATTGTACATGCAAGTATATGAGGCATGTTCTTAAAAAAGAGGAAAAAAGGAAATCACCCTCCCCACCACCCCTTTGCTTCCCTACTGTCATAAAGTGAGTTTTCTAAGTTTTTCTTGCTGAATCCTGTCTGTGTAACTGGGAACATCAGTTGTGTCTGTTGTCAGACTTGTAACAATTAGAATCTTTGCACAGTTCCAAGAATATTGTGAATCAGAAGTTTCACTGGAAAGCTTTTATACTTCCTACATATGTGTATTTGAGGGAAATGTAAGTTTGAAATAACAAGTTTTCATTAAGAACACAGAATTGCTGAATGGAATTTCCTCTAGTTTTATTTATGTCAAGTGAAATTTAAATATTTGGGGCTTCTCTTAGCATAAACCAGCTATTCCATTAGAGTTTGCATCGTAAAAAATTGTGACTCATCTCCTGGTTTTTAGAAAGCAGGGTTATATTTAGTATTTTGACATTACATACAATTAAAAAAAAAAATCCAGACCATCCTCATGACTCATTGGAAAGGACTGCTTTGATTGAATTCTTCATAATTGGTTTATTCTGCGGAACACTAAGAACCAGCTTATGCTTTTTCCCTAGCAAGTTTTTCAAACAGGAAATCAGCTTAGACAGATGAGCTTCCAAGCATGCAAGATACAAGTACATGTGTTTGGTATAGGAAAAAGTTGATGGCTTCATGGGACCAAAGAAGTACTAAAACTGTTTTTATGGAAATAATACTTCTTTTTTTCTCCAAATAGTTTGGATATGTTTTAAATTAGTATTGTATAGCTGTGCTTTGGGGGGGTTGGGTTTTTGTGTGTGTGTGGTCAACAATTGTAGCTAAACAAACATAAAAACTAAGTCTTAAGCATCCAGTTGTCTGTATTTTTGGGCCCCTGTTAGGACAAACTCTTCCCAGTTGTCATGTCCTGTTTGGTGAATAGGTCTTTCAGCTGCAGCTAGTGAGAACACAGGCACAAAGGGATAATGCTTGAGTTTGAGAAGAAAACCAGTGCTTTGAAAGATGAAGAACCACAAAGTGGTCCAGTGGGTGCTGTTAAGTTAGTAGCTTTCCAGTTAGTGAGAGGATGAGGTAGGACCAGGGAAGAAACTATAATACCAAGCTAAAACTTTTTGCTTACTGTGCTTAGTATTTCTCAATGTCCTTTTTACTTGAGTGCTGTCTAGGAAATGGTTTAGGAGCTTTCCCAATTTCAGACCTACTCTACTGTCAGCATATACATCCTTTTCTTGGTAGTCCAGGATGGAACTGTAGAAGCTAATTTTATTTATTTATTTTTAGCCTGTCAAAATATCAAAACACTGACAGGTTGCAAAATACTAGTCCTAAACGCTGATCATTCTTTTAAATTCTAGGTCTTTGTTTGGAAGGCCATACATGTATTGTCACAATAATTACTAGAACTTGTTTCGTGTGCAAAACCTGGTACCTTTTTAACAATTCATCTATATTTTTCACTAAAAATGAGTAGCCCTGACCTGTGAACAGTATTATAGTGCAAAGGATGTAGATGTGCACCTTATTAATAATTACAAATGTTTTTTCAATGCACGTACTGATGAGCAAAAAGGTCTTTGTTATTTTTTGTTCTCTTGTTTCCCATTTTTGATAAGTGAGAAAGTTTGAAAAATTTGGGTTATATATGAACTCAAGTAGTAATGCAGAAACTAGTACGTAGTGTTGGCAACTAATCATAAAAGTCTGGAACTTTGAACCATGTTTTACATTATCTTGGTTCTCAAACTTGCGTTGAGTATGAACTCTGGAGGGCTCTGGACGTATTTGCTTCTGTTCAACTTTAAGATTCACTATTTCATACAGATGTATATCTGTCTAAGTTATTTGGCAAGAGGTAGGACTTTGTTTTTCAAATAACTTTTGCAAAACCATAGTGTGGCTTTGTGTCATCTCTTCAATAGCTAAGTGGAATGTAGCATAAAATGCTTTTATTTTATTAACTGCTTGGTGAAAATAACCAGGGATTCCAGAACAGTGGAGCAACATGGACAGTTTAATTTAGAAATTAAAATTAGCTGCTCATGCTGATGTCATCAGACTAGCAGACATTTACAGTACTGTTCCCTACCTGGCCTTAAAATTTGGCAGTCCCAAGAAATTCTCTCTATAAATGATATAAAGTAGGAACACATCAATTTTCCATAAATCTAGTTGTTTATCACTGGATAGAATTTCTATTCAGCATTTCTTCATCGTTGTATGCAATCAATCTGCTGTAGCTTTCTGCATTCAAGCAAGTACTTGTATACAAATTAATTAAAAAATACATAGTAGTGCATATTGACAGGCTCATAATACTCACTGTTATCATAATTATTTAAAATTTAACAGAATTTCTTATATTTGGCTGGCTTTATGTAATAATTGAGTTATTGAGGCAAATTCAGCTAGGTTTTGGGTGTATTTTAATTATACAGTAGATAAAATTTCACTGTGTAATTCTTTTCTTCAAAAAATGCTTTGCTTAGGTAGGTAATACTTTGCAGTGTAACTAGCAGAGGAGTCAGCATTATAGGTTCATTGAGCCAGAAATAATGCAATTTCCTCTTAGCTCAGAAAGTAAGTTTACAAAGATGGCTGTATTGAACTTTTTTGCCTCTAGTAGTAAAAGTGCATGAAAGTTTAAACTTTAGAAAGCAGGAATTTAGAGCTGTCTTCTGAAATAATGATTAGCTTCAGGAAAATGATGCTCGAAGTGCTGGAGCACCTCTCTGACAGAGACTGGCTGAGAGAGCTAGGCTTGTTCAGCCTGGAGAAGGCTCAGGGGAGACCTTAGAGTAGCTTCCACTGCCTAAAGGGGCCAACAAGAAAATCTGAAGAGGGACTTTTTACAAGGGCCTGTAGGGACCGGCCAAGGGGAATGGCTTTAACCTGCCAGAGGGGAGATTGAGTTGAGCTCTTAGGCAGAAGCTCTTCCCTGTGAGGGTGCTGAGGTGCCTGCACAGGGTGCCCAGAGAAGCTGTGGCTGCCCCATCCCTGACAGTGCTCAAGGCCAGGTTGGACACAGGGGCTTGGAGCAACCTGCTCTAGTGGAAGGTGTCCCTGCCCTTGGTGGGGGTTGGAACTGAGTGAGCTTTAAGGTCCCTTCCAATACAAACCACTCTGATTCTATGAAAATACCCCCAAAATAGATTTCTTTTTGGAAAAACTTTTTAGCTCACTAGAAATTATAGGTTTATATTGAATGAATAAATGTAACACCTGGTACTTTCTAACTGGTGATTTCTTTCATTATTAACTCACTGAATAATAGCTTCTTTTGTGAATATTTCTTGTAGGAGGGAGATTAGTTTGACTGTTAACAATTTGTACTGTAAATCCATCTGTATGGGGAAGCAGCTTCTGTAATTTCCTTAGCTAAACAGTTAGAGAGTTGTTCTAGGCACTACATCCCTGCCCAGGCTGTAATGATACTCTTAGGGAAAGGAAAATACATGTACAGGGACTCTGCGGCTTCAGGCGTGAATAAACTATCACAAGTTATTTGGGTGTAATAGTAGGGAAACAGCCTACACATATTACCTAATTTTTCCTTCCTTCTCCAAGCTTCTATATTTAGGCATTGCAAGATTTTCTTAAATAGAAGCAGAGTTGCATTCTCTGATAGGTATCATATCTCTGAGACAAAACATAGTCATTTTTGGTTTTCTATTTAATCATATTGTGAGTTATCTGTCAGTAGAGGTGGATGTTAAATCAGCAATGACATTTCATTCTAAATCATTTACTGTAGCCCTGTTACCTGTGTAATTACATTCCATTGAAATGTCTGTCTCCTAGCTCAAATTTTCAACTATTTAATGTATTTTAAATCTTTCCTTCTCTTAAATAGAATTTACTCCTGGCTTCTGACGTACTTGGTGTGCCCACACCCTTCCTGAGCTATCCTTAAGCCTTATATTTTAAGCTCTTCCTTTCTTTTTCCGCAGTGGCTCTTAACCCTGCAGCTCTGTGCTCTGCCTGTGAATGCAGTTCCAGGGAGGGAGGCACCAGTCCTGGAGTGTGCGTGTGTCACCTACAGAATGACTCCAGGACTCAGCCTTAGCTACGAGCTCTGTAGGCACAGACCTTATGAGTCATATGTTCTGCGAGCTTCAGATAATCAGCTGCTTTTCGCATGATCATAGCCTGTTTGTGTTATCTGGTTTTGGAACTGCTTATTTGTTCAGATGAGTAGTTTTTCATTCCGCTGCTTAATTGTAAAAAAATGCTATCTCCGCAGTTGCTCAGTGCGACACTGTCATCTAGTGGCATAACAATGTATTTTTCTTGATCCTCACGTAAGGTGAGCTGCTGTAAATGTATTCGAGAGGTTTTCCCCTGGAGGTATATATGGTCTCTCTGTATGTTGGGTTTTGTATAATCCCTCCATGGCATCCAGGTTTTGTATCAAATATTTAGGTACAAACCAAATTTCTCATCTATGACTGTGCAGTCCCTGACTTCAGTTACAGAGTTGGGCATCTTTTGGAATTGTTTATTTCAAATGCAAGGTTATGTTTCACTATTGTTTTTAATTTTATTGTGATGTACAAAGTATATTATCTTTCCTCTCCTGATGTCTGTCAGTTTGGTGAGGACTGGTTATAAATACAATTTTATGTCAAGTATTGTAACATTTGCTTAGCTGCAGAGAGAGCTCGTGCTTTAAAGAGATGCCATTTTACTTCTGAGCTTTGTACACGTGCCAGGGTAATCCAATGTGTACTCCTCAGTGCGGCAGCACTCCTCTGTCCTGTCTAGCTTTCAAAGGTTGTACTGCTGTAAGAATGGCCTTTTAAATTCCCCACCTGCAGACACCCTGCAGTAACAGCATCAGCTATTGCAAGCAGCTCCCATGCTGCTTCATGCAAATATGTTCTTGTGTGTCTTTGCCCTTTCAGTTTAGACTTCAGAAAGAACTCGAGCAGTATTACATTTTTTGTCATAAAAAGCCAGTAAGCAAAATAATCCAGTCAGTCAAGGTTAGTACATCAGAAATAACACACACACTTCTCTTCTTCAGATGTCTTGTCCTGGAAGCAGTTGGTTAGGTGCCTTCCTAAGGGTTGGTTTTCTTTGCTGCAAAGGCACACTGCTGACTTCAGTTGAACTAAGTTCTTGTTCACCAGGGTGGCCAGGTCCTGTTCTGCAGACATGCTTTGAGTCAGTTGGCGACCAGCCTCTAATATCTTAATGTAAACTTCATTTAGGTGAAAGTGTGTCTGTCAGTTCTTTGTCCTTGTGGTATGTGTTCAGCAACTTCAAGGGATTTTTCTTTTTTGAATAGCTGTAGTAATGGTGGAGATCCATAAAGAGCTCTTTTTTTTTCCCCAAAAGATGTATTAGTACCTGGGTTATATGTTATGGAAAAGTTTCTCCCCAGTTAAAATTTGTAACTGTCTTGCCTGAATGCTTAGTATCAGTTACTGCTATTGCTGTATGTGGTAAAGAACTGCAGGCTGGACTAGGCTGCATCCCTGCCTAAACAGGGCAAACGAAATTTACATTTAACTTGGCAATTTCTGTTGAAAAGATGAAATAATGCTAAGCTTCTGGCTGCCCAGGTGTGTCTTGTCACTTTGGTACAGAAAACCAAATACAAATTATTAGATCATTTTGTTTCTGATTATGTTCTAAAATACTCTGGCTATATAAATAGCATAAATCCATTACAAAGTTGTTTTCCTCCCTCAGCATGTTGTTGATTGCAGCATAGCAGGATCTGGTATAGCTGTTGCCTCTGTGGTTGTGTTCCTTTTTCTTCTTGAGAGTGAGTGGAGATCAGGGTTATGAATATATCATCCCCCAGGCTTGTTTAACATACCTAGACTTTAACACAAATAACCTATTATTTTATTGGGTTATGGCCCAATCTTTGCTGCAGAAGCAATAGATTTGAAAGAGTTCTGAAGTCTTTGCTTGCCTTGTCCTCAAGGCTTTAGGAAAATGTTTTAGAAGGTTTAGCAAGAGACATGAAGTTAAGACTGTAGTAACCTGTTGAGCCAGAGATGGTAACAGTAATCTGTCAGCTTTATGCTGAGCGAGGTGTGAAAATCCTTTAAGCCCCCTGATTTATTTCCAAGGATGTCAAGGAGCTGTAGCTGCAGTGGTTAGATCACCCGAAGAGAAGAAGGGAGCATACAAAAAAGGAAATTTTATTCAGCATTTCTCTTATTTTCAGTGTTCTGGTCATCCATTTGTCATTACCTTAAGAGTATCACTTGGCCTTTTCTTTAATGGGGTCTAGCTTCATCCTTAGTATTTAACTCCATTTTGGCATAACATATTAAGGAACCACTTTCTTTTCAAGTTAACTAAACAAATGTTAAAACACTGAGAATGTTTTTATTTTCAGACGAGCTTGAGCTATAGAGTGGTCCCAGTATGATGGAGCAAAATTGTAAACATCTCAGAATCAAATTGAATGCATTTTTTTGCACTGATTTTTGCTTACATTGATACAAACCTTTTAAAACCTCTGTTTTGGCAAAATGCAAAATGGAATTTTAAAAAATAGTAACCAAATATTTTCAATAGTATAAAGGTTTATGGGTTTACAGTAAAAATGCTCATAAATCTGATTAAGTAACTTATTCAGGAAAGTTCTCTGCCTTTGGAATTGGTGTTTTCAGAGATGCATTCACAGTTTTTATCTTATTGCCTTTAGTTGCTGATGCATGGTCAAGATGAGTGGATTAGGAGAAAACTCCTTGGATAGCTTGACCAATGAGTCAAGGAAGCGCAAGCAATTACCTTGTGATACACCAGCTGCAAGGTAGGTGTATATAGATCTTTCTCTCTTTTTTTAAATTTTTAAAATAAGTTTTTAAAAAGTAATTTTCAGGTTTTCTTTGCAATTTAGAATGAATTCCAACTAATTTGTTCAACTGAAAAATGCTCTAGGCTAATTTCTGTAGTGAACATACACAGCTTTACTAGTATGCATAGATCTGCCAAAACTGAACTCTGCTCTATAATTAGACTCTTGTGGAAATCCTGATAGGGTGAGCATATAAGGAATCACTGTTCAAAGTTGTGGTCGCAAGGCAAAAGAAGAAAAACTTCTTGCTTCACAGAAATGTCAAAGGCAGAATCTTCTATCTGGTGATTGAGTAATTACCAGTTTACTTCATGTTCCCTCAGTTCAGGTGGTTTGTGGTCAGTACAGCATACCGCAGTAGCTTGAGCTTTTTTTAACTTCCATTTCTCCAGATTAGTTCTTTCCAAGTTCCTCTGAAATTTTGGAGTTCTGTGCTGTCTTCCTGCCTCTCTGTCCTGGGTTCAGCAGTAGCAGTCATTTTTCTCCTTCTTAGTAGCTGGTGCAGTGCTGTGTTTTCAACTTTAGTCTGAGAACAGTGCTGATAACATGCCGATGTTTTTAGTTGTTGCTAGGTAATGCTTACTCCGATCAAGGACTTTTTTCAGTCTTGTGCTCTGCCAGGGAGGAGGGGAAACTGGGAGGAAGCAGGGACGGGACACCTGACCCAAACTAGCCAAAGGGGTATTCCATACCACAGCACGTCATGTCCAGTATATAAACTGGGGGGAGTTACCCAGAAAGCTGAGATTGCTGCTTGGGTCTGGCTGGGTCAGCGGGTGGTGAGCAATTGCATTGTGCATCACTTACGTTTATTGTTTTCTTTTTCTTTTCCCCTATTAGTTTTATATTCTCTCCCATTGTTATTTCCCTTATCATTATTATTATTGGTGGTAGTAGTGGTTTTGTGTTATACCTTAGTTACTGGACTGTTCTTAACCTGTGGGATTTACACTCTTTTGATTCTCCTCCCCATTCCTCTGGGAGGAGGAGGAAAGAAGAGGGGAGTGAGCAAGTGGCTGTGTGGTTCTGAGTTACTGGCTGGGCTTAAATCCTGACACCGTCACTCATCTCTGTCAGAAATTGTTATCTGAAGGACTCGGTTTTCTGTCCCCCTTCAACCTTATTGCTCTCCACCACATGTTACTGTTTCATGTTCTTGTTCTCACAGAGTATTAACCTCTCTTAAATTTGTCTTCAGATTCACCAAATACCGTGCGTCATGTGTACTCATATATCTCCCTTCATATATGTCCTCACTGTCCCATGCTTATTACCTCCATCATGCAACAGACCATGTATGAGGTCCTCAGATTCTCCCGCTGTTATCCCAGTGTCTCTTTGTGAATGCCCTTTATTCCAATTGCTCTTTCTCCAGTGTCTGTCCATTCAGGAATTCTGGTTTTCAGGTTGTCACCCTTCGCAAGCTTTATCAGTTGTTCAAGCCCCTGCTTTGTCATGTATTTGTTTTCTCCAGTATTGGTCCATCCATACTCCCCTAACTCTTTCACTTGGTTTCTTCTTAAAGAATATGAATTCTTTTTTGATTCCCTCAGTGTGCCCATTTTTGCCTCCTTTCCTTTCTCCTGAGTTGTTCTTCTCCTACTCTTGGCATAGTCTGTGTATGACACTGTTCTCTCTGTTGATTTAGGCTGTAGATAGTGTCTTTACTTAGCACATTAACCTATGTAGGAAAATGGATTTCAGAGAGACTTTATCCAGCAACATTAGGTTGTCTGGGATCCTGCTTTTCTTGGATGTTGAGATGGCATTTTTGACCTGATGCCTAGAAACCTCTGAGGCATCACCTTCTGTAGTCATCTTGTCATCTCATGAGCAAACCAAGAATGTTAAAATCCTATTTCATTTAATAAATTATAAACAAATCTAAAGTGACTTTGAAGGTTAAAATACACTTTCTGTATGACTGTTAGAATTTTAGAACAGGGAATTGCTGTTTTCATGAAATTTGATGATAGAGTGATCACAAGGGGATTTTATGGATGAGTAGCTTTTTCTCACATCCCCTGATGATAAATTGGTACTTAAAATTCTTTAAAGAAAACCTGAAACACCCCCCCCCCCCCAATCCCCCACTCCCCTCCTTCCCCCCCCCTCCCCTTCAGATTTGTGGTGGTTGGAAGAGTGACTACTACCTAAGCTTATGTAGGTAGGTGTTACATAAAGTATATTAAAGTTTACAGAGTGAGTGCAGCTTTTGTATATGCTGGTATGTCAGTACATGAAACGATGTTTTTGGTTCCTAGCCTGACCTGCAGCAGTGAGAAGCGTCGGCGGGAGCAGGAAAGCAAATACATTGAAGAACTGGCTGAACTCATATCTGCTAATCTGAGTGACATTGACAATTTCAATGTTAAACCAGACAAATGTGCTATTTTAAAAGAAACCGTGAGACAGATTCGACAGATAAAAGAGCAAGGTACAATTCCCTTCTAAGCCAAAATAAATAATTAGCTTTCTTGTGATTCCTTTTCTAAAGCAACAGTAGTGATTTTACCATAGCATGTAACTGAGAATATCTTCATACTTTGACTTAAACCAGACCTTTATTATGTCTCACATAATTTTCTGTTTAAATAAGTATTTAGCATCATTTTCTCATTGGGAATATTGGCTCTAAAACTTTTTTCTAGTCTTAAGCAACTCACAATATATGAGACCTCCTCTCTCATTCGTGGTTGTGTTTTTGTTGTTGCCTTCACTCACACGCTTTCTAGAACCTGGCTTGTAATACTCTTCATGTGAAATGTTGCTTTAGTAAAAATGTGTCTTTTGGGTTTCAGGAAAAGCAGTTTCTAATGATGATGATGTTCAGAAAGCTGATGTATCCTCTACGGGTCAAGGAGTTATTGATAAGGATTCATTGGGACCTCTGTTATTACAGGCAAGTACAAATTAGGCCCTAGTAAATTTGCATGGAAACAGATATTTAAGGCAGGTGAAAATATTACAGTAAGGCCTGCAATCCTATAGAAATAAATAGTATGCAACTACTATACTGAACTGTGACTGAAGCATCAGGAATAAAAGCTATAATTTTTTCTAAATGTTGCTGAAATTCTCTGTAGAAGGAAAGAGAAGAAGAGCATTTGGCTTCTTCTCATGTTCTTGTGTTTTACTTTCTCCAGCAATCATTAGCAAATTACTACTAAAGCAGTGCTTAGTAATACTAAAGAGTATTTTGCTTTTTTGGGGGGGGATAGGTATTATGAGGATTTGCAAAGACTAGAGGTTTGTGATGTGTATTGGAGTTTGTGTTTCTAAATTATGTCGTGTTTTAAACAAATGCTGCCATCAACTAAAATAACATTAGAATAACTGTAAGAAAAGGTACACAGCAGATACCTTTTCTTTGTGCCTAGAAAACCAATCCCAATGTCCATTAAAAAGCACTTTTGAAACTTAATTGTTTTACATAGACTCTCTTCTCTTATCTCGTCACTCACTGGTGGAAATGCCTTCATGCTCATGTCTCGCTACTTCTTTCTACTGAATTTCTTCCTGTTTCAGTTTGCCAGCTATTGAAATATTGTTAAAGATCCATTATCTTGTGTTCAAATAAAGCAAGAATGAAACAAGAAGGCTTGTTATCACTGTGAAAGAGCTCAAAGGAATAACGAATGAGCAAGTTAATTTTTAATATTGAAGTAATTCTTTACCAGACACAATTTTCCTCAGAGAAAAAAAAATTGAACTTCTGCTCAGCCCTTGGAAAGCATTGCATGTATTGCAGCTTGATGTTTCTAAACTAAATGATGTTCAGAATTAGATGGTGTGTCTTATATGTTGTGTTGTCATGTTAATATTTAGGCATTAGATGGTTTCCTGTTTGTTGTAAATCGAGACGGGAATATAGTATTTGTGTCAGAAAACGTCACACAGTATCTGCAATACAAACAAGAAGATTTGGTTAATACAAGTGTCTATGGTATCTTGCATGAAGAGGACCGGAAGGACTTTCTTAAAAACTTGCCTAAATCTTCAGGTAATAAAAGTTGACTTACTACACTGTTACTAGGCTGTTTGGAAACAACTGGAGGAGAAAAAATAATGGATAACCTTTCAAAACAAATAACTTGTACTAAGAATATTTGACTACAAAAATATGTTAATATTGAAAAATATTACTGTTGTCTTACTACAGGATACCGCCAGAAATAAATGTGCTGGAAATTCATGCTGTACTTTAGCCTTTGCAATTTGTTTACCTGTAACTTAAACCAAGGATACGAAAGGAATCTATTTCCTAATGCCACGAGACTAGCTGAGGGAACTGCTTGTTTTGTAAATACGTGAATGACTTTTCAGCTCTTCTTCAAGGGACTGAAATTGTCATTTAAGGGGAAGAGGGTTTTTTATTTTCTTCTTGATACTCCTATTTTATACCAAGGTATTACACTGATGTTATATTGAGAAAGCATCTTAAAATAGTCTTTAATCTCTCTAATCTAGGAACAAGGTATCTAGATTAAGAAAAGTCAGTTATAAAATTATTTTATCTGAAAATCTTTATAAATTCTTTGTGTTCTTTGAAGTTAATGGAGTTGCTTGGACCAATGAAACACCCAGACAGAAGAGTCATACCTTCAATTGCCGAATGATGATGAAAACCTCTCATGATCTTTTGGAAGACATAGGCAGCCACCAGGACGTACGTCAAAGATATGAAACAATGCAGTGTTTTGCTTTATCTCAGCCAAGAGCTATGATGGAAGAGGGGGAAGGTAGGAAATTTTATGGAATCAATGTGCACAAAAGAAATCTTTGAGTGAAACTTTTTGGTATTTGTTGTGTCATGAAAGCTGTAGCTTCTGCAATCCATTTATATGTAAGCAGGAACAGAATGCAAAAGCTTCAGTTCTGATTGCCTATACTTCCATTTTAACAATCAAGGACACTTCAGCTATTTTATTGGATGCTTTAATAGAATAAACCAGGAGAGAAATGAAAGAAGAAACATTCTTTTTTAAATACAGATTTGCAGTCCTGTATGATTTGTGTGGCACGTCGTATCACAACTGCAGAAAGGGTGTTTCCAACAAATCCAGAGAGCTTTATTACAAGACATGATCTTTCAGGTGAGAAATATACCCAAGATGAAGGTAGGAAGGCATCTGGTTTTGTCCGTGTGCTCTTTTTCTAAATAAATCAAGTATGCCAATGAATTGTGTATCTGTAGTGACTATCAGAATTTGGACTGAGATCTCCCAACTCTTTTTTGCAATATACTGTGTTGCAGTGGGACACATTTTCTGTCTGTGTGCTAGCATGCTATTATTTGGCAGCTTAGTACAAAGCATTGCTTGTGTGTTAGCCTGGCAGTGTTTGAAATGGTTGTCATTGTGCTTTCCTTTACACATAAGAAATATTTTAAATCATAACTGAATGCTTGTATTTTTGTACAGCGCATGAGTTAATGCTTAAAGTGTTTTATGCAGTTTACAGTGAAAGAATATATTGTAGATGGGGCTTTTTCAGACGCCAGGTAGTGTTTATTGATGTTCATTTGTGGATGTAGTTGGTCAGGATTTTTGAAAATCTTACTGTATGCATCCTTTGGGTGCCTTGTAACCAAACACTAAAGCTACTGTTTTCTAAAGCTCTGGCATTAACCTGTGGGTGAGTAACTTCCTCTAACTCTAAATCCCTTTGAATATTGATGTTTTAACAAGCAGCATCATATTCTCATATGGCAGGTAATCTGTAAGTGTAACTTCTGCATATTCAAGATGTGGTGTTTGGCTCATGAACAATTAAAATGGTGAAATTGGAGCCTTCTGAAACATACCACATTCATACAAAAGGATTGGTGTAGACATAAGGAATTTAATGTGTGTATTTTCTCTCCTGTTACAGGCAAACTTGTCAACATTGATACAAACTCATTGCGGTCTTCCATGAGACCTGGCTTTGAAGATATAATCCGTAGGTGTATTCAGAGGTTCCTGTGCCATAATGATGGACAGTCTTGGTCAAACAAACGCCACTACCATGAAGGTGAAGATCCGTTTGGAGTGTTTGGTTGTACTGCTGCTGCTCCCTGTGCTTGCATTTTTTTCTGCAAAACAAAAATGCTGTATTCTGCCTGTGTTCTCTTTTTCCATATTTTTGTTCGTGTTAATTTCTGTGACTCATATTTACCAGCTGAGGGAGGATGTCCTCTTGAGAAATAGGAATTCTGGTGAAAGCTATTTTTTTTTTTCTAACGTGTCTCTACGGATAATTATCATGGAAAATATGAGATACATAATCTGAGAGCCCGAAACAAGTTGTTTTTCCACAGCCACATGTAATAATGAGTGACAGCTATACTTCTGTAATAGCATCTAATCCTTAATTATCTTTTAAATTGGTATTTTTGTTTAACATTAGTTTGATTTTAATTCATTTTAACTTTTGTTAAAGGATAGCTCACAAAAGTGATAGCAGTTGTGTTAAAGGCTATGATAACAGCCTTTTTCTTATTTAAGACGCAAGGGTTCAAAATACATTGTGTTCCAGTGTTATGTATTTTGTAATGCTAATTTGATAACCTTCATAGATAAAGTGAAGTACAGCCACTGTCTTCAGTAAGAAAGATGATATTTTTAAAGTTTTCTGATCTGTGATACTTTTGAAGGATTCACAAAGTAATTCAAGTAGAGGGGATATTAAATAAAGAGAAACTCATACTGGCAGAAAGTGGAGTTTCCATTCCATTGGAGGTTCTTCAATTTATCTGATTAAATAAACCCTAATTTAATCCAAAATTTGGAGCTCAGATTAAAAGCAATACTTTCCACATTTTTTTAATAAAGCAAAACTTTTAAACTTGAAAATACTTTCCCAAGGAGAAGCCATGGAAACCTGCTAAACTGGCATTGGGAGTGTGTTAACAAATGCAGAACTTTTTGTGCTGGGCATGCTGAGCACAATTTACTGCAACAGCAAAATAATCTTGTTTGTTTTTGTCTTTCCAAATTTAGGAGAAAACATGGAATACTTGCTTTTTCTGAGTATCTATCTTGGGTGTGTCTGGTTAATTATTTCTTATTTAGTATATCTTTACAAGATTGTGTCAATCAGTCTGCAGAGTGCATATTAGTAATATTGCTTTTTAAAATGTGAACCCTATTTGTGTATTTCCTTTGCAGCTTACACACAAGGTCATGCTGAAACACCGCTGTATCGGTTTTCTTTAGCAGATGGCACTATAGTGACAGCACAGACAAAAAGTAAACTATTTCGAAACCCTGTAACTAACGACCGCCATGGATTTGTCTCTACCCACTTTCTTCAAAGGTGAAATCAGTGCTATCTCTTTGTCGTTTAAGTATCATAGCTTTTTAAAACGTATCTGACCTTGAAGATACAAAAATATTTTACCTGATTAAGATTCAAGCAGAGGGGGAGTAACTTGGGAAGCAGAGCTGCATAGCATACAAATAAATGTCACCCTAATACTGACGCTCCAACTTAACTGTGTGGCAGAAAGTCACAGTCAAAGAGAGGTTTTGCCTCAGTACCTACATAGAGCTTGTGTCATGTATTTGTTATTCTTTTGGGTTAACATTTATAATGGTGAAACACTGAAAATAGAAATGCTCAGTTAGATGCTTTATCTTACTCTTTTTAATTGCAGACCAATTAAAAAGACAACAGAACCCCCTCAGATGCATCATTGATGACTCAAAGTTAAATGTACCTTAAATAGCACTTCATGTGACCTGTTCTTGTTGATTGCAAGAATAATTGAAATGCCACTCTGGAGAGAATCTGTCTGCTTCTGGCATTAAAGTGCCTCCAGATGCTGAAAAATGAGTAGCTGAGATTGGTTAAGGCATCATTAGTGTGCACAGTAGAAAGGTGTCATGCCTTGACACAGGAAGGGAGTAGAAGGAAGATGTTTAAATTGATAAACCTGACTAATGGCTGTTGATGAAAGCCTTTTGAAGAGATACTGTGTGTACTTGTAACCCAAATCACCTAAAAGACCAAGCACTTCTGTAATGAATAAACGAGTGGTGAGTGGCATGGCTTAGTTCTGCTTCTGTGGAATATTGAATCTTCACTTGTCTTTTGAAAAAATATTTGTAAAATTGTTTAATTATGTTTTCTGTCTTTGTAGCACTTGATTCTGTATACGGTTTTAATTTGTTTTCTTGGGGTTTCTGGGTATGTTGTTAAACTTACAGAGAACAAAATGGATATCGGCCAAATCCTAATTCAGTTGGCCAAAATGTCAGAACACCTGTGGCTGGAAACACGAATTCTGTTGGTGGTCTTATGAACATGTCACCTGGCCAAGGCATGCCAGTGCAGAGCAGGAGCTATGGTATGGGAGATCCCAGTGCTGTGGGTCAGCTCAACAACACTCGATATGGAGGCCCTGGTAATATGGTGCCTGGGAACTCTGGACCCGGACTGCAGTCCTCAGCTTACCAGAACAACAGTTACGGCTTAAATATAAGTAGCCCACCACATGGTAGTCCTGGTTTAACTTCCAACCAACAGAACCTAATGATATCTCCTAGGAATCGAGGGAGTCCAAAAATGAGTTCACACCAATTTTCTCCAGTTACAGGTATTTTATTTTTGCTATAATCTCTTTTATTAATCTCCCTTTCTTGGTTTTATCTGAATTCTATCTTTCATCCTTTTTAACAGTTCTGTATGACCTTATATAACTAATGTAATGCTAAAAAATTATTTCAGAATCATAGTATCAAGGAATGGTTTGGGTTGGAAGGGACCTCAGAACTCATCCAGTTCCAACTCCCTGCCATGGACAGGGGCACCTTCCACAAGACTGGGTTGCTCAAAGCCCTGTCCAGCCTGGCCTTGAACACTGCCAGGGATGGGGCAGCCACAACTTCTCTGGGCAATAATTAACTCAGTGTGGCAGTTGTACATAGTCCAAAGGAAACGCAGATACAGACATTACTGTAGTCTGATAAGTTTGATCTCTGTCATGTGATACAGGTATGCACTCTCCAATGGGATCTGCCAGCAACACCGGCACCAGCACTTTCTCCAGCAGTTCTCTTAGTGCTCTTCAAGCCATTAGTGAGGGTGTTGGAAATTCTCTTTTATCAACGTTGTCTTCACCGGGTCCAAAATTGGATAATTCCCCAAACATGAGCATAGCTCCGCAAAGTAAAACAAGCACCCAGGACTCCAAAAGCCCTTCTGGTTTGTACTGTGAACAAAACCAAGTGGAAAGTTCCATCTGCCAGTCAAACAGCAGGGATCTCCTTAGTGAAAAAGATAGTAAAGAGGGAAATCTGGAGGCATCTGAAAGTCAAAGAGGACCATCTGAAAGCAAAGGGCATAAAAAACTGCTTCAGCTTCTCACGTGCTCCTCAGAGGAAAGAGGGCATTCTACAGCATCAAACTCCCCTTTAGACTCAAACTGTAAAGAATCTTCTACCAGTGTTACCAGTCCTTCAGGAGTTTCTTCATCAACATCTGGAGGGGTGTCTTCCTCCTCAAACATGCATACGTCCCTCCTGCAGGAGAAGCATCGGATTTTGCATAAACTGTTGCAGAATGGTAATTCTCCTGCAGAAGTAGCCAAGATTACAGCTGAAGCTACTGGTAAAGACACGTATCATGATACTAGTAATACAGGCCCCTGTGGAGAAGGCACTGTCAAACAGGAGCAACTGAGCCCAAAGAAGAAGGAAAACAACGCTTTACTAAGATACCTGTTAGATAAAGATGATGTTAAAGATCCACTTTCCAAGGAGTTGAAGCCTAAAGTAGAAAATGTAGATAATAAAATGGGACAATGCAGTAGTTCTACAATTCCTACTTCTAGTCAAGAAAAAGAGACAAAAATAAAAGCAGAACCAGTGGAGGAGGTACAGTATAATGTAAAATGAGGGTAGCGAGCAAACCAGTAATTTCTTATTACAGTGAATGGATAAATACAGAACACTTTAGTTAAGTGTGTGTAAGCATTTCTAAGAAAGTTCTGTGCAAATGGTGTGAAACTATACACTCTGGTTTGATTGTAACTGAAAAAGCACAGGGTATATATATAAACAAATGTGCCCTGTCAGCCCTGGACTGTATGACTAAGGTAGCATATATTTACAAATTATTCTTTAAAATCAGATCCTTAACACCTGCTGTTTCACATAACACATGTTTATTTTCATGGCTTAATAGGATATGGAGCTGTAACTGCTTCTGTAATCAGTAGGCAATACAGTAGCGAAAGGTGAAACATGATTTCATGTTGAAAGTACAAACAATACACAAAAATGTGTAATAGTTACTATAGTCATAGATCGGTTCGAGTTCATTCACTGGTTTTACCACCCTTTTTTTCCTGAAGTGAAGGAAAATGTTGTCCCAAATGCTTACATATTCAGCATTTAGGTAAATGCATGTATATTTATTTGTTTCTGTATTTCTAGAGTTGCAATTCTAAGAAATGTCATGATACAGCAAACAATACCACCATGGAGCAACTCCCCCAAAAGCAGGAGTACACTTGCTAGGCACAGCTGTTCTTCAAATTATAATATGTATATAATAATTCTTTTGTATTTAGTTCCTAAGTCAACATTTGGAACAGCTTCAAAGTACATAACACTAGTCAGTATGGCAGAGTTTACTGAAAACATGCTGGTATCTTAGAACTTGGATTTCCCAAGTCAGTAATAACTATGCAAATAAAAAAATACTGCACAATTTTTATATTAGCTAATGGCTGACTATAAATGAAACACTTTATAACATTTATTGAGTACCACTGATGCAAAAGTCACTAACTCCTCTGTAATCATACTCGATGCATGGTTTCAGTCCTTGCTCCTGAGATCTAAAATTAACGTGTTCAGAGAAGCATGTTTAGTGACAAACAAATCCACTATATATGCAAAACAAATCCACAAATCTTCTGTTAAGAGGATGCATTTGTGACATTGTTTGCTCCCCTCAGTGTTTTTATCTTTGTAATTTGTGATGACCAAACTGTTTATATTCAGAGGTGCCTTGTTTTATTTATGTGTACCTCCAGTTTCTCCTAATTCTCAAAATCAGCCAAGCAAAATAATCTTAAAAATGTAGCTAAATGATATCCAAAGTTCTCTGGAAATTGCAAGACAGCTCAAGGTACTGTCATTGAACTGAAACACTCGTCTCCCAGTTATCTTTTAAGATTAGCAAGGAGCTAAATAAGAGCTGAAGGATAGCCGCATGATGGTAAATAACCTTGGTATTTTACTGCATCTTTTCAGATGAACGGAGACTTGGATAATTTGGATGCAATTCTAGGTGATCTGACTAGTTCAGAGTTTTACAATAATGCCATGTCTGCAAATGGAACTAACCTTGGAACAAAGCAAGCCTTATTTCAAGGAAATGCCTCATTGGGTAAGGAAATTAATATTACTTTGGGTTTAAATTTAGAGTTTTCTTCTTGCCTGATGTAAACATAATACATCCTCAAATCTTTAGGGAGTACTTTCTTGATCTTCTTTATCTTCAAGGACAAATGTCATGCAAAAAGGCTATGTTTCATAGGCTATGAAACACAGTGTATATACATTACATATAGTGTAATGATGTATTGTCCTATTGTCTTGCAGCACTCATCTACTATAGACACAACGAATAGCATTAACTTCAGTTCCTTGTTTTATGTTTTTTTTCTGAGTTTGCCTGACAAAGATTTCTCAAAGACATTAGGATAAACATTTTTTGAGTTTTTGATTGCCCACTTATGCTGTTCGAAAACACTTGTGGCCTGTAAATTCTGATGAGTATTCCTCAACATTGAGAGGAATGCCCTTGCTGAGTAGGAAGCTGAGTAGGAGGGAATGATAACCTTGCCAGAGCAGTGTCATTGCAGTTGTCACTTCCTTTCATAATGTTGGTCATCTCTTGATTGAATAGGGCAGTAGATTGCTGAGGTAACCTAAGGAGGTGAAACATGGATAATGAAAAATGTGAAAACAGGTACATGAATACATAAAGCTACTGCAGCTTTTGGGTGTGGAGCGCAGTGATTTCTGTGTTAATTAGCCACTGCTCAGGGACATGTTGTGTCTCGATTCAGCCTGTTCCAGACAGAAGCATTTGACTTGTTTCTGTCTCTGTCTCTTCTGTTATCCCAAGGCTGGGCATCCCACTCGTATCTATAGTTATTTTTCTCTCTGTCTCTTTCTCAAGGAGTTTGTAGTACTAGTGTGTTTCAAAATGTTAAAACCATGCTTCATTACAGAGCTTAATTTAAAATGCACCTTTTTATGTCTAGAGCCAAGGGGAACTGCATTTGGCTTTTCCTGTAAAAGGTCCTAACTATGCACTTGAAGTATGATTTGTGTAGTAAGAACATCAAATACAGAAGCTCTTCCTGGCTTTTTTAAGGTCAAATATCTGTGCCCATAAATGGATCAGACTTATTTAAGTTATTAATGGTACTTTCTATTCAAAACATAGTTGCATGCATTTTTTTACTGCTTTAACAGGTATGAGGAGTCCCCAGGCTATGCAGGCCACCCGCCCGCCTTTCAGCAGAGCCATGTCTTTAGACAGTCCTGTGGGCTCCAGTGTTCCAGCGAGGAACATCAATGCATTCTCCATGTTACAAAAGCAAAATTTGATGGGTGGAAGTCCAAGAATGATGGAAAACCAGGAAAATTTTGGAGCAAATATGGGTTTGTTGCTCATGTACAAATTGCTTGTGTCATTGTAAAGGAAGAAGCTTTTGTGTAAAAAGGTTGCAGGATTATAATGCGAATTTTGGTCAAAAGAAACCTTAAAGAATAATACTTTTACCATAAGTATTATAAATACTAGCCCTAGCTAAAATTTGAAGAACTGTCCACTAGCTGTGTAGTATTACCAGTACTTTACTTTCAGTTAGTAGTTATTTTATACTATTTTGAGTTTTGTATTGAACATACATTTTTAATATATAGAAGGCAAGAACAGGTCACAATGGCAGCCATTAATATTTTAAAGTAGATTAATACAACTGTTTGATGCTTTAGAACTTGGCAGAGTAAGCTTGAGATTCTTTTGTAGGAGTTCAGTGAATTGCTCTGTTGTTGGCAGGTGTCCTTGTTGGTAAAACAAACCCAACCCCCCTTAAAATAGATGAAATCCGAAGTATGTAATGTACTGTAGTTGAAAATTATTGTATTTTCTGTTCTTCATTACAGTAAGTGCTCCTAATAGGAATGTAGTGATGAATCAGCATCAGTCAGGAGACTGGGGTTTGCCAAACTCGAAGGTGAACAGATTGGACCCTACAAATTCTGCTTCGATGTTGAGAGCAGGACCTGAGTTCAGCACGGCCCTTCCCAGACCCACGATGGGTGCCTCTATGCCGGGGCTGCCTGTTCGCTCCAACAGTGTGCCTGGCACAAGACCAATGCTGCAGCAGCAAATGATTCACATGCGTAAGTTCCTCACGTTGTACTGTCCTGGTTAACACAGACTCATTAGTTTTGTAGTAAGCATTCATCATCAAGAATCTGTTTGGGTTTGGACAAACAGTAGCTTTTCAGCAAAGGCCTTTGAGGCAAAGGTTGTTCTTGTTCCCAGACTGGGACATGTAATGACTTTTTGGTGGTCTTTTTGTTTTCTTCTAGTGATATCTGTGTGTTTCATACAGAGATGGTTCATGCCATGTGTGATTATATTTGAAGATACTACAATCCTGATTAATTTATTGTGTTTGACATAGATGTTTTTCTGATGTTGACTTCATGGTAATCAGGGTTTTAAAGCTTTGAGTATTTCAAAATTCTTCTCACATGGAGTATCCAGATTTTGATACAAACCCACACTGAAATACAGATTCTCTCTTAAATATTCACGTTTAATAGGAGAAGATAAGCTGCATGTCTAAAATAGGAAGAGTCTTACAGTCTATGTTTTTTTCCTGTTTTATCATTATAACAGCAGTCTAGCCTGGAGCTGAAGTTGTCCTGTCTGTTGTGCCACTGCCAGCATGCCCCAAAAGGGCCAAAATAGAGGGCGGCATTCCTTTTTAATATTCCGATCACAGAAGGCTACCAGGGCTGGTACCAGTTCTCTTAGGCAGACTTGCTATTTCAATGTGACAGGTGGATGCAAGGCTAAATCAGGAAGAAATTTGTGCAGTCCTGACTGATTCAGAATCCCTCAACTTCACTTCCTAGAAACTGTTATTGCTGGAGATTTCTCCAAATATTGGGAAATAATGTGATGACAAGCTGTCCTGGGTAGTGCTGTTTGTCTCTGTCTAGGTAGCAGGAAGATCATACTACTGAAGAGCAAATTACTATGTACCTTGTGATTATTTCAATGTTCTCTATTCTGGAATTTAAAATGCCGGATGTTGATGTCACTAGGACAATGTGTATTTGCTAGTGCCCAGATTTCATTGGCCAGAAACCCCATTTTCTTTGGATGTAAAGTTGCTGTATCCATCAAGTTCCTATTTAAGGGCTGAAGGATTCTGCACTAGCAGGGTAGTAGCTTTAGATCCACACTGTCATATTTAAATCTGTGGTTGATGTATTCCTGAAATTATCCTGAGTGTGAGTTTAGTGTGTATACACTTGAAAACATGCTAAAGGGAAGCTTGTGAAGCTGTTTGACAGTTTGTGTGATCGTCCATCACAGTGCTTTATGTGAACACTGGGAGAGCAAGATGACACCTTTTGCTTTTAAAACCCACACACATTTTATCTCACAGGGCCAAATGAGATGAACGTTGGCATGGGGGGGAATCCATATGGACAGCCAGGACCATCTAACCAACCAGGAGCATGGCCCGACAGCATGCTTTCCATGGAGCAAGCATCGCGGGGTTCACAAAACAGGTAGAATCGGGGAGAGTTTTAAGATAAGTTTAAATACAACTGTTCACTGTCTGAATTTAAGACCTAGAAAAAAGAAAATTACATAGCATTGTCCTGGGTTCAGCAGTAGCAGTCATTTTTCTCCTTCTTAGTAGCTAGTGCAGTGCTGTTGTTTCAGCCTCGGAACAACTCTGATAACACCGATGTTTTTAGCTGTTGCTAAGTAATGTTTACTCTGACCAAGGCCTTTCTGAGTCTCATGCTCTGCCAGGGAGGAGAAGAAGCTGGGAGGAAGCAGAGACAGGACACCTGAGCTGAACTAGCCAAAGGGGTATTCCATAACAGAGCAAATCATGCCCAGTATATAAACTGGGGGCAGTTACCCGGAAGGGCTAGATCGCTGCTCGGGTAGGGCTGCATATCGGTCAGCGGGTGGTGAGCAGTTGTATTCTCTTCCCTTGTTATTTCCCTTATCTTTATTAGTATTGGTGGTAGCAGCAGTGATTTGAAGAATGCACAGTGGAGATAACAGGTTGGAGTCAGAATCTGTTTCCATTTCTGCTGTTGCTGTGAATCATAGAATCGCAGAGTGATTTTGGTTGGAAGGCATCTTAAAGCTCGTCCAGTTCCAGCCACCTGCCACGGGCAGGGACACCTTCCACTAGACCCATCCAATGTGACCTTGAAGACTGCCAGGGATGGGTATCCTGGGTTCAGCAGTAGCAGTCATTTTTCTCCTCAGTAGCTGGTGCAGCGCTGTGTTTTTGACTTTAGTCTGAGAACAGCACTGATAACACACCGATGTTTTTAGTTGTTGCTAAGCTATACTTACTCCAGTCAAGGACTTTTCAGTCTCATGCTCTGCCAATGAGGGGCGTGGGAAGCCAGGAGGAAGCAGGGACAGGACACCTGACCCAGACTAGCTAAAGGGTTATTCCATGCCACAGCACATCATGCCCAGTATATAAACTGGGGGCAGTTACCTGGAAGGCCGAGATCACTGCTCATGACGGACTGGGTGTCAGTTGAAGGGTAGTGAGCAATTGCATTGTGCATCACTTGTGTTTGCTTTCCTTTTCCCCTTTTAGTTCTGTGTTCTTTCCCCTTGTTATTTCCCTTATTATTATTGGTGGTAGCAGCAGTGGTTTTGTGTTATACCTTAGTTGCTGGACTGTGCTTATTGCAACCTGTAGGAGTTGCATTCTTTCGATTCTTTTTCCTGTCCCTTCAGGAGCAGGGAGGAAGAAGGGGCAGAGGCGGGGTGTGAGTTTGCAGCTGCATGGTTGAGTTACTGGCTGAGCTTAAACCACAACAATGGGGAAGCCACAGTTTCTCTGAGCAACTTGTGCCAGTCTCACCAACCTCACAGGGAAGAATTTCTTCCTAATATCTAATCTAAATCTCCCCTCTGTCAGTTTAAAACCATTCCCCCTTGTCCTGTCATTGCATGCTTCTGTAAAAAATCCCTATGACGTTGGGTATCTCTTGAGCCAGCTCCACAAAGGCTTTGCTAACAAAGTGAGTCAGTCCTTACGTAGGGAGGCACGGAGAAAAGAAGTGAGAAAATCTGTTATTGTGTCTTTGTGGCACATGCCGAAGCCAGGAGAAAGCATAATCTGTGTGGGCTCAAGGGTACATGGCTGTTGACTGGACTTTTTAGGACCTGAATTAAGGACTTAAGTTCTTGAATCTTACTTCCATCTTCTGGGTGATTATAGTACTTAATCAACTCTAGGGCAATTATTGTATAAAAACTATGTGTTTGCCTTTATAGTCCATAATGGCTGGGATGTTTTTATATTTCTAGACAATTGGTTAGGAGCTCTTTGGATGACCTCTTATGTCCGGCACCAAATATGGAAGGCCAGAATGATGAAAGGGCACTTCTGGATCAGCTGCACACCTTGCTGAGTAACACGGATGTCACGGGGCTGGAAGAAATTGACAGAGCTTTAGGAATTCCTGATCTCGTAAACCAGGTAAGTAAACAGAGATTTTGGCCATTTATTTTCCAAACCCCATATTATTGTGTTACTTGAAAAGAAAGTGAAGAAGACCTCCTCGTTTGCTCTGTCTCCTCACTTCTTTGTCTTGGTTTACCTAAATCTGGCTTTGGAAGCATCTACACTGAGTAGTGATTTTCACTGGACAAGCTCAGTATTGATTATCTTTCTTGTGCGTTACAAGAAGATAAAATGACATTTTAGTTCATTGTAATATGTCTTGCGTATAGGGTGTTTTTTTTGAGTGCAAATTATTATAATTCTATAAGCAGAGAATTGTGTTGGGTTTTGTTAGTAAGCTGTTGTCAGCTGAGCTTGGGTTTTGAGATGTTTGACTGGCAGTGATGTGTTAGGGAGTAGGAGACTTCTGTCTCCTCCAGTCCTTGAATTTGCATGGCTAGCAGATAAGGAAAAGAAATTCTGTGAATAATATGGAACTTGCTGAAAACCACAAAATCACACTGTCATTTGTACAAATAGAAGTTTAAAAGTGTGATATGGTTTGAATATGCCTGTGTAAGCAGTGTGCAGCAGAACTGAGTTTTAAAGAATTTATTATTATTAATAACTTTTCACTTGTGTGAAGACAAAACCAATAGTTATCTGTCCGTGCTGTGTTCTACCCAAGAAACTATTGGTGTTTGTATGCTGTGTTAGCTTTATTATTTCGTTAGGAATTCCTACTTTAAAAATATACTGCTAGTGAAAACACTTTTGTATCTGTTGAAGGGACAAGCTTTGGAACCCAAACAAGATTCATTTCAAGGTCAGGAATCTTCAGTTATGATTGACCAGAAGCCTTCGTTGTATGGTCAGCCCTATCAAGGGCAAGGGGCAGCAATGCCAGGAGGTTTTAGTAACATTCAGGGACAACAGCCATCCTTTAATTCAGTGATGAATCAGATGAGCCAGCAGAGCAATTTTCCACTCCAAAGTATGCATCCTAGAGCAAGCGTGATGAGACCTCGAACCAATACCCCAAAGCAGCTCCGCATGCAGCTCCAGCAGAGGCTTCAGGGGCAGCAGGTAACGTCTTGCTCCTGCATTTACACTTTCTTCTTGTTTCGGAATGGAATCAAGTGCACACTGAATTGTGTTGCTTCACGAGTAGGAAAATTGACATTACAGCAGGTGATTGAAAGGATGGATCTTTCATTTTGACAGTGCCTTTCACACTGAGCACCTAATGGCTGTAGGAGTGAAAGAACTTTTACTAGGACAGTTGTTCCTCCTTCATCAGTCTCCTTAGCTACAGAGGGGACTGGTGCCTGCAGCAGACGTTATTACTGCTGCTTACCACAGTTCTCTTGTACGACGCAGCCCTGAATGATCTCTTTATCTCCACGTTCAGATTTAGTGTTTTTTCCTGAATCTCACTGATACCATTAAGCGGGCAGCTGCATTTCTCCTGTTAATCAAATGTTACTTTTTTTTCATTATGTTTTCTAATCAGTCATATGGGCTCATTGAAATCAGATTTGCTTTCTATTTATCAGTTTGCTGTTATTTTAGGGTATTTTCTTAGGATGAAAGGTGAGAGAGTAGTTACAGCTGAACAGATCTTAACACTGGGTTAAAGCATTGCTTAAAAAATTGCTGCATGCACTGACTTCCCCATGTGAAGGTGCAGTCCTGATATCCAATACAATGTACAAAGAAAACTTGGAAAACTGAGAGAATGCTGTGTGACACGGAATGGCAATGTTTGATCCTTAGGAAAGTCTGTGTTCTCTCCTGGTTTTCTGTGACAGGAACTCAATATGTATGGCTTTGGAGTTTTGTGAGTGTGAGGGAAGGAAACTGAACTTTATTATTTCAAGCAAAGCTGGTGGCTATACCCTTCTGCCCCAAACATGATTTGGAACAACTAGGTAGCCTGCTATATATATATATATATATATATATATATATATATATATATATATATTAGTGCTTAAAGAGCACTAATCTCAAGGGAAGATAGAAATAAAGCCAGTTACTGCTGTGCTGTTTGGAGGGATTTTCTTTGTGTGTGTTTGAGCTGCTTAATCAAATAGCTTGGTACTTCAGGTACATCAAGCAAGGCAAAAATTAACCATTGTGCTTGATGGATTCAAGAGGTCTGTAAAGACTCTCTTCTGGGGGAGTTGCCATTACTTTGTTCAGATATTGGTATTTTGAAGCTAATTGTGCAAAAATGTCTTTTTCCAAGTTTATGAATCAGACCCGTCAAGCGCTTGAAATGAAAATGGAAAACCCAGTCAGTGGTAGTACGTCAGTGATGAGACCAGTTATGCAGCCACAGGTGGGGTCACAGGTAAGTAAGTACACCAACCATCTGAAGCAGTGATTTTTAAATAGGCACGTCTTGTACCTGTCTGTTTAGACCTTGCACCTTCTTGCACTGTTCCACAGCATTCCTTTTTTGTTTTGCTTGCTCCTCTGTACAGTTAAAAAAGTTGGGTTTGTACCTCACTGAGATTTCAGAGGGCTTCGTTCATGAGGACACGCTGCCAATAAAGCGTGCCAGTAGTCTTTTCCATGTAGGATGTGATAGCTAATGTACTTTGTCATTTGTTTAGCACTAATGGCAACTTAATGAAAGCCTTTGTCTGATATTCTGATTTTTTTTTTTTTTTTTTTTTTTTTGTACTGGCTGTGGGTTTTCTTATCTTTCTGTTCTGGTAATGGATATGCTGGGACTCAGAGTTAGGAGGTGTGTAGGTGGTTTGATTGACTCTGACACGATTTCATTTGTAAAAGTGTTTTCTAATATGATTTTTCTTTTCTTTGGGGGGTAGCAGCAAGGTTTTCTGAATGCTCAAATGGTGGCTCAGCGTAACAGGGAGCTAATAAGTCATCATTTTAGACAACAGAGGATGGCAATGATGATGCAGCAGCAACAGCAGCCTCAGGCCTTTAGTCCACCGCCAAATGTGACTGCCTCAGGAAGCATGGACAGTGCTTTGACGGGCCCACCAATGCCTCAAGTTCCTTCACAGCAATTCCCCTATCCACCTAATTACGGTACTAGTGATACTGTGGACTTTTTTTGTCTGTCTGTTTTTCTTTTCCCTTTCTTCATCCAAGCTACCTAAATACCAATTGAATTCTGAAATATGGAAAATGCTCTTACAAAATACTTCCTTTTTGCCTTCCCATCATTGCAAGAAAAAAAAAAAACAACCCTAAAAGTACTAGGTGATGATAACTGAAGTATCTTGTCTCTCCTTCCTTTTTAAAGGGATGAGCCAACAACCTGATCCTGCATTTACCAGAGTATCAAGCCCTCCCAACCCAATGATGTCATCAAGGATGGGACCCTCCCAAAATCCCATGATGCAGCATCCTCAGACAGCAGCAATGTACCAGTCCCCTGAGATGAAGGGCTGGCCATCGGGAAGCATGGCCAGGAGCAGGTGAAGTGCACATTTATAGCCTGTAGGTCAAAAACTGTCTTTGATTGTGTTCAAAATAGAAGCTATGTTAAGTAGCTTGTAGTAGGAAAAGGCTTCAGAAGAGGAGAAAAATAATTGTATCTCTGGTTTCTATATTGCCCTTGTGCCTGCTCTGGTTTAGGAAATTAAATGTCTCATGCGTATGTCCATTTATTGATGTTGGACCTCTGCAGTCTTTGGATAATGAAAAAAATAACCTGGGGTAATACAAAAGTTGTCAGTAGTATTATAATGGATGGTGCAGCCTAACAGAGGCCTCCAAAGCCGTCACAGCAGGAAATGCACACACGCTTCTGTGTGTTTCTGAAAATTCAGAGTTCCTTTTGGGAGGGGAAATTTCTGTTTCTACATTCAACAGGTATTAGGCAGAAACAAATGTAGAAAATTGTTTTGTCTTTCATGCATTGACAGTGGGTGCAGGGAAGGCAATATCCCAATGTGTAGGGTAACTTTATTTATCCTTTTGTGCTGCAGTTCTTTCCCCCAGCAGCAGTTCAGCCATCAGGCCAATCCAGCAGCATATGGCATGATGCACATGAATGGCAGCAGCGGCCATATGGGACAGATGAATATTAATACCATGCCCATGTCAGGGATGCCTATGGGTCCAGACCAGGTAAGCTGTATGGAAATGTGGTTGAAGGGATCTGTTGACTCTCTTCCCATTGAGAACTATTTGCTTCAAGCCATTCCTCTGGTGCAATCCTGTTCTCAGTTGTACTTTTTGTATTTATGTCTGTGAACCTACTATTTGTATGTCTCAAGATACCTCATTTTTGATATTTAAATCAAATCCATTGTTAGCCCAAGCTGTATGCTGTGATTAGATGCTGACTTTGAAGGATCAGAGGTAGGATCAAGGCTTATACCACACAAAGCGTGTTTAAATACTTCTGGAGCCTTGAGAAACCCCAGAAAGCAAAACATGGAGATTATGAAAAGCATCTTCAGCAGATGTAGAAGACTCTGTAGAACAGCTTTCACGAGTTGGACCAAGAATCGTGGTAGTACAGTGTTCTCCTCTTGACAGAAACTGCCACTGACACTTACCCTTAAATTCTTTAGAAAACCTTGTGTGTGCATAGGAAGAAACCATGGAAAATTTAGGCCCCTTATTAGAGGGGAAAAATGAGCTAATAACAGTCACTGCAAGGAAGACTTAAATACTGAATATACTTCTGCTGTAATCTTTCCAGAAATTGCCAAGGGATGAGCAATGTAAAACTGAGATAAGCTAAATTTATTTAAGTAGAACATACCTTGTGAAATTTTGTCTAAGGAAGCACCCAAAATAAAATGAGGACTTCTGGGGGATCAGGAAGGTATTGGAGGATTTTGATCTAACAAGTACCTTTGATAAAGTGGGAAAAACAAAGGTGAAATACCAGATTTTCCAACCCCATGTGTCACACAGTGAAGGTACTCAAACAACACGTTTAGGAGGTTTTGGGAGGGTGTTTTTTCTCTATGGATTTATCTCCAAAGTGGAGCACTAAAATGCTGTCCTTGTGCTTAGAAATTGACTGTCAGCACTTTCCCCTTCAAAATGCACTATGTTGATCAGTTTTTTTCAGCAAAGGTGTTTTTTATTTTCTGGTGATTATTTCTCCTTTTCTTTAACAGAAATACTGCTGACACCTATAACCAACCATCTCTTCACACAAGAATGCGCTGTATTAATGATGCACTAGTATTATAAAGCAAAGCTACGCATTCTTCACGGCAACTAACCCTGGCCTTATGGAAACAAGTGGGTTTTCCTGTTTATCACCACGATGTCATAAGTTAGTTCACTCAAGGGACAAAAGAACCCAAGGCAAAAAAAAACCAACAACTCTACAAAAATGCATTTTAGTAGAAGCAGTCTCTCTTATTACTGTATGTCGTGGTGTACAAAAGAAGGTCATAAATATTCTTGGCGCTCTGCCTCTAGAACTGTGAATTAGGCAGTGGCGAGTTAGCAGATACGATGGGTAGAGTCCTGGTTACCTTATCTAGCCACTGTGGCTACCCACAGCCCTTTCACCAACTACAGGCGGACAGAAGTGCCTGGAGAAGTCACAGTGGTAAGAAGTTTCTGATTTCTCTAGTAACAGTATCTGACAGAGAATGTAGTTCCTAGCCTTGACTCTTATATTAATTCCTGAATATAAATGCTGCTTTTAATCTCTTACCCCGAGTCAGGATTTCCCAAGCAAGGTATTGGTGCAACATGAATTGGCACATACTAGTCCAAAATCCTGTCCTTTGCAGCCACGGGGTAAAAAGAGAGGGTAATAAATTTAAATTATTTAAACACAATTGTGACTAATATTTACATATTGATGTGCAGCTGAGTGCACTTTATGAAAGACTATATAATGGATTAATGCAATATCTTTGATAAGGACTTAATATGAAGGTAAGGTGTACTCATGTTCCTTCTCAAACACAATCTCGTAAGAATTATCTGAAAAGACTGCATAATGTAAGGTTTTCTGTGTAGGAAAATTAGAGCAATAATCCTTCATCTTTTGAAAACAACTTCAGAAAACTCAAGGCAAGGCACTGCAGTCTGAATCAGAGTTTTGCAGTCTTTTTGTGAATAAATTTTGTAAATATGATCTTTAAGATAATGTATTATATATATGACTTTTGTAGGTCACTAACTCATTTTTGCAGAGTTTGTGAAGCTAAATATTTAACAACATTGATTTCTGTAAACTCAGTGTAGTTGAGGTCCAAATAGAATTTTCTTTGGTTTTAATTAAATTTAATGACTTTGCAGCTGGGTGACTTTGGCCCACATCTTTCTCCTCTTTGGTCTTCAACACTTCATTTATTTTTACATCTTTAACAGACACATAGCTTTTTATAAAAGACCAGTTGTTAAATGCTTTCTCCACCTGTGAGCACTTTGTTGCGTTTCTTCTTACATAAGGCAAATTGACAAAAAAGGCTCTGCATTGTGAGGTGTTCTGACTTGTCATGACAGTCATGGCTTTCTAGAGTATGTTGCCTTTTCAGTTGATGAATCTCGGTTGTCTTTTTTGGTCAATTTTAATGAAATCTAAATGTTCTTCAGAAAAAGTTTGTCTATTGCAAATGCCTGTTGTTACATGACATCCAGACACCTATACGGATATTAAGCTGCGCTTTATTTAACCAAATGTCTGCACCTCATTGGATTGTTCAATCATAATGAATGTATTTTCTAAGCAGGTTTATCTCGTGTCAGTATTTAAGTCTGGTTACAAATGCATTCCTATTACTTGCTAATAGGTTCCCCCCTCATCCCTCTATTTTGGTTCCTTGATACAAAGAGCCCTTTGGAGTTTTTTCAGTTTCAGGCAGTTCCAACAAGTCAAACCCCTCAACTTCCATGAGGGATGACCCAGGAACGCTTAAAATGTGTGGTGCTTTTGTTCTGTTGTTCTCTTGTAATGGAAAACTGACTTCTCCTAAGTGAGTAAAATAACCTAATTGAGTTCTTGATTGCTTCTTCTTGGACCTGTAAGCAAGAGGTGGGTTTATTGCTCAGAATATTCAGTGATCTTCCATTTTAACAAAGTGACTAACTTTAACTAGAAATATGCTCCGAAAGTTCATCCTTAGCACACAACCAGTTGTGTTCCAAAGGGAATGTAGATTCAGTGGATTTACTTTATGCAACCTTGTCTCTGCAGTTATACTCTGCAGTATACAGGTTAGGGTTAGTATTTATTTGAAATCTTCAGTCCAGTTCATGTGTTTTTTAATGCAAAACTTTTAAAAGCTTAAGCAACTTTTATCTTTCTTATTTCGTAGAACATATCTCTTTGTTAAATGCTGCCTATTGAAGCTGAAAGGCAACAATCCCTTGCTTTTTATATCAAATCAGAGTAGAACAATCTTTATATTTTGTAGTTGTTCATGATATTGATGGAAACTACAAATCCCAGTTGCTTTCATCAGGTGAGCTCTTAGACTATCTACTAATTTATACATCCTGCCCTTCTAGTTCTTTTTAAATGAGTGATTCTATTTATACATCTGTGTATAACTGGTACCTGACTGATTGATATTAGAAAGAACCATCGTTTTCTCATCTGTGTTTAGAATGTTGGCGCTTTCCAGTACTTACTTACTTACTTTTTTGCTGAATCCAAAGATTTTTAGTTTAAACTTGAGTAAGGGGGGGAGAGGGGCGTTTGCTGAAGTGCATCATCTTTCCTGGCAGCACTGATCCTAAATATGACATCAAGCTTGAAAATCTCACTGCAGGAAATAAAACTGACCTGGAAAGCTGTTGACATTTAATCTCTGCCAGTTCTGGTTTGGTTCGATAGCAGCAGATTTTCTGAATGTTTTTAAAAACCAACCTGTGTACCATTTCTCACCAGGAAGAGGACAGTTAGCAAGGACAGCCACCTCTGGTCAGTGCTGCCTCATGAGCATCGTCATGCTACACATCTCTGCTACTCTTTTGGTCACAGAAACATGTTTTTATAGATTCATGTGTAGTGTTATTTTTTGAATCTTGGCCTAAAATACTGCTTTTAAAGTTAGCAAATCAGGACCATTTTTGAGTCATAAGACAAAACTATTTGAATGTTGTACCAATTAGCACATGTTTTATTTTAGAATTTCTGTGCAGACTACCAGATGACAGTAATACAGCAAGATGAAACATGGAATTCTGAGAGCAATATTTAAAAAAATCTCAGGAGAAGGCATACAGTATTGAGAATTGCATTTAAGTTTAGTTTACATGATAAGTATTGCTTGAAATATCTGTATCTTTATTTTGCAAAACAAAATCATGGGACTGATCTATAAAAGAGTTGGTTGTAAGGTATTACTGCTCTTCTGATTTTTGTGTTTGGATGTTAATAATAATGTAAATAAAGGTTTCTATTTAAAATCGGAGCTTGGTGATGCAGTGTTTTAGCTGTCAATACTTTAAGGCTGATAACTGTATCCTAGAAAGGTCAGAGAAAATCCAGTGCTATTACTGAGGAAAGGTGGGTATAGCAAATGATTTAATTCCTAGTTGACTGTAGGAGCTAAGGGAGTGGCAATTGGACCTTGCATCTATGAGACCCGTTTAGCAACTGAAGTTGCAGTGACACCAAGTGGAATTTATGTCTTTTTCAACTTAAAGAGCAGTCTTCAGCAGAGCTGGAGGAGAAGAGGTTAGAGGTTTCCCGTAACTTGGTAAGAACCTACCTTTCACAAAATACCAGCTACACTGCGTCCCCCTTACAAGGCCCAAGGCTCAGGTTTCTGTGTAAGGGACACGGCAACTTCTCAGGCTTACGAGGAGAAGCCACACTGGCCCCGCAGGACTGCGACAGTCACACCCTCATCTCATCACAGACTACAGGCTGAACACAACAAAAAGGTAAGTGCAGGTTTGTCTCAATCTAAGCCAGTGTTCTCTGTGCATACTCACAGGGGATGGCAGACAGCAAGTGCCTTTCTCTGGAAAGCAGCAGATCTGTTTCTACTGGTGAGTTTAAATTCAGTATTCTTTATTTATTTGTATAGACCTCAGCATCTAGGAGATGTTTCTGATAATCCATGAAATCTGTAACATGTCAGAAACCAAATCTGTGGCTGGATTCAGACAATTGTATATTACTTAGATTAAACAAAAATAAAAATCAAAACCTGGGAAGCAAGTTTTGGGAAGTGTGTTTGACTTAGATGTGATACAAACAGAAGCTCCAGCCTAGCTTTACTGTCTAACACATCCAGTGAAAGACCCCAGTGCCACTTTTTGGAGTGAGGCTTTTTCCTCGGTTCCTAAATTCAAGTATATTTTTAGTCTGGGGGTGTGGTATCAGAGATCTGTGTCCCTTATGAAGTAATCCCATTTGAATTTCCTGATGTGCAAAGCCAGGCAGGGTTTCAGAATCATGTCTGTGGTGGTGTATCTTTACACGGTGTTTCTGGAAGTGCAAGTCAAATCTGTGGTTTGGAAATAAATACCTCTTTGTTAAGAGTGAAGGCCACGGTTGGTCGAGTCTGTCACACGAGCTCCCTCCTGCATGTGCCTTGAAAACAGCAGGTTAACATGAAAAACGTATAAATACAAATATCACCTCTAGTGCCTGTACTACAATGTATTTAATAACGTCTTTATGAAAATACTCAAGTAGCCTCTGTACACTGTGCTTCTGTAGTAAAATGATGGGGTGTTCCCATTAAAAGCCTTTAAACAGTAACTGTTGTTCAGAACATCTACTGATTTGTAGACTAAACTCTTAACTAGATTATTCTTTATTGGCTACAAGTATTGAACTTCTTGGAGCTGCCTTTTTAAAAATAAATGTCAAAATTACACTACCAAGCAAATGCTTCCTCAAAGGAACTGTTTTGGTTTTGAACATACAATATAATATTACCACATAAAAAAACTTCATACAAATCCAAGTTCATTAAATTTTAAGATGTACATTTACTGAAATTTTTCAGTACTTTAAAAACGGAGAAATCCTGAAATGCACTATGTGACATGAAGTGACAGTTGGAGAACTGGTGTGTGGGCATTCCACTCTTTTTATTAACAAAATTCTTCATAACCTGAAGGAATTTCTTTTCAAACAGTATATTGAGCAATATTTACATAACCCCTCCAAAATCTGGCGTCCTCTTAGTCAAGATTTTCCCTAACATTCCTAGAGGTGGCAATAGGATGTACAAGTAGGTGTGGAACTAAAATGTATCCTCAGAGGGAAGTTGAGAAATACCATGGTGTTGAGAATGTTCAGTGCTGCTCCCTTCAGTTCCTGATTCTCTTCCAAGTTCTTTTTCATCATCTCCAGTTAGAAGCAAAAGTGTTCACGTTTTCTAAATGTTGCTTTAGAGTTGTACTTGGCTTTGAAGTCTCTCTCATGACAACTGCTGATACAGGTGAACTGAAGCGTGGTTTAAGTGTACATCCGCTGTCCCTGCGCACACTGTGCGCTGGGGCGGGAATCCTCTCTGGGATGTAGCTGTGTTTCCTTTGCTGTCAGTTCCTGGATCAGTGTTAGTGGTGTCATCTCAAAGTAAAACGCCTTGTGAAGCAGGTGAGGTATAATCCAAAGCAAAAAGCAGGTACAATAGTGGATTTCAGAGACCTGTATTTCTGACAGCATTTCCCATCATTTCACTGCAGGTATTTAGTTCACTCACCAGTGCAAACATTCTATCTAGTTCAGCCTCAAAGTTTATCCAGTCCTCCAGGTTAATGTAATTCTCTCTGAAGTCACACACGTTGTCATTTAGTCTGTACATGGACTCAAGTTCTGGCCAGTCTGTATCCTCATGGAGGTGCAGCACTTGGGGGAGGTTAGCCCTCCCAGCCTTCCCACAGCTGTCCTCTGAAAAACACAACAGAACATGATTTAGTGTCCTTCTAGGAGGAAGTAGTTAGATATTTGTCATGGTTCCATGCAGGAAAAAAACAACTGAAACACATTATGGACCCCTTCTAAAACTTACAGCAGGTATATCACAGAAACAGTCCAACTATATCTGAAACTTCACCCCGTACAAAACTTGTATCTCAGAAATTCTTACTTTGTTTTAGTTCTAAAGTCAGTCTTGGGTCTCTTCAACTAACGATAGTACCACTAAATGAGCAAATCCTCTCTGGCAAGTTGGGATTGCTGGGCTGTGCCTATTGAGGTATCTGTGCATCTCTTTTCGCTGCACAATTGGAGAGCACCTCATGATTTTTAAAGAGCTGATGGTTCAACCGTCTTCTGAAGAGGAGATTCAGAGACAATAACTGGCATGGCAAAGGTCACTTTTTCACATCTTTAAACGTGTATCTCACCTTTGGACGCTGGCAAGTTGAAAACAGTATTATCAAATCTTAAAAGGTAGTTAAGTGAAGTGAATAAAAAGCAAACTTAGATTTTAGTATGATGTCAGAATAAAACAAAACCAAAAGGTACGGATCTGTCTTGTAGTCTACTCCCTGTTCTAACTTGCACTTTGCTGTGGTTGGATAAATAATAGCAAGAAAATACATGATCCTCTGAGAAATCAGTCAGTTTTGTTCTTTCTGGATGGTGTGAAAGACCACGAGGCAGCTGCTACAGATTTGCATTTAGACAAAATCAACATAATGGTCTGAAATTTTGAATGACAATCATAACTGTGTTCTTGAGCTGAGCATCCACCTTTGCTTATTTGCCCTTGCTCTTGATGCTCCCAGAACATGCACCAAGTGTTTCTGTACAGCAGTAGTTGACTGTATGGTAGCACTATCATACTTCCTGTACAAGGTAGAGGATTTCCCATTTAAGCATTCCAGAAGAAGAGATGATGATGTTGAAAGTGGTGTTGCATGCAAGGAGAGAAAGGAAGGGAAGGTAGGTAGGTAAGTAAAAGCCAACGCTTTCTGTGAACTGCTCCCAACTCACAGTGACTTGGCAGATGATGGTCTCTTCACATCTGGCCACTTTCGACGCTGAAACTGCCTAGTTTTCAAGCAGCAAAAGGAGAAAAAAGTTAACCATCACCAAGAAACCCACCAGCACTACAGTCTGAAAGCGAGGAAAGAAGAGTTTAGCCTGAATTTTGACTATAAAGATCAGAACATGCTGTGACATTGAAACAGAAACGGCTCCAGTGTTTCCAAGTAACTGGGGTGGAAAGATCTCACAACTGCCATTCCAGGCAGTGTCCATCCATGAGGTTGCTGATCCCACCCCTATATCTTTTGGCAGGAAGGTAGTACTTAAAGAATAATAATTTAATATACCTGTACTGCTCATAGCTTCCATCTTTAAGTCCTAGGTGAAGAAAAATTAACAGTGTTACTAACCATTGCCTGCAACAGAGTAAGGTATCAGGTAACGTGCAACTTAAACCAGACCTAAGAATATTAACAGATTATCATCCATTGCCTTGAGAAATATTTCCATACATGGTAACTGGAGCTTTAATTCTCACATTTAATCCCTTATTGCAGGCAAAAGAGGTTGTAAACTGGGAAAGGAGTCTTGAAAACTTTTCTGTAAATGACTTTCAGTGGTGTCTGATCTCAAAACATACAGCTCTGGGTGCTGCAGGTACTAAATAAGACCAATATTATACTTTGGGCTTTGGTGGACTTGGGTTTTGTTCCTTCCTCATCTCTTTGCCCTGCATCTCAGCGGTACTCATTACTAACCTATTTCAGTATTGTTCTTAATTTAAGAAACATTACCTCAAACTGAACAAATACAGAAGCGTGAGCATGCAGCCACCAGCCCCAGCAGGACACTACCAGTATAAATGAATATTAAAATCCTTTTGACTGATGCGAAGTTTCATAACAGTAAGTAAGAAAGAGCCCCATTTTGAGTGTGCTAGGAGAGGCACGTACCCAGATCCATGTTCCTGGTTCTTGGATTGCACTGTTTATACCCTTTGCAGCTTCTCAGTTCCATGAGCTGGACATGTAGTTGATTGAGAATGTCTCTATCTAGTGTATTCACTGCGTTAATTAGCTGCAATGAATGGGGATTCTCATTAGTAACTGCTGTTCTCTAGTATCTTTCTTATATGGAATATACATGGTTTATCTGTGACAGGAGAAAAGCCATATGCTACATTAAATGAATTAGGCCTTTGCTACGTCCTCCACCATTACCATGCCAGTTCAATTTATCATCAGTAAGGAACAATGATGTATTTCTTGAGCTGTTCTCTGATCGGGTACCTGATATGGATCAGTGTTGAGATCAAAATACTCCAAAAATCCAGTAGCAAATTCACAAAATAGGAAGTTGTGGGTCTCGTTGATTGTCCTCAGGCACCAGTACGTGTTGTTGTTGGCGCTGGTACAGGCACAGAAAGGGCCCACTGCAAATTGAAGAGTTGCAAAGACATGAGCTACACGCTGCTGGCTTTAGCACTGTTTATGATGCCTTTCCGTTTATGGTTTACTCACAGACAGTTACTCTCCCTCCCACTCCTGAGCTCTGAAGTACAGAATGACTTCTGGCATCAGCTTCTTGTTCTGTGCATGCCTCAGTTGGCAAGGTGCTTCCCCTGGCTTCTCTGGAAACATTCCAGACAATGAGATCCTACACAAAATTGTCCTGTTCCCAGCATCATCTCTAAGGCTTGTATTAGCAGTTGGTTTTCTTTTTAACTCGGTTGCCGTTTGTGCAAGGATAACACTAACGCTGGAACAGATTATTTACTATGAGGAAGGCTTCATGGCTTTGGCTACAGAACTTAGAGCGGTAACTTCTACTAGCCCAGCATCCTAGCCCAGCCTAGCCAGTACCCGCCTGCCCAGTACGTAGTTTAAAGCATCCTTACGTGTCCACAGGGGAGCAGTTTGCCAGTGCTGGTTGTCGTGGGTGAAGCAGGTCAGACCAGGCATGCTGCAGGTGTCATTGTTCTTTATTCTCTTAAGCAGTTTGCGCAGCTTCTTCTTCCGCCTTTGCTCTCGAAGCAGCCACAGCCGGTCTTTCTCCTGTAGGGCTTTCCTGCACACAGGACACAGGAGGTCATTTATACTTAGACACACCAAAAAATAATGAAGCAGACAGATAATAAATAAAGAATGAACCAGTAGTTTTTAATTAAATGGCTTCCAAATGGCTCTGGATATGACTCCACAATTCAATGGCACAGATAAAAACCAATTAAGCCAAAAGAGCTTATAGGCTTGTCTGACATCTGTGCTGTGGCATTTCCCACACCAGGAATCTTACCTCAGAATTCACAAGCATTTCAACATGGGCTTATGTTCCTTCACAGGTTTTTGTGTGTTTCTTCTTTTTAATACAGGACAAATGAAATACTACTGCTTTTACTCAGTTTGTAACTGGTGCGCATGGACAATGTGGTAATAATGTCTTTGCATTTCCTCTTTCAAAGGAACAGACGTTCACTTACTTGAAAGGATGAAGACTAGATCCCTTGTGCCTCAGTTTGCTTTTGTGTTTGGAATGGTAACTGGAAAATAAAAATAGCATGGATGATGAACAACAGAAAAGCAACTGCTCCCGTTTGTACCACCCCATCACAGTGCAGCTGGAGCAGATTGAAGCCAGTGTCACTTCTCCCTTTAATTTATGCCCCAGCCCTGGCAGAAGTGCTCCGGGACAGGTTGGACATGGCTTTGAGGAGCCTGGTCTAGCGGCAGGTGTCCCTGCCCGTGGCAGAGGGTTGGAACTGGTGCTCTTCAGTCTCCCTTCTACCCCAACCATTCTTGTGATTCAATGAACCCAAAGCGGCCTGGCCACACCGGCTCAGGCACTTCTGAGCCTTGTGCCGCTTTCTTTCCCTAGCTCGTTTGGGCACAGCGACACCTGGTGCTCCAATCCTGCATTGCAACGGGTGTCCTCAGAATCCAGCTACAATTTTCGATTTTAGTTGTCATTGGTTCTTGTTTCCCTACACGAGGCAGATAAAAGCAACGGCTTTATAATTTAGTTACAACATTTCCTCAACTGAACAGTCGTGGTTAGTACAGGGGATAAAATGAGAGCTCACACCACCGTCATGTCATTTTCCCTCTGAATGAAAGAATTTAAAATACCAGCTGTACTTCATAGGGTTGGTTTTTTCCTCCATTGTTACCAGCTAGAATTTCCAGGAAAACTTTAGCAAGATACACGGAGCTGTCCCAGCAACAGCAGAGTCTGACCTGCTGTGAGCAGACATCCCCATCCTAGCTGGGCGGCTCTACTGCTTTGGCTCTGTCTGCAGAAACTCCTACAAGATTTTGCAGAACTTTCCTTTCTGTGCAATTTCCAAGGTTAAAAAAAGACAAAGCAGCTTCAGTCACTGGCACCACCCTCTGACCGATGAGGTTACTCCCCACACACATCAGCAAAGACAAACTAAGTTCAGTGAATGTTATTTTCTAAAGAGAACTTCAGAACTCAGCAAATGGTCAGACTAAAATTCCCTTCAAACCAAAATGAATCCTTGAAATTATGAATGCTCCTGGCAGATTGAATACATTTAATCCACACAGAAAATTAACAAAGATTATTAAAGAACTGGCTTCAGTCTATTTTTTGTCTCTCACACACCCTGGTTATTGCAGTATGTCCTGGGTTCAGCAGTAGCAGTCTGCAGTCTGCTGCTGCATGACTGCTACTGCTGAACCCAGGACACAGTAACAAATCCTAAATGCTAAAACCTGATTCAGTGCAATTCTGCAAACACTTAAAACATCTATAACTGAAATGATTAACTTCATTATGCACCTTAACAACGCTCTGCACAAATGTTAAGTGCTTCCTGTATTGGGCCTGAGAAATGTAGCATTCTTGAAATTTACTATAAGCCATTCACCATAACAATAGCTTCATCTTTACAGCGTGTATTAAATAAACTCAGTGTTAATACCAGTGTAAAGCAGTGGGTTATAAGATGATAATGTTAACTTTTGGGAGATTTGCCATTTAGAATACTACTGATTTCATTTTACACCCTTTTTTGCCATGGGTTCTGTGTATGGGTTGGCCTAACCCAAAAAATTACGTTCTCCATATTTTAGTGGCCTGTTGCTGAAGCTGTATTGCAGAATCCACATGGACTACACCCACCATGTACCTCATGTCTGTAAAGTATGAGGTCTAGGGACTTAACAGCTATGCTCAAAACCTCATTCTCTTATACCAGTGACAGAAAGAAGTGGCATCTGAGGAGGTAACACATCCAGCCCTGAAAAACCCAAATGGAAGAAATTCTCCCATCTTCCCACACCGTTATCCCACATGCTTTACACACCCTTCTTTTAAAAGGGATCAGTGTTAACTCTGCTCCATATTGACAAATTGCCCTTGTTGAAAGCCAGATTTCAGGAACAAACCCACAGCTTAAAATAAACTCCTGCCTGGTGGAGGTGGGCTTTGTACTCGTGCTGCGTCCCAGCTCCCCAGAAAGCACTACGCGAGCGCAGTAAGTAGGCAGCCACTTAACAGAACAGACCCCGATCTCTCCTGTGACAACAAACAGTTGCACCCTACAAACGATGACTCTGAAGTGCACAATACCTCATCCTGTTACAATCGCACTCCTCCGGGCGCTTCTTCTTCAGGTGGCCTCTCACCTCCCTCAGGTTTTTTATTTTGTTTTGCAAAGTTTCAATCTAAACCAAAGCAAAGACACAGTGAAACCAACACAGCCCCATTCAGTCTTAGCCGGACCTGCTCCAGCCCATTCTTGTGTCACCAAATGCTTTCTCTTCACCTCCTTCCATGACTCCCACCGCTGACAAACAGATTATCCACCTTTCCAAAAGGCAACTGCAGCAGGAGGAAGCCTCCTTGGCACCTTTTGCTGCTGGGATTACTGCCTGTGACAGCAGAACATGGCACTGGGAGCGTGGGGAGACAGCCTCAGGCAGGCGGCCACTGCTGGTTCCACTGTGGCTCCTGCTCTTGTGCTCTACAGCACATGTGCAAGGGGAGAAATTTTAATGACAAAGATGTCAATGAAGTTTTACAGGGAGATTTCATAGGGCAAAGCATCTTCTGGGTCTTCATATTCACAAGCCTAAAACCAACCAATTCCATTCCAAAGTGCAAGGGTTACGGAAAACACAAGCAAGCAAAATAAACCTGGAAGCACCGAAACCACTGAAGCTCCCTTTTCCTTGGCCTTCCATTTGGCAGCTGAAGGTGCACTGGGGAGCAGGGCTAATAAGATGTGAAAAAGATCCAGATGAAATTTTTCCCAGGATGGGGACACTTTATAACTCTCTCATTTATCTCATAAGGCTTCTGAGATGTCTCAGCTCTCCCCTCAGCTGCAGCGCTCTCCTCCACCCAGCATCTTGTCTTCACAACCTTGTAACAACAATTCATTATCTCTGAACTATCTATCCTGAAATCAGCCAGCAAGGTCACAAGGTCCCAGGGAGGGACAAAGACACCCAGAGGCAGGCACCCAGACACACACAGTCTGCATGATCCTGTCAGCCTTAGAAATCCAGGCTAGAAAACCCCACCCTGCAAAGGCACAACTGTGACCACCACTGACCTCGTGGTCAATGTGGAGTTTATGGTCCTTCCAAGCTTGCAGTGACCTGTACAGATCTGTGTCGCACTGGACGGTATCATTCTCCAGGATATAGCACCTTGGCAGGGAAAAGCAAACAATGATCATTATAGTGGCTACACACAGACATCATGAACAGCTGGTTTAATAACACAGCTCCAGGAGAGATGAGAAGCCAGATTGGAAATGACATGCAGAATTCAAAACAGCAATGTTCATTCAGGAGAAGCAGGGTGTGCTGTGAGTCAGGGAAGGGGTTTGGGGTTGAGTTGCCATGGAAATTTGTCAGAAGTAGAAAAATTCAAGGAGAATATTCCTATCCAGCAGGACCTGTTGGCTGCTTCATTCCTGTATGGAAATCGTGCTGCGCAGAGATCTTGCTTATTCATTAGGCTGCTACATAAACAATCTCTAGTAAGTAGCAAGCACTGAAAGCATTATTCCAAAGCAATTTCCCGGGGCATGATTAAGTGATGAGGGGATGAGAGGTAGGGCAAGGATGAAGTACTTCTTCAGAAGAGGTATTACTGCACCAGAAAGGGGGGGAGGGGGGAATAGAAATTTTGCTGTTTCCTATAAAAAGGATAATTTTTTTCAGAGATATTTCCTGACTTCAAAGGCAGGAAATCCTCTGACAATTCCTTATTTTTAACCAGCTTCCATCGTAATCCAGGATTTACACTTTTTTCAAAACCAAACACTGATAAACCCAAGAAACAACCACCCCCCCGAAGGCCCCCAAACCAACCCAAAACCAAGCACTTGACAGATTTACCCGACAAGTTAACAAATACCATGTGCTCATTTTGAATGCTTGTTTCAATTAAAGCTGAGCACTTTCAATACTCCTTTATGTTCTTTACACGACCTCAACCCATGTTGTCCCACTGCCACCCTTCCTTCAGGTGTTCTGGGGAGTTCTCATGTATTATGCACAATGTTCCTGACAGCTCCTTCTATGGGTTTGGGATTCACCCACTAAAGCAGCAGAAAGTCAATTTAACTTCTTCCAGAGGAAAAGCACAACTATTGCTTTATGAGTGCTGAACACTCCTGAGAGCTGGGGTAAGAGGCCCAGTTCCCTGGTGAGAATCTCCCCAGTGCACTTCCTCATATTAGGGAGTCTCTAACCCTGTCAACCCTTTGACGAAGTCAAATGGAACCCACCCATTTCCACAGAGCTAACTGGCTCCAGCACGTTTCCATGAGCAAGTCATTAAACAATTTAATGCATTTAACAATAACTGGTGGGTATCCTGATAAATGACAAGCAGAAACGGTGCCTAAACCAATAAAGCACAGCTGAAGACACATCAGCCCCTAGACTTGCACACTGAGCAAAAGGTTTTTAACTATTAGTGTCCAGACATTTCCCCCACCTTTCTCAATCCGTTTCATTTCCCCGTGCTCCCGGTCTCCCCAGCTTCATTCATAATACCCATTTTCCTTTCCTAGCACTGCCCTGCAGGAAGCTGCAAGAGGCTATTTCCTCCCTGAGGATCAGTTTGGTGTTTGAAATACAAACCAGTGTATGAAATACAAAGAATCTCACGTCTCAGCGACATGAGCCTTTGCTCCTCAGGCAGGCCAGGGGACCCACTGCACACTGGGTCCATGGATAGAGCCTTTCCTGGTTTCACACCAGGGTACACACAACTGCTGCCACCTTTTGCTTGTCCTCACTGGAAGCATGCATTGCTCAGCCACTGTGCACTCCAAAGTGCAGGAGACACAAAAGCACTGCTCTAGCTCTTCAGAAGCTTCCTGCTCCTTTGTACGTGACAAAGTTAAACCACAACCGAAAGCTGATGTACAGATGAGAATAAGAATTTTACAGAAGCTGGACCGGGTATCCAAAAGGGACACAAGATGCTGATCACAAGCTCACACACCCGTTTCTGCAAAGCAGCCACTAAGGCAGCAAAAGCTTTTAGAAACACACCACGTGCACTCACCTGTGGGTCACTTTTATCAGGTTAGGGGCTGCATACTCTGCAATGCCACCGGTGCCGCTGTACTCCCCCATGTCTTTATCTTCCTCCTCACGAAGAGCAGCCCTCTGCATCCTGTGCCTCTTGGAGATGTTTCTTGGTATGACAGGTTGGTAGCCATCCTCCAAACCCACATTATAAACAGCTCCATCCAGCTCAACAGCTACAGAACGAATAGAGCGATTCCGGACATAGCCTGGTTTGTATTCTGCATGGAAAAGCAAGTGAAGGGATTAAGAGGAGGAGAAACATCATGTTACAATTTGGTCCTCTTTGTTGGTCTGGGGAAGAAAAAACAGCCCATACTGTTACATTCACAATTAACTGGATGACAAATGGTGCTTCTTGCAGCTGCCCTCTGAGCCTGCTGCCCCATTACCTTTTGTAGGGTTAGACACATACCCTGGGGCACGAGGAGAGGGCAGATATAACGCAAACGCACAAGGATGGCTGAGGGGAAAGAAAACGTCCTTGCCTCGTACCACTTCGAGAGCAACCCACAGAGGCTCTGCTCTTCCCCGCACAGTCACTAGATGGCAGTCACGCCTTAGCAAGTAACCGCGACAGTCACGACTGCAAGGCCTGAGGTCACCCCTTCAGAGCAGCTCTCTTCTGTTTTCTGCTCTTCACCGCACAAAGCTCCACACAAGGATTCCTGCAGCACTTTCCTGAGGTTGTCCCAAGCACTCCCAGTGTTCAGCCTGAGCCCAATTCTGTGCTCATTTTTCGAAGTAAGACGCTTGACTGTCCGAGGAGGGATTAATATCCGAACCTTTCCTTCTAGCCACATCCAATTCTTTTCTTTCCAAGTGTGTTCCCAATGCGCAAACCAGTCAGTCTCTACACAACACACCACCATCCAGTGCTGTGCACTCCTGCCAACTTTGCCTCTGCACTTGCAGCCCGAAGGCAGAAGGCAACATTTGCTATGAATTGTCACTACACAGCAGGAGATTCTCACTCATCTTTCCCCCATCATTGCTTTCCAAAGTTCTCTGACCCAGCCCAAATCCCCAGAGCTCCTCTTCTGTTTGGTCTGGAGTAATGCAAATGTATATGGTTATGGAGTCTAAACCCATACCTAAACTTCCCTGCTGTATGACAGGGTCCATCTCTGACCTTATTTCCTGCTCACTGCCCATGACTGCTGAGTCACTCATTGCAGTAAGCATAATCACCTCCTTGCTTGACAAAGAGGTATAGATTAAATACCATCACCTCACTTTTCCCTGCCCAGTGCCTGGGTCTTTGCTCTGTACATGAGGCTTGGAGCCATCTAAGGCACTGCTGGAAACAATGGAGTCCCGTGGCGCTTCCAGTCACCTCTCCTTTACACAGAGCTGAAACCCATCACACATCCCACCAGACAGGACCTCCTTATCCAAGCTGTAAGGGGAAAATTCTACCAATGTGCCAACTGCAAAAAGCAAACTTTCTTGCAATCCCGAACTCCACAGAAAAGCCAGCTTTCTCTCTGAGATGATCTCCCCAGCAAAACAAGCAGAGAAAAAAGAATGGGAGACAGAACAACCTACACTGACAAAAGACATATTCATGTCAACTGGAATGCTTTGGCATTAATGCAGAGTGACTTTGTTCAAGAAGCCCCCATTAATTCCAAATAGAGCACAAGGTCTCAAGAGCCATTTTGCAGACTGTGGGAAGAGAAATAAACATCTCCTCCCACCTGAATTTGGTCCAAACACTATATTCTTGTCAGCGCCACACACAGAAAGTGGAACACCAGCTGGATTGTCTGGCTTTGCACATTTTCCACCTGTGGTTCAGAGTTTATTGCTGATATTAAGCCAGGTGAGTCACTGCTGAAGGGAAAAAAAAACCCAAAAGACCAACCCTATTTCAGGCACCCATTCAGGAAACATTTGACTAAATGAGAAGGAAACTCCCATCTTTTCAGAAGTAGGAGGAAGTTCCAAAAAGCTACACCCTAACAATTATATTCGATGTATAAACTCCCACTTCTTTAATTGTTCCCTCATTTCATCTTGTTAAGCTCAGCCAACTCACAATTTACCTTCCCTCCAAGTCTAATAGACCAATCCAGCATGCTGGACCTCAGCAGATACCTGCAGGGAACTGCCGTCTGCACACGTCCCTGCAGAACCGAAGCCAGGAGTTCCTCCTCCCCTGCAGCCAAACCAACCCAGCCTCCCAACCAACCGATTGCTCTGCAGTGGGGCAGCTCCAGTGGGTCAGGAAGGACTTGGTGGATCGCCGCCTCCAACGTGCTCCCCCCAGTGCTGACTCAGAGCTGCCCCTAGAACCAAACTCCATCGTTTTCACAGGAAGTGGTTAGAATACTTAATAAAATCAATACTCATCTGTGCTGGGCTCTCCCACCTGCAAAGTGCACTGCAGGCATAAATACCAGCCTCTAATGACTTATTAGTCAATCCTCCCCCAGGTTTAAGTTTTCCTCTCCAATTCATTACCTGGGTACACAGGCCACAAATAAAGCAGATCTGGGGCTCTTAAATATTTGGCCCAAAGCACCTCTACTCCCTTTTTCAACTTGTTAAAGCTTGGCTCTGGTAAACTGTGAGTCCTGATGCCTCTTCCTCTGCTCTTACAGGAGCCAGTTGTCTTAGAGATGGCACTGCTAAGGAGCTGCATCCACAGAAATGAGTCAGGAGAAATTTACACCTGAGCAAGCCATGTTTCAGTGCCCCACGCAGCCAGTCGTGCCTTCTTGAGCCACCTGAAACTCACACCGGTCTTTGCTAGAGCCTCAAAGGAAGCATTCTGCTCTGGGCCAGATTATACCATGGTCTAGAGAGAAAAACACATTATTTTTCACCCCTATTTTTTGGTTTCAACACTGTCTAGAGAAAGCACAAACTGCAGTATCCAAAATTATTATCCAACTGAATAAAGCAACATCAATTTCAAACCTGACATAAATATGCCCGGCCTTTGAGTTTATATTTAAGTCACTCAAGCCTTATCACTTATTTTGCAGCCACCAAATCAATCACGTAAGGCTGAGATCACTTGGAAATGATAATTCTCTCAGGGATAACTGGGAAGCACTCTATGGCATTTTCCCCAAAGCAGGAGCACTGTGGAAGGCAGCTCGTGCTCTTCCCTGTTGACATTTACTCTATGCACGTATTTTGGACCTGATGTATTTTCCAGCATCACAATGATGACAGAATAAGCCAGTATGCAAGGATGCAGCTTCTACATGTGCCATGAGGAAAATGCCCACCACCAGCCTCATGAATTCCTGCTTGATGTCTATGTGTTTTCCAGAATTATGTAGCAAGCAGCATTTTCTGATATAGCACCAAAGTAAAATCGGACACTTTGGAGTCAAAGTTTTGGAAATATCTCTGGATCTAGGAAGACTGATGAAGGCTCAGAGGTGTTTTCTTGGCCATTATGTACCTCGGGAGCTCTACAAATCTTACTCTGAAGCTGTGTCTTTAGAAATTTCAAAGAGGAAAAAAAAAACCCCAAACCACCTTCTTACATCCAATTTCTCACAAGTGCCATTAAAAATTACACTTCAAATGCACTATCTTTAAAGTAAGTGATGTTCTTTTCTTTTTATTGACAAAGAAGTTCATTTTGCTCCAGCATTGAGACCACCTCAAAAGAAAAAGGAATGACATGAAAATTGGAATGAAGATGCACTAGCCCCTTTGTACACACTTCTGTTTGTTGTTTACAAATCTGTGTGGCCTATCAACATTTCTTTACATGCATCTTAATAACTCCTTTAATCACATGCACTTGTTCATCACAGGATAAGGAGATTAAATCCGTAGCAAGAAAAACATAACAGACCATAACACAGCCAAAGACTTTAAGAGCTATTACTTTAACCTTTCTTCCTACTGCAAAGCTTTGTTTCATCTTTCTTATAAAAATAAAAACATAGTCAAAAAACAGAGGATACAGAGATGCAAACATTCCTGACACCTACATCCAGATACACCAAACACTAATGGCTTATGTGCTTCTAGCATGTTAAAGCTTTGCAGGTGAGTTGTGTATCTGTATATGGCCCAAATGGCAGGCCCTGACCCGGTGCTGCAACTGGCTTTACTCAATTTAGAAAACACCGTTGCCTGCTAAATGCACCCGAGCACCTGACAATGGGTCTGCACCATCCTTGCATTAGAAAGTAATTATTTTATCCAAACATTTGGTGTTCCAGCCCCTCTATCAGCAATTCAGCCTGGTCTTAAGACCACGCGTTCTCACTACATACGGCTGGTTTTAATCTTTCTGAAAGACCAACCCTCATACCCCCATTAGGGTTTGTAACACGCTGGATGCACCCTAGAAGCAGGGCATCCAATTTAGCTTTCTGCAAATGACTGTAGATTAGAATCCATCAAAATTGCTCTCTGCCAATCCATCTCTATTGTGCATGATAGAAGGGAGCGATCAGGGTGTTTCCTATTGCTGTGAGCTAAAGCATTAATGTGGATGTGACCCTAACCCAGTTTGAAACTTTGGCTTTCTGTTTAGCTATTGTTCAGCCTGATGAACAGCATTTACCAGCACTCAAATATGTCTGCAGTCTGATCCCATGCACCCACCAAATTCTGAGTAGCTGACTCCAAAGATGCCCTCAGAACAATGCAACCCAGCACAGCTGCACTTCATCACAAATCTCATGGAATGGGTCATAAAAATCCAAATATACATTATGAGTAACCAAGTCCCCCTCTTGCCATTCACAAACCAGCGAGCCACTGTTCTCGGTAAGCTGTACAGAGAAGCCTTGGTGTGGTACCTTGACTTCTATTGCTTTGTGCTCATTTCCATTCAGCATGTCATTTATTAAGTGGAAGAACAGCCAACACCAAATCAAAGAGTCTTTGTCAACAGGTCCAAGCCAACTCCTTCCACTGCATGGCACACACTGGATGGGGGAAAAACCAAAGCACCTGTGGAGTCTATTATTTTACTCAAGACACAAGCCACGGGAACATGATTGACAGGACCCTCTCTTATGCTGCTTAAGTTTATGCCTTACAGTTCAATGAGCTGAAGGTGTAGTACAAACTCTGCCTCTTCTGAGCAAAATACGGGGAAATAAACACCACTGATTCCTCTGCTAGAGGCAGCAACCTTCACTTTTTTATCTCAACCTCCTTCATACATAAACTAAATGTAATTATACACTTAACCACCTCCCCTGGATGCTGTGAAAATTAGTTAATGTTTAGGAAGCACTGATGAAACATACTTAAGTGTTAAGTATTATCAGATAGCATTATGTTACCCTCACTTAAATTGTTTTCCTCTTCTCATTTAAGTGCCTTCGATCTACTTATGTTATTTGACTCCCCATGACCCAACTTTCTTCTCTGTGACTTAAAAATAAAAAGAGTTAATTCAACTGCGAGTTCTAGTGTTATTTAAAGATCATCTGTTGGGCCACGCAGTTAAACCCCAAGTACAGTTGAGTAATTTCATCCTGGAACCAATAATTTTTTTTCAACTAAAAATTAGATTAGTAGGTACTAATCAGCTTGCAAGGCAAATATAATGGGAGAAAATCAATTTAAACTCTCTGTTTGAAGCTTGTGCCAGGTCATTATACAGAAAGACTAATCTGCTAAATAATTAAGGCTCTGTATTTGTGGAGTGAGACGAAAGAAGTATTACAAGTGAATAATAATTCTGTGCTGCCGTTTGCCTCTTTAGTCTATAATTAGACTACGTACTTCAAATATAGATGTTAGCCTGACTAAGGTTTAACCCAGAGCCAGTGAAATAGGCTTTCTGAAAAAGCACCTGATCTGTGCCAAGGAAACTAGAAACAGTCATCCCCTTTGGACGTGATCGCTGGTTAAAAGTCAGCCTTGTCTCTGCTGACTGAGCACAAGGAAAGGATTTTAGGAGTGAGCAGCTTCTGTGACAAAGCACACGCATCCTTATTAAAAAGAAATTACTGCAGTAACAGCTCCAAGCCTTGCAGTAGCTACTGAAAACTGGGCTATCTGCTGTAAAACACTGTTCATGTTTCATACCCTATATAACAATGGGCTACTTGCTGCTTCAGTGTGTGTACTCCGTTCCCCAGCTTCAAAAGACATAAATACAGAACCCTATTTTGGATCAAAACACTCCTCCTCCCTACAGACAGGGATATTTTCAAATCTAATTGTCCAATATGAGACACACTCTTTCAAACTTACACAGTACATACGCTGATAGAATTCAGTGCCTTTGAAAACCAGGACAATTACATGTTCTAGTGAACACACTCCTAAGTTTTCCAAGGCAGAGACAGAAGATACAGTGGGTCACTTACTTTTCTTGGAGAAGAGTTTCTTTCTCCGTCCAATGTGGCTCAGCTTGTATTCATTCTCTTCGCAGTTGCAGTCCTCACTATTCCTGCTGTAATACTTGGGCAAAATATTGGAGGTGCCTTTGCTGTTGCTGGCAGCTGCCAAGTTCGCCATTCCCTTGCACTTGTGTAGCTTGAGCTTTCCACTGGCATCTTCCACACACTGCCATTTCTGGAAGAAAAATCTGGTCATTAAAACTGTCCCAACTGTGTTTTGTCTAATGGCCAGCTCCAGCAATCTATCAGAGACTCCTCCTTGTAGTAAGCTGGGGCTCATCTATCACCTACTACCAAAACACATTTTTTGTAATCTTCCATTTTCAGGCAAAACAGGAACTCTTTGCAACACTTCCACTTGTTTCTGATTGTTTCCTGGAGGCAGAACAATGGGAATTTCTTAACAGAATCAGTACTACAGGTAGAAATATGGAGATCACAAGTGACAATTTTCAGAAGAATAACTGTGGCATGAATCTAGGAGGTTCAAGCCTTACCCACAGGTTTGAAAAGAATCCTTGCCTACCAGCAAGTGTGTTTGTCAGGCTGGCAGGCATCTATGTCACTATTATGCCATTAAACCAAGCCTGTGGCCTGCACCCCATCTCAGCCCCATCCCATGCTCTACAAGAAGGGAAAATCTTTTTGGAGGAGTCTCCTCTTCCCTAGTTCAAATGCCTGGTGATGGGATGATTTTATCCAAGTTGTGGATTCCTTTACTGTAAAGGATCTGATCTGAGTTGGGTATTTAGACTTACTCTACAATCAAAGAGAAGGAATAGTTACTTCCAGGTTATAATTCCCTTCAACCTAAGGCAGCCATATAAAAGAGGTAAGAAACAGGACTGCCCTGCAGAAGTGCTTGTTTCTCATCACTGACCTTTAGAAGGGTTGGTATGGCTGGATCAGCTATAGAAGTTTGTAATTAGAGGGGTTTAGCTCCATATTGAGTCTCCATATTTATCTCCATATTGCTCTTAGCAGCTTTTCCCATCCAACACCCTTGGGCTGACTAGCACTGGTGAGCTGTGCTGGCTGCCTATGAAGTGAGAACCCCCTCCCTCTTCCACTCAAGACTACAGAGAACCTCCTCTCTAATCTCCAACTCCTTCTGTTACTCAAAACCTGAAGTAACTTGCTTATAGCTCCTGTGTGCTGCTCTCAGAGCTGTGCCAAGGGCAAGGGAGTTATAGCCACCTTCAATCTGGCACAGAAGTTCCACCCACTTCCCAGATACATCACTAAATAATTTCACCTAGTCCTTTATTTACCAACATGCTGCTAGCTACAGAGCTAGGCTTTGAGATGAGCAATCCCCCCCTCACAGAATCAGTTGCTACTGCTTTAAACAGAGTGCCTCAGAAACACTTGAGCTTTTTGCTGAGTCTTGAGAGGCGTTCCTCTTTTTCCTATTGCAACACCCTAAGTCTGTGCCTCCAGGACTCACTGGAATACTGAAAATTTTCCAAATAAAAGAAAAGAAGGAAAACCAGCAACAGCTCCCAGGTGAGATGGCATTTTTCTGCAGCCTGCAGCTCTACACAGCAGATTCAGTCACTTCAGTTCCCATAGAGGTGTACCCAGGCTGAGACAGCAAAGCCCACATTCTCCATTGAAGTTCACTCCATTGCTTGCATGACAACAAAGCAAGAAAATAGTATCATTGTGCTTTTATACTACAGAATTTAACAGGAGTCAGAAGTGTACTGGCCAGTTACAGTGGATTTCTCTATGTCCACAGGAGAGCATCTCATTTAAAACGAACAGTTTTATGGTGTGCCCACTTATTTCCTCAGACCATTGGATATCAAGTCTCCAGGGGTGTAATTGCTTCTTAGGTGCAGATACTGTTTTCAGCCTCCTGGATCACCCAAACTTTGCACTGATGCAGATAAACCTGGCTTAACTTTCAGCATAAGGAAATCAATAAGAGATACTGACAAAGACACCTGAATCAGACATCTTTGCACGACTGTCCTCATCAGGAAAGCAGGACACATTTACCTAGAGGGAGTGTAGAATAAAAACAGTCTTTGAAGAATAAATTGCTGAGCCTTAACTTATTATTTTTTAGAAATGCCTAACACTGACCGACACACAGTGAGGCTTGCAGGAAAAGTTACTTACTAGAATAAGCAATGGTTTCTTTCACAATGAAAAAAAGATGTAAAAATGTTTGTTGCTGTTTCCCATTTCAATTCACCTGAATCTTATTTTTAAAAGCATATGAACAAACTGCATTTTCTGCTCAGCAGAGCTCTATGCTGTAGGTGTCTGATACATGAAAAATGAAGACTCAACAGAGGGCAAGTTAAATGCCATGAGGAGAACTACTGTAAATAAGTGCTCTGATGTGTGGCCCAACAATATTTTTTCTCTATTTCTTTCATCTCCTGTCAAGAAAAGTGATGCTCATTTTTCCCCTCCAGGTGAACTGGAAAAAATCCTTTAATTTTTGGTGCAGTTTAAATCTTTCCAAGGCAGCTGTATGCTACAGTGAAAACACCTTAAAGGCTTTGCTGGAAGGGCACACTGTATGCATTAACTGGCCCACTGCCGAACAACCACAGTGCAGAACTACATAAATGACTCCAGAAGCAAACACTGAACACATGGGGGGTGGGAAAGGGCAAAGGAAAGTCTCAAGCTTTTACTTTTTCCCCAGAATAGTGTGAATGTATCTGGGATTCAACAACCCCCCCTTGGTTTGCTTGTAGGTACAAATGCAAATTGTCTATATTAATTTCAGTCATTTCCACAGGATGCTTTCAAGCTTAGGAAAAAGGACAGCAATTGCAAGGGAACTGTGGAAATCTCAGCTTGACAGTCAAGAAGCTTTAAGCATTGTGAATTTTGGCATTTGAAATCCATTTCTACTGCACAGCATACCATCATGCAGAAACCTGTGTCAAAGCCTAGAAGCGACTAAGTTATTTTGTAAGAGGTAATCACATAAATAATTAAATCGCTGTATGAAGAACTCTGGAGTGCCCCAGAGATACTTTGGCTCACAGGTATGAATGATAACCATCCAGCAGCAAAACTTAATTACATACATGGATTAACTCAGCCAGTCAGGAAAACAAAGTGCCCTTAGTTCACCACCTGCCCCTAACTTTTCAGGTCTTTTCCTCATTAGGCCAAAAGATGTGCTCCTAATTCAAGTCCTATAGCTCATAACATCTCGCAAGAGCTAAGTCTGGAAAAGGAGAGCACTTTCATACACATAAAAGTCAGTGGAAAACCCAGACTCCCACACAATCTTCCTCTCAGCTCATATCAAAACTCCAAAGGAAGACCCTTGTTTTCCCCCCGCTAAGCCCTGCAGAACAGCTACTCATGCCATCATATAAATGGCTTTTGCAATATGTCCTGAAGTCCATCAAGCTCACGTTGTGCTAAACTTTCCAGACACCTCATTTAATCATTAGAGTCTTTCCAGCTGGAGGTTTCCCACCATCTTTGGGCAGGCCAAGTTAGCTGCTGTGCTTGTGCTTTCTGCCACCTACTATGCTGGGCTTGTTCTAACATTTCTACTCCATCCTCTACCTTACCTCCCACTGCACAACACATGCTCCTCAGTTATTTGTCTGCAAAGCAGAAGAGTCTGGGCTTTAGTTTAATGGAGAAATTGGTGTTACTGAACAGAAATCTTTTCAAAGATACACTGCAAAGCCAAAAAAAAAAAAATACAGGTTGTAACATACATTCTCCCCTCCAGCCCAAACTACTGCTCTATGTACAAGAGTAAACACAAGAGTAAATGAGGACTTCAATATCTGTGAAACATGAATCTTAACAGCAGCAGTTGTAGACTGAACAGCTGCCCTGTTTTCCTCCAGTAACACTATTCACCTTGAACATGCTAATGACCCCTCAGCAGAAAAAGACATGTATTTTTCACTGTGTCAAAACCCCATTATTTCCTTCACAGCCCCCATCACCATGAAGTGGGTTTTGCATTATTGTGCATCAATGTCTTCTTACTGCTACAGCAATCACAGATGTTAATTCAAAGTCATTACTTGAGGCCCCAATCAGAAATAAATAGCCGTGACCTTCCCTGTAGGATTTTTTCCTACAATTCACTCATTTCACTGAATCTCTCTCAATTGACATTGTTTTCTTTGGAGGAAAAGGGATGATCACACAAGCCTTGCTAAGAAAAGATTCCAGTTGAAACATAGAGTTTTCAGAGCTGAGCCCTAAATCATCATGCTGCGTCTCATCAGTTCCTCTTTTTGTTAAGCGAAAGAGATTCCATTCCCTTTTACAGAGAAGGGAAAAGTGAAACTGTCTGATCAGTCAGCTGCCAGCAAAGGCTCCCTCCCTAGCAGTTTCAGGAACACAGCCTCTAGGAATCAAAGTTTCTGCAGGATAATAAAGCCCTCTGTCCCTGCCAGCAACCTGACAAAAACACTTCAGCAGTATCTGTCACCTTTAGTTTACGCGGATGCTGTCTGAACCCCACGCTTGCTGCCACACTGGATGGTGAGCCAGAAGCTGCTTTGATGGCTAGAAACATTCTGACTTCCAGTCTAAATTGATTTATGAGTAGTAAGGATACATTTTTCATTGTATGAAACAGTACAGTTTAGGTTGTATGAAACAGCTGAAGTTACAGTTAAGCTCTTCTCCTTTGTTGTGGTTTGCTCCTTGTGTTATTTTTTATTGGGCTAATGAGGACAAAAGAGCAAAAGCCAAAGACAGAAGCAAGCCCATTCCTTACAGAAGGCAGTTCTACTGCTTCTGCTGGCAGCTTATCCTTACAGACTTAACAGTCAACTTAAATTCCCCATTGTTTGTCTCCTACACATGACTGCTTCTCTGTCCTTGTTGACTGAAAATAATTGGCTCATGTTTTCTGTATAACATCTCTTATGTTCATGCAGACAGGTTCCTCTCTCCTCAGCTATTTTTTGGAGAGAATATGCCCAGTTCCTTACCTCCTCCCAACAGGTATTATTTTCTTAATCTTTTAACATTTTTGTTTGGGTTTCCCCATACCTTCTTCTAGTTTATCTATTGGCAACAAAAGCCTGGATTCCTCTATGTCATGCAATATCTAAATAGCACTGCCTCGTCTTCATTCTAACTGGACATTATTTCATTACACTGACTCATCATTTTTGGCAATTCAGACCTTTGGGCTCCCAGCTCAAGTTCAGTTGTCACACACTACAGATCACTTGAACCTTAAAATTCTAAGACAGATGAACAATTTATTGACAGAAAACCTGGAGGGTGCTTTTCAATGCCACAAACAGCAGCTGAAACGAGGCAGGTGGGACAATCAACCTGAAAAATCAGGTATTCCACTAAAATTGTGGTTACAATTATAATTCATTTATTATTAATATAATAATTGGTTTGTGGCATCAAATGGTCCCAGCTGCTGTGTTAGGTACTGCAGAAGGAGTGCAGCCCAAGCAGAAATTACATTAGCGGTGGAGGAAAAAACCAGCAGCACCAAAATGGGAATCAATTTGTCTGAGGTCCCACAAGGACTCTGTAACAGTTCTGAGACCAAAGTCAGTCTTGTGATCTCCAGCTCGTTGCCTAAACTAAACTGAACTAAACTACACTTCTTCACATACTGGGGTAGTTAAAGAATTTGGGGGCTTTATTAAATGTTGATATTGATTTTGGCAAGCTACTTGCAACACCCACTGCTGTAATGGCAAGAAGTTTAAAAATCCCAGTTAACAAGAGATGGAAATTCCTTCATTTTGTGAAGCAACAACAAGCAAAAACCCACATAATAAAATAGCCTCTGGAAATCATTATAGGCTATTTTTGGCTGAAGGAGGAAAACAATTTTGTTAATTACAATCCCTGATAAGGAAGACAATCCCTGAATAACAGCCTTAATAAATCATCATGATTTTAATTTTCATGGTTTGTTGCCTCCTAATTTTATCAGTTTGAGGGCTGATAAAATTTTTAATGTATGAAGTTATCAACAAGTCATTTCTTGTTGCAATCAGAGGTTAAGAACCTGATCCTGAAAGTTGCTGAGCATGTGTAACTCACACTGGAATTCAGGAACTCCATCTGCCTAAAGAGCTATTAAAATTATCTGGACTCTAGCTGCCTTGATACGCTTCACTTATCAACAGAACTTACATTCTTGAGTAACCTCAGGATATCTCTGCTAGGTACAAAACAGCCAGACAACCACAAAAGATAAATTAAAAACTTTTTGCTCAGTTTTTAAAGAAATTCCTTATAAAACCTGACTTCATTTCTTAGGTCTGGATGACAGAAGTTCAAGGTGTAGTGCCCTCAGGAAAAGGAGAAAAATATAAGTAATTTTTTCTGCTGCTCTACCCTTGGTACTAAGCAATGGCTAATAATAAACATCGCTAGCCATTGGCAGGCATATGGTCTAGAGGTACCACTTATGAATAGCTGTGGGAAAGCACACACTGATCAGAGTAGTTTTCATCACTGCTGTCCCATGCTATGTCAGAGAACTGGGTGATATGCTTTTACTGCTGATACCTTCATGCCAGTTGCAAAAGAATATCCCTTCATGATCCTGGTACATCACAAAGCAATCAGAGGGAAGACTGTGTCAAACTTTCCTTTGCAGAATCTCTGAAGGAAACAAAGTGCAAAGTTTTGCATTTTGAATGTTTTCCTGCGCCAACTGTGCTATAAAATGATATTTTAAATGCTATTTAAAGTGATACTCTACTTGGATAAGATTTGCACATAGAGTTGTGAAAATAAAAAGGATTTGAAAAAGACAAACTATTTTTCCTCACAATTTAGCAATATTATCATACTATGATCTGCTAAAGACAAAACTAATATTGGGGTGTTTTGTTTTTTTTTCCACACATACAGCACAGATTCCCTATAGCAATCAGCACTGCTGCAGGTATTGCATGTTTTTCAAATGTGCTCAAAGTTGGCAAATGACTTAGAGGGGGATTTTGTGCAGCTGTTGTTATGATACTGAGGAGTTGCTGGGAATACTCTACCAAGCAATGCTGATATCATAATTGGCTTCACAAAAGCACATTAATGCAGGCCGCCAGATAAAAGTGGGTCAGCTTCCACTTACCAGCCAGTTTGGAATGAAAGGCCGAGCTACACTGAAGAGAAAAAATTTGTGTGGAAGCCATTAGGTACTAGGATAAATGTTTTTTATTTCATGTGGGAAGAAAGAGCTCATCTCTTTTAAATCTTTGAATATAAATGCTGAGCTGCTCTTTCATCTGAGCCTACAGTCACCCTTTGTTGGATGCAAATAACTAACACAGACCAAGCCCTTCTAACTGAAAAAGGAAACATGGCAACACACAAATTCCCATTGCACTCAGAAGTATTTACATATATTAGCGTTGCCCCCCAAAAAATCCCACATAATGGACTCTGAAACAAGGTTTTAAACAGCATGAATAGCCTCATCTCCTTGATCCTGGTGCTCTCTTATCAAAACGATTATAGGTCAAGGAGGGTGGCAGAGATTTGCAAAGGAAGAGCATTTTGTGGTGATAGAACGGTATTCACAAACTTGCATGCTCACAAAGCGGAATTTCAAAATCTCCATCTCACATTCAAAGCTTTCTTTACCTCTCCTTTACTCTAAAAGCTCTGTCCTCATCTCTTCTCATTCACTTCCCTTCTGAGTCTTTGTCCTTCTCATCTCCTGCTCACACTTGATTCCCTGGCACTGCTCAGGCTCCTCTGTGCACAGAATAGCAGCCCCCCCCCCCAACTTGTTTAAGTCAAAAGAAAGGGTCCAAATGACTTTACCAGGCTTCACCTAATTCTGACCCAGACTTCTGTTCATCTTTGCACCAGGATATGAAAATTCACCTTTTGCACTGAACACTCCAGATGCTGTTAAATGCACAATCATAAAGTGTCCTGCAGGATCAGGGGACATCTGCTAAATAACCACTGTATTTGTATACCATAAACCCCCACAAGGCAGTACTATGTTATTCATTTGGACTTGTTCTATACTATGCAGAGCTATGAACAGCACCAGCAAACAGACAACACCCATTTGTCATCTGAGAAATTAAGTCTTGCTTTGCTCTGAAAGGACTTTTGGGTGCACCCATATTTACGTGCAATTTATCCTCAAATAAGCACATTAATTTCCCACTATTCCTGCTGTCTAGACAGACTACTAGGACATATTCTCCAGAGCAGAGGCTGGATGGATTGAGCCTCCCTTGAGAGCCCTTCCCAGGCTCTAATTGACTTGATTGTTAGGCAATTTTTCCTGATGTCCAACTTAAATTTCTTTTTTGCTCAATTTCATCCTATCACTTCCAATTATGTCTGACTGAACTGCTCAAAACAATTCTTCTCCTCTCCGTCTCCTGACAATGAGGATGCAGCACACACATCTCTTATTAGCACACCTTCACCTACGAGTTTATCGCCAATTCTGAGTACGGAGTTGACATTTTATGCCCACTTTTCACAGATGTCAAAGATACTTTATTATCTGTGGAAGAAAACTTAAGCCTGTGAATGCACATAGACAATATAGGGACTTCCCCCTTCCTTCCATAACTGAGACATGTGGTAATTAGAGTAAGAAAGCCTGAATGTAGCTAAGTTACCTTATGCAAAGAGACAGCTTCAGTGACAACATGGACTTGGAAAGTCTCTCTTTCCCTCTCTTCTTACAAGAGTGTTCAAAATAATTGGGATGATGAAGACAAAAGGAAGAGGTTGAAACACCACCCAAAGGGAAAATACTGATGGAAAAAGAAAAGCTGTATTTCCCCAAACTACTTACTGATGATGCTGTAGCAGAAACAATGACTTTTCCCCCAGTTTCCCAAAGCACATTGTGAATTCAAAAAACAATGGCTTGCTCCCACCCATCTGAAATTTCAGCTCAAGACATCTGATAATAAACCACTGCACAAAATACTTCTTTAAGTTCAGTATTTTTACGAAGAATAGGACATTATAATCTCTTTGTATAATAAATCTGACAAAGAAGCCACAGGAGGCAAACAGCATCTGGAAAATGCTTATACGTATAAATTGGATCCAAACACCTAAGGAACGATGGACTCATTTCACAGGTGCACTGTGAAATGATTGGTAGAGGCAGAAGCAGGGAGCCTGGCCTCCAACAGTAGAAAATGAGCTACTGTAGCCTAAGTAGCCCATTACTGCATATAGCCTTGGTAAGCTGTTGAGATTGTGTCTGTAGGAACAGTTATACAGAGACCAACTTATTCTGAGCTGCCAGGTAATGCCAACCTTAAAACAGACACATCCATGTCCACAGGCAAAATGCATTACAGTCCTTGGAAGGGGGTACTCTGACCAGTACCTGAATGAGAAAGCAACGGCATGGAGTCAATTTTGCCAGGATGAGAACTCCCCTAAGAGTGGAGCTGCTGGAGATTGCTTTGCTATACCTTTGCACTGCTCTGGTTTTGCAAAACATTCTCCTGCACTGAGGCCACAGTGAGTACTCTAAGTGGGTTTTTTCCCCAATTCTTCTACATAACTTGGATCTAAAGTGAACGCATTTTCACATCTGCCCAGAACCATTACGTAAGAACAAGAGAAATGACACACAATGAAAGACTTCTGTGCCCATATAAACACAAACTGCCTGAAGCCATAACTTCATGTTTTTCACAGCATATTTTTGATAAGAAGAGGGATATACTGAGTTCCTAGAATGTTATTTTCCCATTGGTATACATAATTATAAATAATAACAAAATGAATTAAATTAAATTCGGAAGAGGCCAATTTGTTAAGTTTGCACCTTCTCATCACTAACGAATCTCAGACCGCATTCTATTTGGGGATTAAAATGTTAAAACAGCCCAGGCAGTTCTCTTAACAGTAGTCAGGAATCAATACAGAGGCACTTGAATCAGCAATTTCCTGAATGACAGCCAGTTTCATAAATGCTGTAATACAGTTCTGAGCAAAGGCCACAGAATGAGCCATTTGATTTGTAAGCTAGCATTGATGACAAGGTGAAGAACATTGTCACGGTTAAGCCCAACTACAACTGCTTACTTTCAGTCAGGGTTACAATGCCCTACCTGGCCAAGCTGTTCACAAGCTGTCTGATATTCAGCTCGCTGACAAAGGTCTTTTACACGCTGGTATTTGGGTAGAAAGTTTTCCTCTTGGGCATCTACCTTCTCATTCTCCCTTTTATGAAGCAGTTTACTGGAAAAGGGAAAAAATATTTTTACATTAATAGTAATTCTAAGACATACATAGAGTTTGGTGAAAAGGTTCAGGGGTGTAGATTATCTGTCAAGTCCATAGCATCACTGGTGGGAAAAACTTAATTGTCCAGTAGATATACTAGCATGTATCATCATCTCTGATAACACACAAGTTATTCATATCATGCTCTCAGGGAGTGTACAAAAACATACAAACCCAAGACAGTGCATTTCACATCTGATTGGCAGGCAATAGCAACAGTCAATATAAAGAAACCATATCCTCCTCACTCTGCACTTTGCAGACCCTTCGTGCTCTATGTTATGCATTAAGGCAGAGGCACAGAGGGAATGGCCAGCAGGTGAACACAGATAGAGGAATGGTTATTCATACTCCCGTGATACAAGCAGGAGGGTGAAGGGCAGCAGCTGAAAGAAAAACAGGATGCCTTTTCCATCTCTCAATCCAAGCAAAGCTTCCCTTCCCCCACCCCAACAGTGCACTTACTCAGGCTGTAGGCAAAGGCCATACATTTCCTCCTATCACACAATTATTGCCATTAGGCATACTGCAGCCGTGTCCCTGCTGGCACAGCTAAATGGCTTTAGGTCTGTGGTAGAGTGCTGCTTTGGCTTTAGCTATTCAGTATCCTTCTATTTAAAAAGACTTGGCTTTGTGATTAACACTTTCCTTACCCTCTTTCCACTAGGAACGAGTCTCTCCACACCTTCATCTTTTTCTTTAAATGGAACCTAGGAGGAAATGAGGAGAGGAAGAAGCAGTTCCCACAAAACGAATAATCAAGTTCTGCCCTAGTTTTCACTCCCACTTCCAAGTCAGACAAGAGACATTACATATAACTTTACATGGGGACATCCAGCTTTATGAAGCAGGCACATATGCCTCTCCAGTATAAATGAGCAAACACAGGACAGATTTGTTCTCACAGGGACAAAATCCACAACAGATTCACTCAGTACAGCTATTTCAACATAAGCATGTTTAAGGCACAGGGGATTAACTGAATTGTCCTTGATCACAAAGGATCACAAATTAAATCAGGATTTCCTGACTCCAGTTTGGGCTCTTAACCTACAAACTATCCACGAAGTATCCTATTCTAAAGCAGCTGCTCCTTTCCCCCTCTCCCTTCATACAACTACTTGCAAAGCAAATCTTTTTCCCCTTTTTCTGCTGATTCTCCCTAGCAAGCATACAGTTTTAATTCTCTTCCTCAGTCTTTTTTTTTTTTCACACAACAAACCCTTTCACCTCAATTATTTTACAATTTATTCAATTTGAAATACTTCGCTACAAATGATGCCACAGAGACACTTAAAATCTATAACTCATATAGCTAAAGACCTTGTGTAGCCCTCTCACTGCTATGAAGATTACATTCCGCATATCTAGATGCCATATAGCTAGTATATGAACCTGACAAAATGAAAATAAATAACTAAGGTCAGTCACAAATTGCCAAGCAGTCAGTGAATGATGTACTCATATAAATGGTAATTTTAGTATATTTTCCTTTAAATTTGCTGCATGTTGCTGAATACTTGCTCAATCTCCCATACAAACACATGCATGTTTCCAGGCACATTTCATTTCTTACCTATTCAGTGGTCTCTCAGAATCCAGAAGCTTTAGAATGGATTTACCATCCATATCAGAGGGAATATCCAATCCAGCAATATCTAGAATGGTGGGTGCAAGATCAATATTCAGCACAATGTGAGGATTCCTGAAAAAAACATATGAGAAACTGGTTTAAAATCTATGCAATGTTATCAAGCAACTCCAGCTCTTCCACAGAGACCAGGGATCTGAAAAGGCTTATCTGTGACATCTGCAAAAAAGAAAAGAGGATACAATCCAATTCCTTTCCCTGATGTGAATTAAAATGCAAAATATAGGGAAGTTGCATAACCTCAAGAGGGACTAAAAGGCAGATTTAAAACTTCATCACAAAACATTTTTGAGAAAGCAAACTAATTCATAAGGCAAAGTTAGTTAATTACTGCTAAAGAAGGTTCAAAAGTCTTTCAAAACATGAGAACACACTGGAAAAACTCCTTGGGTGTCTTACACAATCAAAGTGTCTGCCAAATATGCTCATGACTTTATTAAAAGGTAGATTTGGCACATAGCATATGCTTTATCTGTTTCAAAATAGGGTACAGAAATAAGTACCTCAGCTTACATCACAGCCAGCATGTTCTGAAGAGAACATGAGGAGACATATTGCTAGACATTACAATAAATAACTATTAGTTGCTGTTAATGTAGTTTGAGACAGAAGGAGGAAAAGATCAGGAAAGAAAAAACAGAGAGGAAGCAGTTACGCATTAAAAAAGATGGGGAGAACTGAAAGAGAAAGGGAAAAGAACAGCTTTAATTGAAATAAAATCAACCTTCCCAAGCATGCAGTTATCCATTCTTCAGACACTTAGAAGCAGCAATGCCCTGTCACTTAGCACAGTATAGCACATGCTCCTCAGCCACCACAGTTTAACAGGACAGTATCTGAACTCAAACTGACTTCAAATTTGGTTAAAAGATTGGCATCAACTCCCGAGTAGTACAGATAGCTCTTATCCCTGGATCCCTTGAAATGCCATAGCTAAACTTGAGTAAGTTTGTGGATCAGAGCACCTAGCTGCACAGCCCAGCATTCAGTAGCTAAATAAATGCCCAGATTCCTAATCATGGGACTTGGTTTTGCAGAAATGTTTCAAACTTATATCAAATATGTCTATGACTGTGTTGTCTAATTACTCACAATATTACATATACACACACTGCTTATCAGCTGTGTGCTATTTCTTTTCCTTATTTCTTAAAAAAAAAGCCAACAAAAACAAACCAAAATCAAGGAAGGCACTCAATTTCTTAAAAGTGGGGGGAAAAAAGAAAACGAGCATAGTGCTCTCCAGGCAGTCTTCTACAGTGCTGAACATAAAGAATCACCGTGGGATGATCTGCAGGCACAAAGGAAGGATGGGACCAGATGGGCTGCTATATACATGTCAGTGCAGAATTCTAGCTCAAAATACAGGACAGAAGAAAGCTGCTGCACTCACACTAATTAATGAGACACGATTTAAAAATTACTACATTTTTGAGCAAGCGAGCAAACAGGCACTGACAAGAGCATGGATGATGAATTAAATTGATGTACCTAATTTGATTTTAATTACTAATAATTATGGTGTAGCATATTTGGTAATAGAAATGAGAGCTTGGTAATGACTTGCTACAGTGACTGCTGTTAAATCTTCATTGGTATCAAAAGGGAGTCATGACAATTACTCTGCAGGAAAAACATAAGTTTCACACAAAGCATGGATGATTGAAGTTTCACCATTTAAAGAAAATTGGGGTGAAAGGGAGGATCAATTTATTATCTGATGTACCACCCCTCCAACCTATTTTATTCTGTTCTTCCTATTTGTTGTACTGTGATGGACTCTGTTCTGCTAGACCCTGTCAGGCTGACTCCTCTGATTCTAACATTTTTTCACTTTCATAAGACACTGAAAAATAAAATTCAGTGGGAAGGTCTCACAGCTTTTATGCATGTCTGGTTGTAAAGATCCTTGAACCAAAGCACATGAGGCACCTGGTCTCTAGCACTGCACATCGCAGAAAAACTAGCTCAGACACTTGGGCACTGTCTTTCCAGTAAGACCAAAAACTGCAGTTGAAGGGACAGAGCATGCTCCTAGAAGGCTACTGCAGCTCCCTGGAAACTCTGTGCTGCTGCAGACAAGCTTCTTTCAGTGCTGAAGTAATATGTCCAATTCCACCTGAGAAATCCCTCCTCTATGCTTTAGAGAAGTAGTATTTATTTCACATGCATAACTCCTGTAAATAAATTAGACATATAGTGCAGTATCAACTGAATTTCACATTTTTGTGCCTACTGATGACGTGAGTCAGTGAATTTAAGCAGCAAATGGAATGAGATTTTTTAGAAACTATTTGCTACCATATTACACACCAGATCTGTTCCTCTGTGGTAAAGAAAAAAACTGTATGGAAGACTTTGTGTGTGCTAATTATGCTAAAACATGCACACTGATATAAATAAAAGGCAGCAAATTATGGCACTCTGTCCAAAATCATTACTTAAGTGCAAATATTTGCTATTGAAATAATTGCTTGGAAAGTGTATTTACATAATTTCTTAGCTGATCAAAGCTACCACTTTAATTAACAGTCACATTCTGCATGCTTGTGTGCATCCGACAAACAGCCATAACCATGTAATCTCAAAGGATAAGCCAAAAAGAATCTTTTGTGGATAATAATATATGAACTATTATGTACATTATCCTTCATAAACTGAAACATGTGACTCCGCTGCAATGTTCAGCAACAATTATGTACTGTGGCCATAAACGTTATACAATATATTTTTACCTTGAAAATGTCATAGGTCTGTGTATTATTTGTATGCCTCAAAAGGAGGCAAATAAATGTTTCCTAGTTCAGACATATTTCAAAGTGGCTTTTTCAGCTACATCCACAAAAGTTCAGTGGCTTGTACTGCATACCTACACAAGCACAAAGGCAAATGGCATGAAACTGTCACAGTGTTATACCAGCTATACCAGCATGTGCTACCAGTTCTGCTTTGAGTAGACCTATTTTTCTGCCAGTAATGAGGAGGAAGTGAGTCAGGAGGGGCAGAACTTTGTGCCTCCATTTGGATGCCAGGTCAGTACAACTACAGATGTGAACACGAAGGGTTTTTCTGGTCACACACACACACTAGCCAAGAACTTACAAGGACCCAGCCTCCACATTTGGACCTCGGATGTAGAAAGGAACTCTGATGTCAAACTCGTATGGCATGGACTTTCCTTTCACCAGCCCAAACTGCCCAATATGATAACCATGGTCAGCTGTATATATTATATATGTATTGTCCAATTCACCTGTTTCAACCAACGTATTGTAAATCTGAAAAAAACCAAACCAAAACATGACATTAATTCCGAGTAGTACTCTATGCAGAATACTAGGTATAAATTTCTGCCTATGTGTAATATACAAATAACTAGAGTTCAGGATAGCACTGAGTTATCACAATGCACCATTTTACTAACCCAGTTCTGTGGCTATCACAAGAAAAATTTGTAGTTTTTAAGGTAAACACATTAGCATGCCACATTTTCAGCAGTGCTTGTTTTGCATCAGAGCTGTCAAGACAGCACTAAGTAACACAGGGACAGAGATAAAAGTTTCAAGGTGATATGCATTTTTGGATTTTTCTCTCCACCTTTATCTTTTTCCTGCAGCAAACAATTTTAATAAAATGACAGCATTTTGAATCTCACACTTATTTAAGCAACACTGAATGATCTTGCCTTCAGACAAATGAGTCTCTATTATGCAGAATATTTGCAAATCTCTTCCAGGTAAGTATCACTCAGTCATACTGACTGTGGAGAATTAAGAGGAGCTTTAACTCTGTAGTTGCTTTATAGATTTACATGAGAACCTTTATTGTGTATGTACCAACTTGAGCACCGAAGATCAATTTTTATGTGATGTTTTCACTTACAAAGGTATGAAGGTGTTGGGGCACCGCCAAAGTGCCCCTCACGCAGACCCAGAACACACCAGCACTGGAGAAAACAAACTCTGCAGCTGTTGCTGGCTTGGGAGATTTTTCTTTTATTCTTTTTGGGGTGGTTTAGTCTTTTTTTATTTTTATTTTAATTTTGGGAGACTATTAGATGGATATAATCCCATAGAAAAGATCAGGCTTACTAAAAAGCAACCCAACTTACTTTGCCTGCAGTGAATCACTCAAAGTGAAACCATTTTACTAAACAGAAAATCAAAATAGTGTAGTAAAATCACCAGTCTCTCCAAACCCTGATATCTGATCCATCCAGACAGGCTCATTAATGTGAAGCAGAGATCATACTTGCCTGAATCACTAATTACAAGACATTACTAACAAGTTGAAGCAATGCCATGCAGATAATCTTCTCTTTGCCTTACAGGACTCCTCTTATTTTACATTCTACCTTTTTTTGAATAAAAATGCCAAGAGATAAGCAGTAATTGCACCACCATTAAATCTGCCTTCTCGTAACTGGAAATCCTTTCTTTTTCAGAGTAGCTTTTAGCTAATTCAGATGTTTCTGTTCAAGACAATCATTAAGAGATTTCATTATTACATAATGCAGATTTAATTAAAAAAATAAAATAATAATCTAACTATGTATTTACTTCTAACATGTAACATCCCAGGCCTGGATTACTATGGGATTATTCCAGTTAGGCCTCCTGAAGCATTACTTTCTCTGCAGCTGTTTTTCTTCTCTCAGAAACACAGCGTTATAGGATTAAAATAGGCCCATGCAATTAGGCAGTTATTTCCAACAGGTTGTAGGATGACTTTTCACTATCAGATGATACATTTTTAGACTTTATGATGTAAATCTTCTCAGGTGATTTCTCCTTCTTCTCCTTAACCAGTAGTGGCTTTGTGTCAATAAATCAGCTCACTTATACCATCCAACTTCACAAGATGAGGATTCTTACACTCTGAATAAAGAGACAAATCCTCAGAGGTGAGAGAATTACACATTATTAAAACACTGACTCCACAACATTCTTTCCCCCTTACTTTCACATACAGCACAGCCTGAGCTTAACACAAGAATCAAGCACCCGTTCAAGTCCTCAAAAAAGTGACTACTGAATTTACCATCTCCATAGAGTCATCCACAGACATGAGTGTCTGAAGGCGTTTTCTCTGTAGCATGTTAGTGAACTCCATATGTATGGGCTTCATGGGTCCTGTATACCGCATTATCCAGTGCTTGTCTGGGTTTGGAGCATAGTTATAACTGGGAGTGCTAGGGAACAGAGAAAACCAGAATGTTTTAGCAGTGTAGAAAAAAAACAAATCCATAGTAATGCCTACCATTAATTTCTATTTGATCAGCACTACAGGATTTATTCTCTGAGGTGCATAAGAAAGTATTAGATTTACTCTGGAAAAATCTTACTTTTATGTTCCCTATGGAAGATGGGAGAATGAAAACAACTCTGGGGACTCAAATCTATTAAAAGAGTAAACATACATTGTTTTTGCAGGGTCATCCGGACTAACACGGGTACATTTCAAGGCCAGGAGACTAGCCTCACAAGTCTAACTCCACAAGTACATCTGGATGGAGCATGTACTACAGAGTTCCTACTGACGTAATTGCTTTCCTTTCACCCTGTACATAATTAGCACCAAATATCATGGCTTGTGCAGCTGTTTAACAATAGCCACAGAACTTACTGAAAAGGTTCTACTATGCTCAACAGTTTGTTTTTTTTTTTTTTCCAACATGACTGGCTATTTGAATGCTTTCATACTCATGAACCCAAAGGGGCATGGACACCCTACCCAGTGCACCAAACTGCATGAGAGCTCATAGCAAGAAGTGGATACGCAGCCACATTTTAAAGACCTGCCAAGAAAAGCAGGGGAAGGGGAAACAGGACTCTATTTTGCAGGCACTTTCGAGCCACCAACTTTTTTTTGATCATCAGAATCTTTAATTAAAATCTCTGCAAATTCTCAAGAGCTGGATTCAATGTCCCCCTGGAATCTTGCTGCCCCTCCAAGTTCTCCTGATGCTGGGACACCACTTAAGTGATGAGGAAATGTATGACTGATTATCCATAATCTCACGTTGCCGGCAGTTCCAGAGATCACTTTTCTCTGCATAATAATATTGCTTTAGGTCGGCTGAATCAAAACAAGACTTATTTTGATATAGCATTACAATGACGCTGACTCTCTGCATCATTAGAAAGCTCTATTATAGCTTACTTTTGCAAGAAATATTATTTTACATACCATATCTATTCCTCAAAGTTATTACTTAAGATTAAGAACTGCCTTTGTCAATTGACTTCATACCCTGGCTCAAGGACATCACCAACAGTGTAAAGTATTAAAAATTACTTTTCCTAAGTAATTTGTGAGGCTTCTTTTTTTCATTAAAAGCAAAAGAAGTCAGTCTATGCAAATGTGCAAGCAGAGGGTGACACGGTAACACAGGACAAATAGCAGATTTTCAGTTATTTTCTTCTTTCCAACACACAATTTCCTGATAAATTCAGCTCCTACTTGGCAAATATCTACTGTCGGTTTTGTGTATGCAACAGAGCAGCAGGGTTAGTTATTAAGATAAACAACAGTAATATAAGTTGAAAATTCTCCTTGAAATACTGTGTGTATCCAATGCATTTTTGAATTTGACAGGTAGTCTTAAGAGTTTTAACATAAATATGAAATTAATAATCTGACAGCAAAATGTTTGATGCTGAAAGCGTCTGTTAGATGCTATCTGAAAAATGTGCGTAGGCGACAGACAAATGGAGGCTTCTTAATACAGGGAGGAAAGGGCTGGTGTTTATTCTCTCTGTATTGTTAATAGCCTCTTGAATTTCAGAATGTTATTGTGGCTGAAATAATGACATTGCTCCTTTGAAAATGCTGACAGTTATAGAAACTGTTGCTATGCGAAGCCCAGAATGAATCAAAAATGCTTGGCAAACTCCTTTTCAGCTTACTTTGTGATTTCCTGGCTGATTTGTAACCTCCCGCTATTTAATCCAACCAAAGCCCATGATTTTCTTTGATTACTACAAATGTAACCCTCTTATGTGTAACAGATTTGTCTGTCTTATGGGAAAATTACTCAAATACAACATTCTTAGAAGTTGGTTAAGACAACCTCTTCAAATGTACTCAGAAGATAAGTCCTAGTCTGATTGCATCTGACCTTGGAAAATATGGGTGCTACAATGTACCCTCTATAGAAATAACATTTCTGATCACTCTTAAACTGCCCAGCTGCTGCTTTCTTCTTCTACTACCAGCATAGGCAGTAAAAAGGGAAAACCATATAGACTATGGATTTGCTATGTGATTGCTGGCTGATGTGAGTGATTTTCAAACACAAAAAGACTGTAGATGTACACGAAAAGCTCTATAGAACAAGGCAGTCAATTGCAGTAGGGGGTGGAACGGTCATACCAGCTAGTGTGTGCAATAATAGAAGCAAGAAGGCACCAGCATAAATTAGCACAGAAGGACATACCAAAGATCCCAAGCAAAGTACTCTGACCATTGGCCTGTGCTAAAATCCACACCACTAACTTCGAGGTACTACTACCAAGGCTACACAGTGCAGTATGGATGTCAACCAGTGTTACCATTGCAGTGTCACCTTCCCTTTGCTTTGGGGACACAGCTCAAGAATCCACTTGCAAACTTTGTCAGTGCTGCCACAAGAGCTAAGACTAGACAAGAACGTTCGTCAGGGTATTGCTTAGTGCTTTAGGGCAATTCATATGAAGGGCTCCACCTCATCCTTCCCTACCATATCCACATGACAATGAAACAGTGAGAGCTGCCTACATCCCGTTACCACTGAGGGATTCCCTGGAATGTGGAAACAAAGGAAAAAAGGGGAAGTAGAGAACTAATTTGTACATACAGTGAGGGAATGATGCACATTCTGCATTTTTACATTTAATGCTAAACCCAGGCCCATGAAACCCCTTACAGTTTATTACTATAATTATTTAAAGTCAAAAAAATTCTTTATAATAAGACTGGGAGGTTTTTTACATAAGATGTACATAAATGTCTATTTTTATATCCAAAAGAAACCACAGCTCCTTAATCTACCAAGACAGAATCACAGAATAGTTCGGGTGGGAAAGGACCTTAAGATCATCCAGTTCCAACCCCCCTGCCATGAGCAGGGACACCTCCTACTAAACCCTGCCACCCAAGGCTCTGTCCAGCCTGGCCTTGAACACCACCAGGGATGGAGCATTCACAGCTTCCTTGGGCAACCCATTCCAGGGCCTCACCACCCTCACAGTAAAGAACTTCTTCCTTAGATCCAATCTAAACTTCCCCTGTTTAAGTTTGAGCCTGTTACCCCTTGTCCTATCACTACAGTCCCTAATGAAGAGTACCTCCCCAGCGTCCTTACAGGCCCCCTTCAGATACTGGAAGGCTGCTATGCGGTCTCCACGCAGCCTTCTCTTCTCCAGGCTGAACAGCCCCAACTTTCTCAGCCTGTCTTCACACGGGAGGTGCTCCAGCTCCCTGATCATCCTCATGGCCTCCTCTGGACTTGTTCCAACAGTTACATGTCCTTTTTATGTTGAGGACACCAGAACTGTACACAATACTCCAAGTGAGGTCTCACGAGAGCAGATAATTTGTTTCTTTATGAACAAAACTTGTTTCCATGAAGGGACATTTCCTGTATAATTGTCATTGTAAGAAAAGCCACCAGCAATCGAAAATGGTTTTGTGTAACCACTTTATGATAAGGAAGAAAAACCTAGTTTGTGTGAAAAATAAAATTTAAACTATGAACAAATGAAAACCAGACATAGTTTATATTTTTCATTGCTGGCCTTCCTCAAATCCTCCTAACTCTTTTTCATACAACAAGCATAATTAAATTGCTACAGAATGTTGCTTGATAAATGATTATCTCTGAAATATGAATGCCTTCCAAGGGAACTTCTAATACAAGTGAGGTCAATACTGAGTATAAACTATGGGAAGCTGCTCATTTGGCATTTTCAAAGACAATAAATGAGCATAAGACAGAAAACAAATATAAAATCCTGCATTGCTGTAAATCTAGGACACAGATTCTCTTTGGGGCACAGCACAAAAGCATGAAATATGTAATTTTAAGTTACGCAATACCTGGACAACAGAACAAAGGAAGCTTTTTCTCTCAGACTCTATTTTAAATAAAATTAAAAAGCTGAAATAGCTTTCACTAGATTTTGGACTAGTCCTGAGCAGCTTCAGCTACCAATGGATTATTATTTCCAACAGTTCCCAGTTCCTTCACAAATCCTAAATAAAACAGAATTCCCCTTTAAAACGCTAGAAATATAAAAGGGCATGTAGGATCTAAACGACAAATGCTGAACATCAATGAAGGCACGAAGCCAGTAATTAGAAAAATATTGGAGTGTGCTCAGTTAATCTAAAGCCGATTTGGAAGAACCATTCATTTTATCAGCATGTGAAGAGGTGTAAGAGCATTACAGAGCTCTAGCTGTGAAATGTTCCTGTGCTATAAACAAGAACCATCTCCTCATGTACCTTATGAACATGTTAACTCAGGAACCAGGTGATACAGCTTCTGGGACCTGTTCAAGACATTGTTCTGAGTCATGTACAGACACACAAGACCTCATTCAGAAATAGCTTGTCTTATTTGGTGCTGCAGGCCTGTATTTCCTTTCTTTCCATTTATGAAACAGAAGTACTAAGTACTGCTTGCTAAGTGATTTTTTGATACTACCATAAAACAATATAGTTTATATCTAAGGAGAGGGAGATAGATTCTTTTCCTGAAGAGATGACAGCCCAAGAATTAGAGTTTGATACCACACCACTCCCCTCCCCAAATAAAACAGTGATTCATTTCCTAAATAGGTTGTAACATTGCCCAATAAATTCAACATGAATCTTTCCATTTATCTCAGTGAGCTTCAATGTTGAGTTCTAGATAAGGTCACCATTCTCAAGATGCTTGTACAAGCCTGAAGAGGTTAAAAAGATAAAATCTCGAAACTCTTCTTATGTATTTGTGACAAACTTATGCTAAGAGTATTACAAAGCAAACGATGTTCTCCCAGACGTACCCAGGACTTCTATATTCCTGAACCTGGAAATGAAAGGGGTTTATTTTTCCTTACATGTGCTGTGAGGCATTAGGAAAGAGATGTGAGTACTGAGGGGCTGAATCTTCAGGGCCATGAGGAGCAGCGTGGCTTATAACCATCAGCACAGGCCTGTGAGGATACATCTTCTTTGAGATTCTGAAGAAGGTAATACTGTCATTTGTAATCAGATCAGTTAGATAGTCCTGCAAGAAGAAGTAAAAGTATAATGAGATACTTGAAAAATAATTTCAAACTGGGGGGTGAGGCGGTAAGGGGATGACTGAGATATTGTAAGAAACAGGAGAACAGAAGCTACTTCACTCAAAATGGGAGAAGGGAGTAAGTTACAGATGTTAAAACTTCAAAAAGCAAAACCAAACCATTCTTTTTTCACTGCTTATAAATATGAAAAGCCACAGCTTCCTCTCAGAAATGAATACCAAATAGGACTCTTTCTTCCCAGAGTACATAATTACATTATGAAGATCACAGTACTAAATACAACTGTATCAATGAAAAAAAGAAAATTACAGGTCAATTTATTTGCTTTCTGGTGTTGATATCTTCAAGGCATTTAATCTGACCTTAGCAACATAAAAGTGCTTTAAAAATCCAAAAGGCTCGATGTTCACTTTTCTTAACTTCCCTCTGAACCAGAAGTCACTAAGCTAAAAGACGCTGTGCTAATTGGACCAAAAGTTCATTCAATATTACTGACACAGTGACAAGTTGATAGAGATTTAGTTCTATCAAATAAAATGCTGAGAATACAGAAAACTTCCTTTGGAAGATATAGACCATCTTTCCATTTTCTAAGAAGCATCATTATTATTCTCCTTATATCTGCTGGAGCTACATGGATTGAAGACAATATTTTCAGTGACAATCCATGTTCTCTCTAAGACTGCATCACAGGAAATGCTGCAAACATAAATACTTCTCAAACATGAGTAGGATATGAAACTGCACCGTTAAAAAGAGAAGAACAACTGTCATATCACAATGGAACGCAAAATCAGACATAACATCTGCCCCTGGTCAAGTGAACAAGTACAAGGTGTGGTACATATTGGATTAAATCTCCTTTTAAGTGCAGTTTTCTGTCTGTGGTTCAGACTCTTGCTTCTCTTCATCACTGCCAATGACCTTGACCTGAGAAGTCAGCTTATCATCCATCAAAGGAGGCCTTTTTCACTGACTGTATTTATACTTTCCCCAAGTTATTTCCTGTGCATCCCAGAACAAGGCTGACAAAGTCTTTGTTTATCATTTTACACACTGGTCCCAGCATGGTGCATGTCTGTTATGAAACTGCCACGACTATATTATTGATGTGGTATTTTCACTCATGAAAGCAGGTGTAAATAGGCATAATTCCATCAAAGTTAACTGAAGGACCTCCCTTCATCACCATATGCAGGGGAAGGGAGATTGTACAATAAGCCAGACCAGAGCAAAACTGGCTTCTGAGCATACTTTTAATACCTGAGACCATAGTTATGGCTCAGAGAGAAACATTGGAATGCTGTCAAAAAAGCATTGACATTTATCTGAAATGTGACTCTCCTTTACGGTGGCTGTTCAGCATCTTAAGTGTATAACTCATCTTTGGTTCAGCCACTATGAAAGCATAGTTTCAAACTTAATTTTGAAGATAATTTTCACCTGGTCAAAGTGAAAATCATTCAAATTCAACACTGCAAACCCAGCGTCTGCCAGGCCAAAAGACCAAGGAGAAACCTTTCCCCCAACCTACTTCTTTCTTTAAAGAGCTCCAGACTACAGAGGTTGTTGCAGACGGTGCAAATGCATACGAAACTAAACACTCATCTAAAAAAGCTGACATAAACTGAAAAAAGGACAATCAAAGTAGAATATATCCTGCTAGAAAATCTGAAAGAATTTGCAAAGATTTGATTTTCAGAGGGAAAGTGCTCAGCTCTTGCTTTTGAGGACAGAATCAGCAGTGTTTTTTTCCAAGTTTTCCACTGGCATATAATTAACACTAACAGTGTCAAGTAGATAGGGCTAAAAAATAATCTGATTATGTTGTTCATTGCTGGAAAATTAAATTTTCAGCAACGAAAGTGGCAAAAGCAGTCTTGTATGTCAGCTTCTGTTTGCTCATTTGAACTCCAGTGTTAACACCAACAAGTGCTGTTGCTCTGTGTACTAGCATCTGCTTATTACAATAGCTCTGCATTATGCAAGAATATGAAGATTACAAAAACATTTACATTTTATTTTTTTTTTTTAATTTATGATCAAACTGAGTAAGGAAAACTAAACCAAATGCAAACCTAAACATTTTCAAGTATTGCATACACAAACCAGAGCTGAGAATATTGGAACACACAGTTCCCTACTGGCTCCTTGGAGCAATGGGGAACAGTGCCCTATGAAATTACTTGCCTGACATTGTTCCATGTAAGATCTATTTCCATCATAACATTTTTGGTACACTGCTTTAGAGATTAGCTCTCATTCGTCATAGATGAGAAGGGAAATAAAAGAGAAATAATTCTGTACATCAGGTGCCCTTTCCCCTTGGCAGCTGGTGATAGCAAAGGAAACCCTAGAAGCCTGTTAAGTTTTATCTTTCAACACAAAGTACATTCAATTAAAAATGACAAATAGGGGAGGGGAAAGGAGAAATCAGCGACATCAGCCTTTCAAAGGAAAATCTGACTGTGAACACATTGCTAATGAAACACAAATACAGAGGCAGGATTTCTGCTCAATAAGAGAGAGCAAACCGAGTCTTTGTTGAGCAAATACACCTTACAAATTAATGTCACTCCAGAGCAAGTCACCTTCTTAAGTTATACACTACTTAAACTACAGCAGTTTACAGATAAATTTATTTACCATCATACTTCAGAGACAACTCAGGCCATTTTAGGAATTCACAAAAGCTGGTTCCTTTGGAAAGACAACTCATTTGGCTGAAATAAACATGCTCCTGACTGCAAAGAGGTAACTGAGCTGCAACATGTGCTAGATGAGAGGGAAAAAAAAAAAAAAGGTACTGCATTTGACAATGGTTATCAAGCATTTTAGTAAATTTGGCCAGGGTGTAACATCCTTGCAAGGATATTAGGAGACATATGTGCCTGTAACAATGCACAGAGATATAAATTCAATAGTTACATTCTCTACTCATTCAGAATAATCCTAAGATACACACCAAGATATTATGAATTCTCCATCTTATTACAGCTGTGAAACAAGTTCCTTAAACTAATATAAAAAGATGGGTTTAGCTGGAGGGAACTGGATTCTTATCTCACTTATGCTTGTGTAACTCCACTAGAGTCAGTTCTATACCAGGGGAATAGATGACAATCAGACTCAGCACACAATAATTAAAGTATACAAAGTACTGAAGTTGTTATCATGCAGCTTTTAAACCAATTTTACTTCAGCTCATAATGCATAATACAGTCTCAGGACATTCTGTTTGTTTCCATTGCTGCTAACAATGTTTTCAGTAACATGACCCTCCTGGAATGGAAGATAAGGAGAAGTCCAAACATGACGCCTATTGGGTTGTAGCTAATGTTACACGGAGCAGCTTTCATGTATGAAAGGAATTCTTTAGTTAGATTGAAGCCATGCAGCACAGTCTTCTTGCAGCCACACCTAAATGTAAAAATAATAGAAATAAATCAATAGGACCTACCCTGGAGTAGTCATATCCATGCTTCTCCTTCACTCCATTTCTACAGAGTGTATAGTTATAAAATCGAGAGTTTTTAAGTAGTCCAACCCATTCTTTCCAACCAGGAGGCACGTAGGAGCCATTGTATTCATTGAGGTACTTTCCAAAGAAAGCTAGGGGTAGAGAAAACAGAAGCATAATAAGAAGGTGTAACAGAAACACTTCAAAGACACCACATTTAACCATATTCTTTCCTGTCTCTTCTTAGAGAAGCGTTTTCTTCATTCCAATACTCAAGATAAAAGCTAAGTTCCAAGTTTGTCTGCGTTTATTTCAGAGCTCCAGATCTGACTACAATCTGACTACATAAGAGAGAAACTGGACCACAATTAATATTATATTTTATCTTATGATACATTCAGATTCAGATGAACAAAACAGAGAATGCTTAAGACACTGCTGGTTGCCACATTATCTCATCCTGCTCTGAATCACACAATTTAGCTACATTTTTCATTTTGGTTACACCCACTTAAGCCATCTCCACCTAAGGAACTGGCAGAAGCAGTGAAGTTACTAATAGGAGGCTGGCTCAAGAAAAATGATGACAAATGAGGACCATAAATTTGATGGGATTTTAAACTGGTTGCATAGAAGAAACGAAGCAGCAGTGGTTTGGCAGAACAAGCGCAGAATGAGTACAAGGGTTGTTGCAGAACACCGGGCAGGCATTTGAGCCATCCTGCCAGAAGAGCTCTGTGCATGCAAGCCTTGCTCTGTAAGCCCCAAGTGTACGGACACAAATGGTTAAGGAAAATGAAAAGCATTAGATTTCTATGAGAAGAACACAAACCCTCTAAAGCACACGATGTACCCAACGATGCTTTCACACCACTGCAGTTAAAAATTAAAGGAAGGAACATATTTTTTAGTATTAAGTTTATATATCATCACTAGGCAGCTACAGGACAAATTATACTGGAAGACTTCCATTTGTCTAGTTAGTTTTTTTTAAAGCTTAAAGGCAAAATTTTGCTCTTGGGTCTGCAGGCTGCACTGCAAATCAGCACCTGACTTTCCATGATCAGAGCTCCCATCTTGATTTTTGAATGGTCAGGCAATACAAGTTAGCATTGCCATAGTGACTAGCACAAAGATCTTTACACTTGTTCCAGTTGTCAAGACAAATACTTCTAAACCACAGGTACACAGTGTCTGCAGGATCTCACAGTGGCCATGTATCAGCAACTGCCTGTGAATCCGTAAGGATAACAGACTATCTAAGATTTGGCTCTTAGACTAAACCTCACTTCATAATCTACAAGAATTGAGTACAAATTCACATTTTCCAGATTCTTAATGACTTTTTCTTTTAAGCACACAGCCTATGGTGCCTGATACTGTACCTTCTTGTACTTAAATAAATGAAAGGAGCAATAGTGTGGTTAGAGTAAGACAGGTTTTCAGTCAGCCTCACTGAAGTCAATGGATTTACATCTATTTGTAGTAGGCTGAATATCTGTCCAGAAGACAGACACAGTGTGAAACAGTGAATGTTTGAGATCTTTTAAAGTGTTTGAAAGAGATAAGTGTTGACAAAATTAAAATCTACATCACAGATGAGGAGAGCACATCTATTGCTACACAATTACTAAATTCCTTAAAATTACACTGGGCTTTCAAAATATTTTGCAAAAGCAGATAAGGTGTTACGCTATTTTTCACACCAGCCACTTACAAAAAGGTTAAGTGACTGAGAAGCATGCTGCTGAGAAGAGTTTGCTTGGTTAATGAAGATCTCGTGAGGTAGTTTACAACAGCAAAACAAAGTAAGCTGGCAGCAAAGAACAAAGCAAAGTCGATTCCACTATGGATGAAAACTATCATGTTACTCAGGGACTGTATTTATACATGAACAACTTATTTAAAGACTGAGAGGCAACTTAAGCAGGGTATTAAGCCAATACAGATGCATATTTTTTTCATGTCCTAGTAACAAAGAACACAGGACTGAAGCACTGCCCACTGCCTAAAGTAGCAGGGATGCACAAGGCTGTCCAAAGTCTTTTGTCCCCCATTCAACATATTACATCCAAACAGAGATGTACTTGGCATTTCTGCTCATGGGAACTAATCTGTTCCTAAAACCTCTGGCTGAGCCAGCTGAAGAAATCAGGAAAGAGGCATTCTGTAGAGAATTACTTCATTGTTTTTCTGCAGAGGCAATAAAGTCTGGTGGAAGTTCCTTCCCACACCTTTTGCATCCCCCCCATTGTACATTCAGGATGTCTTTATAACCTTGTATGGATGTTCAAGTGCTTTAAATAATTTTCTCTGCTGTTTCCAATCTTCCATTTCACATTCCTTCCTTTCCTCTCTCCTTCTCAGCCATTTAAAGGCTTGTTATTCACAATTTTTTAAATGTCACTCCTCTCAGTACAAAATATTGGTTACAAAAAAGCTCTCTTGATGCTGGCGAAAGATCTTGATTTTGGATTGTAAAGGTTCGCTCACACACACTTTTCCTCCCCTCAACAGATTAGTTCACCACCAGAGACAGCTGCTCGCTAGCATACACATGCCTCTGGTACATCCAATTTCAAACCACACCAAGATGGCATTAATAAGCATTCAAAGAGGCTGCTGTTTGATATGCTCAGCCATGTTCCTATCTCCAGTCTAAGCAATGATCATTAAACAACATCCAAATGGCTGGTTTTAATAAATGCATTAAGAATGCGATTTTCCTTTGCTTTCAACACTATACAATGTAGTTTGTCCCGAGACTACATAAAACAGGATATGCAAGAATTGAGTCCTTTGTACACTGTTACCACTTCCGCGGGGGTTCGTAACCTTCTAAGGTTCTTTGCTCAGTCTCACCCTTGGATGATAAGCACCTGGAAAATTCTTTGGTACAGAGTGGAATTTTTACAAGAGGTTTTCTTTTTTGAACTCTTCCTGTAAGGAAATAAAATTGCACACAAAAGAATTTTCCCAGTGCTACCAATTAATACAAAGGCCTGCTCTGAATACAACACAGCCGTAGACATATCAAGGCCACAGCTCATTGCTTAAAAAGCAGACCTCGCATACCGTCAAATGGAGTGTAAAAGCACAATTAGAATGGACACCAAGGCATCATTTACCAGCACTGGAAACGTTCAAGCCAGATCTACCATCTACCTACATCATTGTGCAGTTTAACCCCAGCTGGCAACTATGTCCCAGGACAATCATCTACCAGACTCCACAAATTTGTTGGATTTTTTTTTTTTCCTTCTTTTTTAAAAACACAATATCTTTTCCTCCTACTTATCTAAAAATAATTAACACTACTAAAATGCATCCACAAAGGACATTCACAAAACCTGCATTAAACTGAAAACTAAGATAATTCAGGATGCATCAATAAAATGATGTAGGAGATCATTCATCCCTCTATTCCACATGGACTGCCCAACATTGGGAGTTGGACATAACAGATCTTTTTCACTTCTAAAACTAGGAATGCAGTGGAAGTCAGAGGCCCACCAGTGTAAAGCTGCCAGATCAGATTCAGACACAGATTTTCAGTCTTTCATTGCTTCCTTGATTTGGCAGCTCTGATTCTGACCATAGTCATCTGATAGACTACTGGCCAAGACCACTTATCCATTCCCCTAATAACCTGCTTAACTGTATGATCATAGTATTTATGCTAATTTTAAGTAAAGTGAGAAGGAAATCAATAAAGGAATGTATGAGAGGAGTACTGGTAATAGCTTTCTGACAGTGCCATGTTATGTTCTGTTGGGAAGCAGTGAAAGATAGAGCTCTTGCTACACATAAAGCCAAAGCAGGTCATGCACTAGGAAAATATACTCTGTGCAACAACACTAGCCAGGCTTCAAGGGGACCTAAGAACCTTTTCATCTGTGGGGCTATTACTGACAGGACAAAGCCAGCTCCTCATGGTGGTGCATGATGGAAGGAGAAGAAAGAACCAGCACAAACTGAAACAAGCGATGTTTGGCCTGGATGTAAATAAAAGCTGTTTCACAAAGAAGAGTTGAAGAGTGAAACAGGTTGCTCAGAAACACTGTCAATTCCAATCCTTGGTGTTTCTCAAGACTAGACTGGATCAAGCTCTCAGCAACATGGCCTGGGACAGGCTTTGAGCAGGCAGTGGAAAACAGACCTCCTGAGGTCCCTTCCAGCCCAAATTAGCCGGTGATCCCATGACGGACTCAGTGACTTATGAAGCCCATCTTCAGTTGAATATACGTGATTCCTGGATTTGAGAATTTTGGAATATATTTATAAAAATTCATGGTCTCATAATAAATCCTTAAGCTGGAAGTAAAATTTAGCTTTTTGTTGCTCCCAGACAGTACATTCAGTATTTACACCACACATTGCTCCTCCTGGAGTCTTCATATCCTTCATGCTATGTAGCTACATCCGCCTATTAGCACTCCATTACATTGCACTTACCACCATGACTGTGAAGTTAAACTCACCTTTTAAGCTATTAACCCTCTACATTTAAAAGAGAATGTTGTGCATTAAGTACTTGAAAGATGTATTTAAAGCAGTTTTTCTGACATATTTTAACAGCCAGCTTTCCAGGTATTAACTTAGGTTTTGAGCTGTGAGCCTTAGCTGCTCATAGGGATTTGTCTACCCCTCTAAAATCTTTCACTTCCGTATCTGACAGCAGTTGTTCCCAGCTCAAAGTTGAACAATTAGCTACATTTGAGCAATCCCTTAATTCTGGACTGGGGAAAGGGGTAATTTCAGATCTTCTTTCTGTTGTATACCTAACAAAAATCACTTTCAGTAGTTTTTGTCCTCTAAGAGACAATCAGAGGAAAGCTGATGAGAAAGCACTCTCAGCATGACTAAGTATGCATGTAACAAGCAGTAAGCCCAAAGGTCAATTCAGCTTTGCTCTCACATCATGGCCAAATACGCTCAAACTGTACAATACACCAAACCCAGTGAAATTTATGGATTTCAAGCAGAAGTATGAACGTTCTGAGATAAAATACTATAATATTAAATTAGGTCCCATGGAAAATACTTTTCAGGACAGATCAGTTCTTATCAGGTATCAAAGTAACTGACCAGATTTTCCAAAAATCTGTAACTCCTAAGTGCTGAATTCACCTGAACAAAACGGTCCCAACTGGCACCTTTAGTGACAACTGCAAATACAACACTACTGCAGAGATTTGAAGATACAGTAATAGTATTAATATCACAGTAACTGCTATGAATCTAATGGATTGCTCAAAACACTGAGTTCCTGGATTTTAGAGTATTTTAAAGGAGGAAAAGCAGGGTTTAAGACCACATTTTGCTCTTGCTTAGCACCAGTTCCAGAGTGCTAAGGAAGACTTCTTTAGTTCTTTTCCTTTTTATGTCTGCAACAGTCCTTGAAATTACAAATTCATTGAAATACTGAACCAGCTAGACTAAGGAGAGAAGTACAGGTGTACACACACACACACATATTTTTAGTCTATTGCACATGATGGCCCAATTTTTCTCTAACCTATAATACACTGATAGCACAAAATTTTCTTAAAGATCATATGCTCCAGCCACCATCACAGGGACATAAAAAGAGTATTACTAAAGGCAAGAGCCTCTACATGCACAGCTCTTCTCTGTAACTGGAATAAAAATTATCATTACAATTCCTGAAGCATAATAGCTGTAAAAACCATGTTGTACAGTGGCTGGTATCCACTGCAGTTAGAATAGCCTACAGGCTTTCTTGTTATGCCAGGGGACTAGTTTGATATCTAGTAGGACAAAGGCAATGCACAGTAATCTTTATGACACCTTTGTTCCCTCTTCCTGAATTTGCATTGCACATTCCTCAGTTGTGGCCAAGGATCAGTGCCAAGATCTATTTAATGAATCAGGGGAATTGGCTGAAAGGGAACAGATGAAGCCAAATAAAACAAAAGGGCTCAAACCAAATATTTTGAAATGGTCAACAAGGAATCAAACTGAAGAATGCTGAGTGGGAGCCAAGTCTTGCTTGTCCTTCTCAGGTGAGGAAATTCCCAGAAGGACTAGGGCCAAGCTGCCTTCACTAATGTCTATGGCACAGCCTACGAAAGTTCAAACACAACTCGAATTGTAAGGCATAAATACCATTCTGAACAGCCCTCTCACACACACACACCTTTTAAAAGTTAAAGGAGTAACATCTAGAAATAGCAATCTCCCTATCATCAATCTTTATCACAATTCAGGACAAGATGACTTACTGTGTTGCAGCAGTATGATTTCCTGTGCTAGGCAGCACATGAGAAAGCAGGTCTGGCTGCGTGGTTTAGAGCACTCCTTCACAGCACAGGGCACTGTCACCAGTTCGCCTGCTCATACGCCTTGGTGGCCAATCCCGACCATTCAGATTTTCCATAAATCACTTCCCAACATCAAAATTGCAACACAAAGTATTTTATTAAAAATTTACTGAGGGTATCACCCCCCATTTTACATATCACAGTCACAGAAGAATCTTAACCTTTAGATTTATCCTCTCTTCACATCAACATTTCCTCCTTCACACATAAAACCCCCAAACCTCCCCAACGGTGGATTGTCAGACCTATTTTTTAATAACAGTCTAAGCAAAAGCTCATCTAGCTTAACGCTGAATCTTTACTGAAATACCAAAGTCTACACCACGCTACTTGGGCCAACTCCAAAAGAAATTCATTTAGAGCCATTTTGTCTCTAGGATTTGAAGAAAACCCAATTACCAAGCTTTTAGGGAAGTACCAAGATATGCTGTGAAGAAAAAATATTTGCTGTATTTTAACAAGCTGGGTTTTTCCACATAGCAATAAACTTGGAGGAACACTACTTAAAGCATTAGTTCATAAATAAAAACAACTACATCTTACTGAACCCAACTAAGAGAGAAGTCCAAACCTGGTTCAATACAACCACAGAATTCCTTTCAAAAAGATATTGATTGAAAGAGAAGAAATTCAGGTTCTAAAGAAGTTTATTGCCTGTACATTTACCTTTTACTTTTGACATACATGACACTTCAAATAACCAGTCATATTTTACAGTCCTGAAATGCATCTATCTCAGAAACATATATAGTCTTCCCATGCGTAACATGTACACATGTACACATGTACCAAGAAGTGCTACGATCACTAACTTGGAAGATGAGACGAAAGTCTCAGGGCAGTACTCATAGTAATGAAACATACAAGAAGACATGGAGGTGTTCCAGTTCAAAGCAATTGGAATTCAACTTCCAGAAACTGGAATTAGAATCCATCTGCAAAGTCTATGCCGTAGGCACCGGCACGTCTTCGCCATCATCACTGTTCTCTTATGCACTTTATTAAAAGATGGCACACCGCTCATTGTTCTATCTTTGAACTTCCACATCACTAAGCTTTTGCAGTGCCCACTACATTGTGTATCACTGCTGTACAGGGCAAGTATCTAACCATGGTGTTATCCACCATGATCTGTGTGGGCCATGTAGAACACTCACACCTTTGTATGTATAGGAAAAAGAACTTAAGAAAAATGCATTCAATAAATCACATTACTAAAATGAGATTATTTTGAAAGACTTCAGAAAAAAAAACAAAAAAACAAACAAAACAACAAAAAAAAACCAAACCCCAGCATTCTAGAAAATAAAAGAAAAAAGAATGCAAGAAGGTAATAGAAGAACTTAAACTGCTAGCTAGAGATCTTAAATTGGATTGAGAAGGAGGGAATTTCTTCTCATTTCTGGCTGATAAGCTACCTAATACTGAACAAAAATAGCACTGCCTGATGAAAAACTTAGTAAGCCAATATGTTCCTTTATTTTGTTAAGTTCTGCCATCCTAAAAGATCTACACTAATAAAGACTTTAAAAACATTTATCATGTATGTGCAAGTATTTGGTTCAGCCTTTAGCTGTTTTGAATGCTATGAAATGATAATGTTATTTCTGAAGAAATATCAAGCTATGAATAACTTCTTGCTTGAAATGATAAATCAGTATGATAAAGCCATTACACTTCAAGTGGTAAAATGGGCATCCTATCAGAAGAGTACATTATAGTAGGGGGAAAGAAAAATATGAGGTACTTTGCACAACCTACAATATTTTTTGTTGAAAACAGATTTAGAGGAAGAAATAAAAGAGAGGGTAAGAAGGAAACAAAATATGACTGGAAATAAGGGAGCCACAGACATCTGAACTCTGTAGTTGTGGATGCCTTGGTCTCTGACTCCTGGGAAAGTAATACTGGATTACAGGCCATCTTGTGGATTTTACTCAGCAAGTTACTCACAGAAGTGTATATATTCCTCTCTTCAGGACAGTTAAAATGTGTGCACTAAGCAACATAAAGCTAACATGGAGAAAACAGGTAATGAAAAAGTAGCTGTACAAGTAAGTTTCACTTCTACCATGTCCGCGTAATCCTCAGGGGAACACAGCTCTACTTAATGTGCTCTCATTTTAAGTTATCATGCATTATAGTATGTTTAAAGTGAAATTACTTATGCTTAGAACTCAACTCAGGGAAACAGAGGGAAAAGATACATTCATGTTTGACTTGAAACCAATTTATAGTTTAGAACTGATATTAGCGCTGGGAGAAAAAGAAACTCTTTAACACATATATGACAGGAAATCCAGAGCTGACTTTTCTTTGAAAATGCCAATCTCCAGAATATTTGCAGGATATTCCAGCTCAATAATTCACTGCCATGGGCCAAGCCCACCAGAAGCAGTGACATGGACAAAGTCAGTGGCTTTGGGCTATACATCAGGCTTCATCTTGTGTCCTTTCCAGCACAGATCCTTGGTTTCCTGTTGCAGCAACAGCTCACAATACAGCTGCTATGCCCAATCTTTCTTTTAGGCCATTTTCAAGTCAAATGTTCTCAAACTAACAGGTATAAATGGACAGATCTTGCTAAAATAATATTTCCATAAAAAGAGCAAAAGATTCAAAGAAACTCATTTACCTTCCAGATAAATAATTCAGAAACCTGATAACCAGTTTTGAAAAGTCACCTGGCTGTCTTGGAAATGAGGATCATAACACTTCTGTTCCTGATCTTGCAAATCAGTGCTAAAAACTAAGTCTGAATCATAAATCACTTGGTTATTATTTTTAAAATGGCCTTCAGTTCTTCATGAGCTGCAGGTGCTCTTTGTCATGCATAGAGGATGTTACTCTGACCTGGATAATCAGTTTTCTTTATACACATGTACCATGACAGTGAAGCACAGCAAGGCAGAGTGGGCACTGGACTGTGAATCACAACCTGCATCTTTTCATGTTGCTCTTCACCTGCATGTGACCTTTTAGAAAGTACTTCACTATTGCATCTCCATTTCCATCTACCCTTTGACTGCTTAGGTCACCAGTGATTCCCTACCAAGCAGTTATACACAGAGATCAACTTCAGTTAAGTTTTCAAGTATTTCTGTAATAAAAACCAGCAACTGCCAACTATTGTGAAGACAGCAAATTCTACAGCAAGGAACTGATAATCTGAGGGTTTTTCTCCTCGCATGTATCTAGATATTAAATCTGATCACACATTTTTCAGGTTCATTCCTCCTTTAATAAACATTTGCCAATAGCCTTTCTCCTCTTTCTTACGATTTAACAGTAAAATCACTTTAAAATGTCAAAGGCTGAGACAGTGAAGTGGAAAAATAATTATTTGAATGCAGTCAGCCACTGTATCTTCTTAGTCTAATATTAATGGAAGGAAACGGAAGATTGTCACTGAATTTTAATGAATTCATTAGTTAATTACTGTAAAGCCCTATGAAAGGGCTAAGAATGATTCTTACTTTTATTCCCAAGAATATTTTTTTTACAATGGCAGAGATGAACCTCCTACAATGACTTTTCTTTAGGTTCAAAATACATGACTGGTGCAAAAAAGCATTTATTAATTCTTTGTTCAAGTATGGACTTAGAATCAGAGCGAGATACTGACATATTACCCTACAAGTAGCCACTTTTTCCTCTGCTAATGGGTTTATTTAAGTGAATAGGGTTAGCTGTACTATAGGTACTGCTCCACAGAAACAAGGCTAGTAAGTTTGCTGAAACATATACTGCATTTGCAGCATACTCAGCCACGTTATTAAGCACAAATATAAATTAACAGAACCCTCTCAGAAGATTCAGTGAAGCAAGAGTGTCCTTCTGCCAGGCTGAATTTGGCCCACCATCCCTAATTCTGTTGAATTTAATAAGATAAACATGTTTTTTCATTTCCTGACTGCAGATAAGGCTGACAAAATATTCTGGAATCAGTCACCAATTTTAAGACCTAGTCATTGAGCCAGCCAGGCAAATGAAAAAGAAAAGCTTTTCTCATTAAGTAATGTCTAAGGGAAAGTTTAAATCTGTATTCCAATAAAACATCTTGGTATTTGTTGCTTCAGGACCCAAGCATGCAACAATGCATCATGCATTTTAAAAGCAGCCTCACAGAAAGAGATGGGTATGCTCATAGAAAACAGAACTTTTTTTCCGTAAATGTTTACACAAGAACCTTTGGCAGAGAAATTCCCTGTCACTCAGAAATGTTTGCCACAGATCTCTTTGTTTCTTTTCCATTCTAATCATCTCCTGCTCCAAGCTGAAGTGCTAGCATCCATTAATTTAAGTTAGTGTTGATTCAGATGTTGCTTACACTGACTTTTCTAAAGATTAATTCATCAATTGACTTGGTTTGTTTACATAAATTGTCCTTCTTGCCTAATTTCCCACAATATGCAATAGGACAATGATGTGAGAAGCTCTTCAAAAATCAGACCGATTGCTTTAATATACTGACATTGGGAACATGTTGTCTGCATGAAGAGGGCGCGTGAAAAGGACAGATTTAAGTTGCTGTTCAGGACATTGGCATTTCTTAGACTGTGAGGATAGGTTAATGTTTGCAGTACCTACTGCCTCAGTGGCTTTCACTATGGAAGGAAAACCCACTCTTTGCCTTGTCATGCTATTTATTTTAACCCATCCACATAAAGTGACAGTAAGCCTTATGCATGATGGTCAAAACCCTGGCTGTTACAGGCAAAGAAAGAACTTCCCTTGAGCTCAGCCTCTCATTTCCATCTCTATTCTGCCAAGTCTGGTGCCTAACAAAGTTGGTGAAACTTTTTAAAGTGCCAAATTTAAAAAACATTAAACAAGCAACAAAAGCTGAAACTGAAAAGCAACTACAAGAAAGTCACACCTTTTCCATCTCCTCTTATACTTTTCACTTGTAACAGAAGAGAAGCATACCCCACACTGCTCCCTCCTGCCTGCCTAACACTAGCACATTCCCCAGAGATGTCAGGAGCAGCAGAAGTCTGCAGAGATCCAGCCTCTGCAGATGCCACAGGGAAACACTACAATGCAGGAAGAACAGTTCCAAGCAGAATCACCTTTTGTAAGAGAACACCACACAGGGAGATCACAAGGACTAGAGCAGAGCACAAGGAGATGTGAAACAAGCGGCAAGGAGAAAAAACACAGGGAAGGTTAAGTGCAGTAGAACAGCACAACTTCTTCCTTCAAGTTTAAACAAAAAAGAGAGACACATGGGGAGAAGGCCTGGCTTCTGAATTAAGGAAAAAACCCAACTCCTTTCCAAAGCAATAGCTTTCTCACTCCAAGGTTGTGAACTTCAATATAAAAGCAAGCCTGAAAAGGCTTTATTCCTCATGGCTCCAGGCTTCTTTTTCTTCTCCTTCTTAAAAAAAAAAAAAAAAAAAAGAAGGGGTGGGGGAGGGAGAATCAAGAATTTAAACTGTTTGCAGCACAAACCATGGAACTCAATAATAATAATAATAAAAAATTACAAATGATCTCTTGTGCTTTCCAGGTCTTCCTTTGTTCACTGCAGTCATGTTCAAAGAGCACTCCCCGCTTGAGAGAAACTATATTCATCATCTCCCAAATGCTCTCCTCAGTATGCTACTTTTGAAAGTGAGAGAACAAGGTTCTCAAGTTCAATTTCCCACTGTTTCTGAAGCAGGTAAATCTGATCAGATCTTTGGGGAAGAAAAAGCAAGAAAGGTAAACCAATACCTTCTTACTGCTTCAGAGTGGATAACTCAAGACTAACTGTAGATCAGAAATGAACACCCGCCTCCAATGATGGCAATTACCATTTAAGTTTGTATAATAACATGTCACATTTAACTACATGAATGAGGATCTCATTTACACCTGAAGACTGCTTTGTACTTGTAAAAGTACTATTACCATGTCTTCTAATACATTTAGTTTGCAAATTAAGAGAGAAAAAATTAAGGCTGAAAGTATAATACAGGTTCACGACGATCTTGGGTCTAAATTTAAGCATTAAGTTAATGTAAGAATTTAAGACATACAAATACCAGGACACTTGCAATAGCTATGCACATTGGTAGAAATAGCAGGTGCTTGAAATATAGTCACTAAATGTAAAAATTATTACAACAAACAAACATCAGCAAACACAGAACAAATAATCTGTGAAGAATAAGCCATTAACCTTGGTGTGGTATTCATATGATCACTGGTATCAGTGCCAGGAATGATAAATGGAGGGAAACAGCAACCAATTAAGAAGGTATGTGCACTTCCCCCTATTTATTTCTTTCCAGATTAATTCATGGTTTTATTTTAGATAAACAAAACAAGGAAATTACCTATTTATTTTAAGACCAAGGCTTTGCGGCAATAACGTAAAACTCACGTGAATAGCTAGAAAGAAAATAGTAACCTTGTTACAGTTGTTATTCAGGATTTATGCCAGTTTCTGGAAACCTCAAATAGCAGATATACAAAGAAAGAAGAAATCCGTATAGTATCAAACACAACTATCCTATAATACTATGGTGCATATACTATAAATAACTCAACTAAAACCAGGCTTATGCCTCCTTCTTATCATGAAAAAAGGCATTAGCAAGAATAGTGACAAAACCACTGTAATAGGCAAGGACCCAAATCTCATTTCTGGAGAATGCATGAACAAAATAGGTGTGAAACACACTATATATTTTCTGAAATAAGGACATTTGCTCCTAAGAAGCACTGCATGCAAAGGGGATCATTTGTTTCTCAGGCATACATCTGATCTTGCCCATTACTCCTCAGTCATTATCCTCAACAACTTCCTGGGAACAAATTGTCTAGAGAAACCAATCCAGCTGACAGCTCTACCCCAAAGTCCAGAATGAAGAGGTCCTTCTCTTGTATTCTTAGTTTGATTAATATGTCCTGTTTATGACAAATTTAAATCACTAATTTCTTTCCATAGTATCTTTCTTGTCTGCTCTGTGCACTTCAGGTAATTGCAGGGCATACTACCTTTGGTTCAATCATGCACATTATTTTATCCTTCCCAGCTTCTGGGAAGTCTTTGGTTTTGTGTTTTGGGGGGATTTTTTTGTTTGTTTGCATTTTCATTTCCTCAAGTAAAAGTACAAGGAAGCTAAACCTACATGCAAGACGGAAGCCTTGGCACGCTGCACTGCTGCAGTCCATTAGGAGAGCAAATTAAAATACTATACACATTAGCCTCTGTACCAATTAGTCTAAGGAAGTTTTCAGATGGAGCCAGCCTTGATCTTACCTGTCCTGTATCCTGTGTTGTTGAGGTACACTGCAAACGTACGTATTTCATGCTGGGCCTGCCAGGATGGAGAAGAGCAGTTCTCATTGTTAGTGTAAGTGTTGTGGTTGTGAACGTACTTCCCGGTAAGAATAGAGGAACGAGATGGGCAGCACATGGGTGTTGTAACAAAGGCATTGATGAAATGAGCACCTCCATGTTCCATGATCCGCCTTGTTTTATTCATTACTTGCATAGACCCTGGAATAACAAACCATCTCAGAATTATTTCAGTCACAAGAACTAAGAGCTCACATGTTACATCAGAAATCAGAACAAAGCACATGTAGTAAGGGCACTGTAACCTCATAGCAAACCCAAATCCCAAAAGATTATTGTCCCTCCTGTAGAGAAGTTCTCTTGTTTTAAGAAGGACCAAATACTGAAGTCTTAAGATTTGACTCAAACGTGTTGACATAGATAACAATGCTTAATTTCTCTCACTCTAAGCTCAAGAGTTACCACAATAACTCTCTGCACTACCTGTGCAACCATTTTTGAGCCATTAGTACTGTTCCAGTAGCTGAAAGCAAGAAACAGCAGGAATGAGGCTAAGACAATGTGGCCTGAGGGTAAAATTCACTTTGTGCAGCAACCCTGACCAAGGTTTGCATGCTCAAGCATTATTTACGCCTTGGTTTCAGAAGATACCTGATGCACCACGTTTTGTGCCAATTTTCTGCAAAAAGCTGCGGGTTGTAATCACAGAACCACTGCGGCTGGAAGATTATTTATCCAACAGTCTGCTCAAGCAGGGACTGAGCTGTTCTCTAAATAAAATGTTCTTTTTCCTAATGTGAGGTATTAGCAGGTATTGATTTATGCAGCCTTCACTGAACCAAAGTAAACCCGTCATAATAATTTCCATAACAGCTCACTGAGCTCTATCTATCCACTTGATCCATTTTGATAACAGTGTTATCTAAAACTCTCCAACTTTTCTTAGTCTTGGTTCTGCAGAATCGTATTTTTAGATGACAGCTTGGGACAGATAACACCCTGTAGTTTATTACCATCAACTAAAAACAAGCAAGCAAGTTTAACTGGCAGGGGCTTGGATGAATTTGGGTAACAGGAGCAAAAGTCTTTTTGCAACAATTACTAAAAGCCATACCGCTGCCAAATGGCTGTTCTGTTTCCTATTTAAGACAAGACTTTAGACAAAGACTTATCTTTACTATAGACATCCACCTAGCAAGATCTGGATCCATATCAGAGCTCTTCCTACATGCAGAAACACCAAGGATCAGAAATAAAAGAGACATTTCGTTTCCCTCACCTATCAGTGCCTGACAGTTAAAACTGCAACAGAGTTATACTTGATCTGTGAAGAATTTCCATTTTACAAAGAACTTACAATGGTACTTGTCCTCAGCATGACCTTGAAAAGGAGAGTAAACCTTTCCATCATCAACCCTCCCTTCATGTTATGAACTGGGCAAGCCAATGGACCACATAAAGATGAAGGTATGGGCTCATGCTGGAGTAGGACTGGAGCTAACTTACCTAAGGCTGAGTTGGATTAATAGTTCAGATTTAATCAATGCATCCTGCAAACATCTGGCATAAACTGTGTGTTGCTTCTATCAATAATGGGTTTAGGTTTCTTCTAAGCCCTTTTGATGGAGATATCATTATGAAATTGCAACAATAAGTAGGTTTGATACAGGGCACATTGAAATAACCAGGAGTCAAAACCTAAAAGGAAAATAGTCTCAAGCCACGTACAAAATGTGACTCTCTGGCACCATAAAGGAAGGCCAATTGCTACTATAGGTCATGTCACTTAAAAACTGCCATGGTATTAGTTCCCTTGAGATCCTTTTCTTACTCGGGCCACAGCCCATGTCTGTCATACCACTTTTTGACAAGAACCAAGGCAGGTTATCGCACTCCTCCTTCAGAACTTGTCAAATATCAAAAAGAAGTTTCTTAAGAAATCAAGATTTTTTTTTGTTTCCGTAACTGTGGGATAAGTGTTAGTGCTCAAAGGCACTAACACTACAGTTAACAATTGTAACAGGCAATTATACATTATGCAAGCCTGAAAACTGCAGACATTTCCTCTGCGTTGTCTTATGAGCTAGCCCAAGCATAAACAGGCAGACCATAACAATGTTTTGTCATCCCAATATTAAAATACAATTTAACAACCTCTTTAAATGACAGAGGCATCTGTGCATAAATAACAGTACATGTTAAGACTCCCCTTGGGGACAGTAACCTCCTTTAATAAAACTGCTGTAATGACAAGGCCCTATATATCAACAGTCTTTAATAGAAAAACATATGATCTAATCTGCTTCCCCAGCTTGAGAACTAACACAGAGTGACAGATCAGTGGAAGGTAAAAATCCAGCATACTCCTTCGCACAGTCTTAAATAGGCCAGCTTTAAATATTTTACACAGCATTAAACCAGCCAACCAAAACTTATTTTCTTCAGCTTGCTTCTGATACAAACACAGAATTGTGAGAAAAAGTAGAAAATCATCTATGTCAGAAGATTAGTTATGTGTTAATCACCAACTGGAACCTCATCAAATCACCTCTTGATATGGAAAACCTTCTGGGGTTTCATTAGTGGATATTCCAAGAGAAGTCATGCTTTGAAGTGTCAATATTTAATTCAGAAAATGTTCTGTTACCTAAACCCACTGATGATAAATAAAAATTATTCAGTAGTTACATGCAAAATTTCTAAGCCATTTAAAAAAATATCCATTGGACTACTGTGAAAACAGGAAAGTTTAATCAATGTGGTGCATTGAAGCTGCTCACGTAAAGTGAGGCAAAACCAAGGTGGAAATCCCACTTGACACTTGTGTGGTATCCATAACTTTTCTCAGTGTGTCTCCACACTGGGGGGGATTACTTTAGGGATAAGGCTGATATTTTGACTAATACTAATGGAGAAAATATACCAGTTGTCTAAGAGAAAATACTGACTTTCTCAATAGTTGTGTTTGCTGTCAGAGGTCATAATTTACGTAAGTCTTAGGAACTCCAACTGCTGAAGGACATGTATTAAGTCCCAAGTGACTTGGTCTACTCTGAAGCACAATTTAAGAAGTGCTATCCATATGCAGATAAGTTAACTGAACCCCAGAATGTTAATTAACTGTCCCATAAAGCCTTCTATTTTTTTTAATCTTATCTGAACATCATTAGATACCCTTTTCACATCTTCATTTCCTCTTTTTTATTCTCCTATTTAAATTGAACGAAGCTCTAAGGCTTCATTCTGCACATGATAACTAAGAAACATCATCTTCCATGCCACTTATATAGTTTTCCAGAGGAAGCTGTAGGAACATACAAACTACCTCTCACTCAGATTTTCTAACATGGCTGAAATACTTTCCAAATAACCAAACCTTTCTTGAACTATGAGATAATGAAATAAGCTGGTTTGTTAAACCACAGAAACAAGGCAGGCAAACCTAATTAAACTGGAGGTGCTGAGTCCATCACACAGGGGACGTCAGCATTATACTAACTTGGACTTAAATGGCTCTAAAGGGGGAAAGAAAAGTCTTTGTTTTTAATTAATTCTTTCTCCTCGTCAGTATATTCCTCTTCTTTACATTCTGCTTGTCAATACAACTCCCTTGATTAGACAGTCAACTAAGTGTGTGTTTCAGGAGTTCTCTGTGTTCTCATTTATCTTCCTCCATTTGTATATATTACAATTTACATTTGTTCCCCTTTGACCTGGAAATTCTGCATCCTTTTCATCAGCCCTTCATAAATCTTTTCCTTTTTCAACACAAGGCTGAGGTTTGGTTTCCCAAGTAAAACTTGTGGTTAACAGTAGTAAAAATTCAAAAAAGCAGTAACAAAAAGTTGCACTCCTTTCCTGAAAGAAAGACATTCTGGTAAACTCCACCTGCTATTGGTACTCTATTAAATATATCTTAAATTGAATAAAGGAAAAGCTGTTAAGAGCACTTGAGATCGTGTTGGCTTCCCTTTTGCCTCAAAAGTCAGTCACACAAGAACAATGAAAGCTTGAACACCCATCAGTTACAGAATATTTTTAGAAGCAGATGAAATCTTAGTTAGGCACAGCTTTTTTTTGCAACAGCTTCACAGCTTCCAAGTTTTCCTTAGCTTTTGTTCATTATTCACATTTTATTCCCATCTTTCTTAAGTGCATTAACCACAATCCCCACAAATGGCAATTATGATTAACCTGGACAGCTCTCCAGACAAGAGACAAGAATAAAAATTAATTCAAATAAATATTGGGTCTCCCAGAGCCATTAGTGGCAAATGACAAATATCAAATCTCAGCTTCATCAAATGGATTTTCCTTAGTTAGATCCTAATTTGTGTGGACACATGCCCATTATGCTTGAAATTGGAAAGCATCAGATTATCAGAGAAGAGAAACTATACTGCCCAAAGGACTTAGACAATTGCATCAGAAACAAGCAGGCTAGCATAAAATGGAAGATGATAAATTTTTTAGGACCACCTTCTAAGCCTGCAAGATAATGCAGTTAAGTTCTTTTGGATATGCATTATTCAAGCTGCTTTCTTTGTGATCCAAATATCCATTAGAAAAGTGACAATGACAACAACAACAACTAATTTTCTGATCCTACTAATATAAATTACACTTGTATTTAGTGGGGTTAGTGTCATAGAAGGCTTCCTCACCACCTTTGAGAAGAACGTGACATCTACAATCCTGCAGACATGCAACAATACTGATAAAAGGAAAGCATCTGCAGGAATATTGCCACATTGCTGTGATTAACTTCCCAACCAGATGAGGAAGTGTGTAAATGATACAAACTGGTTAATTTTACTATTGTGTTCCATTTCTTCTGTGAGGTCTGTTTTCCAGTTTTTCTCAACTATCAAAAACCTCACCAGACCACACATACACAAGCTCTCATCTTTCAGATGATCCACACTTTATACCCACTTAAAAGCATATTTCTAATGCAAAATTATTAATGTAAACTGGTTTGTGTTAATCACTTCTAACTACAGACAACATTTAATAAATATAAGCTTATTCAGGTAACAAACCCAGACTCTGTCAGTTAATTTGTTATTCCAAATAATCAAGCAAAGCACATGTTTAATCTTCATCTCCTTTCTTCGACAATTAACGTAGCATTGAGTATGAAAAGGTCTTACTAAGTGATCTTGGTCAGTAATTAACTACACATCTAAATGGACAATACCAAGAACAGTACGACTATTCTAGGTAACATTTAAGTAATTAAAATTAAAATTGTGTGTGTAATGAACATCTTCAATTACACACAAAAATATGGGTAATTACATGGTGCAATAATCAGTTATGAATTTAAATCTACTGCTTTGGCATGTAGCTTCCCAGGTTAAACCTGCAATCGCCAGAAGCATAGTTTAGCTGTCTAATGAAGACAGATAAGCAGGAGTCTCATATTTCCACAGAAACAGGAAGTTTAGCATTTTAACTTGAGACTAACTTTTGCTGTCCTTAAATTGCATGTGGATGGAAAGTATTTTCTACACAAAGGTAGGTTTAAACTTTTGTTACTTGCTCTTCCTGTCATTTTTCACACTGATAAAATATAATTATTCTGAACAGAAGAATCTAGATTCAAGGCAAAGCAGTGCCATATATAAATTCTCTTTATGTCGGGGTCTTACCAAGTTCTACATCCTGATCATCAGTAAGAACAAGGATGATGTTTGGGCGGATGTTTCTACGGTCTCTTTGAAATCTTCCCTTCAGACGCTGATTTAACAGGAAAGCTGAACTTCCATCCAGCAGTGATAAAACAGTCACCATGAATAATCCAAGGACAATACAGTGCTGTGCCATATTGGCTGATTTAGTGTTCTCTCTGAACAAGGTAGGTTAATGGCTTCTATTTCTTCTTTGTTTGCAGGTCTCCTATAAGGGAGAAGGAAACAAGTGTTTATTTATACCTTGACCTCCCTGCCCCCCAAGGGACAGCAAGTTTCTCTCCAAAGTAGTAAAACCCAATATACTTGAAATAATCTAACTCCTAACGAAAAAAAGCAAACCACAAACAAACCAAACAAAACAATTGAACCTTTTCCTATAGTGCCAGCTAGAAGCGAAACTTGAAAATTCACAGCTCATGAACTGTTACCAACATCAGCAACGAAGTTTCACCCAGTGCTCAAATTTGGCAGCAAGTTCAAGGATTTAGCAGGGTATCAAACCCTTACTTTTGCTTTGATACATGTAAAAGGCAACCCGCTTCCTTAAAGTTCTGGGATGTTTCGAGGTGACATTTTTGTTTACTGCATCAAAAATGCAGATGTTGGAGAAAAAACCCAAACACGTCTCTCCTTATTGCCAGGACTATGGCAAAATTCACCGAATTAACAACACATTTGCAAATTCATAGAGGACCCTCAGAAAGACAACTTGTTATACACTGATTTATCTTACAAATTTCATTACAGAGCAGAGCTGCCCAGAACTTGGAACTATGGTACAATGCTGTTTGAAGTCTAGTATAGCTTTGATGTTCGTGTGATATCCCTTCAGCGTTTCTGATGGTTTCCAAGATTTATTCATTTTTAAATATCATTATTATTAATGAGCACATTTGAAGGTCCATTACTGAAAATGTTTGGGAATGGAAGCACCAAAGTGATTTGCAGCTCCTGTGACTTCTCTCCATCATAAAACACAATGCACCAATGCTCTATTGCAGAACAAAGCGCATCTAACTGGTACTGCTCCTGTTGATGAGCCAATTAAAAATCCCTCACAATTCTTACACTGAGAGGCCAAAAAATACATAGGTGTGCTGAAGAATTTTGAAAATCATTGTTTTGCTTAATGCTCCTCTGGTATGAAGGGATCTTCTCTTGCTCTTGGAAGTCAAAACAACAGTATGAAACTGTATTGAAAATATCAAGTACTAATTATTTCATCAGATCCAGCGATCAATGAGTCAGTTTTTGATGAATTCCCTGCTTGCTGCCTGCCTTTTCCTGGACTGGTGCCAACAATCTCTTGTAATGCATTGAAAAAAAAATCAATTAAAAATAACACAAGGGAGAGTATCTGCTTTTTGTAAAGACCAGAAATGCCTGACTAGAAAGAACCCAGCACAGAGCGTTTTACCCAAGGAAATACATTGGCCACCCTGCCCCTAAAGCCACTTGGGAAAACACTTTTTCTTCCAGCAAATTATTTCATTGCCACATTATTACTTGATCTCTGCCAGCGTCTGTTCTTTGAGATAAACTTTGATTAAGGAAGTTCTCATGCAATAGCAAAACCACTGGTCTGAAAAATTGTACTCTGCTTCTATGCTTATTTAACAAATGCATATTGAATTTTCATGTAAGTCAACAGATATGTAGCTATAGCATGATGCAATATTTATTAAGGCTGTTTTCCAAAAACATATACTAAGATGGTTTTAAGGAAACAAAAAATCCTTATTCCTTACTAGTCTCTCCAGCGAGTTTCACAGGCAGGTGAAATCAACTTTTTTCATAGAAACTAAACATTGATTTTAAATATCCTAGCACTTGTTCCAATGGATAGGGAAAGAGAAAAGTCCAGATGCCTAAGTTTACAGCCAGAGCTTTAGTACCTCTGTGGCTGCTCAGAGATGTGCCAGGCTGTACCAGAAGGAACACCGACAAGTCCTATCAGTTTTCATTCCTTGTACTCAGAATTCCATCTGCAGCAGCACAACTGGGAAGAATCATGTCAGACTCAATGTGTTGCTACTGTCCGGAGTAGTCAAAAGCAGCTTGAAAGGCAAACCTGGATCTGTTTCAAAAGGGAAGGGGGAAAAAAAAAAGTTAGTTTAGCAAGCACATATTCCTGGACACCAGCTTTTGGGGAGAGAGGGTAGAGAAATGACTTCTGCTTTTCAGCAATTACTCCACATGTACTTCTGTTAAAAAAAAACAATAAAATAAAGTGACAACATATGTTTTCATTACACACAAACCTTTTCCTGAAGTTCTAAAAGCTAGTGTGGGTTTTTCTGCTCTACACTAGCCAATAGCTTCTTGGAATACTAGCATTTGCTGACTTTTCCTTGCAGCATTTAAGGCTTCCCATTCTTGTATCTGCCCATAACTACATTCACTGTATTGTGCATCTGACAGCCTTCCTTGCATTTTTCTCACTTCTTTTAAATAAATGCATGGCAGTAACCTCATGACCTCATTGCCTCTCTCCCTTTGCCTGTCTTTTCCTCACAGTTTATTGCCCGTCCCTCCCTCCATTGTCACTAAAAACAGAAGTTGTCCCCAGCTCAGAAAGCTGCTTCTCTACCTATAAAATACCCAACGCATTTGGGGATGCGCATAAACTGCTCTTCCACAGCTATTTTATCCACATTTATATCTTTATGGTTTAAAAGAGTTATCTCTGAGAGGATACTGCCAGTGGAGGAGAGAATTTCCTGTCAAGTACAACAGGCAACTTCTCCTGAACCTGTTATCTCTTTCTCACCCCCCTCCTCGATGAAGATTTTTCGACTACTCTGATGTGTTATGTTCCTATTATTATCAGCGTAAGTACTGCTGGGAACCAACTCGAAGTATGTAATTATGTGCAAAACTCATACCAATAACTAGGTAAGAAAATTAAAGCAATTTTAGAAAATAACCTGTTTCTTGAAGTATGCATTCATAAAACAGACATGCCACAACTAACAGCATATATGCAATAAAATCTAAAAGCCAGCTTTAAACAGTTCTTAGAATAGCAACAGAAGAGGCTCTCGCCTGGATTGCCAGTGGTCAAATATAGATTGATTTTTTTTAACCCCTAGTCTTCAGTGAACTTCAGGGGAGAAATATGACAAAGTCTCTATCACAGTTCTTTCCCCATTTCTGTCAACAAGTTTAAGCTGCAACTCATAGATAAAACCAGAAGAGTTCCATAGCAGTGCCCCAATCTGCCTTCACATTTCATATAGCACCCTCTCCAATGATGCATTTTGATCTGAGTGGTACAGATGGTCTACTGCTTTCTATGCCTCTGCAGGCCATCCTCCAATATTAGAGATGCTTAATCTGGAGTGGCTCCCATGAGAATTAGGTATGCCTCTTATTTTCTCCCAGATTACACATATGAACTTGACAAGCCTACTCACTCCTGGTTTGTATTTAAGTAAATGCTATCAGTAATTTATGAAGTGTTCTTCAGCTGGGGCACCTAACTCAGCTTGATTAAGCCTATGCAACCTTCTAGCAGGCTGCTTTAGACAAAGTCTGCATCTCTTATTTTCTAGGATTTACGGTGGAGTTTAACAAGTCCCTGACTCCCTCCATAGCCTGAATTAGATACAGCTGCCTCTTTTTCTTCATAACTCCTGCTAGAATGGGGAATGAGAATAAAGCCAAACTTAATTCTCTTGTGTGGCAACACAGAACATTACACTAAGTCACATTATAAATGTTGAAGAAATAAAGCCAGACTTCAGTACATTTATTCTACTTATAAAAGAAAGGAGCCAAACTCCGTTCCCAAGTAACATTTGCACCAAGGAAAGACTTATTTTTAATACTGCCCTCGAATGCCAGTTCTATAGCACCAGAAGCAGGATACACAGGGATGACCAGTGTCAGTTCTACCCCAGATGACATTTTTAACATGCTATTGACCTGTACTACTTGGCACAGGTATAGGAGGTACTGTGTGCAACACTAGTAACAGACAGTACAGTACACACTGGCATTCCCAATCTTTAATGCCTGTCCAAGCACAACTGTCCCATGCATGAGCACACTGCAACTTCACTGAGGTCAAATAATTAAGTTATTCTAATGTAATCAAGAGTAACACCTGACTCTTCCTGGAGCAGAAAGGGAACAAACATGTAACAAATCAATTCCTGTACCAAATAATAAATTAATTAATTAATCCCACTTTGAGGTTACCTCTAGAGAGCTGTTTCTAATCCTACTTCTATTAACTGATTATTTTTTCAAACAAATCTACTGCAAAGCACTGGTACTGAACCATGAGGGCAAGTTCAACTCACCCAGCAGCCACCGCAGAGCAGGGCAGCAGCATATAAGCCACATGCTGGAACTGCACAGGAAGGGAAAACTGATGAGCAAGAAGCAACACACACCTGCTCTAAATAGGACTGGAGCCACTACCAGGTGTATCGTATAAGCATTAGGTGTGCCATTTGTCCAATGTTTGAATTTATTGAAAGACATGGTGCTGGAGCCATCCCCTAGCAACCAACCCAATTAAAACCACTTTGCCAGTTAAATGGATTCAGCAGTGCTGCTGTTCTTTTAACTCTTGAGTTGCTTCTACACATCCATGTCTGGTTATGAGAAGTCCTTTTTCACTGATCATTTGAAACCATTATATTGTTGCTTATAAAAGATAAACGTATTTGTATATGTGGACTAGGAAGAATCTTGTTTGCAATCAAACAAGGTTCTCTAGGGAATCCTGCTATCAACATTACTGCTGTAATCTAACAACATATTGTGTTTTCTTATAGCTTTATACTTGGGGAGGTTTTCCCCCAAGAAAGTAAAAAAATTGAAGAGAATGGACAAAATCAAATCCCCAGGGCTAACTGTGCCTCTCAAATATTACAGTCATGCTGATTTACCAACACAAACTACAGCTAAACTGTTTTTATTTGCAAATATCTACAGTCTTTCGTAGCTATTTGGAAGCTCCAGAACAGAGCTTCCAGGACTTGCTACAGCACTAAATTACCATTCAGATGTGTTCTTCTGACTCGCTTTCCTTATGCTAGTGAACTCTACACCAAAGCTAAATATTTATCACCAGGGAGCTTACTTGCATTACAGAATCTCTTCCCTATTCTACAACTTTATTTTAAATAAAATAGAATAATAACTTACAAGTTTCTACAGCATTCGATATTTTTAAAGGTGTTTTAAACAGTACAATATACTTGCCACAAAACCACAGTATTCTTTCTGTTCACTCCTTGCATCTTATCCTTAAAGCTTCCCAGTACACACACTCCTCAGACAGGTTAAACTGCTATGTGGATCCCCCAGATCCACAACAATAAACCACACTTTTCTGCACCACAAGAAATGATAATCCAATAACTGGGAAGAGATTAGGAATTATTTCCCTATTATACTTATTATCTCCACTTACTTACAAATCATAAAGATAGACAATCTCTGCCTTTAAAGATAATTATGTTACCTTGTATTAAGTACAGTAATAACAACAGACTTTCACTTGTGAAAATACCAGAAGGGAATGAATGTAAGTGCTTTAAGATAGAAAAAGTAGGCGAGAACAGTTACCAGTGCACAAATACACCCTACCAAGTAGACAAAATTATTTGTAGCCACATACAGGAAAAAACAACCCAACCATGCTATGCATATACATACGCAAGCACATACAGTCAGTGCCCACATCACCCGGACACACACGGGTTATTTGCTCAATGAGAAGCTAAGTGCCAGGGCATCAGTTGCCTTTGGAAACTCTTTTTCCACACAAGCTGCCTCTCACCGAGTACGGGGATGCATCAGTAAGAGGGCGGCGGGCAGAGGCCCCGCCAGCACCCGCATCCGGGGCCATACCCCGGTCCTCCCGCGGTGTACCCATTACCGACCGGCCAGATCCTCTCGCCCCGCAGCGGGCAGCAGCCTTAGGACCGGGCGGGCCGGGGGACTCCGGCCGCACGAGACAGGGGTGCCCGGGGCCGCAGCGATCCCGACTGTACCCGACGACTCTCACCCGTCTCACAGCCCCAAGCCGTCTTTCTCATCACACCTCGCTCAACTTCCAGCCCCGCCCGTTACCTATGCAGCAGGAGCGCGGCCAGATCCACTCGCTGCCTGCTTGCTGCATCAGCCCCTCGGCCCAAGCTCGCCGCTCCGGGCTCCCGCCGCTCGCTCTAGCGCTCACTGCGCGGACAGCACCGCCGCTCACTCACCGCGGAGCCGCGCTACGGCCGCAGCCCCACCGCCCGCCCGCGGAGCCGGGCGCTCAGCGCGACGGCGAAGCGCATCCTCCGGCCGTGGCGCCGGGCAACGGCCGAAGCCCGTTTTCCCGTTCAGAGCAAGCGCTCGGGCGGGTGCTGTCCCCGCCTCTTCTTCCTCCTCTCCCTGCTTCTCCTTTTCCCGTTTAAAAAGTTCATTTACCTCGAGGATCCTCCTCCCAGGGTTGACGCAATGGCCCCGCGGCGGGTAGGGAGGAACCCGCTCCACCAGCCGGAGTCCGGCGGCAGCACCGCGGGGACGCAGCTCCGCACTCCGTCGCGCACGGGAGAAATGGGGCGGCCAGAGTCAGCACCCCCCCCCCCCCCCCCCAACCAGCTGCCGCCGGGTGCTCAACGCCTTTGTAAGCCAGGAGGTCAGTCCCTTGACGGGAACTGCACCCTGACACCTGCGCAGGGATAGGCGAGGGCTTCTTAGTGTGTTGGAAACACAGACCCCAGTTGCAGTGGTGCGGTTGAAATTAAAGGGCCCCATCTGCATCAGGAATTACCTCCTCGCGGGAGGTTACATTCTACTCCTAGAACTTAAGTGTTTGGATAAATACCTAAATATATAATATGGCTTCGGTGGATTCCTTAAGGACATTTTAAATACCTATGTTTCAACTATACTGGTACATTAATATGTAGAAATATATAAGAGTACAGCATTTCTTTTAGCTTTCCCAGGCCCAGGTAAGCTGTGGCTACCCCCTCCCTGGCAGTGTTTAAGGACAGGTGGGATGGGGCTTGGAGCAACCTGGTCTAGTGAAAGGGGAGTGGAACCAGATGAGCTTTAAGGTACCTTCCAAACCAAACCATTCTGTGATTCTATGATAGTGTCATACATGCAACACAAGTTATCTCAGAACTTCCCAACTCTTGTGATTACATCCAATGCCAAATTACCCACGGAGGAGGACATAAATCAAAAATGCCACTGGATCTTTAAGATTTTACTTTGAATTTGTGTCTTTAAAGTACGCATTAGAAAAGAAGCTGAAAATAAAAAAGACCTTTAAGCCAGTATTTTTATCACAAAAAGATGCTACAGTGAAAATGGTTTTTGTGGTTGAAGATGGGCAGGATAAAGCTTTCCTGTGCAAGACCAACAATCAATGGAAGAGGAGGAGTAAGAAACAGATTAGAGAAAGAAGATTCTATCTTTTCCCTGCCCAAGTCAAAACACACGCTTGCACATCTATAGAACAGCAAGGAAATTAGATGGTTCTTGAGAATGCTGCAGGAAAATGATTACCTACAGTTTTAAGGAAAAAAAGCCAGAGTAGAAGAGACTTACAGAAAGAACTATAGAGGTCTAGAAGTAAATATTTTGAATGAATACCACCAGTGAAACCCTTTCTGTTGTACAACTAGGTCCACACTAGGGGCTGCAACAGTTTAACTGTATTGGAATGAATAAACCGCTCCCTAACACGGAGTCACACCAACCCAGAATGTGTGTGTAAAACAGGAGCTCTATCTTGCTAACATGCTGATTGAATTGTTACATCGTTTTCTGAGATAACATTTGACCTTTTACTAGCAACTTCCATCTTACAATAAAACAATTTACAGACAATTAGTTTTTACAACACACCTGTGAGCTGCATTGGTCTGATTCTGCACATTTGGAGCATGAATTAGTGTTGGAGAAGGCAGCTGAGTCATCCAGAGCCAAGCAGACTTTGGGCAGCAAGACCAGGAACAGAACCAGGAATGCAGCCATCCCACAGGCCAACAGCTTGCATCGGCAACACGCTACCTCTACCAACAAACTCTGAAGGCACTGCAAACAGCAACCACCAAGCCAAAAGAAAACACTAAATTTGCAATGCAGAGGTCAACATTTTAAATTGGAAAAAAAAATGGACCAGCTCCTTGTTTAAAACATCATTTTTCTAGAGCACTGGAAATGGGATTTTCCATTCTAAGAAACTCATGACCTCGGATACAGCTATTGTGAATAGCTTGTAAATTTTCATTAATATAAACTACAAGCCACAAAGATACTAAAACCTGTATTACTGACATTAGTATTGCAATCCAAATTTGATTTTAACATCACTGGAAAATCTGTCACACTCGATGGCTCATTCCAACAAAAGGGTGTATTCACCTCACAGTGAGTGCATGTAATTTCCATTAATGTTAATGGGAGTTATGCAAGTGCATTAAGAGGATAATATACCCCCTGGTCTGAGACAACCCTGCAAAGTGAAAGGTGCTTCCTCTTCAAGAGAATGGGGTTTCCATCTCATGCATTTCAAAAGAACTTGTTCTGGCACTGTTACAAAACAGTAGGGATAACAACCATTATGCATACTTGGTGAATGGTTTCCAAAGTTAAAGCAGTTTGGTGATTTCAGCTAGTTTTCCTATTGCCAAAAATTCAAGGGATATAGACATACTTAAAACACTGTGGTTTATTTGAAGTCTAGTGCAATAAAATCATGTGAAATTACTGGTAAAACAAGGTCTGAAAGCCTGCTGGTGCAATGGGGAAGGAACTTTTTAGGTATCTACTTTCTAAATAAAGCAAACCTTTCATTCACTATCTGGGAAAGGATTCCCTTGGTATATATGGGCCATCACAACTGGTCAGGAGTGCAGAAGATAAACCAAAAAAGCAAGATCCTTCCCTTTCACTCCCACACCAGAGCTTTTTCTCTGTTCAGATCTCTCTCACAGTATGCACTGAACAGCTTGGAGTTATTTTACTGTGCCTCAAATAACAAATGTTGCCTTTTATCCAAGTAATTTGTTTTAAAAAAATAATCCCAGGCAATACCTGTTAAAATTAGGAGAAATGGACATGCAGGCATTTCTTTAAATATCATCACACATTGATCTGCACTGTTAGTTAGGCCTCCAAATCCCTCCAACAATTTAATCTACAGTTTCTCTGTCTACCTTACTTTCAAGTTAGTGCAACACAGAAAAAGATACTGACCAATGCGTGTGGGACTGTTAAATACACTATGCACTGGCATGTAAAGGGGAAGCACTTAGATCCAAGCTGGCAGATGGTGGGGATCCACACTAGTATCTCTGAATCAGTCCTGAGACACCTGAGACGCAAGTGTGACAAGCAGTCATGGGGAATGTCCTCCAGAACAGAGCCCAGGAGGAGGAGCAGCACCTCAGCCTACAGAGAAGGAACTTCTGAGAAAGCAGAACACAGAGAGAGTCCAAAGTCACTAAAAAAACACCCCCAAAATAGGCAACCCACTGTGTAAGGTCTTTAACACTGTTGCCAGATATGTTGTGCTTTCAGAGCTCAAACGTTGTTCTCATGTTACACGAAACAAAGAAAGGCTGGCTTTCACATTTTTACATACTCTGCTCAATGCCTTCCAATTCCTCTTACGACTTGCTAATCTTTATCTTCACAGCAACTCATAAAATGTAAACCTCTCAAACCACAAGTCACTTTGATTTCTCCTTTCGTAATTTTTCATGTATACACATGTGCTCTGAGCCCTCTTTAAAGACCTAGAAATAAAGCCAGCAACAGAACGTTAAGTCTTATCTCCCTTGCTTTCCCTCAGCGTCATATATCACACTTAAAAGTCGAGTTACGTTGGACTGATTACACTGGTCAGAGCCCTCATAGCAGTACAGAGTTTAATGTTTTACTTCTTTGAACAACTCCGTTTCAGTTGCATAAAATGCATAAATAAATGCTGCTTCACCAACAAACCTAAATGCTATTAGGAAGGGATCAACAGCACAACACGCTCCACACTGTGACCCCTCACACTGTATGTGTTTTATATCGCAGACTCCAGCTCAATAGCATTTTGAGGACTATTGCTCTGCTCTTGAAGTTGTGCTGCACTTTCTATAAACGTGTAATAACATTATGGGGGAAAATGGTTTATATGTTTTGAGGTACTGTGAGAATGGAAAAGGTGAACACAGCCAAGAAAAGCAAAGAAGGGAATATTTCACCTTGGCTGCTTCATCCCAATACTAAGCAAAGAATTGCATTACACTCTTCCACATGACCATAAAGATTAAGTATGGTACACTGTATGAATTTAGTTACAACTATGACTTTACAATGTGTCAAGGCAATATAATTCTAGTCTAAGATTAATCAGATGAATTTTGATCATAACTCACAATAGTGGATGCAAGTTGCTTATCGAAATGTTGACGCAGCAAAGATGACAGGGAAGTTACAACAGTAACAGAAGTAACACCCAGTGCGCTGGTAAAAGTGATAGCTTATCTATTTGGACAGCAAACTCAAGACAAATGTTTCCTGGAAAGCCAAAAAGAAATTCGTAAGAAAACACTCTTAGAATGATCCTGAAATTCACATACAAAATTAATACGTGCTCTGAGCACTAACAGTATTATAAAGCTCAAAGATGCATCTGAAGATCTACACAGAGGATATAAATCCAATGAACCATTATTGGTCACAGCCATATAAAGAGAACAGCAATGAAAAAAAGCAGGGCTCCTTTTCCCTCATTTATGAATTACCCATAGAATAGCTGCTTGTAAGTCAGCCATGATTTAATAATTTATTTCAATAAGGATTTTTTTTTCTCATAAAGAATTCAGATTTTTTTTGTACATCCTGATCTAATTTTCCCTTGTAGGCTTTCAACACGTTGTAGTAGGGTGCTCAGGCTACCTTCTGTTCTGATACATGGATGTTAAAAAATGTATGGATATGGAGCACTGAGACAATCGACAAATGTAAACTAACGATTAGCTGCATCTCTGCATAAGTTGGTATGTGATGCCAAATGTGAACTCACTTTCACTAAAACTTCTCTTAGAGAAGTCAGTAGCCATTGCCCTTAGGTAAAAAACATGACTAACATAGGAACTAAGAAAACAGTAAAGTATGTAATGATATAAAAAAAGCTGTGCCTACCTCAAAGATATTATGTTCTGATTTGAAAGTATTAGAGGTGAAAAATGTATAATCAACTCATAGAGAATGCAGAGAGTAGCAGGCTTCACTGTAATGTAACACTATAATGTCTGTTTTTTAATGTGGCCCAGGTGCATTTAATGTTAGTCAAGGATGTAGCTACATGACCACACTATCTCCATCTGTCTCCAGTAAAGCATTCCTGGTACCTGAACAGTCACCTTCATGTCCTGCTTCTGAACAGCTCTAAATTGGAGCAGGTATCCAGTCTGTGTTATGGACTCTTTGCCATATGAAGAGTTCGGTCTGTGTGTTTTATGTTCAGGTGAATTTGCTGAACCTACAGCAGAAGTACCTTCACTTCCAAAGACATTCTGCAGGCACAAAGTCCAAAGGGATGCAGTTGGACTTCACCTCCATTAGAAAAGCTACAGATTACTGTTTACTTATTCTGCTTTTCAGTAGGTCTTCTAACTATTACTGTTGAGTTCTCCCTCACTACCTCAAATACTTCAAATAATAAAATAGATCCCTGGTCTGACTGAATATTTATATATTTTGAGCTGGACTTCAAATGCACAATTCTAAGAAATACAAGAGGAAATGACACAATTGCCAGCATTTCACACATACGAAGTTATTTTCCTGTTTGGTTGCCTCAATTGCACAAGCGATGCAACACTTACAGTGGGATGTGATACCTGTTATTAGATCAACTGCTACACACAGGAAGGAGCAGAGGCACCCTCAGGCATGACAAGCACTTCCTCAGGTCTGAAATGCAAGCAGCAACCTCCAAAGCTAAGATGCTCCGAGTTTAACTAATGTGTTAATCAAGCCATTGGAAAGAGGAGCAGTCTTGTCTCTGACATAGGAGGCTTGCTAACAAAGAAGAGACACAGCTTGGTCTATTAAAACAAAGAACTAATCAATCTCCTGGAAAATGTAGACTTATTACTGAGTTGGGGATACAGGAGAAATCAGAAGAGAGGTTAAGAAAATTGTAATACCTATAAAGCCAGTATCCCTAACAAGTCCATCATTTTTACCTTTTAACAGAGTCATGAATTTTAATATTGCAGCTTATCTTTTGAAGGTGCTTCGTAGATGTCCCTTGAGGGTCAGGACTGATTCATTCTTCAGAGAGAAGGTGGTTACCTTATGAGACATATTCACCTACCAGTCATTGCCATGGCTCACTTATTGATCATCTGCAAGGACCTTAGGGGTTTCTTGACTCAGTTTCTGTAAGGTCATTTGGTTACACAGGTTATTTCCTCCAGGGACTACAGAGATATATCGACAAGTAGAGAAGCAGTTTCATAGGGCTGTGGTAGCTTCAGTACTCTCAGGACAGGGAATGCACAGTCATTTGAAAGATTTAATGCATATATTATGAGTTCTTAAAATATAAATTATTATACTTCGAAAAGGTTGCTTTTTAATTAAAAAGATTTTTCTTTTTTTGCCTAGTTTCAAGGGCAGAGATTACTTATATAATATCTAAAGGACACTAAAGCCATCCAAATGCTTTCTGGTTAATTTGAGAAAAATACTGAAACAAATGTGTCCCACCCCTACAGAAGAATGCCTTCCTTTCATTTCCACTAAGCTAGAATAGAGTTGAATCTACATGTGAGTTTTAACATCACTCCCCTTCCTTCAGAGTTTACAATCTCCTATAAGGAAGTGACAATTAAGGTTCCTGCATACAAGAAAACCTAGGTCATGACTGCTATCATAGGATAATATTTATAGTATTAACAGCCACTGACCCAGCGGTGACTGAAATATGCCTTGAAACCCTGTTTCTTCCTCTTCTCATTTTTGTGTTTAATACATTTGCATAAATAGATCTGATTTTTCTTCATCTTTCAAAAACTTCAAGTGATTAGAGTTGTCTAAAGCACTAAAAATAAGTCTTCAGCTACTGTCTGTGTTCAGAGTCCTGTGCAATTAGATTCTTCTGTCCTACTTTACATAAGCTAAAAGACTCCACTTCTGTAATCTGACTAGCATCCTGGGCTTCTACCCGATTGTTTTAGTTTCAACCTTTCATTTTCTAACACGTAAGTACCCACTTCAGGTGATTTATTTCTATGTTTTCTTCATGTGTACAGCATATTACAAGGTCCAACTGAGCCCCTTTGCTACTCAATACCATCACTTTGAGTTATTAGTTCTAATTGTAATTTCTTGTTTGAGAAAATACTTAGCTCTATGTCATTTTCTTTCAATTCACAAGCAGCATCCTCTCTATTTGCCATTTTTAAACCCTTTAACTCATCATCATTGTAGGAGCATCTCTACAGCTATATTTGGAAGAACAAACTGAGCTGGACTGGTGCCTCTAAAAGTAATTTCTATTATTTATTTATTTATAAACATTAGAGCTGCCCTTTCTGGTTTAGAACACATTATTACTTCTGATTTCAGTCATTCCTTGAAAATTATATTTGATCCTGAACTCTGTGAGAATTTGATTACTAACTTCAGTAGATGCACAGTCTGTATTTCTATCACTGCAAAGCTTCTGCATTACCAGTGAGCCACAAATTACCGGTCAGATATCTCACATGCAGTAAGTCTTATTTGCACACCTCAAATGGAGTGAATTGATTTTTCAGAAGCGACTACCACCCACAGCACACAGTCCTGAAAATTTATGTAGCTTTCCTCAAGTCCTGAAACTGTAGCTGAACACTTTTGACATTTGGCAATGTAACCTTTGGGTTTGTACTTCAGTTGCGTTATTTGTGTGCATCATCACTCTTCTGCTTGATTACAGCAATAACTCTGGAGAAGTTTGCTACTCCCAAAGTAAAACAGAAATCAACTACTTGTCGTGACAAACAGGAGTGTCTGACACAACAGTATCCAAGTGTATTTCTTCAGGAATTGAAGAGGTTATTTTTCAAGACAAGGCTGGATGATCTTACTTGGAAAAAGTTCTTACCATGGATTGAAAAGTTACATAAACTGCAGAGACAGAGCAATTGGTTAAAATGAATTTTTAAACTCAAAAATCTATTTTTGTGGATTTGGCTCTCCAGTTTTTCCTGAATAAAACCATGTGGTATCAGCAAAAAGCTGCTGGAGGTACCTATCAAATCATCACGCAGATTTTTAGTAACAACAGTGGTAAATCCATAAAATTTAACTACTCTTCTTCAAGTAGGAATGACAGCAAAGTGCCAATCAATACTTGTAACTCAGTATTAAAACATTTTGAATTTTGTTTACTAGAAACAGGTCAAGGCAAACTTCAGGCTTAGCAATTGCCAGCTGAAGGGATTTAAAAAAAGGCTCAAATCTTTTGTGAAGTGGAATGTTTTATTCAAAGAGCTCTGGCTACAGCAGTATAATTCCAAGGTACATTTCCTACTCTCCAGTAGATACTTGATTTGCATATTTCTAAACGCACACAAGATCACACACCAAATCTTCTTCTGCCTTGCATCAGTTCAGCACAGGGTAACTGAAACAGCCTATCAAGTTTTACCAAGAAGTATTTTAAGTGAACAGGAAAAAAAAAACGTACTTCAGCAGAAGCCTCATGCCACACTTGCTAAATGAGAACCTCTTCAACACTCCCCGGTTTATGATCAAAACCTCTAAAAGGCCTAGAGCAAAGCTATTTTTTAAAAACTATCTTAGGCATAAAATTCTTGCAAAACATGGTGCTTCCAATAGCCAAGATACGGAAAAAGGAGAAATATATGCAAATAATATCCCAGTCTCAGGCTCATCAAGTCAAAAATCAGAATGAGTTACATCAGGTAGCACTTGTTTAGAACGCTTCCTCCTAAATGCTGCATGAATTAGTAGATATTTGAAACTTAAAGCACTTTATCGTCTGCCAGAAGGAGATTGGTAACACTACAAATGCTATCAACAGTGGAAAGCATGTTAATTTATGTACAGTAATATCTCAACATTAAAAAAATCTCAATCTCTTTAAAACAATTAATCTAACCATATTAGAACTAAACAGTACAAAGTTAGAAGTAATATTTCATCTCCTTGTCCAGATTTTTTAGCATATTGTTTATGCCCTACATAGGAAAGGCTTTCCACTAACAACTGGAGTAAGTTCTTGTTTCAAAAAATAACACTCATTTTTACTTTTAAAAAATGCAGATAGATCGAGTCTATTAAAATTCAAACCAGTCAAAAGCAAAAGCACCCAAATAATCTTGCAAAATATGGAAATACTTCTGTATAAAAATAATATGGGCAAAGAAAAAAAAGGCAGCATCTTGAAAGTGTTCTTAGATCTCCATCAGCAATTTGCCAAACCCAAGCTGAAGAGGACAGAGCTGAATGATACATTCATTTGATCTATCGAGCTGCAACTTTTAAAGGCAAAAACGTTAAGATTGGAACCTTCTCTCAGCTAACTCCTCCTCCCACTCCTCCTCCACCTGACAATTCCCCTTTCTTACCCCACTGCTACAGCTATGCCTAAAGTAAACCCTCGGATCTGAACTCCAAAACCAAAACAAAAAAACCCCAAACAACCAAACAAAAACATATTCAGAGAATCACACAGTGGCTTGGATTAGAAGGGACCTTAAAGCTCATCTAGTTCCAACCCCCTGCCACTAGACCAAGGTGCTCCAAGCCCCATCCAACCTGGCATTGAACACAGCCAGGGAGGGGGCAGCCACAGCTTCTCTGGGCAACCTGTGCCAGTGTTCTAGAGCTGTTTTGGTTTGGCAGTTTTTCCTTTTATGAGACACAAGGTTTTGAGCACAAACTTTAGTTTAGAACAAGATTTTGGGGCTGAGCCTTTTTGCAGCTCAGTGTAAATTCAGCCTATGTATGACCTGCACACACCAATCATCCAGAACAAGCCCATGCAGAACCGCCTGGATGAATCCAGGCACTTTAAAAGAAATTCTGCAGAGAGAAACAACAGGAAAACTCTTCCAGGGATATTATTCCAGCCTGCCAGATCTGAGTGCAAGGTCTGAGGGCAGGCATTTCCCACTGTATTTCATCTTTCTCAATTCAAACGCTAATCCTGCTCCTTGGCTGACACTGCAGAACAGCAAGAGCACATCTATGTCAGGACGCTACATTACCATATGTCAGAGCAGTTCACAGTTGCGGTCATTCTGCAGTTTATTTTAACTCTACTACCTTTGGCTTTTTCTAGATGAAAATATAGATGTTACAATTGTGGTAGACTTCTAGCTCAACTGGTTTCACATTATCTTACACCCTCCCTTAATAGTAACTTTTCAACTGTTCTTATAATTAGATCTCAATGGATTTTACAAATTAGACATGGAATATTTGTTACATTGATTGAGAAACTGAGCTGCAGAAAGGTAAAATGAGTTATTCAAGGTCAATTCAACAGCTCTGTGATCCATCTAGGTGCAGACATCCTAGGCTCCAAAACACTGCTCTATTTGCTAGGCTAGCTGCTTCCAACTTGAAGCCTACAGACCTTTAGGGCTATGCATATTAAATCTCCAGGCTACGTAACACATAACTGTTTGCTTTACTTACCATAATTTCTACACATGCAACAGAACATATCAACTATCCTGGACTGACAGCTCTCCTTGTTACTCCAGCACATGGATGATCTTCAAATTAGTGTTGCCAACCAACATCTGACAATTGCGCTCTGAACTGACACTCAGATAACAGGAGCTATAACTAATGTGGGGCCACTCGAATAATGCTACTGAGGAGCAAGCATAAGGAGCTGCCCTGTATTCTGGAGAAGCCCACATGCAAACAAGATACATACATCTGAGTACATGCATCTATAGCTAGAATTCTAAAACAATCACAGAACTTCAGGTACTTAAACCTTATCCGAGTCCTGTCCAATTTGTGAGGGGAAAAAAGGCAAGTAGGAAAATACCAAGGTTTTTATGCTGGAAAGTCTTCATTTGGGATCTCTCTACAATAGTCAACAGGCAGTGTGCTTACTCTGATTCTCTCATGATCTGTATTGGTTTTGGCCAGGATAGAGTTAATTTTCCTTATAGTAGCTAATATGGTGCTATGTTTTAGATTTGGGATGAAAACAACTGTTGACAACATACTGATGTTTTAGTTGCTGTTGAGTAGTGCTCTTCTGCTTCTCACACTGCCCAGTCAGCAAGCAAGGCTTGGGGTGCAGAGGACATGGAGCTGGCACAGCTGATCCCACTGACCAAAGGAATATTCCATACCCTACGACATTACATTCAGCAGTAAAATGCTGGTGGAAGGAGGAAGAATGGAGGACATTTGGAGTTATGGAGTTTGTCTTCCCAAGTCACAGTTACATGTGATGGAGCCCTGCTTTCTTGGAGGTGGTTGAACACCTGCCTGCAATGGGAAGCAGTGAATTAATTCCTTGGTTTGCTTTGTCAGCACACATGATTTTTGCTTCACCTATTGAAATGCCTTTATCTCAACCTACAAGGTTTTTGCCTTTTTACCCTTCCCATTCTCTTCCCCATCCCACTGTGGGGGAGCGGGCAAGTGGATGTGTGGGGCTTAGCTGGCTGCTGGGGTTAACCCACAACAGGATCACAGCCACAGAGCCCAAGACAGGAAAAAAAAATTGCAGCCAAGTGCTATAGATGACATTAATGGCTTTCCAACTGAGTCCCTTTCATCAGTCCTTAACTGATGCCTCTGCTGTAAGAGATCTCAAGAGACTGAAATGTTTATTAAAACTTAAGCATTAATGCAGATTCGTCTATTGCAGAGTTGATAACAGGCAGTTGTGATAACCTGAACACTTGCATAGCTATACTAGTTTGTGCCTAACTACAAACTGCTTTGAGGATGCTGAAACATACGTGTCATGCACACTCTCTTCAAACCACTGAGACCGCCACTGCTAACAGCATCTGAAGTTAGAAAGCACTGCTCATCAGTTTTTACCCTGCTATCAAATTTCAACATCAGAGAAACCTCAAGGGCTTGTTCTGACTTTTAAAAACACTTCTTTCTTAGGCTGGAACCTTTTTCTTTGAGTAGCACATCTCTCCTTCCCTTCAACAATCTCTGCAAGTTCTAATTTTCCACACACATTTCCAGTTGTGAGCATGTGGCTGACAAATCTAGGGACACAAATCACAAGGTGAATAACAGAGAAGTCTTTGCTGCTGGAACCACAACTTAAAGAAAAAAAAAAACCGAAACCTAACAATCTACTGAATTTTAGGATTGCCTGAATGGATCACACCAGCAAAAAAAAAAAAAAGGGCTGATTTTTGGCCATTTGGCTAGTTCAGACGTGTTCAAAAATGTCGTTGGGGTACCTTCACCCCAAAAGACTTTGTGCTAGATCAGGTATCATTTCCCTCCCATATTCACCCAAATAAATCATGAGCTTGGTTCAGTCTGGCAAGACGACAGATCTAAATTTAGTTTCTATTTCCAGATAATCCAGTAGTGCACAGATCTAATCTTAATGATCACAAATGCAATCTGGAAATGTTATTCTCCTTGCTTTAAAACAGCTAGGGAGTGGGAGTGTTAACATTTGCTTATCAAGCACAAAGTAAAGAGACTGAAACTCTCTATTTAGCAGGCTGTGTAACAAAGCAGGAGCACCTTAGACCTTTTACAACAGTAATCTCATAGCAAGGCTTCTCAAAAACTTGATAGCAGATACTTCTCTTACAATGTGCTGATCTCCTTAAACTCTTCACTGTAAAAGTCTGACAGAGTAATATTCATTTGGCCTGTCCCAGTGACTATAGTAGTGATGAACTAAGGGAATGTAAAAGTTCTTAGTAGCTTTATCAGTTTAATGGAACGAAACAATCAAATTGGTTGATACCCTGGAGGGAAGGAATGCCATCCACAGGGACCTCGACACGCTTGTGAGGTGGGCTGATGCCAACCTCATGAAGTTTAACCATGACAAGTGCAAGGTCCTACACCTGCGTCGGAGGAATCCCAGGCACAGCTACAGGTTGGGCAGAGAAGAGATTCAGAGCAGCCCTGCGGAGAAGGACTTGGGGGTGTTGGTGAATGAGAAAATGAACATGAGCTGGCTTCAGTGTGCGCTCGCAGCCCAGAAAGCAACCGTATCCTGGGCTGCATCAAAAGGAGTGTGACCAGCAGGTGGAAGGAGGTGATCCTGCCCCTCTACTCTGCTCTCGTGAGACCTCACCTGGAGCATTGTGTGCAGCTCTGGTGTCCTCAACATAAAAAGGACATGGAACTGTTGGAACCAGTCCAGAGAAGGGCCAGGAGGATGATCAGGGGGCTGGAGCACCTCCCATATGAAGCTAGGCTGAGGAAGTTGGGGCTGTTCAGCCTGGAGAAGAGAAGGCTGCGTGGAGACCTCAGAGCAGCCTTCCAGTATCTGAAGGGGGCCTATAGGGATGCTGCAGAGGGACTCTTCATTAGAGACTGTAGTGATAGGACAAGGGGTAATGGGTTAAAACTTAAACAGGGGAAGTTTAGACAGGATACCAGAAGGAAATTCTTTCCTGTTAGGGTGGTGAGGTGCTGGAATAGGTTGCCCAGGGAGGTTGTGAATGCTCCATCCCTGGCAGTGTTCAGGACCAGGTTCGACGAGGCCTTGGCTGATATCATTTACTGTAAGGTGTCCCTGCCCACAGCAGGGGGGTTGGAACTAGATGATCTTTAAGTCCTTTCCAACCCTAACTATTCTATGATTCTATGATTCTTAGAGCCAGCTTCCCAACAGAGCTAATGTAGACTACAGGAAAAAGCTTTAATACTTAAAAGCAATTTATCTTTTAACAGGCTTCTTATTTCTCCATTACAGTCATGACCAACCAATATGCAGTTTCTGTAACCAAGGTAATGGTTAACCAGGGCTGTTCAGCCTGGCTGTGTGGAGACCTCGTAGCACCCTTCCAGTATCTGAAGGGGGCCTGTAAGGACGCTGGGGAGGAACTCTTCATTAGGGACTGTACTGACAGGACAAGGGGCGACAGGTTAAAACTTAAACAGGGGAAGTTTAGATGGGATCAAAGGAAGAAATTCTTTACTGTAAGGGTGGTGAGGCACTGGAACAGGTTGCCCAAGGAAGCTGTGAATGCTCCATCCCTGGCAGTGTTCAAGGCCAGGCTGGACAAAGCCTTGGGTGACATGGTTTAGTGTGAGGTGTACCTGCCCATGGCAGGGGGGTTGGAACTAGATGATCTTAAGGTCCTCTTCAACCCTAACCATTCTAAATACTGTGGCAAAATGCTTAAAGCACAGATATACATGCTAGCAACTGAAGTTGATTTTTAAACCTTATGCTGTCTAACTGCTTCTGATTTTACTTGAAATACAGGTCAGTTCCTGGCTGTCCCCTTTCCATGTCAGCTGTGTGACCACAGAACCTGTTATCTCCATGCTTCTTCCCTCTCTCCAACTTTTACTGAAGTATAAAACATTATATAAATGGTCCAGCTACAGTGGTCCGAGCCAGTGTACATGAAGTTGCAGTTTATGTTTTGCAGCACTATTATGTACAATGAGAATAATCAACCTCTTTAATTTTTACAACCTGAAGTTACTGCATTTAAAAATAGTCTTGCAGATTACTCTACAGCTGCATTTATATGATGATGAAACCTTCTGTAATTTAAGCATTGAAATGTTTTGTCCCCATTCTGACACATTATCATAAAGTTTAAGGATTACAGTACGGATGGCTATCCTCGGGGCATAATATTAGCTGCATACAAGATTGATGTTGGTAGCTACAGTGAAGCCTAATACCACTATCTGCTATAACAGAGCATTAGAAGTTCTCTTGCTGACCTAGAGCTCTAAAAATAAATGCTGAGCGACTTGAATAGGTTTGCAGCAGTTCCTCAGTTAAAAAGATTGAGCTACAATAGACATTAAATACCTCATTGCTAATTCTTTAAGTACAATTAAAATGTGTGTAATTGGAAGTTTTAATTTTCACATACTTTTGCACATACTGATACTCAGTCATTAAACACACATATGAAGCTACATGACAGACACAGATAAGGACTGTATTGCACATCCACTTCTTTACCTAAACTGAGGATGAACAAGAGAATTAATCTAAAGGGCAACTGTTACTAATGTGAAAGCGCAGTACAAGATGCCAAGAAGTTATGCTGATCTGAATGCTATCAGAATCAAGCAGGAACAGAAGGGTTTTAACACCTCAAAAAGCCATTCAAAAAATGTGAGTCACCTAAGGTCAGCAAACCCGATGGCTACCAGGCTTGCTGCATCCTGGGATCTGACAAATGATCTCATCTTTCCAGCACACTAGCTCCACATTTCTGGACAAGTCATAAATTTACAGTACACCCAAAATTGGTGCACTGTCTGTTTGCAGCATGAAGCTTACACTAACTCTACTTCCCCTGATGTTCTCTCATCTTTATCTGTTAAAGTGAAGGCCTTATCAGAAAGGCTTGACAAAAATTTATCTGCATTTAGTTACGTTCACATTTTTTTCCTCTATTCTTATTCTTCTGTTCTCCTTTTATTATTCTCCATCGTATTTGGCACTCTGCAAATACTCAAAGTGTGCTGAATCCATGAACTTTGGCTTTAACATAGGATGGAAAAAAAAAAAAAAAAAAAGAAGTACTCTACACAGAGCCCACATTGTGCAAGCTCATATTCTTTCAGTCAGACCTTAATTTAAATTACAGCATTTCAGGAAACACTAGCTCACAGTTTCTGAGTAGCTGATTGTTACTCATCTAATATGAAAAACTGTACCATCCAAGTACCTTTGCCCTTTATAAAAAGGATTTTCTTTACAATTGTGCATGAATACAAGATTTTTTTTTTAAGTGAGCTACATAGCTACTTCATAGAGCACAAGATTTCCTCCTCACTCATATGCATTATACTTTAAGCAAATTCCAAGCCTTTGATACTGCTTGCACTATTGCTTGAAAAAAGGCCCAACCACTTAATTTCTAAACTAAGTAGCACCTGAAAAGTAAATCCCATCTAACGGAAGGCACATTTAATATATAACTGAAATCAAGCAGCAAGGCTGTAATCAGTAATTCATTCTGAGCTCTGCAGAGCTTAGCACACAAAGTTGGACTGCACGCAGGAATGTGCTTACCTAAATATCTACCAGTAGAGAGGTGTTAAAATGAAAGCCGTCCTAACGCTTACAGCAGCCCCATGTATTCATCACAGCAACATGCTTTCCTTAGCACAAGTTTAGAAAGACTCAATAGTGGTTATTGACGTTTCTAACAATGAAAACTCTGAATTTCCATATCTGTTTCTGTATTTTCTCCACTTAAGCACTCAATACAACGGGGTTTACCCATGCAAGTTTCTTGGGCAAACCTAACTGAACAGCCTGACCAAGCAGGCAAGGTTATTTCTTATTTTAAAATGGTATTATTTTAAATGACCAGAGAATTCATGATCACCTCACAATTCTTCACATATCTTGGCATTATCATACAAGTGAAGAGTGAAGTACATATCCAAGAAGTGATAGCTGTTCTTACTGATCATGTTACGTGCAGCAATATTCCGGGGATATATTTGGTAAGCAGTATGTTGCTGGGCCCCCTCACTAATGATTCTCAGCAGGACAAGATTCCAGGACACAGCTTTCTGATCTAACACTAGGAAGCGTATCCACTGGACACCTGCACCATTTTTCCCTGTTTCAGTTACTACTGCTGCTCATTTAGGTCACACAGTACAACACTGAATTTAGAGTCCCTGGTTATTTCCTGATGTAGGTGGATAGCTAGATCTAAGAACAGGTTGGAAATGAAGTTTCCATTTTAGAAGCAGCTTAATGTAACTATATATGGATTTATGTGTTCGAACTGATGCAAAACTGGGAATTAAAAAACCTCTTGAAATCCTGTACATATCTTGTGAAACTGAAAAGTGAATCTTGTCCTGTGACCCTCTTCAGGAACAAACATCATCACATACTGCACTGCCTGAGGAAAACACAGCATTCACAAGACTGTTTTGAGCTTTCAAAGGAAAAATGCCCTGACAAGCTTGATAAATGAGCCTAAGTTTATATGCAAGACATTCTGTGAAAAACTAGCTTAAAAAATTCCAGCACATAAGTCCTGTAGCAAAAAGTGTTCAGTTAGAAAGCAAAAAAAATAAAAAATAGAAAACAAGAAGGACATCACAAACCAGTCAGGTTCATGTATTTAAGAAACAAATATTAAAAAAAGAAGAAAGTTTTGGGGGTCATCTTTTTCTTAAACAGTTTAAAAAGGCAAGCTTTGTATTTCAAAGCAGCAAAGTAAGTGCCAACGTTTCTTTAAAGAAATGAGCCTGATTTTGCATATTTATCAGGCACTTGAGGGATTTGTATGGCAAATACATGCCAGGTATTTTAGAGGACAGATACTGATCTGTTTATATTCCTGTAAGCAGGCATAACAGCAGGCATAGTACATATACTGGCCTTAGGAGGCAGCTATGAAGCTGTACGTGTTAGACTATTGTCCATACTCTGGCTTAGCAAACTCATTTTATATATTGACCATTTCCTTATTTTCCTGGTACATCTATGATCAGGAATCTTGTTACCTTAAAAGAAACAAGACACAGCATAAGCCTTATTAAGGGACTGGTTTATATAGGAAGCAGATAATTCAAAGCTATATTGTTTATCCTCCAGCCTCACACTTATTATTTGTAATCAAATTATACGAGAGCAGAAGCTGCATCTTTTCATGCTTTTCTGTGGGACTTAGCACCTGAAGCCTTGTTTAACACACAGTCTCTTTTGGCACTTCCAATATAGAAAGAAGATAAAATACTACAAAAAAGCCTAACAGACGTAACGTGTAATTACTTGCAAGCAAAGAAACCCATTTCAAATGCCCTTTGAAACATACTGGTATTTGTTAGAGTTGAGTCTGATATGCCAGGCTTGCATTTTTTGCACATACCTGTCATTTCCAACAGCATTCACCACTACCCTAACTGAATCAACCCCTTCATTCCTCATCAATGCACACTTTTGTCTGTGAAGTATCAGGCTGTTTTCATGATTTATTTATTTCAAGTCATTTGGTAGTAGCTAGAAAGTCAATAGGTGCATGTGAAAATGATTTTTCTTAATTATTTAAGGCTTCAGAAGATTAAAAAAAAATCTTGGCATGAACTGAGCATTCACTAAATAATGCTCAAAGAAGAAGAGCCCTTACAGCCTTTTTAAAAATAAATAAGGTACCTGACAAGGTAACTTTGAGAATAACCATGAGGATAACTAAAATGCCAAGGAACAGCCTGCCCCTTCTGGTCCAGGTTCCTACTGTTGCATACTAAGCAAAACCCATGGATATTGGTGCACTGACACATAAGTGACAATGAAGATGTATGGCCAACCTCTCCCAGCCTTTGGCGTTGAAACAGTGTCCACTGTGTGATTAATGGCACCTGCATTTGTGAAAAGGTGCTGTCATCATTAAGAATTTCTGAAACAATTCTGTTCCAATGTGGTTTTAATGCAGCTGAGATCAGCCCTGAAAGATGTCAGGTGAACACTAAGAACTCCTGAAGCAGCTCCTGGGAGACAGAGTAGTGAAGATGCAGTTGACATTCAACAGCAAAAGGCATCTAGCTTGGAACTGTGACTCTTCTCCTGGACTTGAAGGTGCATGAAAACCACTAAATATAGTGAACTGAAATAAAGAGTACGCAGAGTTAGACTCTTCTAGTAAGATGAGCTAAATAAATTGTTATTGAGTAAATAAAACGTTATTGCCTAGGAGGACAGAATAGCATAAACTGATCAAATGCTCATTCTGCTCTACAGAGAAGTACATTAATAAACCCCCTTGTCAATCAGGAGTTTTATTCCAGATTAGCTGCTCAGCAATGTTTACAAAATGAGAAATACAACAAGTTTTCTGTTAGAACTTTCTCTTGAGTATAGCAAAACCTTTCCTATTAAACACAAGTTTAGACTGTTTAGAATGATCCCATAACTGATCCAGTACCAACTTCCCACACAAACAATGCCAGCACAGGCAAATTTTAACTTGCTTTCCAAATCATCACGTGTGTCTTGTGGTTTTTACAGGAATATCAGAAGGGGACTTTGAGGAAGAAAATGTGTTTTGTACTTCATAAGAAATTTTCAGGATGTCCTGTATGCCAACTGCTGAGTGATTTTAATATCTTGCTTGCAGCAGTTTTGAGCCCATGAGTCATTTTGAGAGGAGCAAGATGAACAGGATATGATTGGCATGGTTACCACGTTGTTTGAGATCTCATTAAGCCAAGACTTCTAAATTAGCTGTAAGGGTTCTAACGTGATATAAAACTGCTTCCCAATATACAGAGAAAGAACTTGCCTTGAGGAGAAAAAAGGTTGGCTGCAGTAAAAGTTGCTTGATAGCAAAGACATCACACACTTCATGTGCACGGTGGAAAAAAAATAAATCAGCTTTCACAGATAATGATGACAAAGTTTGGTCTAGTTTATCTATGATTAAGTCAGTTGACTTACCAGGTCCTAAGACTTAATCATAAGTGCGTCTGTCCAAGGAACACAAGGAAAACCTATGCCTGTTTCTAAAATGCTTAATTGTAGATCTGCAATTATTCATGACAGAGAAGGTTTACAGGACCCAACTGTTACTACTACTATTTACCATAGCTGTTAGGTACCAAGACTGACCTACCTGTAAAATGGTGGTTTTATCACAACATTCCTTGGTGGGAACACAGATATACACCACACCACCCTGCTTCAATAGTAAGGGCTGACCTCTGCCTGTGTTTTTTAATACTCCCCAAACCTACCTGTGCCCCTCTAAATTCAGATGAATAACAAGAAGTGGAAGCAGACTGAGCATGAAGGTGAAAAACTTGTCTCTCCCTCCCAGTGCATCATAGCATATAACAGACATGCTTCCACAAAATGAAGCTGTCAGCAGAGACAAGCACACCGTCCTTTGTGGAGTGTCAGAGGCTCCCCCCAGCTGCGCATATATTGAGAGTTAGAGACACAAGCTAAAAGTAATCTGTGAGAACAGCCACAAAAGCTTTCCTCACAATAGGAAGATAGAATCTGCCGTCCAGTTTCAATGTCACTTGCTTAGAGACATTGGTGTTTACAGGGCCCAAGACTTAGTTTTGCTGTAGAGAAGTCTTGTTTCTGTGAGAATCTTCACATCCAGGTTAAGCCTCACAAAATGGAGCTACAGCTCTCAGGAGACTTGAGAAATTCCACATGTCCAACTTAAAAGTTCACATCCTAACAGTGTTCATAGCCCCCAACAGCTCCATGCCTTTCCATCTTTGCTGCTGCAATGAGGCATAGCAGTGAAATTCATACCAAATGAAATAAGGAACAGGAGTTCTGTAATCACTCTTGTTCTTAGAAGAAAAGTGGTGGAAGCTCACATAAGTCAGTAGCCACTAAAATGAATAAGGGTTAAAAGATAAAATGGTTGAGAGATGTTCAGCTAGTGATTTATTCCACTACTGAAGGCAGAAAGTTTGATGGCCTGGGCTGCAGCATGGACCATAGTCCCAGAGCACCCACCTCCAAATTCCACACCTATGAGGGAAGAGTGGCAAGATGCAGTACAGCAGATACACATTTCTTCATGAAACTTTGGAAACCTGTCTGGTTTGTTTGTTGTTTTTTTTTTTGGGCGGGGGGGTCGTTTTTGTTTTTGTTCTGCTTGAAACAGTCTTACATGTAAAGTATTGCAGGTGTTAGTTCACTGACTGAGAAAAGGTCAACCCAAGATTGTGTCTGCCAGAACTTATTTGTCCCAGCTACATTCCAAACTGGCAGGAAGACAGGAATAATTAAGATAGATCAAATAAATCTAAACTGTCCATACAGACAGTAAATAAATCCATGTGTTTCAATCCCTTCCCCTAAAACAGCAAAAGCCAGAAAGGATGAGAATGAGAATCGGGCGTAGAACGAACACCAACAAGAAACAACAGATGGCATGTAATAAAATTCAAATACAGTACAGTTCACTTTCAAATGGACCCAGGAATTTAATGATGCAGCCTGACTCATCCTATCAAACTTAAATGAACTGCCCAGAAACATAGATAACACCCTGTTCAGCAGGATTAAGGAAGCAAATCACTCAGTCTTTGTTTGTGCTGCCTTCCTTCTCTTTACTGGTAGAAGACAGATTCTGACAGTGCTTTTGCAAGCTCTTCAAGAAAGCTTCTTTTTATTTCTTGCACTGTAGCACAGTCAAGAATGTTAAAGAAAAAGGGTTGGATTAACTACTTGACAGTAATTGGAAAACACCTCAGGATACAAGTTCTGTTCTTGGAAGGAAAAAGGCTTAAAGTCATAATAGCTGATTTTAATGGGACTGAAAGATCAGTACCAGACCCCATGGCAAATTAACAGTGTGTAATAAAAGAGTTTGCTGCTAGAATGCTGAGACGTGTCTCTGGGCAGGGGATCTAGGGATTCAAGGTGGTTGCAAGCCATTCTGCACCAGTTTCCTGACCTCCCCGTGGAAGTGAATTAAATACCGCAATCACTAGACCAAATTAAATGTACAGTACCCCTTAAGTTCCACAGAGAAGACACAGATCTTCCAGAAGACATCTATATAAGGTAAGTGGATTCTGTATAAGTACTTGAAGTGAGAAGAGCAAAGGAGTAATAGTTCAGAACAGGGATTTCTCTGGAGAGCTAATAGCTCATGGGAAACAGAAGGAGTGAAGAGACTTCAAAAGGTAAAGGATTTTATATAGGGAAGACGCAAGGACACAGAGCATACACAAAAGGCATGATGGTGATAATGAAACCCAGAACAGTGATGATGCATCCCACTAAAAAACACAGGATGAATTTAAGCATTTCAAATTAACTGTGTGAAAAGTTGGTACTGAAAGCTAAGATATTGATGAGCTCCTGAACTCAAAAATAATTTAAGTTACCCAAGACTTCTCATACCAAAGACAGAACCAGTCTTAACATCAAGTTTTAGTTCATTCAAAGGTAGAAAGATAAAACAGAAGCTTCATCACTGCTCTGTTCTTCCTACTGAATGAAGAACCTTTAAAAGTTTCCAGTTGGCCAGAAGAGACTTCTTCACAGGAAGAAGTGACTGCAGGCCCCATCTATGGAGATACTACTGTGTTGCACCAGAGTCCTTAGGGACTTAGCACTGTTATGTATGCCCCAGGAAAAGATTTCTGTGCTTCCCTGAGCTTCTTCACACCCACACACTTTTAGCAATGCAGACACACTTCAGTATACAAGGATGGCTTGAAGGTACCCAAGACACTACTCTTTGTCAGGCTGCAAATTTAAAACTCGTAAAGTACAGGACTTCAACTAAAAATCCATAACAGTTTCCTGCAGGAGCTGGGCTGTCTTGGAAGGTTGTCTTCTCTGATACGGACCACTTCTAACACTGAGATGCTACAGCTACAAACAGCTAACAAGCCTTTTCTAATTAAGTAATACTGACACAGTCTCCATTTCTGTATATTTTCCTCTTCCTTGGTGAGCAATGTAAGGAGAACTGTTCTGTCTCTAGCTAGACTTCTCCATCAATAGCCAATTAACTTAGAAACACCACACACTGTTGAGCATTCATCATTAAATTATTCCCATTACCCCACAGAAGCTCTAACTTTTAAATTACCTTCTTTGTTTTATTCTTGACAAGTTTCTCTTTACACTCTTTAAGATATATTTCTTCCCCCCCCCCCGTTTTCTGAATTATAACTACCATCTCAGTCCCATCTTATAAAATGAATCTATGTCAGTCATTTGGTGCCATTTAAGTATTTGAATACTGGCATCCTTTTGCATACATTCATAGTAATTGATACTGGCTATTTTTTCTTCTCTGCCAAACAGACTTTCAACCATGCCAGAAGCCCCCAGTTTTAACTGCAAAGTTTACCTACTGATTTCCTTATGCGGCTTGTATTCATTACTACAGAACAAGTGGACCACAACAGGCAGTGATGAGGAGGTAAGGTTTCTTTCACTGCATTTTAAACTGGCTGCAGCGATGCCTTTTTTAGTCCTTGGAAGATTGATGATTCCATTATTTGTAGTACTCAGCAATAAATCTCTGAGTTTAGGCTAAAGTGAGCACTTTTCCCTACTTTGCGTCTTCCATTACACTGTTATTCATCATGTTTAATCATTCATTTACCTCTGACTGCTACTGCACTTGGGGAGGACTGGCACATTATTGATTTTTGACTTTTACCCTTTAGATGCTGGGTAAAGGGCTTCGCAACTGCTTAATCACAAATGACATGACTAGGGCAGGGGAGCTCCAGATCTTGGGAAACAGCAGCCTCACAACATGCCAAGTTATGATGAAATGAAATTAAGCGTCAACAAAGAAAGCAAATGATAATAAACTGAAAATTATAGTGGATACCCCCAGGAGACCAGAGAGTACAAAGCACTCTTCTGCCTAGCAAAACACATGTCTGGGAAAGAGGAGACTAAAATTAAGCAGGAAGATTTAACAACTTCAAATTACCACATAAAGAAAAAAGCAAAGCCTTGTTGGGTAACAGAAGTGTCAGATAATGTCATTTGTCTGCAGTATATTCTCAGCTGCTTATAAAACATTTTCCTCTAGCAGAGCATCACTTTAATATTCCACTCACAAGCCTTCAAGAACACCACCACACAGCGTAGTATTTTCAATAGTCTGCTTATCAGAATACTGAGATTTTTAAGGAAGTCAGAAGACTTCCATTCAGAAGAATTCTACTCATACATCAGAAAAAAGTGCAGACAGACCTTTAACTTCTGCTATATCTCACAGAACAGAGATGTTTCAATGGGAGGAAGGGGAGAAAACAAAACAACTAACGTCATCCCAAATACTCAGCAGAAAGATACTTGGCTGGAACGAACTGTCATTGTTTCAGTGATGCGATTTAAACAGAACTGTGATGGTCAAGAACACTTGAAGGACTTCCAGCATGCACCTGCTCTCTTACAGCAAAGTCTGACCCACCTCATTTTTCTTGTGCGATATGATGGTATTTTCTACTTTTTTTCTTCTAGAGCTATTTTATCTTCTCTCAGTTTTGTTTCTGCTCTCTGCTCATTAAACCAGAGCACAAACACTGAGGCTTATTCTTCACTGGGTTATGCCAGTGCTAAGCTGTGGTGATGAAACCAATGACTACAGAAGTTTTAAAACAGTTAGTAATACACAGCTAAATACAATCTTTTGGAAGGCAGTCTGCATGCATGTTGTAAGCCAGAAGTTACTGCCCCACAGGTTTATTAAAACCATCTGAAGCAGTCAGTGAACATAGTGATTAAAATTAGCTAATTAACAAAGCATTTCTTCGCTGCAAGAAGTTCTTGATGAAATTCCTCCAACTACAGGTTTTTAAAGCAAGCAAGCTGTCATGCGATGAGCACCAGTCCTAGCGTATGGCCACTTAAGTGGTTGAAACAGGAAAGGAAAGATCAAAACAGATTTAGCTTACATGGTGAAGACCTTTAGAAGATACCTCTGGGAACACGTATTGGGACCCACGTGATAGCATGTATTGATAGATGCCCTAGGAACAGATGAAAAGCAAGATGACAGTGTTAGTTCACACAATTATTCAGGATAGGTTAAATTAACAGAAAAGTGCAGAAGAATTTCCTAATGTGAAGTAATTGGCAATAAAATAACAGGTGAAATTCAAAGTAATGTCTACAGAGAAAAAAATAAGATTAACTATTCATATACTTCAGAATCTAAAGTAGATACTGACTTTCAAGACAGACTTTCGGTTGTGGTAGTATTACAAAAAAGTAATCTCCATACCCAAAAATGATGAACAAGACAACAGAAAATATTAACAGGAATAAACTACAAAACAAATCAGAAAGCATGACCATGTGACCATATAGATCCTGAACTTGCCCTCTCCTGGAATACTGTATGCAGTTCTGTTCTCCTCCCAGCTCAAACATTGTACCATGAGAAAGAACACAGAGAATAACAACAACAACAAAAAAAGATAACTAAAGGAATGCATTCTGTAGGAGGATATAAACCAGGGTTTTGTGAAGATGGGGTAGACAATAGCAAATATAAGGGGCTATATGATAAAAATCTACTCAAGCATGGAGAAGGTGAAGAGGGAATGGCTCAAAAGAATTCAGGAAAAGTAGTTCTGGTAGGAAAGGTGGTACTACTGTAGGTGAACTGCTCTTCCCTGGCTATGGTAACTGAATGGAGAGCATAGATGAACTGTTTATGAAAGTGATGCTGATCTCTTAAAATATGATAAGTAACACAAGAAGCTCAAGAAAAGAAAATCAATTAAAATGTATCTTTAAACATAGCTCACTTAAGCCTGCAGATGTGCAAAGAGCGTGGGGTAACTTGCCTGGCCGGAATTTTACATGTCCGGCAAAAGACACCCTCAAGAAGGGAGGGTCCTTTAAAAGAAATTGAAAATTGAGGATTTCAAGACCTCATATACACAAATGACCAGATTTTCAAAGCCTTGCCCAGCTATACCCTACAAGTTCTCTGCATTGCCAGTTTATCAAAACCTGCTGCATTAACACGTAACTCTGTAACATAGGAAAGTAATACTACAGCATGGGTAATCCATGAACATCATAAACAACAAACTCTTGTATTAAACCCATTTCAAAAAGCAAAGTATAAATATAAAATGTAGGCAAACAAATTTTAGGAAATGCTTTTGTCTGTACACCAATTCATGTATAGGATACTCGATTTGACTATGCCTCAGCATAGACAGTATAGGAACAAAGTACAAGGTATGTATTTCTGAGGGTATTTAGGGTTGGCAGATCAGAAGAATAACTGGTGGAAGACCCTTTGAATCCTGCATTGCTGTGCTAAACCATGTCCAGTCACTGACTGACAAAAGAAAGTTCTGTATAGTTTTTCATCATTTCATCAGTAAAACCACCCCAAACAAACAAGAAAACCACAAGAAGAAAACACACACACAAAAAGCTTTTTCTCACTAGCCACTGTAGCACATTGGTAACTTTCTGTATTTCATTTTCAAAATAAAAACATCTTCATCTTAATAATACCATCAATTCATGTTCTGTATGATTTTCAGTTTCCCACTAACACAAGAAACAGCTCTGCAAGCCAACTGATCCAATGCTTACAATAACTACTTATCTGACATTATGGCAAAGCACCGCCATTTTATGGCGGTCAGACATTGTGGAGTCCACTGCCACTGCAGTAACAGAACACAATTATTTCCCCATTATATTTTATAACTTCAGTAAGTTGAAGCAAGATTCTCAGTGCTCACACCAATCATCAGCAGTAAATATCAGAAAAAACAGTTCAATATGGACTGGCATTTAGTATTAAAAAAATGCTGGGTTTTAATATATAAATAGTAAAGCTTTGACTGGTTGGTTTTTGTGTAATTGATTTAATTTTAAGTTGCATTGCAGAAAAGGCGAGCCAAAGGAGCAGGGTGGAACACACCTGAGATGGTGGGCACTGACCTCCTTTTTGGATCAGTGGCTTCATCCTTCTAGTAAGCCCAGACCACTGCTATCCCCAGGACATACAGGATGGACAGATATGACTTATAAAGGGCTAGAACCTCACCTATGCAGAGCTGTCAATAGCCTCCTGAGCACAGCCAAGGCTTCTGAGAATTGCTCTGTGATTGCACTTTCATAACTTGGCTCAAACTGCCTAGCATTCATCTTACTCAAAACACTGACAGGTACCAAGACAACACCCAGATTTTCCTATATTGGTTCTACTTTCTTTCTTTTACCATATCAGCAATACCTTTCCATCTACTATTGCTTACTAAATGGAAAGGTGGAAAACTCACACAGAAGAACAGCAATACACTTCTTTAAGCAGACAAAACCAGTTAAGTTTATGGTTTGTTGCTTGCTCTCTTAGGGCAAATAACCTGTCACCACCACTTTTTTACATCATTATCCTACATTGCCAATATCTACACTGTTACTGAACACACAAATAGTGCTTCACTGAGCCTATGCTCCAGACAAACTCTCTTCAGAACTGTCTGACTTAATTCTTTGTTTCCCTGTTGCTTATCTCCTGAACTTCTTTCATTCAACAAGTTTGAACACAAGAGCCAAACCTATTTGCCTATATGTCTTAAAATGAATATTCACTATTCTGGTTCAATTCTAGTAACTGACATGATTATAGCTCCCAGCAATGAGTTCCCCACACAGCCCAAAAGTCTGAAAAGAGCAGCAGCAAAATTAATGGAAGCCAGGAATGGAATAATGGAAGCTTGTTAGTTACTTAAACCCCAGAGACCTTGAATTCCACAGTTCCTGGTTGGCACCGTGCATTGAATCATAGAAACATCCAGGGAGAACAAAACCACTGATGAAGTACACTGCATCATACAATACCTGCTCTGACTACCAAGCAGTTAATTCAAACCAGTGCAGTTTTGAGGATGTAACAAACAAGCAAACTATCTAAAGCCAAATAATAAAGTGCTGGATATAATAAAGCAGGCATATTTCAGTGTGATAGTGCCAAGTCATTACACTTGGCACCAGTAAATCTTCTACTACACTGAACATACAGATAACCTCAAAGACAGCAAGAGAAAGGCTGTCTTACAGGATAGGTTTTAACCACGCTTGAAGACTCAATACACAGAGTCAGGGCATTTCTGGTTCTTGGCGCCCAGAAGGATACTAACTGGTCAAAAACATTTAAGTGAGCAGGTACATACCCAATATAGACAGAGAGCCCCCAGCTAACTAATGGAGCAATGAAGGTGTGGGTGGCTGCTTTTAGGGAAGACATAGCTGTACATTTATATTGCTTTTTTAGTGGCTGAACATACATCCCGTTACTTGAGTCCAGTTGAACGCTGATGCAGACTCTGGCATGCAGCTTGGAAAAAGAAGAAAGCAAGCTCATTTTGGCAACAGGAGGCCTTCCTGAAAGCATAGTAACTGAACTCTGACACTACTCAGCTTCTCTGAATCAACAGAGGCCATTCAATTTGGGATCTGCACAGCAAAACTAATCACATTCAGTGTTTAAACTTTGGGGTAGACAGTGAGATGAATTAGAATAGAGAATTGAGTTCTTAGCAAATAGAGTAAGAAAGTATTGTTAAGTTTTAAAAAGCCAACTCTTTCCAAGGCTCCCTAGGATAAGAAAAAATTGAGATGTTTGCTTTGGAGTTTCAACTCTCTGCTCACTAGACATACAGTGTTCTGTAGTGTAGCTGTCAAAACAAATACATTGTTGTCCTAACACCTTCAGTATTTAAAGTTTACTCTGCTTTCCAAATCAATTATTAAACCTTCTCTCATGAAAGACACTTCCTTTTCATCATTTATTCCTTATTTATAGCGGTATAAATGAACTATTTTACAAAACAAGCATTATTTCCAATACGGCGAATTAGCTGAGATAAGTAAATCACTGAAACTCACTGACAAGAAGGCTTATGAATAATTAAGCAGCTGATATACAGCTGCATTACCATGAGCCTCTTATCCAGATTGCCATATTTCTCAGCATGACACAGGCTAGACTTTGTTTCTGTAGTATAAAGAGACTCTTAATTAAACCTTCATTCTTAAGCCTACCAAGATTTATCCTGCTTTACATGAGCTCAGATTATTATATTTAATGTTGGAAAATGCTCATTTTCTGCTTAAATTCACCAGATTGCTGATGGGATTTCCTTACACTTCCCCCCCATGCCCCCCCCGATTTTATAAAACAATGTGCCATGCATTCTTTAGGTAGGAACTAACTGCTCTACTCCAGTCTTCAGAGTAGTCATCTGATTAATATCATTCTGGAAAAACTCCCATTTTAACATATTGTTAATATGCTGGAGTGGTCTTAACCCGCAGTCATGAAATTCCAAGTAACTGCCTGTGTCTTAACAACCTCAGACTTTGAACACAACATTGGTCTTTGCACACTGCCTGTCAGTTCTAGTGCTTGAGTATTGACATTGTATCTCCTTTAGGTTCTTTGCAGCCCTTTAATGACTATGCCAATTAATAATGCATCATTCTTTCTCCTCCAGCAAATTTTAATTGCTGTAATTTATGTCCCTAGACAATTCTTGCACTACAGATGTAATCTATACCACCGTGACTGAGTTAGAAGATCGCACTCTCAAGGTCCTTAGCAGATAAACAACACAATTTCAAGTTCACAGACATCATCTACAATTGACATCGATTACTGTTCAAGGAAACAAGTCATGACATTACAGGTAACAAACAGATCATTTTTATGTTCTGGAGCAGAGTGGACTTCAGCAGCAGAGCTCTGACAATTAATTACATCTTCATGTAATTCAGGGCTTTATGGAGGTACTCTGATTCTCTGAAAGGGAAAAATCCATTTAAAAGTAGTAGAGATGGAGGTTCAACACTTCTTCAGCAGGGTGAGGTCTATACTGTTATACAGATATACTCTGAAATAATATTAACCTTAATAACACCTTAATATTAAGGTGTTAAAATAACACCTTAAGGGTAGTCTTAAATGTCAGCATAAATGTTCTAGCTCCTTGCCTAAAGCCTGAGCCAATACCCAAGATGGACTATAGTTTCTTATTGAAACGTGTTTGCAAAACTCACAGGTAGAAATAAAATCATGCAGAAAAAAAGATGTTTATAACTAACCTCTACTCAGCTCTACAGTACACCCAAAACTAGGGGTATAACTGTGTGTGTCCCACATTAGATTATTTTTCACTTCCTCCCCTTGCCAGTATTAGGAATGCTTCAAAAGTCAGATTCCAGCGTTGCACTTGTATACAATGTAGTATAGCCTACACTGATCCATAGCCCTGTAAAAAAGTTCAGTCCCCCTGTTTTTACTGTCATCTCTTATTACCTTCAAACCACCTCATCAAAACTATAAAGCTCCTTGTGCCAGTTGCCTCAATGTTTCCTCCAAAGCCAATATCTTTCTGGCCCAGTACATCATACCCTGATCTCCCTAATAATCCTCATCAAGCACACTGTCCTGTTCACCTCTGTCCAAAGGACACAGCAGCATCAAGACAGTGTACAACCTGTACCTAGCTGCATCGAGCGATGCGTGGTATAATCCACTCAAGTTGACCTGGTAGAGTGTCACACTGTACTAGAATATTTTCTCTTCTCAGTGAGTCAAAACCTACTAAAAATATAATACCAAGTCAGGTTTGGAAAACATAATATTTCCCCTTCCCAAAGACGAAAGGCTCTACATCAATAAGGTAAGAAATCCATGAAAAGAATGGCAAATGGCTACCTTGCCTGCTGTCTGAGCAGCACAGTGCACACACTGGGTATAACATACTTGGAGTTCACCAAAGCATAATGCTATTGCAGATTTCTTGAGGACTGTTCAACCCTGATGAGGTTCACTATGGAACTGAACAGTGACTTAAGATCCAGGACATAATTTGGTATTTCTGTTATTGACATAAGCACTATATTTTATAGGGCACTAACCCATTAAAATGATCGCCCTCAAGCACAGCAATGCCCACAATTCTTATACAAGAAATACACCCCGTTAAACAATCAAATAAATTTACTTGTACAAGTGTCATAGTGTAAGTTGTCCCAGACATCTTTAATTGATCTTTCTTTTTAAAGAGTGTTGGCTTTTAATAAATGGGATCACTTAAAGACAGAATGAAAAGCAAAAATTATTATGGCTTGCAACGCATCTATCATCATTCAACTTCCAAGTGGCTACTAACGATTCTTTGAAATGGTATACATGTTTAACTAGTCTCTAGTGAACTATATTCTTATATGTAACCCTCAAAACTAATCTAAAATGCACCATAAATTTATTGGCAGAGCGTCAATAAGTCACATTTCCTTAACCTATTTCCCTTCTCCTATTAGAGCTGAGACACTCATTTGCTGTTAATTACTTCTAAGAGCCAGAAAGGTGAAAGGATGATAGAAAGAGACAGGGTGGAAAAGAATTCAGGCTCTTTAACTACACCTGAATCCCTCCCTCTGGAACTTAGCAGCAAGCACAGAAGTCCTCCAGCTCTGAAACCCCCCTTCTGGTGGCTAAAAGCTATTTAGGTTGCTGGCAAGTCACACCTCAGCTCTCACACAGCTGGCTCACATGCAGCAGGTTACAAGCTGTTGCTACAGCAATTACTACACTCCTCAAGTAGCACACAATGGTATGAACCTGAAGGTTCTCATAACTCTTCTCACAGACCAGCCTGCATCAGTCTTCCACATGACAGCAAAAGCAAACAAAACAATACCAAAAATCCAAGAGGTAACAAAACAACCCTCCACCACAAAAAACATGTTCAACTGTAAATGATTACACCAGCATTTAACTACTAATGACTCCTGCTGAATGCCTGAGAAATTACTAAAAGGAGAGCTTCTCCAGAGTCAATATCTTAGATTACAATGGCCACCATTTCCCGAGCATTCAACTACCTCAGAAGCATTCTAAACTGCAAATGAAGCCAAAGATGTGCTTATTACAATTTCACTGTGAAATGGTATAAAACTGCAGTCATCTAGATATATCAATCCCTGATATTCTTAAGATAAAATGTAAACCTAAATTGTCAACCCTATTTTCCCTGAAATAGTGGTAGTAATGATATCCGATTTGAAATTACTCTATAATTACAAAGTATTTAGGTATTACATTGACAGTCACTGTAAAAGAGGCAAAGTAGTTAATAACTGTGCATTCAGGTTCACTGTTGTAATAAAGTGCCTGATAAGCCAGGCACCAGGACAGTAAAAAGCAAGGGCTGCAGTTATCTGATACAGCAAGCTCCATCTGTTCTGCTTATCAAATGAGGGAAAACAAAAAACAGACCTTCATGACAAGGTCACATATAACAATAATGTACTTGTGCAAAGGGACCGAACTAAAAGAACACTTGAGTTCCCAACTTTACAAGCATCCAATGAACTTTAAAAGGGGGTGGGTGCATGTTTAAGTACTTACTTACAGCAGAGCCTCAGCTCTTGAAACAGTTGCTGTACTCATTCACCAGTGGCTCAAATTCAAGATGGCAGCTCTCACAAAGACTTTCAGATCTTTCTCTAACCTCTCCTCAGTTATTGTTTTCACCACTTTGAGCTTAATTTTCCAGTGAGCACAAAGTTGCTGCTTTTGAGGACCCTACGCTGCCGTAACACATTCAAGGAGCATACACAAGTACAATGAAATTGAACCTGTACATGCAAAAGCAGCACATTTCTCCACCAGTAACTCTTACTAACAACATTATGGCTGCAGAAAAGTCAAGGATGGGAGCCAAATGTGCCACCGCTTGCCTTAAAACACCCTGTTAAAAAGGGAGACAAAGTCAGGTTTCTGGGACAGTAGAAGAAATAATCATAATAAAGATATAATTCTACTGAAAGCCACACACAATAGTAAGGTCAGCAGAGTGGTGTCTTTGTATGATTTAGAATTAAGCCTATAACAGGTTTCTCTAGGAGCTCACATGTGAACAGCTAAGCAATTTTTTCTTCCTGTCTTGCTACATCATACAAGGAACAGTAATAAGTATGTCAACCAAGGAAAATGCCTAGTCCTGAAAATAAGAAGAAATCAAAACCACAAAACCTAAAAAGCTCCTTAAACCTACTTTCTTGTATCTCTTTAACTTGTGAAGGAGTGAGCACAGCCTCTATTATTACTGCCAAAAGCCTGAATCGTAGCAAAACTAAATCCTACGTGCTCCAAATTCCTAAGATTGGAACAGCTATAAAGAAGTTCGCAGCCACTACAACGAGCAGCTGCTGTGATGTAAATAATTTTATTTTAATTAGAGAGCTTTTGCGGTGTCTCTCATTACCCATATACTTAAGTAGAATCAGGCTCAAAGGCTGTACAGTTACTTCCATGGCCTGCAATGTAACAACTCAAGCTGTGCAAAGCGTTCACAGTGAAACCTACAAGTTTTAAAAGGTAAAGTTCGCTTGTCTTGATTCCACTGCTTGCAGTGGAGAACTTTTTTTAATTAGTAGAGTTGCTCAATTTTTATGACCAAGACAAGGTTTGTTATAAAGCATTAGCCAAACAAGAAACAGGCACACAAACCCAACCACCACCATGCTGCACTATTGTTTATATTGAATACTAGCAAGGGATCTGTTCTTTACAAAATGACAGGAAAGACACTGCCATAGATCAATAAGGATGCATTGCTAACAGCACAGATTCAGTTGAAACAAAAATTATGGAATCCTGAAACTGACACTAAATACAAATTAGTGTTTTAAGCAATTTTCACTCATGCCCTGAATGGAAGCATAATATGAAAATATCTGTGCCCAAAGTCCTCTGTACAAGGGGTAAAGATACACAATGGAAACAATGGTGGAATAAAAACCTACCTTATAGTCAAAAAGTCCAAATTCCCTAATATTAGTGACTGGCTGCACTTCAGTATGGACATATTTTATCTTTTATACATTTATGCTTCAAGAAAGTGAAGTATCTAAAACCCAATGAAATCATCTGAATCTTTTCATGATTACAGACCAAAATCTCTTCAGGTTCGCTGGAAAGCAAAGGACAGAAAATCACACCAAGCAGTTTGCCTCGTCACTTAACAAGAAAGCTGCTTCTCCTCCTTGTGTGAGCACTATCAAACACAGAACACTTCCAGACATGAAAAAATGGGTAGCCAAATCTTCAGCCTGGCAATGGCATGAGCCACCAAGATAATTACTTCTCTCTACCTTATATGCATTTACCCTGCACCATATTCTTGTACGTTAGCATCACAAGAGCAAAGGGCAGCAAAAGACAACATACCAAACTGAACTTTAGGGTATTCAGAAAGCGATGAGAAGGGATTGATAAAGACAAAAGAGAACTCTCAAAATGCAAGAGAGAAACAGAATAGTACAGAAGAGAGGAAATCTGAACAGCTTGTCTAAACAGCAACATCAGAGGTAATTAGCAAAAAAGCAGCACAGATGTTTCCTTCCCTGCTCCAATAAAAGGTAAATGAACTGATCTTTAAATAGGACATGCTTTAAAGATTCCAACCTGGCCAAGACCCTCAGCTATAGTATTAATTACACCAATCCGTCATCTGAATTTATTGTGAAGACCAGCATTTAGGACCAATGTACTACAAAAAGTCTCATTCATACTAGTGATTCTTGTAACACCCTTCCAATGATTTGGACATCTAAACAGTGATACTAACTCTGAGAGTGAAGTATTTAAGGAGAAAAGCATCCAGGGCTTTTCAGAAAAGCCCTGGAGAGACAGATGGAGTGTATTTCCATTACACTGTGCCAGTGCGTACTGCCAGACTCTCACAGCCTTGGTTTCATATTTGGACCACAGTTCTTAAAATGATGAGGGACAGATAACTGTCTGAAAGCACATGAAAAAGATGCAGTATTCCATGTGGAATACTGGAGACAGGACAGACTTTCTTCAATATAAAGCAAATGTGACATGGTTTAAAAATTGTATCTTAGCTAATTATCTTAGCAACTTAAACACTGGAACCACAAACCTCATAATTCCATAGAGCCCAGAATATATTTTAGTACTACTTGACTGAGAAGCCACAGTACCCATGAAATACATTCAGAAAATATTTTAGTCCTACTTGATTGAGAAGCCACAGTACCCGTGAACTACATTCAGACATGTAAATCCCTCCTGCCCACACCAGATCATCGGTTGTCAGAAATCAATACATCTATTAAGCTTAATACAAGGACACTGACTATAACAATGCTTACTTTTCTCAAGTTTCCTCAGAAAAGCATCACTCTCTGTAAGGGTCAACCATGAGAAAAATGCTTGACATCTTTTCATCTGTCAGGAATATATCTGCTTTCCATCATTTGACAAAAGATTTCCTGGAAACTGAAGCTGAAGTTATTTTTTGCATACAAAAGGAAACTGAGCTCTATTCCTCAGGCAAAACTACTCAATCTGTAAATAAACTTTGGACATGCCTACAAATCTCCTCATGGAATATATGAGTGAATTCTAAGTGCCACAGAGACTAAGCAATTAACAGAGTACAAGAGGGTTTTACACTCACAAGGTCAGCAATTGGTCTTTTATAGAGGAACACTGAGGGGAGTTATCAAGCTTTCCAGTACTAGGGCTGTAAAGTATTACCATGAACAAATTGGTAAGTGATTCACTACTGTGCACAGTTTTGCTTTTATTTACACATATAACTAAAGCACTCACTAAAATTAAGTCTTTAGGAGGACACAGCAAATACCTTAATGTGAGGTTTCCTCCAAAGAGGAAAGTATCATAACAGTATTGCTGTATTTCCCCATCTAAGGCACTGAAAATTAACTGTACCCATTAAGCTACTAACAGCACTCTGTACGAGGCCCGCGGGAAGGATTTCCATGCAACCACTAAATGAGCATTAAGTAAACACGGACATGACCAATTTCTTTGGACAAAGCATCAGGCCAAGGTGAGAACATGAGGACCATCACCACACCCACACTATTTTGCAGAACTACCCCTAAGCAGCCTTTTATTGCCCTCTTGCAGAATTAGTTCTAGAAAAGACTGCCCCTACCTTTGCCCTCTCAGGCATTCTCCTCTTCAAAACAACAAAGTGTACTTTTCCTGGTATACAACACTAACTAGTTTCCTGCCGCACTTTTCACACAGTTATCCTACCAGCATTAGCCAAAGACTGATAATGCTACTCAGCTCACTTTCAAGTTTTTCACTCACTGATCCTGAATGAGCATTACAGTTAGTGCCATGGTACTGATCTAGCTGATCTTATTATAACTAACACAGTTGAGAAAGATACAAAGATTCTTCACCAGGACAGTTTCCACTCTGTTGGGCATGTGCAGTCTTGCATGCTAAAACTCTTGATACAACAGACTGAAACAATAGCACCTAACACATTTCTTATTAGGATAACCTTCACATCTGGTACATAAGTAGACTTCTCAAATCTTAACTGTTCTAGTCAATCATGCCCTGATGATATTAGTTACAGCGTTACATGCATAAACCTGAGGAAAGCAGAAGCAGGCCCCACTAGGGTAACTACAGCATCATCACTGCAGATAGAATGATACCTGCGTACCTGGACGCTGCCATTTCAGCAAATTCTCAGCCTAATTTTCAGGACTGCTGAAGCCTCAAACCTGCAGATAGGGCAAGCAGAGCTATAAACAGTCAGCAAAACAGAAACCCCTGGATCATTAAAAACCTGTTCAAAGAAGCAACTGTGATTCATATTATTCAGCTGCTGTGGTTTAGGCTTTAATTCTAAATCAAGTCATCATAATCAAAGGTTACTTATGTGGGGAAGACTTATAATTTTTACTAGCAAGTTTAAAAAGTTACCACTTGGCCACTATTATTAATTCGTGCACCAGAAGCAACAGCTTACTGTCGGACAAAATATGCTATTTTAAGGGAAAGACAGCTTTAAAATGGGCACCGTGTTAAGGAGTCAATGCATTTCAAGAAGTCGACTATGATACAAATCCCAGCTACTCTGCTACATTGAAGTCTGCTACAAACTTGGGACCTTCAATCAAAAGTTACTTGATATAAATAATTTTAACCAAATTCAGAACATATCTATTATAGTGACCTTTGTGCCTCTTACAGCAGAAAAAATGTAAGCATTGTTTCTTCCTGAAGAAGAGGTGCAACTACAGACAACACACAGTTATTTAACTACTTTCTACTAAAAAGCAATACCTTGTAGGTGAGTGTGTTACACGTTTGTTAGGGAGCACCAAGATCACTTTCAGAAAGAATATTTAAAGCTTCCTTAATGAAAAATGGACATGTTTTCAGATACATATGGCATATTTCACAGAAGGTAAGTTCTTCCTTCAGTTCCTGGCCAGTGCAAATCTTTCAATATCTTATTAAAAAATACTGGAACCAAGCCATAGTAACCTCTTCACACTTCAGACTGTTCACGGATCCTATTTCACAGCTCATTCAAAAAGAAGATTAGAAGAACTTTTTCCATTTCATATATTAAATGGTTTAATTCACAAGGGATTCAAGTCAATGAAAGTATCCAAAAATAGCATGCTTCCTGTCTGAACCATATTTTCTCAACCTGATTAAGCCATGTTGCACCTACACAGCCACCCACTGTCACCACTGCTCATGTTTCATAGCATAAACCCTACAAAAAGGGAACCACACAACCTGGATCTTTAAACTGTACACCTGCTTTCTAATAAAACAATGTCGTGGTTTAAACCCAGTCAGGTAACTCGTTCACTCACTCCCCCCCCTTCTTTCTTTCCCCCCTACTCCCGGAGGGACGGAGAGAAAAATCGAAAAGAATACAACTCCCATGGGTTGAGATAAGAGCAGCTTAGTAACTAAGGTATAACACACATCACTCCTGCTACCACCAATAATAACAATGATAAACGAAATAACAAGGGAAGAGAATACATCACCTCACCACCAGCCAACCAATAACTTGCCCCCTCCCAGCCCGACTAAGCACCGACCGATACCTCCTCCAACCCTGCAGTCCCAGCCCTTTCGGGTAACTCTCAGTTATATCCTGGGCATTACGTGCTGTGGTATGGAATACTTCTTTGGTCAGTTCAGGTCATGTGTTCTGTCTCTGCTTCCTCCTGGCTTTCCCTCCTCCGTAGCAGAGCATGAGGCTCACAAAGTCCTTGGCCAAACCAAAACATCATTGTTATCAGCTCTGTTCCCAAGCTGAAAGTCAAAACACTGCACTGCACCAGCTAACAAGAAGGAGAAAAATGACTGCTACTGCTGAACCCAGGACAAACAACAAATACATAATTAACTTTATTATATCATCAACTGAAAGAAAAACACTAATTGAAGATTTTCTAAGAACTTGGTTCTTACAATTACCCAAAGAATTTGCACTTGTGTTCTTTCTGTAAGGACTGAAACTCATGTCTACCATGACTTCTGCAGAAAGCAACACCAAATACTTCAGTAAAGACTAAGTAAAGTTTTGGTGAGGGGGAAAGGAAGCAGAGGAAGATTATATAAACTTTTGTTGAGCTTTCCTGCAATTTGTCCTATCCTAGTAATAAAAACTAGAGGACCCTAAATAAACTGGATGTTAGAGATCTTACTTATCTCTCAAAAGCAGCTCTTCCTAGAACGTATAACCTCAACATTATAGTGATAAATCTGTTACTTCTTGTGTCTTAAAAGGATCACAAGCTGAACCATCATAATTGAAAATCATAAATGATTATATAATGTGCTAAGTAACTTTCCTCAACAATCAAAGGAAGATGCGAACAGTTTAGCACCAAATTTCTGTTTCCATATTACTTGTATTCTTGGTTTTATCATGTGTACTTACAGCTTTTTATGAACAATACTGTAAACAGTACCCAGCTATTGCAAAATATATAGTACATTGATTAGGCCATAAATTCTATTTACAGCTTTCATTCAGCAGCAATGTATCTCACTATTTACACAGCTGTTTCTGCAGTAAATCACTGCAGGAGGCAACCACAAGATATTAGGTTAGATTTGGTTAGTCTGCTACTGAACTGTCCCAAGAGAAATATCAAAGAACAAACCTGTGCTTCCTGAAACTCACCATTCCCATGTCAGAAAACATGTCACGCTTCATAGCAATATGTGCATTTCATTCTCCTGCAGTGCTGGCTCTAATAGATGACAAGGTGCTGGTTCTGTAAGCTAGGTTTGATGACATGTCTACTCAGTTGGTACAATACAATGTCTGATGGGGCTAATGGCAGTGCAATGCAAGCACTGCTTAACACTACTATTGAGCCCTGAATCTGAGCGGAGCTAATTAATCCAACTGCAAACTTTTCCCACCTGATGACTGTCGTCCTCATTTTCTCAGCAGAGGCAAGGGGAAGGGGAGGATTGAGCTGGGGCATCTGAAAAGCTGCTAAGAACTTAGAACTGCAGCTGAAATCAGAATCTTTGCAGTATGAGAGTAAACGAACTCCAATGAGCAGCCTGCCACAGCAGCAGTACCAGATGCACAAAGGATACTTTTGACTTTTCTGTTTGTGTCAACCCATCACTTGTGAAGTGCAACTATAACCTTTTCCATTAAAGAAGTCCACTAGCAAGCTATTAATTTTCATAAAGTGTTACAGTGCTATTTGATGGAAGTGCTGGAAAATTTCTGCAAAGAAATAATGTGTAGCATCAGAATGCATGCAGTAGTTTCTATTCTGGTACTTCTCAACACTGCAGTGCTGGATTCCACTGCAAGGGAATTCCTCTAACATGTTAGTGGCAAAACTCATTTAAATAAAACATTAAGCACTCTGGAGTATACTTAAAGTCCTAAGAATAAATTAAGAATCCCATTTTTAGCACTGATGCTGGCAGACAGAACTCTTATTTTATAAATTTATTTTTCACTGACTCTCATATCACATTGCTTTTCAGAACATAGAAAAGTCACCAGTTTCAGAAATACACTTCATTAGAAAATAACTGGACATGATGTGGGTATTTTAAGTATAAACACAGCCTGATAAACTGATTTTCCATTGTCTTACCTTGTGTCACCTACACCTTTAAACTTCTTGGTGCAGGGAGCAGCTCATGATCAGCATATGTTTACATAGAGGAATATGGCACTGAAGAAAAACAAAGGGGTGAATGCTTTAAACCTTGACAGTGAAAATACTAGTTCATTATTTTGATAATGAAAGCACTACTGCATTAATGTCAGCATATAATTTAAGTCCAACAGTATTTATTCCATGATGGTGAGGTAAAAAACCCAAGTAACTTATGATCTCTTTCACATTCTGAGAGAAAACCAGGCTAGTTACAAGAAGGTATTTTTTTTAGTCATAAGCAAGGAAGCCCTGGGTATCACTTATGTTAAAATTTACAAGGATTCAGAATCCCAAGTAGCTTTTGCATAGATGCCTGTAGCATTTTGAATTTCTGCACACTTTGCAAATAGGGTTTGCACAAAATAAATCATACTGCTGTAACTCTGGATTCCAAATTTCCAAAAGAGATTTAAAAGGTTACCCACAAAACTGTCCAGCGGAAAATCAAGTAGCAGAGGTCAGCCTTTATCCCTCACAAGATGACATTTTGGAAATAGAAAACAGAAGATTGGAAGGGCAAAGCCCTCCTTTCTCAGGAATACGATAAACCCAAATGCATTTGTTTACAGCTACTCACAGATTCTCACAAACTTGTAGAGCTGCATTCTTAAAGGGCAATTACAAATCTTTCATCTTCTTTTCTCCCAGGACATTCTCAAGGTTATCATTAATCCTTTAGCATCAGAAGAAAAGCTCAAGATACCTCAGATAATCAAGAATCTGACTCAGAGTTAGAATGACACCATGTATAGTTACCTAAATGCACAGCTATGATGTCACTTCAGCACAAAGAGGGATAGCATCATCAACTGGCAAGATTAATACAATGTCCTGCTTCTTACCCATATGATGGCTCTATTTGCAAAATCCAAGATTTCCAAAATCTTTCCTCTAATTACTCCAGGAATAGAATATGAGATGGCTCATTAGTGTGCTACATTACACTTGCAAAGAGAGTACATAAGCTTTGCCACTGTTTTCACAGCTTTTGTTACCTGTAAACAGGGGTCAAAAGGCTTATTACTGTTATGGAGCTCTGGAGTACCACAATTAGCACTGAACCATAATGCAGTATCTGAAAGGGTAATGGCAAACAAAACCTGGTGGCTATGCATATTTTCCTTCTTTCCCCATCATGCATATTCTTAACTTGCATGCAGAACTCATGCCTCCAATAAGGGATAAGCACAGCTTCCCAAGATCTTCCTCCTACAACAGATACTATTGCCAAGCCTTTTATTACAGAGACCTTAAGGATAAGGACATGATATCCGAGTTACAATGCCTAGAACACTTTATAGGAAGTATATGTATCCTCAGGTCTTGAAATTCTGAATTTCCTATAAACAGACACACAATGAGAGACAGTTAGGAAACAGGTATACAAATTTCACATCAGAAGAAACACCCACCTACGGAATGCACAGTACTATTTGGTGTGGAATTTCAAAATTATTATGAATTATCAAATCCATATCCAAACACCTAACTAATACTGCACATAACACACACATATCCTTTGGCTTGACAATATACACTGAAGAAATTACTTCAGAATAAAAAAAAAAACACACTAAGAAAAGTAGCCATTTTGCTTTTTGATGTTTTATTTCCAAGTCAGACTATCTGCTCATCCCTGCATCTGAGACATCTGATAAAAGCAAATGTTGCACATGATCCATGGGCGCCAAGATTGTTTATACCGTGCATCACTGCTCTTATCTACAGAAAGTGCAGCTAGTCTGGGACAAGATGAAAGAGGATACTCTGCTCAGATTAGTAACTGTTTTGGAGAAAGGAAAAAAACATAGCTGATTGCACACAATCTATGGTACACAAGCCACAGAGGCTAAGTCATTCTAGCAGAAAACAAGAAGGTTTCCAAATGCTGGTTTAGAATTAGATTCAAGGAAAAGCTTGAACTAAATTTTTAGTTTGTCTTCTTTAAGATACAGAAATTAAAGAGTTAACAGCTTAAAAAATTAAACAGTTCATAATAAAATTGAGGCTTCCTGTGATCTTTATTCTCCAGCAATATTCTTTATTATCACAGAATACGGTGGGATCTCAAGATGGCAACTATTAACATTCAAAGAGCGTTAATGAAATTAAGTTCTAAGCCTCCTCTTGTTTCATGAGTCTTTAGAGAGCTGCTTTTTCCACATCTTTGAAGATGTTTAAAAAGGCGCTTTTGTATTAAAGTGAAATTTTCCATCTAAGGTTTTAAGCTGTACTTAAAAGTTACAGAAGACACAGCACAGACTGTGATCAGAACTCCAGACTGTCATACATTAAAATGATCAAACCCAGTATCAATTCATAAACTTTGTGATAAGAAAGCAGAATAACAATGCATCTAATAATGGAGACTAGAGAAACTACTCCATCAAAGCCATATTACTGTAAATATTTAAATGCAATAGAAGGTCAAATGCATTTGAAATACTAATGCTGGAGTAGGGGGTATTCCAGCACTTTGGCCAAATGCAAAATATTTCTTGTCATTCCTTTCCTATCACCCTTCTAGTAGGCATCTTCAAGCATGCAGCAGGGGAGAAAACACAAGGTCTGTCATTACCTTCTTTCCAAGGCATCACAGCCAGACTGTTGCTATAGGGGATTTTAAACATTAAAACTTCCAAAATTTGGTTACCATTAACAACAAGTTACTTGTACAATTAACTGAAGTTAAACACACTAACTTTCCTATTCAAACCTGTTGTGCACCTCTTTCACGATGATCCCATATAACCAGAAAACAATATTCTTCCACTGTGATCTGTCCTTATTGACTTTGAGGCAAACCTTTGAACATTTCACTTTGCACTCCCTCAGGTGTGCATTGCAGCACAAGCATTTTAATTATGCCACTTTTTCTAACCTGAAGGATAGTTACTGTAAGATTCCAAAATAAATTTCACTAGAAGATCATTCAATTCTTCTGTCATGGGTAGTCATCTGTCAAGTTTCTTCCATCTCAGATCAAATACTTTTACTTACAAACTGCAGTTAAGAACATCCCATCTTTAAAAGCGCAAGGTCTGGTTCCATTGAATTTTTGGCACGAGAATAGCTATGGTAAACTTCTTTCTCCACATTTACATAAACAATGTAAAGACAGCCAAAGTTATCAACATAAAAGCTCTAACAATACAGCATAGTTGCAATTAGCACACCTAACTGACTTCTGCTAGGGACAAATAATCTCTGTTATTAAGGTGTTATTACACCAATCTTTCCACAGTTTGACTGGGAAAGCATTCATAAAAAAAGCTTTCCCAAGTCAGTCCATTAAAAATGTAGATCCTGATATATGGGATCGGGATCTGCAAGTATTTAGCAGAATAGTTGCATAAAATGGGGGGAAATTTGTATGATATATTCAAGGGTAAACACTACCTATGAGAAGATTTCTTTGGCACTTACGTATGATTGTTTGGGGCTTATTTTTATTTAGCATTAAGTTGCTCATGATTTAATTATCAATGCTATTCCCATTTCCACTTGATGAAGCAAAAAGAGAGAAAAAGATGACAAACTGAGGATGGGTATTAGAGTGTTTAGATTTGTTTACTATGCCTCCTGAATATCTCTTCTACAAGCAAAGCAAATTCAGAGTTTAGTCTCCTCTTTTAGCTAAGATGTTTCAGTTTCAGGCTGTGGCATCACCAACACCACATTTATTTCAAGTATTCTGCAAGCTGTGTAATAACATCCATAGCTGCATTGAGAGCATGCAGCCTTAAGACATATCAGCTGCTCAAAAGATGTTGCTCAAAATTTGACCATATTGCATCTTGTAGATATCAGCTAGCAGTATTGCTGATACCCTTGCTCATGAACAGGATGCACTCCCATCTTAAGGTAACTACAGGTGTAAACATTTTCCCTTCTCATCCAAGCTTCTTGTCTATGTTGTTTTCGAAGGTAACTTTTTATCCTGTTTTTCACGACTTCATAACATTTATGCTCAATTTCCTCTAGGAAAAGACAAAAGTGTACTGAAGGTGTATGTTGTGTCTAAACAATACACACAAGATCACTCTGAAATAAAAACTTTGACTCCATACCCACAGGATGTCAAAAGTATCAAAACCTAAAGTTCTTGATGATGTAGAACCACCAGTGATTTCTAACACAAATGTAGAAGCAACATTAGTAATAGACCTAGTTTGCCTTCTAAGAGACAGAAAGCTTAAGACTTATTAAACAGTTCATCAAGTGTCAGAAAGCATGCTCAAACACAGCAGTAATTTGGACCTTCAGTTACTCAGGCAAGCCCTAGCTCAGCAAGACAACAAATAGTATAGGTAATGACATTTCAGGTCTACATTCCTCTTGACGATCCTTCTGCACAGGTGCTTGAAGGTAAAGACTCTTTGAGGCTCATAGCTGGCTTTTGAGCATTGAAGTACAGTGTATTAAAATGCATACATACAAGTATGAAAACATTTACATATTTATACATTGTGTGTACATTTATGTGTGTGTGTGCCTGCACCTAAAAATGAAAACACCACACACACATCTTCATTCCTGGAGATTTTCAAGACCTGACTGGAGAAAGCCCAAATAAGCTGGTCTGACCTCATAGCTGGTCCTGCTTGAGCAGGTGGCTTGCCAAGATGATGTCCTGAGGTTCCTTCTAAGTAGGATTTTCCTATGATTACTATATAAATATCATCCTGCTGAAACACTTTTTCAAGTTTAAAGTTTATTTAGAATAACCAGAGCTGTAGCAGCTGCAAAATGAACAGATAACTTACTATTAGATAATGATGCTATTTGATGTGAAGCCTATTATATTCCTTATGAACAAGTTTATTTCTCCTTATCTTCTCAGAAGTGAACTAGTCAAAACAGCACAAAGAACTACATATGATTTACCACACTTGTTAAAGCCCCAAGTGATTATTAACATACAGCACAGACTTAAGTTTTTAAAAAAGGGAAAGAATAAAAGACACCGAATGCTCGTGTGTTATCTGTAATTAGGGTAACTAACATTTTTTATAATTTACATAGTTACCGACAAGAAATTATCCCCCCCCCCTTATGTGAAAGAGAAATGATAAAATGACTATTATTGTTACTGGTATCGTCTACTACAGATAATGAACTCTTTCTGCCAAAAAGAACAATAATTTGGACAAAACTTTAGGAATCCAAGATTAAGATGTGTGAGGATGTATTCATTAGAGTACATTAGCCCTCTTCATTACATGTCCAAGCAATGATACTGCATTCAGTGTATAAGAAACAGAATAAAGGTGGGCTTCTTCAGAAAGTAATTCAGGACTGCTAATTTAGAAACAAAATTTAATTAGAGGAAAAAACATAATTCTAGCCTGGATATCCAATTTACCTAATGCAACTTTTACTACAAGTAATACTCTTTGGAAAGTTGATCATGCAGTCTGTGCTTTCAAAACCTAATAAAGTTCTTAGATACCGCTGTTAACTCTTAGTGTGTCATTTTTGTTTCCTCACTGTTAGACTTTCAAACACTTACATTTTACTATAATTCCCTTAATCATTATCAACTATAAAGTTACTGAGTTGTGCATGCTCTTCTCACCCTTATAAATAAGGGTTCTTCGACAGTGCCAACCTCTTGATATTTACAGCTGTTTATTTCTGATCGCTTGGCTAAAATGCTAAAGCAGAACGCTGTTTCACAGTTATCCCTCACCAATGGATTTATCAATATCTGAAAGGACTGTTGTGATAATTTCTCAGATTTTGCACGAGTGGTAGAGTGCCTGAATCCCTTCTGAAATTAACCTGGAAGCCCTTCAGTAAGGTTTTAAGTTCACCATGTGCTTTGTTTTCTCTGTGAAGCTTTACAACAGACAAGTATGTACCATTTTTGGTGGTCATGATTAAATCAGGCAAGAGGTTACCTGAAATGATTACTGGTGAACCGAACTTTGAACCCTTCACACACACTGATAAGCAGTTTATACACATGGATAGTTTCATTAAGTATAAACTGCAACAAGTCTTTTGCCTAATGGCTTTATACCATAAACACCAGCTGAATTATGTAACAAGAGTTATCTAAGAAGAGGAAACTTCCTTTGCAATGATAATTACAAGCAAAACAATGACATTAATTGCTTAAACAATAGAGTTAAGCAAACCAATAAGAGTATGTTAAAGGGTACAAAACACTGTCAGCCTCCAAGAAAACAGCTTTCTGGTCAGGGGTCACTGATGGCTGTACCTTCTCATGCTCTATACTCCACATCTGCCGCATACCTATTCTTATTAACAATCATGACAAAAGCCATTTAAAGAGAGGTAGATCCGGCCTTGACCCACTGACGTCCATGACAAGTACATCAAGAAACAGGAACTGCAGGTTAATGGGCCACAAAGTTTAGGAAACACTGGTCAAATACGTTTCTTCAGAATACTGACAAATATGAACCAGAGTTAAATGTGGCGAGATTAGACACTGATTAAACACTGAGAAAGGTGCTTGCAGTACTTATACCTTAATTGTAAGTTTTAAGCCTACACTGCAGTTTTGCCTGTATGGAATACTGTTGTATCTGAGGATTATACCACCAATTTTAGTCAGAAGCAGCACAGTAACTCAGAACACTGGAGAGCTTGAGTTTATCAATACAAAGCGTTAGGAATGAAACTTGTCAGAGAGACAGTATGTTCTTGGATTCCTGTGGCGTGTTTTGTGGTCCAGTTGAAGGCAAAAGTTCTATGATTCTATAACGGGCAAGATTTCTTATGCTCCAGCTATTAGAAGGGAAAGATTTTACTCCGAACTCCTCATACACCAAAAAATGGAGTCCAAACATAATGTGTAAGGAATGCCCTCTCGTTCACGAGGCTTCTTTCCATCAGCTACTGTTTAGTTATCCTGTAGACTCAACAGCACTAAAGAACTCACAGCTGAGTCACCACTCAGCAAGGGAGTATGCTGAAACAGCTCAGCAGACGTGGAGGCTAGCAAAGACACAGATCCCCGCTTCTATCCCCAGGCTGACAGAGTGCAAAACAGTCCCTGGAAGTATTAAGAGATGACGCCTTTTCTGCTAAGCATGGGAAGAAAGGCAGAAGGAAGTATAAGTGTACCTATAGACACATATTTTTGTTAACAATGTATACAACATTGGAAAGTCAAGACTCATCTAACACTGAGAAACATTTACCACCCTTCAGCTTTTTACAGCTCTGCTGAAAGTTAAACTTGGTGCAGCTGAAGGCTCTGTGAAAACCAAAGAGAAACCTCAAGCTTTACTGAACCACCACTGAAATCTGCAGAATGGCCAACATTTCCACAGCCAAGCCCTACATAATTCTGAAAACAAGGAAGATAAAAGCCTTTCAGGTAAATTATCAGTATTCACTTTTCCTTCCTAAGGGAATGGAGTTCTGTTGTATTTCTTAGCAAGTTTAAGTTTGTTTGGTTTTGTTTGGGTTTTTTGATTTTATTTGTTTTTCCTTCTACAAGGCAGCTTTCTTTAATTCTCATAAACCTGTATATCATTCTGCAGACCCACTGTTAAACTTACCTATGATATTTGAGAAAGTCCATATATCTGGCTAAGGTTTGAGAAAATATGAAAAATTCATCAGCCAGTAATTGAACTGCTGTAGTTGATTGCCCCAGAACTGCTTTGTATGGCATACTAATTCTAAAGATAGATTCTGTACGGCACACTAGAAGTTGTTTATGCAAATCACATTCATGATCAAGAGGAAATATGCTACAAACTTTTATAAGTTGGATAAGTTTTGATTTTATCTTCTCACCAGAGAAATGGATGTAGGACTTGGGAGCTCAAAGTTTCTTTTTCTGGTAGAACACTTGATCTTTTTCTTCTTTTATTTTTTATTTCTATCATTAGGGATTCTCTAGCAGGTAAACAAACACCTACCAGCAGCTGGCTGATAATTTTGAGGTTACAAACTATCTTTTATAGGAGATTTGGCTGAAAGAAGTAATTAAAAGCATACTTTCCATCACATCTTGCATGCTTAGTTTGCATGGAGATAACAGATGTGATAAATAGTTGTCATTCACGTGGCCACAAATGAAAAATATTTTCAGGTTTGCAATTCAATTCTGAACCATTGTCTGTACCTACTCATCATGAGACTAAATCTCTGCAGCCTTCACTTGCTACTTTATGTAGTTGTGTCTTTGCATTAGAATTTCATCAGAGAATGGTCATACAGTAACAAGTCACAGCAGTATTACATACATATAAGAAAAAACTCAAGGAAGAGAGAAGGAAGAGAGAAGAGGCACTTTTTAATTCTTTACAAGCCAGGATATATCCACAGAAACACAATGAACACACAACTACAAGAATGGTTAAGTTACAATAATTGCATTCATAATTCATTCTACAATTAGACCTGTGGTACACCTGAAGAACTGATAACATCTATATATGCACGCATTGCTATTTCCTACTGTTACCATAATGTATTCTTATTTGCCATATGGTTTGAAGAGAATGGCTGCTCGCTATAGCTATAAATGGCTGACTCCATCTAGACTACTGCAATTACTGAATACCAGGTTTAGTGATTACCTTCTGATGTTTTTAACATTTTGTTCTTTGCAGAATGGTAGTTAGATACATCTCTACATGACTCCACTTTTCCATCATGCCAGACACAGCAGAGGAAATTCACAAATTCACATTAGTGATGAGGGGGTCCTTTGCAAAGGTAGTTTGGAAGTGTGCGATGTGACAGAATTTAATCACATCCATTGAATCATGATGTTGTGTTTGCAAAGCCAGGTTTTGTTTTCAAGTATTGCTCATTAGTGCTGTGTACATGTCTAGCATTTCAGCAATTGAGGTATTCAATTTTAAAAAGATGAGATTGCTCCATTCCATCTGCTGTGTAATTTAGTATGAGATTAAAACAACAATACTACACCTTTACATTATGAAATTTACATCTTGCAGTCTCGAAGTCTACTATCAAACAACTCCTTTGTACACCATTAAATTAACTAACTCCATTTGCCTGTCACAGCCAAATGCACCCCCTTTCCTTCCATTCATCAAGGGCCCTCTGCTACATCTCACTCTTCAGCTCTGGTTTCAGCTTCACCTGAACTTCCTTGAACTATAACGAGACCAAGAAGTACTATACCCAATCCCCAGATGTGATTGCACTAAACAATTAATACATATACAGACTGACAGAAGTTTGCCAACAGAAAACCATTCAGCTTAAGCTTCTACCTGAAGCCTTTCCCTTAAACAAGCCACTTATATGACCCACCCAGCCACTGGTCTCCAAAAATATATCCGTTTACAGCCAATACCTCCCTCCTCCTAAAATTATTCTATTAGATGACAAAAATCATGGAGAGGCTAGAATCTTGCCTTCCTAACCTTCCCAAGGTTCAACACGGTAAAGTAAATACACTGCCAAAGGGGCATGAATCCTTTGCTTAGGGAAAAAAAAAACCACTCTTTGCTGGGTTTCACATACATTAGCAGCAGAAAAGAGAGGAGAAACTTCAGGTACTTCAGTTTCTAGATTTAAGAATGAAATTCCCATTCATTTATCCTGGTGTAAGCTCACAAGTCATTTCCTTGAAACCTGAACAGTTATACCAGTAGAAGAGAGTCAGACCTATGTTATATATAACAAACTTCAAACCATTTCCTGAAATACGCCTATTTATATATACAGTATGTGAATTGCAAGACAACCATCATCTGGAAAACAACTTCCTCAGCTGACCTCTTTAAAGAGCCTTTTTAAGGAGGATGAAAAGGAAAAGAAGTTTCTTTTCCCTTCCTAACCTGTCAAGCACTGCTGCAAATTTCAAGAACAGATGCAGTAAGTCGAGACTTTGAGACCTTGCTGCTGTACCCTCTTTCCTCCCTCCACATCTATGAAGCAAAGGGTGCTGGTTAAGCAGGCCCTTAAAAACAGAATCAGTGCAAGTATATCAAGTAGAAACAAATTGTGGCTGTGAATCTAGTTAGGAAAGAATAGCTACTGAGCACACAACCTGTCACAGGTTCCTGAGAACAGAGAAAGTAACAACATCAGTGTTGGTCTTTGCTTCTTAAAACAGGAGAGCTGAGAGGGGGAAGAGACAGAGGAATGAAACTGGAAAAAGAAGACAGGAGCAAATACATAAGGTTCTAATCAACAAAGAAAAGATTTGTAGGACGTTAAGAGGAAAAAGGGAAAATAGCCCATCTAATTAGAACAGAACAACTCCATTACGGGAATACAGTAGTTCAACACACACTAGAGTTAAACACAGAGCCAGCACTTCCTGAACAAAGTCATTACTTCCCCAGAGCAGGTATGTTTTATCACCCCAGCACTGCAGGATTTAGTCCCAAGAGCTAGAGATGTCTCTGGGCACATTTCAGAATGTGCTCTCTGTAACTCCACTAGAGACTTAAAGTAAGCACAATTATCTACATACACAGAACACCTTATACTTTCCATCGCTCTAAGCAGCCTGAACTTTCTTAATATTTATTAAAATGAAACTCTGATCCCTTTTTATTTATACAAAAAAGTTCTGCTGAAAACAAAATTCTTCACTGCATTCTACTGAGAAAGGCTTACATCAGGCCTATGTATAGGCAATCCTTGAGGCTCCTACTGTATTTGGATTGCAAAAATACTTTCCTTTAGACACAATGTTTTTCAATTGTTAAGAGTATGTATTTTTTTTTCTAGATTCTTCCTCTATTGAAAATGCTTTGAGCTGGAATCTACATTAAACATGACTGAAACTTCCATGCAGGACTAGGCACTTTTATGTGTCATTGCAACACTGAAGTTACATACACTCATTGTATTTTGGCTACTTCAAGAAACTCAGTTTAGTCAGGCTACTAAAAAATAGTTTCAGGTGCAACAAACCCTACATGTATCTGAGGACAGCTGCATTTCCTTAATACATACCCTCCACCCCCTAAAATTTATAATATTCTCAGAGATAAATTGAAAACATTAATAAGTAAATATTGTTTATCTTTCTGCACTGGTTTATTTCCCCTTTCCAGTCCTTTCTGTATATTGTGACATGTGCCATCATTCACAAGTGTTACGATTTTTGTTCTATCTCCTGTACTATCACCTACAATCATGCAAGAAACTATAACCTTGTACAGAAATAAAGAACAACTTGGGAATGAAACACCATCCAGTTCTTATGCAGCCAAGAAAGCAGGAACTCGGAGGACTACATAATGTACAAGTCTCTGATACTGACTGGTGGTGTCTCCCAGATGCTACCTACCGGCAAAGGAAAACATTCTCCTAAGCTTTCAGTCACTATGATGGAGTGCAATTGTATATATTACCACTGTAATTAGCATATAACTGCAAGGAATATAATATTTGCTATAAATCTTTTCTCTTACAAGCCAAAAATACCAATTAATTCTGCCCTAAAGGGTCCCTCTCAGTTTTGAAACTTGCATTTTGCAAGCAGTGTACTCACTAGGCAGAGTTGTGCAGAGACATCATTAAATAGGCTGAAAAAGAAGAACAAAAGGCAGGTATTTGAAGAGACCAGAATACAACATGTAGCAGGGACCAACAGAACGGTTATTCAAGCAAAGCAATCAAGCATAGGTCTTGCACATCTAACGCACACTCTTGCTAGACTAATTTTAGTGACCGAGTATTTAACTTATCAAAAACCATAAGCCAAATTTAACATCTATGTGTCTTAATAGAGATTCATTAACTAAGTAGGCTACAAACACAGCTATGCATACAATGCAAATCATTTTAAATACTGCATATGAAGTTGTCAGTATCCTTAGGAAATAGCTATTAGTAGAGATGAATGTGCTATGAGCACTGAAAGACAAAGTTAAACACATCTAAAGGAAAAAAAAAAATCCCTGAAACTCCTGTTATTAAACTGTTACTATGGCAAGTCAATCTACTCAAAAGAAAAACCAAATCCTACACATACAGCGGGTATCTGACAGATTAGATTTGCACCCATTCTAGATACTCAATACCATTTGCCTCTACCAGTAATTGTCTGCATGTATAAATATTCACAGAATACACAACTTGGATTTTGAGAGCTTCAGCATTATTGTCAAACTCATTTTGACTTATTTTTTTCTTTGAAAACAACTGTGTCATACATCTGGCAAACTTCCTACTGCCATCAACTGCTGCCACAGATGAGTCAGGAGATGTCTACTTCACAGTCCTATCATATTCAACATTCTGTGGTTATTTCTTTTTAACATCATATACTATCTCATTCTCAAGCCAGAGGATAGCTCATCTTGTTCATATCTGCTCACAGTTCTGACAACTCCCTCTAGGTTTCCCTCTGAGGCATAAAATGTGCACACGTACATTCTCTCACATCTTTCCAAAGAAATATCCTATTCCAATCTCAGCTACCTTCCTTTAACCTCACACTCCCCCCCTTCTTTTCCTTTCAATCTCTAATCAGAAATGCATGGCTGACAGCCACCTTTCTTTCAGTCTTGCATCTGGGGATAGCCAACATGTCAGGCCCACAAAATGAACTAATTCCTTTTTCTCTCTGACTACAAACAACTCCCCTTCTCTCCAGCTGACAAATTAGGATCTTTTCTTCACATGGTTACAGTCTCTGCAAACTGCTGACAACTCAATGAGAGGCCAACTAAATAAATCATTCAAAACCAAAGAGCTGCTTCAGCTGTAAGTGACCTGAAACAGCTGGTAAATTTTTAAATGCTCACACACTCCCCTCAAAGCAAGGAAATATTCTGTATAAATAAGCAGTGGCTCTCCAAGCCTGCTGGGCTATCAGAAAGCAGGGTTCAGGAAGCAAGCACGGGAACTGGGAATCGGCAAGGATAATTAATTTCTCTTGAAGGACTGCAACACTGCTATTAATTTCCTTGAAGTGTACAGAATGTAGGAACAGACTCAATTAAAACTGATGTTCAAATGCCAGCTGTGCTTGTCTTTCAATCGCATGCTTTGCATATTGATTTTGATATAAACACATATTATGTGTTTATAAGATGATATTTTTATTGTGGAAAATCCTTTGCACAAAAAAAAAAATCATTTGGGAAAATTTTCAAATTACTGTGGATAGCCAAAACCCCCTTATGCATCTTCCCTCCAGTTATAGAGGGCAGGATGACTCACTTTGGTACCCTCAATAACACCTACCATCCAGCCACAACAAACCAAAGGGCTCACAACACCCCTGTTTTGCATCCTGCACTGCATTTACTTCAGCTTCCTCTTGTTTTCAGGTTGGATAATGGCTTCCAGAAACTTTGTCCTATGTTAGGCTACTGCACAGGCCACCTCTACTAGAGGGGCAACAGAATCTCATAAAAACGAATCAGCTGTAACAGCACAGAACTCCACATAAGCCACATTGTCTCCTCATTCTCTCTGACACATGGTTTGGTGAGTGGATAGTATCTGCACCATATTTTAGACTTGTCATGTGGAGAAGAGCATTGTAGAAGAAGTTCTAAGTACTCTGCATTTTCCCTAACATCTCCAACCTGCATGTAACAAACGCATCTCTCCATTGCAGTCAGGTACCCCTCCTGCACTCTGTGTTAGCAGAGATGCTGGAGACATCAGGGATGCCCATCTTCATAACAGAGCCTGACTGGAGGGAATTAATAGGTCAGACATAATATTACCTCAGCTGCACCTCACTTGGAAGGAGACAGTCCATATTGAAGCAAGAGACAGGAGCAATAAATTACAATTTAATTCTAAAGTCATCTCCTGCTTGGAAGGAATTCAACTACATGACCTCCACAGGCCCCTTCTAGTCTAAATTACCCTGCAACAGAGAAGCAGCATCAACAAGTACTAGTTCAATTTACCACAAATATCACAGGAAGGCTTTTTTTGTTCTTGTTGGTATGCACAGCACAACACAATGAGCATTAAGTATTGTGCGTGTAAAGCTACACAATGCAAAACCTAGTACACCTTATTTCCAAACAGAATTACTGTCACTGATTTTCAAAGAATGTCTATAACCTCACAAGAATGCTTCGAAGGAATTCTGAAGAGATCCAATGTTGCAGGAAAAAGCTTCTCCACTCTCTTACATTTCTATGCAGTTAATTAAACACACCTTAAATCTGAAGCATAGTTCATTCAGACTCTAATTCATCATACACGACACACATTAGGCAAGGTCTTGAGAAACATGAAGTAGCAGCATTAAAAAAAGAACAGTTCTGGCACAGACATGTCACTGCAGCTTCCTTTACTACAAGGTGGCATCACAAATTTACAGATGGAAATAGCTTCAGGCTTTTACTGAGAAAAAAAATCCTGTTCCTCTTAAGAATTTGGTTGAAGATAGAAACCAGCACATCATAGCTTCTTACAAAAGATGAAAATCTCTAATTCTGTGTAGCTAGAGTATAGCACAAGCAAAAAGAGAACCCAAACTGCCACAGACTAGTCAGACGAAACAAGAGAAAAAAAGATGTATTAGACTTAAAACATTCTTGCTTCTTAGTTGGGGGCCACAGTGGTAGCAATATACTAAACAGTGTGCTAACAGCTTCCTATCTGTAGTTCAAGCAAACACAACACCTGAACTGTGTGGTCACACAGGCTCCCATATGAATAATTAATTGTCACAAATGCAGTCACATCTATGGTAACTTCGCAGTTTCAAAACAAGTGATCAACGTGTCTCATGCATTTTGAAATACAAAGAAGGTAACATCATCTGCAGAATATATAGATTAAATGGGCATTCATCTCTGTATAAAAATATTGGTCCTTGGTCCATTTAAAGTAACAGACTTACAGAGTTATCTTAAAAGCATATTTGTATTTTAGACATTTTAAGCTGCACCACCATCATACTCACAGTGTGCATCTGCAATGCTAATTTTAAAACAGTTTTAAGAGCCACATGAAACAAAATAATGAATAAATAAAAACCAATACAACTCGTCTATGGCATCCCATTTATGACTAATAACCTAATTCAATCACACCCTCCACAAGGCATTTGCCTAGCAACATGTAAAATACAAAACAACTTGGACAATTTTTCTAATTTCATAACAAGTTGTATTCAATGCTGTCATTTCTGTTTCATCTTTTCTTCTTTTTTTTTTTTGAACAACCAAACATATGTAGGTGGAGCCTATACTAGGAGAGAAACAGCTGAAGCACATCTCTAAATTTACCATGAATGTATCTGGGATTCCGTATTTCTAAAGAACATGAATGCCTGAAGAAAAAGCAGTAAGACAATCATTATACACTTAAGGTATTTTATTTCAACATAATCTATGCAGCAATACATATGCAATGAATACCACATATCTGCATTATATATTAGGGAGATTGGAAGCTGATATTAAAAAATTAACCAACCAAAACCAAATACCACATAACCAAATTCTCCCCACCATATTCCCAATATAATTTAAGTAATAAACAGCAAGTATATTGGCTGAAAGTCCTATTATCGCTTCCTCATTCTTAGACATCTCATAACTTCCTAACATTAACTGTTCAGACCAGACAAATTAAAAATAAGTATATATTCCCCCTAACTTTCTGGGTTCAGGGCAGGTGTCCCATCCTACCACTGAAAACCTGCTCTTCAAATAAAAGGATGCAGAAAGCCCCTATGACAATTCCATTAAACTATTATAGATAAAAAAAAAAAAAAATCAGTTGCAGTTTTCACAAACCATTTTATTCATTTTACTTTTTTCTGTTGCATATAAAATATTGCAAAATCAAGTTTTATTTTCCAAATAAAGATAAAGCAGATGTTAATAAGCTACTTAAGCTGTTATTTCCATTCTTAACTGCCACAGTACATAGAATTTGAACTGTTAGAATAACATGCTTTGGGCCACACGCTCCCAGCATTCTCTGAATTGTCATGGATGCTCCAATTGTAAAACAAAACATCTCACAGCCTGCAATATTTACTTTGAAGGTGTTATATACTATTTCCTTATCAAAAAGCAAAAATTCCTAAAAACATTTTAAAGCTCAAGGAAGTTGTTATTAAAAGATTTATATGGTATAAATTGTCCATGGTTCTATCCCTTGAGTGTGAAATTAATGACCGAGGAAAGATTTCACAGGAACTTAATCTGAGTGCAGTGCTACTGCAAAGGATTTGCAATTTTGGTCTCTTTGCCAAATCCCAGGTATTTGCAAGCTGCTGCAGTTATTCATGCAAAGAAACAGATATTCAGCAGCGTCTAAAGCTTTTTTACATTTATATTGAACATGGAGCTCTCCTCTCTCTTATCAGTGTGTATCTAATACCTTAGGTATGGCAAGGTGGTATCTGAAATGAGCACTGGTGAAGTTCCTATTGCCACAGTCTAAAAATATTTTTGATTTCATGTTTTAATAAAAATCTAGAAATATCTTTGAGTTCTATTTGCAGCCCATATCAGAAAAAGATGCAGAATGATGAAGGTAGAGTTGAAACTTGAAGTTCAACGTGCAAGTGAATGATCAGCATTTGCATTTTAATTGCTTATGGGCTTTGTGCTCACATTTTATAACATTTCACAGTAAATTTGAAATAATGAATTCCTATTTTCCATAACACAGATATCATCACAATGAAATATATGGATCCTTTGGACAAGTAACTACAGCCAAAGCAACACTGAAGGACTGACAGGGCTATTGCCTCTAACGCGCCTCAGTTAAATGCCAGGAACACACACATACATTCACTGTGGCTCAGTCAAGCATCCTGATGCAGTGGCAACAGTTAAAAGCAAAGGCTTCCCAAACCTCAGTTATTCTACATCAGTTTCTCCTTTCCTATGCTGGTCAGAAATCTCCTCAGCTGCATTTGAAATGCAGCATCTGAGGACAAAAGCAGCCACAGCACTGCACAACAGCAGGGGAGCTGTGCACCTCCTGAATCTACCAGGGGTCCCTTCAGAAGTACACATTGTCCAACTAGAGGCCTTTCAGTGCAGCTCCTATTTAGCCCACATGGCATATTCACCCTAATCAGATGACTCGAGACTCAATTCAAATTGAAAAGGATAAATAAGTAGGGGCTTTTTGTCTTCTTTACCTCACATGAGTTTCAATAAATGTGAAATAACCAGAGCTCCAGAAGACCCTGTTCAAACACACATAGGAAGGGGCAACAAATACAATAAAGTAAACCTGCCGAAATGCCAACTTCTTGCCTTAATGGTAAAAAAAAAGACATCTTCAAAGAGAAATGGTCTAGTAGACGCCTTTTCTCTCTATATTGAAGCATCCTAATAAAACTGTACTGAAGTCACTTGACTCCAAATTAGTATCAGGGAAAGAACAGAATACGCCGTAAGAGATAAAATTTGGTATTAAACTCTTGGACATAGCATCTACCACTCCCCCCACCTTCCAAACCAAGAATAATTTTCCCTTATACCTTCTTTTCCATTTGCCAAGTTTCACTCTTTTACTCTTTCCGTAACAACAGTTAGGTGTTACGGAAAAGTGACATTTGCAGCCCTCAAACCAGTTGGATGGGGGAAAATTGAAGTGATCTCAAGGGCTGAAACTATGAAAACCAATTCGACAAAATTTGACACAGCCATGCTTTATTCTTTCTATAAAACATTCAGAATAAGGGATTTCTATTGCATTGCTGTGGTTTAGGAAAACACTGTAGTTAAGAAAAGTTTCCTTAATCACTGTTAACTTCAGCATCTGATCTACCTGGAGAAGGCACATAGTCTTGTTAAATTCTGCCTTGAAGAAAAGAGACTGGACAGAGTTAGGGGAATTCTGTGTTGAAAACTTCTTGGCAAATGGGCCATTCACAATTAGGAAGCACAAAGAAGAGAAAAGAGGAAAAAAGCAGATGGCAATTCAAAGCTTGGGGGCAGCAGGGGTGTTTTTGTTCTGGGTTTGTTTTTTCTTTTTTCCTCCAGAGTTTTTAGATATACTCTTTGAACACAAAAGACACCCATAACAGGACAGATTTCAATACAGTAAATATTTATCTAAATCTTGGGAATAGTAATTGAATCAGTATCCATAAACTACTAGCACTAACATCCTGTATTGCTTACCCCTACAGCTATATGGCAATTTATGTTTTAACTTTTGGGAAGAAGGTTTTGGTAATTCTATCCATCAGGCTAAACATATACATTCATTAATGCCATTAAGATTCATTGTCATGTTTGTAAGATCAAAACCTTATTCTATTTTTTAGTGAATTGCCTTTAAGTAAAAGTTTAGTCCAAAAAACCCCACTGTTTTCCATTACAGGGTTTACATTTCAAAAAGAATGGTTTTCAAGCACAAATATGCAAGATTAGCTTCTTTGTACCACACCTACACTACAGAACACTCATGCAAAGTATTTTCAGTCCTTTGAAACAGAGGTAGTATCTAAATTCTCCTTAAGTTCCACACTGCAGGAACTACACTGCAAAGTAGAAGCTCTGAACAGTTCAGTTAAGTATTTGAACTAAAGAACCATTAGGAATGTTAATTTCTTCTGCATTTTTAAAACTCAAGAAACTAAAACAAAAGCTGTTCAGAGAGATTATTAAGACATTCATCAAGTATTATATGAAATCTTGTGATTATTTAAATCAAAGTATCATTTCTATTTCTGCAATTAGAGGTGCAATAAAAGTCAGGGAACAGCATTTCTGAAATTTCTTTCTGAAATCCAATTTCCGAAGTGTTTTAGCTTTTTCCTTCATCTTTTTTATCCTTCCATACCTTCATCTTCAAAAGCTGATCACAATTCATTGTATTGTAAGGTACTCAAAACCCACTTGTGATAGTAGTTGAATACATGATATCAGATTGCTCCTTCAACAAGAGGGCAAAGCTCATTTTAATCACAAAACTTCACCAGAACACATCCACATGAGAATGTTACCCAGAGCATAGTCTAATACACTTAACATATTTTTCTTACCTGGGTGTGAAGGAACTCAGGTTAGGTCCTTATTCTGAACAAGTTCTTCTTAGACTGACTCAATAGTTCTGACTGCAGATTTGTACAAATTAATAGAAACATCACATACATCTATACAGCAATAACTTATCTCATTGATTTATTTTTAAACACAAGACAAGAGATATCATTGAGCTTAATTTTTGAAATACCTGAAAAGTATATTCCCTCTCTTGCCAAAGCTTGTAATGTGGTTCCTCTCAACTGCTAACCAAGAGAAGCAATTCCCTTATAAATTTATGAATAAGGGAATTACACTGTGTGTAATTCCAATCTTCTCAGTCACAGTTGCTTTTTTCCTCTAGCAGTAGGAATACTCAGAGATGAAATAGGGGAAGGACCCATGGAGACCACCAACAACTCTGAAATCCTGTTAAACCACTAACAATACCAAAACTAACAGACCCTGACAGAATAAGCTCATAAACAGAAAAGACCAGGGACTAAGCTGTGGGGCACTGTAGCTCCCTTTGTACGTAGAATTCCCTGTACTCTCCAATGACTGACAGAGAAAGTTTTCATTTTCAAGATGTTCCAGCTGGTAAAGAGGGAGGACTTTAATATCCTGCAACTTAAAGTTCCTTTCCTTAAGACTTAATTCTCAAGAAAAAAATAAACAACTACACAGAGGTTGAGATTTTGCATCTTCCTCTGCCACAAGCAAAACCAAATAACTACTTTATAAAATCACCCCAGGAGCATACACGACACACTGTCATCATTTTAAGTTCAGGTACAAAACCACATCGTAACAACATAACAATCCACATCTCTGGCATTAATTCTACAGTCACATAATTTCTCCCCCCTTACAATAAGGAAGAAAAGGGTTATGGTGCCCACTAGGTTATGATGTGATGGATCCTTTACAAATAAGCTCTTAGAAGATAAAAAAAATTAGTTTAACTACCATGTAGAACATATGCCAAGTCCCATTTGGATGGCAGTTGTTTCAGAACAAGTGATAAAGATTGTACAGTCCCGTCTTGATTTTTTTTTTCCATGTTTGATGGTTTTTTTACAGGTAACAAGGAAACGAGGACAGGTGAGAGAGAATGCCAGTTCTCCCCAGTTGATGGATGTAGCTGGTCTGTAGCAAAATCACAGAACATATGCAAGGCACACACAGAGCACAGAGACTGCTTATGTTGTGTGGTGACCTAAGCCACCAGGCTGAATGGAGCAAGTTCCCAAGAAACTCTTCATGGAAAATCCTCCTGTCACTCTCAGTGTTGCTTATTTTTAACATATGATCATCAAGCAGTGATGCTCAGGCCACAGAAAGTCCCAAAATAAAACTTACAAGTCTGAACAAGTGTCCTATAGCTCAGTAAAACAGCCCAAGCTTTCCCATTCCCCCTCCAAACCCATCTGTTCACATGGCCAACACAGGACTCAGGACTGCTGCAGCAGTGTTTCCATCTGCCTTTGCAGGACAGCTATACTAGAGAGTGACGCTCAGCACTCAGGAAGCTGCTTCTACCTGCTCATGTTGCTGCCATGGGCAAAACCAAAAAAGAAGGATTTAATCTCCAAAGGAAATTTGTGTTAAAATATTCAAGGAACAGACAAAGCAGAAAGGACTGGCTCTAGAACAGCTGTTTCTCAAGGCCTCAACCTGTAAGCACTACATTTTCCTACACATGAGGAAAAATTCAGCTTTGGTTTTGACTATGCATTAATTAAGAGATGTGTGACACAGACAATATGGACTGTTACTACAAATGGGTGCGGATAATCATTCTGCCTTGTTCTGATGCCTGTTGTATCAGTGTAACTTCATTTCCTGCAGACGGATGCACACTTCATAGATTAGCCCACCCAGTTGCGAGAGTCCCATTTGCATCAGAAAAGTGGTATTCAGATCTGCTCTTAGAAAAAAATCTTCATTATTGTTAATTTTATGGTTATATTCAGATTTATTTGCGTAACACAGCCATGTAAAAATAATACTGCATTAGTTGCATACTTCCCTAGCAATGTCTGTGATGGTTCCAGTTTAATTTAAAGCATGTAGAAGAGGGGACTCTCTGGGAAGCTGCCAACAATAATACCCTCCCCTGCACGTTAAGCAAATAGTTTGTTTCCTCCACAGGAGACAGATCAATACTCAAGAAACTAAAACAAAACCAAGAAAAGCTAAAAGCTTAGTCATGTAAATCAGGGTGGAGGAAAAATGAAAGAAAACTCCTCATTGGCATTCTACAACTTCTGCAGACCCCCATGGCCCATTAGCTAATTTCTATTAAAACACACAGCTCTAGAATAATAAATGCCAGTGGCACATTTCTAAAGGTTTGTGGCAACTGAAGTAAACATGTCCCTGTTCCCAGGACACCAAGAGACAGAAAATTAACCAGAGGTTAACTGGGTCATTAGCTAGAGCACAATAAAGGTCACTGCAGATTTAATTTAGTTTGTATTCAGCTAAAGAATCAAATACAGCAACCAGTTCTCACAGCAGGAAAACAAGTAACTTATCAGCATGTTAACGTATCTTGGATACCGAGGCACCAAGTCTGTCATGATTCATACCACTTTTAACTATTTCACATTAGTTTGATGGAACAGAGTACAGTGTACACACATGCAAACAATTTCAATGGTTCTGAATGCAAGTACACAAACACACACAAATACCAAATAGCTGACATTGGATACAGTCTGCTTTTTTGCCTTTTTAAGAGTTGAGGGGTTTTTTATACACTGGAAAACATTAAAGGAACTCAAAAAAGAGGACTTGCAAGAAAGTAACTAATACATGAGTCTACAAATGTTATATGGGTTAAGAAAAAGCCCAAAACACTGGGGTTTAATGGGTCTGAACAGGATCTAAATAACACATGCACAGGCATTGTGCCTCAATAATCTTTTTTATGAGCAAAATATCGCAACAGCTGTAACAGCAAGAGCTCAATAGCTGAAACACAGCAAAAATTAACAGTATTCAAGAGATTAGACATTTAGAGCCAGTTTGTATCCAACAGATTTGCATCATTTTAGGGAAGTCTGCACTAAAGAAGAGGTCTCAGGAAGACTGCACAAATTATTAAAGCTGTAGCTTTAATTTTAATTTTAATCTCGTTTAATGACGAGACTACCAGCTTTGTCTGTTAGGAGTTCTAAAACTGCCCTAATCCATGGCTGCTGTCATGTTTGAAGCAAGTCACCTGTTCTTAACACTTTCTCTTTTGTCCTTAAGAAAAAAAAAGCCAAAACATCAGAAGTGGCTGCAGAGAAGATGCACCCGTAATCACACATCGGAACTGAAGTACCTGAACAGTGAGACTGTGAGGGTCAAAATTTTAGGTGTTATCTGAACATTTTAGTGCCAGACATTAGAGATGAACTATTTTTCTTCAAAGAGGCTATTATAAAATACTACCTTTTCATTTAAATAATAAGCAAGTATAAAGATTCAATGTCAACCAACTCCTACTCAGTCTAAAATCCAAAGTTAGTGCAAAACAAGTCAAGGTTAAATCAGTGCTAGACTTGAGAATAAGTTTGCCAACACAAGCACTGTATTCTGATACAGGCCAGTATCCAGTGACCACAACACCCAGCAAATAACTTAAAGTACATCAGTCAATCACAAAGCAAGTATCTCTTTACCAATAACTGTTCAATTTTCAAAGTCATTCTGCTTCAGTACTGCAACTTCATCTAAATTGCATTTTTAAAACTGCATGTAATTAATCAAGGCCTGAATTATAGAATGAGAAAGCAACAGCTCTATTTGTTCAAACAATGTATTTGTGCACAGCAACACAAGGTCTTTTCTTGTTCAGGAAGCATCAACTGAAGAGGGGGGAGGAGAAAATTCTCCATTACCTTTAGTAAGGAGGTTTCAAACACTTCCTACTCAGCAGCCAAAGGAATGATTTCTGCACACCCCAGCCAAGCACTGCAACAAACCTATCTGATGATCCAGTTGTCCTATCTCCTTGTAGCTCTCTGAACAGACATTTCCATTTACAGCAGCTACATTTCTTACTTTGGCTGGGAACATTTTTCCACCCCCATTCTAGCTGAATATCCAGGTAGCATCTTTCCCACAGCACACACCTAGAAATCTCCCAATAGCTCCGCTACATAAGCACAACAGGTCCCACACAAGCACCCACCTCAAATAAATAACATCAACGAATATACTGATCTTTAATGTCACCAGTCCTTAAATCAGACTATAATCTTAACAGTAGGTAGGCACTGTAAATCAGCACCTAAAGTCCTGGAATGGGATCAGCAGACACCAATGGTGTGTACCAAGAACAGCACAGACAGCAGAAAAGACCAAAAGCTTCAAACTTTGCTTTTTGTTTCAGTCCTTTCATGCCTAACTTCTTGTAAAGTTTCTTTTAAAACATTTCCAGTTTTACCTCCAAAAGTTATTATTTTGCAAGAGCATCTGTTTAAGAATCTTAAAATTGTCCCTCCAGTAGTCCAATTACAGTGACTACATAACTGGGTTCTACATCTTCTCTATTTTATCCCCTATACAAGCATTATCATTCTCTAGCATCTGCATTCTGGAACAATAAAGTGATTCTTTGAATTTATTTTTCACTGGTAGCTCTCACAGGCAGAATAATGTTAAAACAAGCAACTGTGTACCCCATCTCCCTCCTTAAATATTTTTCCACCTGTGTCCCAGTACATAAGCTTTCATAAGTATAATCAGAACCACGCAATTTTCCTCTAAGCCACTCAAAAACAAGTGTCATGATGATTTTGTTGGGTTTTTTCCTGTCTTGGTAATATTAAAACAGGCTATGACGTGTGTTTTCAGAGACAACTTGAATCTTCAGATTAAAGATTAATAATGTATCACAGATGCTGATGAATGCATGATTCATGAGAGACACAAATGCCAAGTTCTATTTAAAGCTTTATATGGCCATGAATAGAACACCAAGATGTGTGTATATATATATATATATATATATATATATACACACTGGAAAGCAAAATGAAAAAGGTGCAATTTGCTAGAGAAAAAAAAAACAACACCTGCCTGCACAGGGATGTGAGATCATGTTGTGCACAGCAAATTGTCTAAGCAGCCAATATACTAACAAAACACTGCTCAGAAGAAATAAAGCTGCCAAGCAACAGTCCAGTATTCGACAGCAGCCGTAGTTTGGGTCAGAGAAGTTTGCATGTCATGTAAATGGCCTCACTATTTGGCTACTGTCATAAAGCTCCACTGGTTAGAACGTAACTGATCTCATGAACCAGTTAATTCTATCTTGCACAACTATAGAAAAGCTCAGAAATCTGTATCTAAGCAGTTCCAACAACAAAAGCAAAATAACACTCTCTGGTTTTGCAACTTAAGCATAATGGATTTTAAGCCAAATGTGTCCAGAATGGGATGAGAAGGAACAAACAAATAAACAAAACCAAAGTAAGAACTTGAAGATATTTTTTTGGCTGAATTCTCTACACTAAGGGTTTTTTGTTTTGTTTTGTTTTTTTTTAAAGATTTTAGTATGAGCATGAAGCTTTCACAGAATTTAGAGACATATAGCACCTGCTTCAAGAGCTTGCAAAGCCAGTATTTTCCTTGTCTGCTTCCTGCAGAGATACAAAAATGTGGCTCAGGAATTCTCTTGCTGAAAGTCACACCAAGATTCTAATTAAAAATCAAAATAAATAAATAAAATCAATGTTTAACTAAACTATGTACTATCTGTTCTACATCCAAATGATGCTGATCTCGGTCTTATATTTTCTGCAATTTATGTGCCAAGAATAGGATTACTGTAATCTAATTATCAAATCCTACTTCAGAAGCAAAATGACAAGCTCATATGTGCAATAAATAGTTTCACCTAGCAGGCTTCTACTACAAAGGACAGCTGATATGTTCAGAGGCTTCCACTTAAAGTGCAATAGCTTTTCTATCAGTGTTTTCTACAGAATACATGCTCCCAAAGTAAAGAGGATAATACAGAACATGTTCAACATCTTTTCTTTTAAGAAGAGATAATATAATGGTACAAGTAAAGTTGGACTATTTCCTTCAGAACATGATGCAACACTAAAGATACATTTAGGCAAGAGAAGCCTGACAGCTACTCTTCCTAAGGCTACTGTTAGAGCAGCAGCAGAATGTGGGATCAAAGGTTCAGAGGAAGTTACTTCCTCAGCTGCTGATTTTCGCCTCTGTGTCTGCCAAATACAAAGAGGATAACTACAACAAAGACCTTGAACACTGTTTTGCAATGTCACTGGTTATTCTAGGTCATAACCTTTCTAGAGGTAGCCTGAGTTCACCCAAAAGTAAGTTAAGTCTAATTCCTAGAGGACAAGATTTTGACGCTTCCCCCCCCCGCCCTTCCCCCCCCCCCCCCCCGATCATGATTCACTTCTGACTGATTCCTCTACTGGAAACATTCCTTCAGCTTGTCAGAATAGTGAAGTGCTGGATTACACAATACAAGTTTCTGAGAAGCTGACATATGCTCAAACATTTCATTTTAATTGCCTTGAACTTAACAAGCTTAGTTTGTGTTGTGCAAAATAAACTAAAACTAGACAGATCGCTTTCTCTTAGTGCGTAAGGAAGGGATGAGGAGTAGAACTCAAGAAAGTGGCATATTGTGCTTCAGTGTTTTCAAATCCTGATCTGCAAATTGGTTTAGCTCATTCTAACTGAGACCAGCTCAGCAGCAAAAAAATTAGAAGTGTGATCAACAGTCAAATGAAGTGAGTCACCAAGACAAAGCCCCAGAGGGGATCTTTTTAAATCAGCTTCTGGAATATATTTTAAAACAGACCAGATATTTGAAAGACATTTAACTGCCTTTACCTATGATGCTTTCGAATTTTATTTCAGCTTTGTGTTTGCTTGGGTTTTTTTGATTGGTTGGTTTTTAATTCAAAAGCATAAATAGAAATTCACTTAATATTACATCATGCAACCTCCTCATTCCTTAGGATTTAGGATGTATGCACTAAGCCCCAAGGCCAACAAGATACTTGTAGGTATATGGCTGCTAAAGATGTCTGGAAGGACAATTAGCACACTGGAAAATTCAGACCTTGATTTAGGTTTGCTTTAAATCAACATCACTTTCCAATAGTTTGGAATCTCATCTTTTTTCAGATGTAGAAAAAGGAATCAGCTTCTTAGTTTACTACACTGAACCCTGACTATTTTAAGATTTTTAGTCACACCCTGTTTCTATCTCACACTGCACATCAAGAATTAAAAGCATGGGTCACTGTTCACAGACGACAGACTAATGTTTTATTGCTCATCATTGATTAGATCTAGAGGGCTTTCCTGAAGCAACTGTTCAATCCATGCAGCTCTCCTGAGCATGCCCTACTTAGCCCCCTTTTGTTACCTGTTCTTTAAAGCTCCAGAGGTTTCAAGCCTCTTTCAAAATATTTATTCCATATTTGCAAATAAAAAAGTTCTAACTCTCCAGCCTTAGTCTCTAGTGAAGCTTAAGGCCATTATTTCTTGTCCTGTTTCCAGTGAATCAGAAAAAAATTATTCCCTCACCACCAGAGTAAGGCAAAAAAGTTACTGTTATTCTTTCAACATGTGAGCAGCTAGTGTCATCTCAAACCTGCTAAAGAAATTAAATCAGACTATCTCCGTATTTGCAGCATGCGTAATTTTTAATGCAACATTTCTGAAATGGTTTTCCTCACATCATTGGGGACACCATGACTTGACTGCATTCATTGGTAAAATTCACATTCTTCTGTAAGTCAGTATTTCTCGTTTGATTTCACTGCTCCTTTAGAAAACAAAACCTATTCTGGAAGGCTTTCAGTGCATAACAACTTACATGGAAAATGTGTATTATTTCAGTGAAAATTCTTAACTAGCCTAGTTTTATATGCATATAGATATGAAAATAACATGTATTATCTGTCATGTACATAAACCTCCCAGCTGCACTTACTGTGCTTTGGCTTATGCTGCAGAGCTGTCCTGAGGCACACAAACAGGACACTTTCTGGATGAAGAAAATAAGCTGGAAGATATACCTTAGAGGCCCACTTAAAACCTACTACAAATGTGAATTCAAACTCAGCTGAAAGGACCAGACTAGAACTGGTATAAAGACCACAAAACAAAAAGCAGGGATGTCATGCGCTCAGGACCAACAATCTTGCTCTGCTGGCCTGCTTATATTGTGTTATTTAGCAGTGCAGAATAGCATCCAACTACACATTAGCTGATGAAGGATTAGCATTTAGCATACACTAACATGTAAATCAAGAGTTCAAATTTAATGTTAATAATTTCTCTGCTTTTGATACAAAGTTTCCTTGCCACATAGGCAGTCTCCATTAAATCTCTTCACATATGCAGTTAAAGCAAGGGAGTTACCTAGCTTACCCACCACAGCAGTCACAGAAAACATTGGAAGCCTTGGAAGTTCCAGCTTTGCCATCTTTTCTCACTTGGTTCTCTAAATAACTTAAAACCTGTAACACATGCACACCCCTTTCAGAAATTAAGATTATGAATATACTACAAATCCTTTGTTTTCCCTTTCTATAGGCAATGCCTTCCATTACCAGAAAACATTCTTTCTGCTTTGAGATGTCATTCATCAGAGTTGTTGCTTTAGCCTGGCTTCTGCTTGACTGCTCACTCATAGCTCCAAAAATTCCTGTAGTGTAAAGGCAGGGTCAGCAGTTAACAACTGCAAAACTACATTATACACCCCCCAGAAAAATCTACTCTTTTCTTATAGTGGTAGAAAAGACTTATTTTATCTTTAACTGTCTGAAAACAAATTTTAAAACATCAGTTTCATTTGATAACCTCACAGGGTTATTCTTTAAGACTAGGACATTTTATTTCCTATTTAGTTATCTTCAGAAGTCTTCACAGACATTATTAAAAGCCAAGATTACCCTGGTAGATCAGTAGATTGGAGAGAATAAAATAACAGATACCAATTTGAAGGTAGCTTAATTTTGAAATTCCATTTGGACACCTAATTGGTCTAACTTGTAGAGCTCTGTGCTTCCCGTGAAATCAATACAATACTTAACTGATATTTCAGCTCCCCTTAAAAATTTAAACAGAGATACCCAAATGTATTAAGCATACAACACCACATTAACATCCTGTGTAAAAGCTAATTCCAAGAGCGTGGAGAAACTACAAATCCAGAATATCTGTTTCCACAGATCACAGCTCAGTTTAGAGATACCCAAATAGCTCAAAGTAATGAAGCCATATTAGCACCAAGGTAAATGCAGAGCTCTGCTCAGGCCACTAACATAGGGACACTACTTTCAGCACTTGAGGAATCTCA